>NC_139006.1:85240866-86440866 GCF_964374135.1 Grampus griseus | reverse complement strand
TGAGCCCCAGCAGCACTGGTTTCCATCACCGTCCACTGGGCTCATCTCTTGGCCGGTGTCCCCCTGTTCAGAGGCAGGACCAGCTGGGGAGTGGAGGGCCACCTCACAGGGCCCCTCTGCCCCGTGCAGACCGGTCCATCCCACATCACCTGGCTGAGTCTTGGTGCTGCCGGTGGAGAGACTACACAGGCGGGGAGTCAGAACACGCCCTGCTTCTACCCGTCAGAGGATGGAAGGCCGGCTTCTAGCTGGGCTCTCTAACACCATCGGGGGGGGGGCGATCTGGGTGCCACCTCCTTCCGCCAGGAGACGGATGCAAGATTAGCTCCCTACTGGATCCCGGGGGTCAGGGGAGCAGAGGGCCATCTGCTTGCAGGGGACTGCAGGAGAGCAGGCTGGCGTAGACCATCGCTCTCCTCCCAGCCCCGCCGAGCTCTTCAGTGGGTATTTGGCTGGAATAGGGTTGGCAGCGTCAACAAGATTTTCTCTTGTGAGACCACCCTCTTCCCAGTTTGGGCTGCTGGCAACCAATCTTCTGGCGTGTTTTCATCTACGCCTGCTGGCAGAAGGCTGCAGGCTCTTCCAGCACCCTGTCCAGGTGTACAGCAGGCAAAAAAGCAGCTCAGGGGACTCGCTGCCACACGCTCCTCAAGTCCTGAAAGCCCTCAGCTGCCCGCCTCCTTCTTCCCGCCCCCTTCTTCCCGCCCTCAGGAGCCTCTAGATCTCTCGGCTGTGTGATTTCTGTGTATTTTCAGTTGTAAGAGGGGCACAAAGGGTCTACTTCATCTTAGCTGGATTCTTATCGGTTAATTTTAAGTGCAACTAAAGGTAAGGAATTGTTCCTGTAGTCGATACTAATATACCACATTCAAATCAATTAACTAAGAAATGAAAACACAAAATAGGCAAAGGTAGCTAAAATGCATTATTTAACATACATGGACAAGACTGATAATTGTGTTCCAGTATCTATTCCTCTTCTATACGACGATGGGTTTCTTAGCTGAGCACACGGCTGTGTGCCGACCTTCCTAACACTAACCACGCTGTGTGGCGACCGTGCCCCTTCCGCTCGACAGGATGGCAGCAGGCTGATGCTCCGCCCACCTCTGGATCTGGCCTTCCCACAGCAGACGCGCCACCTCCCTCCCTCCCTCCCTCCTTCCGCTGTAAGCCACATGGTACAAGAAACACTCACAGAGAGCAGAGCACGTGGGGTCCCGGACTACCTCGGCCACCCCACCAGCTCTGTACTGTACGACACCAGACTGTTAGGTGAGAGAGGAAAACTCCCAACCTGCACCCGAACACAACCCTTTTTTTTAAAAAGAGCACCCGATTTTTTACATATTGCCAACACATTTTCCCATCAGAAATAAGCACTGCAAACCTTTTTTGTTGTCGTTGTTCTGCTCATGTGAAACCGCTAGTCCTGAATTCCTGTTCAGCATGGGGTTACTAAGGTCAAGTTACTGAATATCACTTCTCAACTTCCAGAGCCTTGTCCCCGGCAGCACAGTGGCGCAAGGGCAAGAAGATAAAGCATTTTCACGGTTTCCATCCCCAGCTTCAAACCAGTTACACAAAAGCCTCCCTTCTGACTATTCCAGCCCTGTTCCTCTCCTGTGATTATTTACTGATCTAAGAGAGAATCTGTTATTTTCCAAGAGAGAAAATAGAAGACAGGTTAGTAGTAATAGAAATGAAAGTCAACTGGTTTCAGAAAATACACGCTTCTCAAAGGCCTTTTGGGGAAAAAAAAAAACTAGGCGTCAGAAACTATGAACTGTTTATGTTCCTCAAAGGCCTTTTGGGGAAAAAAAAAATCTGGAGCCAGAAACTATGAACTGTTTACGCTCCTACAACAGTGAAAGACAAAGACAGCTGGAGCTTCACCACTGCAGCAAGTATGCAGATGAGACCAGGCTGCCCAAGCTGCCGTCACAGCTGCTGCGCATGACGGGGCTGCCACCTCAGGAGACGACGTCACAGCAACGAGAAACCGATACAAGGAAACGGTATAAAGGCAGACATCAGAGACTGTGAGCTCCACTTGGGGGACAGTGTGGAAAAGAATCTGGACAAAGGGTGTGGAAGAGAAAACAGAATGAAGGGAAGGTTTTGAAAATAATGTATAAAAACCTAAGAGTGTCTGGAAATGATGAATTACCGTTATTTCTCTTTTCAGTCATGGAGGAGGTAGAGAAAATTTTTAAAGGTGTATCTGAAGAAGCATTAGGATGGAGCACAGCAGTTTCGCTGGCCTGCATCGGTGGTGTGCGGCTGGCAGAGGTGCGGGGCCCCGGCTCAGGGGCACACCCGCCCTATGCCGTCACCCCCAGGGCTGGGTCCACCCGGGGCGCCAGGACAGTCGGAACGGCTTCAATCATCTGCCCCCACCCCACCCACCGCAGTGAGCCCCCTTGAGGATTGACACACACACACACACACACACACACACACACACACACACACACACACACACACACACACACACACACACACACCCCAGGCTTCACCCCCTTGCTGATGCGGCCTAGACCGCATGTTACATCGTTTCAACCCTCTGCCAACAACTGACTCATTCGCTATCCCATCACAGAACCTTGATGCAAACAACCATCTGACCTCCTACCGGGCTGAAGGGCGCTGTGAAGAAGCCACATGCTCCCCTCCCACCCAACACACACAGATCCGTTCGCAGCCACGACCCCTGTAGTACGTGTAACACAACCCACGTATCTGTCCCTGGTCAGGCTCTGCTCCCACTTCCCAAAAGCAGGCTTCCCACACCCATGCCTCTCTCCACCACCTCATTCTTCTGTGAAGACAAGGCAACGTCTCCATTTCACAGAGAAAAATGAGGTTCTGCAGCCCCAATCCAGCCCGAGAGGGAGGCGGCAGTGACCATAACAGACTCGCAGGGGCCAAGGGACAGCAGACGCCCTCAAGGGAAGACACATGACCCTCGACAACCGTCCCACGTCACACGGACGACTGGCTCAATACCGTTCAGTTTCAATGACATCGTAACGTTGTGAAGCTGGCTTTCAGTAGTCGCTGTGGTTAAAAAGCAGGGAATGAGTGAAAATCAATGTGAAACAGGAAATTGCAGGGTTTAAAAAGCTACAAAGTACCTAATTTACATACAGTAGTTTTTCAAATGGCTACTAAGTTACTTAAGACATAAATACTTATTGGACCTCTTAGATTTAACTGCTTCAGAAAAAGAACTCTTAGCGTTTGGCTCAGTGGAAAACTTGCTGAGACACAGAGACTACGGAAGCTGCAAACGGAGAAAGGGAAAGCTGCCCTAAGCCAGCAGGAAGGGCCTGGACTCCCACTGTCACACCCGCATCCCCTGTCCACCCGAACCTGTCCTCATGCTTTTCTTCTAGGGTCAAAGGCAGAGGTATCTCTTCCGCTCACAACTCCCTTCTCCACCTACTCTCATAGGAAGTCAGTCCTTGCCCCTCCCGATGGAGACGTCTGAAGATGGATTATTACAGCAACGTTAAATTCTTGGGTGTGGTAACTGTTTTGTGATAATGAGGAAAAGTGTCTTTGTTTTTAGGGGATACAACTGAAGTATTTAGAGGTGCAGTAGTAACATGATGCCTGCAACTATTTCAAAATTGTTCGAAAATTCGAGGGGTGAGATCTGGTTTACTTTAAAACCCCCCATGTACTAGGTGAAAACAAAACCAAACCAAAAATCTCATCACCTAATTATTACTTGTAGATGAGGTTGTACACCTGAAAACTCAGAGAATCTGGTAGAACAGCAGGCTACAAAACCAATATACAAAAATGCACTGATTTCCTATAGACAGATAACAAATAATACATGTTTGAAAGAGCCGTTACATGATATTTAAAAAAAAAAAAGAACAAATTTAAATAATGTGCTGAACCCATCTGAACAAAACATTACTGAATATTTTGACAATAAAGATTCAATATTTTAAACATGCTCAATTCTCCCCTTTAACAATCTAAAAATTTAATGCAATCAAAATTAAAATACCAATTAATTTTTAATTAGGCAAAATTCTAAAGTCCACATTAATAATAAACCAGAAAAGTAAAATAAGAAACATACAAACATTTGTTTATCATTACAAAGAGAAATACAGCAAAGTCACACTGAAAACCAAGAACGTGGTCCCAGGAATGGGGCAGGGTGACAGAAAGGAGCCAGTCTCCTGAGTGCCCCTTGTTTGTTTCTTTTTGACGGCTACTACTTACTACCCTAATGTTCAAAGACTACCTCCCCGGCCCTCAATCCCTACTCTGCCTGCATGGGGCTGTCTCTGGTCTTACAAGCCCGACCCTAATTGAGGGCAGTAAACTGAGGGCCGCAGATCGTAAGAATGGGAAGGGGGCCTAAAAGAGAAAGCAAACGAATGCAACAACCCTGTACTGACCTCAGATCCGGAACGCGCTTCATGTACAGTGGTTTGGGCCAAGCAACTGTGAAACGACTTCCAGTGTTAACACAGGACCACCGAGCACACGAGGGGAGGGGCGTGCGCACTGCTGGGAGCCCCGCCCCGCCGTGGAGGAAGGGACACACAACCAGGAACTGGGGGGCAGGTGGGCGCCCTGTACGGAGGGGCTGGGGTTGGAGGAATGAGTGTGAACTCAGGATTTCTGAAATACAGGTGCGCCCTACATCTTGTGGACCTGCATTAGAAGACACGGTGGGATTTTAAAAAATGGTGATTGTACACTTGGGAAGCATTTCTAAGCAAATCGTAAGAGCCAGAACCCGTCAATGAATAGACTGCTCACTGCAGCTACACACAAAGGGCAGAAACAACCTGTGCAGAGACCTGCTGATTATGACACGGGTGTACACAACGCATACAGTGTAACACCATGCGGCGGCTGCAACAATACCTAAGACAGAGCCAACTGAAGAAAAAGCACAGAATACTGCTACTGCGTGGTATTACCGGGGATGCAGAGATGTGTACGCGCACTGAAAGCCCCTGGGAGGATGCAGAAGAGACCGCTGTGCAGGCAGCTCCTGGGAGGAGGACTGAAAGTCGGGCCTGATGGAGACTTAAGTCTCACTCTCTAACCCTTTCTCTGCTGTCTGAGTCTCACTGTGTGAACTTATTCCAAAATTAAACACGTTCTGCCTTTTAAAACGAAAACAATGGCCATTTCTGGACAGCGCTACAGCTGAGTGAGACAGGCAGGCCTGCAGTCTGCAGGAGAAGGTATAAAGCAGCATGCGCTCTCGAAAACATAACGTGGCATTCTATAAAGAACTTGAAAAAGCCTTGTTAATTCAGTAAATCCAACTCTAGGAATCTATCCTAATGAAACGATTAAAGATACATGCAAAGATGTACTGTTTATAATACTGAAAAAGTATAAACAACTTAAAGGTTAAATAATAAAGGAAATGGTAAAAATATCATGATGCTATATCCAGATGCTGAAGACTTTAATAAAGCAATTTAAAATAGTGACATGGGGAAAACACTCATGATTCAGTAAGTGAAAGAGGAAAAGATGTATTCACAATGTATTAAAGGAAAAGAGTGGGTTACAAAACAGTATGTATTTGCACTAAAAAAAACTATCCTTAAGTATATAAACTATTATGGGAAGTATATGTCTAGCTAAAAAAAAAAAAAAAAAGCCTGAAAGACTACACAGCTGACCCTTGAACAACACCAGGGTCTGGAGCGCCGACCCCGCGCGGTTGAAAATCCGAGCATAACCTCAGGGCGGCCCTCCACGTCCACGGCTCCCCACCCTTGGAGTCAGCCAACTCCGCACCACGTAGTACTGTCATACATACTGACTGAAAAACTCCACGTTTAAGTGGACCCGCACAGTTCAGACCCGCGTTGTTCAAAGGTCAGCTGCATATGCGTTCTCTCCCACTGGTGTGATTATTGGTTCTTTTACATTACTTTTGTTAATCTTTAGTTTCTAACTTTTTCCAAAATAAACATGTATTACTTATACAATAAGATTTTAAAAGATAAAAATAAATTATTTTATATAAAAAATTAAAGACATAAAAAAAGGGCACAAACCGATATACAAAGTATAATAAACTCAATTTTCAGGAGGCAAATTTTATATATGCAATTTAAACGCTGTATGTTTTTCTGTCTCTGGAGGAAACTATACCAAATAGTTATCTGTAATTATCCCTGGGTGACTGCTTTTTACATTTGCATTTCCCTAGCTTTCTATGGTAACAATGGGGGGTAATACTTTAAGCAACAGCCATGTATACGTCACAGTGAGCCCACCCGTCCCAAGAGCAGGCAGGCCTCTCTGGTGCACACCAGCGGCACGTCCCTGTCATCCTTCACTCTGTCCCAAGACTAGGCCTGTGGACCTTTCAGGACTATTCACTGTGGTGCATAAACTGCTTTGGGTCATCATGAATTTCCTCTCTTCTCCCAAATTCCCACGTGTCAGGGGATCCAGGAGCCAAGCAAGGAGATTCTACCATCTTCAGAGGCAGAAACTTTACTTTTGACCACTCAGAATCCTAAAAAAGTTAATTTTTATTAAGAAAAAAAGAGTGCGGGGCACCTCTGCCAGCCACTGTGGACATACTTTGATCCCCACAATATACTACACACTAAAATGTCTCTACCCCAAGGTGTTGACATGACCCCGAAATAAACACTTTACCAGTGACCTGAAGACTAGCCAAGGCAAATTTAATGATAACTGACTCCTTGAAACCTATACCAAAGGCTTTTTAAAACTAGTTTAACCCTAACATCCTCCTAAGGATCAGATGCATTTTAAAAATCCGTGAACAAAGTATAGGCTGAAATAATTACCTCTTCCTTTTCATGCAGCATAACATGTGCTTTGAGACTAGCCACTCTGGAGAATTTCTTGTTACACACGGGACAGGTAGGATCCTCCCCATTGTGGGTACATTTGTGAAGTGTCAAGTTGAACTCAACATTAAAGGTTTGGGGGCACTGGTCACATCGATGTGGCTAGGTGGAGAAAAAAGTCGAGAAGCACTGAAACACAATCTTTCCACAATGAATGTCATTCAAATATTAACAAGCACCATAATCCACAGATAAGTTTTCTAAGGAACTTCTGAAGTCCTTCTGGACCTGAAGTCAATAAATCCAAAACGGACACAGTAAAGCTCCTTACAGTATTTCTCAAAGGAGTGTAAGGAGACACCACATCTATGTAGAAAATATTTCTAATAAGAAATGCTGCATATAAACGTATCAGAATGTAGCCACTATGAAAATAAAAGTGAGACACTTCAACTCACTGGGTGGGATTTTTTCCCTTCTTTTATGACAACTCCACTGCTGTAAACAAAATCACTTCAAGTAAACTAAGTAATTGTGAAAACTTTCACTAGATTTTAACAGAGTTGCTTATCCTCATCTAAAATATCCCCCAAATGGAAGGTATTCTGCCACTTACTAGTAGAAAGATAAAGTAATCACTGGTATTTCTCCTGTAAATATCAAGACCCTAATGGGTCAGTATTTTCAGATTTTTCAGCTTGGGAGAGTAACGCCAGCTGGTACTGGTGTCAGTACCACATTATCATAGTTACAGCAGCATCATTCATGCCGAAAGTAAGGCTGGAGTTGGTCAGATCCTGTCCTCCAGAAAAGAGATCCCTGGTGTTTTTCTGGTCTCAGATGGCTCACTAGCTTACATCCTCCTAACCTAGAGAAAAGTCGGCAATCACTCTTTTCACTGTAGTTTTAACTGCCACTTTCCAACTCTCAGGCAGCTCATTCCATTAGCACACTAACACGCCTGACATACCCCACAAGGGGCACACTTGCAAGAGAGTTCAAATCCCTATTCAAGAGAGCACTGCTCCCTGCGGAAATAAGATCTAAAACATCTCAAGTACCTTCTTAAAATGCAAGACCACTTAAAGGTAACACTGCCTGCTGGAGAAAAACACACCAAGATAAGGGAAACTGGGGCTTCCCTGGTGGCGCAGTGGTTGAGAGTCCGCCTGCCGATGCAGAGGACACGGGTTCGTGCCCCGGTCTGGGAAGATCCCACATGCCGCGGAGCGGCTGGGCCCGTGAGCCGTGGCTGCTGAGTCTGCGCTCCGCAGCGGGAGAGGCCACAGCAGTGAGAAAAAAGATAAGGGAAATTGAAACTACTGAAGAAAGTCATATTTTAAGATTATTTCTTTGTCCACTCATAAATAACTTCATTAGATTCACCAGACTAGCTCTCACTTTCTTTATCTAATGATGGGTAGAAATACAACTACAACTAAAAACAAAACATCAAAATATTTATTTACATAATATGGAATGTTCCACAATTTAGGAATAAGAAAAATGTTTACATGTTGATTTTCACAATTCCTCCAGTTTCAACGCTCACATTTCTGACATCCCTTTTTAAAATACATACCTTGTCATTTCGCTCGTGATCCCTCATGTGGCGTTGAAACTGGGACTCTTTTGGAAAAGATAGCAGACAGATTTCACATTTATGGAAGCTCGGAACTTGACAGGCATAATTAGTGTTCTCCGCATTCAATGTTAAAACTCCATCTATAAAATTGCATAAGTATAAACAATAAATACCAGTTGTTATTCTCAGCATATAAATGAAACTAAATTATTTGGTTATTGTTTCGAAACCACATTATATCAGATTTATGAGAGATTTCAGATGAAATGAATGGTACCTTAAATTTTTTTAATGGACATGTTTTTAAGTTAGAAATGAGAAATGCTGAGATGACTGAGACATGGGACTACAGGATTCTAACATCTGTTAACAGGATTGTCAGAAACCTGAAACTAAACTCCTGAGGCTTAATTCCCACTCAAGGACGCACAAAAGCCACCGTGTCTCTTAGCCTTGCCTGCCTGCTCAATACTATTTCTAAGCCACAAGTCACAGAGGCCTTCTCCTCTAAGGCACTTTGAGCATTCATCAGTAACGCAGTTTCTTAAATCACTCAGTAAACAAAACTCGAGTAGAAATATAAAAGCTGATGCACTAATTCAATCTACCTTTGAAAACTGCTGCAAAGCAAGATAAAGTCAAAAAAGCAAACCCTTTTGTTCTCTCACATACTTACGGTTTTAGGAAGGTAAAGAGTTGCAGTGCTTTGAACAGTCCTCAGGCTTTACAGTGTGCTTCCTAGTGTACAGTGTGCTTACATTTAGGTAAATGGCTATAAACTTAAAAGTATTTTCAAACAAGAACAAATATGCAATAATCACAAAAATTTACCAAGAACTTCATAAAATAAAGATTCCTAAATGTCTTCAATTCCTGAAAATAATACTCCAAGTCTTATAATTTCGGCACAAATATACAATCCATATTAACTAGACAAAGACAGAAATATGTCACGTACAACTCTTTGTATCCAACTTGACCCCAAAATATTAGAAATTTGGAAGTAGGGTGAGGGGCTAATTTTAAGACTCAATAAAGCTCAGGAATGTCTTCTATTTCTCAAACGTCCATGTGGGGAACACAGCATTCCAGCATTTTCTCTAGACCTTTACATGCCTGTGCTGAGCAAATGGCCTGCAGTCCCCTGTTTGGCCAACAGTCCTCCTGGTCTACAGCAGAATCTGCTTAAAACAAGAGCTGTGAAATTCCAACGATGGGAGGTGGGGTGAAACCATGCTGGAGACAGAGCAGAAGCGGATGCAGAAAGCCGACAAGAACTCCAAAAAATCCTCCCGGCAGATCCTCCAGTAAAGCGATTCCAGTTTTGAGAAACACTGATGTAATTCAAAAGACTGTAACTTCATTCAGAAACAAAGTGGATCTACTAAGGGAAAGATACACATAATTTTTATTCTACTTATTCTTAACTCTATCCACATTCAAAGCCCATACATTCAAAATCTCTACACCAAACTAATAACAAAATGTTGTATGACTCCCCAGGCCCAAATAAAATGATTGCTGGGACCACATTAATTGATACATTATTCCCTTTTGAAAAGTCTGTAGTATGGGAAGAAACACTAAAGGCACAAGTAAGATATCTGTTGACAACTGTGTTTTAAGAACTCAGTAGTGCTTTAACCTAAAGCCTGAATACACTAAGAGCCCCTCAACTTAATTTCTAAAACGCAAAATTAAAATGCTATTTCAGGATGGAGAATGAAACAATTTTCATAGCCTCTATGTTGAAACTACTTAATGTGTTATCTAAAAATGAGAATTAATTTGATTTAATTAACTGCAATTGATAGATAAACCCCTGAGATAAAAAACTGTACATTTAAAACTGAAAAATGATGTCATTTTGCTTATGAATTAAGACTTTTCTAGAAAATAGTTTTATCCTAAGCAGCAAGACTTCGCTCTTTAACAAAGCTCTAAATGTAATAAAATGACTTTTTCAGTAGGTCCCTTCCCGCCGTTGATAACATAATATTAATTTGGTCCAAAGACAAACTTAAAACAATTCAAATTACAGTGTAACTGGGAAGGAAAAAAACAAAACATGTTTTAGTTTCCACGTTGAGTCTAATTTTAAAGTCCACAGCATCTCTAGACTTTCACTTTGCTTCGCGGCTGTTTCTCTCGGCACTGAGAGAGCAAAGCCTTTCTCCAGGGCTGGGGGGTGCTAACCCCACACTCGGCTCTCTTTCTGCTCAGGGTTGGCCCTTTCTGGGAGAGTCCTAGGCCTCAAAACAACCCCAATTAGGCACCAGCTCTTCAAGTTCATTCACATGTCTGGTCTCCAGAGTACTTGTTCAGAAAGAGGTCTATGAAATTCACGTATCCTTAGAATGGGCTTCAGGAGATCCACCAACTCCAAGAAAACTACACACCAACATACACGCATGTGCACGTGTCCACTGTTGGGGGTGAGCGGTCTCTGCAGCCACAGGGCCCCCGGATTTCTAAGGGGCTAGGGATCTAGGTTAAGGTGTGATCAATTCACATCAGTCCTCCTGAGTATGGCTGCATTTTTAAGAGACAGCCAAAACTTCACATGAGACGTTGGGCCGCACATATTCCTACTGCTCCCCCAGACAGAATGGGAATAAGCACAGAGCCACCTGCATTTGGCAGTGCTCAAATCTAAGAGCTCATCCAGAACAGTACTTCTCACCTATGTGCTTCTGCACTCTGAGAGGACCGGGGAGGAGTCGTCATGAGATCTCACTGGTGCAAGGAAGCCTCCGGAGGCAGGACCCCAGGCAGGACCCAGACTGTCCCCATACACACGTCCCCTCACACACACATCGCCTCACACACAGGCCCACCGCTCTCCTCAACTGCTCACCTTCCCACCACCAAGAACTCCACTTCACTATCAAAATTAAACAAAAACCGGTGTACGAAGATCAGAAATTGAGCACCTTTGCTTCCCTGAGAAAAACTTGACGACCAGTTTCAAAATCAGTTTAACTCTTTACACAGAGATTCTAAACAGTATATAATAATAGTTGTGTCTCTACCACCCCAAAATGATACAGCCTATCACGGAGTTGTGCAGATTAAACAAGACGACGCTTCCTGGTGCCATGGGGACAAAAGCCCATCAACCGTCTCGGAGCACGGCCACCTCTTTAATGCTCGTCCTTGCTACTCAATACCCTACCCATCACTCCAGACCACGCTCTCCCATGGTAACTACCCACAGGCAGGCCTGGCATGTAACGGCGGGGACAAGATGAGCTGCCTTTCAAACTGCTCTTCCCAGAACGGGCCCAGCACATCAGACCAGCCAGCTTATCTGCATGGCGAAGGTCATCCACAACTCCAACTGGAAGAACCTAGGTGGATCTCTTCCACGCAAAATGCCTACGATGTGACGCCAAGTTCCAGCAAAACCTGCTGCATTTACAGCATTCAGGGATTTAACTCCACTTTGCATCTCCCGGCTGAAGCTCTCAAGCACTGTGCATTTAAGATCTCAGCTATCCATAAATCCTGATGAGGCATTTTCAATTTCTAAAGTAACTAAACCCCAAACTTTTAACCTGTTTTTATTTTGTTTTGAATAAAAATCTTTCCAAAATAGAGTTGCTCTCCCCATCCTCTGCCCTCAACAGGCACTAGCCTCACTTCCCTCTTTCCATCATTCCGTACATTCCTCCAAGAACCCAGCTCTTTAACCATCAACCACCTGCTCTCACTCTGTCACCCTCTGACACCACAGTGCTCGCTGAAGTCACCAAGCAGGCGTCTGGGAAGTCTGAGAGTCACCCCCCTACTTCAAATCGGTACCACCTTGCCTAATCGCCACCATTCTTTCCCCTCATTTCTACTTTTTTTTAAATTCCTTTCTACTTTCTTTTCTCCCATTTTCTACTGCTCCTCCCACATTTGTCAGCATTCAGGTTTTAGCACAGCTGAGATTTTTTAGGTAAAACTCTGAAGTGAAATGGGCAAAACTAAAATCTAGGCTGTGAGATATCAGGACAGGGGTTAGTCTCACGAGGGTACTGATTGTAAGTACACGGAGCATCATGGGGGTTTCTAGGGTGCTGGTAATGCCCCATTTCTTAACCTAAGAAATTATATAAATAATTATATGAATTATCAATACAACCCATATAATCTGGGTGCTGATTATATGAGAAAGTTCTTGCTCTGAAAATTCACTGAACTGAACATAATTTCTGTTCTTCTCTGTATGTTATATATCAATAGAAGGTTTACCCCAAAGTAAAGTGCTATAATATGCAACTTTCCTTTTCATTCCTGTTTTTTCTTCCAGATTGGGGTCAACTAACTAGGGTCTAGCCTTTCTGGTAAGCAGAGTTTCATGGAACTCAGCCACGCTCACTGGTTTACGTATTACTGTGGCAGTTTTGGGGCTGCGACAGCAATTCAAAGTTACAACAGAGACCTTAACACCCACAAAGTCTAAAACATTTACCATCTGGCGCTACAGAAGAAGCCTGCTACCCCTGCCCCAGAGGGTAAACCGGGGTTCCACACCGGCCAGCCAGCATTACTGCAATCCCTGCAACGTCTGTTATCCTCCAAGCTCCGTGCACCCCAGGGACGTCCCAGAGTGACAAAGGCATAAAGGGCTGACATAGACCATGCTTTACCTTCTACAGCAAATAGGCTTAACACTTACCTAGGCATAATCTCCTCAAAACTAAGACCTTTGTCTTAGTCATGAGATAGAAAGACTGGACATTCCCCTAAATAATAATTTTCAGAAAATTAATACAATAAAGGCAGCTATCTCTGTATTTCACCATTCTGCCCGATACCTATGTACCTCACCCCACGTCTTCTTACGCCACCCACTAAAGGCTTTCTGCCAAGCATTTTCAATAAATGCAACAATGAGCATCAGGGCCTTGGTTTGCTACACAATGATTAGCAACTCCATGTTTCCTAAAAATGTGCAGAGATAGTGTTTTCTAAGTGTGACAAGCGTACCACCAGCAGTCTGTGAGGTGATTTTAGGCAGCACAAGAACTCACAATTTTACTGGCTATGTATTTATTTTAAAATGTCTTAGTATAAAGTATACTTGAAATTTAGTATGAGGTACTAGCACATGGATAGACATACAGACCAATGGAATAGAACTGAGAGTCCAGAAACAAAACCCATACTTCCATCGCAAACTGATTTTTCAACAAGGGGGCCAAGACCACTCACTGAAAGAACAGTCTCTTCAACAAATGGTTCTTGGACAAACGGATATCCACATGCAAAAGAAGGAAGGTGGATCAGAGACATCCACCTCACTCCATACCACACACAAAAAATAGCTCAAAATGGATCAAAGACATCAGTTTAAGAACTAAAGCTATTAAACTCTCAGAAGAAGACAAAAGGAAAAAGCTTAATGACTGTGGAGGCGTGATGGTTTCTTAAATATGACACCAAAGACAAAGTAGATAAATTGGACTTCATCAAAATTTAAATCCTTTGTGCATCAAAGGATGCTATCAAGAAAGTAAAAAGACAAGCTACAGAATGGGATAAAATATTTGTAAGTCATACATCTGATAAGGGCCTAGTAACCAGAACATATAAAGAATTCTTACAAAAGGCACAAAAAACAAACAACCCAATTAAAAAATGAACAAAGGGGGCTTCCCTGGTGGCGCAGTGGTTGAGAGTCCGCCTGCCGATGCAGGGGACGCGGGTTTGTGCCCCGGTGCGGGAGGATCCCACATACCGCGGAGCGGCTGGGCCCGTGAGCCATGGCCGCTGAGCCTGCGCGTCCGGAGCCTGTGCTCCGCAACGGGAGAGGCCACAACAGTGAGAGGCCCGCATACCGCAAAAAAAAAAAAAAAAAAAATGAACAAAGGATTTGAATAGACATTTTTCCAAAGATATACAAATGGCCAACAAGTACATGAAAAGATGCTCAGTGTCATTAATCATTACGGAACTGACAAGCTGATTCTAAAATCTAGATGAGGGACTTCCCAGGTGGTCCAGTGGATAAGACTCCATGCTCCCAACGCAGGGGGCCCTTGTTCGATTGCTGCTCAGGGAACTAGATCCTACATGCATGCTGCAACTAAGAGTTCACATGCCACAACTAAGAAGCCCACAAGCTGCAATTAAAAGATCCTGCATGCTGCAGCTAAGACCCGGCACAGCCTAAATGAATAAATAAGTATTTTTTAAAACCTCTCAAATCATATTAAAAAAATTTTTTTAAATAAAATCTAGATGAAACTGAGAAGTACCAAAAATTATCAGGATAACCATGAAAATGAAAACCAAAGTAGAGGACTTACATTTACACTACTAGATACCAAAACTTGGACTAAAAGTAATTAAGACAATAAGAAATTGAATAGGCAGAAACCAAAAAACAATGGAAGAGAACTGAATGCAAAAACAATTCTTCACCTCCACAGTCACCTGATTTACAACAAAGGTGATACTACAGTACAACAAAGGATGATCTTTCCAATAAATAGAGCAGATTAATTAGACATCCACATGTAAAAAGCCTTGACCTTTCCACCAGAAACAAAAATCAATTTTGGTTGGTGTATCAATCTAAAGGTGAGAAGTAAAACAATAAAGCTTCTAGATGAAAATGTCTTCATGATTATAATTGTCAAAAATTACTTAAACAGGTCCCAAAAGTACTACGCATAAAGGAAAGGACTGATAAATTG
This sequence comes from Grampus griseus, assembly GCF_964374135.1. Classification (NCBI taxonomy): domain Eukaryota; kingdom Metazoa; phylum Chordata; class Mammalia; order Artiodactyla; family Delphinidae; genus Grampus; species Grampus griseus. The sequence goes on along the minus strand of NC_139006.1, from coordinate 86,425,762 downwards.
GACAACATTAAGGTTAAAAACTTCTTTCATGAAAAGATTATCCTTGAAAGAGTGAACATGAAAGTACAAAGAACTCAAGTGCAGTATACATAAAGAACTCCTACGGATCAATACTGAAAATACATGTTAACTCTTCACCAAAAATATACAGATGACAAGCATATGAGAAGATGCTCAAGATCGTAAGTCATAAGGGAAATGCAAACTAAAACGATGAGATACCCAATAACACACACCGATTAGAAGGGCTACAAGTCCAAAATAATCAATAACACCAAATGCTGACAAGGATGCAGAACAACAGCAACTCCCATTCATTGCTTGTGAGAACACAAAAGGGTGCAGCCACTGTGGAGAGGTCTGGCAATCTCTCACAAAGCTGTTTATAGTCTCACCGTCTGATCTAGCAATCATGCTCCTTGGCATTTACTCAAATGAGCTGAAATCTCATGCCCTCACAAGAACCTGCACATGAAGGTATACACCAATTTTATTCATAAGTACCAAAAAAACTGGAAGCAACCAAGAGGTCCTTCAAAATGTAAACAAATATACCGTGGTACATCCATATAATGAATATTATTCGGCAATAAAAAGAAAGGAGCTATATCAAGCCATCAAGAGACATGGAGACGTGTAAAATGCACACTGCTTAGTAAAACGCAGTCTGAGAAGGCTACATGCTATATGATTCCAACTATATGCTGTTCTGGAGCAGGCAAAGCTATGAAGACAGTGAATCCTAATGTAAGCTATAGACTTTGTTTATAATAATGAATCAAAATAGGTTCATTCGCTAAAACAAGACATTAATAACGGGAGGCTGTGAGGAGATAAATAAGGAGTACAGTATACAGGAACTCCAAACTATCGGCTGAACTCTGAGCAAGCCTAAAAACTGCTCTAAAAAGTCTACTAACTAAAGACAAACAAACATCCAACTCAGTAGAAAAATGGGAAAAGACTTAAGAGCTTCACGAAAGAGAACAAATGCTTAATAAACATAAAACCCTTATTAGCACAGACCTGCAAATTAAAAATCAAAATGAGATAACACTACACATATCAGGAGGGCTAAAATATTAAAAGGACAGACAATGCCAAGTGCAAAGAGAGTGATAAGGCAAAGACTACAGAGCAAATGGAAGGTTAATCCCCTACTGGTGGGAGAGTAAACTGGTACACTCACTCACCACTGCCCACCATGACCCAGAAATGCATAAAGGTTCCCAGCAGCACTTATTTGTAATAACGCCAAACTGGAAACAACCCAAATATCTATAGTAGAAAGGATAAATTAAATGACAGTATGTTCATACAACAGAATACTATATACCTATGAAAAACGAACAGATTTCTGCTATATAATAGGGAGGATAACCTCATAAAAACAAATATTGAATGAATGAAGCCAGAAAGAAATGGGTACATACTATGAACTCAATTTAGTTCAAAAACAGCTAAACCTAATCTACGGTATCAAAAGAGGACAGTGGGGGTCAGCAGGTAATAGAGAGAACAAGGGGAACTTTTAAGGTACTGCTAATGTTCTGGTTACATATGAAAATTCATGAAGCTTTTCACTTAAAATCTACACACTTTTCTACATTGATGTTCTATTCAATTAAATTAGTCACCTAAATACAATAATAAAGGAGTTTCAAAAAACACATTTCTGGCTTCTCCTGAAAAAAAATCATTAGCTGTGGCAATAATTAAATGGAGCAAAGTAGGAGCCGGCCCCTGTGGAAAAAATAGGAACTCCAATTCTCCGAAACCCCAGAGCCAGCTATCAACTGCTATCACCTACTACCTTTAACTGCCTCGCTAGTTTGCATTAGTGTCTGACCTACAGACAACTGAGGTTTTGAATTCAGTTAAAGAATTGAGGTATTAAGAGAGCACAGTCTGTTCCTGCAGTTTATTAGATTACATACATTTTTCATTTTAACCCAGAAAAGCAACAGGTTTCACGTTTGCTGAGAGAAATGCTAGAGAAAGGCACCTCGGAGCCCCAGCTCCCTCCCTCCCTCCTTCCCAGCAGAGTGGCCTCAGCCTGGACCACACAGTGGAATCTCCTGTGAGCTCTAAAAGCCGTTGATGCCCAGGTCCCACCATAGGCTCAGATGTCACCGGATGAGGCCCGGTCATCGAGAGCTTTAAAAGCTCCCCACATGACTCCATAATGCGCTCCAAGGGTGAACACCGCCACCGGAGGTCTTGCTGCGATATTTCACGTGAGAGAATTCTAAAACAAAAAAGAAGTTTGAAAAATATTGCTAATTCCTTGAGCACCGTCTTTGCGTATGGAGACAATGTAAAAACGCTGATATACATTAAGCATTTTAGAACTGCTGAATTGACTCTATCTAATGAAGAATTAGGTTTACTATGGTTTTCCCAGGCTAGGTTTGTGTCAAAGACCAAGATCTTGAACCCACGTTAACTCACTACTTGATTCCAGGATCATAAAGTCTTTAGATTTTGTGTCTTATCTAATCACACTTTCTTCAAAATACTAAACACTCTAGAGTTTCTGTCTACCTGAAAAGTTCGATTATGGAGAGTACAGCTTGCTCCTTTCTGAAGAAATCTTTTCATCCTTCAATACCTGATATTGATAGAAAGTAATTATTTTAAGCAGAATCTATCTCCCCTTAACTGTTACCCACCAATGACACCTAGTTTTGCCAGGGAAGCAGAGTCCCCTTAAAGCATCAGAGCACTTCCCCTACTGCCCTGTAAGAAGTTCAAGCTCTACTTCTGTTAGCTATGCTAGCAGTCTCCGCCCCTTGAAGGAAGAGTACAGAGTTACTGAATTCATCGGAGAAAATCTAAAATGGCCTGAATTGGTAATCTGAGCAAGAACGGAATTGTTTATTCCTTTGGCTCAAGGTCTGCCTGCCTCAGCTCTCTGGAAATGAAGTATTAACAAATATCCCTTCAACAGAAAACAGAAACTTAGCAGGAGACCAACTAAAGGTTCAAGCTAGGCAGAAAAGGTTTGCACCATTCTACTGGAAAAACAGAAGCCACACAAGATCCCAAAATGTAGCTTCCATCCAGATCACATTACGGCTTATTAAGAGTAAACTAAAATAACAATGATAAAAAAAAACCCTATCTCACTCATCTTTATATTCCCAGGACAGTGCCAGGCACAAAGGTGAGTGCTCAACAAACACTCCCCCATCAATTTATGTAACAGATGAGGCTGACTTCTTTACTTATGTCCTAAAGCTAATTATTACTTTAAGACACGTTTTTATGCTACTGACAAGGGATTAATCTCCAAAATATACAAACAGCTCATACAGCTTAATATCAAAAAAACATACAACGCAATCAAAAAATGGTCAGAAGACCTAAATAGACATTTCTCCAAAGAAGACATAGAGATAGCCAACAGGCACGTGAAAAGATGCTCAATATCGCTAATGATCAGAGAAACGCAAATCGAAACTACAATGAGGTATCACCTCACACTAGTCAGAACGGCCATCATCAAAAAGTCTACAAATAACAAATGCTGGAGAGGGTGTGGAGAAAAGGGAACCCTCCTACACTGTTGGTGGGAATGTAAATTGATACAGCCACTATGGGAAACAGTATGGACGTTCCTTAGAAAATTAAAAACAGAGTTGCTATATGATCCTGCAATCCCACTTCCGGGCATGTATCCGGGGAAACTCTAATTCGAAAAGATACATTCACCCCAATGTTCAGAGCAGTTCTAGTCACAATAGCCAGGACATGGAAGCAACCTAAATGTCCATCAACAGAGGAATGGATAAAGATGTGGTACATATATACAACGGAATATTACTCAGCCACAAAAAAAAGAATGAAAGAATGCCATCTGCAGCAACGTGGATGGACCAAGAGATTATCATACTAAGTGAAGTAAGTTAGAGAAAGACAAATATCACATGATATCATTTATATGTAGAATCTAAAAAAAAAAAATGATACAAATGAACGCATTTACAAAAGAGAAATAGACTCACATACCTAGAAAACAAACTTATGGTTACCAAAGGGGATTGGGGGTGAGGGGGAGGGAGAAACTAGAAGTTTGAGATTAACATATTCACACTACTATATATAAAACAGATAAACAACAAGGACCTACTGTATAGCAGTAGGGAATAGGGAACTCCACTCGATACCTTATAATAACCTATAATGGAAAAGAATCTGGAAAAGAATATATGCATATGTATAACGATCACTTTGCTAAGTTGCATTTAAAAAAAAAAGGAAATGTTTTTGAGCAGACCTCCTCCTCCTCATTTCTGGAGGTTTCAGTTTTGACATCATTTTCCTTGGGAAGCCTAGACCACCAGTGACTGTTACCTGCTGCCATAAACAGTGTTCCTGCCGTCAGAGGACACACACCGTCCTGAGACCCAAGGCAGAGACCTCGTCTCTCTTCTTAAACTCTGCGCCCTCAGCCCCTAACACAGTGCCCACCTACGACAAGAAGTGCTTCAAAATGCTTGCTGAAGAAATGAATTAACCCACATGTAGGGCTTTATAGTTATGAGGGCAGAGCAATGCAATGGACCTTTTGGACTCAAAGGCAGATTCAAATCCAACTCTGACACTTACTAGCTGAGTAGACCTTCCATATCACTTAACCTCTCTGAGCCTCATTTCCCCTATAAAAATATAGGGGAAATATAGGTGTTGTGTAAAAATCCCCACCTCCTACCTTCCATGTTTTTCTTAGAATAAAATTCATAATGAGTGACACAGAAAAACAAGCAAAATAATTTCAGATTATGAGAAACATTAAAATCGTAATTAAAATCGTAAACTGTTAGAGCAACAGTCCCCAAACCTTTTGGTTTCAGAACCCCTTGATATTCTTAAACATCACGGAGGACCCCAAAGACCTTAACTTTCTACAGGTTATACCTACTGACAGCTGCCCTACTAGAAATCAAAACTGAGCAACTTTCCAAAGGCTTATTCACTGAAAAATAAATCTAGTCCATGTTAACATAAATGCACATTTTTGTGTAAAACATACTCTCCAAAAACACAGTAAGAGGAGTTTTCACTTTTGTACATCTTTTCAAGGTCTCCTTTAACAGAAGACAGGTGGATGCTCGTATCTGCTTCTGCTTTCTCTCTGTTGCAATACGTTGTTTTGAGTGAAATACATGAATATAGCGCTGCCTCACAGGGTTGGGTGTCGCCACCACGGCTCCTGCTGAAGAGTCAGCAGTTTCACCCTTAATGGCCTGTGTATGATTAGTGCAATTGTTAACCAAGTGAAAAAGCCCAACGGACTTAGTATCACTACAAGAATATTTACCTTGCAGATGCCTGAAACTGTCTCCAGAACTCCCAGGGGTCCATGAACCAACTCTGAGAACCACTGTGGTAGAGAATGACTGGTCTAAGGCAGGGAAAGCAACTTTCAGAAGGGTCTAAGGAAGGAGGCCTCTCTCGGGAAGCTGAAGCCCAGAATGAGCAAGGGGTGGCTTCTCAGAATAGGGAGCAGCAAAGGCCCTGAGGCAGAAACAAACGTGGCCTCGTCCAGGAACAAAGGACTGAGGGCAAGGAAAGAGAAAGGAGAGTCAGACGCAGACCAGATCAGGCAGGGTCCTGCAAGGAGTGGGACTGTAAGTTAAAGGGATGAAGGATCCTCTGCAGAGTTCTAATCAGGGTGTGGCCACCTTATTTACATTTGAAAGAGATGCCTCAGGCTGACAGGTGATGGAGACCAGCAGAGACCAGTCAGAAGGCTCCCACAGAGGCCCGCCTCGCAGTCACACTGGAGAGGGAGGGAGTAGGGCCGACTGAAAACACGCCTCTGAGGGCGAAGCTACAAAATTATGAAACGCCTTGGGGAGGAAGGGAAAGAATAATTTTTCAGTTTGGGGCCTGAAAAAGCAGGTGAACGGCGATGCCATTTGGTCAGACGGGAAAGACTGGGGGAAGAAGAGGTCGCAGCCGTATTGCAATGTAAACTTCACATTCTTTCTCTACCCTAAGCCTTTTGCAAGTGACTAAGAACTGCGGGACACTGCACTTTATTTTTTTGCATAAATCATATTAACGAGAAAAAAATTAACACTGACCAAAATAAGGCCCGATCAGGGTGCGAGGCCTTTAAGACCTCCTTCCAGACACCATCAGCCACTAACGAGAACTCTAGCAGCCACTAGGCAACTACAAACGTGCACACCTGGACTGTTCTCCAGCGACACCTCTCCAGCGGAAACTCGCGGGCGCTGCAGCCCGGTTCCCATGCCCGTGAACTTCAGCAACTGCAGTAAGAGCACTGACAACGCCGCTAAGCTTACACCTAGCCTCTCCTCCTCTCTTCCCAAACGCCGCAGCGGCAAAATGGAACGGACGCAACGGCCTTCCTTTCCAGACACGACCTCTTTCTCTTCCGAAATCCGGAGCGCCCGCCCGCCTGGGTCCCGAGCCTCAGGGGAGGGTGACGCTGGGCCACCGAGCCCGGGGCCGGAAGACGGTGCACCTGGACACGAGCCCCGCACGGTCTCGGCCCCCGTGTCACCGCGGGGGGACCCGCTCCCGAGCCCCCCGCGGGCGTCCCCCCCGGGGCCGTGGCAGCTCGCGGTCGGGCCGGGCCCGCCACCCCGGGGATGCACACCGGGCCGGCGCCTTCTCGTCAGAAAGGCCTCCCACGACCTGCGGCAGCCGGGCCGGGAGGGCGGCGGGCGGGGGAGCGGGAGGAAGGTGGCGGGCGGGGGAGCGGGAGGAAGGTGGCGGGCGGGGGAGCGGGAGGAAGGTGGCGGGCGGGGGAGCGGGAGGAAGGTGGCGGGCGGGGGAGCGGGAGGAAGACGCCGAGGACGGGGGAGGAGGACGGGGTGTGGAGGGGGGAGGAGGAACGGGGGGGGAGGAGGAGAGAGAGTAGAGGAGAGAGAGGAGGAGGAGGGCGGCGGCGCGCGCCTCGCCCCCGGCCCCGCCGCCCGCCCGCGCGGCCCAGGAAAGTAGGCCCAGCCCGGCGGAGGGGCCGGCCGCGCCGCGCCGGTATCATTCCGCCCGCACCCTGCGACCCAGCAGTCGGGCGGCGGCGGCGGCGGCGGTGGTGACGGTGGCGGCGGCGGAGCACCCACCCCGGCCCGGACCCGGCCCCCGGTCTCCAACCCCAGCCCGCTCCGCCGCCCCCGGGCCGGCCCGCTCCCGGCGCCCTCCGCACCGCATCGGGGGACTATATTCGCGCGGAGCGGCACAGCGCGGCCGGGCCGGGGCCGCTTACCGGTGTCGCCGCGCGCCTTGCTCTCCTTGGGCTTCGGGGGGCGGCCCCGCGGCATCGTCGGCGGCGGCGGCCCACCCCTCGGCCGCACACACACTCACACACATACACTCGGCGGAGCGCGCACGCGCGGGGACCGGACGCGGGGGCGCGGCGCGCGCCCGGCCGAGCGGCGGAGGCGGGCGGAGCGGCTCAAGCGGACGCCGAGTCACGGCCGAGCGCCCGCGGGCCTCACGGGGGGAAGGCGCCCAAGCGAGCGAACGGGAGAGCTCGAACCCCGCCAACTTCGGCGGGTTCCATGGCCCGGCGGGCCGTGTTCGGGGCGTTGAGGGCGGGCGCGCGGTGGGGGCTGGGAGCGGCGCCGTGCGCATGCGCGGTCGGCCGTTCGGGCCTGGGCGGACGGAGGGCGAGCGGCCGCGGTCACCTAGCGGCGGCGCCTCCCGAGGTGTTGGGCAGCCGAAGTCAACGCAGCCGGTAAGGCCGTCGGGAAAGTAAGTAGGAAACGTGTCCTTGTAACGGGTCGAGGTGGTGAGAAGGAGCTTTCCAGGTGGAGTCAGGTAAAAGAAACAACCCAGCCACGGGTCCTTCCTGTGCCGCGTGCGTAGTCTGCGTCCTGTGTGTGTATATGCTCGTGTAATTCCAGGAAAACTGGGCGCTCCATCTCCCCGGGTTGCTTCCGGAAGGCCTTTGAGAGCATCCCTGTGAAAACCACAGGGGCAAAAAGGCTGGGAGCCTAAATTTACCCAAAACATCGACCTTGGACTGAGGAGGACCCACCCAGAAGTCACTTATGTTCCTATCCTCTGATGTAATGCATTAAAATTTACAATTTCAAATGTGTCCATCTGTTATTTTTGTTGTTGTTGCTCATACTGACTTAACCCAAAACCCGAACAGGAACATGACGGCAGAGTGTTAGGTGAGGTCAAACAAAGCCAAAAGAAAGTAGTCTAACATCGTCTTAGTATCCTCAGAAAAATTAATGCAAAGCCATAAATAATGACCACCAACTGCACGCAGGGTATTATGAGGGAATACAAAGGTTAACAAGACAATCTGTCCCCCCGAAAAACTTGGAACCATGGGGCAAGAAACACAAAACTAGTCAAAAATCCACAGAGAACTTTGAGAAGGACAAGGTTAATTATAGTTAGAAAAGTAAATACAAAAGACCCCTCTCTTAACTGAAACTTAGTAAGTGGTTGGGTGCTAACAGATGGTAAAGGGTTTTCTACCTGGAGGCAACAGGTGAAGAAGGAGGTAAAGTAGGAAAAACTAAAATGAGTCTTATCTGTTAGGGGTTTTATATACATCCAATTCCTGAAAAAACTAAACACGCTCAGGTTATTCAACCTCCCGACATCAGGCAGCCAGTGGATGGCAGATGGGATTTAGCAATGAACATTTCCTGTTCTTTAACTTCTTAGCATGTTTTAGTGCCTTACATAAAATACTTCAAATCCGTACAACATTCCTTCAAGGTACTCTTTTAGGAATGAGATTCAGAGAGGTTAAGGAATTTGCTTAAGGCGGCTACATGGCCTGTAAGCAAATCCAAGACGCAAACCAAACCTGCTTACCTGTTAACCCCATGCTCCTAGTTGCATCACAGCAGAAGTCTACGTTAAGTTTAGACAAAATATGACAGGGGCTTCCCTGGTGGCGCAGTGATTGAGAGTCCGCCTGCCGATGCAGGGGACACGGGTTCGTGCCCCGGTCCGGGAAGATCCCACATGCCGCGGAGCAGCTGGGCCCGTGAGCCATGGCCGCTGAGCCTGCGTGTCCGGAGCCTGTGCTCCGCAACGGGAGAGGCCACAGAAGCCACAGAGGTGAGAGGCCCGCGTAACGCAGAAAAAAAAAATATATATATATATATGAAAGTACTACCATATGCATGTTAGGGCTGGAGTACCTTGTAAGGCTGAGAAAATGGAGACAGATAATAATCCTTGGTCATTTATAAATCAGTTTGGATGATGGTGATGTGTTTGTGAATGTATACCCTATTTTGTTCTGAAAAAGATTTGAAGCAATTTATATCAGGGGAAAAACATGAGGAAGTCAGGACAATGGAAACAATAGAAAAAGTGAGTCAGCACCCAAACTAATGAAATGCTTATAAAAAGCAAATAGGAAATCAAACTCCAGGTTTCTTAGCCCAAGCAGAAAAGTAGACATGATTAGTTACAAGATCCTCACTTAATCCATGAAAGAGAACTGCACCTCCATCACTGTACCCGCTATGTAGTTCCGTAGGTTTCTTTCTTCATCATACATGTATACCTACACATATCTGCAGAGACGTTTTGACTTCTTCCCTTCTGGTTTGGATGACTTTTATTTCTTTTTCTCTTTTTTTCTGGCGAGGACTTTCCAGTGCAATGCTGAATAGAAGTGAGCGTGGGCACCCTTGTCTTGTACCTTGTACCTAGTCATAGTGGGAAAGCTTTGAACGTTTCACCACGAGTAAGATGTTAGCTGTGGTTCTGTCATATATGGCCTTTATTATGTTGAGGTACGTTCTTTCTCTACACAATTTGTTGCGAGTTTCTATCACGAAAGGATGTTGAATCTTGTGAAGTGCATTTTGTGCATCTGTTGAAATGAGCATATGATTTCTGTCTATTAATGTGGTATATCCCATGTGCTGTTCTTTGTTGCTTCCCAGGAATAATTCTGCTTGCTCGTGGTGTGTGAGCCTCTTACTGTGCTGCTGAAATCACTTTGTGGATATTTTATTGAAAATGTTTGCATCCATGTTTATGAGAGGTATTGGCCTATAGTTTTCTTTTTTTGCTGTGTCTTTATCTGGCTTCGGTATCAGGATAATTCTGATAAGAATGAGTTTGGGAGTGTTCTCTCTTCAGTTTTTGAAAGGGTTTGAGAAGGATTGGTGTTAATTCTGCTTTAAATGTTTGGTAGAATTTACTGGTGAAACCACCTAGTCTTGGGCTTTTCTTTGGTGGGAGCTTCTTGATTACTGTTTCAATCTCCTTACTCATTATCGGTTTATCCAAATTTTCTGTTTCTTCATGATTCAGCCTTGGTAGGTTGTATATAGGTTGGTTTTCTATACTCTCCCTCCTGGGTGTGTCAGAGGGTTCCATGGAGGACTGCTCTTTTCCTCCTTTTCATTTCGAAGTTGATAACTATATCAGACATTTAAAAAGGGGGCATAAAACATATCCTCCCCAGAATCACCACACAGGGCACAGCTAGAGAACAGGACCAACACCGTGGAATCTCCATATGTGAGATGACTGAGAATGTCCTCCCCCTAGAGATACCTGCTCTCCTGATACTATAATAATCATCCCCTTGCCTTTACAGTTGTACAGTCTATTTAGATGTCTTTAAATAAACGAAGTATTCGTCAGTTGGCCCAGCTTTGGAACATTTTCTTAAAGTTCTTCCAAATTCTGCTTCCTTGCTCAATATTGTGTTTGTGAGATTCAATGATGCTGATGCATATAGCTGCAGTTCATTTATTTTCACTGTTGTATTTCATTGTAAGACTATGCCATAGAGTATTCATTCAGTCCATGATGGACTTTGGGGTTATGTCAAGTTCTGTTTTGTTTTGTTTTTAATTTTTACTGGAGTAGAGTTTACAATGTTGTGTTAGTTTCAGGGATACAGCAAAGTGAATCAGTTATACATATTTCCACTCTTTTTTAGATTTTAGGCCATTACAGAGTATTTGTAGAGTTCCCTGTGCTATACAGCAGGTTCTTATTAGTTATCTATTTTATATATAGTAGTGTGTATATGTCAGTCCCAATCTCCCAATTTATCCCTCCCCCCCATCCCCTGGTAACCATAAGTTTGTTATCTACATCTGTGACTCTACTTCTGCTTTGTAAATAAATTCATTTGTGCCTTTTAGATTCCACATGTAACTGATATAATATGATATTTGTCTTTCTCTGTCTGACTTACTTCACTCAGTATGGCAATCTCTAGGTCCATCCATGTTGCTGCAAATGGCATTATTTTGCTCTTTTTTATGGCTGAGTAATATTCCATTGTGTATATATATACCACATCTTCTTTATCCATTCCTCAGTTGATGAACATTTAGGTTGCTTCCGTGTCCTGGCTGTTGTAAATAGTGCTGCAGTGAACATTGGGGTGCATGTGTCTTTTTGAATTACGGTTTTCTCCAGGTATCTGCCCAGGAGTGGCATTGCTGGGTCATATGGTTTTGTTTGTAAATGAACATGTGCCGCTATGAGTAGTCTTGTACTTGCCTTCTGGTGTTGAGTTTTTAAATACAGTATGAAAAATATTTGTGCCTATTATTTTATTTTTTGCTTTCAATTTGTTCCATCATCTAAGTTTACTTTTCTCTACTTTCTTGCCTTCTTTTGGATTGACATTTTTTTCTCGTTCAACTTTTTCCCCTTTCTAATTTGAAAGTTATATGCTGTATTCTGTAAGGGAACCCTAGAAACTTCAAGATAATACTTATAAAAGTTGAATGTTAATAAATATATTTACCCTTCTCCTAATTTATATACCACTTAGTTCTGTGTTTTAATTCTACTTTTAAGCTTCAAAAGATATTATTATATTATTTTATTTAGTCTGATTTGTCTAAATATACCTCCATGTTCCAATTTTTTTGTCCTCCACATTCCTTGTATCTCTGACCTTCATCTGCTCTCTCTTTGCCTCTGTCTCATACACGTACTGTACAACTTCACTTAGTAAGCATGGCTAGTGCCAAACACTCTCATTCTTTGTTCACCTGAAAATTATTTTGCCCTCATTCTCTTTTTTTTGCGGTACGCGGGCCTCTCACTGCTGTGGCCTCTCCCGTTGCAGAGCACAGGCTCCGGACGCGCAGGCTCAGCGGCCATGGCTCACGGGCCCAGCTGCTCCGCGGCATGTGGGATCCTCCCGGACCAGGGCACGAACCCGCGTCCCCTGCATCGGCAGGCGGACTCTCAACCACTGCGCCACCAGGGAAGCCCTGCCCTCATTCTTAAAAGTACTTTTTATGGGTAAATAATTCTAGGTTGACAATCATTTTCTTTCAGTCCACTGACAGTGTTCCACTTTTTAGCTTGGCTTCTGTCATGGGTGATGAAGTCTCATCAGTCTTTGTTCTTTGGAGGTTATCATCGTCACTGGAAGCTGTTAAGGCCCCTCTCAGCTGTTCGTGTCATGCAGATTCATCACGGTATTCGTGTCATGCAGATTCATCACGGTATGCCTAAGTATGGATTCTTTTTATTTACACTTTCAAGAATTCATTTTAAACTATAAGTGAACTTTCTCTTTCTCCTGGAATCCCAACCAGATTCATGATAGGCCTTCCCATTTTATTTGCCATGTTTCTTAACTTTTCTTTCATATTTTCTGCCTCTCTTTCTCTCTGTAGTGCATTATGGATACTTTTTTAATATTTATTTTGCAGTTCACTGATTTTATCTTCTGCCATGTCTTCAGTTAAACCTATTCATTGAGTTTGATAATTCAGTTATCTTCTGTTGTATCTCTTGTAATTTGGTTCTTTTTCAAATCCATTTGGTAAATTTTTCCAGCTTTTTAATGAGAAAATTATCAAACCAACCTTTCAAAAAGCTGAAAGAATGAATAGTCAAATGAACACCTGTGTACTGACACCTAGATTCAAGCGTCTTACTATTTCTGCCATATTTGCTTTATCTATTTATTTTTTCTTTCTTTTTTCCAAACTATTTAAAATAAGTTGTAGACATCCCATTTTACCCCTAAATAGTTCAGCATGTATCTCCTAAGAACACTGGAATTTTCTTACATATCCACAATACCATTATTATACCTACAGAAATTACCAATAATCTCCTAAAATGGTTAATACCTAGTCCATATTCAGATGCTCCCAATTGGCCCTGAAGTTTGTTTTCCCAGTCAGGATCCAATAAGGGTTAATGTCTTTAAGTTTTTATTGTGCCTCATTTTATTTTTCACAGCTTTATTGAGATGTAATTTACAGAGAATAAACTGCACATACTAAAGAGTAAAGTTGAGTAAGTTGGACACATACAGCTGTGAAGCCATCAGCACAATCAAGCTGTGAATTATCCTATCACCCCTGAGACTTGCTTGTTCCCCTTTGTATTCCTTCCTTCCCCCTACTTCCTACTTATTTCCCTGGCACCCACTGATCTTCTTTTTGTCACTATAGATTAATTGCATTTTCTAAAATTTTGTATAAATGGAATTCATACAATATTCTTTTTGTCTAACTTCTTTCACTCAGAATAATTGTTTTGAAATTTATCCATGTTGTTGCATGAATCAATAATTGATTACTTTTTATTGCTAAACATTATTTCCTTTTGTTTTGAGATATGATTGACATAAAACATTGTACTAGTTTCAGGTGTGCGATGTAATGATTTGATAATTGTAAATATTGTGAAATGATCACAATAAGTCTAGTTAACATCCATCACCACACACAGTTACAGTATTTTCCTCATGCTGAGAACTTTTAAGATCTATTAGCAACTTTCAGATATACAATACAGTATTACTAACTATAGTTACCGTTAGTAACTATGGTTACATTATATTCCTAGGACTTATTTATTTTATAAAAATACGGAACGCTTCACAAAACTGCAGTCGTCCCCGTGTAGGGACTATGCCTATCTCCTCTGTATCGTCCCATTTTTCGCGCTGTTGAAATAGCACAGAATAGCGTTTCGGTGTGTGGAGGGACCACGGCTTCTCTAACCACCCACCTTAGATGGCGGCTTAGATTGTTTGCATGTTTTGACTGTTATAAACAGGATCCGGACTAGGGTGAGAGAAGCAGGGCACCTTGTGTGCAAACTTAAGGAGGTGCTCGCTGTCAGGTTTGTGCAAATGTCCCACTTGCCTTGCCCTCATACCAGCCCTGATTGCAGATAAAACTGCTGTGAACATTTGTGTCAAGTCTCGGCATGGACATATACTTTTCATTTCTCTGGGGTAGATACCTAGGAGTGGCATGGCAGGGTGATACGGTAGTCGTATCTTTTTCTAGAAGCTACTAAACTGTTTTCCAAAGTGGTTGTACTGTCTTACATTTCTACCCACAATGCATGACCTTCCAGTTGGTTTACTTCCTCACCAGCACTTGGAATGGTCAGCCTTTTGAATTTTACTCTTTCTAGTGGGCGTGTAATGGTATCTCACTGTGGTTTTAATTTGCCTTTCTTTAATAACTAATTATGTTGAGCATCTTTCCATCTGCTTCTTTGTTGTCCGTGTATTGTCCTTGATGTATTTGTCTGTTCAAATCTTTTGCCCATTTTTAATTGGATTGTCATCTTATTATTAAATTGTAGAGTTTTTTTAATATTCCAAATATAATTTATTTGTCAGATATATGTTTTGCAATATTTTCTCCTAGTATGTGGCTTGCCTTTTTATTTCCATAAAGTGTTTTTTGAATAGCATAAGTTTTTATTTTTTTGAAGTCTAAACTACCAGTTGTTCCATGACTTTTATCATTTTTAAGAAACTTTGCCAAAGTCACTAAGATTTTCTGTGTTTTCTTCTGGAAGTTTTAGCTCTTACTTTTAGGTCTTTCTCCATCTTGAGTTAATTTTTGTATACGGTATGAGGTAAGGGTTGAGTTTTATTTTTTTGCCAATATACTATCCAGTTGTTCCAGCACCTTTTATTTAAAAGATTATCATTTCTCCATTGAAATGCCGTGCCAACACTGTTTAAAATTACATGATCATGTAGGTATTGGTCTATTTTAAACTCTGTTCTGTTCTATTACTTTTTTGCTTATTTTTTCTCCAGTGCTACACTGTCTTTAATACTGTAGCTTTATAGTAAGTCTTGAAACCTAGTGGTGTTAAGTTCTCTAAATTTGTTCTTTTGCAAAGTTGTTTTGCCTATTCTAAGTCATTCTGACATTTCCTGAATTTTAAAATCAGCTTGTCAATTTCTTTAAAAAAAAATCTGAGTTTTTGAGTAGAATTACTTTGAATCCTTAGATTGATTTGGAGTAAATTCGCACCTTAACAATATTAAGTCCTCCAATCTATGACCACAGTATCTTTATTCAAGTCTTCTTTAATTTCTCTTTGCTACAATTTGTAGTTTTCAGTGATCAAGTCTTGCCCATCTTTTGTCAAATGTATTCCTCCCATTTCGTATTTTTGAGGTTTTATTAAATATATTGTTTATCTAGCTTCAACTTGATTGTTCAATTGATTTTTCAATATTGTCTCTTTATCCAGAAACCTTGTTAAACTCATTTATAAATCAGTCTAGCTTTTTCTGTAGATTCCCAAGCGTTTTTAAAATAAATGATTATGATTTCTACAAATTAAGTATTTTACTTATTTTCCAATATGGAGCCTTTTTTTCTTTTTCTTGCTTTGTTGCACTGGCTAGAACCTCTAATAATAGTTCTAGTACTAATGGATAGACACGATAACAGCAAATATTTTTTTCCTCTTTCATATTAGAAAGAATTCAGTCTTTCCCCATTAATTATATTTTTGCTATTGGTTTTTTATAGTTGAGGACATTCCCTTCTTTCCCTAGATGGTGAGGGTTTCTATCACGAATGAATGTTTGATTTGCTAAAATTTTGTTAAGAACTTTCACATCTATGTTCATGAGTGTTATTAGTCTGTAGTTTTCCTTGTAATGTGTTTTCTGGTCTTACTATCAGAGTAATACTGGTCTCATAGATTGGATTGTGAGGTATTCCTTCCTCTTGAATTTTACAGAAGAGTTTAGCATTAGCACAGTTTTCAAGTCATAGAAATGATGTTTAGGTTTTTTGATTTGTTGTTGTTTGTTTCTCATCTGTCAAGAATTAAATACCAGCAGCCAGTTTTCAAGTTAAAATGAAGATGCAAGCAAAACCATTGGGTATTAATTTGCCACCAGGCACATTCACACGTTTAATCTCTTTCAGTTGTCCCAGGAATAGAAGTGTAGACTCCCATTTTACAAAACTCTCTCAAAAGAGGTTAAATAACTTGCCTAAGGTCACACAGTAGGTCTTGGAGTTCAGATTGGAAAGCAGGTCTCTAGGTATCCAGAGCCCTGTGCTCTTTCCCATACCAGATGAGCAAATGAAAGTACATACCTCGCCATTCGAGAAGCTGAGATCTGGGAGTGGGAATCTGAGTTCACTCCAGAGTTGCTTGAATTCACAGATTCCAAACTGAACTAGACTCTGAAATCTGCCTGAAGCTGAAACTGCCTGGAGTACTTTCAGAAGTAAACCGACTTAGTTTGGCACCTAAGAAAATTGAAATAATATGATAATAGAAATAATAACTTACGATAACTAAATAAAATGGTTACTAGGTATATAGTTTGGCACCTAAGAAAATTGAAATAACATGATAATAGAAATAATAACTTACGATAAGTAGATAAATAAAATGGTATAAGCTAGAACTGTAGTAACACCAATCAGCCTGTCTCACGACTTTCTCAAGAAGCACTCAGTAGCCCAAGAAAACAGGCACAGGCCCACACGGACGGGATGGCGTGAGCACAAAGCAAGAAAGCGACCGGGGGCAGGGGTTAGGGGTAAACTCGGGAGCCACCAAGAGCATGCTTTCAAAAAGCACAGTTAGCTGATGTGCAGTAAGGGATGACATCATTCAAACACCACTCAAGTAAGGAAGCAAACGATGCGTGCAGGGGGAGAGTGTCTTGGATAATAAGGAAAGTGGATGTGGGTCCTGATCAGCATTGATGGGTGGATCAGCGGGAAAAATCAAGTTTGCCATCAGTGAGGAGACTCTAAGACACCAGAAGAAAGAACAATTGCTTTAAAACTTCCAACACATTTTCTCCCATAGATTCCTCAGAGTTGCTGACAGAAAACAGGTGTCAGGCTGTGTGAGCCCAGGAAAATCGCCTTACCTTTCCAGGTCTCGGGCCGTAAAATGAGAAAGCTGAACTAGTGTCTCTCTGAGGTCCCGAGCGATTTTAACTCTGTGACTGCTCTGTGCTTCAACCAAAAACCATCAAACACTATTTTTTTCCCCAGGGAGAGTCTGTTGGATAACAGTTTAAAGTCAGTGGCCCTTGAGCAGGACACTTCCAGGGATCAGGGGTCGGGGTGTCCTGCTTGCCCACTGATCACAGGTGTGAGCGTTACTCTGGGCTGTAAGAAAAACGAAAATGTACTCATGATTCACTAGCAAACTCAGAGCCCAGCTTCACCATGTGGCTCAGTGGCAGCGCCTCCCTGGGAGGCCGGGCCCACAGAACCAGCCACGTTTAAAGGGAGGGCACATCCCACCCCATTTGCCCTGAGTCCTAAACACAGCCAGCCTCAGTGCCTGTGAATGTACGTATCTTTATGCATCTGTTTTCTCTTTGTATATTGTGATATGTATCTCATTCATTCTCACTGCTGTAAACAGTTCTGTTATATTAACTATATTAAATTTTCTTATCTATTCTGTTGGTGAAATTTAGGCTATTTCTCTTTTTCTTATTATTACAAATAAAATTGCTCTGAACATTCTTATACATGTGGACATAAGTATGCTGGGTTGTAGGAGTGGAGTTACTGAGATTTAAAATGATTTTCCAGTGTAATTGTAATAATCTACATTCTTACCAGCAGTGTCTGAAAACACCCTCATCACCGTCTGGTATGACCAGACGTCTTAATTTTTGTCAACCTGTGGGGTCTTATTTGAGTTTTCCTAATTTCTAGTGAGGTTGAACTTTTCTTCCCTTGTTTTTCCTCTTCACTGATTTGCCTGTTTTTATTTTTGCCTATTTTAAGCATTAGGTTTATGTTTTTTACTATAAGATCTATAGTAATTCTTTAGATATTCTGAATACTAATATTTTATCAGATAAATGTGTTATAAACGTCTTTCTATTCTGTGGCCCATTTTGGTTTGTCATTTGAGAAATGCAAGTTTTAATTCTAACATAATTTCGTGGACGAGCGTTTTTCCCTATCGCAAGAAGAATCCAAGTTGTTCATCGTGATCCTTTCTAATTCCCCCGGAGACCCCTCCCCAGCCCCGAGCCTGTGTCCCCCGCGCTGCGGTGACCTGACCCAGGCGTCCCCGCTCTGGGCCCGCTGGTTGCCCTCCCTCTGTCGCATCCAGCGCGTCGTCCCCACCCCGCCCCCAGCCACACAATCACTTTGATGCTGCCCGGTCTCTTAGCGCAGGGTGGGTCTCCCCCGCTAGGTTTTGGATTGTCGAATCCGCTTCCCCAGGCGGAGAGATCTGAGGGGAGGCAAGGCGCGTGAGGCTGGGGACCAGCCCGGGGTGGTCCGGGTGTGAACGCGCCACCCCGGGCTGGGGAGCCGGGGGCGAGGCCGAGTCTCAGCGGGTGAGCTGCAGGGTCTGGAGATTCATCACACAGGCAGAGGCGGCGTGGGGGGAGCAGGGAAAGGGACCCGGGCCCGGGACTGATGCAGGTGGAGCAGGCTCGCGCGCTCACCCAGCGCCCTGGCTGGTCACCATCACTTTCCACCCGCGCCGGGACCCAGAGGCTGCGACGTGCCGCCCGGGGCACCGGAGCTCCCCGCGCCCCCCGCCAAGGTGGAGGCCGCCCTCGTGGAAACGGCGGGGCTGGGTTCCATCCCCAGGTGACTAGATCCAGGGATGACAGTGTACACACGGAAGGGAAAGAAGGAAAAGACAGGAGCAGAATGGAGAAAATGAAGAAATGAGAGAAACAGAGTCGGGGAGGAGGAGCGCCACCTGGTGGCAGATCGCGCCGCCTGCACTCTCCCCGCCGCAGCGCAGACCCGGGCCGTTTACGATACAGGCCTGACCTCCAGCGCTGAAGCGGTCATTGGCACATACTGGACGCTTATAATAACGATATTCATTGAGCAACAACTCTGAGGAGTTTTTTTTTTAATATGGAACACTTCAGGAATTTGCGTGTCATCCTTACTTAGGGGCCATGCTAATCTCTGTATCATTCCAATTTTAGTCTATGTGCTGCCGAGGTGAGCACCTGAGGGTTTTTTAAATTAATAGTTGATTTTTGAACAGTTTTACATTTTCAGAAAAATTGAGCATCTGGTACAGGGAGTTCCCACGTACCCTCCCCCCAGTATACACACTTTCTCCTATTAATAAGACCTTGCATTAGTATGTTACATTGGGTGCAGTTAATGAACCAATATTGACGCATTAGTATTAACCAAATTTCATAATTTAATGTTCATTTCTGTGCAGTGCTATGGGTTGTAACAAGTGTGTGTTGTGCATCCACCATTACAGTACCACAGAGGATAGTTTCACTGCCCTCAAGTTTCTCTGGGTTCTACCTAATCACCCTCTCCCCACCCGCCTTGAACCCCTGGCCGACACTGCTCTTTTTACTGTCTCTATATTGCCTTTTCCAGAATGTCATATAGTCAGAATCATGCAGTACGCATCCTGTTCAGACTGGCTTCTTTGTGCATTTAAGATTCCTCCGTGTCTTTTCTGTGGCTTGATAGCTCATTTCTTTTTAGTGCTGAGTAACATTCCATTGTCTGGATGAACCATAGTTTACGTATCCATTCACCTACTGAAGGACATCTTGTTTGTTTCCAAGTTTTCACGACTATGAATAAAGCTGCTATAAACATCCATGCAGGTTTTTGTGTGAACGTACGTCTTCACCTCCTTTGGGTAAATACCAGGGAGTGTGCTTTCTGGAGCACATGATGAGACTATATTTAGTTTGATAAGGAGCCGCCAAACTGTCTTCCAAAGTGGCAGCACCCTTGGGCATCCCCACCAGCAATGAATGGAGTTCCTGTTGCTCCACAGCCTCGCCAGCATTTCGTGCTGTCAGTGTTCCGGGTTGGTGTGTCCTGGTATCTCACTGCTGTTTTGATTTGCAATTCTCTAATGACATATGATTCAGAGCATATTTTTATATGCTTACTTGCCATCTGCATACCTTCCCTCATGAGGTAACTATTCAGATCTTTGCCCATTTTTAAAATTGGGCTGTTTGGTTTCTTGGTGTTGAGTTTTAACTTTATTTTGGGTACCAGTTTTTTAATCAATATGTGTTGTGCAATATATTTTAATACATATGAAATACAGAGATATTTAAATAAAACATATTTGTTGGGGTGTTGCCTAAAATTATTTCCTATACCATCTGTTGTATGCATACAACATTTTGGGGTATATTATTTAAATCTCCCAATTAAAGTGAAATAGCAGCAATAACACAGAATCATTTCTGTGGACATATGATTAAAGCTAAACAACCCTCATAGTATCCGTGGATGCTCACGTCTCATAGGCTGCAGCCTTGGTTAGATGTCTCTGCGTTCAAACAGATGGACTATTACGACCCATGGTGTAGGAGGCTTAACACACACCAACATTCATCCAGCACTGTCTGCCTGGGGAGCTCAACATGCAGACTTAAATTATATTTATTTCCTAGCTTTGTCATACCTCAGTCCATTCAGGCTGCTATAACAAAGTACCATAGGCTGCATGTCTCATAAACAGCAGACATTTATTTCTCATAGTTCCGGAGGCTGAAAGCCTGAGATCAGGTGAGAGCATGGTCGGGCTCTGGGGAAGCTGTCCTCTGAGTTGCAGACGGCCATCCTCTTGCTGTGTCCTCAGGTGACAGAAGGAGCGAGGGAGCTCTCTGGGGCCTCATTTACAAGGGCACTAATCCCACCACGAGGGCTCCACCTTCATGACCTAATCTCCTCCAACAGGCCTCACCTCCTAACACCATCACACAGGGGGTTGGGTTTCAACACATAAATTTTGGGGGGACACACATGTTCAGTCCATAACAATACCTTAACATACATAACATACATAATGTAAACAAAGAAGAACAGAGAGCTTTGTGCAATACTGCAAGGTTAGCCCACTACAGCTGCTGACCGACAGTATCCTCTGCCTCAGACGGAGGGAATGATGGTACCAGGATGCTCTGTGCTTGGACAAGCAGGCCCCTTAGACAGGCAGACGGAG
Source organism: Grampus griseus (assembly GCF_964374135.1). Classification (NCBI taxonomy): domain Eukaryota; kingdom Metazoa; phylum Chordata; class Mammalia; order Artiodactyla; family Delphinidae; genus Grampus; species Grampus griseus. Next base: position 86,404,567 of record NC_139006.1, on the reverse strand, counting down.
GGAATGATGGGAACAGGATGCTCTGTGCTGGGACAAGCAGGCCCCTTAGGCAGAAGTGTAGTTCAGCAAGAATTCTAATGAACTCAGATTCTTGCATCTTTCTGTACATAGAAAAGCACTAAAATCATTCGCCTGAGATGTCTGTTCTTCGTGACTAGCAGTAAGTAGTGTTTTACCAACATGTATACTTGACGCTTGAGCCCAAGCACTGGACTCGCCACCAGCCTCTTCAGAGCAGTTTACTCAGAGCTCCTGAGAGGCTGTCTCCCAGGCTATAGTCCTCAGTAAGACCCTGAATAAAACTTAAAACTCACAGCTCTTATGCTGTGAGTTTTTTCTTTCAGTTGACAGTAACAATACCTACTGCTCCCAGAGGTAGGTCTTGTTAATAGCATAACTTTAGACATGCTGACTATACCAAAGGTGAGTTTTAATTTCCAATGATGTGTAGCAAAGACGATGCAACTTTCTACTGCATACCAGATCTTTCCAAGAGATATTCTGTATGGTGACACCAATGAATGGGAGACAGGAGGCCAGAGTTCTTACGGTGACTTATATTTACTCATGGTATAAGGCACTTAACTTCTTTGAGACTCAGTTTATTAACATAAAGCAAGTGGTTGCTAAATGTTCTTGCTAGTTCTAACACTTTTATGATTCAAAGATTTTTGAAACTTACCTTTTTTAATAAATTTATTTATTTTATTTATTTATTTTTAAATTTTTGGCTGTGTTGGGTCTTCGTTGCTGCATGCCGGCTTTCTCTAGTTGTGGCGAGCAGGGGCTACTCTTCTTTGTGGTGCGTGGGCTTCTCATGGTGGCTTCTCTTGTTGCGGAGCACGGGCTCTAGGCACGCGGGCTTCAGTAGTTGTGGCTCGCAGGCTCAGTAGTTGTGGCTCGCGGGCTTAGCTGCTCCACAGCATGTGGGATCTTCCCGGACCAGGGCTCAAACCCATGTCCCCTGCATTGGCAGGCGGATTCTTAACCACCGTGCCACCAGGGAAGCCCTGAAACTTACCTTTAAGACACAGGAAATGGCTACATTAAGAAGTCCACAAAAGTTGAGTAATATTTCTGACATTACACCACAAGAGGAAGGAAATTGAAGCTTTCGCTTTATCCTCAGCTAAGGTCTGAAACAGACAGCAAAGTTGTCGGTAGAAAATCACAAGCCTATCCCAGGCGATTGTGACAACCTGGCACTTTATGTGTTGGTGTTGGGCTGAACACGTTTAGGAACAGAAGTGAATATGAATAAAGCACGATGAAAAAGCTTCAGTGAAAAGTCCAGTCTAGAATGAGACAATCGCCGTCCATTTAGACAGTTAATGTCAACAGCCCAAGGTTGACCTGAGAGCCCAGCCCCCAGAGCTGGACCGCCGAGCTCTGCGTGTTGGAAAAGCCAACGGGCTGAAGGATCGCCCCTGCCTTGCTTCCCGTCTGCCTCCCTCAGAGGTTGTTGTGAAGTGTAAACGGTGTGTGTAAGAGTCTTACACAGCACTGGGCACGTGGACAGCCTTCAGAGAAGGTCCGCCCTTGTTGCGCCCGACAGGCCCCTTTCTAAGCCTCTGGGCTCTGGGCACCATATTGGCTGCTGAGCCGAGTTTCCGACGTGGCTCCGACTCGCCCCTCCCCTCTTCCTGGCCACGCCCCTGGCCTGCCTGGAAGCCTGCCTTCCTTCTCATTTCTCTCCCTTCTTCAGAGGCTATGCTCTTTGACTCGCCAGAGAACCTCATCCTTTCAGGCACTGGCAGTTCCCCTGGCGGTAAAAGGAGAGTGTCAGAAAAGTAGGTGAGGCGCATGACGCTGTACAGCCTTTGAAATTTCAGATGAGACTGGGAAAGGCTAATGGGACTATTTGTTTTCCTCAATCAATGATGCACAAGAGGACTCCTCCTATCACGTCCTCATTTTCATATAATGAGCATTTGGGGAGTAGAGGGGTCCTGGCCCGCTTCTACCAAAAGCAGAGCCCTGTGTGCTGGGGACGTATTTGGGAACGGGGCCCCAGGGAGCGGAACGGGGCCCCAGGGAGCAGAACAGGGAAGGGAGGCCAACGCAGGGATGTAGTCTCCAGCTGGGGCCACCGTGGACCCCCCTGGGGACCTTCTGAGGAGCCTCATGAAGCGCTTCCCAGAACCACCTGCCTGGCTGAGGGGAGGAAAGCTCGTGGGGACATCACTGCACCTGCCCTTCTGGGTGGGGGAGCATGCCTCAGCATGTGGCACCGTCCAGAACTGGAGTCCATTCCTGTCCCTTGGGGTCCAGGAAGGTGTCCCTTCCCGCTGTCCCTGCCAGGCGGGAAGGAGTCTGGTCTGCCCAAGCTGCCACCGGGAGGCCACGGGATCCCCTGTGGCTGGTCCCTCAGTGGGGTCTCAGAGGGGACCCTGTGAGCGGCCAGGTGGGTGCCCTGCAGTGTCAGGAACAGCCCTGCAGAGGGAGCCAGGCCGTCCTTCGCCGCCGCCGTGGCTACTCCGGGCCTGGCCCGCTGCGCGGGCGCCGGCGGCTGACAGGAGGCGGCGTCACAGTCCCCGAGACTGAGCTTCACCACGGTCATCCGCAATCCCTCACCACAGTACGCCTGGTGCTTTGCTTTGTTTCGTTTCCTTGTTTGTTTGTTTTTGCAGGACAAACGATTTGAACAGAGATGTGAGGGGACACATCGCCTGCATCACGTCTTCGGCGGGGACCCTGACCTTGGGCAGCCCTTCCAGGCACGCGGCTTTGCTCCAGAGTCACTGAGTTGGGGACTGAAGGGAAACTGGGTCCGTTTGGGGGACACCTACTCGGCCCCTCGTACCAGAAATGTCTCTTGTTCCTTAGGACAAGCAGCCAGTATGAGGATCTGCCAGTCACTTAGAGCACAGACACCACTCATACCGGATGGACTCGATCAAGAAGCCCGGTGTCTGGCCTCTGACACCCGCACTGCTAGGTTGTGCACGTGGGAGGGTGTGTGGTTTGCTCCCGAGGCAGGGTGCCATCCGACTGCAGCTGGGCAGAGCACGACGGAGCCCACGTGGGGCCCGGCAGCTGGAGTGAAGTGGGGCAGGGAGGATGCGGAGGAAGACGGCAGAGGAGCCTGCGTGAGAGGGGCTCAAGCTTCAGGGGCCTTGGCGCCACAGAGAGACACCAGATGTGCCCATCAGCACCGGGTACGGGTGACACCCAACAACAGACTGGAGATGAGAAGCAGAAGAGAGAGCGTGTGTAGGTGGTACTGCTGGCCTGGAGTAGGGCTCTGGGGGACGGGCCCGCTCCGGCGCTGGGGGACCAGGCTGCAGTCGGAGGCCGTAAGTTAGAGAGAGGGCACATGGGGGACACAAGCTGGACTCAGACCCTGGGGGATGGGACACCAGGGGACAGTCAGGGTAAGTGGTGGCAAACGTACTGGAACCAGGAAGGCATAGCTCCAAACGGGCAAAGCAGAGAAGTCAAGAGGGAACCCAGGCTTCCCTGTTGGCGTAGTGGTTAAGAATCCGCCTACCAATGCAGTGGACACGGGTTCAAGCCCTGGTCCGGGAGGATCCCACATGCCGCGGAGCAGCTAAGCCCATGCGCCACAACTACTGAGCCTGCGTTCTAGAGCCCGTGAGCCACAACTACTGAGCCCGTGCGCCACAACTACTGAGCCTGTGCTCTAGAGCCTGCAAACCACAATACGGAGCCCGTGACCCACAACTACTGAGCCCGTGAGCCTCAACTACTGAGCCCATGAGCCACAACTACTGAGCCCGCATGCCACAACTACTGAGTCTGCACTCTAGAGCCCTCAAGCCAAAACTACTGAGTCCATGTGCCACAACTACTGAGCCCGCAAGCCACAACTACTGAGCCCACGTGCCACAACTACTGAGCCCACATGCCACAACTACTGAGTCCATGTGCCACAACTACTGAAGCCTGCGCACCTAGAGCCCATGCTCTGCAACAAGAGAAGCCACCGCAGTGAGAAGCCCCCACGTCACAATGAAGAGTAGCCCGTGCTCACTGCAACTAGAGAAAGCCTGCGTACAGCAACAAAGACCCAACACAGCCAAAAATAAATAAATAAATTTATTATTTTTTTAAAAAGAAGGGGAATCAGAAAGATGACGGAAGAGTAAGGCGCAGAGATCACCTTCCTCCCCACAAATACATCAGAAATACATCTACACGTGGAACAGCTCCTACAGAACACCCACTGAACGCTGGCAGAAGACCTCAGACCTTCCTAAAGGCAAGAAATTCCCCACGTACCTGGGTAGGGCAAAAGAAAAAAGAATAAACAGAGACAAAAGAATAGGGACGGGACCTGAACCAGTGGGAGGGAGCTGTGAAGGAGGAAAGGTTTCCACACACTAGGAAGCCCCTTCTCGGGCAGAGACTGCGGGTGGTGGAGGGGGAAGCTTCGGAGCCACGGAGAACAGCGCAGCCACAGAGGTGCGGGGGGCAAAGCGGGGAGATTCCCGCACAAAGGATCAGGGCCGACCGGCACTCACCAGCCCGAGAGGCTGGTCTGCTCCCCCGCTGGGGCGGGCGGGGCTGGGAGCTGAGGCTCGGGCTTCGGTCGAAGCACAGGGAGAGGACTGGAGTTGGTAGCGTGAACACAGCCTGCAGGGGGCTAGTGCTCCACGGCTGGCCGGGAGGGAGTCCGGGGAAAAGTCTGGAGCTGCCGAAGAAACAAGAGACTTTTTCTTACCTCTTTGTTTCCTGGTGCGCGAGGAGAGGGGATTAAGAGCGCTGCTTAAAGGAGCTCCAGAGACGGGCGCGAGCCGCGGCTAAAAGCGCGGACCCCAGAGATGGGCAAGGGACGCTAAGACTGCTGCTGCTGCTGCCACCAAGAAGCCTGTGTGCGAGCACAGGTCACTATCCACACCCCCCTTCCGGGGAGTCTGTGCAGCCCGCCACTGCCAGGGTCCCGGGACCCAGAGACAACTTCCCCGGGAGAACGCACGGCGCGCCTCAAGCTGGTGCAATGTCACACTGGCCTCTGCCGCCGCAGGCCCGCCCCACACTGCGTGCCCCTCTCTCCCCGCGGCCTGAGTGAGCCAGAGCCCCCAAATCAGCGGCTCCTTTAACCCTGTCCTGTCTGAGCGAAGAACAGACGCCCTCCGGTGACCTACAGGCAGAGGCGGGGCCAAATCCAAAGCTGAGCCCCGGGAGCTGTGAGAACAAAGAAGAGAAAGGGAAATCTCTCCCAGCAGCCTCAGGAGCAGCGGATTAAAGCTCCACAATCAACTTGATGCACCTGCGTTTGGGGAATACATGAATAGACAACAAGTCATCCCAAACTGAGGAGGTGGACTTTGAGAGCAAGATCTATGATGTTTTCCCCTTTTCCTCTTTTTCTGAGTGTGTATGTGTATGCTTCTCTGTGAGATTTTGTCTGTGTAGCTTTGCTTCCACCATTTGTCCTAGGGTTCTATCCGTCCATTGTTTTTTTATAAAAAAATTTTTTCTTAATAATTAATTTTAATTTTATTAACTTTATTATACTTTTCCTTCCTTCCTTCCTTCCTTCCCTCCCTCCCTCCTTTAGACAATGAATCATCCCAAATTGAGGAGGTGGACTTTAAGAGCAAGATTTATGATTTTTTCCCCTTTACCTCTTTTTGTGAGGGTGCATGAGTATGCTTCTGTGTAAGATTTTGTCTGTATAGCTTTGCTTCCACCATTTGTCCTAATGTTCTATCCGTCCCTTTTTTCTAAATAATTATTTTTTAATTCAATAACTTTATTATACTTTATTTTACTGTATCTTCTTTCTTTCTGTCTTTTTTCCTTCCTTCCCTCCTTCCTTCATTCCTTCCTCCTTCCCTCCCTCCCTCCTTTCTTTCCTTCTTGCCTTCTTGCCTGCTTTCCTTCTATCTTTCTTTCTTTCTTCCTTCCTTCCCTCCCTTCTTCCTTCCTTCCTTCCTTCCTTTCTTTCTTTCTTCCTACTTCTACTAATTCTCTCTACTTTTTCTCCCTTTTATTCTGAGCCGTGTGGATGAAAGGCTCTTGGTGCTCCAGCCAGGAGTCAGGGCTCTGCCTCAGGTGGGAGAGCCAACTTCAGGACACCGGTCAACAAGAGACCTCCCAGCTCCACATAATATCAAACGGCGAAAATCTCACAGAGACCTCCATCTTAACACCAGCACCCAGCTTCACTCAACGACCAGCAAGCTACAGTGCTGGACAACCTATGCCAAACAACTAGCAAAACAGGAACACAACCCCACCCATTGGCAGAGAGGCTGCCTAAAATCATAATAAGTCCACAGACACCCAAAAACACACCACCAGACGTGGACCTGCCCACTAGAGAGACAAGATCCAGCCTCACCCACCAGAACACAGGCACTAGTCCCCTCCACCAGGAAGCCTACACAACCCACTGAACCAACCTTAGCCACTGGAGACAGACATCAAAAACAACGGGAACTACGAACCTGCAGCCTGCAAAAAGGAGACCCCAAACACAGTAAGATAAACAAAATGAGAAGACAGAAGAACACACAGCAGATGAAGGAGCAAGATAAAAACCCACCAGACCTAACAAATGAAGAGGAAATAGGCAGTCTACCTGAAAAAGAATTCAGAATAATGATAGTAAAGATGATCCAAAATCTTGGAAATAGAATGGACAAAATGCAAGAAACATTTAACAAGGACCTAGAAGAACTAAACATGAAACAAACAATGATGAACAACACAATAAATGAAATTAAAAATACTCTAGATGGGATCAATAGCAGAATAACTGAGGCAGAAGAACGGATAAGTGACCTGGAAGATAAAATAGTGGAAATAACTACTGCAGAGCAGAATAAAGAAAAAAGAATGAAAAGAACTGAGGACAGTTTCAGAGACCTCTGGGACAACATTAAACACACCAACATTCGAATTATAGGGGTCCCAGAAGAAGAAGAGAAAAAGAAAGGGACTGAGAAAATATTTGAAGAGATTATAGTTGAAAACTTTCCTAATATGGGAAATGAAATAGTTAATCAAGTCCAGGAAGCACAGAGAGTCCCATACAGGATAAATCCAAGGAGAAACACGCCAAGACACATATTAATCAAACTGTCAAAAATTAAATACAAAGAAAGCATATTAAAATCAGCAAGGGAAAAACAACAAATAACACACAAGGGAATCCCCATAAGGTTAACAGCTGATCTCTCAGCAGAAACTCTGCAAGCCAGATGGGACTGGCAGAACATATTTAAAGTGATGAAGGAGAAAAACCTACAACCAAGATTACTCTACCCAGCAAGGATCTCATTCAGATATGATGGAGAAATTAAAACCTTTACAGACAAGCAAAAGCTAAGAGAGTTCAGCACCACCAAACCAGCTTTACAACAAATGCTAAAGGATCTTCTCTAGGCAAGAAACACAAGAGAAGGAAAAGACCTATAATAAGAAACCCAAAACAATTAAGAAAATGGGAATAGGAACATACATATCGATAATGACCTTAAATGTAAATGGATTAAATGCTCCCACCAAAAGACACAGACTGGCTGAATGGATACAAAAACAAGACCCATATATATGCTGTCTACAAGAGACCCACTTCAGACCTAGAGACACATACAGACTGAAAGTGAGGGGATGGAAAAAGATATTCCATGCAAATGGAAACCAAAAGAAAGCTGGAGTAGCAATTCTCATATCAGACAAAATAGACTTTAAGATAAAGACTATTAGAAGAGACAAAGAAGGACACTACATAATGATCAAGGGATCGATCCAAGAAGAAGATATAACAATTGTAAATATTTATGCACCCCACATAGGAGCACCTCAATATATAAGGCAAAAACTAACAGCCATAAAAGGGGAAATCGACAGTAACACATTCATAGTAGGGGACTTTAAAACCCCACTTTCACCAATGGACAGATCATCCAAACTGAAAATAAATAAGGAAACACAAGCTTTAAATGATACATTAAACAAGATGGACTTAATTGATATTTATAGGACATTCCATCCAAAAACAACAGAATACACATTTTTCTCAAGTGCTCATGGAACATTCTCCAGGATAGATCATATCATGGGTCACAAATCAAGCCTTGGTAAATTTAAGAAAATTGAAATTGTATCAAGTATCTTTTCCAACCACAATGCCATGAGACTAGATACCAATTACAGGAAAAAATCTGTAAAAAATACAAACACATGGAGGCTAAACAATACACTACTTAATAACGAAGTGATCACTGAAGAAATCAAAGAGGAAATCAAAAAATACCTAGAAACAACAGACAATGGAGACACAATGACCCAAAACCTATGGGTTGCATCAAAAGCAGTTCTAAGAGGGAAGTTTATAGCAATACAATCCTACCTTAAGAAACAGGAAACATCTCGAATAAACAACCTAACCTTGCACCTCAAGCAATTAGAAAAAGAAGAACAAAAAAACCCCAAAGTTAGCAGAAGGAAAGAAATCATAAAGATCAAATCAGAAATAAATGAAAAAGGAATGAAGGAAACGATAGCAAACATCAATAAAACTAAAAGTTGGTTCTTTGAGAAGATAAACAAAATTTATAAACCATTAGCCAGACTCATCAAGAAAAAAAGGGAGAAGACTCAAATCAACAGAATTAGAAAAGAAAAAGGAGAAGTAACAACTGACACTGCAGAAATACAAAGGATCATGAGAGATCACTACAAGCAACTCTATGCCAGTAAAATGGACAACCTGGAAGAAATGCACAGATTCTCAGAAATGCACAACCTGCCAAGACTGAACCAGGAAGAAATAGAAAATATGAACAGACCAACCACAAGCACTGACATTGAAACTGTGATTAAAAATCATCCAGCAAACAAAAGCCCAGGACCAGATGGCTTCACAGGCGAATTCTATCAAACATTTAGAGAAGAGCTAACACCTATCCTTCTCAAACTCTTCCAAAATATAGCAGAGGGAGGAACACTCCCAAACTCATTCTACGAGGCCACCATATCCTGATACCAAAACCAGACAAGGATGTCACAAAGAGAGAAAACTACAGGCCAATATCACTGATGAACATAGATGCAAAAATCCTCAACAAAATACTAGCAAACAGAATCCAACAGCACATTAAAAGGATCATACACCATGATCAAGTGGGGTTTATCCCAGGAATGCAAGGATTCTTCAATATATGCAAATCAATCAACGTGATACACCATATTAACAAATTGAAGGAGAAAAACCATATGATCATCTCAATAGATGCAGAGAAAGCTTTCGACAAAATTCAACACCCATTTATGATAAAAACCCTGCAGAAAGTAGGCACAGAGGGAACTTTCCTCAACAGAATAAAGGCCACATATGACAAACCCACAGCCAACATCGTTCTCAATGGTGAAAAACTGAAAGCATTTCCACTAAGATCAAGAACAAGACAAGGTTGCCCACTCTCACCACTCTTATTCAACATAGTTTTGGAAGTTTTAGCCACAGCAATCAGAAGAAAAGGAAATAAAAGGAATCCAAATTGGAAAAGAAGAAGTAAAGCTGTCACTGTTTGCAGATGACATGATACTATACATAGAGAATCCTAAAGATGCTACCAGAAAACTACTAGAGATAATCAATGAATTTGGTAAAGTAGCAGGATACAATATTAACGCACAGAAGTCTATGGCATTCCTATACACTAATGATGAAAAATCTGAAAGTGAAATCAAGAAAACACTCCCATTTACCACTGCAACAAAAAGAATAAAATATCTAGGAATAAACCTACGTAAGGAGACAAAAGACCTGTATGCAGAAAATTATAAGACACTGATGAAAGAAATTAAAGATGATACAAATAGATGGAGAGATATACCATGTTCTTGGATTGGAAGAATCAACATTGTGAAAATGACTATACTACCCAAAGCAATCTACAGATTCAATGCAATCCCTATCAAACTACCACTGGCATTTTTCACAGAACTAGAACAAAAAATTTCACAATTTTTATGGAAACACAAAAGACCCGAATAGCCAAAACAATCTTGAGAACGAAAAATGGAGCTGGAGGAATCAGGCTCCCTGACTTCAGACTATACTACAAAGCTACAGTAATCAAGACAGTATGGTACTGGCACAAAAACAGAAATATAGATCAATGGAACAGGATAGAAATCCCAGGGATAAACCCACACACATATGGTCACCTTATTTTTGATAAAGGTGGCAGGAATATACAGTGGAGAAAGGACAGCCTCTTCAATAAATGGTGCTGGGAAAACTGGATAGGTACATGTAAAAGTATGAGATTAGATCACTCCCTAACACAATACACAAAAATAAGCTCAAAATTAATTAACGACCTAAATGTAAGGCCAGAAACTATCAAACTCTTAGAGGAAAACATAGGCAGAACACTCTATGACATAAATCACAGCAAGATCCTTTTTGACCCACCTCCTAGAGAAATGGAAATAGAAACAAAATAAACAAATGGGACCCAATGAAACTTCAAAGCTTTTGCACAGCAAAGAAAACCATAAACAAGACAAAAAGACAACCCTCAGAATGGGAGAAAATATTTGCAAATGAAGCAACTGACAAAGGATTAATCTCCAAAATTTACAAGCAGCTCATGCAGCTCAGTAACAAAAAAACAAACAACCCAATCCAAAAATGGGCAGAAGACCTAAATAGACATTTCTCCAAAGAAGATATACCAACTGCCAACAAACACATGAAAGAATGCTCAACATCATTAATCATTAGAGAAATGCAAATCAAAACTACAATGAGATATCATCTCACAGCAGTCAGAATGGCCATCATCAAAAAAATCTAGAAACAACAAATGCTGGTGAGGGTGTGGAGAAAAGGGAACACTCTTGCACTGCTGGTGGGAATGTGAATTGGTACAGCCACTATGGAGAACAGTATGGAGGTTCCTTAAAAAACTACAAATAGAACTACCATATGACCCAGCAATCCCACTACTGGGCATTTATCCTGAGAAAACCATAATTCAAAAAGAGTCATGTACCAAAATGTTCATTGCAGCTCTATTTACAATAGCCAGGAGATGGAAACAACCTAAATGTCCATCATCAGATGAATGGATAAAGAAGATGTGGCACATATATACAATGGAATATTACTCAGCCATAAAAAGAAACGAAATTGAGATATTTGTAATGAGGTGGGTAGACCTAGAGTCTGTCATACAGAGTGAAGTAAGTCAGAAAGAGAAAGACAAATACCGTATGCTAACACATATATATGGAATTTAAGAAAAAAATGTCATGAAGAACGCAGGGGTAAGAGGAGTAAAGACGCAGACCTACTAGAGAATGAACTTGAGGATATGGGGAGGGGGAAGGGTGAGCTGTGACAAAGCGAGAGAGTGGCATGGACATATATACACTAACAAACGTAAAATAGCTAGCTAGTGGGAAGCAGCCGCATGGCACAGGGAGATCAGCTCTGTGCTTTGTGACCACCTAGAGGGGTGGGATAGGGAGGGTGGGAGGGAGGGAGACACAAGAGGAAAGAGATATGGGAATATATGTATATGTATATGTATAACTGATTCACTTTGTTATAAAGCAGAAACTAGCACACCATTGCAAAGCAATTATACTCCAATAAAGATGTAAAAAAAAAAAAAAAAGAAGAAGAAGAGGGAACCCAGGAAGCCTCAGATGGATGAGATGCTGGATTTTGCCTGAACACCTTTAGCCAGAAGTTTCACATATGAATTGTGCTGTGGCAAAAATAAAAGTTAGGGGGCTTCCCTGGTGGCGCAGTGGTTGGGAGTCCGCCTGCCGTTGCAGGGGACACGGGTTCGTGCCCCAGTCCGGGAAGATCCCACATGCCGCGGAGCGGCTGGGCCCGTGAGCCATGGCCGCTGAGCCTGCGCGTCCGGAGCCTGTGCTCTGCAATGGGAGAGGCCACAGCAGTGAGAGGCCCGCGTACCACAAATAAAATAAAATAAAATAAAATAATAAATAAATGTTGGGGCTTGTCGGCCTGGGGCCGCGACAGAGATCAGAAGCGCTGAAAGGTGAAGACGGAAGGTGAATCCTTTAGCCAGTGAACAGTGTTTTATTTTAACCGAGTAAAGCCTGGCATAAACCGAGCACTGCTGTGGATATAGCGTGACTATTTCTGTTGACCGCCGTCATCTGAAACGGGACCTCAAACATGGAAATAACAACACAAAACTCCCAATAGCAGCAAAAGCGGGGCCTCTGGGCATCTAGCAGTCGTCGCCCTGGAGGGCAGGCTTTTCACTCTGTGAGAGGAACGCAGCTTCCTTCACCTCGCAGCCACACAGGGGAAGAGAAGTAGCAGGACACATGGGCAAGCAGCGCTGGCTGAGGAGAGAGGAGCTGGACCGGCTGGAGCGGGAGCTGGAGGCTGCTTCAGGAGCCACGGGGGCATCACCGATCCAGCAGCAGCAGCGTTGCCAAGGCGACTCAGCTCCCAGGACCATCATTTGCTACTGTGCATGGGCTCAGCCGCCTCTTAGCTCTGCAGGGTGTGGGGCAGGTGGGATAGCCCCTCTAAGACTACTTCTTAAACTGTGAAGCTGGGGTTTGGTATCTGGGCTCGTGCAGTCGAGACAGCTGGTGTGATCCGTGGGAAATGCTCCCGTGGCCGGATGCAGAAGGTAGACGGTAAGCGCTCTCTTCCTCCGTCTGCTGGAGCGTGTCCCCCAGGCTCGTATCCTGGTCCCGAGCCTGAGCCACCTGGGCTGCGATCAGGCCAGGCTGGAGAACCCCTGCCCTCCGCCCCGTGGGGGCCTCCAAGCCTAGGCGTCCTCCCTCCTCCAGCTCACGGCTTCCCCTGCCAGGTGTCTGGACACTGAGAGGGGCTGCAGGTTTCCCCCAAACTGTATTCTACAAACACGGGGAGGGTTTAGGATGGTGGTGGGGCAGGTCAAGCTCCCCGGGAGACTCCGGACCTGAGTGACCAACACCAACCGGGGCCTCGCTTCAGGTGTCTCTCCTCCCCCTGCATTTCCTTCTCACGCCCTGCTGGTGTAACATGTGCAAAACAGACAGGAAAGAAGGAAGTCATAGCTGCTCATGTGCACCAGAAGGAGATACTCTTGCAAATAAAATGAAGTTTATATCCATTTAGGACTGCATTGGAAACACCAGTTGGAGGGCTTGTCCCCAGATTGGGTGGGTGTATTTGCTCTACGGCGTGTACTTGAACTTGGGCAGTGCCGGGGTGGTTCTCATCTAGATGGGCGGCTATCCTCCTGGGCGGCTGAACCTGAGCGGCAGTGCCAGGCATGTCCCTGCTACTCTAAAGAGAAATGCCGCACACACGAAGCTGCCGGGGGCAAAGAAACACAAGCAGTGCTATTGATCTGAGGCCCTAATTAGAAGTCAGGGGGCCAGGCGCTCCGCCCACTAAGCATGGATTTGCTCTTCCAGCCGCTGGTTTAATGATGAGCGGGTACGTGCAGCAGCAGCCCCAGGGGGAGGGGCAACAGATGTGCTTATATATTTATTTGTTTACTTACTTGGTATTTATGGCAAACAATTCTTCCAAAAAGATGTAAACAAACATAGGGAAATAAATTCCCTTTTAAATCCTAAACGGTAACATTTTGCAAAAGGCTAGCACAACAATCACAACCAGAATATGCCACGCAGCCATCTTACTCAGATGCCCCAGTTTTACTTACATTCATTTGCGTGTGTACTGAGTTCCATACGATTTTATCACATCATAGTCTGTATATCTGCCAACTCCACACTGAATAGACCCAATACCACAAGGATCCCTTTTCTAACCCGCCTACCTTCCCCTCCCCCACCTCTAACCCCTGACAACCACTAATCTGTTCTCCATTTCTAAAACGCTGTCGTCTAAAAAATGTTATGTAAATGGAATTGCAGATAGCCAGGAACCCCCAGAAGCTGGGAGAGACAGGGAAGGATCCTTCCTCCCGTCGTGCATGGCCCGGCCAACACCTGGACTTCAGGCTTCTGACCTCTGGACTGTGAGATAATAAATTTCTGTTGCTTTATGCAGCCCAGTTTGTGGTACTTTGTTATGACAGCCCCAGGAAGCTAACACAACAGAGAAAAACTGCAAAGGTACACCACCAGCAGATGTATACGGGGATGCTGTGTCTGCTCTCAGGAGCAGATACTCATCAATGGGAACATGGACTAACAAATTACGGTGTAATAAGAAAACAGAAACGGTGAAAAGGAAGACATTACAGCAGCATGCAACACCATGGATGAATCTCGGCAGTAAATGTTCAGTGAGTAAAATAAGTTTCAAAGATGTCATGAACATGGTACATTTTCTGCAAAGTTAGAAATCTATTTTCTGGAATATTATATACATCCATATATAGTATAATGTGATGTAATATAATGTAAACAGGAGCACAAGGGAAGAAGAACGGGGGGTCTGGCCAGCCAGGAGGGGGAGGGACTCACACAGACGCAGTTATTGCCAAGTTCAAGCGTCATGTGCAGTGGTGGGCTCCTAGGTGTGTGTTACATTATCACAAAGACACATTTTATAAAAGTGCCAGGCATGGGCTAACCACGACAATGTTTCATAAAGCCGGGATAGTGATTATTTCCGTTCGGTGCACAGGAATCCAGAAAGAAAAAGGTAACTACAAGCATAACCAAGTCCCATTCCCGTGGGCGGAAGGGAGACGAGACACAGCCACCCGCAGTGTCTGGGAGTCCTGTCCTCCAGCATCGAGGTTATTTCTGAGTTTCCACCTCCTGGAAAGCGTGGTGATGGAGAAATGCCATGTCACACTTATGCACGAATCCTCCTAAGGGTGAGTGGTGACGCAGACGTGACCTCGCTGGAGCCGAGCCTACGTCTGTACAGATGAGGGCGAATCACACTCCGGAAAGCACGGCCCACTCGTGTTCCCACCAGCAGCACATCCGTGTGCCTGCTTCCGGAATCTTCAGGAACACAAAGCGTTACCATTTAGGGGAGAAAAATCCTTACCATCTTGTGCAGCCACAAGGTGCATGTTACCTTTAGCAATTTGTGAGGCTGGACCTCTTCTATTTGTTCATCGTCCTTTCCAGTTTTTCTTTTGTGAATGCTTGCTTGGATCTTTGACCATTTTGTTGTTGTTGTTGGGGTGGAGACGTCGGGCTGCCTTCTCATTGATCTGTAAGGGTATTTTGTACTTGAACCATGAGCACATTGCTATGGTGATTAATCAGTAACTGAACCAAAGCACTCCATGGTCTCTGACTGTGAGCTTGGTAGAACGTCTCTGACCCCTGGAGGATGCTGGGCCCGGCGCCCTGGCTCTGGAACCTGCTCTGCGGCGGCGTGTGTGCCCAGCAAGCCCCGGGTGCCGCAGGGCAAACACGCGGGCGGGAGGGGCTCTGAACAGAAGCCCCCTCTCACTGTCCCCTGCTCCAACTGCCTCTTCCTCAGCGCACAAAGAGCGTGAAGACGTTCACGGGAGTTAACAAGCCACACATTATGCTTCCAGAATTATTTGACATTTGGATTGCCCTGAAGTGTGAAAGGCTCCCATTGTGTCCAGACTCACATGCGCCACGAGCGCTCACGGTGTCCTGGTTAGAAGGCTGCTTTTCGTTTCCATCCTTACATTACAAGCACTTTCCTCTTGGAGTCTGAGGACAATGTTTCAGTTATACAACCAGAAAAGAGCAATCTGTGCACGGGCGTCGTTAATGAATCCTTAATCCTCCTACACCATCCTTGGAGCCTATGTGAAGATTCCGCAAAGGCTTCTTTCCCCACACATGGGTTAACTGGGGCCTCCACTTGTTAGCAGTGGAAAGGAGGCCTCACGTTGAGAGGATGGATGGACAGATGGAGCACAGAGCAGAGCAGGAGAGACAGGAAAGGGCAGAAGCATAGGGAAACGTCCTGCCCTCCTTGGAGATCAACGCATGACCCTTTTTAAAAGAGAAAGCCATAAATTTTCATTTCTACCCAAGTCATTTTATAACATCCTATTAAAGAGGTATTTGGTTAAATCACTTGTTGTTTTTCAAGGTATTTTTATAAATAGAGGAGAGATTCCACACTGTCGCTACAATGGAGACGTGACCTCATCCTTAAAACGTGCTTCCTGTGGGCACCCGTCGGCCGCCAGGGATACAACTAGTCTCCTGCAGGTGGTTTCTTCTCCCCTTGTGTCGAAGTACCTTCTCTGTTTTACTCCCTGTACTGATTCACTGAGCGAAACAGGAAAGCAGTTTTCTCCTATATGCTAACCCAGCCCTGGGTGAAAGAACCTCTCCGGGGAAGACACCTGAAGGGTGGACGGGACTGAGGACGCTAGGGAAGAAGATGGTGGGCGGGGTGGGGGGACTCCGGGTGTGGGCGCAGGACCTGGGGGGCAGCAGGGCGGCAGTCCCCCCACCCCCCGCCCCGGCACCCCGGCGCGACTGGAGCACGAGGCGTAGCTGGCAAGGGTACACGGATGGCTGTCTGCTTGCCCAGGCCCACAACTGAGCGTGACGCAAGATTCTAAGCAACCTCGCTCCCCTCCGACGGGTGCGTCGCACCTGTGCCGACCCTGCCCCTCGAGCAGTGCTCGGCTCTCTGCGGCCACTGCCCAAATCGGGTCCAGCTGGCACCCACGTGCTTGGGCATCTTCCTGGCTCCAGACGTATTTGCATATCTGTACGCTTTACCGTATCTTCCAAGCAAGAGTAAGCAAGAGCAGAGAGGGTCAGAAATCGCTGCTCGCCTGGCTCCCTCTCGCGGGCCTGCGTGGCTCCCAAAGGCGCCTGGGGCATGTTTCTGTTTCTTCCTCCTTTTGTGAGACGCCTCGTTTTAGAGGCAGCTTCTGTTCTGGGGCTCAGAACAGACACCTGCTTCTTCGCTCCTGTGCTCGCCCAGCATCTGGCCTCTGCTTTGCGCTCACGGTAAGCTGTTGAGATCTTCCACGCTGTGAGCAGAACTGGGCCTGGGTTCACAGCCCCTAAAACGTCAGTCTCGGCCACCCCGTGCACACTCAGGCCCCGTTACCAGCCCCTCTGGTGGCCTGTCTTCTTATTGCCCGCACAGTACATGACAGGCCACCTGCTGGACTAGGGCTCGGCTCTGGGATGCTCTGTGTCGGTGCCGGTGGAAAGTCAGCAAGTGAGGGGAGAAATACCACTGCGAGTGGGTGTTTGGTACGAACATCAGGCGGGTGGAGAACGGCGTGAACCACTGACCCCACTGATACCACACTGTCACTTGGAGGACAGAGGTTACAGCCTCTTGATTCAAAGAGCTCATCTTCCCATAGGGATTCTAGACTAGGTTAGGGAGAAAACACATTTTTCACTTCATTTGGCTTTCAGCAGCATCAATAGATTGATGGATAAAACACAATTTACAACAAAATGGAAAGAAATGTAAACTCAACAACAGGTGCCTTTCGTGAATTCTTAGCAGCCATGGCAATCAATTCCACCTACTTTCTCACAGCTGATGCTTGAAGGTTAATCCATTTCATAAGCTCAGAGCTGTAAGAGAGGACAAGGCTTGTCTGCAGAGCGTCTGCGTGTCAGGGGCACGAGGTCACCCTGCCGTCACTTCTGGTTACAAGAGAGTAACCTTCCCGCTCTGCTCCCTGGCGAATGTGCTCTGTTCACCCAGCCGGTTTTCACTGGCTCATCCATTCATTCATCATTACAGGTATTTGTTAAGGGTCTACTAGGTGCCGGCACAATTCCAGATGCTGGGATAAAGCATCGAACAAACAGGCATGATGAGCCTGCTGTCAAGTAGCTTGCATTCCAGCGGACAAAGACGGAGGAGAAGCACCCAAAACTACAAGTGAATAAGGAAAGCACCGTGCAGTGGTAGGTAAACGAGAGTTGAAATAGAAGGAGACAGTTGAGCGCTGAAATCTGAGTAAACACGAGAAGCCAGCCTTGTGAAAATCAGGGGGACCGGAAGACTTGAAATGGTTAAGACACTGTTCTGATGTTAGCATCAGCAGAGTGATGTAAGAGTCAGTGCATTCCCTATCAACATCCCGGTGGATTCTTAGCTATGAAACCAAAAACTTGAGCAACAAAAGAAAAAGTAGATAAACTGGACTTGATCGAAATCAAAACATCTGTGCATCCGAGGACAGTACTGAGAAAATGAAAAGCCAACCTACAGAATGGAAGAAAATATTTGCAAATCACATATCTGACAAGGATCTAACATTTAGTATATACAAAGAACTCTTACAACTTAAAAACGAAAAGACAAACAACCCAACTAAAAAAAAGGTAAAGGATTAAAATGGACATTTCTCCAAAGAAGATATACAAATTGCCAATAAGCACATGAACAAAATGCTTAACATCATCAGTCAATAAGGAAATGTATATCAAAACTGCAATGA
This sequence comes from Grampus griseus, assembly GCF_964374135.1. Classification (NCBI taxonomy): domain Eukaryota; kingdom Metazoa; phylum Chordata; class Mammalia; order Artiodactyla; family Delphinidae; genus Grampus; species Grampus griseus. Next base: position 86,386,244 of record NC_139006.1, on the reverse strand, counting down.
GACACCACCTCATATCTCCTCAGATGGCTATCAACAAAAACTGGAAAATTGTGTTGAGAAGGATGTGGAGAAACTGACACCCTTGTACACTTCTGGCGAGAAGGGACTATGGTGTAGCTTCTGTGGAAAACAGCTTGGTGGCTCCTCAGAAAGTCAGAAGACCCAGCAACTCCACTTCGAGGAATATATCCAAAAGAATTGAAAACAGGAACTCAAGCAAAAACGTGTGCACAAATGCTCTAGCAGCACTAGTTACAGTAGCTGAAAGGTGGAAACAACCCAAACACCCACCACTGATGCACGGATAAACAAGATGCAGTAATCCATGCAATGAAATATTATTCAGCCACAAAAAGGAAGGACGGACATTCTGCCACCTGCTACACCATGGTCGAAACTCAAAAGCATTCAGACACAAAAGGCCACATACTGTAAAACTCTACTTACATGAAATACCCAGGATAGGTAGATCCATAGAGAGAGGAAGCAGATCAGTGGGTGCTGGGGGTTGGAGGGCAGGGAGGATGGGAGTGACTGCCTAATGGGTGTGGGGTTTCCACTGGGGATGCTGAAAAGGTTCTGGAACTAGACAGTGGTGAGGGTCGCAGAACATTACAAATCCACCGAATGCCACCGAGTGGCACAGTTTGAGATGGTTACGGGATGTGAATTTTATGTGATGTGAATTTTCTTTAATAGAAAACAATCGGGGGCAGCTCAAGGGGTAGGAAAAAATGGACCTGGAGAATCAGAAACATCCATGAGGCTGAACTGCATGGCACAGAACAAGGAAAGGAGAGGCCAGGTCACACTGAGCTTCTTAAGGTTTTAGGACCAGGAGTTACAACAGTGCGTTGTGAAGTCGCTGTGTGTGTGAGCAGGGCAGTTACACGCCTAACTGGTGTTTGGAGCGGCGCTCCAGCGTGTGGCTGGAGAGGTGGGGCTGGGGAGCGTGGACCTGCAGGCGGCTGTGGGCCGAGTGGTGGCATCAGGACGCTGTACATTTCAGGGCCGATTCTGCATATTTGGGGTGAGGGGTGATGGACTGAACATAGTGCTGAAGAGAGACGACCAACAGTTAGATGAACAGTTTGAAATTCGCACAGAATAGTAAGTGTGTTAATGAAGAAACCAAAAGGGAAACATTTCTGTAACTTACATAACCTGGCCTCCGAAAGAGTTTTCTTTCTTTTAAAAAGTCTGTGCCCTGTTTCACAGAACGTACTTTAAAAGAACAACAGAGGTCTTCCCTGGTGGTGCAATGGTTGAGAATCTGCCTGCTAATGCAGGGGACACGGGTTCGAGCCCTCGTCTGGGAGGATCCCACATGCCGCAGAGCAACTAGGCCCATGAGCCACAACTACTGAGCCTGCGCGTCTGGAGCCTGTGCTCCGCAACAAGAGAGGCCGCGATAGTGAGAGGCCCGCGTACCACAATGAAGAGTGGCCCCTGCTCGCCGCAACTAGAGAAAGCCCACGCACAGAAACGAAGACCCAACACAGCAAAAATAAATAAATAAATTACTAAACTCCTACCCCCAACATCTTCTTTAAAAAAAAAAACAAAAAAAAAACAAGAACAACAGAAAAGCATAAAGTGCATAGGCGAGGAGCATGTGAATTAGGGAGCTGCGGAGCTGGGGGGGGGGGTCTTTGCGGTGACCCGCCCCCACCTCCTCACGGAGCCCATGAGGCCACAGACCCACCACGTGGGTGCCTCTGCACCCACCGTCCTGCCTCCGCCACGGTCGGCTCTGTGGCCGCGCGAAGCTGCCAGGGCAGCCTCGCCGCGGATGGCGGAGCTCAGACCCCTCTCCCCGACTCTCCAGGCCGACCTCGAGCCAGTTGCCCAGCGCCTCTGCTTCCAGGGATCTCAGTTAATAAACAGCGCGTAGGTTTGGGCTTGAGGATGGCCTGAGCCGGTCCCTGCCGTCACCCTGGTCTCCTGACAGCAGCCAGCCGCCACGGTGGTCGCGGTCGGTCCGAGCTCCTTCCCTGACAGCCAGGAGGCTGACTGTGCGCGACCTTGACGCCAGGGGACGCCACGGGCCGGCCTGCCCTGTCCTGCTCGGCTCTCTCACCTGGTGAAGGTGGGCGGTTCTGAGCACCTAGCTCCACTGTTCCTCCACGGCCAGTTTTCAGATATGCTGACACTCTCATCTCGTTCACTGATAAATCAACTAACAGAACTTTGTACAGGTGTGGGGGTGCACGCGTGAGCGTGGTGTCTGCTTGTGTGTGTGATGGAGGAGAGGGGGATGATACGGAGGTGGCGTGATGCTGTGCTGTTGTTTCTACACATTATTATTTTCTCCTTTTTCTCTAAAGAGCAGCACTTTAAAAACCAATTATCTAATTCTGAAAGAGCCTCATGGCATTTTAACTGTATAAAATTAGTCATGATGACATTCTGAAATCTTGATTTGGAAACCTTTCAGAGGAAACCACTGTGCTCCTCCCGAAGGGCTGGAATAATAATGCCACCTTGGCTGATGACTTCAGTGATTAACACCTTTGTCATCCTGAAGCCACGCTTACTTTACATCTGATCTCAGCGTGATGCCTGCCCTAGAATTTCCCAGGGAAGAGAAAAGCAGACTGCAGCATTGTCAGAAATAGTACTATTTTTTTTTTTTTTGCGGTGCGCGGGCCTCTCACTGTTGTGGTCTCTCTCGTTGCGGAGCACAGGCTCCAGACGTGCAGGCTCAGCGGCCATGGCTCAGGGGCCCAGCCGCTCTGCAGCATGTGGGATCCTCCCGGACCAGGGCACGAACCCGCGTCCCCTGCATCAGCAGACGGACTCTCAACCACTGCGCCACCAGGGAAGCCCTGTTTTCCTTCCTTTTGAAATGTTTCCTTCTCCTGACCTCACCCTCCCCATGGCCTTGGTCAGCACGGCCTCTGTGGGAAAACTTCCCAGGAGGATTCTGGTTAAACATGGCAAACAGAACATACGTGATGTTTTGGCATCCTCCTGAAACCCTACCAAAATGACCATAAAGGGGAAAAAGAGTTAAAAACTCATAAGAACAAAGAAAATAGAAACAATAAATTGGTAACAGTTTTGGGAGATGGAAAATAAATGAATGAGCGGTAGTTGTCTTAGTAATTGGAGAAAGTTTAAGCCAAGTTTGCATAATGGGAGTCGACAAGAAGAAGCCCGCCGATGTGTGAAAGCCTGTTTGAAGCCCGCTGATGTGTGAAAGCCTGTTTCTACCTCTGGAAGGAGGTCAAAGGCTGAAGGTGAAAACAGGCCATGTGCTCCCAGGAGCCCCCAGTCCTGCCCCCTCAACTTCTGTGCCAGCAGCGACTCACCCAGCACCCTCGCCCTGGGCCCCACTGAAGACCCAAGAGCTTTCTCTGGGAAAGGTGACTCGGGGAGGCTCTGGTCCCAAGGCCTCTGGTGCAGCTGAGGGCAGTGGCCAGGCCCCCACCAGGAGGTGACCCAGTGCCCGTTCTTGTGAAGCGAGTTTTCCTGGAACACAGACACACTCATTCCTGGTCACGGTGGCTTCTTTCGAATTACCATGCCCTGCAGCAGCGTAGAGGGGGTGGAGTAGCTGCGACACAGACCTAATGGCCCACAAAGCCTAAAATACGTGCTGCCCCGACTTTACAGAACACGCTGCTACTCCTGCCTGAGAGCAAGAACCGCCGGTCAACCACGGGACTTCCATCAGCTTTAACTTTCCCTCCTCTGATCAGGACTTACTCTTGTTAAACACGGACAACTACAGATGGCTGGACACATAAAAAAGAATGAAATAGTGCCATCTGCCACACCATGGACGGACCTAGAGGCTGTCTTACTGAGTGATGTAAATCAGACACAGAAAGACAAACGTCCTGTGATATCGCTTGTGTGTGGCATCTAAAAAAAGGGTACAAATGAACTTAGTTACAAAACAGAGTCACAGACTTAGAGAACAAACTTATGGTTACTAGTAGGGGACAGGGAGGGAGGACAAATTGGGAGATTGGGACTGACATATACACACCTCTATACACAAAGCAGATAACCAATAAGGGCTTACTGTACAGCACAGGGAACTGTGCTCAGTACTCTGTAATGGCCTATATGGGAAAAGACTCTAAAAAAGAGTGGACCTGTGTATATGTAAAACTGATTCACTGTGCTGCACATCTGAAACTAACACAACATTGTAAACCAACTATACTCCAATCAAAATTAAAAACAGAAAAAAAGATGGCTGGACATTTCAGGAAACATTCCATCATGAAAGACAGAGACAAACCAGGCAGAGAAAAGGAACTCTGCGGAAAGAAAAGACAGTGCAGAGAGCTGAAGAAAATTTCAAAAAGTATTTCTTTAATTAACATCCTTGCAGAGATACGAAAATATATTTTTTCCATGCAACATGAACAAGATGTTTAGAAGGAACGTAGATGAGTAAAAAGAAAGAAAAGGGTTCTTGGAAATTCAAATAAAAAAGCGGAAATAAGCTGATTCACTTGAAACAAACACACCATTGTAAAGCAGTTATACTCCAATAAAGATGTTTTTAAAAAAGCAGAAATAAAATAACTGATTGAAATATGGGAAAATACAATTGAAGACATGTCTCAGAAACTAAAACAAGAAAATAGACATAAAAAGAGAAGAAATTTCAGGATCTCCAACTGTTGATAAACAGAAGTTCCAAAAGAAAAAAACATGGAGGAGGGGCTTCCCTGGTGGCACAGTGGTTGAGAGCCCGCCTGCCGATGCAGGCGACACGGGTTCGTGCCCCGGTCCGGGAAGATCCCACATGCCGCCGAGCGGCTGGGCCCGTGAGCCATGGCCGCTGGGCCTGCGCGTCTGGAGCCTGTGCTCTGCAACGGGAGAGGCCACAGCAGTGAGAGGCCCGCGTACCGCAAAAACGAACAAACAAAAAACCCAAAAGTGCTGCTGGTGTTTAGAGGCAAGGGAGCCATCACGTTGATGACGAGGTGACGACCCGCCCTTTTGAGGACAGTTTCATTTCTAAAAGCGTGTCCAGGGCCGGAGGACGCACCACCCACGGGGCCTGTGTCTCGAGGGGACGGGCTCCTGCCCACTGGACTGGCCGCTCTTGGGTTGCTTGAACATCACCACACGAGCAGCCCCTCCCACTAAGCAAGTCTTATGTCCCCCAAATACTTTCAGTCTTCCTTTCAAATTTGAAAAGTGGAGTGACCTTATCATTTCTGAGGTTGTCATTTACGTTCATAGTGACCTGGAGGAAAAAACCTAATTTTTTCAAAAGATCACAATCACTCATGGTTCTGTTGGAATCTCCTCCCTCACCTAATTAATTCTGCCCAGCCCTCCTGGGTAGTAATGTCACAGGCTCATCGGGAGAAGCTATCAATTAAATTAAGCAATTTTAAGTTACCACAGTCCTGGATGTTGCCACACTAGTGGGTCATTACTCACTGCTTTGCCTGGAAATGGGCAGGACTGGAACCACGCCATGAGTACAGCTTGAAGCAAACCATTGCAGGTCTATACTGGGAAACGGGGCTTTAAATGTATTGACGAAAGTGGATCTAACGTCTGAAGGCTACTGTATCAGTAATAAGTCATCACTAAAGAGGTTTCCAGGCAGGTAGCTCAATGAGATGGAGAACTACCTGCTATCCAGGTGGCTCCTAGATGGTAGGACCACTAGCATCTATTGGTGTAGGTCTCCCCCTGTGGGTGGAACTAATTCAGCTGTACACGTGCACGTGCAGTATTTTGTATTTGTTTAAGGCTTGGTTTTCACATGAAGTTAAACCTTTTTCCAAATACAAGAGATGAATGACTATTTAAAAAATTTTTTAACCTTATGACAAAATATATAGTATCTTGAAATAAACCAGGTTAGCAAACATTTCTACTGTTGGTATTGTCCGTAACCTTTTCAAATGGAGAAGAAATCACACCTATGAAGCTGTGAGTGAACTTACTGCGGAGCATTATCCTACAGGTGTGGTCCTAGGAGGGCATGACGTAGATGTCACCATGTGTCTGTGACCACAGTGTGACCCCCACGGGGAGTGCTGCCCCAGGGAGCTGCCAAGTCACCTCCACCTGCACTGGGACCAGGATCTCAGTGGAGAAGACTCGTTGCAAGGCCTAGGATCCCTTTCAGGCCTGTGTTACCTCTGGGGAGTTAAAATCCCTCGTGAACGTTCGGCTCTGACAAGCTGAGTCCCACAGACCCCGGGAGTGTGTCTCATGGGCGGCGCGGCTTGGCTTCCACGCACCACCGACGGGCTGGGCGAAGCCGCGCGGCTGGGTTGCGAGTTGCGGGCCCAGGGCCGGCTGGCTGGGTTAGGTCAGAGCCAGGAGGATCCAGGACTCCCTTTGGTACCAGCGAGAGCAGCTCCATCCCCGCCCACCGCACCTGTGCAAACGCATTTCATAAAGCGGCGGGAGCGCCTGAGTGCCACGGAGCTCCATGAGGGTGAGACCCAGGGGCGAGAAGTACTGCCAAGGGGCCGTGCCTCTCCACATGGACGGCTGCTGGGCCTGGGGAGGGAAGGGCTCGCACAGAGGAGGGAGGCTCGGGGCTGGGGCCTCCCGGAGGCCCAGGGATGGGGGTCCACATTTATAATTCTGAGGTCAGAGCTGAAACATCCCCCTCAATTTTCATGATGAAAAAGAAGCACTGGTTATGGCGATACTAGAAACCTTACTTTGAATGGCAAAGGTTCTGTCAGCCGAGTCTTTGAGCCTCCCTCGGGACCAGGTCCGTGAGGAACATTTCCAGAACCGGGGTTTCCGCGGATGCGCGCCACAGTGGACCTCCTTCCCGGGTCCAGTTGTTTATACGTTTATGTGCACAGTTTTCCATTTTAGATGAATTCTTTCCTAATGCTGAGCTCGTTGAAATATAAATACTTCACGGTTCTATAAACAATTTAAGCCTCTTTTTGATCTTTTAGAAGATTGTAAGTTTTTCCTTATTACAAATGAATACATCTCATCGAAGAAAATTCACATGAGCAAAAAGAAGAAATAAATAAGCCCTGTGATCTCACCAGCCATAAAAGGCTGAGCATATGGGGACAATTTTTTTTTTTCAATTCAGGACTTACTATGTACACTGTTATCGTGTACTTTTCCATTTACTACTTGATTATGAATATTTTGGTAGGTTTTCCCACCCTTTTCTAAACTATCCAAAATATTTTTTAAATAAATAAATGAATCATCATTACCCTTAGCCACTTGAAAGATGTTCCAAAGGAAAGCGCGGAGAGTTCTGATCTTGCCTGGACCATTAAAGCTGGTGCCGGTTAGCCTAGACACAGGCAGAAGGGAACAGTCAGCTAGTAAACGACAGCCCTGGGGCTCATGGTTCCCTACGTGGAGGGAAGCACGTTTTAAGGCCTCAGAATGGCAGTCTCTCCCTTTCTCATCCTCCGGCGCCTCCCGATGGCCACGCTCAGTAAGTACTTCCTGCACTGTGCTTGCATTTTGTTGGTCTGTTTATGCATTTTATTGGTCTATTTATGCATTTTATTAAGCAGGGCCGCTGCATCTAACGTGCTAACCGTGTCCTCTTTCCAACTGATATACCGGCTGTTCCTCCTCGTTTTGAGGGCTTTTCCTTGGAAACTCTCAATGAACGTTGCACCCACTCACTGCTTTCTGGCAGCCCCTTCTCATGACCACCACAGGCCAAAGACTAGAGTGGTTGTGCAGATCTCCACCAACTCTGCCCTCGGTGGGCAAGGCGACAACGGTGCTGGATGATCGTGTTTTCAACAGGAGAGTTTCAGCAGCAGCCCCGGCCCTCTATCCAGGCCCTAGGTGTATGTGGGGGGCGCACCTGTGAACTGCAGGAAGGAAAAGACACGATAGCTATCACTGGTTGGTGCTAAGAGGTCCTAGCACACAAAACGTATTTTTTAATATACTTTTTTTAAAAAAAATGTTGCTTTTTAACACCTTTCCTTTTAATCCAATCATTTAAATTTATACCTTCATTTTGGGTTGAGGAAATAGAGCTACATTTAAGACCGATCAAGATGATGTGTGTATTGGCCAGGGTAGAGAAACAGAACTAACAGGATGTGTGTATCGAGAGAGATTTATTTTAAGGAATTGGCTCACATGATTATGGAGGCCCGGAAGGCCCAAAAATCTACAATGTAGGACGGCGGGCTGGGGACCCAGGGGAGCTGTCAGGTGGCAGAATATCTTCCTCTCAGAAGGGCAGTCTTTTTCTATTAAGGCCTTCAACTGATTGGATGAGACCCACCACATAATGGAGGGTAATCTCTTTACTCAAAGTCCATTAAATGTTAAATGATTTTAATGTAAATCCCATCCAAAAAACACCCTCGCAGAACACCCAGAATAAAGTCTGACACCCTCACCGAGCCAAGCTGACACATACAACTAACCACCACAACGAGCTAGAGATCTTCTTCAGTCATAACTTGTACGACTTTCGAACAGTGGCCTCGGGATTTCCCTGGCGGTCCAGTGGTTAAGATTCTGAGCTTCCACTCTGGGGGCATGGGTTCAATCCCTAGTCAGGGAACCAAGATCCCACATGCCACGTGGCGCGGCCCAAAAAAAGAAAAAAAAAAAGGCCTCAAAACACAGAGCTTGGACTTCCCTGGTGGCGCAGTGGTTAAGAATCCGCCTGCCAATGCGGGGAACACAGGTTCGATCCCTGGTCCTGGAAGATCCCACATGCCGCGGAGCAACTAAGCCCATAAGTCACAACTACTGAGCGTGCGTGCCGCAACTACCAAAGCCTGTGCTCCCGGAGCCCGTGCTCGGCAACAAGAGAAGCCACAGCAGTGAGAAGCCCGCACACCGCAACGAAGAGTAGCCCCCGCTCGCCGCAACTAGAGAAAGCCAAAAAAACCCACAGAACTTCCAGGGACATTAAACCAAGTCGTAAAACTGCCGGCGCACCTCTACCCGAGCAAGCCTACACCACAACACCCCTTCTCCAGAGGACTGGGGAGCAGTGTGAGCTGGGACCACTGCAGCCTGTCTCTCATCTCCTCCTGGGCCCCTCCAGGCCTACGCGGTGAGTTATCAATCTGGTTCCACCTCAGTGACCCGTCTACAGCTTGTACTCATGTGCCCCTTCTCCTCTGTACTTCAAGACTGTTCCACCAGCCCTTCCTGGGGACCCTTGGAAACCTAATCTCTGGACCACCCACTTTCCCCACCTTTGGTCCTGCCCCAGAGAGACCACGATAGACACTTTTTCATTACTTACTTTAATATCTCCATGTAGTCATCTGATGGGTTACCATGCTCTATCGATTCCCTTTTAAAATCTCTGAAAATTTGTCCCTTCTCTTTCTATTCCTACTGCAGCAGCCCATGCCTGGACCTCCAGCACCTGGGGTCCATCCTGTTAAGTATGCTGCCCCCTGCTCCAGGGTAATCTGCCCAGGACAGGGCTATTCTCTAAAACATAGATGCAATCATGTCATTCTTCTGCTTAAAAGCTTTTCTGGTTTCCAGAGCTTTCACTATAGACGCTAAACTCCTCAGCATTGCATATGAAGCCGTAACTCCAGCCTTTTCTTGCACATTCCAAACTCTTCTTAAATTCCTATTATGAGTTTAATTGTGTCCCCCAGAAAGAAACGTTGTCATCCTAACTCCCAGGACCTCAGAATGTGACCTTATTTGGAGACAGGGTCTTTAGAGAGGTAATCAAGTTTAAATGGGGTCATCGGGGTGGGCTCTAATCCATTAGGACTGGCGTCCTTCCAAAATAGGGAAATTTGGACACAGAGACAGATACACACAGAGGGAAGACGATGTGAAGAAGGCAGAGATCAGGGTGGTGCGTCCATAAGCCAAGGATCATCAGAGATTGTCCAGAAACCAGCAGAAGCTAAGAGAGAGGCATGAAACAGATTCCCTTTCACAGCCCTCAGAGGGAACCAACCCTTCTGACACCTTGATCTTGAACTCCCAGCCTCCAGAACTGTGACCGAATAGACGTGCTGTTTAAGCCCCAACCTGTGGCTCTTTGTTATGGCAGCCCTAGCAAGTGGCCACTTTTCATTTCTCAAATGCCCACACAGCATCATGGCTCCAAGATGGTACTCATGTCACTTCTTGGGCTTGGATGTCCTTTTCTTCCTTGACCCTTTAGCAAACTCCTACCCCTTCATCCTCCATTTCCTACCAACCACCAATTTCACGTCGACTTCTGCCAACCACAGAGGAGACAGGCTGCTCAGCCGTTTGGTCAGAACTCCATGATGCTGCATTTTCTATACAGAAGCAAGGTTACAGGACACCAAGAAGCACAGCCCTGCACTGCTACCTCTCCCTTTCTCCAAGTGGACAAGTCGGCGGACTTGGGACGCCGGCCAGCTTCTTCTCTCCATGTGTGCCTAAAGCAGCCAGCTAGTGCCTGCAGACTCAGGCCTTGTTAATAACTGGACTTTGGCAAGACTTCAAGATGTGGATGTAGACGCTGGGGGAAGGTTGACTCCTCAGCTTCATCAGATGGGGCCACTGTGTGCAGCTAAGAACACAGGTCACTGGTAACTCTCCCAGAAGACCAAATGTGAATGATGAAAAGAACAAAACAGAGGATCTGAAATTATGACTGTCCCAGAAACTAGGAGCCATCTAGTCACAGCACCCAGGAGAAAATTCCGCCTGGGACCTTGGCCTCAGGAATGTCCTACCCTACGCAGCGAAAAGGAGCGAGTTGGTGACGACTCACTTTCCTTCTTGCCTTGTTTCTTCTGTAGCAGTAGGAACGGTCCCGAATTACTGCCATCGCAATAGTAGCAAGACGAGCCATGGTAATAGTTATTGTTTGCATTTAGTTTTTAACCGTTTGCAAGTTGCATCAACCATAACATCATAATCACTTGATTGTTAACATGAAGAAAAAAATCCCAAAGCAATGAAATATAAACGACACTGTCATTGTATTGAAAGGAAAGGGATCCATATCGAAACCGATTTTAAATTTCCACTGTTTAAGTACTGCCCTGTCACTTCCACTTGAAATGTCACGGGTGGTGAGTGCTGCCAGCAGTGTGGATCCGATGGCTCTGAGGAGAACGCCTTTGAGGACAGACTTTAAGCAGCAGGAAGGAGACGCAGGTGGTGAGTCAGTGGCGAGTCCTTCTGTGCAGCTCCTTGCACTGCGTCATCGGCAACAGTGAAGTGGCTGTTTCCGTCTTGCTTCTTTTTTCCTAAGTGACCTTAGCGTGAATCGTGGTGGACAGTCTGCATTCAAATAGAAAGCTCTTGACCCAAACGAACACAACTTCTCTTTAACTTCTCAGAAGACCCTTTAAAATGCCTGGCAGGCAGTTAATCTGGGTGTTTGTTGGTCCCGGATCCACAGCCCGGAAGGGACCAGGGAACAGCTGAGAGGCAGCGAGCGGAGGGTGCCTGTGGAGCCCAGCAGTGCACTCTGGGTTCCCCGTCTAAGGGTCTCTGAGGGTCCATCTCGTGCCCTCGCCGGTCACCTGCTGGAGTCTCAAGCCAGAGAGAAGCAAACCCGGCCTCGATGCTCTTCCCCGACTAGGTCCAGGCCATGCTGTCACACCCTCCATGGCCCACACAGACCCCTACTTCTGGGACGTCGCCCCTGCCCTCCCCCAGGCACCTCCTTGCTGCCATCTCCACACTGAAGGGAAATGAGAAGTACCTGAACATCACAGGGGTGCTGGGTATCTCTGTCTTTGCCCTCAATGGTGTCAAGAATGCAGACTCTCAGGCCCACCCCAGACCTCTTGAGACAAGATCTGCATTTTGGCCAGATGCACGGGTCATTCTGGGGGCACATGGACGTCTGAGAAGGGCTGGGCTGGGTGACTCTCCCTACCCTTGAGTTGCCAGTGGGACTAAGACATGTCAATGACTGCACCACTGCGGGAAGGCCTAAGTGTAACTCTCGAAAAAAAGGCAAATTGAAGAAGAATAGAACTGAGAGAAAATGGAGAGAGAAGGAAGGAAGAATGGAAGGAAGGAAGGGCTGTGGAAAGGGAGAAAGAAAAGAGAGCTGGAGAGAGCAATTTATATGAATATAATTTATATGAATTTGATTCACTTAAATGAATATGATTCTGAGTGGCCAAGGCCTGTGGACAGTGGAGAGGGCTTCAGGTCTGATCAAAAGATACAACTGGCACTAACCTGCCTTCTGGTATTCAATCTAATAAGGAGCTAAGAAGCTTAACAACTGGAAGAGTTCCTGTTGACGTGAATTTCCTTTCTGCCTCCGCAAGAATCTGGGTTGTTACCCAAACAACAGGCCATCACCCTAGGATTTTTATTGCTATTTTCAGAGACTATTTTTTCCTAATATAACTTCAGGTTTGTAACCATATCTTTCTTTTTTATTTGACTGAAAACAAAGGGCATGATATCTCAAAATATTGCAGTGTTATTTAGAAACGTGGCTCCCACATCACCTCACTCCAAATGTTTGAGACAAAAGAACCAATTAGAAATTCACTCTACTTCAGCCTTTCATTCTCACAGCTGCTATTTCAATGGGCCCAGTATTTCCAAAGAAATATATTTTGTATCCTCAAATGTATGAATTGATATTTTAAAAAAATTATTATTTTAGGGCATTTGTATGTGTGTGTGTGGCCATGGGCGACCAAACCACAAATGTCAGTAACTGGGAGGTCTGCCAAAGAACACCTCTCATCACTGGTTTTCCTATTACTATTGAATGCAGTTCATTAGGGGAAATGCTGAAAACCCACTGAGGCCAAGGGCTGTATTTCATGCGCTGCTGTACCCGCCGCACTTTGCCAAGCAAAATGTCAGGCACACAGGAAGCTTTTGATAGAGGTTTACAGGATGATTCTGTACAACATTAGCACCAGAAATTGTTCCGCGCCTCAACCAAGGACAGGAAGGCAAGTCCTTCCCACCACTGCACTTGCGGCACGGGGCGCCCTCCAGCTGGAGGGGCAGAGTCTGCCACCGCCGTCCCCCGTCTGCCCGGGAGCCATGCGTGCTCCAAATGCACAACACCCAGAACCTCAGGACGTGACCTTATTTGGAAACAGGGTCTCTAAAGATACAATCCAGTGACGACCAGGTCCCACTGGATCAGGATGAGCCCTAATCCGAAGACTGGTGTCCTCACGAGAAGAGGGAGGTTTGGACACAGACGCAGAGACGAGGAGGCCACGAGAAGACACAACCACGCAGGAGAGGTCCACGGGAAGCCACAGACTTCATGGGGAAGGAGGCGGCAGAGACCACAGTGATGCAGCCACGAGACAAGGGACACCGCGGACGGCCAGCAACCACCAGAGGCTGGAAGACGCCGGGATGGATCCTCCCCGAGAGCCTCTGGGGGGAGCATGGCCCCGCTGGTGCCTTGTTTTGGAGCTCTGGCCACCAGAACCGGGAGAGAATAAGCTTCTGCTCTTTTACACCAACAAGTTTGTGTCACCTGCTGCAGCAGCCATAGGGAATGAATCTACATTGCAACCTTTGTTTCGGAGGCCTCCAGGCCACTGGGTCTTTGTAGGAGGCCTGTGGAGCATGGACTTGATTGTGGGGCTGGCCCACTGCAGCCCTGGGAGCCTCTGCGGGCCTGGCAGCAGGGGGCACCTCAGCCACAAGCGGCGGCCACACAGCTTCTCGCTCATGGGTGGACGGACGGGCAAAAAAACAGGCCAACAGGGCACTACTTCAGCAGGAGTTCAAAGGACATCCAAAAAGGTTGTTTGCTTCCTTTTAAAAGATTGGTAGGATTTCTGTATTTTTTTTCCCCTGAGGGTTGGAGAGGGAGGGAGGAAGTAAACTTTATCAGATCTTCTCAACTGCTGCAGGGTAACTGGACTCAGTAAATTAAAAAATATTAAAGTCCCGGGTGGCACTATCCGTCCCAAGTGAGGCCAGGCACCCAGGGCTGCAAATATGTCAGTTCAGGAGCATTCTGGGAGAACACACACTGACTCTGAGTCCTTTTTAGGCTCCACTGGATGAGCTTACAACAAACATAAACGGTCCAAATATACCAGTTAAAAGGCAAGACCAAGAGAGTGGATTCAATAAATGTGACCCAACCATACGCAAAGGGCGTTATGCTGATTAAAAAACGATGTCAAAAATTCAAATAATAGGATCCCGTTTACATAACACCCTTGAAGTAACAACAGCTCAGCAATGGAGAACAGATTACTGTCTGCCAGGGGCTGGGAATGGTGGGAGCAGGCTCGCAGGTGGGACTCTATAGCAACAGCCAGAGGGGCTCTGCAATGGACCAGCTCTGCGTGTTGACTGTGCAGGTGGTGACATGAAAACACACATGTGAGAAGGTGGGTTAGAACTACACACATGTTGTACAAGTGTTACTTTCCTGGCCTTGACACTGTACCATAGTTAGGTATGATGTAAGCACTGGGGGAACTGAGTGGTGAGTACAGCTCTCTGTACTATGTTTACAACTTCCCATGAGTCTCCCATTATTTCAAAATAACAATCTTAAAAACACTACAGAATTTTATATATGGTATGAGTTCCATCACACAAACAATTGTATTTGGACAGAATGAGATATAAGAAGTAAATGCATATTTAAAATTTGTTTTACAAAAAACGTTAATGACATAGCTTTCCGTTGAGGCATGAACATCAGAGTATTACGACTTTCACAGGCATCACTATTCAGAATAAATGGAACCTGTTTCCTTCTCTGGTTCATAAGATAATAACCTGGCGAGAAAATGTGAGTGATCACTAAGTAGTGAAGTTACAGAAGATGTTCATGCTCTGTTTTGGTGAACTGCTTTTGTCTTCCTCTTCATAAACCGAGCACTCATCCTTATTTTAAAGCACGTCCTGGAATCACCACTGGACTAGTACAGAAACATGCGTCGTGTCTGGTGCAGATCATGTTCTGAAGAAGCGGTGTTGCAGTCAGATACAGAGTAGGTCGGCGTCACCCATGAGGTCACAACTCCACAGGGTCAAGAAAGACTCCAGTCAGGTTTGTTTCTTACAGGGAAAAGTATTACAAGTATGTCTTGGGGGATTATGAAATTTCAGGTTTTCCAAGAGAAGTACTTTTTTTTCCTTGCACCACAAACAGTTCTTTTCTGGATCATATGATCAATAAGGATGAAATGTGTTATAGCTGACAATGCGGATTCAGCCTAATTCTCAGGCCAGTGTCTCAAAGCATTGCTCTAATGCACTGTTGGTTTATCCAGATTGTGTTCTTTTTTCTAATTGGAAACTCAATGTATTTAAACACACAACCCGTATAAAAGTCATCTTTTCTGAAAATATTACCTTGAAGTTTAGCACTTTGTTTTGAAGGCTGGGATTTTCGACACATCATGAAGTCAGCCACCTTGCAGCGGCCCTGCTTGCTGCTCCCAGGAGGTGATTTAACACAAAAAGAACATTCCATTTGGTGATCTTCATTGGCTGGTTCTTCTTCATCCATTGTTCAATGTTTATCAGGTCTTCACCTTACTCCGGGCACTAGCCCAGGTGCCTCAAGGTTTTTTTTTTCAATGATAAATATTAGTTGAGAACTTACTGTCTACAGTGAGAAATTTATACAGGTGAACTAGATAGGATCCTGTGCTTCCATGAGCTGAGTGCGAGGGACGTGAGGACCTAGGAGAAAGCCACTGCAGTCTTGCTAGCCCACCTGTTCCCAGCACTCCTTGGGTATTAATTCTCTAGGTACCAAGTATCCAAGGATAACTACGACACTGTTCGGGCCCTCAATGGTATCCCGGTTTAGTTCAGGGTCAAGAGGAAATAGGTACCAGGTGCAAGTGCTACAGAGACAGAGAAACGGGGAAGGACTTTGCAGGCAGAGAGGAAAGCACAGGAAAGAAGTGGAGGTGTGAGGGCTGTGCCTCTCTCAGGAAACCACTGGAGGCTTGGTGTGATGGGGAAGCAGGTGAGAGTGAGAACTGACACGGAGAGGTGAGAACCCAGAGAGGCCGGTGAGTGCTGAGTGAAAGGGTCAGGCAGCAGCAAACAAGTCATCAGACATCTCAGTCATCAGAGCTGAGGTGTGCAAGGAAGGTCCAGGCAATGGCCAGTGGTCATAAGGAGATACTGGGCTTGAGCACCTAGAATTCTCTTTTCAAATATGACTTATTAAACCAGTGATCTGCTTCTTTTGTCCTATTCACTCTACTTCTCTAACACACATGCACAGTCACACACACATGTATGCGGCACAGTCTTACAGATTTACCTGCTGGGTCAAACATGGCCCTTGTCCATTCCTTTAAATAGTTTTATGGAAACCCAAGGTAAGTAAAATAATACAATTCTCTCTAAACATATTATCTGTACAATGCTAAACAGCAGTGAGACTACATTCTCCAGCCACACAAAACTGATACATTATTTTATTACCACCTCCCTCTACCTCAGAAGAGAGTAATTAGGACCCCGACAAGGGAACTAACCTAAGGGGTCTGTGATCCAAAACTGGCACGACAACTCCTCCCATGCCAGCAAAGATGCTTGCGAGGGTTTTTGTTTGTTTCTTAATAATATTATTATTAAGATAATTATATAAAATATAATTATATATTATTTATATTATGAATATATTTGTATTATTTATATAATTATATATATTATATTAAATATAATTATATAATATATAAAATATTATCGTTATTGGTTTTTACTTGCAAGTTTTAATTACAGCTCTGCATGGAGGTCTGACTACAGCTGTTACGTATTTTCAGCAGCATGAGCAAACAACCTCATTATTTTATTTACAAATAAACTCCCAATGCACTGAGCATCTAATCCTTGGTCAGCAGCTGTTCTTCTAGCAAAACGTGTCCAGTGCATCTAATGCTTGGTCCACAGGTATCTCAACTGCAGCAGGGCTCAAGGCTAGACCCAATCCTGCCCTGCAAATAAACCCTTTGAAATGCTCCATTTTGAATGTTATAAAACCTCACAATAACGCAAACACTTCTTTGTTGGGTCACCTTCTGGAAGGCTCCAGCCATTTACTTTAAAGAGCTTTTTTCCATTTAAATAAAATACTCTCGACTGATGGTTTTCCTCCTTGGATCCCTGGATCCAGGAAACAGGACGCTGGTTCGGCCTTGTCCTGTCTCTTGTGGTGCCTGAAGGCTTCCTCCCCCTTGTGCTCTTTTAGCTCCTGTCACAACAAAGAACACCGCCTTCCGGCTGCAGGCACTGCCCTCAACACAGCACCTCATTTAACGCTCGCTAAGTCTCAATGGGGTTAGCGCTGTTTTTACCTCTGACCCCCGACCCTTTCATGAAGAAAGCGAGGTTTAGAAGGGTTCAATAATTTTCTCAGAAGCATACAGCTATTAAGTGGATTCAAATCTCAGGAGATCAGATTTAAATCCTGTTGGGCATCTCGGTGATTAACGGCCAGTTTCGGCCAATTAGCCCCTTCTGAAGGCCCCAGCGGTGCTGAGCTAGCCCTTTCCTCCCCTCCCCCCTCCCCTCCCCCTCCCAACTCCCCACCGGTGGGATTAAATGTCACAGGTCTTCACTCCATAGAAATGGAAGGGCTTTCAGAAACACAGGAAACAGAAGAACAGGACCCAGGTACTGCTTTCATTGTCCTTGACTCTACAGCCAAGGGCTCAGTTCTTCGCATGCCATGTTGCACTGGTGGCGAAGACCGAGAGCTATTTTTACAGCTGCCTCGCCAGCTCTCCCCACGTCAGTCTTCCCCGTAAACAGCCTGAAGACTCCCCTCCCTCAAGCCTGGTCTTTGTCTTTGCCCCTCACAGAAGTAAAGAGGCAGGAGAGCTGCACGAAAGGCACCGGCTCGGGAGACAGACGGGTCTGGCGTCACCATGTGCCCTCACTTCTCTTTGCGGAGGCTTGGGTTTTTTTTTTTTTCTTTGTTCATAAAATGGGATAATGACAACCGCCCCACAGTGCTGTTATTTTGGCAAACCAGGTGTCAACCACTGCCCCCTGCCCCTGCCGGGTCTCCTCTCTCTGGACTGTGTTAAGGAACTTTCTCTCAAGCCCCTCTGAGCGGTGCCTTGGAGCCTGCTTCCCCGGGAGGGGTCTCCTGCGCCCACGCCCCAGCTGGCTGGACCCCACTCACTTTGCGGTGGCTTCTGTTCTGGGAGCCCTGGACCCTTGTCAGGCTGTGGCCCTCTCTCTTCAGGCATCAGGACAGAGGCTGCAGAAGTGGTCCTCAAGCATCATCATCATCACCTGGTCTTTTCCGTGCCCTGTCATCCCCGCCTTCTCTCTGTCTTAAGGCCTGGCTTTCTAACTCATCGTGCCGCACAGAATCAGTCTAAATTAACGTGAAAAGTGAGCAGTGACGGGGTTCTGTGGGCACCCATCTCCTCCTGAAGCTCTAAAACCAGCACAGCAAGGTTTAGAAGGCATGGAAATACTACTGACAATTGTTTTAGAGTTCTGAGGGCTCCTCTTCTGACAGCAAACCCCTCCCGACCCTCTCCGCCAACTCCAGCTTTACAGCTGTGCCTTTTAGCCCGTCAAGGATAAGAAGGCAATCTCAGCCACTTCCTCTCAATGGCTTCTTCCTTTGGCTCTCCAGTGCTCGGAAGTAAGTGCTCGGAAGGACTCAGTTAATTCTTGGCCAAGACCTTGGGCCCGGTTACTGTTTGTGAGGAGGGAAGTAGGTGAACTCCATTCTCTGGTTTCTGCGAAGAAACCACTGGCACATGGTACCTGCTCAGCAAGTGAAGAGTTACCACCACCCTCCCCAGTGAAACTCTGCCCGCCACCTTCTCGTGCAGAGTCACCATCTAACTACTGCCCGTCTGGACTGCCGACACTCTTCACCGGTTTCCTTAGGTGTAAAATTGAGATTATAATTCTATGACCTCATAGAATTACTGCAATAACTACACAGGTAATATATGTAAATCACATTATGCAGCTCCTATTACGGATTGTTTTAAAAAGTACTTATTGCTATCAGCCAATAGTTTGAAAAACTGTTTGAAGCAAAATTCGCAACAACATAAAATCATCCATTTTAAAGTAAACAATGCAGTGGCATTTAGGACATTCGCACTGTTGTGCGACCCCCAGCTCTATCTAGTTCCACAACATGCCCATCACTTCAAAATAAAGCCCATGCCCACTATGCAGTCAATCCCCCTTCCCCCCCCAGCCCCTGACAACCAACAGTCTGCCATCTGTCTCTAGGGATTTACCTATTCTAGATATTTCACATACATGGAATCATATCAATACAATATGCAGCCTTCTGTGAGCGGCTCTTTTCACTTACCACAACGTTTTTGAGGTTGATCTGCATTGTAGAATGAATCCATACTTATTTCTGTTTTGGCTGAATGCTATTCTATAGTATGTATGCAATCCGACTTCTTTACCCATAATTCTCAGCCGATGGATAATTGGGCCGTTCCCGCCTTCCTGACTCTTGCGGCCAGTGTTGCTACGAGCGTGCACGTACATATATTTGTTTGAGTTCCCGTTTTCAACTCCTTTGGTTATATACCCAGGAGAGTAATTGCTGTTCATATGGTAATTCTATGTTTAACTTGTGTGTGCGTAATTTTTACCGAGGTAAAATATACATAAATAAAACGTACCACGTTAGCCATGTTTCAGGCCGCAGCTCAGTGGCATTTAGTACATTCACACTGCTGGGTAACCATCACCACCGTCCCTCTCTAGAAGCCATTCATCTTCCCAACTGAAGCTGTGTGCCTATCAAACAACGACTCCCCCGGCCACAGCCTTGGTAGTAGCCTTGCTATTCCCTGTCTCTGTGAATCCTGACTGCTGTAGGTGCCTCATACAACTGGGAGCATAAAAGATCTGTCCTTCGGTGACTGGCTTATCTCACGCAGCATGTCCTCAAGGTTCACCCGTGTTGTAGCAAGTGTCAGAATTTCATTCCTTTTTAAGGCTGAATATTCCATCGTACGGATGGACCATATTTTGTATATCCATTCATCAACTGATGAACATTTGGGTTGTTTCCACCTTGTAGCTATTGCGAATACTACTGTTATGAACATGGGTGTACAAAGACCTGTGTGAGCCCCTGCTTTCAATGACTTTGCACATATCCTGAGAAGTGGAATTGCTAGATCATATGGTAATTCTATTGTTAACTTTTTGAGGATCTTCTATACTGTTTCTCCCACAGTGGCTGTACTAATTTACATTCCAACCAGCAATATATGTGGGTTCCAACCTACATCCTCACCAACACTTGTTATTTTTATTATTATTAGGGTCATCCTAATGGGCATGAAGTGGTATCTCTTTGTGCTTTTGAGTTTCATTTCCTGGATGATTAATGATTTTGAGCTTTTCATGTGCTTGTTGGCCATTTGTATATTTTCTTTGGAAAAATGTCTATTCAAGTCCTTTGCCCATTTTTAAAACCAGGTTGTTTGACTTGCTGTTGGGTTGAAGGAGCTTTTTTAAAAATTTATTCTGGATGTTAATCCTTTATCAGGTATATGATTTTCAAATATTTTCTCCCATTCTGTAGGTTTTCTTTTCACTTTCATAGTAATGGCCTTTGTTGTACAAATTTTTAATTTTGATCAAGACTAATTTATGTTTTCTTTTATTGCTCATGCTTTTGTGTCACATCTAAGAATCAATTGCCAAATCCAAGGTAATGAATTTTTTTTTTTAATTTTTTGGCTGTGTTGGGTCTTCGTTGCTGCGCACAGGCTTTCTCTAGTTGCGGCGAGTGGGGGCCACTCTTCATTGCTGTGCGTGGGCTTCTCATTGAGGTGGCTTCTCTTGTTGCGAAGCACGAGCTCTAGGCATGTGGGCTTCAGTAGTTGCAGCACACGAGCTCAGTAGTTGCAGCACATGGGCTCTAGGGCATGCGGGCTTCAGTAGTTGTGGCTCACGGGCTCTAGAGTGCAGGCTCAATAGTTGTGGCACACAGGCTTAGCTGCTCCGTGGCATGTGGGATCTTCCGGGGCCAGGGATCGAACTCGTGTCCCCTGCATCGGCAGGTGGATTCTTAACCACTGGGCCACCATGGAAGTCCAAGGTTATGAATATTAATCCCTGCATTTTCTTCTAAGAGTTTTATGGTTTAGCCCTTATATTTAGATCACTGATTCACTTTGGGTAAATTCTTGTATATAGTGGGAGGTAGGGGTCCAAATTCACTATTTTGCATGTGGATGTCCAGTTGTCCCAGCACCATTTGTTGAAGAGACCATTTTTTCTCCACTGAATGATCTTGGTGCCCTTGTTGAAAATCACTTGGTCATTTCTGGATTCTTAAGCCCATTCTGTTGACCCATACGTCTAACCTTATGCCAATACCACACTGGTTTTGATTACGGTAGCTTTGTAGTAGGTTTTGAAATCATAAAATGTGAGTCCTCCAACTCTGTTCTTCTTTTGAATTTGTAGATAGCTTTCTCATCTTAACAATATTGAGCCTTTCAATCCATGATATGCAATCTATTTCAACTTATTTAGGTCTTCCTAAATTTCTTTCAGCAATGTTTTGTAGTTTTCAGTGTACAAGTCTGTCACCTCCTTGATTAAATTTATTCCTAAGTTTTGTATTCTTTTTGATGCTATTGTAAATGGAATTTTTTTCTCAAATTCCTTTTTGAATTGCTCATTGGTGGTGTACAGAAATACAACTGGTTTCTGTGTGTTGTCTTGTACCCTGCAACTATGTTGAATTTGTTTATTATCTGTAGTAGGATTTGTGTGTGTGTGTGTGTGCATGTGTGTGTGTGTATTCTTTAGGATTTTATGTATAGGATCATGTAATCTTCAGTAGAAATAGTTTTACTTCTTCCTTTCCAATTTGGATGTCTTTTATTTCGTTTTTTCTTGTCTAATTGCTCTGGCTAGAACTTCTAATACTATGTTGAATAGCAGAGGTGAAAGCAGGCATCCTTGACTTGTTCCTTATCTTAGGGGCAAAGCTTTCAATCTTTTTAGCTATTTTTTAAAAAAAACTTTATTCTTCCTTTTCTAATTACATACAAGATTCATGTGAGCTTTGAAACCAGTTCCACACAGCTTTAATCATCCCTGTACTAGCTTTTTACTTATCAAGGACAAAGGTTTTGATTTTAAAATAGCCTTGTCTTCCTCTTATTCTGGTTTATAAGTATTTATCAACAATGTTCATAATGGTCCCATCTCTATTTCCTGAGCCTTGCAGTACATAACATGGCATGCCTCACACAGCTCCTGCTCGTCGCATGTTATGAACTTGCCGACAGAGACCAAAGCAGCAAGTTGGCCCCAGTTCATATTCTAAATAACTAAGTACTGATCAGTGTCACAGTTAAGAGTTCTACCCATGTGAATACTATCTAATTATTTTCCACCCAAATTCTCATTTCTCAGATCCATGACATCTTCCAAACACAGATATTTCAGTGAAAAGTTGAGCCATAAATTTAGTCAGTTGTTTCAGTTAGCCATGCCTTCCAAATTTTCTTTGACACAAATTGCCGAAATTGCAGCGTTTAGAACACACCGGGATCTTTTACTGCCTGGCTCTTATCACAAATGTCTGCCCAAAAACGTGCATATGAAGGGCATTCCCAAGCAACAAGTTAATGTTACTCTAGCCCTCCCCAGATTTGGTACATCTGTTTTGGATTCCATTATAATTTTTAAATGTTAGGGTAGGCAAGATTCTGGTGCAGTGAAATTGCCAGGGGACTCCACACAGCCCTGAATACTGCTAGCCAGTTTGAAATAACATCAGTGAGTTTGGAAAGACCTACTTTTAGAATACAAACGGAGTGAAAGACACTTCATTCACTGAGTCAGGTCCAACAAATGAGGCAAAAGATAACCACCAAAGACTGTGAGGGCAACACAGCCTTAGAGCGTTTATAGCGAATCTACCCCAAGAACTGTCGGTATTACAATGGGAAGCCTTATGTTTATTGCACACCCACTCTGTGCCATGTGGTGTGCTAGGAGCTTTGCATACATTATCACAACTCTGAGAGGGAGATACTGTTAACCCCTTTTTACTAATGAGGAAACGGGCTCAAGATATAATTTGTGTAAGGTCATGGATCTGTGTGTGGCAGAACAGGGATTAGGTCTGGTGTCTTATGGCGACATTTCTCCTCCTTCCCCTACCCCAGGGGTCAGCAAACAAGGCCTGAAGGCCAAACCTGGCCCACCATCGCTTTCTGCAATTAGAATTTACTGGAACACAGCCAGGCCTACTCATTCAGTCATGGTGTGTGAGACTTCTATGCCATGGGGAAGCTGAGTCGTTGAAACAAGCTAAGTCCACAAAGTCTAAACTGTTTACTACCTGGCCCTTTAAAGAAAAAAAAAAAAAAAAGAAAATGCAGGCCCTGCCCTGCACAGTGAAACCTACTCTTACTTCTGAGGGTCTCCTCCGTTTACCTCACCCCCATCCAATAGGAAGCCTAGAAACGTCTGCCACCTGTGCTAAGATAGAGGCTCTCCCAGCCCCAGGGCCGACAGAAACAGGCTCTGTTTCTGCTTTGCACACAACCAGTTCCCCAGGGCGCTGCCCAGCGACTGCAACCTCATCACAGCCACCCTCCGAGGACCTGCTGTCAGGGACGCCTGCACTGTGGAAGCATCCAGACCAAGGGCAGGCCACAGCACTAGGCAGTTCTGTCCCATCAGACCTCCCTTTTCACCAAGGTCTCCATGACCAGCAAGTGTGGCCCTCTGCCTCGATGCCCAGGGCCACTGCTGCGTCTGGGTGGACAGTGGACTGGAACAGCTGAGGCCGAAACGTGTGCCTTATTGAAGGGTCACCGCTCCCTGGCTCTGTCCCAGCAGCCAGCCCGCCGCTGTGGGCAGGACCGTTTCTGTGTGAGTCTGGAGACCAGCAGTCTGGAGACTTACGGCACTCAGTAGTTAGAAGAGGGAGCTGTAAAGTGCCCGGCAGGGCAGCTCTAAAACCCACAGGCTGAGAATCCTTAAGTCCTACCGCCTGGCTTAGCTTTCCTCCTCCTGAACCAAGCTTAGTCACGCATAATACAGGGAAAAAGAACAGAATGAGTTTAGCGCGATCTTGTCTGACAACGTTCCTCACTCTTAGTTCCTGATGAAGTAGACTATTCCAGTTTCCCAGGAAGTTTATCAAGAACCCATTTGAGAGGGAGGCGGCTTGCAGGGAAGACGTTTGGACAGCAGCCCAGCATCTCAACAGGCTGGGGCCATGCTTTGTAAGAGCCTGTTCTCTACATTCAGAGAGAGCTAAGGTCACATTTTGTCCTGGCCATGTACTTGCTGTTAACTTGGGCCACATATACATTCTCTCCATCTTGGTTTTTCACTTCAGAGAATTCAATGGAGGAACTTTTATAAATCAAAGAGCATGAGGCCCAACCTGCAACAGACACAGTTCCTTTTCTTTCTTCACCTTTGTCCTTCTCTTCCCTTAAACTGGCTTAGCAAAGGGTAAGGCCAAAGGCCTTGAGAAGTCTGAGGTCATAAAGTATAAACGGGGGAGTGCAAAACTCTGAAGAGCAAAAGGACATTTATTCAGAGACATCACTGGCTCTACAGCTTCATTAATCATTGTCTAACCTGGTTTTCTGAAGCACAGATGACACTGGTCTGGAGGAGTGTTATTTTCCAGAGTCAGAGGAAATATTACGTTCTTTGCTGGGTTATTTCTGCTGAGCTGGGCTCCCTCCAGATTTTTTCTGAGTTCAAGGGTGGACGTGTGGAATCAGGTCATCGTCATCTGCACTTTATTTTATTTACTTATTATTTTTGGCCGCGCCACGCAGGATCTTAGTTCCCTGACCAGGGATGGAACCCGTGCCCCCTGCAGTGGAAGCTCCGAGTCTTAACCACTGGACCGCCAGGGAAGTCCCTCATCTGCACTTTCGACCGAATAAACGGGCTCATTGAAAGCAACCTGACATCTGAATGGACAGAACGAGCAAAACAGACAACCCCGAATGTATGTAATACCAGTCGAAATCTTGACTTTGGTGTACCTTGTGGTGCTTTCATTTTGAGTGCACCTGGTACTGTGGGAATTCCAAACATTTCAAAGAAGTGACTGCCACTCCTCTGAAGCCCCCAGTCAGGAAGCCTTGGACACGGTCCAACTTCCCCATCGTGGCCCGACACTCACCACTCACGGCTTCGTCTCTCCGCCCATGGGTCCTGATGCTTCAGAACTGAAGGTTCCCATCTTCAACTTCAGCGGAGATTTCCTCCATCCTTCCAAAAAAACAGAACCAGAAGAAGAAACCCTGGCGTTAGAACGCGGGCGTGTCTCCACCAGGTGGCAGTGGTGCCTAATTCACAGGCTCCTGGCTCCTTGGCTAAAGCCGACGGTGGGCAGGGCCCCCCCCAGCTGGAGTTTACGCATCGTGGTACAGATGTCACAATGCCTTTATGAGGGAGCTGAGACTCCGGGGTGTAAGCCATGTGTTCAGAGCCACGTGGATCGGGATGCACACCCGGCCCGTCGCCGCGGAGGCTCGGGCTACCGAGGTCCAGCCCGTCCCCTCCGCGCACGACTCCGGCCCGAACACCGAGTTCTCACCCGGATCGGATCGCTACACGTGTGGTGCATCCCGAAACTGCCGACTTGCTCTTCCCTCTGCCCGTGGGACCGGGTCTCCCGCCCGCCCTTTCTGTTCAGTAACAGGATGGTCAGCGGACGCCCGGTGACCGCGGGTTTCGGACCCAAGAAAGGCCCAAGTCGGAGGGAAAAGCTCATGTTATCTGAACGAAGTGTTAGTATTACTATTAGCCCTAGAGACACTAATTTTCCTGGAGCTCGTCGCATACACAAATTCTAGCAGAAGGCTCCATCCACCAGCTCCTGTCCCACTCGGCACCTCTGTCCACCCTGGGCTGATCCTACGAAATAGCCCTGTTACTTACTTCCCCGCCCCGGTGCTCCCTACACGTCGGCGGCGAGTGGGGAAGACACAGTTTCTCTGCCGGCTCGCGAGTCCCCCCACACCGGGCCGGGTCTGCATACGCCACAACCACTCGTGCCGGTCGGGCCAGGCGGGCTGGTCCCCGCACGGCTTCCCGAGCTCGTCAGCGAAGGAGCCCCGGGTACCTCAGGCTAGCCGGCCTCGCGCCTCTTCCGGGCCCTCCCCATGCAGCTCTCTGATTGGAGGACATGAACTCTCACGTGATCCATGCCAACCAGTCACTTGGCAGCGTCGGTCAGTCACATGGCTGCACGTCCACCAGTTACGTGGCCGCCCAGAGCACAGTGGTGGGTAAACGTGGCTCCTGCCTCCAGCCCTTTCGGAGAGGCGAGTCACCTGTTAGCTTTTGTTCCAAAGAATTTTCCCACCAGTTTCTCCCCAGGCAGCCTCGAATGGAGTCGCGGTGAACAGGGTGACGCTGCCCAGCAGGTTCGAATGAACAAAGGAGCGTATCAGTGCAGTATTTATAAATAAAGCGTGTTTGTGCAGTAAAGAGAAACGGCAGACGAACACATGAGAGAAGAATGATGTGGGGCCAGCACTCCTGCCTGATGCACAGGTGGAGGAAGGGGATGGGCGGAGGAATGGACCTGTAACTGTTTAAAAAGAAAATCCCTTTTGGGCATTCTCCTTTGCAGCACGTTTAAGTCGACACTTCAACTTTTTATTAACTCTTTCTTCGAGTACATCCCCCTACCTCCTTCCTGCATTTCAGTGTTCTCAGAGCCATAAATGTCCTCTATTATCCGAAGCCTTTTCTTGGGTTTTCCGTTGCCATCTTACGTTGAAAACAATGCCTTTTAAAAGGGAGCCAGCCGAGATTTCTGTTAAGACCAGTTTCATCTCAAATTTCTTGCCCGCAAGGAATAAGGGGATATGGGCCCCTCTTAATAGGCAGAAGCTGACAGTGTGACTTACTTTAGTTTGTCCAGACTGTTCTTTACCGAAAAGCCCTGAACACAACCGTACTGAGACCCCAGCGCTTAGTTTTAGGAGGGAAGAGAAAAGAAGACAGCCAGGGTGAATGGCTGTGATGTTATCTAAACATTTCATCTCCGGTCCTTATCAGCTCCAGACCTCCGAGTTCAGTGCGCTGCAGAGATTGCTCTTTAAACACTTTAGCACAGAAAGCAGGATTTTCTAAAGTGAAGGCCCATCGAAGAGGACCCAAGCAGGGAAGGAAATTTAAATTCCAGTCCACTGAGCAACCTTTTGCATCCGAAGCCCTCTTTCCCAAGCCTGCTCGTTTCCGGGAGCAGCCCAAGCCTACGGAAGTGCATCTCCCAACTCTTTGCTGGAGGTGCTGGGTCCCTGGCGCCGTTCTCATCCCCTGCCCTGGGAGGGCCCTAGCCTTGTGTTCGTAAGGTCACAGAGTTTGTAAAAGTTGCAAAACTAAGGTTTGTGTTTTGTTTTGTTTTGTTGGTATTCTTTTACTTAGAGTTTCTTCTCCGTATAAATTGGAATAGTCCCAAGTTCCACAAAATCTGGATCTGAGCTTGCATGAGTTTTACATGATGCATACAGGTCAGTGAATGCGCCCCCAAGATAATAAACTGGGGTACAGGAAGAAACCATTATAACTTCTTTACCTTTTTCTTTTTGTAATCAAATAAAAAGATCAAACTTTACTAACATTGGTCACACTGATCCCTTCTCCTCCGTCTCGCTCTCTGTGCTCTGACAGGCATGGACACCCCTGGAGAGAGAGAGCACCTAGAGTGAAGGGTGAGGGCAGGAGGTGCCCACTGGCGTTTTCATCTCAGCATTTGGTGTATGAATGTAGTTTACGTATGAGAAGCATATTCATTCTCACTACTTGCACTCAAAAGACAAGCTGGAGTGAGAACAAAAAGATATGTTTTTAAAGTTATGATAAAGTAGTTTAAAATATTTTCGCACCGTGTATGCTTATAGTAAATAAAGTATATCAGTGCAGTAATTGTACACATCTATGTGGAATTAATAAATTATTTGAGCAGGTGCTCATTTTTTAAAAAAAAATCTGGCAGAGGTGCACTATCAAAAGTTTGGAAATTATAGCTTTAAAGTATTGTATTAACAATACCATCTCCACGCAGAAGAAAGAGAACTAGGGCAGAAAAGGTATGCTATCAACTTGTCCGTAGATGTGCCTAAATAAGGAATGTAACTCTGGTCCTTAAGTACTTTTGGATTCACCAGCCACCCTTAGAATGCAGAGTTGCCTGGGAGATGGATCACAAGCTGAGTCAGCAGTGGACCATTCACACCTTAGTATGAAGGATTCCGGTTACTTCCTTGTCTGCTAGCACCATTGGAAATGGAAGATGGGAAGAATGAAAGAAAAGGAATCAGAAGTTATTGCTTGTAGAGAAAGCCAGCTGTACCAGGGACCTGGAGAGCCCAGCGGCAGGCAGTGGAATCTCACCTCCGTATCTGGCTTGGGCTCACAGGGCCCCCTGCGTTCCAAGTGAGGCTGCTGGAGTCCAGCCTCCAGAGCTGACTCAACTTCTTCTGAAATAGACAGTCACAGCTTTAAAATATGGCTCAAGTCCTAGTCTTTTGTTACAACAGTATTGTATTTATTTAGGTGTGACTTTTTTTGGGAATTTTGTAATCTAACTTAAAATAACTTTAGCAGTACAGATAAGTGTCATTCATGTTACATTTGGTTGTGTATTCTGCCAGATATTATTTTTAAACATACTTCTTTTTTTCCTTCTTTTTTTTCTTCTTATCTGAGACCACCTAGAGTTTTTTTCACTAAAATGTGTCATGTCTTCAAGGAGCCTTGGCTACTTTCGTTGGAGACTGGCATTGGAAACCAAGAGCTGGGCACTGGGTGTGCTCATTCATTGCTACCAGAATCTCATTATTATTTTAATATGCCTTTACTTGAGCAGAGAATTCAAAATTGCTCATATATTTGTTGACTCTTTTCTTCTTCCTCTGTATATTGTTTCTTATGTTTTTTGCATGCTTTTCTATGAGGATGTTTAATCATTCTTGATTCAAAAGGAATCCTTAAAATTTAATAGACAATTTTAGTACATATTTATCCTATTTGATCATTGGCTTTTAAATTTTACTTATGTATTTTTCTGACATATAGAAGTTTTTTTTAATAATTAATTTACTTTTATTGTTTATTTATTTATTTGTGGCTGCGTTGGATCTTTGTTGCTGCGTGTTGGTTTTCTCTAGTTGTGGCGAGCAGGAGCTACTCTTTGTTGCAGTGCGCGGGCTTCTCATTGCGGTGGCTTCTCTCGTTGCGGAGCACGGGCTCTAGGCACGCAGGCTTCAGTAGTTGTGGTGTGCGGGCTCAGTAGTTGTGGCTCGTGGGCTCTAGAGCGCAGGCTCAGTCGTTGTGGTGCAGGGGTTTAGTTGTTCCACGGCATGTGGGTTCTTCCCGGACCAGGGCTCGAACCCGTGTCCCCTGCATTGGCAGGCAGGTTCTTAACCACTGTGCCACCAGGGAAGTCCCTGGCATATAGAAGTTTAAAGTTTTTAGGAGTCAAATACATTTACCTTTTACTGTATATTTTTCTTTTACTATTATGCCAAACACAGAGGTTTATTCATCTATATATTGACTTCCTTGTCTTACAGCTCTTCCTTTTTTCATTCCTTTTCATCTCTAAGTATTCTTGGATTTGCTTTGTGAAGTAGTGCTCTAAATTTGTTTGACTTTATTTGCAAAGTATTAACAATTGTGCCACTGATTTAAAATGTTATTTTTATCTTTAATTCTTATAAAAACTCTGGGCTTCTATTTTGTCCATTAATATGTCTGCCTATTGCTGTGCAGCTCAATGCAGCAGACATTCTTTTTTATATCTTAAAGTACATCTTTTTATATTTTTAATCATAGTAGTGCAGACAGAGGGTTAGGTAAAAGTTTGGGGCTTATATGAAAACCAGCAGCCTCTGTTTCACCCTTCCCCACCCCATTCTTAACCATCAGAAGAAATATTTTAAATGATTTTAGTGGATTTGTTTCCTGCCAATTTTCTTGGCTGTTCTTATTATTTCTCCAAATAAACTTTAGAATTATTTTGATTAAACAATCCCTTTCTAAATTTTATTGAAATTTGTTAAATTAAACTTGAGATCATTACTTTATAACACTGATGCTTTCTTTCCTGAAGTGCGTCCCATTTATTTAAATCTTCCATGCCCCTTGTTGCATCTACGAAATCCTCCCGCCTCAGCTGGGTCGTCTTTGATAATTCTTCTTCCATGTATCCCTGAGTATTGTGTGTGTGTATATTATTCAAATAGCAAAGATACACACGCCAACATACCTTTGCTATTTTAATAATATGTTTTCCGATGTGTTTTTGATAATTAAGAACAAATTTGTTTCTTCTATTCATTTGTTTCACAGCCACTCATCTTAGCTGATATACAGTAAAAACTGAAAATAACGCAGTGTTGAGGTTGACTTTGTTTCCAGGCCACCACCTCGTCAGAGCAATACTCAAGTGTCATTGGCGCCAATTGCAAAGAAATAAGGCATTGGTATTGGCATGCAAAATCTAGAACTTTGGGCAATACTTTATTTTTAATGTATCAAAATCTTAACAGACATGTGATTTCTTCAAAGCACTGTGGTCCAGTCATTCAGTATTTAGGATGCTGTACTTATGAGACAACCAGAAATGTGGGTAGAGTTAGGCACGTAGGTTTTCATAAGGGGGTGATGATCTGTATTCACTCCAGCCTGGCTCAGGTCTTGTTCTCGATGCCAGCGGACATGCCCGACGCCAACACAGATGTGTCCACCCACGGGTCTCTCTCTCTCTGTCTCCCTCTGCCTCTCTCTCTCTCTCTCTCTCACACACACACACCGCCCTTCAATTAGCCATCTCTGTTCATCCTTGACTCCAGCCTGAATCTCTCTCCTCCTGGTGGAAGTCTTCCCTAATGCATGTGACTGTTTTTCTACCTCCCTGTGATAATTGTTTTGTCTTTGGCTTATTCTTTATAGTACAAATCACAATGGTGATCATGTAATCGTTTGTACAGTTGTTGTTTTTGGTTAATGTTCTGTGAAGGATACAGTCTCGTCTCTGTTACTGTGGCACTTTTTTTGTTGTTCTGTCTTTTTCCTTTTGGCACTTTCTACACCTAACGTGAGCACAGAACAGGTGCTCCTGAACATTCGTTAAATGGAAAACAGTGAAATACTGGAAGTACCTAAATGCCTAACAATTGGAGCCCAGGAAGGAATGTGTTTTAATCATTAAAAGTTTGTCTTCGGGGCTTCCCTGGTGGCGCAGTGGTTGGGAGTCCGCCTGCCGATGCAGGGGACGCGGGTTTGTACCCCGGTCCGGGAAGATCCCACATGGGCTGGGCCCATGAGCCATGGCCGCTGAGCCTGCGCGGCCGGAGCCTGTGCTCCGCAACGGGAGAGGCCACAAGAGCGAGAGGCCCGCGTACCACAGAAAAAAAAAAAAAAAAGTTTGTTTTCAAAGAATTTTAAGGGTGAGGGAGATTGCTTCATTTGATAGCATTGGGTTTGTGTAAATCAAAAGTAATATAAAAGCACAGGAAAATTGCTGGAAAGAAATACACCAAAATGTTCACAGTGGTTGTTGCTGGAGGGGAGAACTATACTTTTGTGTGTTTACTCTAAGATGGGCATGAATTAGTTTTACAGTCAGAAAAAAATAGTTTTTTTTTAAGTTGATTTAGAATATTTATGGCTAAGTTACTGGAACAAGTGCTTCTGAGGAATAGGGAAACAAAACTAGGTTTAAAAACAGAGATTTCAATAAAATAACATTTTAAATATTTGTTTAGAGAGAATCTTGATCAGGAGAATGGATAGTAAATGAAATGTGATATTTCTACCCAGTGGACCACATCCAACAGAGAAATGAATGAAAGAAACACATATTCACATGGATAAAACCTGCAGGGAAATGTTGAGGTAACAATATGTACCATTTATAAAATAAAGTCAATGTATAATATTAATTCTATAAATATTTAAAACACATAAAATATATATA
The DNA here is from genome assembly GCF_964374135.1 of Grampus griseus. NCBI lineage: Eukaryota > Metazoa > Chordata > Mammalia > Artiodactyla > Delphinidae > Grampus > Grampus griseus. Next base: position 86,354,377 of record NC_139006.1, on the reverse strand, counting down.
CAGATGAACTGCACTGGCTTACGACTTTCCAAGAACCTGAAGTGTGTCTGCTAGATCCCTCCTGTGTAAAAGCGGCAGAATGCCACCCTCAGAGAGTGGCCCTGCCGTGGGGACACTCCAGGGACAACACAGTGCAGGCCCTCCCCTCCCCTCTGGAGCGTCACACAGAGGAGGGGGCAGGGCTACTCGCCGGGGACCAAGCATCTCCCTTCTCTCTGCAAAGCGCTTTCCCATAACAGCCTGTCATTTCCACTAGCGCTGAGTCTAATGTTGTCTCTTATGTTAGAAGAAAATAGTCATTGCTTAAATATAGAGAAAATGCACTTATTTGACAAACATTGGTGCTGGAGAAACAGGAAAGGCAGGCGTCTTGGCCTAGCGCAGGAGTGAAGCCGGTCCCTTAAGCTCCTTACTTGTATGTGGATCCACTGATAATCTTCTCACCTAATTTTAGCCAAAAGGTTCAGCTTCTGCCCCCCGTCCCCCCCACCCCATCTTAACTCAAGAAATCACTTCTCCCGTCAACATACCTGTGAAGAGACCAAACAGAAGCAAAATTGCTGAAAGGCAGAGGGAGCCATGTTGGGAGCCAAGAAGTTTTCGCCATTAGAAGATGGCCGACACCCTGCTTCTCTTCCTGATTTATGAGATAGAAGTTCGCGCCTAAAATGAAAGCCCGCGCACGCAGCACCAATGATGATTAGCCAAGTACTTCCCTCATTCTGAATCCCGCCCCCCTTTCTCTGCAGTGTATAAATACAGCTACCGCAGCAATAAAAGTTTGAGGCTTGATCAGGATTCTGTCTTGCCTCCATTCTTTCGCGTCTCCTGCCCTTCCCCCTTTTTTCAACCCCCACAGGTTCCTCCTCAGACTCACAAGGATTTGTCCTGCTGGTCGGGACGCCCGGGGACGCCCGGGGCCGTACACAGAGCCAGGGGCGAAAGACCCTGGTCATCTGCTACCTGCGGGGTCCAGACCCAGATAACTGAGGGGCGGGTGCAGAGCCAGCCCCAGAGCGAGCTCTGTGCCACGGAACCCTTCCTGCTGAAGGCCCACTTCCCCACCGCATCTCCCGCCTGGAGAGCATTCGGGCACACTCACACCCTGCACACTCCCACATTCACACACATCCACATTCCTACACACAGTTTCACACCCATGCACACGTGTGAGCACGCTCTCACACTTGCACACGCGGCCCTCCCGTGCTCTGCCCCGTGAGTCTGGAGCAGATGATAAGACTTGATTTCCATGTACCATGGCTGAGAACTGACCCACTTAAGCTGTGTTTACAAAGGTTAGTCACTGAGGCAAAGAAATGGTCCAGACGTAGAAAGCCTACCGTAGGGAAGAAGCTCCTATTGCCCCAGATTCATGACGGCCTCCACGGAGGCGAGGGGCCCGGCAGTAGATTCCTTCTCCGTTCCGCCCTAGTGGGGCTGACCGGGATATCCTGGCTTGTCTTGAAAACCGATATTGATCACTTTAGAAGGCACCATCAGGCAGAGGTTCAACCTGGTGGTTAAAATGGCCAGAATGATTGGATTGGGCTCCCCCGCGTACTGGATTGGGCTCCCCCGCGTACAGCTGCATTCCACACTCTGGGTCTGCTCTAGCTCTTGGATTTAAAGGTCAGATTAAAACTGGTCATCCAGGGCTTCCCTCGTGGCGCAGTGGTTGGGAGTCAGCCTGCCGATGGAGGGGACACGGGTTCGTGCCCCGGTCCGGGAAGATCCCACATGCCGTGGAGCGGCTGGGCCCGTGAGCCATGGTCTCTGAGCCTGCGCGTCCGGAGCCTGTGCTCTGCAACGGGAGAGGCGACAACAGTTAGAGGCCCGCGTACTGCAAAAAAAAAAAACAAAAAAAACCTGGTCATCCAGGAGTCAGCTTAAGTGCCCACATTTATAACCCAAACTCTTGTCACGTCGGTGCCGAGCTTACCAACAGCAAATAAGCATCCTGTAGTTCGGGGGTGAAGCAAGAACTAATACTACTTTAAGAACTAGAATTAAATTGCAAATGCCTGGGACATGATTCCTATTATATGTAAAACCCATGTTATATTTAAACCCATAAACTGGTGTGGCATGAATTTAGATTATTTTAATTTTATTGTTTTTACAAAAGTCTCATTTGCAGGTGGCAAAACATAATCATTGTGAAAGATAACTTGGTCTTCTTGTTTATATTCAAGAACCAACTTCGATTAAAGTGTGCTTTTAAAAGGGCTTGAATAGGAGAATAAATCAGTATTGGTGTCAGTTTGTCTTATTTCAATAATAGTCACTATGGAAACAAATCACTGACCTATTTCTTTTCATACCACCAAGCAAACAATAGGGTCTCCACTTTTCTGAGTATCCTGTTCCCTTTGGACAGGAGTTTCTGGTACAGAATGTCTCTAAAGCACTTTTTAGTGAAACCTATAGTTCTTCCCTCCATGCTTAATTTAGTCGTTAACAAACATTCTCGGCCTCATTGTGGATTTCTGCCACGGAGGCACCCGGGACACTCAGCTCCATCCTTTAGATCCTGGGCACTCTTGGCAGATGTTCCCTCACCCTCGCTCAGAGGTAGAGATCCGCTGATGCAGGGATGCAGATGCTGGGCCAGCGTGCACGCACACACGCCACGAGACGCCCGGTGTAATAAGTCAGCCGAGTTCCACTTTAGCGTCTTTTCTTGCCACGCCGATCTGTAATTAAAGACAAATAAGAAGGTCACAGAAGGTCACTTTCCACACTAAGCTGCTGATTCAGGGAAGAACAAACGAAATATTAACATGTGTGTGTTCCCTTCCTTGTCCTCAACCCACATCCTAAATCCATTTTATATTTGGCTGAAGCCAGAAGTTTCTAAATATAGAACTGGCTCTCTCCCCAGCACTCACGAGTCCCCCGCGGGGCTGTCTGTGCAGCCACATGCCATGTTCGCCTGAGCCCCGTTAAACCAGCAAAGGGTGGCGTGTCGGCCCCGGTACCACATCCCACCCCTCATCTCCAAGGACACACTCTTGTTGAAATAGCAGAAGGAAGTATACTGTGTTTAACTTTATTGATGGCCTGCTATTTTTATGACCTGTAAATCCCTCCTCTTCACTTGTTTATTGTGTGAGATGGAAAATTACAGAGACATAATAAAAGGGGAAAAAAGGCACACATACAGAAATAAGTTTAAAAAAAAGACAGAAAAGACACACACCCCAAACAGTGCTCTATACAGCTTCAGCACTCTCCAAGAGAGCAATAAAGAAATAAAGAAGAGAGAAATCTCCAACCTTCTGTATAACGTATTATGAATAACGAGAGTAAAGTGGTCATAGTGATGAGCTTTTCTTATCTGACAAATTTATTTTTTTTAATGGGAAAAATTCTGACCTAAAGTGGTAGTGCTCCAAATGTGCCCCAGGTATCTTGGGAGAACTTTTTGTGATTTCACTATAAACATTACTTTCTTTATGCTCTAACAGAGCCATGATATTAAAACAACCATGTCAAGATGATACCAAAGCAATTGTTTGGAAAGGGGGAAAATCTTCACCTGAAAACGTGGTGGATTGCTTGCAAACATGGCTCCCATTCTCCACATTTTCCTTGTCCTTGCCCTTTGCAATGTGACTCTGCAGCTTCTCCCGTTAAGAGGTAGAGTCCGTTTCATTGCCCTTCAAATTGGGGCTGGCCCTGTGACTCTCTTTGACCTTCAAGTGTGGTAGAAGTGATGATCTGCTAGCTCTGAGCCTAAGCCTCACGAGGTCTTACACACTTTCACTCTCTTAGGGCCACTGCCATGAAAACAAGCCTGGGATATTGTACAGCATGGTGAGAGCACAGGAGGAGAATTGAGGCACCCCAGCTGACCCATAGCTGACTGCAGAGACGTGAAGATCATCCTAGCAGAGCCCAGACTAAATTGCTGACCCATAGAATCATAACTATATACATGGCTCTTGTTTTAAACTACTAAGTTTGGGGCTACTTTGTTACACGGCAATAGCTATCTGGTACACCTTTTCTCTTTCACTTTACCAAATCCTCCACCCCCAGCAAAGGCTTACTCTTATGCAAAAAGTCCTGGTCAAAGAATCAGGAGACCTAGATGCCAGTCCTGACTCCCAGACATTTAGCTGTATGACTTTGAACAAGTCCTATTACTCTTCTGAGCATCGGTTTCCTTGTCTGTGTGACAGCATACAAGATACTTCTAGCTGGAACATCTATATGAAAGAAACTGATAAAGCAGCTTAATTCTTATACACATTGTTGCGAATGCCTTTAAGAGGCATGTCTAACAAATCTAGTCACGTTACAAATATGCCACTTGACTCAGCAATCCCACTTCTTTGCCCTTATGCTATGGAAGTAAACACACAAATATACTAGCATTTATGTTCAAGGGTGTCTAGTGCAGGATTATTTGTATGGCAAAAATCAAGAAATAACCTGAACACCTATCAGGGAAAATGGTGGGACAAATAATGGTATATCCATACATAACATATTATGCAGCTATTTAAAGAATTCTCTGGAAGAACTTTCATGATGTATTTTCTTAAGTGAGCAAAGTGAGTTTCATGGTGTATTTTTTTAAATGAGCAAAGAAACAAAACAAAACAAAGCAAAAAACCTTTGTATGAATATGCAGTTTCTATATAATTGTTTGGCCACCAAGAATGGTTCAGAAGGGTACGGACCAGGCTGATGGCCTGGGTTGCAGGCAGCAAAAATGTTGAAACAACCTCAGTGTTTACGTTTAAGAGTTTAGTTAATTTGATGACGGCACATTCATATAGAGGCAGACTTTGGAGATACTGTGGGTTCAGTTCTAGGCACCCCAATAAACCGAATATCACAACGAAGCAAGTCACATGATTTTTTTGATTTCCCAGTGCATATAAAACTTATGTTTACATTATACGGTAGGGGCTTCCCTGGTGGCTCAGTGATTGAGAGTCTGCCTGCCGATGCAGGGGACACGGGATCGTGCCCCGGTCCGGGAGGATCCCACGTGCCGCGGAGCGGCTGGGCCCATGAGCCATGGCCGCTGAGCCTGCGCATCCGGAGGCTGTGCTCCGCAACGAGAGAGGCCACAGCAGTGAGAGGTCCGCGTACCGCAAAAAAAAAAATACATTATACTGTAGTCCATGAAGTGTGCAATAGCATTATGTCTAAAAAACAATGTACATACTTAATTTAAAAAATACTTTATTGCTAAAACATTCTAACCATCATCTCAGTCTTTAGTGAGTTGTAATCCTTTTGCAATAGTAACATCAAAGGTCAGTCACTAATCCCAGATCACCATAACAAATATAATAATAATGAAAAAGTTTGAAATGTTGTGAGAATTACCAAAATGTGACACAGAGACAGGAAGTGAGCCAATGCAGTTGGACAATGGCGCCAATATACTTGCTGAAGGCAGGGTTGCCCCAAACCTTCAATTTGTTAAAAACATAATATCTGCAAAGTGCCATCATGCAAAGCACAATAAAACAAGGTCTGCCTGCAGTGAAATAATATTCAGCTGTTAAAAATAATGGTATATGATACATGAAAATAAGTATATATTAAAAATAATGATATTAATAAACGTGCAACAGTATTAAAGGAAATAAAGATGCAACTCACGCATTTCGAAACTCTTCAGGATAGACACACGCCAAATATCCACAGGTAATCTTTTAATGATCATGAGCTTATGAGCAGATTACCCTTATTTTTATGTATCTACATTTTCCAATTTTGCTAAATTAACACGTGTGAAGGGGGAAAGAGATGGCGCAAAGGCAGAGATGTTTAGCAGTTCAAAAGGGTTGAGTAAGACAGAAAGAACCAGAGGGGACCGAATCCTTCATAAACTCAATAACATCTCTGAATAACAGGGAGGCAATAGTATTTTGAATTGGAAATGGAGGCTTGAGATATTTAGTTTAGTGAGTTGGGTGACTGGACATCTATAATGTCTCTGGCTCCTATAAAGTGATGAGAATGCATGAGATAATTGATATTTATAAAGTGCTTTAACATCCCGCAGGAAATGCTGCTCTATGAGGTAATACTGTCTTTCTCAACTCATATGGGCCCACGCAACCTCTTTCTGATCCCCACCTTCAATGATCACTGCTTTTTTCTGAGTTAGTAACTGTGGTCTTTGGTTTTTTTCCAAATAAGAAAACCTTGATGGGAGAAAGGTGTTATATTTCTTTTTACTGTAAACTTTGTAAATCAAAACAAGAAACTCTTTTTACCTTCTGAGAGTACATTTGTACTTGGATAGGTGCTTTTCATGAAAATATCAGCCTTGAATAACTCTTTCACAGCCAAGTGTAAAGGACTCTGGACCTAATAGGGGCTTCTAATTAAGATGAAAGATTAGCACGGATTGAGAGGGAAGGTAGCTTAGATCAGGTGTGCAGGGTGAGGACTGAAAGGAGGCCAAGCTCTTTCGGCCAGGCAGCTTCTGCTCTCCTGTGTCTATGAGCCAGACAGCAAGCAGCTCTCCCCAGAGCCTGGCACTTACACAAAGAGGAAGTACCTAGACACGAAACTCCTTGATATTCTGGCTACATCAACTGTGGGACAAGTTATAATGAAAAGGAACATTTCTGAGAGGACCTGGCCCTCTGGTGAAATGCGCCATTGCCTCTTCCCGTCTGGGCTTGGAATTAATTAAGGGGACCTCCGCTGAAGCTGGAGTCAGAACAGGCCTGTAGGGGGAGCTCTCACTCCCACCATCACCATCAGTTACTCCAAATAGGGAGAGACTTAGGCTGGCATCTCGGACAGGAAGGCGCCCCCACTTCTCATCCAGCAGGAGGAAGACGCCATCGCTGCACTGGACGATGGCCCAGCCAATCAGAGGCCGCAGCGGCCCAACCAACGGGAAGCTTCATGCTTTGGACTCCCAGGTTCTCCAATGAACTCTTTGGTCGTCCCAGCTCTTCCTAATTCTCTCCTTTTCCCTATGAAAGCAAGATTCCCTTCTTTGTTCCTTGGATTTGCCTGTGGTCTGCTGTAGTTCACATATCCCGAATTGCCGTTCCTTTGGCTGTCCCCAAAGAAACTCACTTTAGCTGAGAAAAATGACTATTGTATTATTGAAGTTGACAGGCCTGTTCCTTAGTCTCTGGCAGATTTATAAAGGCTTGTGCGTGAATCACATGCATCCTACAGTCCAGCTGAGTGCATCACTATCATGTTTTTTTACTCTCGGAAAAGCAAATCATTGTGTCTTCTACTTAGACCCATCGCAAGTCTTAGCACATTGAAAACATTCCAACTACAAAACTTGTCGTTTCCGGGCAAGAAGCCGTTGGGTCAAGTTCGGCGGACACTTGTTTCCTCCCTTAGCCTCTGGACGACTGAGTAGTGACCAGGTCTGTACGTGTCTCTGTGGGTCCCCATTGTTGTATGTATTCATTCCTCAAGAGTCATCAGTGTGTGTGTAATTTTCTCGAAATAAAAGGCAGACGTCTAAAAGGGCCTTTCTTCCCCCTAATGTTGACACTTGCCCCTCTGTCACGTCACTCTTGCTTATTCAAGCCTCAATCCCAGCTCCCTTGTTTTAGTGTGTGTTTTTGTTTGTTTGTTTGTTTTTTGCGGTATGCGGGCCTCTCACTGTTGTGGCCTCTCCCGTTGCGGAGCACAGGCTCCGGACGCGCAGGCTCAGCGGCCATGGCTCACGGGCCCAGCCGCTCTGCGGCATGTGGGATCCTCCCGGACAGGGGCACGATCCCGTGTCCCCTGCATCGGCAGGCAGACTCCCAACTCCTGGTGACTGCGCCACCAGGGAAGCCCGCCCTTAATGTTTTATACGTAGATTTTCTCAATGTGAGTGGTAGGGCACCATACAATTGCCATAGGAATGAATCGCTGCTGTGAGAACAAAGCCTCAGAAATCGCCCTTTAAAACTGTACTTAAAAACAGTTATTGTTTGGGGGATGGTTTGTGGCCAGAATTAGCATTTTTTTCCCCAGAAATTACATTCCAAAAACAATGAAAACAATCCTGGAGTTGAGAAGTGTTGCCTTTATAAAACATAAAGTCTGTACTCACAGTCCTCCAACCGGGAATGTTCCCTGTTTCTGCGTGTGAAATATCTGGGTCAGTGGAAAAGTCGGTTCTGGATTTCATCCGGAGAGGACGTTTGTTATTAGAAGGTACAGCTTCCCTGCCAGGAGGCGAGTCTGAGAACCGGCAGGTCTGGAAGCTGCCAGCATTGTAACCTGTAAAAAGCAGGTATCAGCTTTAAAAAATCCCCCTTATGAAATAGGCTGTGTGTATTTTGATATTAGCAGTGTGAGTAAAAGTACACTTTTTAAGAAGTCAAACTCTTAGCGCAAATGAGAAAATTACTCTCGGCATCATTCACTGGAAACTCTGTGCCCAGCGGCTGTGAGAGCTGATCGAATACAGCTGCCCACGGGGCTGTGGTTGACCCACCCTCTGAGTCAGATCCACGATGCCTAGGGTCAGGTTAGTCACAAATGACAGAGTCTATTTTGAGGGTCAACTGCTGAAAGGAACTTGCTGACTGAATGCTTCCATTTGAGAAACAGAATCCCGTCATTCAGGGCTCAGGAGCCAGACTGGTAAGACACAGTGTTTCCTGACTGTGTGGTGTGTGCAAGCCGTCTCTGGGCCCTTGACCCAGGGACCGTCTCTGCAGGCCCCCCACGTGTTTGTGTGTTGCGTAGACGGTAGTGAGGAAAGAACAGAAACCCCTCAGCTCCTGGAGTCTGGCAACCAGAGGAAGAGGACTGTCTACCAGTGCAGAGTCCTGCAAATCACGCTCGTTGGGATTTGTGCTGGGTGCCGTGAAAGAAAAGTAAAGGATTCTGTGAAAGAGTGTGACGGGTGGGCCTGAGTCCCCCAGTGGGAGGGGCACCACAAAGGCCCTCTGTCAGTGACATGTGAGCTGGGAACCCCTTGGCCCACACGGCTGTGCTCAGTCGGCCCACCCTTCCTGGTTGGAGGTGACATGTGGCTCGTTTGACGGTTGTCATCAAGTGGTTTCCCGTGGAGTAATACCTGCGTGCCCGAGCACCTGCCCAGGTGTAATTCGAGAGTAGGCAGCTAATGATTAAAGACGGAAATGAGAGCTAAGGTATCCCATGTGCAGTTTTCACGTGTCACCAGGCCTTGTGGATGCACTGCTAGCACGGAGAGGAAACTCATCCAGGCTGCGTTTGACTTGCCCTGCACAGGAATTCATTTATAAACAGAAGCACACACTGCAGGCCACCTGACGTTGAGGACTCACGTGGGGTCGAGCCCTGCATAACCGCGGGTGTCCGAGGCACTTCTGAGGGAGCTCACGTTGGTCTTTAACAGAAACAGAGCTCGGAGCATCCTCTCTCCATCCTTAATTTACTCCAACCTGTGTTTCCATCGAGCTTCTGATTAGCAGCTGTATTCTAGGTCGTGGCAGCAGGTGGCGCTTCAGGTGAGTGAGCAACTTATCCAGCGTCTGTATCTGGTGCCAGGACACCCAGTGTCTGAGGATCTGGAGCCTGGACTGACCTGTCCCTGCACAAACCTCACACTGGCGTGCTGGTGGCGTAACGCCAGCCTCTACCCTGGAAACTCCTGCCTGTCAGCCAGTGTTTGAAGAAGATTTGAGAGTAATTTTAACACACCCTTTCCAAACAGTCCACTTTCAACGTGGATTATTTTTTTCACTATAAATGAATCAGCACTTTTGCAGCATCATCAGATCAAGTATGACCTAGAGAAATACAGGAGTTAGACCCCGAGGTTTAGTTTTACAGCTAAACATGTTCTCCTCACCTTATGTGTGAGCCCCACTGTCTTTTTTTGTTTTGAAGCATAGTTGATTTACAATGTTGTGTTAATTTCTGCTGTACAGCAAAGTGACTCAGTTATACATATATATATATATACATTCTTTTTTATATTCTTTTCCATTATTGAATATTGAATATAGTTCCCTGTGCTATACAGTAGGACCTTGTTGTTTATCCATCCTATATATAATAGTTTGCATCTACCAACCCCAAACTCCCAATCCTTCCTGCCTTACACCCCCTTCCCCTTGGCAACCACAGGTCAGTTCTCTATATCTGTGAGTCTGTTTCTGTTTTGTAGATAAGTTCATTTGTGTCATATTTTAGATGCCACATATCAGTGATATCACATGGTATTTATCTTTCTCTGTCTGACTTACTTTACTTAGTATGATAATCTCTAGCTGCATCCATGTTGCTGCAAATGGCACTATTTCATTCTTTTTTATGGCTGTGTAATATTCCATGGTATATATATATACCACATCTTCTTTATCCATTCATCTGTCAATGGACATTTCGGATGTTTCCACGTCTTGGCTATTGTAATCATGAATGTAGGGGTGCATGTATCTTTTTGAATTGTAGTTTTGTCTGGATATATACCCAGAAGTGGGATTGCTTGAGCCCCACTGTCTTTTGCCACTTCTTCATGGGTGCCCATACTTAATCAAGATTTCTTTTCAGTTGGTATCAATATGTTGCTAGAAGCCCCTCCGGTGACAACACACATATCAATGAAGTAACAAAGGAATTCCTAGATTACACATTTCATTTTCACATTTGCTACTGTGAAGTGTGCTCTTTGTGAGAGGTATTTGGAATCCAATTCATCTCCTTAGTATAATATGCAGCCGTGTTCATTTCGTTGATTAGGTCTTCGTGAGCAAGGATGCAGATGACGTGCATCTGAGAATCTCCAAGTAGGAGCGGGAAGCCCTCACCGGAGGGAGGGGCTGGGGAGTGGCGCTCGCTGGAGAGGGAGGGGGGAAAGCCTTTTCCAGTCGTTTCCATGGTGAGGCCTGATCTCCACGTTGGGAGAACTTTGAGGTGGGAGGTTGGGGGTCAGGGAGCTAGGGGCTACTTGTTATGTGTGCACACACACATGCACGGACACACACACCCAGGGAAGGGAACTCGGGGCTCAAGGCTGCCCCCCAGCCCATCAACGCCCGGGTGGACACACCAGCTTGGGGTCCTGACAGTGTCCGCTCACACAGGCTTGAATTTGGAGCAGGAAGAAAGGAAGCGGATGGGGATGGGAACCTCAGAGTTAGACAGACGCTCCTCGAGATTTACCTGACGTCTAGAGATTTCTACCACCCTCCAGCACCCACTATGCCACAGCCTGCAACCCCGCAAACTCCCAGACACTGACGCCAGGCCACCACCCTCTCTCCGAACGTGCTCCCCGCTGCCCCGCAGGCCTGGCAGAAGGTGCCTATCTGTGTGAGATGGGGGTTTCCGGCCTGCCGCTCCCACCCCTCCAGACTCTCCCGTCCATGTCCAGCCCCGACTCCCTAGTGGAGGTGCTCCCGGAGGGGACACGGGGGTCTGTGCAGCGCGGGTCCGGGCTGGATGCGCCGGAGCCCCCGCTTCTCCAGTGCTGGCCCCGTGCCGCCTGCTGCCAGCCGCAGAGGAGAAGTAGACAGCTGGAGGTTCACGTCCAGCTCTGGGGTGGGGGGACACAGGGAGCAGACAGACACTTCCTCTAATGAGTTGTCTGTGAAGACCCCAAACTCTTCCCACACATCCGGCTCAGACCGCTGGGAATTCAGAAAGGAGAAACTGGCCTCAGTGACAGCCTATAAAAGAAAGGGCTTCCCTCGGTCTTCCTGCGGGCCCCGATGGCCCTCCGGGTGCCCGGCACCTTCAGCCTGAGGAAAGCGCTTTAGAATCGGGGTCCAACTGAGTCACTCCTGTTTCCCACCAGCGCCTCCCTCGCTCGCCTGCCAACCCCAGGTCAGGGCAGTGCCCCTCAGAACGCTCTTCCTGGGCATGCTGTTTCCCTGAGAGCCCTTTGCGGGAAGCATGCACCTGGCATCTCTCTAGCAATCAGAAAGTCAGGAGCCACGTAGTCCCTGGAGCTGGTCCCCAGACAAGGATGCATTCTGCCCTTGGAAGAGACCTGCTCTGGGTGAATTGCAAAGGCTGTGGTCCAACGCGGGGACCCCCGCGTCACCTGCTGAGCTGCTCTTGTGGTGCCACTGGTGCTGCTTACTGTGTGTGTGTGTGTGTGTGTGTGTGTGACACACCCACCATATTTTCTGGTAATAGCTCTGAGCAGACATGGTATCAGTGGCCATAAAACAGGGCCTCTCGGGGGAAGCCCAGGAAAGTGGCACAAATAACCACCAGTGACGCACCGTAACAGATGAGAGCTAATTAAAAATGACTTATTAAACACCGTGTTTCATTCTCTGGAACTCTTGAATGGGACCACGGACCCCTCCCCGCTTTGCCCTTTCTGGTCACCTGTACAAATCCACACGCCGAGGTCCTCCTTTTGCCTTTAAGCCTGAGGTGTTTAGAAAGACGACGGATTGTACAATTTCATCTCAAAGACTTATTCTCAGAAAAATGACTCGTATTTTAAAAGGGTCTATTCACGTGAGAAAGGAATCACTCCTACCTGCTTGGTCTCCCTTTCCAGCGCACACTCACTGGTATTTGGGGGAGGAAGGGGTCAGAGGTTAGTGAGAGAACAGAGTGTCTGCTGTCTGCAGCTGCCACGCACGCTGGTACCCGCACAAAAAAATGGGTGTTAATGGATTTGACCGACATTCAGTTTCCAAAAGTATCTTTTCCTGGACTTCTTGGCCGTGTCATGTTTTTAGGACAATGCAATCACAGTTGCAGCCCCGAAGTTTGAGTTTATAAGCAACTTTGACACAATCTGTGGCTCATGAAACTTGCATCCCGGCAACACAAAAACCTATCACGGCAAAGATCTGTTGACGTCAATGCCTTTTATAACTTATTTGTTGGCAAAAGGAGAGACATACTCTGCGTTATTGTTTTGCAAGTGTGGGATCTGGGTCAGCATGACCTACAAATTGATAGGTGGCCCTGGAATTACCCATGTGCTCTGAAGAGGAAGAAACAAAACACGTGGTTACTAAGGCCTTGCTTGGCTCTGAGGTCGGGCAGTTTCGCAGGCTCCCAGGAGATGACGTCTGCTTTTTGGACAATAATTTTCAAGATATTCCTGTTTCCCTCTCCCGAGGCACACGGAGGGGTTGTTTGCAAACCCTGGGGGCAGCTTGGGAAAGTAGGGTTAACCCCCGTCTTGTCCTAAAAGCAGGCTGACCCACCCACCCCAGGAGCAGGAATAACAGGCATATCTCATAACAGGCAGCCACACAGTACAAGGTCTGACCAGAAAACAGTGTGTGATTTTATTTTATTTTTCAGATTTGGTTTATTAATTCTTTTTAATTTTTATTTTATATTGGAGTATAAGTTGTGTTAGTAGTGTGTGATTTTTTTTTTTTTTTTTTTTTTTTTGCGGTACACGGGCCTCTCACTGCTGTGGCCTCTCCCGTTGTGGAGCACAGGCTCCGGATGCGCAGGCTCAGCGGCCATGGCTCACGGGCCCAGCCACTCCGCGTCATGTGGGATCTTCCTGGACCGGGGCACGAACCCGTGTCCCCTGCATCGGCAGGCGGACTCTCAACCACCGTGCCACCAGGGAAGCCCCAAAACACAATTTTTAATGGTTGCGTAAAACTGAAAATGTTTTCCCTCTTAAATTAAGATTTTAATCCTATTAATCTTGGCTCCGGTTCACTGAGCCCTTACTGTTTGTAGACACAGTGTTTAGTGCCATCTATAGATTATCGGGTTTTAATTCTCAGATCAATCCTATGGAGTGAATACGATTATATTCCCAATATTACGGATGAAGAAACCAGAATCCGATAGGGGCTAATGGTCCTAATCAAGGTGCCAGGGCAGGTGACCCAGCTGAGCATATTCACACCTCCATCTGAGGGGCCCCGTAGCCTGTGTTCCACGCACGCACTCCTGGGGCCCCTCCCACGTGCCAGCTGAGGGCGCCCAGAACTCGGACTGGGGGCAGCACAGAGAGCTGGGCCTGCTGTCCAGGGTCTCACTGGCCTGCAGGGCACACAGGCAGACGCTGACCCCCTGTTTCACTTCGGGGAACTTTCCAATGTGCCTCCTCTTTTATCCAGTAGGGACACCAGGACCTGTTGTGAGCATCACGAGGAATAGAGAGGATTGAAACGAGTGGGCTGTGCTGGGCGCCGGCAGCTCCTTGCAGGTGGGGAGGAGGGTTTGGAGGAACGGGAGGTGTGGCTGAGGGCGCGCCCTGCCCTCCCTCTCAGAGCTGGTGTGGGCAGCAGCCCCCTTGCACCAGTGGTTTGCAAACTTTGGTGTCTAAGAACCAGCTGGAGCACAGGATATTATTCTACCTTAGAAAGGAAGGAGATTCTGACACAGGCTACACCCTGGATTGATCTTGAGATCGTTATGCTGCATGAAATAAGCCAGGCAAATACTGTATAACCCACTCATAGGAGGCCCCTAGAGTCGTCAGAGACATAGAGACAGAAAGCAGATGGTGGGGCCCAGGGTCTGGGGCAGCGGGTGAGGAGTTAGTGTCTAATGGGTACAGTTTCAGTTTTACAAGATGAAAAAACGCAGGAGATGATTACTTGAATGCGAATGTTGTGTTGTGTTTTGTCACACACACACACACACACACACACACACACACACACACACACACACACACACACAAGCGCCAGAGCTCTTCTCTATTGAACTGGGCTGTGGAATCACCTTTGAAGAACTGGAAGCACAGCCTTGGTGCTGATTTATCACAGGTGTGCCAAGACCCAGGGTCAAAAAAAAGAAAAGAAAGAAAAGACTCACCTGGGCAGTGACATGAACCATTTCAGAGGACAAGCTTTGCCACCTCTCGTGTGTCTTGCAAAGTCTGGGCTGAGCCCCAGGGTCCCCCTGGAACTGCTGGAGCTGTTCTGGGGCTGTATTGCCCCCTCCTGAACCAGAGCCCCTGGGACCTGCATCCTGGGCTCTCCCCTCACCAATCATGCTCCGCCCTCGAGTTTCATTCCAACAGTGGATTCCAGAAATTTACGACCACTGAAAACCACCAACCCAAAGGAATGAAGAGAATTCCAGGCAGGCCCCCCCCCACCCCCGTGAGAGATTTGGAGGTGGAGTCCGCAGACCTCTCTCTCTCTAGGGGGAAGGATGGACTAGAGAAAAGGACCCATGGCGCTCAGCACGGAGGTGAACAGTGTGGGGTGGCGGAATGCCAGGAGGGTCTGTTCTGAGGCTGGCGTTGCTGTAACGGCCCAGGAAGGCAGTGACAGCCTCTTAACCAGGGCTAACTCACTGGCAACCGCATTCAGCAGGGCCAGGATCCAGGATCAGGAAGCAATTGCCTAGAGACCGCTGAGCAGACAGATTCAATGTTACAAAGTCCCTGCGGTAAATCTTGTGCCTTTTGCTGATAATAGAGCCCTTGGGCTGTCTCAACCATCTCACTCTTACAGACAATTCACCCAAGTCTGGTTACTTGATTTTCCAGCTCACGGTATATTAGAAATGAAAAATTCGGAGGAGGAACTGAGGGGGCTGCCTGAGACAGGTGAAGACAGCGCCGTGACCCTGACAGCAAAGGAGGGACGAAGCATTGCACGGGAGTAAAATAATTAACAGCTGTGTCGTCCAGGTCATTTACTGCAGCAAACAATCTCATGCAACATTATTGGGGATCCAAGAGAAAATCAAAAATGGTGGCCCCAAAATGGAATGAATTTTTCCTTCTCGTTGGAACTATTGTGACAGAGATTAAGAACATTGGCTCCCTGGAGCGTGTGCCCACTTAGCCTTTTTCTGGAAGACAGGTTGAAGGCTACTGACAGAAAATCCACAGCTTTCAGCCCCTGTTCTGTCACCCATGTGTGTTGCGGGGTGGAAATTGCTGCTTCCTCACAGCTGGAGTTTCCTAGGGGCTCCTATAATGAGTACCTCCACCGGATGGCTGAAAACAACAGGAATCTATTCTCTCACGGTTCTGGAGGTCAGAAGTCCAAAATCAAGGTGTCGGCAGGGCCACGCTCCCTCTGAAGGCTCCAGGGGACGGTCCTTCTTGGTGGTTCCCAGCATCCCTTGGCTTGTGGATGCATCACTCCAATCCCTGCCTCTTTCTGTCCAGAATTCCCACCTCTTACAAGGATACCAGACACTGGCCCACCCTACTCCAAATGACCTCCTCTTAACTAATTACATCTGCTGAGATCCTATTTCCAAATAAGGTCACATTCGGAAGTTCTGGGCAGGCGTGAATTTGGGGGACCCTATAGGGTCCAGTACACCCATCCTTTACCCATTCCTCTTCTTGTCCTTCCTACCAGCTCCCAGGTTTTCCTTTGGAGGAACGCCCGCCTCCACCGTTCTCCTGCTTCTGAGATGTGTTCGGCCAAATAGCACGGCCAGTGAGGGAGGAAACATCCCCCTTGACCTCGGGTCGGATGAGGAATCGCCGGGTGCTGGAGCCACCATTTCACAGATAACGTGGAGTCGGCCCGGGAGGGGGGGTCCCTGGGCTCCCAGACACCCCGTCAGAGCTGTCTCCCAAAGGCACCCCGTGCCTGGAGTGCTGCCGTGCTTGACGTGGCCACTCCACCCTCTGCTGGTGTAGGGCTCCACTTGGGTGCCCTTTATCGCCCAGAGTGTCGTAGGCCTGCCTTCATGGGCCCACAGAGGAGAAGTGGGCCCCTCTGTCTTCAAACATGAGGCAAAAGGAACTTTTCTGCTTTGGGAAAAAGTGAGTAAAAAGGCACTTGGTTGCATGACCAAGCCCTCTGTCATTTGCCCGTCACCCAAGCGTGCAGGGCAGTTAACCACGGCACCCAGGGCCTTTGGGGCCATTGAAGACTCCTACCTCTGGACAGAGGATGAAAGAAGTGTCTGTAAAGAATGAGTTGGGGGCTTCCCTGGTGGCGCAGCAGTTGGGAGTCCGCCTGCCGATGCAGGGGACGCGGGTTTGTGCCCCGGTCCGGGAAGATCCCACATGCCGCGGAGCGGCTGGGCCCGTGAGCCATGGCCGCTGAGCCTGCGCGTCTGGAGCCTGTGCTCCACGACGGGAGAGGCCACAACAGTGAGAGGCCGGCGTACCGAAAAAAAAAAGAATCTTTTCCTTTAAGATATTTCCATGTTTTTTTTTTTCTGATAATTATCCAAATAATTGGGTCCGGGGCTTTGACAATTTAGGATTTTTTTTCTTTTTTTGCAAAGTCAGACAGCTTCTGCTAGAGTTAAAATGAAAAAGTATTTCATGTTTCAGTAACAGTCTTCCTGAGATAAGAACCTTAACTGACAGCTGCTTTCACGACCTTCACTTTTCTCTCCTACGTCTCATCCGTACCCGCAGTTATAAAAATGCTACTGTACTGACAACTCTTTTTAGAATTCTCCTAAATTAGGAAACACTATTTGTGACACAGTGGGAGTAAGATATTGACATTGGTAAATGGATATTGATAGGTAGGTGGATTCAGTAATTGCGAACATTTTAGATGTCAGGTTAGCAGGATCCCTTGCTTTTAAGCTTCCTGAAAGCAAAATTTGCCTTCACTGAGCAATTTGGACACTACACGTAAAAAAGCAGGGGAGGAAAATGTCTATATTATGTTGAAAGTAACATTACCACATCATGACAATTGGGTCTTTGAACTATTTATGGTAAAAAGAACATCTTGTGGCATACACTCCGAGACGAGCTGCCCAAAAAGACAAATTAGAGGAGCCCCAGTTGCAACCACAAAACTGTAGGGCATGGAAACATAATGCCTGTTTCAAAGCAGTCCTCTCAGATCCATCAGCATCCCTGCTACCACCCGCAGGAGAACAGTGGCTTACCTCGTGCGAGCTGGTTCAGAATTAAATGAGCTAGTTTACGCAAGTTGCTTGGGACAGTGTCTGGGATAAAAAAGCACTTAATACGTGTCAACTGTCATTATTATTGTTATTATTACTATTATTATTTTTACCTGCTCACCAAATAGCTCTTATAAGCGTCCTGGAACTGAGCCTCCTGACTGTCCCTGGCTTGTCTGGGTTTTGTGTCTGCCCTTGAGGTGGTCCCGTCCCCGGGTGGGAAGTGAGTTGCCAGCCTTTAGTGCCACCCAAAGCACAAGGAGTGAGAAGGGGGGAGGATGAACCCCCCCGAGTGGACTGGGGCCATTATCAGTGGTAGGCAATGAAGCTGGGTGGCCTGAAATAGCAAATGTCCACCCTGGGGGACTGGACCGGGGCGGGTAGGCTGGTGAACGCCGGGACGCGTTTCATCCCGGGAGACCAGTGCGTGCTGACTTGTGTTTGACGTGAGAACTGTAACAGTGGAACTGCCGAGAGGTGGGCGTGCACGAGACCGACTGCCAGCTCCTCCCTGAGGTCGTGTATCTGAGCCCGTCCTAGTCTCTGGAGAGACAGTGCTGGGCTGGGAGGGAGTCCTGCTACTCTTAGGGGACGTTCTGGTGGAAGCAGACGGACAATAAACAAGGAAGCACTGGAGTCTTCTACGGAGAGGGAGGGGAGGGGGCGGGAGGCCTCAGGAGGGGGCCCGTTTGGGCTCAGTCCTGAAGGATGACGTGGATGACATCCACTGGGAAAGAACTGCAGGGGTGGGATTCTGAGGCAGGAACAGGCGTGCCCGGCTGGAGCCCTAGGACACTAACAGTGTGTCTCCAGTTCATCACGGTGAGGATGTAACATGGGCATCGGCACAAGGATTGAAAGATAAAACACAGAAAGTCTCCTATCCTCGTAGGATTATGATACTTTTAAACTTTTAAAAGTGAATGTTTATACACCACCATATATCATAGTTAAAAGGAAAAGCAGTTACTAACCAGCAAGCACCCACCCAGGACCGCACGGCAGGGCTGGACCATGACACGGGACGGGGAGGCGCTGAGCTGGGGCTTCTGGACGAGGGGGCTGCATCTCTAGATAAAGTGGGACCGAATCTGACATGATAAGTTGCTTAATAAGAAAAGAGCCACCTTATGAGGATGGGAACCAAGAGGGAACAGCCTGGAGGGCTCGGCCTGGGGAGACCTGGGCTCTGGGTCCCTCAGTGTTGCCCTGGGCAGTGGGGTCTTCATCTCAGCAGCAGGATGACTGACCACTGCTCTCCATCCTCCCAGGACCATCAGGTTGAGGAAATGAAACAGAACGTGGAGGTTCTTGGGAGACTGGAGAAGACAACTCAAAACTCACACGTCATTGACAGCATGGACCGAAAATTACCTTCAAGGAGTGAAAACAAAGAGTGTTTTTTTTTTTTAGATGTTGGGGGTAGGAGTTTACTAATTTATTTATTTATCTTTGCTGTGTTGGGTCTTCATTTCTGTGCGAGGGCTTTCTCTAGTTGTGGCAAGCGGGGGCCACTCTTCATCGCGGTGCGCGGGCCTCTCACTATCGCGGCCTCTCTTGTTGTGGAGCACAGGCTCCAGACGCGCAGGCTCAGTAGTTGTGGCTCACGGGCCTAGTCGCTCCGCGGCATGTGGGATCCTCCCACACCAGGGCTCGAACCCGTGTCCCCTGCATTAGCAGGCAGATTCTCAACCACTGCACCACCAGGGAAGCCCAAAGAAGAGTGCTTTTAAGAATTCATTTTCCCCGAGCAAGCAAAGAAACACATCCTCACCCTGTTAATCGATCTTAAATCAGCTCTGTTTAAAACCCACAGGCTCTCCAAGTATGGGTATATCCTACTCATGGTTGCATTTTCCCTGATGATGGCATTAAATTGTAAATTTAAATAGATGTCGACAACTTGAAAATGGGGGTTCATTTTTGGACGAATCACCCCGATAGTAGATATGGTTTGAATGTAGCCACCTGCAGGATGATGGATTTTCTTTCAGCTTGGATTCCCTGCATATTTTTTAAACACTTCAGTAGCATATGTTTTCAAAGTTAATAAAAAGATTTTTACATCGCAGTTGAGAGCCTAGCAATAAGAAATCCAGTTCCAGCTCATTGGAAGCTCAGCGAGATGCCCCGGACCCTTCCTCGGGGGATGGGGTAGGTAGGAAACTGTGGAAACCCCATTTTGGTTCCAGAACCACTCCGAGTAATGGGGAGAGGCCACCCTATCCAAAGGAATTTTGGCAAAACCAGTGGGAAATGATCCTTTGAAGACACAGTGTTTCTGAAGAGGGTGGTCCCTTCCCTGTTCCCACCCAACTCTGTTTTTAGCTTTAACATTTTCGTAATCGGAAATTCTGATGGTGAACAAAATTTATAATGATGTTCAAAGGCTAAAGAAGCTGAAAACTTGAAGTCTTGAGGAGATAAATATTAATGCCTATCTATGCTTCATTAAAGTTTGGAGAAGAGGGCGGCTGAGAAAACATCAAAGAAGATTGTTTTGTCTGGAGAGGAGAGGGGCAGGGGAGATGACAGCTCCTTTCTAGAACATGAGGAGGTGTTCTTAGGGCAGAAGCTGCCTGTCATTTCCTCCTGGGTCCCGAGGAGAGCAGTGAATTGAGGGGGGAATTCTGGGCCACTGGTCCTCAGGCCCCCCTCACCCTGTCTACAGATTCTTTGGTGCCCGGGGGGGCCCACTGGGGGTAAGGAGACCCTGGGCTCCCCTCAGGGCAGCTCCCTGCTGGAGACAGGAGGTCACAGTTGTGCTCCACGGCAGCCTGGAACCAAGACGGTGCCCCAGTGGCCGCCTTCCTCCTGTGTACCCCCAGTTTGCGGGCTGCTTCTCCCTCCAGACCCTTCTGTTTCCTCTGTGACACTCTCAGCTCACCCTGCTAATTCAGTCAGCAGAATAGGAATGGGAAACAGTAAAAAGTAGGGAAACGAGATCAAAGATTAGACTCTAGGGAGACCTAAATCTACACAAAGCCCTTTGGACGACCTCACTGGGCTGAACTCAGATTCCCGACACCCGCGCGTTTCCAGCCTTTCCGGACACGACTGCATCTGTGTCAGATATTTTTAGTTTATATAGTAGACTCTCTGTGGTGCTTATCATGTGACAGGCATTGTTCTCAGGGCTTTGCAGATATTCACTTGTTTTCTGCTCTTAGGATAAAGGGAAGCACGCTTACCAACCCTACTTTGCAGATGAAGCAATAGGCACAGCCTGGAAAAGTAGCTCACCCAGACCACGTAGCTGGGAAGTGGGAGACATGGATGGCAAACCTACCCGCTCTGCGGCTGTTGATGTAAAGCGTCATTAAGTCTATCTGCATCGACGCAAGAAAAAACCAAAATGACCCCCGTGCCCAGGTGTGAGTACATGTGCATCCACGCAGTAAGCAAGGATGTACTGCGGCGTCACCTCAACCGAGCCTAAATCAAACCCCAGCTCTGTTTGTGGGGACGCTGTATTACCTGCCTTGATAAACTCATGTTCCTCTAAACCGCACCAACTTCAACTGCTTCAGACAAAGCTGGTTCGGTTAGAGGCCCCACTTCCTCACTTGCTCTTTCCTAATCTTGCAGCTCACCGTCACCAGGGCTGAGTGGACAGCACCCTTTTCTCGGGTTGGTAAGAAGGCTGGGCTGTTGACTATGAAGTTGGCTTGAATCCTCAGGTGAGCATCTTACTTTAATCAGGGCCCCTGCTCAGTCAAGCGACATCTGCCCACCTTCCAGCAAGGAGATGAACAAGTGAAATCACAGTTGTGGTTGGGGAAAAATGAAGGGGCCCACGATTAAACAGACATGCACAATTTCCCAACCGACTTCTTCTAGAATAATATCTAATCTCGAGAGCCCTGGGAGAATCTTTTTAATCATATGATTATTTTTGCATGGTACATAATGAAGAAGCAGTAAGTTAAAACAGCATTGTTTGATTGGTATGTCACCAAAGATTTCATTATAACGTTCATTTTAACACAAATGTCGATCACCTTGATTATACATAAAGGTGCATTTCAACTGTCCCTATGGCAACAGTGATATTCTCCATTTAATTTATTTTAAAATGATTACGTGGTAAAAGCATGATTTGACAAATGCATTTTCAAATAAGATATTATATCCTGTTTGGTTTTAGCTCATTATATATCCTAAAATGTAGATGGACATATATCTTCACGTCATAATATCAAAAACAGGAGAAAGCACAGTCACAGTCTATTGGGAATTCTTGCATTGTGTTATTTCAAAGCCAATTGGTATGTTTCCATAATATTTATATTTTTATATGTCCCCTATCACATGCACTTAGTTAATATGCTTTTAGATACATGATAGAAAATGATTCTATCTTAAATGAAACTTTTTTATATCATTATTTAATTCTTTGATATAAAAAAATGTTTTTACCATGTAGCAATAGGAAGCCCTGCAAGGGGGTTGGAGTTGGAGTCTGATGTTCCTGGCATGCAGTTTTGGGGTTTATACTGTTGGCGGTTCACTCTGCTTCTTGGATTTGTGGGTGTTTGTCTTTTGCTACATGTGGGAACTTTTCATCCACGTTTCTTGGAACGCCTTTTTGGGGCCCACTTCTTTCTCCTCCTCCTGGGACTCTGAGGACAGGATGTTCGCTCTTTTGTTCTAGGTGCACAGCTCCCTGAGGCTCTGCCCACGTTTTTCTTTCCAGTCTGTTTTCTCTCTGTTCCTCAGGTGGGGAAATTTCTGCTGTTCATCCTGAAGTTCACGGTTCTTTCCTCTGTCCTCTCCAGTCTGCTTTTGAGCCCATCCACGGAGGTTTTCATTTCACTGATTGTATTTTTCAGTTATAAAATTTCCATTTGGTTCTTCTTTGTGTCTTTTCTTTCTTTGCTGAGAGTGTCTATTTTTGCTGTTGTTGTTTGTTTCAAGTGTGTTTGTCGTGGTTTGTTGAAGCAGTTTATTTTGAGGGTGCCTTAAAATCCTCGTCAAATAACCAACATCTGGGTCGTCTTGGTGTTGGTATCTGCTGAGCATCTCTTCGCGCTCCGGCTGAGGTGCTCCTGGTGCGTGGTCTGATGCGTAACCTTTTTACTGTAACCTGGGTATTTGCATTATTCTGTTATGACAACTTCTGCTTCGGAAGGCTTCCACTGATACCACACTAACAGGGCGAGGGCCGGTGTGCTTGCTGCCAGGTCAGGGGACGACCAGTTTCCCCGAGGAAGGGGTGCAAGGGTGGTACCCAGCCTTGCTCTGGGCCTCTCCGACGACCTGGCTGTGCTGGTGTCAGCCTTCTTCCCACTAGATGGTAGGAAACGTTCTGGCCCTAGGGCCCCCCTCAGCCTTTGCTGGGGTCGGGGGTGGGAGTGATGGTCGTGGATTTCTCCATGGAGTTCAGAAGGTGTAGGGAAGTAACTGAGTCAAAATTCTCTGTCCTGCTAGGCCGGCCCTCTGGCCAGAGAGAGCAGACTCTTCTTGGGACCTCTGGTCTGTGCCCACTGGGGTTCCTGGGCTGCTGGTTCACTGTATCCAGTTCAGCGTCTAGGAACGCACTCCCACACCTGGCAGGTCTGCCTGTTCTCTTCACTTCTCAGAGTCTTTGCATGTTCATTTCATATCACGTGCAGGGATTCTGCCTGTGCTTAGAGGGGGGACAGGGCGATGTGTGTCCATTCCATCCGAGTCCTGAGTTGCAAGCCCCCTGCACTGTCTTATCGTATCATTTTCTTTGGCTCTGTCAAAAACTGTTCTTTGCCAGTTTATCCCCATTTCCCAGAGCTCAGCGCGTCCCGTTTGAGGCCTTCTGCAGCAGCGTGGCCGGGACGAACGTGCGCTTCGGAAGCAGGGTCACGTTTCACTCCAGCTCTGTGACTTCGTGCTGTGTGAGCTGGGTAAACCGCCGGCCTCCTGCATGCCAGCTGCTTCCTCTGTGAATGAGTACGATGCTCCCTGTCTTGTAAGCTTGGAGCACCCACAGCAACGCACAGGGCAAGGAACCGAAGGCTCTCGGAGCGTGGGAGCTGGTATTAGCAACTCTCCCTTACGCGGGCATCAGATTTCACAGTTTAATGTCGGGTCTGTAAAAAGAACAACACACACACACACAAATATTATCTTCAGAGAACAATTATTTGTGATTTGACATCTGCAGTAAAAGTTTCACACACAGGCCCCCTGCACCTATGGGCCCACTCACCTAGCCACCTACCGGTCTCAGCACAGAAGGCCGGCCGCGGGCCATGCGGACACGGTGAGATTTTCACAGCGGACGATGGCAGGCATCGTCTCCATCTAGCACTCACTGCTCTGTGTGTTCCAGAAGCTTCCCTCTGTGACAAGAGCCCCGTGGAAGTGTGACATTGACCGAGGTGAGTGAGTGCCTTCTACATTTCACATCAAGTTTTCTTGTAAAGTGTGACAAACGCAAAGGAGCCAAATCTTACCCCGACGTGGTCTCTGCCACGGGCCTCAGAACATCGCCTGTGGGTGTCCCCTCGTGGCTGCCCTTCCCAGGCTGGAGCACACGCACAGGGGCTCTTACCTGGCGACCGTGGACAGTGCTGGCCGTGAGCTCGGAGCCGCTGCTGGGTGGCCAGGTTAGTGACTTGGGCACGAGTGGATGCACAGGGTGGGACACAGGGCACGCGGGGGACCTTGTGCTGGACTGGGGAGAGGGCCTGGCCTCTCTCCCTCTGCTTCTATCATCTGCCTCTGCGTTCTGCTGACCAGCAGCCCGCACGGACCCACGACTCCTTCACCACGAGAGGGTGTGAGGTGCAGAACCGTGCTGTCTCCGTCCTCAGGCTCCTCACTGCTTCAGCGGCACAAAGCCTGGCTCTGGGGCCGCCTGTCCTCCCGCTGAAACTGGAGCTGGCGGATGTCGCCTGTGTAGGAAAACACAAAGGTAATGGTCTGAATGTCTTTCATTTCTGTGTCTTTCTCCTACAAAAACGCCTTTTACTTTTCTCTGATACCTGTCGCTTTCTTACGCAGAGGTGAGTAAAAGCAAATGTACTATTTGATCTCGCCCAGAAAGTCATATTTAATGATATTTCGTTGGATAGGTTAACAGTCCGCGTGAACGAGTTCGAGAAACATGAAGGAACAGAAACTTCCTCTGTGTTCTTGAGCTTCCGGTAAGGGTCTCCCTGTTGGCAACTTTTTAGCCGTGTGATCTCAGACACGTTGCTTTACTTCTCAAAGCCTCAGAGTCCCTGTTTGTAAAATGGAGATATTAAGAGTCCCACCTTCAGAGGGTGACTGTCTGGATCACATGAGTTAGACGCTGAAAGCCCTTAGAACACTGTTTGGCAGAGAACGTGAACCATTTTCCTGCTGTGATTAAGGAGGAGAGGAAAGTGTTTACAGGCAATTCTTCTCCAACGTTCACGCCGCAACTTGCCTTCCCCCTCTCGGTTGCCATGGCTGGATTCTGATTTGTGGGGCCCTCTGGATTTGGGTAGAAAACAAATAGCTTCACGTCTGGAATCTGGTGCCCCCTGTGAGGCCCTAAAGCTTCTTGTCCCAAAGCTGTCCAGGGTCACCCTTGCCCAGATTTTGCTCTTTAAATTTCATACCCTATTATATACATATGGCATTTCTCTTTCACATTTGGAAAGGTTTGCTGAAACTGGTATCGTGTCTAAATACAGTATCTGTACTCACTCGAGTGTATCTCACAATACTCTGTGACAGTATTTTTATATGAGCAGATTCCCTAGTCACCACAGTGCTCGACCCCCGGGCCCATCTCCTGGGGTCCCTTTGCACCCTGAAGACTTGGAAGGGGGCCTTGGATTTTGCCAGTTACATTTGCTCTTCCAGAAACATTTGTTCCTTCCCAGGGTCTTCTGCCCTCCTGGTGGGTGGCCAGCTGATTACTCAATGATTTGTTCCAGTAACTTCCCAGATACTGATTGCAAGATGAAAAGCCTATAACCAGGTCCTAGGCCATCTCTTTTAAAAGGTGGCAATACTGTGCCTTTCGAGGAACCTCAGGAGACTTCCTCTGTCCTCTGGGACCCGTCACATGACGGCTCATGTCCCACTGTGACGCCTGCCAATGCCTGAAGTGGTCCAGAGACCCCCTAAGGGAACCGATCCTTTGCTGGGTAATGGTCCATCGCTCCTCCGCCTCTGCGGCCTTTCCTTTCCATCCATCCATGTCTCACGGGAATTGCGCAAGACGGTTCATGGAAGCACTCTTCAGCAAAAATAATGAACTCAAACATGAAAAATACATATTCTGCTTTTTTGCATTCCATTTTAGGGGAAGGCGTTTTCCTTTATTTTTCCCTTCATTTAATATATTTGAAAAATGTTGAGATTCCTTATTTCTCCTGTGCTGTGGAATCGTCTTAAGCTCGTCACTCTATAACTACTGTTCACTAAGACCTGTCTTTCTGATCTGGGGTGATGGTGACTTTACGAGGAAGCCATTTTAATACCCAGGTTTGCAGAGCTGTTCTTCCAGATAACGCGGGGGTATAGTCATCTCTACAGGTGTCTAAACGCTGCTCCCTCCTGGGCACAGTATGAATTCTTCAGTGTGGATGCGCTGAGGGGAGGGGGCAGGCCCACTGCTCAGTTCCCTGAGAGGCAAGTCCACGCCGTCCCAGCCCCCTTCTGGTCCTGCACCCCCTGCCTGGGTCTGCACACCCCACGGCTCTTGCTGCCAGGACCTCGTCACCCAGCAGGTAGCCCTTCTGGATGGGGCGCCACAAGGCGGCCCCTTTCGGCTACCTTCCGTGGAGTCTGTCAGTCGTAGGGAAAGGAACCGTCTTCACCACTGGGCCAGCGGGAGGGCAGGGGCTCTGGACGGCCTCTACCTGCTGGGTAGAGGTTCAGGTGTCTCCCTCAAATACACCTGGGCTGGTTGATGGGCACCTTCCTGAGGAGCAAGCCTTCTACTCCCTGGTTGAAAACTGCCTCAATTCCCCGTTGGCTTAGCAATCCCATTACCTTGGTTTTGGGAAGGAGACACCATTGGGAGTCGTGTGACATCTGCCAGGCCAGTGGCTCACACCCCTTGCTTCCTCTACCCTCCCCGGCACCTTGGTGACGTCATCGGGTGGGAGGAAGGTGGGGAGGCGACGAGAGGCCGGGTGAAGGGGCAGAGCGGTCTGGGTCTGACGACAGGTGAAGCCCTCCTGGGAGTTCCCTCCACTTCTGTCCCGGCTAGGACCCCTGTGTCCTCAGTCTCACGTCTTCCTCTTTCCTGGTTGCATCTTCTCCAGGAGGAAGCACGTCCTTCATGAGAGTCCTAAAGAGGCTGCAGAGAAGCACAGATTTCAGGTTCTGGCATGCCTAAAACGTCTTTACCCTCATATTTTATGGTTTGGTCGGGGATAAAATTGTAGGTTGAACATAATTTTCCTCTTGCAATTTCCCTAGTTTTTATTTTATTTTTTAAATTTATTTATTTTTTTGCGGTACGCGGGCCTCTCACTGCTGCGGCCTCTCCCGTTGCGGAGCACAGGCTCCGGACGCGCAGGCTCAGCGGCCATGGCTCACGGGCCCAGCCGCTCCGCGGCATGTGGGATCTTCCCGGACCGGGACACGAACCCGCGTCCCCTGCATCGGCAGGCGGACTCCCAACCACTGCGCTACCAGGGAAGCCCCCTAGCTTTTATTTGTGTCTTTTTGTTTTTATACAGGGAAATATCAAATGGCCTGATAACCTAAACGGCCAGGGCCCTGACCCAACCATGTGTCCCAGCCCCACGTGTAGCTGTTTCTTTGGCATTGATCATGGACGACACACTTTTAAATGATACATGCGTACGGGTAACTCTTGGTTCCTCAGCTTTCTCTTACTGTTGTCTTGCTGTTGGTTGGTTGAGTTTCATGGCAGCTTGTAAAATTTCTATTTTTTGAAAATTCTATAAACATACATAAAAAAGAGCAGTATGTGAGCCCCACAGGTGTACCCATCACCCAGCTCGGACAGTGACCAGTTCATGGACCATCTTGTGTTTCCCTCAGGGTTTTGAAGCCTTTGTCTTCTCCCTTCCCTGTGCCGAGGAGTCCTACTCCTTCTACCATTTCTGTGTGTGAACCGTGTTTGCTTGCTCTTCCCGTTTCAAAGCCCTTCAGATCTCCTATTTGGTGATGGTATCCCCACATTTCATGATGATGGACCCAAATGTGGACCCAGTATTTTTTTTTTACATTTGTACGTCTTTCAGTGCTGAGAAATTTCCCTTCCCTTTATCCTTTAAACTGTTTATAGAAATTGTGTTTTATGTTAACCCTCACACCTACAAATCCCAAGGCCTTTTATTTATTCCTTGCCCATACATATGTGTGTGCGTGCATGGGTGCTTGTATTCATCTGTTTTTGTTTCACGAATGCAGCATCTGCTTATCTACCTAATATTAATATTGATTTTTTAAAGTTTATTTCTGCTTCTTTCATTTTCATTGACTATTTCCTCTAGATTAATTTGTTCTATTTTATGTTTTCCCCATCAAATTTCTAGTAATGCTTGACTATCCTCTCATATTGATAACTGAGGTACTAAAACCCAGATTGGTTGAGCTCATGGTGGGGCTTGTGGATGGGTAAGGGTCGCCCACACCTGGTTTCTGAAGGTCTGGGAGTACGTGGGGAAGGGGTTCAAAGAGCAAAGTTCCTTTCCCAAAATCTGCTGCCTGGATACACTCCCTGTGCTGACCTTTGGTGGTGTCTGGGCTCCCACATTCAGAGCACCTACTGTTCACTTTCTCCACTGAATAAACCTTCAGTTTCCTGCAAGACAGAGAAGCGAGGGTTAGTGGTCCTCACCTGCTACTCAGAATGCTGGAGGGGACCCTTCTCAGTGGCTTCCTTGAGATAAACTACCTCTCTTTCGTCAACGTCTCCATCTATAGACACTTCCTCAGCTCCTCAAAGCCTTTACCAGTTTTCACTCTGTCCTCTAAGTTCCATATACTTGTTGAAATACCTCACCTGCTGCTGTCTTTTCTTCCATTCTCTTTGTTACTGTGAATAAAACTTTTAAAATTCTTTTGCAGCGGGTTGGTCAGAGAGAAGATAAATGCATCTGTTCAATCCACCATGTTAAACAGAACATTCGTTGGTTTCCTAGAGGGCTTGTTATTTTTCTGATTTCACTTTTTTCCTTCCCTTGAAATACTGCATCTGGTTATGTGTGTGACTGATTCCTCTAAACCATCCACCTGCTTTATCTTTAAATCTCCCACTGTTTCTTCCCTATTAAGGAGCAGTTACAGCCTCTGTGCTGTTCGAGTCCTCCAACATTCTGAAAGAGGAAATTCTCTCCCGTGTAGTCCAAACAGCCATTTGGTGGTCTGTGGTCAGCTGAATTGTTTCTCCAGAATGTAATGGAATTAAACGCCCCATCGTAAGTAGATGTAACTGGATGCTTTGGCAAGTTGACCAAAAAAGGTTTCCTCAACCTCTTCTCGGTGTGGATGACTATAAATAGATTCCGTCAAGCTGTGGCCCTCAATCTTAATCTCTTTGGCCTGAGCACTGTCTGGTTCATGGCCTCAGATTTCCTGAGAGATTTTACTCCGTGGATCATAACGTTTATCCCACTGACGCGGAGCTTTCCTGCCATGATGGTAGAACGTGCAGGATTTTCTCCCCAGCAAGGAAAGAACTGAATTTCTCATTAACTTGAAGAAATGTTTATGATCATCAAATTGTTCAGGTCTGGTCTTTTCAGAAAGCTACCAGAGGGGGCTTCCCTGGTGGTGCAGTGGTTGGGAATCCGCCTGCCAATGCAGGGGACACGGGTTCGAGCCCTGGTCCGGGAAGATCCCACATGCCGCGGAGCAACTAAGCCCCTGCGCCACAACTACTGAGCCTGCGCTCTACAGCCCGCGAGCCACAACTGCTGTGCCTGTGCACCACAACTACTGAGCCCGCGCGCCTAGAGCCCGTACTCTGCAACAAGAGAAGCCACCACAATGAGAAGCCCGCACGCCGCAACGAAGACCCAACGCAGCCAAAAACAAATAAATAAATAAAATTTAAAAAAAGCTACCAGAGGGAGGAGAATGGGGTGGGGTGGGGAGAAAAGAAATGATGACTATTAAAAAATGGTGTCTTTTGTTCAAGTTTCTAAACAACAAAAAAAATTTTTTTCAGGAAACAGGGAGGACGCTGATAAAACCAAAAACACTTTGAATGTCAGTAGTCGCTCTGCACGTGCTTCTCCTGGACATTGGCACCCCTTCCATCCTCACAGCCTTTTTCTTTCCATCCTGGCACTAAAAGGGTTAAATACATACTGAGCCATGATTCAAACTTCCTTCCAGCACTTTAAACTCTCAGAAGCTCATGCAGGGATTATTATCACTTCCTGTTTTAGCCAGGCTCCTCTTAATCTTTGGCAACTGTATTTCACTCGCTCTGTTTTCTCTGAGCCAGAAGGGCCCAGCCTCACCCTTTGAGCACCAATAAAGGCCGCGGTAACGCAAACGACCCAGACCCAGATAACTACACAAAGCGTTCCTGCCTGACACTGATGACAATAAACGGCAGCGACATTTAGGCCAAAAAACATCCTAGAGGTGCTGAAAGAAAGGTGCAGTAAGATGGGGTAAGACTTCTAATGTTTTGGAATAAAAAAATTAAATATTACTTCTGCTACATACATTTGGAACATGTTTGAAAAAGCAATTGACCTACGTTTTTAGGCACATTCGTTGATCCGTGTCATCCTATTATATTTATTTTGTGCTCTATTTGGTCACAACATTGTTTGAAGGTCATTTGCTTAATCTGAAAAGTGAGAACGGAGTGTTTTTCAAACAAGCAAGGGGAGAAGTGAAAAGAAGATGTGAAAGGAGCAGGCTGGTCCATGTGCTGGTCTCACCCGTTGACGGGGGACTGGAGGGGTCTCTGTTCTTCCTTGAGCAGTGAGAGGCTGGAACTAACCCGTGAAGCCAGCAGACTTCTGTTTCTGAGCATTTCCTGACTACAGGAAATACAGCTGAAGTCTGACGTGCTTATCAAACTGCAGTCTCCAAGTAATTCAATCACCAACAAATTTCCCCTGTATAGATGTTTCAGTAGCAGTGCACAGTCACAGTTTTAGTATATATTTCACCTTTATGCCCAATGTATAATCAGTTGCTTCTAAAAATATATTGTAATTGCTCAGGTAAGGGAGAAAGTTTATTTTCCTAAATGGAACATAAAAGGATCAATTGCATTTAGAAGGAGAAAAATAGCATAGTAAGTGATGTCTTTCCTGGAGCTGTAGGTCTTGCTATCATCTGGGATTTTTTTCTGTATATATGGGTATAGATCATTATTGAAATAAAAGCAATGGCCTTTTAATATTCAACATTTTCTAGAAACATAGGTATTTAAGTCCTGTTGATGAGGGAATATTTTTTTAAACTGGGTCACTGGAGTTATTTTTAATTTTTTTATTGAAGTAAAGTTGATATACAACATTGTGTTAGTTTCACGTGTATAGCAAAGTGATGCGGTTATACATATACGTATATGTATATATCTATATTCTTTTTTAAATTCTTTTCCACTATATTTTATTACCATTTACTGAGTATAGCTCCCTGTGCTACCCAGTAAATCCTTGTTGTTTATCAATTTTATACATGGTAGCGTGCGTCTGTTAATCCCATACTCCCAATTTATCCCTCCCCCTTCTTTGGTAACCATAAGTTTGTTTTCTATGTCTGTGAATCTGTTTCTGTTTCGTAAATAAGTTCATTTGTCCTATTTTTTAGATTCCACGTACAAGTGATATCATGTATAAGTGTCTTTCTCTTTCTGACTGACTTCACTTAGCACAATTATCTCTAGGTCCGTCCATGTTGCTGCAAATGGCATTATTTCATTCTTTTTCACGGCTGGGTAATATTCCCTTGTATATATGTGCCACGTCTTCTTTATCCATTCCTCTGTTGATGGACACTTAGGTTGCTTCCATGTCTTGGCTATTGTCAATAGTGCTGCTATAAACATTGGGGTGCAGGTACCTTTTTGAATGAGAGCTTTCGTCTTTTCCAGATGTAGCTAAGGCAATATTGAAAACTTTTTCTTCCAGCTTCGTTGAGATATAATAGACACACAGTACAAGTTTAAGGTGTATGAATATTAAACTTATTCCAAATTTCACTCACATCATCCCACTCATTTTGTATTGACACTTTTCCAAGCCAGTATGGGAAGGACCCCAGAGCCTTGATTTGAGCAAGAGGCAGAATGGCACAGACTCTCCAGTGAGACGCCAACGTTCAAACCATGGCCCAACCATCTGCTGGCTGTGTAGACACTCGATCTCAAAGTTTAGGGTGAAATGGAGATAAACCTGTCCCACCCCGCGGGGCTGTTGTGTGGATTAAGTGAGTGAACGTGTGCAAGATCACTTAACACAGCAACTGGTTGTTATTCCTACTTAAGGGAAAACCTGGGCTCACCCAGGTAATTGTGATGGTTGAGGCTTTCCTGGTGGATATGGCCAGACATCTGAGGCCCCTTTCTGCTTCCAAAAGTAAAGACATTTATGCCGTAATTTGGGACATGAGCAAGTATAGTGGTGTCTGAGCTTCTGCTTCATCATCAGACGTGAATCATACCACGTGTCCTCAAGTGATTTTGCATGGGTAGTACAGGCGGGGGTCTTGGAAAAGCTAATTTACAGATAGGAAGTGGCTTTCTCTCCTCAAGGAAAAGTCCTTGATAGTTACTGGTGCCATTTTCAGGGCTGAAATTCTTTTCCTTTTAAAGAAGTTTGAGACACCAGATGAAAGACATTGGAAAGTTGTAAAGTAGGGCTCGCGTTGAGTAGATTCCAACATTCTTCACTAACTGGGTAGTTTCAAATAGCTAAGATTCACACCTCCTTGCAGACAACAGCTTGAGAGAGGATGGAGGGAGGGGATGGATTTTGGAAGGAACAGGGTTAGGAAGACACAGTCATCTATGGGAAGAGCCCATGGAAAGGGTATCCAGCCAGACTGCAAATCTTTCATTTTCCCTTTAGTCAGCACATATTATACGTGGAGGATAACAGAGAGTTACAAAATGTAATTGATGAACTGCTGGCAGATTTTGGGAAGGCACAGCCTAATTCAGAGGAGATCAAGGGGGCCAAGGGCTGTGAAGTGGCTGGAGGGGAGCAGAGGCCAACTGGCGGGCTCTTTGGGGAGACTGTCTCCACCAGGGGATTTTTATAAACCCTCCCCAGCCTCTTGCCAAGGACACTTTTACCTGGTATTCTGTGATTTGCAACTGAAATGCCCTAACTGACATAGGCTTGCAAATCCAAACTATCTCAGATACAAGAATTATTGGAACATGATTGCCAGACAAAATACAGGATAACCAATTATATTTAAATTTCAGGTAAAGAATGAATAATGTTTCAGTATAAGTATGCCCCAAATATTGCATGGGACATACTTACACTAAAAATTATTTGCTGCCTATTTGAAATTCAAATGTACCTGGGGGTCCCGTATTTTTATTTGCTAAATCTGGCAACCCTGCATTGGAATGGGAGTGGATGTATTTGGTAACTGAAAATTAGCATCACATATGCTTCAACTCCCAAGGAAGGGATGAAATTAAGGACTTATTTAAGAAAAATATATTCTAACAGTCATAATGCCATATTTGTTGCACATATAACAGTGTTAAAAACGGGAGTCTTTTATTCCAGTTTCCGCCAAGGCCTCAAGATAATAGGTGTCAGCTAGTCCCATATCCATGCAGGTGCAAGACCTCTGGGGTGCTTTCAAAGGAGGCGGTGAAAGTCAATTTCATGATTCTTGCACCTCATCAACCTTCTTAGCAGAAGCTACAAATTCACTTTTAAGCCAGTATAGACTGGGGGAAAAGAGACACTGTCATTCTAAATAAAGTTTGGTACTTTACCATATAGGACTGGGCACTGTAATTTCTGATTTAAGACTATTATTACTTTGAGAAGTGACCCGAAGACTGTGTAATTCAAGAGTGGTTGGAAAAGTTATGAGGACCAGCCTGAGATTGAACACAGGAAAGAGACAGCCGGCAAAGCAGATTAAGAGGCACGTGAGGGACGAGAAGAATATGGTTGTTTCCTGCTTGTGTCCTGAGTGTCCTGGTCTTCCACGCCATGCTGCATGTTCCTGAGATCCCAGCCCTGGTCTGAGGCCCCAACAAATATTAGTGCATTCAGTGCTCTCAACAGCCCGGTGAGGTACATGGGTATATTATCATCATCTCCAGTGTACTGGGAAGGAAACCTAGACACATAGAGGTCGAGTAAGTCACCCAAGATTACACATCTACGGTGAGGCAAGGCCAGGATTTGAACTCATGCATTCTGACTCCAGGACCACCTCTTGTAACCATTTTTAAGTGATTATTATTAATTAATCACTTAACCACTATTAAGTGATTAAATATTATTGTAACTTCTCATTAAGTGAAGCAAATGCAACCAAATTTACATTAAAGGCTCCATATTTTCTATACCTCAATAATTTTATTATTGTCACCATCCCAACCACCACTGTCATCATCTCATCATCATCATCTCATCATCATCATCACCTCATCATCACCTCATCATCATCATGATGTCATCATCATCACCTAATCATCATCATGATGTCATCAACATCATCATGGTGTCATCATCATCATCATGGTGTCATCATCATCACCATCATCTCAGCATTATCATCTCATCATCATCATCATGGTGTCATCATCATCACCTCATCATCACCATCATCTCAGCATCATCATCATCTCATCATCATCATCATTTCATCATCATTATCATCATCTCATCATCATATCATCTCAACATCATCATCTCATCATCATCATCACATCATCATCACCTCATCATCATCATCATCTCATCATCATCATCTCAACATCATCATCATCTCATCATCATTATCATATCATCATCATCATATCATATCATCCTCATTACCATCATCAATTCATTAATTCCAAATCCCCACCAAACACTCTCTATATGCTGTGCACCAACATACTTGCACTGTTTTGTATTACAGGAATTGATGATTTTTGAAATAATAGTGCCCTGACTAGCGATTATCATTTACTGAGTGCATAATATATACTGTACTGAATCCTTTACTTATTTAATCCTCTCAACAAGCCCTCTAGAGTTAGAGAATAAACTGTCCACAACCAGTAAGAAAAAGATTTACAACCAGACCTTTCAGATCTGCTGCCTGGCCCTTGACCATCACAGCATCAGGCCTCCCTGACAGGGTTTCCTCTCTCCAAGTACAGAACTAGACGAATGGACTTAGCCTGGGCAAGAGAAAATTCCTCTGGGACGCCGTGGCAATTGCTGACACTCTCTTGCATTCCAACCTTTGTCCTTGATATGTCCACTTATTGGGAGACGATGCTTCAATATTTGTAATTTATAGTGCAAATATCCTTTACCTTGCTCCCTGAAAGATACTTAAATAAAAATGATGATTGCCAGCTAGCACAAACAACAGGAAGGCACCACCTTTCTAATATTTGGATAGTTAAGAAGGTCTGCAAATTTGGAAAACAATATAGCCATTACCAGGCAGCCGGCGTGCCCCTCCTGATGCATTATGGGTCAGAGAGAGCACAGTGTTTTGTAACCATGGAAACAAACTGAGTTTGAGAAGCCTGAGAGCAAGCCTCCAGCATCCAGATTACCCTTCAA
The DNA here is from genome assembly GCF_964374135.1 of Grampus griseus. Lineage (NCBI taxonomy): Eukaryota > Metazoa > Chordata > Mammalia > Artiodactyla > Delphinidae > Grampus > Grampus griseus. The sequence continues at coordinate 86,318,963 of NC_139006.1, read as the reverse complement.
AGTTGGCAAAGGGGGAGAAAAGCTCAAAAATCACTTAATGCATGGGAAACTAGTTCTAAGATATCTAGACCTTAATGAAACCAATGATTCTGGCTGACTCAGGAGACAGGGAGAGCTGTGACCTACAGAAGTGTCTGATAAGTCAGTCTCCAGCCTCTAACGGAAGCAAGAGCAGCAAGGAGGCCTTCTCCCCTCTCCTGAACTCACATCACAGGTCTTGCGCTCACTCTGTCTCTCTTTCCAGAAGGATGTGCCTTTCCGGAACTCCACGGGAAAGAATCCACCCTCCCCGGCAGCTTTGCTCCCACAGCCCTCTCACCATAAGAGAGGACGTCCCCATCAACCTGTCTCTCCCAGCAGACACCTCGGCAAGACAGGTCACACCGAGGGACGTCCCTGGAAAATGCAATCTTTCCTTCTCATGTTGGCACCTTCCTGGGTGTTCCTGGGATTATGACTGAGAGTCATGGTCAAGTCCAGTGGCTCCTGGGAATCCTTTCTAGCCTCTGTGCCTTAGGGAAGCAGGGCTGGGGTCACATCTACTTGTGTCCATTTGCAAAAACAGCTGTTTTAGCTTCTACAGACTCCCCGAGGCCCAAGGAGCCACAGCCCTTACCCTGCGTTCTTGACTTTGGTCGTGGAGAGAGATGGATGGTGTCCTTACTGCCCTCGCACAGCCCCATCTGCTGCTCTGGTCTTAGCTGCATGTCCACCAAGATAAGAACTTTGGGCCAACACGTAGTTTTGTTTTTTGAGAGCAAAATCTTATTGAGTGACTTGGATTAACTGACTTGGGGTGTGGGGCGCCCAGAATCTCCACATCTCCGTTGGTGCTGCGGACACGTTGGGCGTAAGTGGGCAGTAAGCAGAGAGAATGGCAAGGGGGTGCACACCCCCATTCCTCCTGGCCCAGAAGCTGAGCCCCTGCCTCCTCATGGACAGAGGCAGCTGGACCTGACCTCGGCTTCTCCTGAGGACGCAGCCTGAACATCGATTCCACGAGAGTGTAGCTGGGGAAATAGCCCGTAATGCCGCAATTATGGTTCATCTGTTGCTATGACATTTCTGTGGCCTGTTTGGATTCACGAATGTCTTGATTATTTTCAATACCCATTTATAGAACACTCTGTTCACCACAATGGATTCTGAAACCATCTTCGTAGGGTTCTCTGATAACAGACCCCATTAGTAATAGCACTACCACCTCACAATGTGCACAGGAAGCGGGTGTTGTTTTAATAACTAAAATCAGGGAAAGTGAAAGAAAAGACGTTATGAGAAATGACATTATCATTCTAATAAGGGAAACTCAGCTTTAGTTTAAATTACAGTTGACATAAATTGATGTTTTGGTGTCAAAAGATACCATTTGATATCATTGAGGCTTTGACATCTAGTTGGTGGCACAGTTGAGAGGAAATATTATTTGAAGAACAGGTGACTGATTGTAAAGGGAGGCATAATGAGGCTGAAGGAGGAGATCGTCAATAGCCCTGGCTCGCAAATCTCTGGTTTCCAAAGAAACTATGTCGAAAACTAACTAATTCACGGTTCAGTCTTTTATGTATTGGAGCCTATATTCGGAGAATGTTTACAACTTAGGAATAATAATGTACAATAATTATTTATTATAAATAATATTAATACTATAATAGAGTGAGAAATAAAAAAAGAGAAAAAATAATATCCTCCTATGGGTAAATGAATTACTGTGTATTCAGGCAACGGAATTGTGTATCACAGTGGAAATGAATGACTTAGAGCTACATACATCAACACCCATGGACAACATACCAAACAAACAGGCAGGAAAAAGCAGAATGCCTACAATATTATACCACTTATGGAGACTTCAAAACTATGCAAGACTAAGCAATATATGATTTAAGGGTACAGTGCTATGTGCAAAAATTACAAAGGAAATTAAGTGAATAAGGAACACAAAAGTAAGCGAATAAGGAACATAAAATACACACACACACACACACACACACATATATGCATGAATATATCAACTATGACCTTTAACAATATTGGTCCAGTTCTAATGCTTAAGCTGAGTGGTTGGTCTGGGGTGTTTGTAATATTATTCCTTGTATCTTGTGTATACTTTTTAATATCTTCTTTTGTATTTACGAACCATAGTAATGGCCATCAACTCACATTTCTTTTTCTACCTACAAACGTTTATTTTCCCCTTGTCCAGGCAGGGCTGTCCCAGCACTTGCTCCTGCCAAGCAGGATGTCCAGGCCTCCCATCTTCACAGAAAAAACTCGCCTGGGTCAGAGGACATGCTCTCTACCGCTCTGTACAATGGGATTAGAAATGATTCCCAACCCCCATGATTACAATCCAGTAATAATGAGTATAACTAAGTGGCTGAATTCACAAATATGTGAGTTTCTGTCTAAAAAAAGCAATTGTGAACCAGGATGATGATGATGATTTCGATATTTTTCAACAGAACGTGTTGGCAAAATCATACAAAATAGAGTAGATGATCGTTATTGGCTCTCTTCCTTTATATGATTTTTCTGGAATACAACAAGATCAAATTAGAGAGTATCCTACAACTTCCCTTCCCCTCTGATTTGGAACTGAGGCAGAGGGAGGTAAAGAAACTTATTTAAGGTCCTAAAACACTGAGTGTCCCCAGGGGCTCAGTCTCCCAGATAAGGGGCCGGCCCACCCCAGCCCCCCGTCTGCGTTCTCCCCTCTGATACGTTACTATGAGAGGGAGGGGCCACTTGGAGTCTGGCAAGTGTCCTAACACAAAGAGCACTGATTTGGGAGGCAAGAGATGGAGGTTTAAGTGCTAAATCTATAATCCACAATCTCAGCCGCCTGCCATTGAAGAACCGTCTCCATTTGTGTGATGGTGTGTTTTAATACCCCGGTGACTGGGCAAAATTCCCAGCTAGATTCGACAACAAATACAAAGGTTTATGTGCAAAATCGAACGTGACCTAAGCGTGGCCCAGTAGGCGACGGCAGATGCCTGCTTGGCTTTCGTCTCCATTAGCACCTTTTAATACCATGATCTTTCCATCTTCCAATATTATTGGCAGCACCCTATTGGGTGCTAATCCTCCTACGAATACCTTGCAGCTTTTGACTGTCCAGGTGAGAAGGCCTTCAGTAGGTGTCTGGGGCGGCAGTACCAGAGGGCTCTTTACACAAGGAAGAAACCAAGATGGTCGGGGTTAAGGTGACCCCGAATCTTTAAAAAGAAGAAGGCTAGGAACACATCTCAGGCCCTATCTTTGCCCACAGTACACTTCTTCTGGCTGTGTCCTAGGAAGTAGGATAGCCAGGTCACTTCTAGGAAGCAAGCCTGCCTTCTCTCACGATCAGACCCCCTTCTTCTGGTTCTTCCCTCCTGGGGGGTCCCACAGCCTCTAGTGCGAACCCATCTGCTGGTCAGCACTCTGGCCACAACCAGAACAACTACGTCTGCCTATTTTAAGTACAAGAAATTCATTGGTGGGGTGTGAATGCAGAGAGGGTCACAGAACTGACCCAGGACTCAGAAGGCTGCCAGGAACTCCGGATTTCTGGAAGGTCAAGGAGCAGGAAGCAGCACAGCTCTCTCTTCGCGTGAAAAGTCCTGCCAACAATGCAGTGACTGTGAATGGATTCTAAGTACCGCTTCCCATCAGTGAGTCAACGAGCTCCCGCGTGGGAGCATCCAGCAGTTCCCGCAGTGGGTCAAGGCTGAGTTCAGCTGCCACAGGGCTAAGAACGGGAGTTACTCGTGGTCCAGCTTCGGTGGGGACGGCCACGCACTGCATCCCGCTAACACAGCACGTCTTGGGGATTCTGCCAGGACACGAGGAGTGACAAATGCCCATTGAACTGACTCCTTCGACTCTGCTGGATTTATACATACACACACTCACAGACGCACACATGCACACTCTTCTCCCTGGATGTTCACTTCCAACAACAAACTAGTGCCCTTTAACACACTGCTGCTCTCTTTATCTCAAACAGAAGATACGCTCACTCCTTCACCAACGGGCAACTGCCCAAAGCCTCGATGGTCACCCTCCGTGGCCATCCTCAGCACGTGTTCCTTCCTCCTCGCGTCCCACTGTGTGCCGTCCCGCTGTTCTGAAATCTGCGTACTAAGTTACGGCCAGCTACCAACAAACATACGACAGTGAGGAGAGGAATGGAAAATGGAAATTAATTAACTCATAAATATATACATGACACGGCGAGGAAGGAAATACCCATAGAGGCTCCAGCGCGATTTCTGCAGCGGCCAGAGCTGAGGTTTATGACCCTCTTTCTACCATCGTGTTTGTTTTGCCTTCAGCCAGCATCTCGAATGGCCTGAGGTCCTTATACACGAGGGTTTCCCAAATATGTGTTCCTGAGGAATCTGAGAGTTTGCTGGTCCTGTCTGTAGAGGATTGTATTAGTCAGAGTTTTCCAGAGCAAAATAACAAATAGGATGTGTGTATATACAGAAAGAGATTTATTTTGGGGAACTGGCTCACACAATCGTGGAGGCTAGTAGGTCCACAATCTGCACAATGGACCATCAGCCAGAGACAGGTGATGCCACAGTTCAGGTCTAAAGGCCTTCAGCTGATACTTCCGTTTTTGGAGGTTGTTTTAAATCCCAGCCGTCCTCGTGGATGTGAAGGGGTATCTCATTGTGCTTTTGACATCAATTTCCCTAACCACTAATGATGCGAGCATCTGTCCAGGCGCTTACTGGCTCTCTGTATACCTCCTTTGAAAAAATGTCTCTCAGATCCTTTGGTCATATTTTAATTCGGTTCTTTGTCTTTTCGTTATAGTTGTAACACTTCTTTATATGGTCTGTATCCTATAACCTTATCAGATGTATGATTTGCAAATATTTTCCCGCATTCTGTGGGTTTATTTTTTCAATTTCTGAGAGTGTCCTTTGAGGCACAGTTTGTTTTTCATTTTGAAGAAGAGGCTAGTTTACGTATTTTGGAGGTTGCCTGTGCTTGGTGTGTCATATCTCAGAAAGTGTTACCTAATCTAAGGCCATGAGTGTCGACACCTATGTCTCCTTTTAAATTTTTTATAGTTTTAGCTCTTTGATCCATTTGGAGTTAATTTTTGTATATGGTGTGAGGTAGGAATCCAAATTCATTCTTTTTCCGGTTGTCCCAGCACCATTCGTTAAATTGACTATTCTTTCCTTATTGAATTGTCTTAGTTTCCTTGTTGAAAAATCAATCGGCCATAGATGTATGGCGTTATTTCTGAACTCCCGGGGGCATTCTTTTGATCACTGTCTTGATTAGTGTAGCTTTCTATTAAGTTTTAACATCAAGATTCGTGAGTCCTCCACCTTTGCTTTAAGTTGGCAGGATGATTTTGGCCACTTTTGTCCCTTGCACTTCCACATGAACTTGAAGATAAGTTTGAGCTTCTTGGACACACTTGAATGTGTTAAAATGATAGCAGGGGCTCACAGGAGGTTGAAGAACAAGACTTGTAAAACTCACAGGAGGCCAGAGAAAAGGAGCTCGGGCTGCCCGGGACATGATGTGACGGCTTCACCTCAGCACCTGTGAACAAACTCCAATTGTTCCTTTGCTGTTGCTTTGCATCCTCCAGTTCCAAAGTCCTGGTGTGGGTGTCCAGCTGGCCAAGTCCAGTTCCCATGTCTGAGCTCTCGCTATCTGGGAAAAGGAGAGCAGGCTCACTTTTCCTTTCGACTTTGGTATCAGGAGCTGGGATTCTGCATCAGGTGACAGGTTTTCACTATATTTTTAATAATATTCACTACATCTAAATGGGGATAATTGTCTACTTGTCTGTAAGTTCCATAAAAGCAAGTATTACGCCTTGTCCAGCATTTTTATCTGCAGTTCTCTGTAAGAAGCATTTTTCCCTAAGGGACTGTGTCTTTTATTTCACAAAAAAACCCCACATAAAATAAATATGCGTTGAAGCAAAAAGAGAATAACAATCCTATAGCCTAGGAGGCAGGTATAATTATTATCTTTCCCGTGGTACAAACAAGGAAAGTGAAACTTTTTAAGAGTAAGTCATTTACTAAAGTTCTCATAAAAAGTGAACGGTTGGGCGTGAACTCAGGTTTCCAGACTCCAGCACCCACAGTCCTGGGCACTGTTGTACCAGACGGTCGTGGGCCTGGACACTGGCCTTTAGTATGCGGATCAGTTTCCTAGAGCTGGCTCACAAACTGGGTGACACCACAAACTGGATGGTGGCTTAAAAACACCAAAATTTAGGTGCTCACAGTCCTGGAGGCCAGAAGTCCAAAATCGAGGTGTGGGCAGAGTTGGCTCCATCTTGCCCTGAGGGAGAACCTGCTCCAGGCTTCTCTGAGCCTGTGGTCGTTCTGGCGATCCTTGGGGTCCCTCAGCTTGTGGACCCACTGCCCCATGTGGGCCTCCATCATCCCTGCGTCTCTTCCTCTCTTCTTATACGGATACTGGTCATTGGTATAGGGCCCACCCTAATCTAGGATGACCTCATCTTACCCAATGACATCTTTTTTGTTTGTTTTTGCAGTACGCGGGCCTCTCACTGTTGTGGCCTCTCCCGTTGCAGAGCACAGGCTCCGGACGCGCAGGCTCAGCGGCCATGGCTCACGGGCCCAGCCGCTCGGCGGCATGTGGGATCTTCCCGGACCGGGGCACGAACCCGTGTCCCCCGCATTGGCAGGCGGACTCTCAACCACTGCGCCACCAGGGAAGCCCACCCAATGACATCTTTAAAGACTCTATTTCCAAATTAGATCACATTTTGAAGTTCCGGACAGACGTGAATTTGGGGAGAGACTATCCAATCCAGTTCAGAGTCACACAGACCTGAACTAGGGTATTGGCCCCTCCCTAGCTTCACGACCTCAGAATCCTCACTCCCTCAGCAGTTGTCATGTGGAACACAGGTGACAGTACATCCCGGTTTGCCTCAGACAGTCCCTGTTGCCCTGACATCACTTTAATATTGTCCCCATTTACTCCCCAAAGTGTTTCCATTTGAACAGTAAATGATGCAGTCACCCCACGCACAATGTGTGTGAATGCCTAACACACAGGAGGCCCTCCATAAGCAGTAACATCTATTATCAAAAGAAGCAGCGTTCAGTAATGGGGCCACAGGTTTTGGGTAAAGGCTTTCTGTCACCTAGGAGGCAAAGGCTGAGCCCACAGTTGACGGCTGTGGCTACAAACCAAAGAGGACCATTCATGTGTGGCGTCTGGAAAGGAGGAGAAATCACACGCCGACTGGAGTTCGCAGAGGCCTCGCCCATCAGCAGCGCTGTGGCTCTAGTCAAGGGGTGTATTTACGTCGTTGGTTAGAAGGCAGGGCTGAATCTTGTTCACTGATTTCTCCCCTGGCTTAGCGCAGTGAGGTACATAGCACAGCTTCTAAAGTTTGTTGATTTCCTGAACGAGTTACACAGACATCCCCAAGTCAAGGTTCATCACACTCAAGTGGGGTAATTCCAGCTTTCCAAGATGGATAAGCAGAGTCTAAATTGCTTTTGTTTCTTCTTTGTGGAGCGACCTCATTAGACTCATCCACTAGTTCTTAAGGCAGGGTCTTGAACTTTGTGTGGGCCCCATGTCTGCCCCCAACCCAGACCCACTGAATACAAACATCCAGGGTAGAGCCCAGGACTCTGATGTTTCAAGACCATCCCTGACGAGTCTCTGCTCATTAACTCAGGAGGCGAAGCTGCTACCAGGGGTACCTGTGATCCAGCTCCAGCAGGAAGAAAGGAGAAACGAACGGCAAGGGCCCAGCACACTCTCTTTACCTATTTGTCACCAAATGTAGATTCAGAAACAATCCTGATACTCCCGAATACCTTTTTTCTCATCTCCTTAAACATTTCCCTCAGTGACGCCCTCGCATCTTCAAATCAACTCAAAGGAAGGTGCAACCTTTCTCTGCAGCTTTAGGACTGTGCTGTCCAGTATGGCAGCCACCTGTAGCTACTTAGATTTAAATTAAATACAATTTGAATTCAGCTCCTTGGTTTCACTTCAGGTGCCCAGTGGCAGCTCCCACATTGGACGGTGCTGACACTGGGAGCTTTTCATTGCTGCAGAAGCTTCTATTGGACGGCACACCTCTGGCTCTAGAGGGGTGTCTGCTGACCTTGGATGCAGGAGAGTCACGGGGAGCTTTCAAAACCCCAACGCCCAGGCTGCACCCTTGGCCGCTTCATCACAGCTTCTGGGGACGTGGCCCAGGCCTCTCTACAGGTGCCTGGGTCATGTGGAGGGCTGTTAAAGCAGAGACGGCTGGGCCCCGCCCACAGAACTTCAGATTCAGTAAGTCGGTGGAGGGGGTGGGGGTGGGGGAGGGGTTGGGGAGGGGTGGGGAGGTGAGAACGTGCATTTCTAACATATCTCCAGGGAGCTTGGAGCTTCCTTCACAGCCACTGCCCTAGAAGGCAGGCAACCCAGGAGACTGCATCCACCCCTGAGCACCACACCGTCCCTTCTGGCAGGGTAGCCACCACCCTGCACTGCAAGTAGCAGCAGAAAGCAGGCCACGCCCTGCTCCCACGCTGCTGCCCTGTGGCCCCAGGAGAGGGGCCCTGAGGCCGCTGGAGCCACCCGGGGCGGGCAACGTCCAGCTCAAGAGGAAACTTCCTTCTTGCCCCCAACCCCGCTCCGCCATGTTTTCTCTGCGTCATCCCGAGTTCCTGAGGCCACGGGGACATGGCACCCTCTCCAGCGCAGCCTGGCTCCCGGGTTCGTGAGGAGGGGCTCGCCCTTTCCAGATGTCCCCGCCATGCCCGGAGGGGGATCTCTGCAGGTCCCCCGGTTCTGCAATCCATCCAGTGTTCTTTGTCTGCCCACTCGCCCCCCAGAAAATCATACTAACGGGTCCTACCGGGAAGACAGTGGCCCTGGCCTTATGCAGCCTGAAACTTCTGGAAACCAGAGCCACATGGGTAGTATTTTAGGATCACACACTGAGACCCACAGTGAGACCGGCCCCAAAGGGATGCAGCCCACAAACAACCTGCGGCAGTCTGTGTAAAGGGCCCCAGGGTTTCACTTCCAATCTCCGCCTTGGTTCTATTCAAAGGGTTTTCCTCCAGGATCACACGGATTTCCTTCTTTTCTTCTTCTTCTCATCCCATCTCATTTTATTTTATTTTATTTTTTAACATCTTTATTGGGGTATAATTGCTTTACAAAATAATGTGGGCTTCTCTTCACTCTAGATGAAGAAAAGCATTTACGAGGTATGAGAGTCCATCCCTTATGTAGCCCATATTTTCCATTAAAAAACAATGAAGTTGCATGGATGGAACTAGAGATTGTCCTACTGAGTGAGACAGCCAAACAGAGAAAGACAAATACATGATATCGCTTATATGTGGCATCTAAAGAAACGGTACAGATGAAGTTATTTACAAAACAGAAATAGAGTCACAGATGTAGGAAACAAACTTACTGTTACCAGGGGATGGGGGGAGGGATAAATTAGATTGGCATTAAAAGATACACACTACTGTATATAAAATAGATAACTAATAAGAGCTTACTGTATAGCACGGGGAACTCTCTGCAATACTTTGTAATGACCTATATGGAAACAGAATCTAAAAAAGAGTGGATATATGTATACACTTAGCTGATTCACTTTACTGTACAGCAGAAACTAACACAACACTGTAAAGCAACTATATGCCAATAAAAATTAATTTTAAAAATAAATAATAAAAATAAATTCTAACAACAAGAACGACAAAAATGAAGTTGCTCTAACCTAGTCCCAATTTCTGTGCCTTAAAGAAATAACGGATAATTGCTTATCCATCAGAGTGGCTTAACTTCACCAAACACCAGATCTTAAATGCCATTTTGAGGCCAAAAAAACCTTCACTCTTTCTTAATACTATGTTTATATGGGTATATTAGAATACAAAATGAGGAAACTGAATTCTACCACAAACCTGAAGAAAAGTTACATCAAATCGTTGGAGAGAATGTGTGACAATAAAGTGTAAAGGTTTTTCAGACCCTGAAAACACTGATAAGCAAAGGATCAGCTCCTTGGTCTTGTTCCAAAGACTTCCAGAATAATAATTGTTAAAAACACAAAGAGCAAAATGTAAAAAAGTGCAACAACACAGTGTTTCAGGTTTACCCACCGGCATGCACGTCCGTGGATTACTCCGGAAATCTAGCCCCTCGTTGAATCTATTTCACAGAATAACATAAAATGTTTACAAAGTCCGTCCTACATCTCCCAGAGATGTAAGTTTCAAATCACATGGTGTTTTTTTTAAGCGTTTGAGCTCAAGCAGGAAGAGATTCCTTTTACGCTGGAAAGGAATCAGGGATTCGGGTCGCATTTTAGCTCATCTCTCATTTTCAAGCACTCCTCAGACGTTAATAAGCGTAATCCCCTAATTTGGCGAAGAAACCCAGCCCCCCAATACCGGGCTTTTTTCCTGGGCTCTAACAAAGAGAGCAGGTCCGCCCCAAGGCGGGGAGGGGCTGCGGACTCCCCAGACCTTTGACCACCCTTTTGCCCCAAGCTCCAGCTTTTCAGTTAGGAAGTTAAAGAGAAGGAAAGAAAAAAAATATTTAAAATTCAATCACAAGAGTGTCTATGCATCATTAAAGACAGACCTTTGTTCTGTCACTTTCCGAACTTTAAATGTGAATTCATCTTCTCAAGATTACTGCTGGATTTTGTTCTTCTGGGGAAAAAAGAGAACACTTTAAGCACCCTGCAATGAGGCTTTCACCTGATACTAATTTTCTTCTTAGTTATAAAGGCTATTGTTTGTTTGAACAAAGAGAAATAGCAGCTATTAGCAGCTGTTTACATTATAGGAATGAGGGCACAGAGGGGGGAGGGGAGGAAACCTCCTTCATTAACGAGCAGGGGACGTTGATAACTGGGGAACTGCAGGCCCGAAAAAGGAAAGACAATGCTCATATTTTCTAGTCCCTCCACCCATGCAAGACGCTGTATTTACCATCTGTTACATACCACTAACACATTTTAGATAGATCTAGGTTTAGTGTGGAATTTTAGATTAAACAAGCAGGTAGAGTCTGATTTTTAAAACAAAAACAACACACCACCCTAGAAGTCTGGGATCAGGCTTGTGTGGAAACGCTGCAGGGCCAGGCTGAGCACACGGGGCGGCCGGGCGTCTGTGCCATGTCGGGGTCGCCCCCCGCCCAAGGAATCCTGGCCTTTCAGGAGGGGCCGCAAACCAGGCTCTCGATAAATATTTATAGAACAAATGAGTGAATGAATTTCACTTGAATTAAACATGACTCCTCTGTGCCCAGCATAATTCACTTTCATTTCAGTGATTGGAAGCTTGGCTGAAAAGTGTCCTTCTGAAACCTTAGAGCAGAAGTTTCCTGTACTGCCCAGCTCCCTGGAGAGCCTCCAACCTGGCCAGAGGCAGAATGAAGCCCTAACTCACAGCCCTTCATCAGAATATTTTTATTAAGGAAAAAAAAAATCACAAGCGATGATATCCGGTGACGGGCTTCTGCCACCCACCCGTCTCGCGTTCCACCTGGCCATGTGCTGGTTTCAAACTCAGGGCACAAGCAACACAAGTCCAAATTGATTTTTTTTAATCTTTGGGGAAGAAACAGAAATGGAGGACAGGGAAGAGTAACAAGGGCGGATTAAACACGAGGCAGGTCCAGGCTTTTAATATGACTGTTGCCAACTCACCAGATAATCAAAGCATTAAATGCAGGCGTAATTTGTCCGCGGAGGTCCCTCCATTGTTCCCTGAAGCATCATGGGGGGTGGGAGTGGGATTCAGTGTTTACATCCACGAATCCTAAAGGCAAGGCTAATGCCCTTTGCCATTAAAGCTGCGGACCTTGCTGTATCTCTCTTGAATGGAACAAGCTACGTTTTGAAGGACCATTGTCTTCCATGTGGAAATATTTATTTGCTGGCCACCGCAGAGCTGCCAGGAAGGGATAAAGCATCTCCTGCTGGAGTTTCAGAAGCCGGTCTCCAACCGCTGGATTATGCTATGTTCTCTGCCCCTCCCTCACGACTTTTTTTTTTCTTTTTACTATAAGAGACTTCCATTTATTGCTTCTAGAAAGCCAGGTGCATTGCAGTGGATATCTTCGGCGGAATCCTTGTTTCATTATGGAGCACCTAAGGTGTGCTGGCTAGTGGCAGCGAGATGCAGAGAGGAGGGGCCCCTGGCCCACCTCTTCGGGGCCACCTTGAGCTGGGAGGGACTCGGCTTTTCCATGACACACACTGACTTAAGTCCTTCAGAGATTTAAAAATCCCCTCTGTGAGCCCAAACTTTCCCGTTGCTGGCCAGAAAAAGAGTTCCCAGGAGTTTTGGTTCCTGATGCTCCGGGCAAACAACATTTGCACAAAATGGGCCTGGGGGGGGGCTCTCAGAAGTGCCTGCTTTGCACGGTTTACAAACACGCTCAGGTTGCACTTAGCCCTTGTGCTTGCTTTTAAAAGTGAAATTTTGGCGTTTTGTATTTAATCCAGCCTCAAGCTCTTTGGTATCGGGACTTAAAAGGTCTTCCAATGGCCAAGACTTTGCAGCTTGGATAACATCTTTGGAAAGGTTAGATGAGGCCATTTTCTAAAGCCGTTGTGGGCACAAACACAGGACTTTCTGCCCTGCTGAAAAAGCGGGAGGAAACGGGGTTCTCCCGGCCCAGCCTCTCCTCCCGTCTGTCCGCCTCTGGGTCCGCGGGGAGCTGCGGGCGCTGCAAGGCTGCGGGCACTTGCACGAAGCATCCCGGCTGCACCGACGAAGGCGGGACCACCTCGGTCCGCGTGGCCGCGGCCTCCCAAGAAACCGGAGCCGGATCCGGAGCTGGCCGAGGAGGCGCGGCCCAGACCTGCCAGCAGGGGGCGCCTCGGGCCCCTCCGAGACAAAGGCCCACAGCCCAGAGCCGGGAAATGGGGGCGGCGCCCGGGGCCGAGGTGGGCTGCCGGGGGGCGGGGCCTGGTGGCCCCTCCCAGGGCCGCCCCTCCCCCCCTCGAAGCCGCAACCCCAGCCCGCCCGCGGCCCGGGGGCCTGACCCGGTGCAGCCCGGCGCCCCCAGGGAGGGGACGAGGGATGACCTGGTGTCTTTCCTAAGATGGTTCCCGTTGGCTGCGCGGTCGCGGGCATCTGTCCCCGTGTCACCGACGGGCTTCCCCCCCGGCGCAGCGCGGCTGCACTGGTGGCCGCGAGGAGGGGAACCCCAGGTCCGCATGGGCACGGCCGCCGAGGCCTGCGTGCTCCCTTAGGTGTCCGGGGGCACAAACCCCAGCGTCCCGACCCGGCGAGCAGGCCGGGCAGGTCCTCCCTCCCCGGCCCTGCCCGCCCCGCCGGCCCCTCCCAGCGTGACCTCATTCCCAGGCTGGGGAGCGGGGTGAGTCCGCCGCCCGGGCCCAGGCATTTGCAGGCACGCGCAGCGCGGACGACCTCGGGTTGTCTTTAGAGACACCGTAGTTCTGTGTGGCCCAGGCCACCTTGCCGACACTGGAGCCCAGAGCACTGACAGACTCACTTCAGTGCTGTGTCGCGGGACGCCCAGGGCCTTCTCGCACTTTGCACCAGGCGAGAGCAAACCCTGGCCGCCGCGCAGAGACCCTCCCCGCCGTCTGCACACACGTCCCCAGCGCGCGGCCCGCGAGGGCTGAGGCTGCTGCCCGGCTCCAGTGCGAGTCGGGTCCAAACGGCTTGACCGGGTCTGCTGAGGGAGGCCAGGGCCTCGGGGGAAGCTGTGCAGAGTCGTCAGCTCCCGCCGGGTGCTCGGAGGAGAAAGAGAGGCCTGTGCGTCAGACTTCCCTCCAGCCAGTGGGAGACACACCCGGAAGCATCTTCTCCCATCCAGGCCACACCTGTGCCAGCCGCGATGCTCCCTGCGCTGCGGCCGCTAGGAGTGCCCGGCCCCTTTGTCACGCTGCCCCAAACATTGGGGAATCTAATCCAAACGTTACTTTCCCTGGCCGCATAGCCAGGTCTTTCCCAACTTTGAAAGGGTTAGCTTGGAAAAAAAAAAAAAAATCAAAGCCAAGTTTGGGGATTAAATTTCCTGTGTAGCTCAATCCGTTACAACGGAAATCCAGAGGGGAAAAAAGAATTAGGAACAAACTTCTTCGGTACTTTTCGCCTGTGCCCCAGTGAACCCGAGGCGCCCCTCGCCCTCCCCTCCAGAGCCGGGGAAGATCTGAATACTGTGATTATGACAGACTGCATTGGATACATTTTCTTTTTTAAGATAAAAGTTTTATTTCAGAGAGAAGCACAAAGCCGCCACTGTCGTGAACAAGCCAGGCCTCGAAGGGACTCAAGGACTTTCCAGAGGGGAACAAAAGGCATTGGCTCTTGACTAAGGAAAGTCATTGGTGGCCCAGCCCCTGGGCCTCTCTTTCCCTCCTGCACTCCGGCCCCTGGGCTCTCACTGCAGAGCTCTCCTGGGGGCGACAGCCCTGCGCTTTCCCTCTCAGACCACTTAGTCTTGCTACATCACCCCCAGGCCTCAGCCTGCCCCTGCCCCCGGCTGTCATCCCCGTTACCCACCAGGGTCCTTGGCCTCCTTAATCGATAGAAATTGATCAGAGGCCAGACAAATTCAGGCAAGGCTTTATTGGGGCCCCTGCTGCAGCACGAGGGAGCAGATTCCTTTGCTGGCTCACTCAAGTGGGGCGGAGCTGGTTCCTTGAACGGGGTGAGGGGAGGGGTGTGTCCAGGGGGTCGGGCTGGAGGGGTGACTTAGGGGGTTCGCCCACCCCTTTGTGGTGGTGTGTGCAGGGGGCTTATGCAGGGGGCATGCGCAGTGCCCTGCTTTTGCTCCCAGCTCTTCAGAAGTGGCAGTTGGGCTTTTCTGGTCTTTTTGTATCTTGTTGTCCGTAATTTGCCCCAGCTGCACATGCACGCAGTTATTTTTAGTCCCTTATAGTTTCTTTGTATTTTGTTGCTGGAGGAGAAGTTTGTCCAGGTGCAAACATTGCAGCACTGCAGCAAAGGGTCCCAGGTCCCAGGTCCCAGCCTGGCTAACCCCTGCAGGACTGGGTTCACCTCCTGGGTTTCCACGAGATTCTCCCTATCACCCGGTAGAGCCCCATCCTTGACCTTCCTCCATGCTTACTCTGGCCATTGCCAACTTGGGGGGACCCCACTCAAACATTCGCTCCCACGACATGTATGGATTGAGCCCCAACTACAGTCTGAGCACAACTCACTGCCCTGTCTTGGGGGCTTCCATCTGCCCTTTCTCTAGTTCACCCTCAGCTCAAGTCCCAGAGCCATGTAGCCTGCAGGGGAGGGCGTCCTGGACCCTGACGCTTCCAACTGCCCTGAGTCTCTGTCCATCCTCACAGGTGGGCTCTACCATCTGACCATCTAACTGACACCAGTCCTCCCCGATTTCCTCCAGGTTTCTGGAATCTCCAGTCCTGGGCAAAGGAGGCAGAGTTCTCGGACTGCTGGTTCAGGGAAGTGATTAAAACCTGGCTCAAAATTCCTTCTCTTTTTTACCCCTCTTTCCACCAGTTATCCTCCAGAGATGTCATTTTTAATTTAATCCCAGGCCCTCCTTCCTCTTCCTGCTACAAAGTGAGCACCGTCTCCAAGCCTTAAACAAACAAACAAACAAACAAAGAAGGACCTTCCCTTTCCCTTCACCACCAACATCTTGAAGGGAACAGTTTCCAAGCTGCTTCGGCTCTGTTGACTTAGACCCCTAGAATCTGGCTTCTAACTGAATCCTTCCGTCCTTGTACAAAATTGCTGTCTCAGGGAATTCCCTGGCGGTCCAGTGCCTAGGACTCGGTGCTTGCACTGCTGAGGGTTCAATCCCTGGTCAGGGAACTAAGATCTCACAAGCCACGCAGCGCAGCCAAAAAAAAAAAAAAAAAAAAAATGCTGAGATCAGAGTGACCGAATAGCCTATGTTTAGTTTTAATTTGGGTTTCGTGTTCAATGGGCAAGTCACTGTGTCCATCCTTAAGTACCCCTGTCACCTCCAGGACACTCATCTGAAAGCAGCCTCTTTGTGGAAGGGGTGGTGTGTCCTGGAAATACCAAGGGCCTCCAAGGGGACAGGACCAGAAGTGGGGTTTAAATCCAGGTATAAAACCAGAAGTGTAGACTCTGAGACACCAAACCTCGCAATCCCAGGTACATTAGTTAGCTATTGCTGCATAACAAAATATCCCCAAACTTAGAGGCTTCAAACAATGAAAAACATTTATTGTATCACACAGCTTCTATGGTCAGGAATTCAGGACTGGCTGAGATGGCGTTCTGGCTCAGAGCTGCTGCAGAGATTGCATCAAGGTGTTGGCTGGGGCCATGGTCATCTGAAGGCCACGTCCAGGACCGTCGACTCACGTGGAGCAAGCTGGTCCCCCGTGGTGTGAAGTCGGCACGGGGCTGTTCGTTCATCCCCACAACTGGCGGCTGTCTCCCTCCAGAATTAGTGATCACAGAGGTCAAGGCAGAAGCTGCAGTGTCTTCAAATACCACACCAGGCACATCACAGGACGTCGTTTCTGCATTGCGCTATCAGTTACACAGCATGGGCAGGATTACCAAGGGCGTGGATACCTAGGGGCAAGGTAGGTCAAGGGCCATTTGGGGGCCCCAGCAGGTGAAATGAGCCTCTGGAAGGCGGAGGGAACATGGCTTTATAGGACTACTAATTCATAGTTTTCAAACCTTTCTTTACCTCTCGCTCTTTTTTTTTTTTTTTTTTGTGGTACGCGGGCCTCTCACTTTAGTGGCCTCTCCCGTTGCAGAGCACAGGCTCCGGACGCGCAGGCTCAGTGGCCATGGCTCACGGGCCCAGCCGCTCCGCAGCACGTGGGATCCTCCCGGACCGGGGCACGAACCCGTGTCCCCTGCATCGGTAGGCGGACTCCCAACCACTGCGCCACCAGGGAAGCCCTCTTTATCTCCTTTTTTAAAGCTGAACGCTTTTATCGAAATCCCTTATATCAGAATCACAGTTTATACACAAATAAAAATAGAGCCTCCCTAGCTCAAGCCACGCAAACTGCTGGTTTCCCTCCCCAGCTGTCCCTTCTCTTCTCCCCTGCACTCCCCTCCCCACCACCATCAAGTGGTCCTTGAAGCTTCTCCAAAGGACAAAGATTTCGACCCAGAGAGCGTGAGGAAATGGGTCCTGCCTGCACCGCTGGGGCCACTGGATGTTAGGAACAGTTTTTGGAAAGCAATTTGGTGACAGCTATTAAAATTTAAGTACACATGTCCTTTGTCTGTCAGTTTTACTTCTAGGAATCCATCCCACACATAAACGTTCATAGGTGCACAGAGATGTAGGTACAAGGCAAAATTTTAGAAGCACTTAAATGCCTGTTTATAGAGGACTGCTTACCTAAATGATAGTACATCAGGCTATTACCTGCCTATTAAAAAATTAGGGATTTTTACATGTATTAATGTGGAGACACCTATTGTTACATTAGAAAAGCGAGCTGCAGAATACTACTTACAGTGTGATCCTCTATATGTGCACATATAGGCTTCATGGTCAGAAGGAATTTCTGGAAGGTGGTAACGTGGTTTCCCCTTGGGAAGTGAGAACAAGGAATATGTAGGTCAGTGAAGGGATCAAGAGATTTCTTTTTCCGCCTCACCGTGTGGCATGAGGGATCTTAGCTCCCTGACGCAGGGATCGAACCTGGGCCCCCTGCAGTGGAAGCGTGGTCCTAATCGCTGTACTGCCAGGGAGTTCCAAGAGATTTCAATTTTAACTTTACACCATTGACTATTTTTTAAATTGCATCCGACCACCTTATGATGATTCACTTTCTTCTGGTGAAATACAGTTCATATACCATAAAATTCACCATTTTGAAGTGTACAATTCAGCAGTTTTTAGTTCACTCATAAAGGTGTACAGCTATCACCACTACGGATTCCAGAATAAGATGGACTAATTTTACAATAAACATTGGTAAAGTAGAATGGGAAAATCTTCGATTATTATCTCCTGGTGTCCACGCTTGCTTTGGTGGGCAGGTCACTTAGAAGGACTGCCCGTGGAGGGGCAGTGGCCATCACATCCCCACTGGGACCTCTCCCCACACTTCAGACTTTTGAAACTCCTTCTGGAGGCCGTCCCACCACCTCATCACACACTTCCATCCACAGGTGCTCACACTGTGTATTTTGTTTGCCGGGCACCTCACCGATTCTGGATTTCCCTCCACCAACTGCCGTCGTGCCGTTCATTACCGAGGGTCACAGCCAGTGATTTTAACCGACCCCACCACTGATCATCCTTATGTATGTTCCTGGACATTGCCGATCCTCCTAGGGACTGCGCCAGGGGTTCTCTAAGCCCTGAGTGCAGGGAAGCAGGAAAGAGTGCATAGATCCACACCAGGATGAGGAATGACTCGCCAACACAGCCCGGAGCCTTCGCTTTCTCCATCACTGCTGCGACAGCGAGTAAGGATGCGTTTCAGTCCTCAGGCCCCTCAGATCTTCATGGCTGTGTCACCTTCCTTCACAAGTTCGGTCCTGAAACCACTAGTGACAGTCCAGTCTTTGGGAACGCGGGCTATCAGAAGGCCAGGTTATCCTTGGTCAGACCCCGGCCTTTTCCGTCTTGACTGAATCTACATTTGGTGTCTCGGTTCTCCCTGGTGACAGCCACAAACCCCCCATGCCCGAGCTCTCCATATCGGGGCTCCATCCCTCCCACCAGCCAATATCTTGGGTTTCCCCGAGGGCCCACTGCATTCACGTCTGTGGGTTCCTTCCCCGAGCCCAGCTCCGACACAAGCCTTGGACCAAGACTCTGGACCTGTGGCTAAAGGCATTTTCCCCTCCTTACCCTTTCACATCGTACATTGAGCCCCTAGTTTGGGAACCTTGGAGCATTAAGCCCCTCCCTGGAATCACCAGATCCCAATCTTGTTTCCGCATCCCTACACCAAGTGGATTTGTAATCCTGATGCGTGCAGAGGCTGGCCTGACGTGTCACTAAACAAACCCAGAGAGACAGCGACCACTGCCTAGTGGCGTCTGACGCACAGAGAGACTATGCGCCATTTATAAACGCCACGCAGCATGGGATGAAATCGCAGAACCTACGAGGCTCAAGACACTTAAATGGTAAATGGGTTCTGACTCAGCTTGGTGCCTGTTTGCAGAATCTTAGCAGAAAATGTACCTGAGGAAACAGAGAAAAAGGAACTCGGAACAAAATAAAATGTCAGTGAAACGAAATGTTTTTGCTGGTTTGTCTTCCAGCCAGGCAAGACCCCAGCAGGACTAACTGATTTCTTGTACGTTTCTGAGAGCATTTGTATAAATTCAAGGGTAGGGATCACTTTAGACAGAAGAGAAAACAGAATATATAACTACTAATGTTTCAGTCCTATCAAATTAAGTTCAGATTGTTTTGGTTAGCTCACTTCCTTATCTTCACACAAGGGAAATCAAGGGGAAACTTTCAAGGGAAAATTTGGGCCCCTAGACCTCATCATAGGGGGTTGCTGGTTTTCTAGACTCTCCTCTTTGAGATTGCTTTTGCCCATTACTGCAAATTGAGATGATACCTTTTCTTTTAACCTAAAATTGTGCAGGCTGTCTCTGCTCCTACACAGAAGAATGTGAGCTGCCTCAGCCACGCTGAATTGTTTGTTATATCTTTTTCTAAATTAAAAACAAAGAAATAGAGTTCACGTGACTGTAGGAACGGAAGCCCTCAAAATTGCTTTTGCGGGGACTCCCCTTGGTGGTCCAGCGGTTAAGACTCTGCACTCCCAATGCAGGGAGCCCAGGTTCGACCCCTGGTCAGGGAACTAGATCCTGCATGCCGCAACTAAAAGATCCCGCATGCCGCAACAAATATCCCGCGTGCCGCAACTAAGACCCAGCTCGGCCAAATAAATCAATCAATAAATATTTTTTAAAATAATGAAATAAAAGTTCCAAAGACCTTAAAGATACTGCTTTGGCATCCATTGGGAAGAGGCATTGGATCCCCCCGTGGGCTCTGTAGACAGAAACAGGCACCTGCCGGTCAGTTGTGGTTTTCTTTGGGGAGCGGCGCAGACTCTCCTTTGCAAAACAGAGACTCCTCACATCTGACTCGGGAAGGAGAGCTCTCCAGAGACGCACACGCACCCGGTCATAATCCCTGCTTCTGTGCTCCTGAACTCCCTCCCTTTTATTTACAGGGAATGATATCTTTTAAAAGCCTGTGGGTGAAACTCGCGCTCAGCATTGAACCCAAAATGCGGTCCAGCACTGTGACCCGAGGCAGAATCCCGAGCTCCTCGCTCGTGGTCCCTCCTCTTCCCGCTTCCCTGCTTCGTCCCCTTCTGCATCCTCCGCGCTTCTTTCCTGTCCTGGGTCTCCCCACCACCTCCTGTTCTGGAACTCACGTCACTGTCCACAGCAGCTCCTGCTTCCACAGGCCTCGTGACAGCCCTCCCGGGATGGGGCAGGGCAGCACGTCGTCTTCACCAAGAACTGCCCAGTGCCCCCTACGGCCAGGCACGTGTGTCCTCTTTCACAAATGGGAAACCGAGGCTTCGCAAGGTACTTGCCCCAATCTCAGCTCAACAGGGGCCAAGTCAAGACTTGAACTCAAGTCTGTCTTCCGATTCCGTGCCCCCCACCTTCGCCCTGTCACCTCCGGCTGGCTGTGCGTTTTCTGGAATGACTGCCTCTACAGCGTAGTGAGCAGACCCTCAGTACCAGGCACGGCCTTTCTGGGGCACCGTGGTCGCCTTCCCCTCTCCTTTACAGACAAGAAGGTGGGCTCAGATGGATACGCTTGCCTGTGACGGCCCCGCTGTGAGAGGGAAGGTGGGCTCGTCCTGGATGGCCGGGCACCAGGCTCCAGGCTCCGGACTCCGCTCTGCCTCTCTTTGCCATGAGCGAAATCTCATCGCATGGAGACCTGGGTACCAGGCCATAGTGGAAAGACCAAGCATGCAGCCGGGGCTCCGTCACTACCTGCCCTCCTTGAGTCTTGGTTCGTTGGGCAGCAGAAGAGGAGGGTCTCACCTGCCTTGCACAGTCATCGCCCGGTTGCCCCCAGCAGGCTTCTGGGCACTTAGAAGGCGCTCGTGAGCGTTAGGGCTTTTCATCGCTCTCTCTGACGACCACCCTGCTCACGGACGCTAATCCTTCGGTCCCTACCTCAGTCGCTTTTTGCAGAAGGACTTGAAATGTCTCGCAAGTTCCCGAGCGGGGAGCTAGCAGGGTCGAGGGAGAGCATTGGTTGTAGCAACATGGAGAACGCCCCTCCCCGGTGCCTTGGCGGCTAAATGCCACCGTCAAGTTTCCTTTCTGCACCACGTGGTCCCCCCAGCCTGCGCCCACCCTGGCTGCCCGTCCTTCTGCGTCCCCACTGCAATGACCCTGGGCTCGGAGGAGGCCCTCCTGGGATCAGGTGACGGGCGCATCACAGGCGTCGGTGTTAATATTGGGGCGGGACTGGACGGCACCCTCTTCCTCTCCATGTCCCCACCTCTCTGTCGGATACGTATCTAAGTGTGAAAGAATCTGTTTGTGTTTAGAGCTGCCTCCTTTGAAAAGGCTTTGGTCAAGCTGTCTGGGCAGTCAGGCTGGGAGAGGAGCTGGGGCGGGGTGCAGCACCCGAGGGGGCAGGGGACCTTCCCCGTGCTCCTGGGGGTGCACGGCCTGGGTCTCCCGTTATCTTCACGTTTCTCTTCCTCTTCTTTCCTTTTCTCTTTGCTTCACCCAAATTGAATGCCCACGATCATCTACTCTAGTCCACATATATCAATATGGAAATCTCATCCTAGATGGAGGAAAGGATTCTGTTTCGGGTGCCCTTGTCTGAGATAGTCAGCACAGCCCGAGACTGGCCAGGACGCGAGAACACTGGCCGCGGGGGCACCGGCCACCAGCCGAGGGCGCAGCTTCAGGCACGTTGGCACTGAGCTCCAGATGCCTGCATTAGACGCGTCCCCGCGCTGAAAAACACAAATCCCGACAACAGTAACTCCGTGAGAGTCCCCTCCACCGACACACACACGGGCATGTGCGCGCACACACACACATTGCTTTCTTGCATAATTTACTCTTTCCTCTGACTCACAGCATTTTTCCCTAGTGCGTAACTGAAACCAAACACCTCCCATTACACACCCTGGGAGCACACAACTCCTAAAGAGAGATGCCCGAGTGCTTACATGGTAAAAGTATGTAGTCATTAAAAATAATGTTTTGAAGCCAGAAATTACTTATGCACTGACAGTTTACAAAGGGAGATTGAACACCTTTTTTTCCCCAGTTATTCACAATAATGTCCTACTGTTACCATAGATACAGATCCTCCGAGGATGGCAGACTCTTTCTCAGAGATCTGTCCACTCCGTCAGCCCCAGGTCAACAGGAGGGCACGTACGTGGAAGGGGGAAAATTCAAGGGCCACAGTCAACCCACCCCTCCAGCTTCCCTGTTTTCAGTGGGTGGCAGCTGGGCTTCAGGGGACTTGCAAATGTGGACTCGTACGAGGTTGGCAAAAGTGACACACTCAGAGGAATTGACCCCGACTCGAACCAGGGCATGCCCCCCACCCCCAGGCTCTGCTCCCTTCCAAAGGCAAAAGCAGTCGTGGTTTTTAAGACTTGAAATGATGCACCACCGTGGCTGTAACACTGTACTGACTCCTGTCGTTCTGTATTCAACGTATCGTATTCTCTGGGGAAAAAGTCATTTCAGAACAAAACAAAACAACAAACACTGGGCAAGTTAAGAACCTCTGGAATTAAATACAAGGGGAATAGCCAAGGCTTCCAGATGATGTGACCAAACAAATAGAAAAGCATTCAGAAGCATAGGGCAATCCAGAAGTCGGTGGGTCCAGGCGAACATGGACCCCAAACTCTAATTCTGGGTTTTGCTTTGAGCTGTGAGCTTCGTCACTTAGTTCAAAGACCCAAGGGTTTCGTTTTCATCATAAATGTATCATGTTGACACCCGTTACAGCTTGCTTATTCTTTTATCTGCTTAATTAAGTCTAGGACCACGTATTTATGGCGTTCAGATGTGTCCTTTGAAGTGATGAAAAAGTTTTGGAAAAGGGTAGTGTGGATGGTTGCACAACGTTGTGAATGTAATTCATGTCACTGTATACTTAAAAAAGGTAAAACGACACCTTTTATGTTTATATGTCTTCCACCCTAGAAAAAATATTTTAAGTAGCCACCCAGAGATCTAAGAAATGTATTTTGTTTTGCTTAACTAAAATTAGAAACAGAAAAGGAAACCAGAATGGCATGGTTGGTTATCATGTATTTTGTTAGATGCACGTTAACAGAGATCACTTTATTTCGCCCAGAACAATTCAAGAATAAAATGAACGGATTTACCTAAACAAACAACCTAAGTTGCCCTTTGAGTGCTGCGGCTGGAAACAAACAAGAGAAGGCAGTATCTGCCCAGTGGGGCGTGCTTCTCTCTCTGCTGTGTTTAAGGTCTGTGAGGCTGTGTTGCCCAGTGGCCCTGGGGCAGGGATGCTCAAGGTTTCAGGGGTTTGGTCCCGGTCCCTGGGGGATGACTCCACCTGCTGCATCACCTGGGCAGCTAGTGCTACCGTCTCTGCAGGATGCCATCCAGGTGACCCACAGCTGCCCTTAATGAAGGCCAGTTGTGTCTGAACCTGGTCAGTACTGCTTCGAAGGGTCCTAAAACGGCAGGGTTGGGAAGTGGGGTTGTGCGGACACTTCGCTTCCCCCAGAGGGGCTGGGGATGCGATACATGCTCTGTATACCTAGACCGGCGTCTCTCTGAGATCTGCGTCGAATATCAGAGATCTGCTTTCACTCCTTCCACCATCTCTCTTCCAACAAGAAGCAGAAAAAGAGTTTGCTAAGAGTGCTTAGATGTTTAAACTTACATAATTGAAATATTCTACTAGATACCATGACATCCTCCATAGGTCCTGGCAAAGCCTCCATTACTAGTGAAGAAAGTGAAGATGAACATCGGAATAGAGGAGAGACTGTACTGATTATAATTCGCTTCCCATTCCCCGGCGTTTACGGAGGCCTTTTCTACGAGTTTATATTAAAGATGCTCCTTGTGACTGTGACTGCTATTTGCGTATGTGGACATCACTGAAAAGGCTAAAATGGGACCAATCCTTCCTTCCATTGAGTGTATGCATGAGGATTTTAAAAAACACAGAATTCGCTTGGAGAACAAAACCCGCCCGCGTGTCGCCTTGCTGTGGCTGTACACCACCCACTGTGTGCAGCGATCTAACCTGATGGGTGAAAAAGAAATCGACCTTTGGTTTTCAAATGGCAGTTCAACACCGACACTAACCAAGACCAGGAGAGGGTGTTTCATGGTTAATGGCCATTTGTCTTGCTATTATGAATTGTAAAAGATGTTTAAAATATGGACAGATGGGGGCTTCCCTGGTGGCGCAGTGGTTCAGAGTCCGCCTGCCGATGCAGGGGACGCGGGTTCGTGCCCCAGTCTGGGAAGAGCCCACATGCCGCAGAGCGGCTGGGCCCATGAGCCATGGCCGCTGAGCCTGCGGCTCCGCAACGGGAGAGGCCACAACAGTGACAGGCCCGTGTACCGCAAAAAAAAAAAAAAAAAAAAATATGGACAGATGGAAGTAGAAGGATGGATGGGTGGATGGATGGATGGGTGGACGGATAAATGGATGGATGCACAAGGACAGCTTGGTAGACATTGAGCTTTTTAAGGAACGTAACGAATTTTATCTGTAGTTTTTTCAAAACAGGCCATTTCTTCATCTTTTGAACAGTTGACAAGAATTCAATCAGTACTACATAACAATGGTAACAATGGAAAAAATATACATATATACCACGTTGGATCTAGTGGGGAGGCATTCCAACAGCAGTTTCCTGATGTATTTTGTGATTTGGGAGAACTTGCTAAAAAGCAACATTTTAAGAAAGTAGAAATCTTTTGCAAAATCACATCTAAAATCTGCTTTTGTGGTCAACTTTATTTAACTTCCTGATTTAGGGGGAAAATGTAGATTTTTAGACCTCCTTAGAAATTATATGTAATAACTGAATATATTTTAACTCTTCAGATGCACTTATAGCAATTTAATATATAAGAAGTTACTTTGAAGACAAAAGTTGTTATGCAAATGATAGAATTAAAACTCTATTAGACACAAATGAATTCCCATGTAGTTAAGCTTTTCAAAGTATTAATGGATCCAGGCTTATTATTTTTGTTAAAATATTTTTTTAGGCTTTATCTTCCCTGATTGAAAGATATATTCTTGTTTATCCACATGCAAAAAAAAGATACATGTACTTGCCTTTAACATTAACATTGATACTCTATGTAAGCTATTTTGCACAAATTCCTTACCAAACTAGATTTATCTGTCCCAAGATGATAAAACAAAGAAGGTGATTGGGGTGAGATGTTGTGGTTTATTAATGCAAGCACTGGGCTGCGAGGGGGCCTTTCAGAGCACGCGTTAGCGTTTCAGTAATAGATCAGAGGAGAAAACAAGATGGGTAATTATGAATTATTTTTAAGTCCGTGAGCCCCTTCAAGACAAGGCTTGTGTGTTTCCTTTATCCCAAATCCCAAGATCCAGGATGTCCCTTCAAAAACGTTTAAAATATGGATGGATGGATGGATGGATGGATGAACAAAAGGATGTAGGATGGATAGATGGATGGATGGGTGGAGGGATGGATGGGTAAATGGATGGAGGTGGGAATGGATGCAGCGGGACAGGTTGGAAGAGGAATGAAACCTATCAGACTTGATTGATCAGTGGCAGCTTACAAATGGAAAGGAAATTTACATCGAATATAGAGTTATTCAACGTACTTAGCAACAGTTCTCAAAGCATGACCTATACACTATGTATGTAAAAAAAGATTGGGGCATTTGTCAAAGTGCAGACTCCTGGGTTACTCTTCTAAGTTAGAATTGTACAGCAGGGTCCAGGAATGTGCATTTTCAGAAGCTCTCTATGCATAGCAAAGTTGAAAATCACTCCTAAGTAGTGTTACAATATAAAGGAAATAAGACATCGTCTATATTTTTATTATGTTTTCGATTTCTACGCCATAGGGTAACTAAGAGAAACAGAAAAAGGAAAAAGAAGTCTCTCACAGGGATGACACCCCATAAGCATGGACTGGAAACAAACAAAAAGACTGGTTACCCAAGAACAGACTGAACAAGGCATTCTGTACCACAGCGTAGGAAATACGTCTCTTCGCCTAAAGACACTCTCTGCAATAATTTGAGGATTATATTAGCAATGTCTGACATTTCCATGTGGAGGAAGAGTGAATAATTTTATGAAATGATACTTTCTTTGACAGAAAAAGCATCTTGAACATTTTAATACAATATGAATGGAAATTACTCAGAAATCCCATAGTCTGTTTCCATCGGTAATAGCGAGGGCGTGCATGTCAGGAGAGCAGAAATGTATTTCAATACAAATGCCTAGGGGCTCAGCACGTTTTGTACATTTAAGTTTAAAAAGCGCACAGGTGTATGTTCAATATGAATCAGTAGAATCACAGGGTAGCTTATGAATCCTGTGCATCTCAGAAACATATTCCCTGCAGCTGATGAGTTTAACACCAGTGTGTATGATTCAAACTATAGCTTCAACATTCATCCTCAAAACATTCATGGATGCACAGTATATTTTCAGCATCTTCTCTGGGTCATCCTCCATGAGACAAGCGCAGTGTCAGGCATGCGTTTATTACACTTCCGTCTGTCCTCATGGTCTTTATTTCCTGTCTTGCTCACCCTAAACGGCGGCCACATCTGACCCTGCTGAAATAGTGTGTCAGTGGTGACAATACGGAGGGTCAGATATTTTTTGTTATGTAATGTTGCAGATCACAAGGCACGTGCACATTTAGAAAATGTGATGCTGCCCCTTAAAGCCTGTTAAGAGATAGACTTCACACTGAACCTTTTCAAAGATTAAAAGACAGGTGCATTGCAAGTGGAAAATTTTCAGCACGGCACGCCAGCACAGATACCCAACGCACAGACAGTGAACGAAATTCCATCTCTCCCAAACGCTCAGACTGTCCTCATACTTCAGATATATGGAAACTTATTTGGCACAATTAACTCTCTGAGTCTGTTTCCCTGTTTGTAAAATGGCAGTAATCCCTACTTCCAAGGCTGACGGATATTCACCTGGCCATGTCCATGGCCACATCCACCTTCCATATCCATATTATTCTGGTTCGTTGTTACCTGTACAGGTTGTTAAATATTTTGAATATCAACATGCCTATCTCAGACACTTGTTTAAGTCAAACGAAATCATTGTAACCATTATTTATTGAATAAGACATTGTTCAATAAATTGGAGGACTTATAAATAAATTAAGCCCTTAAATGATATTATCACGTCAGAATAATTCAGCTTTAAAGTGGAGAAGTGGGACCCAGGTGCCCTCACCTCACAAGGGGCAGCGTGGGTTAGAGCCTGAGTTGCTCTCGCTCAAGCTCTCCACCGTACCCTTCGCTCCCAACCTTGGAGCCCCCACCCATTTCACGGGAGGGCTCAAGTTCTGTCTCCCTCTTTGAACGTCAGTCAGTCTCCTCCACACCAAGACTCCCTCTGGCCTCACAGCTGAGAAAAAGAAGCCTTTCCATGCCAGCGCTCATGCCCGGGCTATTGTGACAACGGTTATTTTCACATTGAGAATGAGTGAAGAGTGAAATCAGAGACAAATTACAGACAAAAGTAAACAGGGGCGTCGCCTGTGACTGCGTTTACAGAAGGGGGCGCATCTGAGAGCTCTCACCTTGGGTCGGGACCTGGGCGTCAGCAAGCTGGACCGTTTTCAGACGTCAGAGACGAAGATGGAGGAAGATCTGGAAAACGTGACGAGCACAGCACACGACCTGAAGGGCTGAACGTGGTCAGCCTAGAAGGGGAAAGGTCTGAGGGGCATCGCGATGGCAAATTCGAGGTCATCCCTCCACATGGGAAGGAAATTTGACTTATTATACAAGCTCTGGCCTGAGGGCTGGGGAAGAAGGATGAGGATACGATTGGAAGTCACGGTGAGGTTGGTTTCAGATTAACGTATGTTCAAATTTTTAAAAAGAAAGACTTTTAAGTTGAAGCTTGTTTCCAGTGGCCTGGAGAGTTCTGTCACTGGACTTGATTAAGTCCAGGCCAGGGAGTACTTGGCGGGGCTGCAGAGCACAGGAAAGGCTTTGATCTATGTTTGGGTTACATGGGCTCCCAATCTTGAGATCCCAGGAATCTGAACTGTGAGAAAAGAAAGATGCTAATCTTTTCAACTCGATATCTTATGCTCAAGACCTGCTATCCATTAAAAGTTTCACGTTGACTCTTGAGTTAAGGGTGGCCATTTGGAAAGACTGTTGGCCATCAATCATTTTACCGTGGGGAGAAAAGTAGCTGTGCATTCATCCATTAGATAGTTACCAAGGACCTACTATGTGCCACACGTTGTTCTGGCCACTTGGATTACATCTGTGAACAAAACAGACAAACATCCTCGCTCTTGTGGGTCTTACATCCTAATAGGAGGACGTAGACGATGCTCAGTGGTTGTAGGGATCAAGTCAACTACATTGTGTTGGAAGAGCCGTGAGAAAGGAATGAAGGAGGAACCAGTGCACGGGGGTGCAGGTGTGGAGAAGGCATGACAGGTAGGGTGGGTGGATGGAGAGGATGAGGACTCCATGGGTCCTCTTGCAGGGAATTCTGTGGATTCGGAACCCCTAGAACTTGCACGCTTCCCTGGATTGACGCTAGTGACTGGTCTCCACACCGTCACTAAACTTACTAAGTGTGGCCCAGATGAAGAGCAACGCTCATCCGGTGGAATTGTTGCTATGGGGGTTTGTGGTGTTGGGTTTTCTTCCCATGCACTTGCTGTAGGTCAACACGAGTTTCAGCAGGCAAAGAGGAGAAAGAATTCAGGGTAAATCACGGATTGAGAGGCTCACTCTGCACACCGAGCTATTACCCTGCCGTGTCCCGAGAGCTCCAGCCCTGGAGGTGAGCCTCATAAGAGGATGAGGGGCTGTGACTGGTGTGGAACTCTGCTTCAGCCAACTGTTCCCACACGTTTGGAAGCAATTTGGCCCCATGTGCCCATGTCATAAAAAAGGTTCATTTCCTTGGGACTTTTCATCTTAACTTTTAAATATTTGCACAGTTTGCACATTATATATATTTGCACATTATAAGAGGTACATCTATTGAATACCTGTAAATATTTCAAACAATGCAAAAGTAAAAAAAGTAGAAAATGAAAGTGAAGCTTTTTCCAATTCCCATAGGTTCACAGTTACAAGTTTTTTGTATGTCCTCCCGTTTGGAAACAGCTCTTCACGTGTTTAAGTGTGTATATACATTTGTATGGCTAATAGTGCATCACGTGCATGTGTATAATAGTATATCGAGGTATGTGTGCTACCTACACATGTAGTGTCTTATTGGAATGGAAAAGGGTTCATCCACATTCCTCTCTGTGACTTAAAAATCCGTTATGGACGCTCGTGTGTGTCAGTATGGTATACAGCCACCTCACTTTTATTTGCAACATCGCATAAAATTTCACTCTATGACAGTAGTATAGTTTATTTATCTAACTTCCCTCTGATGGAAATTTAGATTTTTTTTCAAAAATTGTACTGTTAAAAAAATTCTGCAAGGGATGTTATTAGACATACATGTAATGAAAATAAGACTCTTGCCATGTGTTGAGTGTTTTTAAAAATGAGTTCCTGCAAGCGGAATTGCCAAATCAAAGGTGTGCATATTTAACATTCTGATAGATATTGTTAGTTTTCCTCCCAAAAGTATAGTGTCACATAACAGGATGTGCCTACTTATTCACATACATGTTCATCAAAAAGTCATATTATTATTTTAGTCTTTACCAGTCTGATACGTGAAAATTAATACCCAGTTTTCTTACTGTGTATTTCTTTCATTGTCCCTTAAACCTCACTGGTGATTTGAGTGTCTATTTCTAGGGACTGGTTGTTGGTGTGTTTTGCATCTCTCTCAAGTTGCCTTTTTCTTCTTAATCTTTTGACCTTTACGTATTAGAGAGATTAATACTTTATCTGGATAAATTACACATTTTTTCCCATTTGTTTTTTATGATATCTTCGGCCAAATTAATTATTTTTTCCTTTATATTTTCTTGGTCTTGCTTCAAACAACAGCAATAAAACCTTCTCCACCCGTCAAATTAAGGTATTCGCCTCTACTTTACATTTTTATTTTCTAATATATATTAACCTATCAATATAAATTCTTGGGACTTCCCTGGTGGTGCAGTGGTTAAGAATCCGCCTGCCAATACAGGGGACACGGACTCGATCCCTGGTCCAGGAAGATCTCACATGCTGCGGAGCAATTAAGCCCGTGCACCACAAGAGCCCACAAGCCACAACCACTGAGCCCGCGTGCCACAACTACTGAAGCCCGCACACCAAGAGCCCTTGCTCGGCAACGAGAGAAGCCACCACAACGAGAAGCCCGTGCACCACAACGAATAGTAACCCCCACCCACCGCAGCTAGAGAAAGCCTGCATACAGCAACAAAGACCCAACACACCCAAAAATGAAAAAATAATAATAAAAATTAAATATATATATATAATTTCTTTTGAGTGTTGTAAGGTAGAAAGCCAACTTTTTCCTCTTCCCCTAAAGATTATCCAATATCTTTTACTGTTTATTAATCAAGCTTCACTCCTTTGATTTGAAATCTAATCTTTATCATGTAGTTATAAAACCTAAAAATGTGTGTGGGCTTATTTCTGTACCATTTATTTTGTTCCCTGAATCATCTGTCTCTCTGTCCGTTGGAGCGGCTCTGTCACAACTGGCCCCCTGGAGCTGGGCTTCCCAAGGCCTGCATACCTTTTGCTCTCACACTTGTTTTAGCTGCAGGACATTCTCACTTTCAAATTGACTGAGGACTTTTCAACACAAAAATGAGATTTGAATTGAACTTGCAGTTAAAGGTTAATTTGGGGAGAATGGACTTTTCTAAATATTGAATTTTCTCATGTAAGCACAAGCTATAGCTTTTCATTTTTTTCAGGCTTTTATTTTCCAGTAAAATCATTTAGTTTATGGCATATACGTTTCTTATTATATTCAATGTCAGCTGTGATATAGTCCTTACTGCTCTTGTGAATCACTATATATAAAAAAATACGATAGAATTTTATGTGTTTATATGTATGTAAAAAAGATAATTTTTATATACTTTAGCCACTTTTCTAAACACTTAATATTATACTTTGACTAAATTTTTGGCCTTTCCTAAGTCTACGGCCATATAATCTACTCCAAAAGATAATATTAACTTTTAATTTTCACACTAATTTTTCTTGTCATAATAACTGAACCTCCAAAACAGATCAAAATAATACTACTAAGCTCTGTTGTCTGTTTCTCTCTTGAATCTTCAATCACTTTCTAGAAATTTCTTTCTAATTTTAATGAATAAAGGTCTTCATCAGGAATGGCTGTGAAATTTTGAGCTGTTAACATCTATCTAAAGGGTCATAACATTTATTTCCTTTAATCTATATGTGTAGTGAATTACTATTGCTTTCCAAGAATGAAACCGCTTTGGTTATGGGATATTGTTTTTAAAAATACATTGTAGATTTGTTTGGCTAATATTTTAAATTAAAATTTTTACATTAATTTTCATAAGAGATATTGATCTGAAGTGTTCTCTCTGTTTTTTGTTTGTTCATTTTAATCTGTGTTGGAAATGTCTCTATACAGTATGGACTTGTAATGAATTGTCCTGCTCTGAGATTATGTAGATAATTGAGGAAATCCCTGTTCCTTGGGTTTATATACTAGAATTTTCCTTTAAAACTACTAGGTAGATCTTTGATAATTTTTTCATTTTGTATGGCTTTCAGTAATTTTCCCGTTTATCCTATAGAAATAATAGGAAAATACACACCGCAAAGCTGTTCATTGAAGCGTTATTTCTATTAGTGAAAAATTGAAAGCAACCTCAATAACCAATTGCTCTGTAAATGGGGAATCGCTCTATAAATGACCTGGGTTGCTTGCGAGACGACCATGCAGCTCTTGTCAAGCATGTAAACTACATGCTAAAACAGAGGATTCAGGACACAAAGGTGAACGTGTGTTATAATTTGAATCCTGTAAACAAGGCAAGTGTGAAAAAGAAGGGCGTCCGTGACATGATCTCTTGGGATTATAGACTGTCTGCTTCCTATTCATTTTCCAAGCTTCCCATAAAACAGCGTAGGGATGTGAGAGTGGGCGGCCCAGTTCTTATTCCGGCTGTAGGCTCGTGACCATGGCCAAATCCCACAAACTCCCTGTGCCTCAGTGTTCCCACTTATCAGCTGCAAGTATCAAACATGCTAATATAATCATATAAACACAAAAGAGTTTCTGGCACGTAGCAAATACTATGTTAGGTATTTCCCAGTTTTATTAAAAATATTAAAGGACAAAACAATGTTAATTATTTTCTTCCTCAAATGCATCCCATAAAAACACCTGCTCCAATAATTGCATATTGAGATTCCTTAACTAAAAGAAGAAGAAAATTGCTAAAAGATAAGATCGAGGTGGGAGATCTGAGCTGATAAGATTTCATTTAAGAAGCAAGACGACCTCTTTTTCAAAGACAGCATCTTCTTTAAACCAGAAAACCTTTGCACAAGAGCCCGGACTCTGGAAAAGTATGGAAGGGAGAAGATGACAGGAGAATGATTTGTGGTGGCCGAGAAGAGGAAATGGGTCTCCATTTCCTTTAAAAGGCAAGTCTCAGTAGAAATGAGCAAGTGGGCTTCCACCATCAGTCAGTCCCCCGTGTCCCCAGAGCTGAAGCCGCACCGTTTCTCCATTCTGCTCCCAAACAGGCTGCATCTTTCCTTTCTGTGTATTTCACCATCTCGATGGGGGGAAAAATGCTCCCTTCCTGGAGCAGAGAGCAAATAGTCTGACAATAAGGGCAAACAGTTTTACGGAAATTTGGACCATTAAATCAGGGGACAGAGCTCCCAAGCATTTTCATTTGGCAACGGTCCGGAATGATCCAGGGGCCACAGAGTCATACGGGAGGTAAACACAGTCTTTGGCTGTGTTGGTGATATCCGTGTGGGACAAAGCGCAGTATTCCTGGCCCACGGGTCTCCAGCTGCCGGGACTTCTTGCATCCCTTGGCCCTCACCTGGTGGCAGAAAGCCACCTCTCTCTCTGGATGCGCAGGTCTCCTGCACTGGGGACTTGAGGGTGGTTTGTTCTTATCTTGTCTGGGGATTAACACCAACCAGGGCCCAGACGCCACCCTCTGAGCCCCCAGGGCTGCCTCTGTGAGATGCGGGCACCGCTTTGTCTTGCAGCTCATTTCCTGTTTACCTAATGGTTTTGCAGGGGAAAAGGCAAACCTCTGTGAGAAAATCCTAAGGATGCCCGTCTCCCTACAGTCTGTCCACCCTCCTTGCAGGTTTCATTAAGTTAATCCTGCAGATAGCTCGGAGAACAAGCGGGCTGTTCCTACTTACAGACAAAGAAATGAGCACACGTGGAGGAGCTGGATAAAGACGGTGGCCGTCCTCCTGACACAGGACGCGGTAGCAGGGCTGAAAGCAGGCTCTTTAAAGTCTACCAGCTCTCAGTCCAAGGCACTTCGCAGAACACGGTAGGCGAATCAAACTAAAATTACGAATAAATTCCAGACCACCCGTGGAATTTGGGGGACAGAAAGGATTCACCACGGTGGCTCTGGTCATCAGAGAGGACGTGGGCCCTTAGGAGGGCGTGGTCTAAAGGGGCTTGGAAAAGGCTGTAGGTACCGGAAGGTGTGTTCCTTGCATTTGGTAGTCTGGCGGAGAGTGGGGGCAGGTTTCTCCTCTCAGAATAAATTGCTCTGGTGGCTGGTATCTCTGTACAGAGCTTTGATTGATTTAGAGATGAGGTTGGTGGATGAACAGTCGTAGCTCTGGTAGGAAACAGCCCTCGCAGCTGGGACCCCAGACCTCATCCAGGTGGAGTCCTGAAGTTGATGGCAAACAAGCCCAGAGTGGGGAGCTTCAGGAAACCGGCCCAGTCAGCACCAAATGCGCCGGCCGCAGGGCCTTGGGGAGCTCACGCCAACCCACGGGGCTGCCCCCTACCTGGGCCTCTGGGACCTGGTAACATTTCTGTGGGACACAATTCCCACCTTTGGGAAATGAGGCATCGGAAACCAGTTCTCTATAAAATTCCTCATAGTTTTGAGTTCTGAGTCAAGGGTGAAAAGCAAACCCCAAGAACGCCAGCCAGGTTCTCAGGGAGGTGGGTCTTGCATGGAGGCCTCGGGGCTTTCTGTAGAGCAGTGGAGATCCCCGAGATCCAGGCACTGAAAACAGGGTCACCATGTCCAGAAGGCTATAGTCCCATGGCCGGGCTTGGGCGGAGGGGACCGAGGCGGGCACAGTGGCCCCCCGAATAGCTGGTAGGGAGTGGCGAAGAGACGACAGGGGCCCGGGAGGAAGAAAGGGGGCGATGCACAAAACAGCACCAACTGGGCTTGTCTCAAAGGGGCGGGAATCCCAGCGCCTCGCAGCTCCATGCTGCAGCTGAGAGGTTAATAGAGAAGTGGTTTTAAAATAGGCCTGACAGTCGTGTTCCCCTGTGATTCTGTTCTTGAGAACTTCATGGGGGAAGGTGGAGAGAAGCGACACTGGTTATAAGGAGACGCCCAAGGAGCTGCAGAAATCAAGAGTATCTTCAGCTCGCATTTCCTGAGCTCTTAACCTACAGCACACGGCCTGCCAAATGTGCTTGTTTTTTTCAGTTTTTTAAATTGAGATAAAACTGGCATAACACAAAATTAACCATTTTAAAGCAAACAATTCAGTGGCCTTTGGTCCATTCATGACGCTGTGCAGCCGTCACGCTCTTTCTGGAACTTCTTTGTCACCCCATTAAAAGCACCCTGGGCCGCTGAGCAGTCTCCCCGCAACCTCCCCCCACTCCCTGGAGCCGCGCATCTGCTTTCCGACTCTATTCCGGATATCAGAGAAATGATCTCATTTAGTTGCGTTTCGTGACCGGCTCCTTTTACTTAGAATGCTTTCCACAAAGCTCACTCGCGGTGTAGCGCGCCTCAAAACTTGAGTCCTTTCTACGGCCCAATAATATTCCACCGGGTGGCCGCCACACAGTTTGTTCACCCGTCGTCTGCGGACGGACATTTGGGTTGTCGCCCCCTTTCGGCCGTTGAGAAGAATGTCACCATGAGTATTTAGGTCATGTGTCGAGTATTTCACGTGTATCCCTGTTTTCAGAAAGTCTCCGGGCAGCCCTGTCTTCCCCGTGAACAGGCCACAGGAATCTGACCCCGGACCCTGTGCTCTGAGCTTCCATCCTGCCATCTGATGGGCTTGCCCTCAACGAGCCCGCCGCAGGAGAGGAAGATCCTCGGCCTCGGGATGTGGAAGCCTCGCTGTGCGGGGCTCCCTGGGGGGTTCTGGACTTGCTGCACCCTGACCACTAGAATGCAAATGCCCCGTCGCCCAGCCATCCTGCCCTGGGAAAGGCCCTGCCGTCTGGAGGGAAGTGGGGACCGCTGGGCCTTGGGAAAGACCTTCCTGTGGAGACAGGTGGGTCAGCAGGTCTCCAAGAAGATTCCACCAGGAGGCCGTGACTGCGACCTGCTCTAAATTAAATTTAAAGACAAGCTTAAAAAGAACAAGGGGGAAGAAATCAAGGATGTGCTACTGGAGCAATTAGAGTTTGGGGGTCAGCCCATAGAAGCCTGTGCCCTGGAGGGGAGGGGGGTGTTCTGGAAGCCCCTCCCAGCGCCCAGCTGCACCACAGCCTCCGGGCTGGGCAGGTCTACCCTGGGGGCCGGAACCAGGGCGTTAGGGCCTGAGGGTTTCTCACTGCATTTTACTGCTCACGATTTCAGCACTTTTCCTGGACCGAATTATTTGAGTCTATTCCTCCTCTAGCAAATGTAAGTTCCGGGGAGACTGCTTGCGGGATCCTGGCTTTGCTGCGCGGCGCTGGAAAAAGAAGGACCGGGTGAGCGTGATGAAGCTTGCCAGAAGCTCAGCTGTTTATAAGACTGGTGGTTGTGAGTCTTCCTAAGAAGCTCAACAGACCCCTTTTAATAGCTTTAGAAAGGAATTAATATGCCTCAAGGAGCAAAGGAAAGAGATTCGGAATGGGGCTTGCACGCTGGTAAACACCTTGCAGGCTCCCATCCTGGGGGCACTGTGTCCTTGCTGCAATTTGCAAACTAAGCCCCACCTAAAGGAAGTTTCTTATTTTACCAGAGTTTGACCTTTCCTTGGCTCCCGTTGGGGGTGACCGTCCGCATAACTGTTAGCATTCCTTTTCCTCCCCAACACAGCTCCTTCTGAGGCCGAGCTGTCAAGAGAGCACTTCTTACCAGTTTATTATTTGCATTTAAAAATGACTGAGGCCATGATGAAATCATCTCAAATGGCTTTAGCCCACACTGAGCCCTTTTTTCTCTGAACCCTTTAAAGCACGAATAATCTGTGCCACACAGTTTAGCGCATAATTACTGTTCTCTTACTTTGTTCCCTAATTGTCTCGTGTGTGTGTGTGTGTGTGTGTGTGTGTGTGGCTTCCCTCCCCCATCTCCCGATCTAAACTATAATATTATATACTCTTCGAGAGAGGAAAACTGTACTTTATAATTTCCCTGTACTTGCCTCTTCTTTCCAAACTACACCCTAACATGGTCCCAGCCACATGTTAAGACATAAATTTTGATTATTAGGTAGTTGGAAACCAATTTAGTTTCAGGATTTGAAAAAAAAAAAAGCGTGGTGAAATTCAGGGACAGATCATAGAGGATTCTTTGTTTCTTGTATTCAGTGCACAGCTGTAGAGAGGCCGAAGTAGGGAGAAAGCACATGTTTCACAAAACCGGTGATTTTAGGAAAGACACACACCTCCCGGGTAACAGTTTCAAGCAATTGTTGTTGCTTTCACAGAGTTCACACAGGCGATCAATCACACGCCTCTGGGTCATTTTAAAAGATTTAACTGCATAAAACTTGGAGACAGGGATCATTTTTAGGGAAGAATAAGGAAATCATTTCAAATTCTGTCGCTGGCTCTGTGCACATTCCTCTGTGATGTGGTGTCTCAGATTTTCCCGTGTCCTGGGAGTCAGCGCCGGCCGGAAGCAGGCGGTGGGAGCCCTGGGTCCTTAACGTCCGTAAAGTGGGGTTAGGACGGGAAGCCGCAGAGACTCCCCAGCCCCACTGTCCCTTTACCCTGGCCAACTCAGTCTCAAACCAGCATGGCAGCTGAGCCCGGGGATGGGCACTCTTACTGTGATGCCTCTGCTGCTTCCGCAGACTCTGTTTTCAAGCCCAAGACTCCTTAGACTTAAGCCTTCCCTGCGCCAGTGAAGGGCCCTACAGCTTCCCACCAGTCGGGGGTTTCTAGGGGCAGCTTCTTATCTTGATGGGGAAGGATTTGTGTGTGAGAACGCCTCTGAAGACAAAGAGGGGGCTCTTTGAGTAAATCCCAAGTGTTCCCAGATAGGGTTCTGTTTTGATCCTTATCTGTGTAACCCTATCTCTACGGGGGAGGACTTATTCCCCTAGGTTCCATTAGCACTCAGCGACCATCCAAGCATAAACCCCTTGGCGAGATCAGAACTTACGGCTGAAACTGTCCAAATTCCCAGAACTGGTTTGAAAGTTTGGCTGGATTTTAGAATTGGCCAGTTTAATATTTTGACACCATTTTTACAGATAAAACGTTTTGATTAGATTTGTGAGTTTTTTCAGTTTGGGGTTTCAGGGTATCTTATTTCATTTTTATAGCTTCCTAAGAGCAGCCTGACATTTGGGGGGAAGTGAACTAGTTCTGGGTTGGGAGACTTTTCGTTTTCATTAGTGATGGGACTATTCATTATTCATTAAGCCTCTACGTGCACAAGATGCTTGTGTTGCACATAATTAAAGTAAAAAAAGGACAATAAAAGCATTTATTTCAGGCTCTAGAATGACAGTCAGTGCTTCATTGCGTAATCCTAGTACATGACCTCAGCAAGTCCTCCAAAATGACATTATGAGGAGCCAGTTCAGATTGTTACTGGCTCATACAAGCACAATGTGATTATTTTTTTTTCCTTTGGGGACAAACAAACAGGTAGTTGTCTTGTAATGAAGATGCCCTTTAGACCTTTAGTCGTGGAGAGTCTGGTTTATGTGCTCAAGTTTTGTAAGAGCTGTTTTAGAATTTGTGGTGGTTGATTTTGTGTGTCAGCTCGGCGAGGCTGTTACACCCAGTCGCTCGGCCAAACGCCCGTCTAGATGTTCCCGTGAAGGTGTGTTCTTAGGCGTGATTAACGTGAACTCCGTAGTCTGGGTAAAGCCAATCACTCTCCAAAGTTGGGCCTCATCTAATCAGTTGAAGGGCTTACGAGCCCAGACAGAGGTCTCCCAAAGAGTGAAGTCTCAACACTCCAACCCAGGAACCCTTCCTGAGTTTGCAGGTTGCTGCCCTGTGGAATTCAGACTCAGGACTGCAATCTCCACTGGGCTCCAGCCTGCCAGCCTGCACAGATTCCAAAGACTTCAACCCCACACCATTTTGTGAGCCAATCTCTTAAATCTGTCTCTGTTTGTATGTTTCTCTGGAGAACGCTGACCAATACAAATATCATATGGTCAGATGCTCTTAAATAAGAGCGTTTAGGTTAAAATAAGCAAAGAATCCTTCTCCTTCCCAAGGAGCTTGAGTTTAGTTAAAAGAAAAACACAATATACATCTTCACAGTTGGAAAAGAGAGGTTCATGTCACTCAATACTTGTAAGATTGGCACATGTACAATTTTTTCACGAACAATCTTAAGAAAGACAGTTTGTAAAGCAAAATATTTAGAGAAACGAGAGAAAACCAAATGTTATTTTAAACAGCAACAAAAAGATTTATTCAGACCTGTATGTAGATATAGACAGTATCAGTGGTCAGATATTAACAGTTAACTTGCCTGGACAGAACTACTTCCCCAAGAAAACCCAAAACAAAACTATATAGTTCGATGCAGAAAAAAAATATGGTACTTGTTTGCTAAAAGTAAACAAAACTTGCAGCTTCATGGAAAACAATTTGTTTTGTGAACAAGTGGCTTTTTTTGATTAGCCTCTGTCCCACGTCATAACGGTTTTGTAAGAGAAGGCCGGATGCAGAGCCCAAGCAGAAGCATTTCAGAGTCTCTGCTCAGGAGGACGAACCAGAGCAGATGAACTAATGGCTCAGTGAACCCAAAATAAGTATAATTGACGCTAATGGCCTTCAGGTCCATATATAACCTTTCCCAGGGAGGCCTCTATATGGCAGGACAATAAAAGCATTTGCCCCAGATTGTCTGGGGTGCAAATACCAGCCCAGGTAAGTAAACATCCTAGGAGAAGCAGGGCCGGCGCTCCCCCTGTGATTGCACATAATGAAACTTCATTTACCACGTAAATAAAATTTGATCGGTTTCTGAGATGTCTCCAATTAAAAAGTAGAAGTAGAAATTTCAGTATAAGCCGATATAAAAAAGGAGATAATACTTTATATTCACATGGCTTGTACACTTTACAAAGCACTTTTCCCCCTTACTTTTTTTTTTACCTTTAAAAAATTTTTATTGAAGTATATCTGATTTACAATGTTGTGTTAATTTCTTCTGTACAGCGAAGTGATTCAGTTATACATGTACATACACTCCTTTTTATATTCTTTTCCATTATGGTTTGCCACAGGATATTGAATATAGTTCCCTGTGCTGTACAGCAGGATCTTGTTGTTTATCCATTCTCTATATAACAGTTTGCATCTGCTAACCCCAAACTCCCAATCCTTCCCTCCCCTACCCGCCTACCCCTTGGCAACCACAAGTCTGTTCTCAGTATCTGCGAGTTTGTTTTCGTTTCGTCAAAAAGAATGAAATAATGCCATTTGCAGCAACATGGATGGACCTAGAGATGATCATACTATGTGAAGTAAGTCAGACAGAGAAAGACAAATACCATATGATATCACTTATGTGGAACCCCTCACTTTTTTTTATCTTGACCTTTACAATAACCTCAGGTGGTAAGAAAATCGGCCATTTCTATCACCTTTGAAGAGCATAAAAGTGAGATTCAGAGAATCTAAACGGACTTGGGCAGGGGGCTAACAGCCCTTCTCCGCAGAGCCCAGCATGGGGCTCCCGGTTCCCGACTCCCAATCCAAAGCTGTTTTGTAACATGTAGGGTTACGTTACACAGGGGCAAAATGTGATTCGACAGTGCTTTTATTTCTCTGACTAGAAAGCAGCCTTTGAAATCAGATGGAAACAGGAAAGGATGAGAAGATACATTTACCCGAATGTCACAGGTGGAGGGGCCCTGAGCACGTATTAGGAAACTCTGCTACTTCAAGGAGGAATCACGAAACATTTCTGTGATATAACAGAGGCGTGTCTGGGGAGTGCTGACTGCACCCCTGTGCAAGACCCCAACTTTGCCTCAACCACCAGCCTCCTTGCCTTTGCCAAAGCTGCCCTGAACACGTACCCCTGGGCACTAAGTGGTGGCCATGAGTCTCCTCCTTAGTGGATGGGTGTTGAGATGACGCCGTCCCCCCCTCTATGGCTGCTAGGTGTACAGGGGGCCCAGTTCTTTCAGGTCAGGAAAGCGCCCGGGAGGAGGTGTGTCACTCAGAATCCCTCTCCTTTTTTTTCCCCCCATGAGCCTCATTTGTCCAGACCCCGTATTATAAAATGTTAATCGTCTATTCCTCCAGTAAGCTCTGAAGCCAAAACAAACAAACAGGAATTTCTCACGTGTAGATATTAAAGCTCTCTTCAGTTTTCTTATTCACTAACTTGCCACTAAAATTAAAATGCTGTGTCATTTCTGAAGACCAGAGCAACCCTGGTTTTCCCCTGCAGCCCCTGGGACAAAGGGCACCAGCCGGAATCCACAGCAGAGACGCAGCCCCGGCAGAGGTGTGGGAGGGCCCTGCTGCTCTCCAGCTGAGAAAGTGCCACCTCCCTTGGACAGAACGTTCCGGAAGGTGGTTAGGATGCAGACGTCTACTTTCCATGCCTCCCACTCCGCCCCTGATTGAAAAAGACAGCCCCGTGCAGGAAAGTACTGCTGAATCTCTCTATTCTCAGCTCACCCAGACAGAGGAACGCTTCCTCCGGGTGTCAAGTCTATACTTTTAGACTATATTTTATTCTGTGCTCGTATAAACGTTTACTATTGTGTACTTTTTATACAAGATGCTCTGCTTTGAATCTTCCCAATCCCAGTGCATGGCTTGGAGCCCGTAACTAACAGGAAATGTACCTACGTGGGGAACCTCATCTCGGCGCATCTGTTGCTACCATGTGGCTCTGTGCTTGAACTTACGAGCCCTCCCAGAGCTGCCCTCTTGGGGCAGAGTGTGGGCTCTTGGAAGTCTCTGACCTTTTTAAAGCCTGTAGCCCCTCCCCCTCCTTCACTGCGCCGCCCCCCAGCATCCTGGCCATGGTTGGGCACACCCTTCACCTAAGCACCTCTCATCTGCCCCGGCAGATGGACCCTCACGACAAGGCTGCAGACACATGCACAGTGTGAGGTGTGCACGGTGAACCCCTGCAGGGCTCCCAGGATCAGAAGGCAGTTCAGGGATCAGCGATAGGTGCATTCCCGTTCTGCTCACGGCCCAAGTGGCAAATGACCGGTGTTTCAGAGCCCCTACCGGACAGCCAGGCTCAGAGCAATTGTCCGGACTGTTATTCGACTCATGGCCGAATTGGGTCCCCCCAAAAGATGTTGAAGTCTTTGCCCCCCACCACCGCCCCATACCTGTGAATGGAATTAGGGTCTTTCTTTGGAATTAGGGTCTTTGCAGAAATTAAGTTAGGATGAGGTCATTAAAGCAGACCTAACCCGGTGTGTCTGTGCCCTTATAGAGAGGGTGACTGGACACAGAGACAGACACGCACGGGGAGCCCATCAGGTGAAGGTAGAGGCAGAGCTCACAGCGATGTGTCTACAAGCCAAGGAACCCAAAGATTGCCAGAAGCCACCAGCAGCCAGGGCAGAGGCCAGGAGCAGAGTCCCTGCCACAGTCAGAAGGAACTGGATCTGGACTTCCAGCCTCCAGGGCTGTGAGAGGACGGATCTCTGCCGTGTGAGCCACGCAGCCTGAGGCCCCTTGTTACAGCAGCCCCAGGAAGCTCGTCCAGAAGTGGGCTCCCTCAGCACGCGGGGAGCCTGTGCGTCGCCGGCCCGGGTGGGCATGCGCTGTCCCCAGCCACCTCCCGTTAGTGGTACCCAGGACCCATCCAACCACTGGCCACAGCAGAGACATGGACTCACATCGTATAGGCAAGGAGAGGGGTCCTGCCAGAGGACGGGAAGACAGAGGACTCATCCTGGGGCCTGGGGCCAGCAGGAAAGCCAAAGGGAAGGAGAGTCCCTCCCAAGTGGGCCCAGGGACAGCGAAAGAATGTGGGTTCCTCTCCAGGAGAGACAGCTGGTTAGAGACACACCCGCCCTGTCGGCTGCAGCAAATTTGGCCTCAGGCAGGTTCTCCTTCTTTAGTCCTGGCACGGGTGGGATTTTGTGTCACGTCAGCTCCCAGCTGTGCCCTGAAGCCCTCACTGACTAATTTCTCAGGCCAGTGGTCACCTCCGCCACTCCTCAAGTCCCCAAGGAGAATATTCCCCTGTTTCTTCTTTGCTGGTACTTAGAAACCCTCTATGTCACACACCATCCTCCCTGCCCTCCCCGAGGCGGGGCCCAGGCATGTGAGTGCACGCAGACCCCATGCTTGTTGAGAGACCATTCACACCTGCAGGGAGCAGCAGGTTTTTCTTCCTGGCATCTTCACATAGACACATGTTCTTCAAGGCACACAGAGAAAGCAGCCCAGGCAGCCCTCTTGGACGGCTCTCCGCTGCCTGCTTGGGTGGGTCTGGCACAAATTATAACTATATTTGAGCATTTTCTTCTAGGTTTTTTCCCCCCCGGACAGCTTCATTTATACAGATATCAACATCTCACTATTACTATTACAGCTAGCATCGCCCTCTGAATTCGGCAGTGCCCAAGTCCAGCGCACGTCTGTGTAATGTTCCTGGGGCAATGCACAAGTCCCTCGCTCAGCCGGGCACTTTTTTCAGGACTTGGGAAGGAATCCTTATAGAGGATCCATTTTAAACCACAAGCCTGAATGCACAGTGAGAGCCAGTATCTGGAACAGCAGATGATTAGGTCCCACAGCAAAACAGAAAATAGGAAACATTAACTTTTTCCTGTGTGAAAAATATTTTTAAATAACGGAACCAATCTGATAGCACATCGAGAAAATCTTTACTACTCTGAAAAGCTACGAAGAAGAGCTCAGTCATTGT
Organism: Grampus griseus; assembly: GCF_964374135.1. Classification (NCBI taxonomy): domain Eukaryota; kingdom Metazoa; phylum Chordata; class Mammalia; order Artiodactyla; family Delphinidae; genus Grampus; species Grampus griseus. The sequence continues at coordinate 86,275,561 of NC_139006.1, read as the reverse complement.
AGGGTTTCTTTCCTTTTTTTTCTCTGCCTGAGTTGCACTTCTTCCAATTTTAGAACATCACTACCTTTGCAAAAATGGGTTTTGCTTCACAAGCATTCTCTCTCACACGTTTGCCTTTTTGAAGGTACTAATGTCACGTTGAGACAAAGGAAAACACCAGCTCATAAATCAGGGTATTAATGGGCAAAGTCAAATCCACGGTGCTGAGGAAGCAGTCGTTCCTCGTCTTCCTCAGGTGCAATCGCAAGATGGGCGAGATTTTACAGTCTTCTGACAGCTCCACCCACCTGAACGCCGCAAGCACATGTGAAATAGTTATCTTCGGATTGCTCTAGCCAAGGAGTAAAAGGAAATCTTAACCAGAGCGGTGACATCCCCCCAAGGATATATTTCACCGGCCTGGAGGCACTGCGGAAAAGTGGGCTGCGACTTGCAAATGACCTGAGCAGATCCCCCTTCCGATTGGCTGAGCAGCCTCCCCGCCCACTACCTGAAACCTGAGTTCCCCTCATAAATACCCGCAAGTCGCGCTGCAGGGAAAGACCATCTCAGAAGTGCTGCCTGCGCACGATTTCCCCCAAGAAAGGGATCTTGTAGAAAGTACAGGGAGACCAAGGGACCATTTGGAACACACACGTTGAAGAGGAACGATTTCTTTAATCAAATGATAAAATATTAAATAAACCTTCTTGGGCACAAAAACACTAAAAGTGCATATTCTGCAAACATAATGGATCAGCAAGTTGTTTTTTCAAGCCTTCAATTTTAGTGAAATTGACCTATCATTCAAGCTAAGCCTATCTTTGGCTTCCTAGTGCTGCCAAAGCTTTTGAAAATTCAGAAGGCAACATTCCAGCTCTGGAAAGTCTGACGCCTTCCTGACACCTAACGTTAAGGTTTGAGAGCAAGATGAGAAGCCCGTGCACAGGTGCAACTCCGAGTAGCAGAAGATATCAAGATCGCAGACCAGGCACCAGCTGGGCGTCAGACGCCTGGCGGATCTTGTTAGGAGGTTGCACGTAAGTGATCTGATCAATTCCCCACAGGAACCCTGACAAATAATAGGAAAGATGGTGTCCATTTTACAGATGCAGAAATGGAGGCTCAGAAGGGCTAAGTAATTTGCCCAAGATAACAGAGCTAGGAAGCGGCACGGATGGAATTCTAACCAAGCCTCTTTCATTTCAACTATGACCAAGACCGTCTTCTTTAAAACATTAAGGAACTACATATTAATGACAAATTGCTTTTTCATTATTCATGAAATAATCTGCCAGTATTGTTTTCACCTTTGGGCAGGAATTAAGGACCACAGACAAGAATACCTTCTCATTTTATCCTTCCTGAATATTGCACGGCCGGTGACCACATGAATGAAAGGGCTACCTGCCCAGAGTGGGTCACCACTGCTTTGGGACACTGCTTTCCCACATGACGCAGTTTACAGAGCGTCCTGCCATGTGTTTCCACACTGATTGTTGTAAGAATTCTTCCCAGTTGTACACAGCAGGTATGAGTCATTTTTCTCATTTTGCAAATGAGGAAACTTAGGTTCAGACACGTCAAATGATTCACTTAAGATCAGGCAGTAGGAATCTGAGCTTAGATGACCGTGCTTGAAACTCCACGATCTCTAAAGAAAGTTCAACCTTGAGGATGCGATACCCAAAGTCTTCTCAGTTCTATCCGTTCTAAAAGTCTATTCGTAAATTCACATTTTCTAAGGATTTTTGGAAAATATTCTGGGGAAAATTCTCATCTGATACTCTAGCTCCATAGATGAATTATTTTTATACTATTATTTTCATTTAAAAGGGAAACATACAATTGATGGATTTAGGGTATGAAGCCCCGACCATGAGGGCACAGGTCACAGAAAGCAGGTCCCTTCCAGCGGGCAGCATGGCCTCTGAGGTGTCCTGTCCTTCCCGTCGTCCCCGAGTGGACTCCTCACTTACCCATAACCAACCTTTTACTGCAAAGAAAACTGGGATCCGATCATGACCGGGCAGCAGTGGACGCCAGTGGATTCCTTTAAGTCCACAAGCACCGCTGGTCTCTCCGTGTGCACGCGCAGCCCGAGGCCTCACTGCCTCTGCTCACACCTTACCTGGTCCAGGTGCCTGGGGACTCTGGAGCACACCTGTCCTGTTTCTGGACGGCACTGCCCGCCTCTCCCTGTGGGGTAAGTTCTGAACCACATCCTCCCGACACAGCCTGGTTCGCGGTTGGGAGACGGTCTGTCTGGGTGGCAGGTGGGAACTGGAGTCCAGACAGGAGGAGGGGACCCGGGGCGTCCACCAGGAGAACAGCCAGTGCACTGTGCGGGGCAGAGCGGGGCAGGGGTGTTGAGTCTGCTCAGGCGGCCGTGATAAACCCCATGGGCTGGGTGGCCCGGACGGCAGGCATTCATTTCTCAAGGTTCTGGAGGCTGAAAACCCAATGCCAAGGTGCCAGCTGAAGGGACCCCCTGCTGGTCGCTCTGCTGCAGACGCCACCTTCTCACCGCGTCCTCACGTGGCCTGTCCTCGGCGCGTGCACGTGGAGTGCCTTCTCCTCTTCTTATAAGGACACCAGCCCGACCAGATCAGGGTCCCACCCTTCTGACCTCATTAATTACCTTAGTTACCTCTCTAAAGGCCCCACCTCCAAATACAGTCACACTAGGGACTGCATTGAAGCTGTAGATGAGTTTAGGGAGTATTTCCATTTTACTGTCAAGTCTTCCAATCCATGGACACAGGGTGTCTGTCTATTTATTCGGTCTTCTCTGACTTTTCTCAACAATGTTTCATAGTTTTCAGTGTACAAGTCTTGCACTTCTGTTGTTAAATTTATCCCTAAGTATTTCTTGTTGATGCTACTGTAAGTGAAATTGTTTTTAAGGAATAAGGAAGTGTGGTCATTAATTAATTACTGAAACAAGGATGAGACCCAGCCCAGCCCACTGGGAGCTGTGCATCTGAGGAGGAAAATACAGTTAACTCAACCCTCTGTCAGATACTGTGTATATGCACGTACCTTCCACTTCAAGTGTGTTTCATAAAGTAAATCCTGAAGCTATTTTCTGTGTTCATTTCATTCACTGTAGGAGAACGGAATGAATGGGACACCTGCTAAAGCAGGCGGGGAGGGGAAGACACTTGCGGGGGGAGGAGGGGCGGGGCCGAGATCTGAGGGTCTGGGGATAAAGCAAAGGACACACGTTTTGTGCCCTGAGATCACGCATCTTTATGAGGACCTTTAACCCGTGAGGGACACGGTTTGGTTTGCTCTCACACACAATTTTCTCAAATGTAAGGATGAATCGCCCGTTACAGTAAAAGCGTCAGAAAAGCTACTATTTAATGTCTAAGAAACTCCCAGCCTGCGAGTCTGCCATCTCTAACAAACCTCGGGGAACTGTCCTCATGGTCACCACCCACCCCCAGGAGGCTTGGTGGCAGTGTCAAGCTTCCCAGCTGGCGCCCGCTAACGCAAACGAGTATTTTCACCCTTTGCACGCACACACTGGGCAATTCTTCCCTATATGTAGCTTTACATAAATTTACAATTTATGCGCCTCTGTCTCCCTCTGCCTGATTACAGCATGTCAGTGACATTTTTGTTCGCCAGCTATTGAAATCTCAAGTGTGTAATTAATACGGGTGGTAAAGGTTCAAATCCATTTCTATCAGTATCTCTTAGAGGATGAGATGCACCAGACAACGCGTTGCCGATTTCCCAGGTGAACGAGGGGGCCTCACTCTTGGAGTAACGTCATTCCGAAGAGGGCTTGGCACGGAGCAGAGTAAACAGCTCAGGAGATGTTTGGATAGCAGCAAGGAGACATGTTCTAGCACTGAGCGCAGTTAAGTCTCAGTGAATTCCTGGAGGAGACTGTACGCTCCATTCTTGGAAGCGCCTAAAAGAAAAGATGGTGGAGAAAAAAATAAAATAAAACAAACCCGGGACTTCCCTGGTGGCACAGTGGTTAAGAATTCGCCTGCCAATTCAGGGGACACAGGTTCGAGCCCTGGTCCGGGAAGATCCCACATGCCACGGAGCAACTAAGCCCATGAGCCACAACTACTGAGCCCGTGAGCCACAACTACTGACCCCGCGTGCCACAACTACTGAAGCCCTCACGCCTAGAGCCTGTGCTCCGCAACAAGAGAAGCCATCGCAGTGAGAAGCCCCTGCACCACAACAAAGAGTAGCCCCTGCTTGCCACAACTAGAGAAAGCCTGTGTGCAGCAACAAAGACCCAATACAGCCAAAAACTAAATACATAAATTTATTTTTAAAACGTAAAATAAAATAAAATAAAACAAACTCAATGCAGACAGAGCCGAGTTAAGGCAACAAGGCTCCATAAGCCAACATGGGACGGATGGAAGCAGTAAAAATACAATACCACTATTCTTAATAATTTAAAGTCCCTTCCTTCTCATGCTTTTAATGATAACATCATGTAGAATTTTGCTGAGGTGTGTTTTCTGAGGTTTAGAATTCTGGCCAATCTGTACATGTCAAGATTCATTGCACAGTTTTACGAGGCATACTTGAGACTCAAGGGCAGAGAGACAGAATAAAATAAAATTCTCTACCACCCAATCTCCTGAGTTCCGCGGCAGCCTCGTAATTACTTCCAGGAGATCTTTTTCCTCCCAGCCTTTCTTCCTGCCCATTGTTAGAAGAAGGTGGTGGCCCAAGGAGGACAGCGTGGAAACCCTCATAAAACAAGGCCACCAAAAAAAGGCCAAAAAAAGGCAAGAATCAGATTCACAACTGATTCTGTATTTAGAAAGATGAACAAAACAGAGCAACTCGACACGAGGCCACACTGTCCCTGCCTCTTCACCTGAGGGAGATGCGTCTTTCAGCCTTCCTGTTTCTGTCCAGGGAAACACGGCGATGACAGGACGGATGCAAGGTGCATATTTACATCCCGCTTGTTGGTTATTTTCAGCCGGAAGAGCACAGTATTGGAAGAGAAGCCGGTGATAAGGAGGGGCCCCGAATCACTTCCAGCTGAAGCAGGTCTCCGAGTTCCTGGTTCCTGACACATTTTGAAACAAAAGGAAACGTGCCTCTTTCTGGGCCCTGCTGTGCGTCTTTGGGAGTCTTTATGTTTGAGACGTGGCAGCAGAAAGCAGCAAAGACAATCGCTTGTGAAATTGACTTGTTCTCTCACCGAACAGTTCTTTTCCAGGGGGGACCCCTGACCTCCCTCCCAACCTCCTTGGGGTGCTTGACTAGGACTCATGGGAGATGTGGCAGGTCCTTCCCGCTCAGATGTGACAATATATTGTGATGGGGCACCCCCGGCGCGTGGGGAAAGGGGTCATGACGTTAGGATGAGTCCTGGGCCTCTGTGCGGGTCTCATGGCTACAGGACGAGGCATCTGAACAGCGCTGTGTCCCCTCCTGCAGGCGGGACAGACTACAAACCACAACGCACTCTGACCCTCACGGGGCCGCAGGACATCCCTCGGTGACCGCAGCACCTCCCAGCCCTTCTGAGGAAAAACACAGGCTGCTCGACAGAATAAAGTTAGCAACCCACAGACGCCCGGTCCCGAAGCGGAAGTGGAGCCTGAGATTCTGTACCTTCTGCCCAGACTCGGGGACGAGGGACCCGCGTGTCCTACCTGAGGCCTTTCCCAGGGACACGTCCAGGGCGAACCCCCGCTTGCTCCGTGGCCCAGGGTCCAGACTCGCTGGGAAGACGCGCCGTCTCCTGGATGTCGTGGGCTGGACCCTCGGAAGATGGGTTGAGCTGATGGACGGCTAACTGTACCCTGCAGGGTTTCAGGTAGCGCTGGTGTTCAGACAGGGGCCGGGGACACAAAAGCACAGGGGGCCTGCCGTGGGCTGGGGTCTCCGGAATATGTTAGGACTGCACCTGCGGGGAGGATGTCTATACAGCATCTCCAGAGGAAAACGGGCACATGGTCCCTTCTCTTCCAGATCCAGGTCTCTTTTTAACTTAGGGGTCGTCACAAAACCATTTCTTTCTTTCTTAAAATGGTTTCCGCAAGTCAGACTCAACGGTTCTAAAGCATGGCCTTGATACTGATCATAACCCTACATTTTTGAGTAATCGATTCTTAGCACACACACACTCACGCACACACACAGTCACACACGCACGCAGACACACACACTCACACACAAACACGCATACACACGCACGCGTATGCACGCACGCATTCACACGCATGCACACACATGGAGTCTCCAGGGCCCAAAGCGGTTTAAGGTATTTAAACTTGTAGTAACTTCAGCTCATTCTTGGGGGCAGGTGGAAACTGTGAGGTGGAGCTACTGTCCGCATTTGGCCCACAAGGAAGTGGGGACCCGGGAGAGGAGGCTGGTGTTCCTACGTGGTACCATTGACGGGGGGCGGGGGGGGCGCGGTTTGCAAAGCCACGCTTGTCACGTTTTAGTGCTTTACAACATTTACTGAGTGTTCTGTGCACCAGGCACTGCCAAGCAGTGGATGGATAATTTTTTTTCAGTTAAAAAATTTTTTCCTGAGGTATGATCGACATGCATTATATTAGTTTCAGGCATACGACACGTAATTGTATATATTGTGAAACGATCATCACGCTAAGTCTAGTTAACGTCTGTCACCACACATAGTTACAGAATTCTTTTCTTGTGGTGAGAGCTTGTAAGATTTATTTTCTTAAAAGTTTAGAATATGCAATGCCGTGTTTTAACTATGGTCACCACGCTGTGCATTACATCCCCACAACTTATTTATTTTATAACTAGAAGTTTGTACCTTTTGACCTCTTTCATCCATTTCTTTGAAGAGAGTAAGTGGATAAGCAAATGAACACACATGATGAATGCCCTTGGCCTTGGCGGGGGTGTGTGTCAGGGTCCTTCACCTGCTCGAGGCCCAGGTCAGGCTTCCTGGAAAGGCTGGGAGAAGTTTGCTGGAGACGCCACTCCCTCTAAGCTCACTTGCTTCTCTCAGGACGTCCTTCCCTTGCATTTCTTTCAGCCCCCAAATCCTCCTCCAGCCCAGACCCAGCAGCCTGCCAGGCCTGCTTCCAGAGCCACAGAGGGAGGGAGGTGAACTGAGAAGCCAGTTTACACTCAGCTGCTAACGGCGGTCATGATTTCCGAGGTCGCCCACCCCACCCCTGCAGGGCTACATTTCAAAGGTGCCTGCCAGCATAGAATAATCCTCTCATCCAACTAACTGAGTGTTTAATCATGTAATTTCACAAATCAGTGGCAGAAGAGCCACTGGATTTGTATATTTCGCAGCTGCCTCTGCCTGTTCATGAAACAGTCCTAGTTAGAAAACACACACGGTTGCTCATTCACTCAACAAACACGTAATGCGTGTCTCAGTGTCGTGAGGACAGGCTGCAGAGGTAAAAACGTACGGCACACCTGTGCAGAAGAGTCCCCCAGTCAGAAGGGTGGAGCGGAGATGTACACCGTTAAAGACGCCAGGTGCTCTCCAGGTTGAAATCGCAGGGCGCCTCAGGAAGCCTGCAGACCACAGGGGTTTTCCCTGCTCAGCACGACGTACAGGCCTCCCCTCCAAGTCCTGCTCAGCGAACCCGAGCCTGAGGCATCTTCGCTTCTGTGATTCCAGCCTCAGGTCTGGGCTGGCTGCCTGTGTCCTCTTGATTCGCCTTGGAGGGTTTCTCCAACCCTGGGTGACGGTGCATTCACCAAGGCCATGGGCGGCATCGTCACACAAAGGGCCAGACAACTGTGCGGGAGCCCCGCCTCGTGCGAGCCGGGTACCTTCCCCCCAGCTGTTGGCCCCCCCGCAGCTGCCGAGGGGACGGCCCCGCACGTGGGTCCTTGCCTGGGGGGCCGGGTGCACCGAGAAATGCAGAAATGAGATGGTCCTGTTCAGATTTCAATTCCTCCCAAGGAGGGGGCATCACAGGCCCCTCCACTGTCCCGCTTACATCTGTCCCCCTGCTACCTGTAGGCAGCACCAGCCTGCTCGTTTGAGAGGTCGAGCGAGGTAGGAGGTAGATCGGGGGTGTCTCGCAAAGAGCCCGGATCACCCTGTCCCTCCTTTACCTGGCGGTGGGGTGGGAGGGAAGGCAGACGCGGGAGGGCGGGCAGCCGTCCCCCAGAGACCAGGTGGAGACGGGTCCCTGGAAGTCAAGTGTACAGGAGATGTGTCCTAGGTGTGAAGGGTATCAGTAAATGCTTCCTATTTTAACAGCTAATATTTTCATTTAGGCCTCATTTATGCTACAACGGATCTCTTATCTTGTCATATGCAAATCTGACCCAATACTGGGCTCTGGGCACATAAGCTGCTTCTCGTGCATATCGGATCGGGGACGGAAGCCTATGAGTCGGGGGCGGGGCTGAGCTGGAAATCAGGAAACAGGAAGTCCGGTCCTGGCGCGTGATTAACCTCCTCGAGGCTCAATTTCCGTATCTTAGAAACGACGTGAGATTAACGACCTCTGAGGTACTTTTCGGCCGCAGAATGCAACGACACGGAGCATAATTTGACTATTTAAAATGAGTGTAGGCATCAAGAATCATTGCGGCTTTGCTTTTATGACATCATGTTAATCACGGACATATCATTGATTTGGTGCCAATGTTTTTAAAGGAATACAGCCTCCAACTAAAAACACTGTTTGAGAAAGATATTCAGCTATACCACAGGAAGGTGCTGAGTGTTGACCATCTTTGACGTCACAAAAGGCAATTTCATGGGGGTCAACCTAATATTATCTCTTTTAAAAGGATTCACTTTAAGACATGATTTCAGATATAATGCGATTTTTAAAAATTCTGTGGAGAGCTACAGTGAACACTGAGAAAAGAAAAACAATGTATCATAAAACAGATCCCCTCTGACTTTTCACACTTTTCATTTTATACCTGAAAAAAATGCACAGAATGAAGGTTTTTCCTTTCCTCAGCCTCTACCCATTAAATAACCAGACCACACTGCAGAGTGTTGTCCGAAGCAGCTCTTATGTGCTGTATTTAATCACCCTTAAGAGATGGGTGATGGTTCCATCCCAGGGTTCCAAAGAAGAAACTGAGGCACAGGGGAGTTAGGGCGTCTGCCCCGACCCCCGGGTGGTGTCTGGATTCAAACCCAAACCTCAGGACTCCAGAAGCCTCACTCTCACCCCTCCGCCGGCTGCCCAGCGAGTGAATACCAACTGCCATTCATCACACCCAAGCTGGAGGGTTTGAGGTCCACGCGTCCACACGTGAAGGACCCACGTCCAGACACAGCTGTCGCGTGGCAGATGGGTTGCTGTCTTTCTTATGGCCTCTGGTGTCGTCTCGGAGCCCAGAGAGCTGGTAGAGCACGGGCTCCGGGCGTCACCTCCTGGCAGTTCCTTCCTGGGCATTCGTGGCCAACCTGAAGACCTCACTGCATAAGCCCCAAAACTTCTGCTCCAGGAAGATTCCCCTGGCAATGGAGGCAGGCCTCCCTCTCCATCACAGGGCTTCCTGGAAGTGTCTCAATAACATGGATTCTGTCAAAGGGGCAGTAAATTTCCATCAGAGAAAATATGATAACTTGGCAAAACCCCAACTTTAGGGATCCAGGTTCCAGTTGCCCGTGTTGATTTACTGCAAAGGGGTGTGATAAAGGTAGAAAGGGACTATTGATCTCAGCAACTGTAAAGACAACAGTTACTGAGACTTGCGGACAAAGGAGAATTATAAAGGAGATGAGGTTCCATGAAGGAGTTCGGTAGAAAACCGCTAAGAGTTTGTGTGATTGGAGTGGCGTGGTGAATGTAACATCTATTCAGCAAAATATATTCTGGTGTTCCTTCAGTGCTACGCTCGGTGGGAAATGTCAAGGTGACCTGTTCGTGCGTGGATCCTTGCGTTTGAAGCCTTCTGGGGAAATGAAGTGCAGCTTGACAGAGAAGCAGAGTCCTGGGAAACTTAGGTATCTACGAAGCGCTGTGGACCCTTGGGAGTGGGAAACTGACCCTGGACGCCGGTTTATACAAGACTTAAAATATTGTCTCTGCATTGAATCACATGTACCTATCTGATGCATTGCAACATTCATTTGTTTACAGTGGGTGGTAAAAACTTTGCCGTGACGTTTACAACGGTTTGGGCATGTTTTGGGTGTGGAGGTGGCCAGCAGAAAGAAGGCCCCTTGGAAAAGGCTTAAGGAAGTAGAGGGCATTCGGACTGGACCTTAAATGCTGAGCCAGATGTGGACGTCTGGCCATGAGGGCAGGGAGGGGCAGGAAGCTGGGCAGAAGAACCAGACGGGCCAAAGAATGGCCACTCCTGCCGGCCAACGTGTGGGCCAACCCAGGGCTGGCGGCCGCTGCCGGTGGGAGCCGCCTCCAGGGGCAAAGGTGACCTTTCTCTTGCTCTCGCTGTGGAGAAAGAGATCCTCGGCATCAAATCCTATGCCCTTCCTGTTCTAGCGTTGGACATTGGCCAGGTGACCATTTCTTCATCTATGAAATGGGGTGACCATCTTACGGTGTGTGGTTATCAACAAGACTAAATAAGATGACCTGTCCTAGGGACCCAGGACGGTGCCAGTCTGATGGACCTCATTACCGTCTTCACCAGCTTAACCAGCTTCCTCACCGTTTTCATCAACATGGCCTTTTGTTGGGAAAGCCCAGCAAGGCATAACGGGCCTCAGTCTCGAGCTCTGAGTGTTGGGAGCATGTGATGTGTGTATTTTGTAGGGTGGTGGGTGATGCGGATTAAACAGCCATTACTAAGGCAATACTGCGAGCGGTGGTGCTGAGGGTAACACACACTGGAGAGGCAGGGTAGCAAAAGGACAGCAAAACTCTAAAAAAATGGTTTGGGCTACGTAAAAGAAAAAACCACCTATTAGTTGCTTTCTTTACCTTTCTTGCCTGATTTTCAGAAACTGGTAACAATTATGCATATCGATAAAAAATGTGGGGCTTCCCTGGTGGCGCAGTGGTTGAGAATCCACCTGCCAATGCAGGGGACACGGGTTCGAGCCCTGGTCCGGGAAGATCCCACATGCCGTGGAGCAACTAAGCCCGGGCACTGCAACTACTGAGCCTGCGCTCTAGAGCCCGCGAGCCACAACTACTGAGCCCAAGCGCCACAACTACTGAAGCCCACGCGCCTAGAGCCCGTGCTCCGCAACAAGAGAAGCCACCGCAATGAGAAGTCCACGCACCACAACACAGTGGCCCCCGCTTGCCGCAACTAGAGAAGGCCTGCGCTCAGCAACGAAGACACAACGCAGCCAAAAATAAATAGATAAAATAAATAAATTTATTTAAAAAAATGTGCCGGATTAGTTTACTGCTATTGTAAAAAATTCTAATCAGTCTTTTAAAACTAATTTTTATTTGATTTTCAAAGACTAAGCCAAGTTCATGTAGGCACATCATTTACAACTTCTGAACTATGTAGCATGCTCACCCGCTAAGACCCGAGGGCTGGAGGGAAGGAACATGGCTCCAGCCCAGATGGTATCGTTAGTCTTCTTCATGGCAAGAGTAGTATATGGGTTCATGAAAAAAATATTATTAAAAATATCATTTCCCAAGCAATGTATTCTCAGCCTAAAAAATTCAAACACAGAAGAAATGTATTGTCATAAGTCTGTTAAGTCCTGTGAGAAACTCCCAAGTCCAGAGGTGTATCACCTCCTCTTCACAGCTGCACCTGCTCTGGCCTCAGAGGCACCTGGCGGTCACCCTGCACGGCTGTACCCTCTGCACCCTCGGATCTCCAAGGGTGACACACAGACCAGGAACATCAGCACTGCTGCGGAACTTGATGGAAAACAGATTCTCAAGCAGCCCCAGATCTGCTGGACCAGCTCTGCCCGCTGGAGGGGGCGGTGATCACGTTTCCACGAGCCCTGCAGCGACTAAACGCGCGTGCGAGGCCGCCAGGGATCCATACTGAGTTAAGTGTGCAAACACAGACATCAAAACCACGGGATTCTGCAGCCTGGGCTGGGTGTCCTTCCTGACTCTTCATCCTGAACTAGACTTTGAAGGAGGAAAAGAGACAAGTGTTCAGTGAAGAACTCCCTAGGACACGGGGAAAAAATAGGACACTGAATGAATCTAGGTTCATTAAAATTTTAAATTAAAAAATTGTCCTGAGATGCTTCTTACCTATAAATACACACACACACACACACACACACACACACACACACACAAAGGTATACAAATATAAAAGAATAAAGAATGGCCTCTGCATCTCCACTGCTCAGCTTAAGAACGAGAACACCACCGGTCCAGCCGCCCCGGCTGCGTCCTCACCTGCCCCTTCCAGCCCCAAGCCCATAAGGTAATATTTCTCCAGGTTAAGGAGAGATCAGTCTATGGGCAAATCAACTGAAGAACTAAGAAACACACAACAGGAAGGAAGCTGTGAGGAGAAACAGGGACACAAAGGGACCTTCTGAAACATCTGGGGACCAGAGAACTTGGAGGCAGAGGCAGAAGCAGGGGGGTTGCACCTGGAGGGGATGGTTTCCGCTCAATGCAAGGAGAGGGGAGCCCCAGATCCTGGGGCGGGAGGTGCCAACGGGCTGGGATGAGGACTTGGGAATTTGCTGGCAAAGTCTTTGGGAAGCTGAAGGCGTCCCGCTGGGATGTGATTCTGACTCAGTTCACTCTGCAGCCGCGCAGCCATGCATCAAATCCAATAAAAATAGCACCTTGACAGCTCCACCGTTGATGAACCTGAGTTCCATCCCGGTTTTTTGCCATAGGTGTTATTTCTGCGTGGCTCTCTCCAGTGTGTGTAAAACTCGCTCCAATCGCAGAGAAAACAAAGACACTCGTTCAAAAGAAGATTATTTAAACCACATTCTGGGAGAAATTTCACCTGCTTACGTCTATGCTGCTTATCACGTGACTCAGAAATGCCAGGAGTTTCACAGGATCCACTAGGTCTGCGTGCGTCGTCCTTTTGAAGATGAGGATGTTATCTTTTTACAGGATTTTCAGGTAAAACGTTTCCCTCTGCCAGCATAGACTCTGACTTTGCTGTCCCAGTGTTCAGAGTGCAAAGATAAGAAAATGGTAAAGAGTCAAACTGTCTGTTCTTATCAATGTACCGAACATGTCAGATCTATTTATTTTTGGAACCATTTTCTTCACTCCCTATTATTTCTTTTCAACTTCTACATTATTTGCCGTATAGTTTTCTAATTCCTAGAAAATAGGTGAGATGAAAGGGGGAAATCGTGGCTGAATTTTGATCCACAGAAGAGTAACTTATTTATTTAGTACACTGTTGATCTGCACTCAGACACACAAATGCATTTGTTCATTTCTAAACGCATTTGTTTTAAGTGCTCCTATATGAGGTTGTGCATTATTATATCATCTGGAGTTTTCAGATATTTGTGTGATATAAAGACAACCCCAAAACGGCTATTTCTTGAGGTTGCACAGAAGTTCACACAGAGGCAGAGGCAACGTGAATATAAACATATTTCGTTATTGGCAGGCGAGGGCTGGAGAAGGGAAACTAAACAGATAATATTTCAAATTTTTGCTGGTTGACCGAAGGTTTAAAATAACCCTACTTAGCACATCTGAGGGTTAAATGAAATGCCATTACATATGTGGATATAAATAACGCCATGGATGGCACAGAAGAAGCGCTCAGAAACTTGGCCGGTTGTGAATTCCGGCTCTGTATCGGCTAGGGAAGAGAACTCATGGGGTGAGGACAGTGTGGTCTTGGGGCAGAAGAGGAGAGAGGGGGGCAGAGAGGAACCCTTCCTCGTGACCAGTGTCCATGTCCTGATGTCTGTCTCCCCTCCTGGTGGCCGGCTCTGTGCGAGAGGGACAATCTTCTTATTTACTATGCGTCCCTGCCCCTGGAAGTGTTGGTTGACTCAGTAAAGATCCCTGAGTCCTTAGTGAGTCCTTGAACTTGGACTTTGTGTACTGTTGTTGAACGTTATAGAGCGTAAACCTTCTATATTCTAGAAGGTCCATCTACAGTGCCAGCTAGAATGCCACACTGATTGTATTTCAGCAAGGACTCTTCATAGGTGACCAACAGTCAAATCAAAATCCATGGCCAAGGTGATGCCACAGTCATCGCTGGAGAAACCTTCCTTTGGGGTGCTTTGTGTGAAATTCTAATGTTGCTTTTGTGTGGATTGACAAAGTCTGAAAATGTTCATTTAGATATTAGTATTGTCCTGGGAGATATTCTGAGTCTTTAGTATTACAGATGAATTCAATCAAATAGTATCCCACGAATTAACTAAGACTAGATCATCACTCTTCATCCCAGTGGAATATCTTAGTGGCTCCAGCCACAATGGTTAGCCATGAAAAATCACACATCTGGATCACTACCACGTGGGATGGGAAGAAACAGATTTGGCAAGCTACTGGGTATCATACAAACATGTTCCGCTTTCTACGTGAATAGCACGTGGTCATAGGGTGGAGAGAAGGGAAGGCTCTGAAAAGGGCTGATCGTGAGCCAGTGGACACGGGGATGCAGCCACCTGCCCCACAAGTCAGGTGTCGACGGATGTGAGGCCACCTTATTTTCACTGTCACAGAGGTTTGCGTTTTGGAGACAAACGTCTTTTTCCACTTTCAATCCTGCCATTAGCACCACTGAATATAATCCCTAATCCCTGATGGGAAAACAAAGAAGCAATAAACAGGGACATTGGATCTACCAGCATCATAAAACCCGATTTTTCTTGAGGGCTTCTCTCTCGTGGTTGTCTTACCTCCTTTGCCAGGTTTTAGGCAGCAGGTGACGTCTGGGATCCCCTTTCCACTCCATAAGCCCCCTCTCAGAGGAAGATCCACTCCTTAAAGAAAACCAGCAAACACACACATGCTCTCAGTAACTGTGTTTTTATGCCATTTCGGTTTATTTACCTATAAACTGGGCATAAAAATGCAGACTGGGGGGCTTAAACAACAGACGTTTATTTCTCACAGTTCTGGAGGTTGGAAGTCCAACACAAAGGTGCTGGCAGATCCAGCATCCGTCGAGGGCCCTCCTCCTGGCTTGTAGAGGGCCATCTTCTCCTTGTGGCCTCACACAGTAGAGAGCAAAAAGAGAGATCCCCCGGTCTGTTCCTCTTCTTATAAGGGCACTAATCCCATCATGGGGGCCCCACCTTCATGACCTAATCACCTCCCAAAGCCCCCCCACCTAATACCATTAGGGGTTAAGTTTTCAACATCTGCACCTGAGGGGGATGTAAACATTCAGACCAAAACAAACCTTGACAAATTACAATCAGTGAAAGAAGCCAGATACATAAGGACACATAGTGCAGGATTCTTCTTGTAGCAGTGGTCCCCAACCTTTTTGGCACCAGGGACTGGTTTTGTGGAAGACAGTTTTTCCACAGACTGGGGTGGGGGATGGTTTCAGGACGATTCAAGCGCATTACATTTATTGTGCACTCTATTTCTATTATTATTACATTGTAATACATAATGAAATAATTATACAACTC
This sequence comes from Grampus griseus, assembly GCF_964374135.1. Classification (NCBI taxonomy): domain Eukaryota; kingdom Metazoa; phylum Chordata; class Mammalia; order Artiodactyla; family Delphinidae; genus Grampus; species Grampus griseus. The sequence continues at coordinate 86,260,101 of NC_139006.1, read as the reverse complement.
ACCATAATGCAGAATCAGCGGGAACCCTGAGCTTGCTGTCACTTGCCACTCACTGATAGGGTTTTGATACAAGTCTGCGAGCCATTGATTTACTATGGTCTCTGGGCAGCCAAACCTCCCTGCTAATGAGAATCGATCTGCAGCCGCTCCCCAGTGGGTCCCAGCGTCCCCACCTCAGCTCCACCCCAGATCATCAGGCATTAGATGTTCATAAGGAGTGTGCAACCAGGACCCCTCGCGTGCACAGTTCCCCGCAGCGTTCATCCCCCTTGAGAATCTAATGTCGCCGCTGACCTGACAGTGGTGCGAGCGACGGGAGCTGCTGTAAACAGAGACGGAGCTTCGCTCGCCCGCCGCTCCCCTCCTGCCGTGCGGCCCGGTTCCTAACAGGCCACTGACTGGTACCGGTCTGTGGCCCAGGGGTTGGGGACCCCTGTATTGTAGGACAGGTGAATCATAGGGACCAAAACAGATTCGAGGTCACCAGGGGCCAGTGGGTGGGCAGAGTGGGTACAGGGCATTTTTATGGGGTCAAGAAAAGGTTTTGAAACTAGAGAGCTGGTGTTTGTACATCACTGTGAACACAGCAAATACCGCTGAATTCTACAGCTTAAAAGGTTAGTTGCATGTTATGTGAATTTCACCTCCATAAAAACATTTTAATTTTTTAAAAAGAAATGCACCAATTTTTAAAAAAATTGAAGCAACTTTTTTACTCTTCCGTCTTCTCCACACCGTCTCCCTTTTCTATCTGGTTTTGGAGAAATACAGGCGTCCTCGCACTGGGGCCTCCCCGACCCTGCAGCAGGAGGGGCAGGTCTGCGTCCAGGAAGGGGAGGGAGACGCAGAAGTGACTTTCCCTCCCTGAGAGGCCCTCAGGCTCTCCCACCAGCCTGGCCTCCGCGACCCTCCCAGGTCTTCATAAAACTGGGGACCCCTTGCATCTGCAAAGCGCTTGACTCACCCCACCCAGAAGCAAAAGACCAGGGCGCTTTTATGGGAGGAACCTTCAGGGGTTTTCCGGACCAGACCAAGCGGGTCAGGTAAGGGCCAGCCGCCTTTCAAGTCTTGAAGCACAAATGCTGCCAATTAAATTAAATTATGAAACACTGAGGAAAGTGATAAAATAGTGGGAAAGGCAAAATACAAAACAATATTCTATAATGAGAACGATGAGGGAAGATGGGAAAAACTAAATGTTAATGTGTTAGTAGGATAGAGTTGGATTTCGGATGAATTTTATTTATTGAATTAATGATGAACTTTATGGAATAAATAAGGCAGGGATAAATAACTCATTTCATCGGTATATACATATACTTATTGTATATAGACACAACATATACGTGCATACACACACATAACACACCTAGACATGCAGCAAATTACACAACCAGAAATTATGGAGCTCATCTGGTTCCATTGTGAGGAACTCTGACCAACAGAAGTTATTGAAAATGCCAAATGGGCACCATGGAAGCGAGGGAGGACCTGCACCTGGAGTTCTGGAATGCTCCCCGGCGGTGGGCCGGCCCCTCCCATCCTCACAAGGATGCAGGTGCAGAGGGCACGAGGGTGTGGGGTGTGATGCGGGGGGGTTGAAGCTTCAAGGCAGGAGGAGTCTGTGCCGAGGTGTGGATTCTGTGGGCACAGGCCACCCTAGCAGTGACAGAATTCTCTGCAAGGTGGAATTTAGTGTTAAATTTGGTGGCTGTCATGGAAACCTCTTCTGGCACCTATGTTTTCAAAAAAGTGGGAAACAGACCAAGAACATCTGCCAGACTTCTTGCTGGGTCAGTCCCGTTCTGCTCTCATTCTAGGGCCCAGCAGCACTTGAATCTGAGGGAGGTACCATTCTTCCGAAGACTCTTCGTCTCTCCCGCCCCTTCCTCCACCACGGTTGTTCCTGTCTTGAATTATCCCTCACTGCTGACGCTTCTTGAGAAATGTCCCCTGCCGACATCACCCCTCATGGGAAGAGCCCTGACTGCCTCAGGTACCTGTGCGCCATAGCCCAGGGCACGTTGAAGGAGACCCCCCGCGCTCTGCCACAGGAGCGCCCCTCTTCCCAAGCTTCAGTCCATCCTTCATCCGTTCCACTGCCCAAGTCCTCACGGAGCAGAGAATATCAGGGTGGAATCTGAGGGGTAATGGTGCCCTTAGTCACACAGACACAGATAGAGGCAACCCAGTTGTCCCTCAGCTGGTGAATGGCTCCATAAAATGTGGTTCATCCTTACGATGGAATGTTATTTGGCAGTAAAAAGGAATGAAGTACTGACACACGATACAGCACGAATGAACCTTAAATATATGATGTTAGTGAAAGAAGCTAGACACAAAAGACCGCACGTATGACTCCATTTATATAAAATGTCCACCACAGGAAATCCATAGGGACTGAAAGTAGATTGGTGGTTTCCAGGGACTGAGGTGATGGGAGAGTGAGGAAGGATTGCTAATGGAGCTAAAGGGTGTTTCTTTTGGGAGCAATGAAAATATTTAGAAAGTAGATAGAGGTGATGGCTGTAAATACCGTGAACGCTCTAAACGCCACTGAATTGTTCCTTTATAATGGTTCATTTGATGTTATGTGAATTTTACTTCAATTTAAAAAAAAGCCCTTAGATTTAAGGCTCAGAGAGATTTAGGGGTTGGAGGCTAAGGGTTTAGGATTCAAAAGGGATTGATTAAGGGACTTAGAATTCTAAATATATTTCCTGTGTCATTAGGTTACCAGTCGGCCTCTCTGGGCTGCCTTGGAATCCAACGGCAGTGAATACATCACATTGTCCCGAGTTTCAAACAGCTGATTTACAAACAAACTTTCGGGATAAAATCCTTTCCTTTTTAATTGTTGAGGACCGTCTGTAATTCAGTCTCTGGAATATAGTCAATCTTTGGCTTTTGTCCTGAATTCATCGATAAAAAGACATCATAGTGGGAATCTTTGGGGAAGTGAAATTCAATTTAATCCATGTTTTCTGTTTGTTAGGTCCTCCGGTAATTGGTAAATGGGGAAGAAGTTTGAAGTTCTTGGTTAAATAGAGGTTTTCGGATTATCTGTGAATTTCAATTATCCATGCTTCACCTGGCCCCCAATTAGCACTAATAATTGAGTTAACTGAATAGAAGTCATTCCCCATCATATCAGTTTAACTAGGGGCTTATTTCTTGTTTCACTAATGGAGACCCCCAAGCACAAAGCCCCTCTCTCTAACCGGCACCCATACCCCCAGCCCACAATTTGTCAAATTAACGTTGTTTAACGGGCACAAAGTTAACTGTATAGTTAATAGTATGAAACAAATGTTCTTGATAACAAAACATATGTTGCTAAGAAGTGTAACCAGAAATTTCTCAAGCGCTCTGGGTCATCCTGGCATTTACAGCCAGAAGGTACTACACAGCGGATCTGAGGCAGAGTCAGAAACCTTAACCAATGTTTTCAACTGATTTGTATTTTCACTTTGCGTTGAGATGGTTATTGTCTTAATTTACCCCCGTCTGGAATCAGACAGCTTTTCAAAGTGCTAGCTCATTTCAGCATGCTGCCCGTTTTCAGACGTGGTGTTTATGTTTACTCACCACAATCCGTGGGACTTTCAAGGTTTCAGTTTCTCTCCTTGGACACATTTGTATTTATATTAAACACAATAAATATCTCCCATTCCAACAGCCCCCTTTTGACCTCCTTTGATCTCTGAATCCCAACACCCCTAAACGTGACATATAAATTAGCCCAGCCCCTCCCGCGAGGCGGGGAGCTGAGGGCAGGGTTTCATGGGCTCTGGGCCCTCTCTGTCTCTCCAGCATCGTGTTTTTCCATTGCCATGGAGATGCAGTTCTGTGGATGGAGCACAGCAAGCCCAGAGAAGGGAAAAGTCCCTGCTAGGTAGAATTACTAACTAAACAAACGATCATGGTGCCAGGGTGCCGGGGAGGGGTGCCCAGGTTTTCCTTTCCTCCCCACAATCAGATTACAGGTAAAAGTGCAAACACTAGAGAGGAGAGGACGCAGCTGCTCTTTTAAAGACACAGCAGACACGTTGCTCTGCAGAAGACACCGCAGCTGGTGGTGAAAACGTGGAGGGTTTAAGGCTCCTTTTGTGAAGATATGGCTGTCCCAAAGCCCATGTCGAGGTCTTCCCGGTGCATGAAGAAATAGAGCCCAGCAGTGGGGACTCCAGGAGAAGCCTGCTCGAACAGACGATCCATATTGTCCTGTGTGGGTGATATTGTCCTGTGTGGGTGTCCTGTGTGTGTGAATAATACCCTGCTCTCACCAACACCGCAAGCAGGCACTCGCGCGGGCAGTTTCTTTCCAGAATTAACAAACTAATGAATAGATGGTTCTTTACTATGGTTTCTAAAATCAGAAAACTGCCTGTGCCACCATCTGAGGAGCAGATAAACAGCCTCCTAACATCTGCTTTTCTCAACAGTATTTGTTTCTTTTATTTGCATTTCTTTTTAATGATAGATTGGATTTTGGTGGAAGCATCACTGATCAGTCTCTAAGGGACGTGAAAAAAACTGGAAGACATAAATCTATGATGAGGAAGTAAATGGCCATTTCCATTTAAAGGCATCCGTGATTTTTTTTTTTTTTTTTAGGTTGGCAATCTGCAAAGATTTTCTAAATGCAAAAAATATACAGTAGCATCTAAGGATCAATTATTTATTCTGTTACTTTGGTAAATATAAACTGATCACAGTCTGACATGGGAACTCTGACGGTAGTTGGGAAATTCTCTCTTCCTCATCCAACTTTTGTGACATGTCTCGGTCACTTTTCTTGCAAAATGTAATTGAATTCTGTGTGCACTGTCACTTTTATATCGTGTGTGCACATTGCTGTGCTCTTACCAACTTTTCATTTCTATTTGATTTAAGGTGTGCAAACCCTAAGTTGTCTCCAGCGATCTCAAGTCAGCAAGACACGGGGGCCGAGGTCCTGGTGTCTTATATCAGGCCTTCCAATGCCTTTTAAAAGTGATATTAATTGGCCTGTTAGTCTTAACAATCACTGAGTATTTTTTGGTATTTATTCAATATAATTCTAGATATTGGATTTTTTTTTAAGACAGCAGTTTTTCTCATGCCCAAAGACTGTTTTTTACCCTCATTTTTGACTTTCATTTTAAAGAACTAAAGTGACTTTAACATCCCTTAGAACTTGTTTCCGGGTAACAGAGATCACAGTAAAAAAAACATGCTAAAGTCCACTTAATTTTCCTTTTCTAAATGCAACATAGTTCATTCTTTCACGTTAAGTCTTTCCCCTTTGGTATGAAGACCAGGCTTCTCCTGATAAAATCCTCCTCCCGATGTCAAACCTGGTTCTTTTAAATGGGCTTTTAAAATATCGACTTCCCCGAAATCATTTCAGGGCTTTTGACAGTGCAAAACTGACATGCTTGGAGATCTATTTATAAAAGAAAGGAAGCCTCAGTAGAAACTTCTCTCTGCACGGTCTTGGCGACCTATCATAATATTAGTGCAGGCGCTCATCAGTGGGGATTTTGGGGAGACGAGAGATGCAGAAAGGGTGGTGCAAATTACTGATATTCGACAAATACTCATCTTAAACACCTGTTTCCTAGCAAACAGGAAAGTCCCATCTCTACTCTTGGTGGGGGTTTTTTGGTAAGATATGCATTACAGAAAATAAGAATATAGATTAAGAAAATGGATATGCCATAATCCTTGCCGTTTTCTGTCATCATGGCCCTCGTGAAACAATTATTTTCATTACTGTCAATAATGTAATTTTTAAATGATCTCTATAACATTCATGAGGGTTTCTGATAAGCATTTTATGTACGTATGACGTGGCCTCCTGGATTCGGCCTATCCCACCAGCGTTCCCAGACGCCATATTCTAGGAATTTGCTTGCTTTCAAAACAAATGGGGGGAAAAAACCTCCTGAGTACTGACCAGGAGCTCTTACCTGCTGCCGCGCTGAATGCAATTTCCACTTAGCTCAGAAGCAGCTCTGTGAGCGGAAAGGCCTCCGATTCAGCATGAAAGGCCGTGGACCCCGAAACGCTCAAAAGGCTGCCTCTTTTGCACCCCAGGATCACCCAAACCTCTACTTTCTCCCACTCCCCCCAGACCCATCAGCACAGAGAGAACTCTGGCTGAATGTTCACTAAAAGCAGACTTGTCTTTGTTCAAACACTTCCGAGCGTTTTACTGGTGAAAATCAAGGGTGAGGTCTGAAGGTTCGTGTGTGTGTCTCCGGGTTGATAACCTGGTGTCACTTGGTGAAGGCTTCCACGAAAACTTGGCCTCTGTGGCCGTGTATCTCAAGGCCCCGAGAAGAGACTCCGTGAGGTCAGCTTATAAGTGGCTGATGTTTCTCAAAGGCTATTAAGGAGAAATGGCTTCGGATTCTTAGAAATCGGTGGTACGCTTTGAAATTGGCATTGTTATTGAAGTAACAAAAGAAATCCCCTGGGAGCCTTTTAGAAACAGTTTGTTATGACCAAAATTCCCGGTAGTTTAATTGTACTTTTCCTGTGAGCCTGTACACTGTGATGTAAAGAATGACCCAAACACTGTGCTGGGTGCGAGAGTGTGCGGTGTGTGCATGATACAGTGTGTGTCTCATGTTACTGCCGTCCTGCCACTGCCAGCGGTGTGTGCACCCTGCCTCACGGTGTGCAGTTCAGGGGACCCCCTCGAGTGCCCTTGTTCCGGGACAGAGGTGCCCAATAAAGCCATGGTGCCATTTGAGACAATAAGCAATTAAAAATTAAGCTTTAGGGATCAACTGTGTACGTTATAGCCAAGAAATGGGCCAAAGAAGCCTAAAACCCACCAAAATGGCAGGAAGGAGGTGGTTCGAACGTAGCAAATCGCCTTTGTCCAGTCAAAAAGGGACTTTATTTTGTAGGAGAAAAGTCAGCTGTGAAACTTGTCTTTTGCAATGCAAAGACCTCTTGCAAAAGAAACGTCCCCTCTTGTGGCAGAGACAATAGACACACAGCTCTTTTTAGCCTTAGAGTTTAAAATGCTTTTTCCAGTTACAAAAGTACATGGCAGTGTTTAACCGTATAATTTGGTGTGTATACAAGTAGCCTCTTAATAGGTTGCCACGAGTGAGAACTATTATATAATTGTGAAGAGCTACTGACAGAGAATGTTATTAAGCATTTAAAGAAAGCAGGCAACCACGCTGAGGTTTTCAGGAAAAATCATCTTTTCCAGTTTTACTCAGAACAAAGGGAAGATGATCTCTTTTTCCTGGGATGTGGAGGCCATAGATTTCCCCTCTGCTCTCATTTTAGAGGCTGGGGCCCAACAGCAAGGAGGGATTCAGATTTGGGCCTTGCAGTTCTTAAAGTTAATCATTAACTTCTCTGAAGTCTTGTGGTGTTTCAGTGGAACTACAAATATGCTACTTTTCCAAGTAGCCTTCCTTGTAATTTCCCATTTTACCCCCAAAGTCTAGTTAGAAGCACCGTCCTAATGTGACTCCCATCGAGTGAGGGAAAGACTCAACCTGCCCTTCTAATTTTAATGGAGAATTTGAGTTAAATAAGATGGGTAAAAGGACCACCGAATACTCACTCTTATACTGAATACTTAATTTGCATGTTAAAAGCTGATCATTAATCCTATATTTTAACTCTGCAAATGTCAGGAGGTATTATTTTCTGACGAGTCTGACAGTTCTAGGGATAAACTAGACTGTTCTGTTGCAAAGCCCATGAATGGATGTAAGAGTTTCTGTATCAAAACTAAAGACCATTAACTAATTCATGGAGAATAAGTTTGTTATCACATTAAGACTAAGGGTAGGAATCCTAGAACGAATTGTAACCAGAGTAGAATCATAACTGGAAGACGGTGTTTATTAAAATCCAATTATCAACGTAATACCTATACATCAATACTCCCCTTCACATGCTCTAGTGTTGCAGGGTCTGTCTGCAGCTTCATGTTACTGAAGTGAAATAAAGATTAAGATTTCAAGTGGCCAAAGGACCATTGATTTGTTTTTTTCAATGTTCGAGAAAACCCAGAAACAGAGATCCAGCTAAGGTGCCTGGAACGCAGCTAGCCAAACGATGTTTTCAAGTGATTCTAACATGAAATCAATACGACCGGCAACAGCTTACGTAATTCTGAGAAATCAGCAAATCAAATAAATAAAAAAGCTGTCTTTGGACCAAATTGTAGTTTCTAACAAGGCTGCCTACTGTGGGTTACGGGCCCGCTCATTAAGCTTTTAAAGCTGGGCTTCACTAATGCCACTTGAAGCGGGGGTGGGCCGCTCCCAGGCCAAATACGGAACAATGCTCTCCTTAAGCTTATTAAGTTTACGTTTCATACAAATGGCTGTTTGAAATGATTTGCTCATAGACGTGCACACGGCTTTCAAAATAACAGTCTTCATACCCTGTAACACAAAAAGGAAAGGAAAAGGGCAGTGGAACCAGTGACAAGGAATTAGGCTGCAGATTTTGTTTTGAAATAGAACATTTGGATCTGTTCCTCAAATCTTAAAATGACTTTTAAAAGATAGTAGGTCTTAAATAAAGCTTGTTGACAAACTAATTATTGGCTGAATGCAAATGGTCGGCCTGAACTCAGGGCAGCAAAATGTAGCCAATTCCCTCCACCTCCAACACTGGATTTTACATTCTTTTAAATCTCAACAGAATTTTCTGATCTTTCTAAGAGACACTTGAAAGGAAACAGGTTATTTGTTTAAGCTTAAGTTACATTCGCTGTGTGAAAGCCAGGGACACACGGTTATCCATCACTGAGCTGGCTGCAGAGATGAAGCTTAGGGTGTAACGAGGCTCCAGCATTTTAGCAGCAGAAAATGGGCCCTATCTCCTTACCCCATGGAAGAAGGGGGTGGGAGTGGGAGAGCTCACTCAGAAACTACGGGAAACGCCTAAAAACTCTCCTTCTAAATCCTCTCCTCAAGCCCAAGTTTTCATCTGGGACAAGGCGAAGAGCTGCTTTCGTACCTTGTAAATTAAGAGCACCGTTTCCATGTTGTGTGTTAACAAAATCAATCACATCTCGAACCCCGCCAAAGCGCCCTTTCACTATATTTCGTCCAGTTTATCCTATAAAGACGAGAGTCGAGAAGCTCAATTCTGTAGGTGTTTCTAACTTGTGCTCTCAACCAAAATTATTTTACACTCCTCCACATCAGAAAAGGTATAGCTTTCTAAAATCTGAAATTCAAGATGCCACCCAGGACATTTAAATGGGAAAAACAAACAAACAAAAAAAGACTCAGATGGGGGCTATTCTGATTCTGACTCTAAAAGAGGAAGGAGCTTTTCTCAACAATTCTCTCTAAGTTGAGGGTTCCGTGCACCAGAGGAAACGCTCCCACACCAGCGGCCGTTTTTGGCAGGAAAGCCAGCAGTGGTGGGTGGACCACGTAAGAGGATCTCTCCCCTCCTGTCCGCCCAGAGATTCTGATCAGCATGAAAACCCAGCAGAGCCGTGGCAGAAACAATACGCAGTGTATTTCGTGTCGCTCATTTATTCCACCTCTTTCTCTCTCTCACCGTTGAAGACAAGATTTTAGTGTTTTCCAAAGAAACACAAAGCAGAAGCTAAATAATTAAAGTCTGCTGTTACAGGCCCAAGCGGCAATTATTAACTAGAGAATATTTATGCAGGACCGTCAAAGCTTCTTTTGAAATATTGAAAATGTTCCCAGAGAAAATGGAGTACTTTTTAGCGTTTTCGAAAAACGAAATATATATCAGCTTCCCAAACACTAGGCACATCTGCTCATCTGAAACTCAATACTGCTGTCGTTGTAAGGTTTTGTATAACTCACTTCCTGTCTACATACTTACACAACAGGATATTTAAATAACAAAGACAATGAAGAAGCCAGGCAAAACTACGGCACCCCTGACATCACATGTGCGCTTCTTCCTTTCCTAATCCCAGCTCTACGTGTTCTGAGTTGCAGAAATAATTAGCACGCACAAGGACATCTTTAGACTAGTGATTGCCTATAACTGCACACAGTAGTGGGCAAGGAACCAGTGTTTATCTGGGCCTGTTTACGTTGCAGGGGGCTTTTTGCCTCCCAGAGGAAAAGCCACTTGTGGCCCCATTGCTCACGTGCTTCTGAGGTCCACTATGACTTCCAGATCAGTTTTCCCATCATAATGAACAAGCACATGGAGGCACATGTGGGCAGATGTTTCATGTCCCTCCCAAATCCACCAAGACTCTTGCCGTATTTAACAAATTTTAGACCTTCAACCATATTTTCATTCACTTCTTGAAATACGTGACTTTTTTTTTTTGCAAGTCAGTTGGTCTTTAATTAGGAAAACATTGGTTATTTCGACATGTCTTTTTCCTCTTTTCTACCTGAGGTTAAAATACATGACTTTTGTTTCAAGCTCGCAGAGATATAATGTCATTTCAAATGTACACACTAAAAATACTTCAGTTAAAGGAAACCTTTTCCATGACATTAAAGTGCTCTCTGCCTCGTGTAGATCCCAGTTTCCTGGTTTGGAAATCTAAGCTAAAAGGAATCTTCATTGTTTTACTACTTCCTTCATTGGAACATTACTGAACATATATTATACATTATTTTACACGGCTTTCATCTTGTCATTAGCGCGGGTCTATTGTATGTAATCAAGTTTTGCATATGAAAGTGTAGGATTAAGTATCTTGCTGATTCCTGTGTTCCCTTTTATTGGAAAAGATGCACTAAGGGCCCCCTCTTTCCCTCAGCGTCTGTGTGAATTAAGTCAGCACAAGCACATACATTATGAGAATCAAAGCTGTATGCCAAAGACTATATTCAATCTGAAAACCAAGAACACATTTAAACAAAGAAAACAATTCTGTATAGAAGAATTCCAACTTTAAAAACTCCCAGGGGTTGTAATATCTCCACTCATCACTGGAAAATTACAAATGTCTTGCATCTGTATTTATAGATTTAACAGACTTGTATTTCAATGAAGTTATCACATTTTAACATATGCAATACAACACTTAAAAGATTTTTTTCAAATATAAAATTAAATATGCTTGTGTTATGGAAGAATTGAGACACATATGAGGGTAAAACACTAATCACCCGTCATACAAGACAACCACTGATTCACATTTTGTTACATATTAAAAAACAAATACAATATGTTTTCATAATTATGTTAATATTTACATATGCCATTTTAAATCTGAATCACAGAATTCTAAAGTGGGAGAATTTATTTAGTTCTGACTTCTCATTTTTCAGATGAGCTAAGGCCCAGAGAAGTTAAGTGACTTGACAAAGGTCACACAGGTAATCACGGCAAAGTCAGGGCAAGAAGCCATTCCTTCCATCTCTGTCCTTCAGATGCCAAGCTGTCACTCTTCACACTGGCCCTTCTCTAAATGACCAGAAGCCCAGGGAAGTAGGGCATACTTGAGAAAAAATAACTTGTCATATAACATAATACCTAGGAAGACGCACTGTCTTTCAGGCTATTAAATCCCCTTTTTGTGCAGAACAGACCAAGACCATTGGTAATGACCCCGCCATTTTTTAATAGCAGCTCTCTTGAGATACAATTCACATATCACGTACCTCACTTACTCCATCTGTACATTCAGTGGCTTCTGTAATATACAGAGCAGTGTGCAGTCATCACCTCAATCTAGGACCCCAACCCTTCCATCACCCCACATCCATCAGCAGTCCCTCCCCGTTTTCCCCCAAGTCCCCCACCCCCGGAAACCACTCGTCTACTTTCTGTCTCTATTGATTTGCCTCTTTTGGACATGTAAGAGTGGCATCTTACAATATGTGGCCTTTTGTGCCTGGATTCCTTCTCTCAGCATACTCTTCTCAGGATCATCCAGGCTGTAGCATGTACAACTTCATTCCTTTTTTATGGCTGAATAGTTATTCTTTGTGTGCTTATACCACATACTGGTTTTTTTTTTTTTTTAAATTCTTTTGGCCACACTGCCCAGTATTCGGTATCTTAGTTCCCTGACCAGGGATCAAACTCACGCCCCCTGCAGTGGGAGCGCAGAGTCCTAACCACTGGGCAACCAGGGAATTCCCATATATCACATACTGTTTATCCATTCATCGGGGGTACACATTTGGCTGTTTCCGCTTTTTGGCTGTTATGAGCAATGTCTCTAGGAACATCCATGTATACGTGGTTGTGTGGGCGTGTGTCTTCATTCTTCTTGGTTATATACCTGAGAGTGGAATGTCTGGGTCACATGGTAACTCTGTGCTTAACCTTTTGAGGGACTGCCTGACTGTTTCTGAAGCAACTGCCTCATTTTACATTCCCACCAGCATTGTATACGGATTTCACCACATCCTTACCCACACTTGTCATTATCTATCTTTTGATTCTCACCATCCTCGTGGGAATGACGTGGTATCTTGCTGTGGCTTTGAGTTGCATTTCCCTAATGTCTAATGATGTTGAGCATCTTTTCTTATGTTTATTGGCCATTTGCATATTTTCTTTGGAGAAATATCTAGTCAGATCCTTTGCCCATTTTTAAATTGGGTTATTGGTCTTTGAATTATTGAATTGTCAGTGTTCTTTATATATACCAGATACAGGTCCCTTATCAGTAGGATATAAGATTTGCAAATATTGTCTCCCATCCTGCGAGTTCTTTCCACTTTCTTGATGGTGTCCTTTGTCAGTTTGATTGCGTCTGATTTATCTGCTTTCTTTTTTGCACGTGGTGTCATATCTAAGAAGACTTTGCGCGTATTCAAGTTCACGATGATTTAATATATATTTCCTTCTGAGAGTTTTATAGTTTTAGCACTTACATTTAGGTCTATGATCCATTTTGAGTTAATTTTTGGGTGTGTTGTGAGGAAGAGGTCTAATTCTTTTGAATTAGACCTTTTCATTCTTTTGAATGTGTGTGTCTAATTGTCCTACCACCATTTGTTGAAAAGACCCCGGAATTTTTAATATGAAGCAGGGAAGCATGACTTTTAGATGATTTCAATAAAATGTTTGTGTGTGTGTGTGTGTGTGCGCGCAGGGAGTTTTGTGGTTTTGTTTTTTTGTGTTTTTTTTTTTTTTTTTGGCCATGCTTTGTGGCTTGCAGCATCTTAGTTCCCTGACCAGGAATTGAACCCAGCCCAGGCAGTGAAAACTCCAAGTCTTAACCATTGGACCACCAGGGAATTCCCTCCAATAAAATGTTAAAGGAAGAGAATGTAGATCTGAAGTAGGAACAATACTACAGTTGTCACACACTATTTATATCCCTTTAAAAAATCTGGGGTATTGTAAAAACAATGTAAAAACTTTACACTAACTAACTGATCTCTTAACTGGTCCTAATCTTAGCTTTTCTGCAGCCTATGACTGTGATTCATGAGCTCCCGTAGATAGCCTGACAGAATCCTGGCAGTTTAAGTAGGGTGACCTTGGACTTATTCTCACTTTCCATTTTTGATATCTTTCTTTTCCACATTGTGTCCTTCCAGGAAATGGTCTCATTCTTTCCAGTTCTCAGCCCACAGCCTCAGAAAGGGATAACGGCTCATCAAGATTTGGATGGACACTCTGTAGGTATTTTCTTTTTCTTTCTTTCTTTCTTTTCCTTTAGTTATTTATTTTTGGCTGTGTTCAGTCTTCATTGCTGTCATCGTGCTGCGTGGGCTTCTCATTGCGGTGGCTTCTCTTGTTGTGGAGCATGGGCTCTAGGCGCACGGGCTTCAGTAGTTGCAGCACGCAGGCTCAGTAGTTGAGGCGCACGGGCTTAGTTGCTTCACGGCATGTGGGATCTTCCTGGACCAGGGCTTGAACCAGTGTCCCCTGCAGTGGTAGGCGGATTCTTAACCACCGTGCCACCAGGGAAGTCCTGTAGGTATTTTCACTTCGGTGAATTACTCGGGGGAAATGAACACGCAGAAGGACTAAATGAGCCTTTGGAGCATCATGGTAGATGCTCGAGGGAGAAAACTTGCTTAATTCCTCCCGACAGGAAGTGCAGGTCGTTCCTGACCTGAAGGAGAAACATGATTAGCAATTCTTTTTACTGAAAAAAAGGTGGGTTTTTTGGGATATGCATATAGTTTTTAAATGGTCAGGCTAATCTGGAAAGTTTTTGCTTTGGTTTTCATTATTATTCTGTCACACTAGAACTGATCATTTCCTCAGTGCTGGTGGGAAGCTAGCAGAAGTAACTTGTTCTCTTGTTTCATTTGAAGACTTTTCCCCAGTGGTCTGGCGGAAGGGATTTTTGCAGGTTCTTAAAAGGTTGTCTGTGGGTGTTTATTTCTCTGAAGCCAGGGAAGATTGAACCTAAGTATCCTACGATCTACTGTGGTACATCCGTACAAATGAATTCTGTGCATCTGTCATGTTAGTCACGTGGAATGACATCATGATATGTGGCTGAAGTTAAAAAGTAAGTGTAGAACAATGTACGCTGCAAGATCTCTTTTTTGTAAATATATATGTGTATATACAGGTATATTTGCCCGTTTGTAGTTAAGAGGGTTAATCCCAGGCATTGGAGCTTGGATAAAGGAGGGGGTGGGGAGATAATCTTTTTACTGTATACACCTACATATGTTTGAATATTTCATTTAAAATGAGCATGTATTACTTCTGTAATTTAAAAATTAAAAAATTTTAAATAACCCAACTCCATAAACCATTTAATCTGGTTCTGGTGCCTTTAAAAAAAATATGCAACTTTATTTTCAAATTTTTCTGAGATTATGTTGTTTATTTAAGGATGCTACTTATCCTTTAAGTCAAATTTGGTAACTTATATTCCTTAAAAAATTTTAGAAAGTTTGCTTCTTTTGGATTATTAAAGTTATTGATATACACACATTGATATAATTACTCTTTTTAAATTAAAAAATATTTTCATATCTTTTATTCCTAATGGTTGATTATGTGTATTTTCTTTCTGTCTCTTGATTAGACTTGGCAATGTTTATCTGACTACTGATTTTTTTTTTTTAGTGTTACTGTTCAACTCAATTATTATTATTATTTTTATTTATTTCATTAAGTTGTTTGACTTTTACCGATTTTTTCTCTTCTACTTTTTTTAGGTGGATTTTATTTCATTTTTTTGGACAACTTTCTGAGTTGAAATCTTACTTCATGTAGTTTATAATAAATGTATTCTTATTTAAGACTTTGATATGTAGAGCTGTCTCTTCTTTTTTCCTCTAAGTAGTAATTTCCAATTGGTTTTTCTCTTTAAAATCTTTAAATTTATATTATATTACTTATATATGGTATTTAAAATTTTTGTTTTATTATTAATTACCTTTTTTTTCTAACAGGTGGTTGGCTATTTCTGTATTGTTAATTTCAAGTTGTTTGCATAGTGGCTCAGAAGAATGCCTTTATGATTTCTGCACTTTGGAATTTATCCGTAGTTCCTTGTGGCTTTTTTTTTTTTTTCTTTATAATGACTATTTCCTAACTATTTGCAGAGAGGGTATATTCTCTCTTCATTAGCTAGAGTATTCCATATTTTATTAGCTCAACCTTATTGATTGTGTTATTCTCAACTACTTTTGTTTCTTTAACCTGTGATGTCTGTTAGATGTGTGTTGAGTCCCTTAACAAAGTGGACGATTTATCTATTTTCTTGACATTTTTTAGTGCTTGCTTTATATGAAGCTCTTGTGTTAGGTATTTAAATGTCCATGACTTTAATCTTCTTATAACTTTTACCAGTTTGAACTATCCCTTTTATTTCTTTTCATCATGAATTCTATTTCATCTGTGGCATCTATTATTACATTTAATTTATTTTTATTAATACTTGCCTGATGTCCGTCCTTTTATACTGAACCTTATTGTTTTGTTTATGGTTGTCTCTCATGAATAGCATATAACTAGATTTTAAGACCAATCTTGGAGTCTCACGTCTCATTTATTTTAATTCTTAATACATTTTAACTCATTTTACACTGTGTATTTTCGATTTACCATGATTTCTCCACGTTAGTTAGTTTTTAACAAATTTTCCTCCTTCTGATTTCTTTTCTAGTTGTTACTCATAAATTTTGAACACATATACTGAACCTTTCTTTTTTCCACCCAACACAAACAAAAATCTTATCATGTTTTTCTTTTTTCTTTTTTGGCCGAGCTGCGTGGCTTGCAGGATCTTATTTCCCGGACCAGGGATTGAACCTGGGCCCCCAGCAGCGAGAGCACCGAGTCCTAACCACTGGACCTCCAGGGAAATCCCACTATGCTTTTTTTTTTTCTACCTCCTGTGGTCTTGAGATTTGGGGCAATTATTATTCCAGATAGTTATTTTTATATTTCTTATAATCAACACTTACTTAAATGCAGCAACATGGTTTTTTTTTTTCTTTTCTTCTGATTTCTTCACTCACCCCTGCTTCTTCTGTCCCTTGTCTTCTTTTAAATTTATTTTTTATTTGCAATTTCCTTTAGTCTGCAGTTCAGAAGAAGAATCCAGGCCCTGAGGTTGGCCAAAACTTGCAGAGGGAAAAACATAAAGTTCCAATTCTACTTGTTGAGGGGATTTTCATAAGGGAGGCAGCAGATACAGAATGAGACGTCGTGTCTAGAATTAGCATTGAGACGGGCCTTGGGCCTGAAGGACAGGAGGGCAGCTGCTGGGGTAGGTGCCCTGACAACCAAGACGTGCAGGGCCTCAGCAGAAGCCTGTCGAGAAGAGGTCCAGGAGGCGTTCCTGCTCCCAGCGGGGCAGCCGGCCTGCACAGACCTGGGCTGGTGCTCCCCGACACACGCCAAGCAGCCCCTGTTTATAGGCTGTGGCCAGTCAAGGGGCCCCACCGGCTGGGAACCGAGGGTCATGTCCCAGACGCCTGGGGCCACATTGTGTTTCCCAGCTTCCAGAATCCGTGCCTTCACTTACGACACATTGGCATCCCATCCAACACTCTCACCTCTGTCCTGCCGTCCGATGAACCACAGTGATAGAAAGGCCTCTGCCTTGACCCCAAGACCCTTCCAAGTAGGGGCTGAAGCCGGCTGGTCTCACGGCCAGCCTCTCCCCATGGTAGCATCCGCAAGGTTCCCGAACCTGACGGGGGTGCAGCGGTGTCTCACACCCTTGGCCCTTCTCTCTTCCATCAGATGGCCTCTTCACCTCCAGGACAGAGGGGTACCTGCTGGGGACTCCAGCGGCCTTTCTTTGTCCTTCTCAACCTCCATCCAGGACCCCCGTCTTCTGCCCAGTGTAAGAGGCCTTGGGATTTTGATCTTCAAGTTCAGTGAGACCTTACCTCTTAACTGATTTCTCAGCCACCAAACCTTCCTCCTCACTGCAGTCAGAGCCACCTTTAAAAACAAATCTGGGGGCTTCCCTGATGGTGCAGTGGTTAGGAATCTGCCTGCCAATGCAGGGGACACGGGTTAGAGCCTTGGTCCAGGAAGATCCCACATGCCACGGGGCAACTAAGCCCGTGCGCCACAACTACTGAGCCTGCGCTCTAGAGCCCATGAGCCACAACTACTGAGCCCACATGCCTCAACCACTGAGCCTGCGCTCTAGAGCCGGTGAGCCACAACAAGAGAAGCCACTGCAATGAGAAGCCCGCGCACCGCAAAGAAGAGCAGCCCCCGCTCGCCCCAACTAGAGAAAGTCCGCAGCCAAAAATAAAATAACAAATTAATTAATTTAAAAAACCATATCTGATCGTGTCCTTCTCCTGGTTCAAGTGCTCTGGTGGCCACCACGCGCCTTCAGTGAAGTCCGCCTTCCTTTGCTCGGCCCGGGTAAGTCCTCGGCCACTCTGGGCTCACAGACCAGGGAGGGGCTCGCAAAACGAACAGCCAGTTCAAAATCAGATTCAGGCTGCTTTCAACTAAGAGCAACAGAAATCCCTGGCTCAAGGCTGAAACCAAAAGGCAACTCATTTGTTAAAGTCCAGGATAGGGTGTCTGCTCCAAGCCTGGTGGAATCAGGCTGCCCACTCCTCCAGGGTGGGAGGTGGCCCAAGGCACCCCCGCTCCAGGTGACCGCCTTGAGGGGCAAGGAGGAGAGCTCTCCTCCACCTCTGCGATCCCTTTCATCCACGAGAAGGCCCTTGGCTAGAAGCCCCTCCACCCCCACCCCAGGCAACTCCCCATCACGCCCCTGGCCAGCAGTGGCATCATCTGGACATATGGAAACCAAACCCCAGCCGGGGGAGTAGGGCCACTGTGTCGGCTTAGACCAAACCGTCTTCCCAGGCAGCATTGCCCGAGCGTGGGCTGGACAGCACTCAGGGTAGAGGAAGGGGCTGGAGTGATTGCTGGTGGGGAACCAGCGGAGTCTGCAACAAATATGGGAACCAGCAGGAGGGCGGCGAGGACAGAGCGCGCCGTGGGAACATGTGCGTGGGTGTCTCCCGAGAGCGAAGGCTCCCAGGCTCCATCCCGGTGCAACATCTCTGTCGAAACCCCTGAGCAACTTGCAGCCCGAGAAGTGTCCTCACAGCTGGAGACTCAAGGCCGAACGCAGTTCCTCACCGCGAACGTGAATTCAATACATATGAGTTGAGTGAATGACGCCTCTGTCTCTGCTCATCTTCTGTGTTTAATATGTTATTATCATTGTGATAATGTCAAGGGCCGTGACGGAAATCACAACGGACATTTTAGGCTTTATGACTTGCGTGTGGTTTTACTGATACTGTGTACATTTAAAGTCAGATGTTCCTTGTATTCCTTTAGCCTCTTAAATTTTGTTTAACATCATTCATTTTTTTCTTTTTTTTGAAGACTGTTAAGGTTATCATCATATGTGCAGTTGACTTTGGCGGATAGAGTTGAGTCTATCCAGGAATTATCCCAAATTTGTGGCACCCCACTGACTGCTACATTTTGCGAGAAAATCTTGGCTAGAGAAAGAATCACCATTCTTATTAAAATTTCTCGGCGTCCGTATACCAGGGAGTGTAGAAATTATACAGAATAGAACAAGGGCATTGTTCCAACTTCAACTATCATAACAGGGCAGAGTGACCCTCACACAACAAGGAGGAAAGTCCTTCCTGTAGTACGTGGGACAAGTGGATTTTAAGAGCTGCACCCTTAGACACATAATTCTTAAAAACATCATATGAATTCAAAACAATTCGGCTTCTAAGTGACTGCACCACAAAGGAAACACAACCACTTTGAGTTTTCAAGTTTTAAAGGAGTTAATAATTTTGAGCCATTTCACTTTGCTGTGGTGAGCAGAATTAAACTAAATGACATAAACTACACAAAATGTAGTATGTGTAGCTATTATGATTCCATAGGACAAACCCTTTACTTCCATTTCAGAAGGAATATAATGGTCATCTGTTCTGATCACAGCTGGTGTAGGGACACAGAGACTCACAAAAACAACAGTGCCTCCGTCTCTGGAAGATTAGACATTCCACAATTAACGCACTCTTTTTTTTCACTTGTAAGGAATCAGGTATAATTCTTAGTTCCTGCCTTCATATCTGTGGCGTTCTCTAGCTGTTAATTTTGAGTCAGAAAATAGGTATCTCCACACACAAAAGAGAAAAGTAGTTGTGTGGCTTTTATGACTTCACACTAACGTGTACAAGACCAATACATACGAAACTCCCATCACATTTTGGAAATAAGTGTTCCGTGCAGTGTTCATTGAACAAAATTTGTTTTTTACTTGGTTTCTATATTTTTTCTCAGAGCGTGAGACAACCAAACTTTTTACGGTCCCTTGTATAGGTGTTCAGTATTTATTCCCTTTGGTTAATCAAGACTAAAATGGTACCGAAATGAGTAAGTAGGGTATTTGCACCATTATCGTCCCTGTAATTTTGCACAGCAAGGGAGGGTGAAGTAAGACTGCACGATGATGTGTGATGGGGGACAGAAAGACATCAGTCAACGGAAATAATATCATTATAGCTTCTTCTAGAGCAGAGTTTAATTTTTGGAATCCTTTTGTGTTGTTGGTGATTGAAAGAAAGTTTCATCAAATTTTCAATTGGGGGTACGTGTGAGCACGTCACCGCGTTTGAAAATAAGATTAAAAAAAAGATGAAATTTCCCGGCTTTGAAAGGGTAAGAGTAGTTGAACAGTTATCTACGTAATACTTCACGAATACAGTTTTGGGTTTTTTTTTTTTTTTCCCATTAGGCTTTTTTGTATTTTCTAAAGAAATGTTCTTTACCATGAGAAATATTTGTAAAATCATGTTTTAGTAATGTGTCCTGAAGAACGCAAGCTCTAGGATGGGAGTTTATGATCAGTTTGTCTAAAAGTTACTTCTGTGCTTCAGTCTAGGAAGTCCCAATATAAACTGGATAACCTCAACTGCAAAAAAAGAAAAAAAAAGTGGTGTTGGGGAGAGGTTGGAAAGTGGAATATTGTTTTCCAGCCAATAAGTATGGGGTAATTTATTTGCTAAAAAAAAAAAAAAGACATATAGAAAAATCAGTCCATTTTTAAGGATTGCTTTATTTTTACCCATACCCTACTTTAACTGAGTTATGATAACTCAGAAGGAAACTAGAGAGAGAAAGAGAAAAGCCACCAGCCGCTCCTTCTGTAGGCCCACTTTGCCTGCACGACGGGGAGACCCCGGGTTGAGTGGCAGCCCCTCCTCTTTGAATTTCCTCGCTTTTGTAAATTTGTCAGTCTGTCCATGAACTTTGTTTGAACAGAGTTTGGCACTTAATGGATGATTGTATTGTATTGTAACTCACAGTGTAACACATCTTTTCTGTATTTATTTTAAATAAAGGCTTTCTAGAAGCCGAAGGGCTTAAGCTGTAGGAAATAAAGAAGTAAGTGTGTGTCCAGACCTGCCAGAGTGCTGCATGTTTCTCAAATGCCCTGACGTCCACACCCCAGAAGTTTCAGCAAACCCAGGGCAGCCGGGAGGCCTCGCTTGTCGCGGGAGGTGAGGGCCGGTTAGCTCGTTTTTGCCGGGGAGAAGCCAAGAGCTGACAGGTTCTGGGTCTGTGGCCCCAGGGAATCCGATCTTTCTCTGCCCTGGGGAGTGGGCACGGTGCCTGGCGGGGGAGGAACCTACGTTTCCCATCATACTGGAGAACATCTAGATCAGATATTGAATGGAAACAGTTCTTAAACATCTGCAGTTTGGGGTGTGAATCCCAGATTCGCTTAGGTTTGACCATACCAGTGGCATTTTATGAAAACAAACAAGAGTTTGAAAATCAGTGAGGATGGGGTTAGTAGATGCAAACCATTATCAACACATGCAGAATGGATAAACAACAAGGTCCTACTGCATAGCACAGGGAACTATATCCAATATCCTGGGATAAGCCATAATGGAAAAGGATATAAAAAAGAATATGTCTATGTTTAACTGAGTCACTTTGCTGTACAGCAGAAATTCACACAACTTTGTAAATCAACTATGCTTCAACAACAACAAAAATAAAGTGACTTACACAATTGAAAGAAAAAGAAAATCAATAAGGAAAAATCAAATGGTTCTAGAAATGATCCCCATTTCAAGAGTACGAATACAATTTGGGATAACATTTCTGATGCCTTCAGCTGTTTTAAAACAACATATTAAATGAACATATAATTTTATAATATTGATTACATCCCTATAGGTAAGGGAGAACCTGAATATTCAGAAAGGATCTCACATTTGTCCACATAAATACACTATTAAAACAATGTCAGGTGATTGCACATTTTCACTTTTCTTGTTCCTAATAACTCGAAGTGCAATTCCCATTTTGCAGATAAGGTAATCAATGTAAACTGTTACTAAATTGTAGGTTGATAGTTTCACCTCCAAACTACAGTGAGGAACACTGTCTGGATTTTGTTTGTTTGTTTGTTTGGTAAAAATATCATTGCAAATGCAGTCCGTTACAGACTACAATCGTTTCTTTTGGAGAAATTGTAGGAGAAATTTCACTTAGATACCAGTATTAGGACATAATGTTTTTTGGTGGAAAAATGGACTTCTCATTTTTCAGATAGTGCAAATCTTGTAAAGAATAGTACTTCCCTCTTTGTTTTGGACGCTAGGAAGCTCAGAGGAAGATCCTGCTACCTCTGACAGCATGTGGGATCAACGTGTGCTTATCTTAAGCCTGGTGAGCTGACCTCGACCCTGATTTCATTGTTTTTCTACTCTTGTTTTTCCTAACCCAATTCTCCCACTGCTGACGCTTTCCTTTTGTATTTTATATGTCTCATAAAACCAATTCAAATCCTTTGAGAAACTAAAGATTTTTTCATAGAGGTTCTCTATCCACCAGTGAGCACGTTTTCCCACACAAATATGTAGCACACGTCAGGTGTCCAGAACACAACAGTGCTTCGAGGTGAGTGACGAATGCCGACCGGGGTGACACACATGGTGTGAGTGCAGAGGATGTGATATAACTTATGCACGTGCAAACACCAATACACAGAGCTGGAAGTGGGTACTGGAGCTCATGACAAGTTCCTAAAGCTATTATGAGGAGACACAGATTTGGTTTCGTCCACCTTAGAATCATCTTTAAAGCAGCCGAGGCCATGTGCTCTGGCTGGTGGATGGGTTGGCGTAAGGGTTAGTGACGCGCTGCAGGGCGGCTGCCTTCCCACCCCCTCCCTGGCACTTGCCAGCTCTGCCCGCTGGACGGGGCCATGGACGCTGAACTTGAGCATCTGTAAAATGGGACGATAGTGACGCCTACCTCGTGGGATTATTGGGAGGATTAGATGACATAAAATGTAAGCTCTTATGTAATAAATATTCTTTGTTAAATGAGCGCTTAATCCAGTGCCTGGCTAAGGAGTAGTAAATGTGGAATGAATGAACGAAGGAATGCACAGTTGTGAAAAATTAGGATTTAAAAATATTTTGAACTTTCGTCATCGTCTGCTTTAAATGATGACTGCCTACTTGAAGTATTTTTTAAATTGTTCATTGTACTACATGTTTCAGCGATCTAATGTGACTCCCTCACATTCCCAACTCAGCTTGGCCACCGTGACGCTGGCCACCGTGACGCTGACAAGAAGAACGAAAGCTTTTCGGTGACTCAATTAGTACAATTTAGTGACTCAATTGTAGAGACCCAGCCGTTTGTCTCTTTCAAAAATTCCATCTTGGCCCCCAGGTTAAATTGCATGCCATGGGTTCACTATCTGTTGCGGGCACACCAAAACACCTCCGCGTGCCCTAGAATGGAACGTCTGCTCACTGTACGCCAGTGAGGCCCCAGAGACACACACGCACCCTGGTTCCATCCCGAGAAAGATGGACCCTCTTAACCAAAGGCTTTCCTTGGGGCCAGAAGCCTGGGGTTGCCTTAGTGCCTGGATACATTCGTGAACACATCTCAGGTGCCGGTAGGTCAACTTCACTGTTCCTTTTTACTGATTTTAATTTTTAATTTTCTGATTTTTAATATGCTTCCTCCACTTTGGGGGGATGTAGTTTGGTTATAAGTCATCAATCAGCCGTGAAACTACTAACCAGAGTAGTTAACTCAAGTTCAACGTTAGGTTTGCTCTGTGTAGTTTCAGCTGCACTGGCTTCCATTTGCGAAGAAGATGGGGCGTTTCTCATATTTCTCCTGAAACTTAGAAGGAGGCCAAGACAAGCAAAGACAGCCAGATAAGATCATCATAAGAGAAGATAAATTCTTGAGAATTGTTTTTATTGAGATTGTAGTCACTTGTTAATCAGTTTATTTGGCAAAGTTCTTGCCTGCCTGTATAACTGCTACATCTTTGGTTTTTTTTTTTGTTTGTTTTTTGCGGTACGCGGGCCTCTCACTGTTGTGGCCTCTCCCGTTGCGGAGCAACAGGCTCCGGACGCGCAGGCTCAGCGGCCATGGCTCACGGGCCCAGCCGCTCCGCGGCATGTGGGATCTTCCCGGACTGGGGCACGAACCCGTGTCCCCTGCATCAGCAGGCGGACTCTCAACCACTGCGCCACCAGGGAAGCCCACTGCTACATCTTTTATAAAGAAGGCAAAATCGTACCTAGTTACATGCTACAGCGTGGATGGACCTTTGGGACGTTATGCTCAGTGAAATAAGCCTGACACAAAAAAACAAATATTCTGAGATCCCACTTAGATGAGGTTCCCTCGAGTAGTCGAATTCACAGTCACAGAAAGTAGAACGGTGGTAGTCCGGGGCTGCGGGGTGGAGGAGATGGGGAGTTGTTGATGGGGACAGAGTTCCCCTTTTATAAGATGAAGAGAGTTCTGCAGATGGACAGTGGCGATGGTTGTACAACATTGTGAATGTACTTACCGCCATTGTACCGTACACCTAAAAATAGTTAAAATGGTAAATTTTGTGTTATGTCTCTTTTACTGCAATAAAAAGTCACTAAAAAAATTGTACCCGGGCTTCCCTGGTGGCGCAGTGGTTGAGAGTCCGCCTGCCGTTGCAGGGGACACGGGTTCGTGCCCCGGTCCGGGAAGATCCCACATGCCGCGGAGCGGCTGGGCCCGTGAGCCATGGCCGCTGGGCCTACGGGTCCGGAGCCTGTGCTCCACAACGGGAGAGGCCACAACAGTGAGAGGCCCGCGTACCGCAAAAAAAAAAAAAAAAAAAAAAAATGGTACCCAATCTTATTCAGCCATAAAAAGGAACGAAATTGTGCAATTTGCAGAGATGTGGATGGATCTGGAGACTGTCATACAGAGTGAAGTAGGTCAGAAAGAGGAAAACAAATATCGTATCATATCATTCACATGTGGAATCTAGAAAAATGATACAGATGAATTTATTTGCAAAGCAGGAATAGAGACACAGATGTAGAGAACGGACATATGGATACCAGGAGGATGGGGGGAGAGGGATGAACTGGGAGACTGGGACTGACATATATACACTACTATGTATAAAATAGATAACTAATGAGAACCTACACAGTTCCCTGTGTATAGCACAGGGAACTCCACTCAGTGCTCTGTGGTCATCTAAATGGGAAGGAAATCCCAAAAAGAGGGGATATATGTGTACGTAGAGCTGATTCACTTTACCGTACAGTAGAAACTAACACAACATTGTAAAGCAACTATACTGCGATAAAAATTAATAAAAAAAATTGTACCCAGCCTTCCTCATCAACGAAATGTCTTGACTCCATAATTATGACGACTCACCCGTATCCTGACCACTTCTTTTCTTATTGTTCTGATTCTAATATCATCAAACCACCTAAATGCCAAATTCTGCTTTCCTTCAAACTGTCTTCTGTGATGTGTCAAATGAGATCTCACGCGAAGGTTTCTGAGCATTTATTCCCTCCTCTGTTTCATTACAAGTATATCTGCCTACCCACAGTGAAAGAGATGTTGCCGGTTCCCTTATTTTATTTTCAGTTCTCTTAGAAAAGTTTGCATCAACACGCACATGTAATCAGTTATGCATGGGGAAACATAATGAGATTTGGGGGCAGAAAAAGTCATTGGTTTTGCTGTTGTAAGAAGTATGGTGTTAGTAACAACCTATCTGTTAAGTAATTAACATACTGTGGGATCCTGTGATAAGAAAAACACTCCCTCCCTTCCCGAACATGGGAAATCTTTCCAAAGAAGAATCCTTCCTGAATTTGTCTTTCCTTAAATGAATTCTGCTCTGCGGCCTACTTCCTTTTATTCTTCCAGCCATTAGGAACCGCATCTGTGGAATTCCGTATCAGCTGTCCCGCAGCCAGCTGCTGCAGAGACTCTTTCACTTAAGTTGATATTAAGAACAGATTTGAGGGCCCTCTACCTGCTGTGAGGTTCTGACGTAGTTACCCCAAACTGCAAATGGTGAGAAAACGTGCCTGCAAATCCCTGGGACTGTTAGTCCCATGATGCTTTTGCCTCAATTCTGAATCGGCACGAACGCTCTGACCGAAAGTTATTAAAGATATCTTTGTCATTAACCAAAATCGGTGCACAAGAGTAAAAGAGAAGCCGTGCTGCGTTGAGAACAGGAGTAGGGGTCATCATGGAATTTTCCTCTGAGCAGAAAACCAGGACAGATTGTTAAAACGGCTGATTCCCTGGGAAGGTTAGAGTTTCTGCCGTGGGGAAAAATGAGGAAACCATTCTCTGTGTCGCGCATATGGGTCCATTTTGCACAGATCTGGAAGAGACGCTTTGCTGATTATTAAACTATTGAAAAATTCAGGTATGGCTTTTAAGGTGTATTCAGACTCGGACGCCACGGAGAGGTGAAGAAATCGTCACGGAAGTCTTTCAAACAACACGCAGGTTTCCACCATGACTGACTAAGCCTAAAGCCCAGACAGATTGACCCAAATTGTCAAATTTACACAAAAGACGGCACCAGAGAAAGCTGCTCGGTGAGAAGCTAGGAGAATCTGGACATGGATCACATTAGAGGTAATGGGGTGTGTGTGTGTGTGTGTGTGTGTGTGTGTTTAGAAGAAACGTATAGTGTCTATTTCACTACTACAGTATTCATCACCTTCCATAAGAATTAAAATTTAAGAAACAACTGAGATAGTTTCCTACACCACGATTAAAAATATTCTGTTGGTTAACTTCAGATTCAAGCAGCCTGAAACCATTTTGTAAAGACTATTTAAAATATAATCACAACTTTGCCTCTCATCAGGGCAGGGGGTCACCATATGTTAAATTCCATACTGAATCGCTCACGCTGATGGGCTGTTTTCCCTTCCTCCGTAATCTAAATACAGCGGATTCTCTGAGTCTCCAGGCTCTAAGGAAGGGAAAGAGTTTAGGAAAGAACGGCAAGTTAGGACTGCGGTAACGTTTTTGAAACCATCAGTGACTAAATAAATAGCCAATTTCCATTTATACGTGAGATTGCCACCTACTCCAGACAGTATAAATGCAGCAGCAGCTGTGATGCTCTTAAAACAGCCTTTACCTAGGGATACTGGTTGACAATTTAAATCAAATGTATCCCCAATCCACTCTGAAATCTCTAAATTTAAGTTAGTACAGAGAGCTAAATATTTTATACCTGGACTTAGGTATATGATGTCATTCTCCTTTCTCAGATATAATTTAGAAAATCCTAAGAAATTCACACAAAGACTTAACATTAAATATTTACTAATAAGTAGTGCACTTAAAATTTTGAGCATGCATATTTAATAAATATTTTTAGTTTGTCTTAGATTTCACACTATAGTTTAGAGAGTTTCACTTCCAGCTTTCAGACGGACAAGGCCTTTTAGGAGGTTCTTGTTTTTTTTGGTATCTGTTTTTCACTTCTAACTATTCTTTAATGGAATCTCTTAGGAATCTTTCTGATCTAAATGCCCAATAATCACACACCATTGCCTGACTTATGCAGACAAGCCATTCAACACTGTTTCATTAAAATGCCATTTTCCTTAGCTTGAAGGGACAGAGTCCCAAATCCTGAACAGATAATTCATTAGACCATAACAAGGGAAAATAAGTATTTTTTTCTCCAACTATTTCATTAACCAGAATTCTTTTCTGTTATAAAATTATAAATACCCAATGTATATCCAACCATTAATCCATCAGTCTTGCTGATTTCTCTCCACCCAAATATTGTAATTTACCTAAACATTTCAAAATAGGAGGACTTCTTTTGGGGGATTTCAGGGATGTATATTTTGTGCAGAAGCAGTGTCCTTAAACTCTAATGGGGACTTTAAATGTCTGAAGATATTAAACAGTTGAAATTTTGACCATGCTGAATATATTGTAGGAGTAGTACGAGAACTCATATATTTTGTTTTGATACCATTTTTAAAATAGTGTGTTGACAAACGAACAGTAATGTAAACACATCCGGCTCACGAAGGGTGCTCTCACCAGTAACAAAACCGAGCTGGTCCTCAAGCTGCCATTCCCCAGGATGTAACTCTTACGGCCTCTCAAGTTACATTCTCAGATTCTGCATGCATTGTAGAGAAACAGGGAAGAAAAGCACACTATTATTGTAGAACCCGCGTGGCCCTGAGTGAAATCACATGTGGGTGATAAGCAGGCTGGAGAAAGAAGGCAAGTCATGAAGCTCACAGTTTTATGTGGAGGAGTGTGGAAGCTTTGCTCACCGATTGTTGGTCTAACTTGTCAATTTTCCACACATGGAAGTTATTAGTGCAATCCTGTAGTCTTAAATAGACCTAAGAACTTTTACCATGGACTCAAATCCATTCCAAAATACTACAAAAAGTATTAAAGTTTCAGTAGGCAAATTTTAATCTCTTTGGGGGCGCATACCTATATATGTGATAGTGCGTCTCTATATGACATTTATATCCATGTAATCAGTTGCAACAGGGGCGTACTTTTATTTGTGCATTTTTACTCTGCATTGTAAAGAATTGTGGGCACTTCAATACTTTTCTGTGAATCGGGCTTAAATTTGATTGTTCAAGAATACATCGCACTCAGGCATTCAGGCTGAAACCAGCAACAATCGTCAACGACCTTTACCATGCCTGCTCTCCGAGTTAGTGCAGATCATTAATCATATTTTATGACCAGGAATCCTTCTCGCAGAGGTTCTCGGCCGTCTTGCTCCCTCCCTGTCTCTCTACCCCCCACTCCCTTGCTTCGTGGAAACGCACGCACATGCACACACACGCACACACATCACACACCCTGCACTCACGTTGCACACATGCAGAATGGCCCACTGGCTGAGAGTCCAGCTTTGCAGGCACAACTCCCTTCCTGGGTGCTGGTCCGTAGTGGTTTCTGTTGTAAATGCCCTGAGCTGGAGCGGGCCCCCGAGCTGCTGCAGCAGCCGTGAATATTAGCGAACGTTAGGCTCCGAGAGAAATGCCACCGCGGAAGGTAAGGCCTGGATCGTAGCGCGGCCTCCACAGCAGAGCCACGGCCGTGTCTTGGGTGGAATCCATCTCCAC
This sequence comes from Grampus griseus, assembly GCF_964374135.1. NCBI lineage: Eukaryota > Metazoa > Chordata > Mammalia > Artiodactyla > Delphinidae > Grampus > Grampus griseus. Next base: position 86,231,272 of record NC_139006.1, on the reverse strand, counting down.
TGCAGATCGTCACGAGGTGAGCAGAACACGGCCAGGAGCCTGGTGGGAGAGGGCAGCATTACTCCGCGCAGGCCACCGCTCCCTGGGTCTACGTCAGCCCCGGCTCGAGCGTGCGGGGGGGGGGGGGCTCCCGCTCCCACAGCCTCGCCCCTTCACCTCTCCTCCTTCCCCTCCATCTGCCCCCTCCCGCCCCTTCTCCTCTGCAGTCACCCACTCCCCGTGAAAGATTTCTGGAGTCAAATTGGGATTTCCATTCTCAGACTCGACTTAGTGCAACTAACTACGGCCCACGGAGAGTAGTAATTGGGGTGAGAAAGTGGAGTTTGAAAAACAAAAATTAAAGTGGAACTTTTCAAGGATAAAAATAAAAAACAACAGGGATTTTTAAATTGCCAGACAGCAGAATCTTGTTCTGAAGTCTTTCCAGTGGGACCCCATCTTGATTCCGGACTTCATCTGCAGATACCCTGTGTCTGAATACCCCCGGCACCTTTATCAGGAAGTTAGGTGAAACGCACACCCTAAGCGGCTTGTAAACCACGCGCGGCTGGGACCACCGGAAGGATACCCGCCTGTGAATCTGGATTCCAGGCTTAGGGCTCAGGTGCCCGAGCCGGCTGAACATGCATTCCCGGCACGCTTGCACGTATGGATGCGTGCCTGTGTGTGTATCCGTGTGTGCGCGTAAACAGCTTCCCGTAACTGGATCTGCGGCAGCGCTAGTCCTTGGGAATAAGGGGCGACAACTAGCCGCTGGGATCGGGATTCAGTGCTATTAGGGGAAGAATTATCAGTGTCTGAGTCATCGCGAGCCTCCAGACTTTCCCCGCAGTGTGGCAGAACTTTGTGCTGATGAGACAATAGTGGAGCGTGTGCGTTTCCTACAGGGCAGACCATTCCGGGGCTGGGGGAAGCCTCGGGCCTGCGCCGGGCCGCTGGGGCCCGGTCCCCTCCCCGCGCCGCGCAACCCCCGGAGCCCGGCCGGCGCCGGGGTCCCCGCGGGGCGGGCGCGTCCAGGGCGCGCGCGGGCGGCGCGGGGAGGGGGCCGGGCGCGTGGTGGGCCCCGCGCGCCCTCGCGCGTCCCCCGCGCCCGGGCGCAGCTGGCGCGGTCGGTCTAGTGCAGCGCTCGGCTCCGCGCCTCGGGCGCTCGGCTTCACCTTCAGAGGCGCGGGGCGTGCGCGTCCTCCTCCCCGGGCCGCCCGCCTCCCCGCCAAGGTAGGGGCCGGGGTGTAGGCGCGGCGGGGCCCGCGGGAGGGCGGGGGTCGCTGGGACCAGGCCTCGACGTGTGGGGGACCCGGCATGCGCCGCGGGGGTCGGGGCTCCGGGAAAGGACTCCGGGGCGCGGGGAGGGCGGTTCGCTTTCCCGGTGGCTAGTTGCTCCGCTCCGCAATTCCGGGAGAGGGAAGATGCAACTTCGGGCGGCCCAGCGAGCGCCCGGGAGGTGGCTTTTACCGCAGTGGAGGGGCGGGGTGGGAGCGCGGAGGAGGCTCCGGCTTTGTACACTTCGTCAAAGGCGACGCGGGAGGAGGGGAGCTCGGATGCGCTCTCCATCCATTAGGAGACAAAGAGCAAATTGCCTTACTTTAAAGTAAACCGCTCCGGCTAATGAAGGTGGGTGCTGGGGCCTCGGGGCCCGAGGAGCCGCTTCAGTTATTAAGGGTTTGGTGGATGGGGTCGATGCCAGTGGGCACCGAGCGCTGCTGCCTCGGGGACGTGCTTGCGGGGAGGGGCGTTGTTTCCCCCCTTCCCTGGCTGCGTGCCCATCAGCTGGGAGCGCATAAGTGACCCTAACATTAAAGGAGTGAGAGCCCGGAAGGGAAGTTAGGGCCGGAGTGGGGTTGGGGACGAGGGTTCTCGCAGTGACTGAGGCGGGGTGGGGAGACGGGGTCTGCGTGGCAGGGGCTCCTCGGAGATGCACCCAGCCTGGCGTGGCTGGGGGCGGAGGAGGTATTGATCGCGCTGTATACCCGCGTATATACTAGAAAAGAATACTTGGGGTGTGTGTTTGGGGGGGTGGTGGTGGTGGAGAAGCGCCTCGTCTGCCATTTCCAGGGGGAGCTAACCTACTGGAGTGTTAAGATCAGTATTTAGATCGAACCGCCTCGTCGAGTTTTAAAGAAACTTTGTATGAATAAGTTTGTTAAAAGACAGCCGAGTTGGGCATTTAAAACAGTGGTTCATGAAGGAAGGTTGGTGTGCGGTGACAATCAGCCGTGGTGGGCTGGGGAGCCGGTGGAGCTTTGCTATTAGGGACCCGAGAGACCGAGCCTTGGATCCGAAAAATGTGGGTCTGTAAGTCAGCCTCGCTTATTATCAGCGTTAATAAGCTCCCCGCAGCAGACCGGGATGTGACCAGGGGCTTCTGGGGTTGTGTGTCTGTGTTTTACTCATTCCGCTGGGCTTACTGATAAAGAATTACTTGGTCTCCGGGTGTGCAAAGATCAACTTGCTCAGCCCTCTTTTAAAATATATTCATTCTGTGCCTTGTTTAATCCAGATGCACAGAAAGCCATTTGCTGCTTCATTGTTGGTTTACATTTTTTGAAAAGGCGACTGGTGTAACCTGTGGAATTTGAAATGCAAATAAAAGCCTGTGGGAGTCGAGGCAGAACAAATCAGCGTTTATAAAGTGGAAAAGATTTAATGTCTTTGAGATCATTGCGGAGGAAAAAAACTGGAGAGGGGGAGTGATTTTTCAGGGAGTGAATTGTGACGTCAGGTCTTTTTGGAAAAGATGTTATTTTTAAGGTCTGAAACCCGGGTATGTAAAGTGCTTACAGGAAAAACAGATTACAAGATTAACATCTGTTAACATGATCGTTTATCTCCAGCCAAAAATAGGTCAGTTCTTTCTTAAGGAAACACGATTGCTGGCGCATGCTTAAATAATAAAATTAAAATAATGAGTTCATAAATTAGGACCAGCGTTTGTTCTAATCTGACCTGTGAAGAACATTTTTTAATTTCGAGATCAATGAAAGGTCAGAGTCCCTTTTGGGTGTTGAGAACAGCTTCACCCTGCGTCCATCCCCTCCCGGATGACCCCCTCCTTTTCACCGCGCTCTCCCTGTCCTCCCCCACCCCGATTGCTAATTTCCCCTTTCATCCATTGAGGAAGTACAAAACATATTTAAACGGATATTGTCTGACGCCCCCCCTCGTTAACGAAGGCAAACTCTCTCTCGGCGCAGATGGCTAACTTTCAGACCTCTGCTGTTGTTTTACCAATAAATGAAACGGTAGGGAAGGGGAAAAAAAGGAAACAGCCTTGCGAAGTCTCCCTGCCCCCTGGGTGTGAGTGACGGCTCTCCCGGCCAATCCGCAGCGGCTTTCTCCATCCCGGAGGTAATTTGGGGTGTGAGTGTGTACGCGCGCGCGCGTGCATGCGCCCATGTGTCTGCACACTGTTAAATCCGACCAGCCCCACGCGTCCTCAGGCTCCTGATTTGCACAGTTGAGAGCTGTAGACGTGGACACACTTTTTTCTGAGTCTTTGAAGCTAGGTGGGCACGCGGCAGTCCAAATGGAGACCCTCCATCCTCCGAGTGTCCCCCCGTAAAGAATGGGCGTAAGAAGTGCTTTCGGATTCCAGTCGAAACCTGCAGACGGGGAAGAAAAGGAGTGATGCGATTGTGCTTCTCAGAGACTGGGGAATCGAAATGTGTGGTTCCTTCCGTCACGTTCCCACGCGGCAGGCGCGCCCTGCGCTCTTGGGGTCGGAGGGAGGGAGCCCACTCGCCGGGCGCTAAGCGTAGCCAGGTCGAGGATTGTTGAAACTGGTGTTAACTGTAAAAGTGAAGGGCAGCGTGGACCTTTCAACTTCACATTTTATTTTCTCACTGGCAGTTGATCCTTAGTCCATGGCAAAGGCTAGAATGTGACCTGCTTATGGTCAGAGTTCTGCTGCCCACCCGACTTATGAATGCGAAGGGCTGGCCGTGGCTCCCGCGCACAATGGGCACATTCACGGGCGGAGCGCGTCACGGGCCGCCACACGTTTCCTACGGGTTTAACCCGGCACCAACTTCCCTAGGAATACTGGTAGTGTTGTGTGTGGACACATGCTACTAGCCATGTAGCATCTCTGTTCCGTATTGGAGTGGCTGTGCTGCTTCGCTCTGGGATGGATGGTAATGCTGTAGGGAACGGGTTAAGGACCCACATGTGTCCCCTGCTTCCCCGAGACCCCTGGGAGGCACCCTGCTACCCGACCTGGTCCACGCACGGTGTGTCCGGCTGCAGAGCCGCGCGGAGGTCTGCCGGAGGGTCCACGGGCGACCCCGGGCGACCTTCGTCCTCTCCATCAAGATCCTAACTCGGTTACAAGGTGGTGTCCAGAGCCCCGCGCCTCCCGCCCGGGCCATTTCCGCCCCCTAAATCCGAGTACGACTCGATTCTCTTCCCCCCGCCCCCCAATCTCTGTGAGCTCGCGGATTGAGGAATGGGCAGAAGGGGGAGGCGTCGCTAGATTAAATCATTCCTATTTCTGTTTCTCCCGCTGGTGCGGCGCTGGGCCTGGGGCGCCTGGGGAGGCGGGGGCCCGGCAGGGGCGGGGGCATTTACCTGCCCGCCCCGGGGGCGGCGGCCTCTCGCGGCCCGGCTAACTGGGGGAGGGCCGTGGGCGGGGCGGGCGGGGCGGGGAGGTGGGGGAGGGCCCGGCCCGCCCCCTCCCCCCGGCGCCCGCCCCCCGCCCCCGTCATGTGGAGCGGACGTCACACGCCTGCACTGTAACCCAAGAAGTGAAAGAGACGGGGACCCACGGCCCAACTTCGCACCGTAACAAAGGCGGGGGTCCGTGCGGGCCGGAGAGGGTCTAACTGGGGAGGGATCGGGCCGGCGGGAGGGGGCGGGGATGAGGTTGGGGGTGGGGAGTGCAGGGCCCGGGGCTGCCTTGGGGCGGGAGACTGGGGGGCCCGGCCGGGGGGTGAGGGCCTGGTCTGGGGCGGGGTCGGCGCGGGGCGGGGGAGTTCGGGCCGGGCCGGGCCGGGGCGGGGGGCGGGCTGCGCTGGGCCCCGGCTGGGGCGGGGGTGTGCGCGGCGGCGCGGACCGCGCTCCGGGGGCCGAGGCGCGGCGGAGGCCAGGTAATTGGTTTCTATTTTAAACTTCACTTTGTCCTGGCGGAGGTGGGGCGGTGGGAGAGGCGTGGCCCCCGGGCGATTACATAAGTGTTCATACCTGACCTGGTGCCGGGCCGCGGGCAGCGCGCGGATTTGTGCGCGAGGGGCTGGTGGGCACCGGGCCCGGGCGTCCCCGTGTGGGGCGTCCGCGCGTGGAGTTGCTGCGTCCTGCTCGTGGGACCTGGTGCGCGTCGGCCGTGGGGACCCCGCATGCCCTCTGGGCTGCGGCTGGAAGCCCTGGGGTGTCCGTGGTTGGGGGCCAGGCCTGCCGGCGGGGTCCACCGCGTAACAAAGGGCAGGGCTGCGGGACCCTGGGCCGCGCACCGCGCCGACCTAACGGCAGGTCGCAAAAGTCTTCATTAAACGTGCAACAGACCTGCATCTCCCCCATGAACCTGCCCGTAGGTCTCCAGCCTTGATTAAAGATGACTTAAACATTGAGGTGCTCCCACCCCGTGGCGGTGTGATAAATACCATTAAAGGTCTGACCGGAGGAGAAGCAAGGCTGGTTATTCCCCCAACAGGATCTTCGCCAGATTATCTTTCGTGCCTTCCTGTTAGTATGATCGGAGTATTTTGGTTTAGGAATGTAAGTGCTACTTTAAGGAACTAGGCATGCATGCTATTCGGTAGGATCTTTCTTCTGCCGCGCAAAAAAAAAGAGCTCGTTTTATCATTTGTTTGTTCCTCCTTCATTTTCTCTTGCATTCTTTGATTGTGGCGTCAAAATAGCTGTGTTATTTATATTGACACAGACTGGCCGGAATTAACTATCCCACATACCACTGCCGCGCAGTTTCCCCGCCTGTGTGCGAAATTGGAGGGTGCGGAGCTGGCCGGCCGTGCCTGGGTCTGGGAGTTCGGGTCTTGGAGAAGGACAGACAGTTTCACGAGAGCAATTCCCATGCCGTCTTGAATGGACCCTGGGAGACCCTGAGCTCTGAGCGAGACTCCAGTATTTTGGTAATGGAATTAGAATTTTGATGTGTTAAGATACAAGTATATTATGTCTGGTATTTTTCTTAGTTCATTAGTAAGGCTTTATTTTGTTAAATTTGCTAATTTGAATAAAATGAAACGTTTAGAGCACATTAACATTCTAAAAAAATAACAAGCCCCAGGGATGCGCCAGAAAGCTCACTGAGAAGAATGCGAACGTCTGTAAAATGAAACAGAACAGCCAAGGAGCATAGTGGGTAGGCGCAGGATTCAGCAGTGGAAGAAGAGAGAGGAGTTTTGCTTCGTTTCATTTCCGAAAGCTTTTGTTGTCAGCGTAATCTTTCCAAATGGCTTAGTATACTGAAACTTGCTCCATCAAGGACTTTTAACTTTTGGACGTGTAACTGATACTAGTCAGTGATGATTTGAGAATAGTTTTCATCACTGGTCTTAATCCCATTGTTATTTGTAGAGGACCTTGAAAGTTGACTGACTCATTTAGAGACTAAAGTTTCCTTGGGGCTCCGAAGTCCCCACATTTCTAACTTGATGAGACATCTCAGAGACCAACGCAGAGTGAATAGAATGGGAGATGTCTGTGAAAACAGGTCGATGCTGAAATCACCTTGTCTCCACTTCCGTGAATTAAACTTTAACTTCATTTACCTTACTTGCTCCTACGTGGAGATATTTGAGTCTTACAGGTGGAGCGTTCAATGGGGAGATTAAGTTTAGCAACAATTATGTGAAAAAGAAAAGGAGACTTCTTTAAAGAAGAACTCAAAGTGGGGTCAACTCGAACAGATGGTTTTCAGCGTTACTAAACAGGGAAAAATGATAATGTGACCTAGGAATTTAAGTAGAGTTTAGTCATGGATGGTTCTTGAAAAACCAGTGCTCAGTTTATTGGGTTGCTGTGGAGTTTTATTTATTCCTTTTCCAGGATACGTATTGGTCTTATTCATAATTTACCAGAAGGACTCTTATAAAGAATTTTGTGGGAGTGGCTCTAAGTCTGGCTGGAGATTGTGTTTAGAGTTTCAGCTGCATTATACCTTAATGGCATAGAAATAGGAAACTGAAATAGAAGCTGACTCTCTTCAGCGGGAAGGAGCTTGTCCAGACGTGTGTACTTTCCTTTCATAATATATTTGTTTGCAGTGTGCAAGAGACTGCACTCTTTTGGTTTTTATTCCATGTTCGACATTGCTTTCAGTTATATCATTAAAAGTGGTATTTTGCTTATAATGTAGCTGAATAAAGCAACTCTGTTGTGCAGGAAACAAATAACTTTTTCATTGGCGTTTGATGGCCAAATTTAGCTGGAGACAGCTAACCTTTCTCGGTGATAAGGCATAGATTTCAGCTGAAGGCATAGAGCTAATGGTAGAAAGCAGAAGAAAGTGAAATGTATTTGATCAGATATCTGCAGTTATAAATATTTGAACGTAACATTCCTTCTTCAAAAGCAGACATCTTACATGCTGTAAATGTTTATACCTTTTAGCACTTGGATGGACTTATTCTGACACAGTCAATTCTTTCAAAAAATGCATCTCTTTGCTGCCCTAACCCCTCCCCCTCAAAAGCTCTAGAGGCTGTGGGGAAAGTTCCATTAACTCTCTTCTTACTGAACGCCGTCCAGAGGATACTAGTGGGCCTGTGTGCTGCATTGCCCTGGCCCCGCTGCCTGTGTCCCCCTCGCCGTACTTACACCGGCAGAACTGGCACCCAGCACGTGGACCTGCCTTGGCTTGCTTAGCGCTGGGCACCTTTGAGCTTTTCTTCCGGAATTATTAATGTCTAAACAGGAAGAATTCATTGCATCACTGTCTTTAGCTCCCAGACCCTTATGCTCTTGGTAGGAAGCCTCATCTCATTTGGATTTGCTTTTTTCAATGAATAGCGCCGTGTCAGGAGGTGGATTTGTTCTGAAGTCTGATCAGGTGGTGTTTGGAATACATCTCCATGTGTGGTGGTGTAGAGGCAGGCTAGCAGGATGGAGCTCTGAGAAGGCAGATGTGAATGTGGAGTGTGGGTGTGCATCCCTGGGCTGCCATTCTGTCTGCTCTGGAGTTTGGGTACCAGCAATTTTTCGACTCTTGTTCTGCACTGGGCTTGGTGCTAACTGGCGGCATGAGTCACACAGGTGACGGTGGCTCTCTTCTCCTTCCTGTCTTCTCCTTGGGGATGTCACCCCCAACCTTTTCTGTCTGATGACCAGCAGTATGTTGGCAGCAGCCTGTTAGGGTTTGAATGTGCCTTGGGACCACAAGAGTGACAGCATTTTTTAGATTCATGCCTTCGCTGCCATCCTCTCTGGACCCAGGAACAAGTGAATTGTGTGTGTGGGGGGGCGGTGGGGAGGTGGGACATTTCTCTTTGATGGAGGGGTGACCTCTGCCCTGAGGGAGCTGAGATCCCGCCCTACCTCTCTCACCAGAGGGGGGAGTGACTTATGGGAGGGCATATCCTCTTCATCCTCTGACTCTAGCTATGAATACCTTACAGTTTTCAGAAATGTCGACAAATTGTCACGAGCCCATTTTAAGAAAGGGGTCACATCAAATGTTTATTTAAGAAGAATTTCTTAATACAACAAACCTTATGGGAAAAATAAAGAAAAACTTTCACTATAAGTTTAAAATGTCTCATCCAGTTCTTTTAAAAGCATCTTTATTTTAAAATTAATTTTCTTCAAGAGAGGACTGTGAGGGTTATGACTTAAATAGTCATAGGGAGGATACATATATAGGCACTGTAAACGCATTGCTTGTATTTGAAATTTACACTATCTGCTAAGGTATATCAAGTATATTTCAGACGGACTGGTAACAATTAGCAGTTGCAACTGTCTGTTTTGTGTATTCTTTATCCCTTGCGTCTGGCTACACGTGATTTGAACAGCTGAAGCTTTTCTTTCCAAAGCTAGTGCTGGTTGGAATATTTATGTCCGGAATGAAATGTTTTCCAGTAGCATACATCGGAATCGTAACGAAGTATAATTCTTTGGCTTTCAATATTCCTTAAAAGTAGTTTCCCGAAAAAGAGTTGGCATGTAGTCTTCAGTGCCAATGGCACTGAAAGTTACAAAGCGGAAATCATTAGAAACGCAACTATTTTTAGAACCCAAACATGTAAATATGTGTAAAATGATGAGTAAAACACCACACCGGTGAGTCGAAAAGATAAACTTAAAAAGCAGCTCCCTTGGGTTTAGATACGTTTTGCAAATATATTTCAAATATACGTTTTACAAACATATTTTACAAGTGTATTTCAACTATGTGTTCATTCGGTAGATTTTCTTTCTTTTTCTCTGTGTTCTTTTGTTGTTGTTGATGATGCTTTGCTGTCAGGAATGTAATCAAGTCATCGCATTCCAAAAACTGACTTTAAGAGACATGTATTTTATGTGATCGTGAGGTTCAGACACCTCCTCAATGGAGTGTTGAAAGTCGGTTGAGATATTAATGTATTTTATTTTCAAGACTAAAGTAAGCTGGTGTTTTATTCCTTCAAAAGCAGGTAGGCTTCTCTCTCACCGTTTCTGGCACCCGGAGGATCGCTGTTGTCCGCTCAGCCCTCGGGTGCAGCTGTCTTGTTACTTCTTGCTCATTTAGGGTATGGGGAGCTAGGCTAACTTGTGGTGTTAGCTTTCAGGATGTAGTTGAAGGGAGACTCTGAAAAACTGAGGTTCTCTGGTAAAACTCTAGTTTTTTTCTTAGGCTCTAAGAATTAAAGAAAAAGCTTTTTTCGGCATTATTTGGTCTCACTTGAAAAACCCTCCCCTCGTCACCTCCTCCCATGTGAAAAGAAAGGATATTTGTTTAGGAATTTTTGTCCTTTGTCTCAGAAAAGGGCAGCATGCGCCCCTGTTTGCCATATGGCACTGTTTAACCTATGTTGCTCGGGCTGACTTGGGCTGCATGAGGTACTGATTCATTTCAGCATTCCAGAATGTTCTTCGAAAGTGAGGGCAGTGAAGGATGCAACCAGAGATGTGCCGAGAGGCTGTTCCTGTCTCTAGCAGCTTCTCATTCTGTTGATATTTGAGGGCTGTGAGCAAGTGTCACTTTTTTTTCCTGAAATAATTTTTGTGGAAAAGAGTTTGACATTAAATGTTGGCTGACTGTGTTGGTTCAGGAAGACACACAGCCCAAAGTGAGCAGTTAAAACTTCTGCTGGTTGTAAATAGGCAGAAAGTTGGGCTAGTGAGACAGGACTTTCACTGTTTCGTTCCTGATTATTCTGGTGACTTTAACCTAGAGCTAAAAAAAAATGTGTTTTTTTTTTTTTTCCCCTTAAAGAATTAGCTATTCTTTTTTAAATGGATGGATGAACCAATGGACAGATGGGTGATCCTGTTGTATAATTTAAACTTTTGTGGTGCTGTTTGGGATTATCTAGATGTTTTCACCTTGTTTAGTTTACATGTGTTATTTTGAATTTTCAGATAAATGTGGATTTAATCACAAGGGTAGCTCCTCTGCTAGATGCCACGTCTCAGGAAGCTGTGGACGTGGAGAATCACGATTTCTGCCTCCATTTTTAAGGTCCCGTATGGCTGTTGCCCACCAAAGCTCACGTGTGTCCAGACAGTCTCCTGCTGAATCTGTCTCATTCGTTTTAACCATACAGTGTTTCCTGTTTTAAGGAGAGGAGTAAACACATTCATACTCATGCATGTGTGTTGCCTGTAAAGCGTATGTGGGCATATGTGGATGGGAAGGTACCTCTCAGAGAATCTGAGTGGTGTGAATGAAGGCTGCTTTGGGTGACATCATGTATATTGACACCGTCAGTGACCCGGGGCGATTTTTGTGCCAGTTGGAGAAAATCATTCATATTGATAACCATAGCCCCACCAGATGGAGATTCATCATACCGGAGCTTTTTGTGTCTTTAGCATGACCGTTAGCAAAACGGTGATAATTTGTTCCTTTGAGTAACACCACGCGTAATTTAAATTAGTGTTACTGTGATGACCCAGCCACGTGCTCAGATGGCTTCCTTAGTTCAGACGTGGCTTTTTATGTTTTAAAACAAGAGGCAAGGACGATGATCTCATTTCTAAAACCAACTTGAAAAACACAACTATGAGTAAATAACTGAATTCCTGATGTAAGAATGCTTGCCATAGCAATGTAAACTTGGGACAGTTCTGCAGAGTCATGGGATTAGTGGTTTAGTGGTAGGATTAAAATTGGCCTCAGTAAATTACCCTGGTGACAGAAAAGCAGAATCTGTTCAGGGTTTTACAGGAAGATTGGCTTATCAGTTATTTTCTAGGTTGATGAAAGATTATGGGCTGCTTAAAATTTGAACTTTACAAAGGAAGGTTAATTTTCAAGTATCTGTAGGGATTGGTTAAAAAAAGAGGTTACAGCAGTTCGAATTTGGGATTTTTTGTGCGTGTGGGCGTCCATTGACCATCCGTGTTCATTTAGCTACAGACGTTCAGAGGGCAGTTGAGAGTGTGCATTTCAGCCAGCGGTTAAATTAGGTCTTTCCAGTGTCCATGGAAATAGTAGACTATTCTGGAAAGTGCATTAGATCTTTGGGGCCACAAAGGCACCATTTAGACGCTTACTGAGCTGTACCTTCGTGGCCCGAGCAGGTTACGGGGGTGCATCGCTCCAGGGTAGGGTTTTCATGTCTGTCGGGAGTTTTCAATTGATACTACAGGATGACCATGAAGGGAAAAATTCACTTTGCTGGTTATTTACCTTTCTTTGTACGTTTATGTTATTTCTATTTGGACTTGTTTAAAAAGGCTCATACTGAGAGTTATATGTGTGTTATTTGCAGCTGACTTAGAGATGATTTGGGGGTGAATCTGGGCATTTTACAGCTACTGAACGGCAGAAGGACTTAGTGATTCGCTGAGGCCACAGTGATGGAGCTGAGCTCAAACCCAGGTTTCCTGAGTCACAGTCTGGTCTCTTCCTGGTACCCCGTGCTGAGCGCACAGAAGAAAGTGCGGTCGCAGTCTGAGGTCAAGAGGAGCTTGTTGAGAAGGTGCAGGGCTGATCGAGCTCTGCGAATGTAGACCCAGCAAAGTGGTGGGTTATTTAGGACAGGAGGGAGAGGGCTCCACTTCAGTTTCACTTTCTGATGCTTAAATCTGTCTCCAGAGAGAAGAAAAAATGTTGACTAAATTTTTGCAGCTCTCCATGGGGATATCGTGTTAGTGGGAGAACTGGATAAACCATCCTACTTCAAGGCCACCCAGCATCACCGAACTCAGACTGGGAGGAAACGGGGAAGCCCCATCGTCACCCAAGACCTGGCAGCTGTGGGCACCCGTTCCCAGCTCAGCACGGGGCCCAGGTACAGATTTTCTTGGGAAACCCAATGGTAACACCCTACTCTCATCACTTTTTATAAGAGAGTAAATATAGAAAGCAAATCACCAGCAGGGGATAGAAAGTCCTAGAAGAAAAGAGCCAGCAAAGCATGCAGGGAAAGGGGTCCTCGAGGACCAGCGGTGGCTGAGATAGACCCGCAGTCTCTGGTGGGCCTCCTGTCTGAGGCCGCGGCAGAGGTGAAGCGCACGCTGGTGCAGAGCAGGGCACGTGCAGGGCCAGGCTCTCATCGCGATGGAGTGGGTGACTGCCAGGTGGGCTGGGGAGAGCCACAGGGGAGACCAGAGCAGGTGGGCACCTTCCCTTGTGCACATCTTTGGTGCAGGTGGACAAGATGGCAAGGAAGAGGAAGACAGGTGGGGGAGAGGGGCAAGCCGACCTCGGTGAGACCACACTTCCCTTTTCCCTGTTGGCGATGGCAGCTCAGACAGGTGGCCACGGCACCCATGGGACGGGCTGGCGGGGTCTTGCTCTGCTCCTGGATGCTGTATAGGGGATCCGTTCCCTCTGCCTGCTCCGGCAAATTTGGGAGCTGGGCCAGGGTGCAGTGAATTTGTCTTCATCATGCAAGAGCCGCTTAGAAAACCTGTCTCCTTTGCGTTCTCCACGTGGGCAAACATAGCCAACATTCTAGGTTTTCTCTTAAGGGGAAAAATCAGTAAACTGAGACCCAGATTTTGCATTCTGTTTTCCATTCTCTGAAGAAGTTAGTGCTGAGTACTTCTTCATTATCTTCCTGACACTATGCCCTAGGTAGTTTGCTACCTTTCTAGACATTTCTCAAAATACGTAACGGCCCATGTAAACTTGGATTGTAGAGGTTTATTTAATCGGTGTATGGACATCACCCTCCTTCTGTGAGGATATTGGCAGAGGCACGTGGAGAATCTGGTGATTGAAATCCTGTTATTCGTCTGTTGATAGGAAGAGTTTGCTTGTTTATCCCCATTCCATAAAGGGTGTGAGGTACACACTTGAGGTCTACATTAAATATAGAGTAAAACTTAAATAAAAGTCAAGAACAAGGAAATGGGATCATAGGTCCTGACAAGGGGAAAATAGGATTCCATATCCAGATCGTTGTGTTCCCTCCGGTGGGTATACTTGGACCAAAATTTATAATCTGAGCTTCCTGGTCACTAAAACAAGAGTGAAACAGGGCCATTTACATGTCGAATTGACAATACAGGCAAAACTCACCGGTTCTGTGAAAAAGAAGCCTTTTCTAGCCTGGAACCCTAAAGGAGACTGCTCACGTTGATTTGTGTGTTGACCTCGTTCACAGGCCACGTGTTTTCATGTAGACGGTCTTCAGTGATGCTCTTAGGGTGGGTTTGCGGTGGCTTTCCAAAGGTGGTTCCTTGGAGCTGCCCTGGTACAAGGAGCCGAGGGCATCAGAACGCAGTACCCTGCACTGAGAGCTATTTTTTGAATCACCATGACAATATGATCCCAGGTATTGAGCATTAACAGGTTCTCGCTGTATTAGAAATTGAAGTTTTACTACCAAGGACTTATAGACGTGAATCAAATTGGGCGAATGCCTGAAAAACCAGCCCCCCCAAATGAATAGCTCATAAATGCTCTACCAAGGCTCACTGCCTTTCCACAAACATCCCTCTCACACCCACTGTGAGCAAGGCTCGCACATTCTGTGTATATTTTGTTTAGTATTCATAACAGTTAGGAAGTCATTCTGGTCCCCTTCCCCCCACTTCCTTAACCACTGAGACTCTCGCGGGTAAGGAACTGGGGTTATCTGAGCAGAGCATCTTCTGGGCAGTCACCTTGAGTTTGACCTTCCTCATGCTCCTTGAAGCCTAGAGACTTTGAGTCTTGGTCTGCGCCCTCCGGAGTTGTGTCACTGTGGAGATCATGTCGTGGAAGGCCAGTGTTCCTCTTCCCGGCCCCTCCCCCTTTCTAGGCGGCCGGGGTTACTGATGGATCCCCAGGAGGAGCTGGGAGCCAGTGTCAAGGGTGCCCTGAGCTGGGGCCGGCCACCTGAGCGTGTGGGCCCCCGCTCAGCACATGGCCATGTCTGCTGTGAAGGTGAGCGGAGGCTTCGAGTAATCAATCCATCAAGAAAGAGAGTGGGGCTTCCCTGGTGGCGCAGTGGTTGAGAGTCCGCCTGCCAATGCAGGGGACACGGGTTCGTGCCCCGGTCCGGGAAGATCCCACATGCCGCGGAGCAGCTGGGCCCGTGAGCCATGGCCGCTGAGCCTGCGCGTCCGGAGCCTGTGCTCCGCAACGGGAGAGGCCGCAGCAGTGAGAGGCCCGCGTACCGCAAAAATAAAAAATAAAAAAAAAAGGAAGAGGGTGGTCTGGGGATTTGAAGCAGGGAAACTCCTGCATCAGCATCCAGCCGTCCAGCCAGCTAGCGGGGCTTGGCCCACCTCAGCTGCCTTCTCTCCTGGTCGGCTTAGCGAGCCTGCACCAGAGCCCAGAGGGGCCTGAGCTTGGGAAACAGGGGTCTGTATTTGCAAATCTCTAGGGCAGGCGTCGGCAGCCTTTTTCTTCCTCCCTCCTTTCCTCCCTCCCTCCCTTCCTTCCTTTCTTTCTTTTTTAAAATTTTTATTAGAGTCTAGTTGATGTACAATGTTGTGTTCGTTTCAGGTGTATAGCAGAGTGAATCAGTTATACGTATATACATATCTCCACTCTTTTTTCTTTTTTTAGCTTCTTTTCCCGTATAGGCCATTACAGAGTATTGAGCAGAGTTCCCTGTGCTGTACAGCAGGTTCTTATTAGTTATCTATTTTCTACATGGTAGTGTGTATATGTCAGTCCCAATCTCCCAATTTATCCCTCCCCACTGGCAGCCTTTTTTTTTGTAAAGGGCCAGATAATAAATATTTTGGGCTCTGTGGGCCAGAACTTCTTGTTAGAGCTAATTCACTCTGCCTTGTAGCAGTTATAGAAGCAGCCACAGACAGCACGTCAGTGAGGAAACAAGCTTCCTTTGTGGACACCGAAACTTGAATTTCATGTCATTTCATGTGTCGCAAAATACTGTTCTCCCTTTGATTCTTTTCCAGCTACTTAAGAAAGTAAAAACCATCCTCAGCTCACCAGCCACACAAAACAGGTGGCGGGCAGGCTGGCTTTGGCCTTGGGGCCACCGTAGGCTGACCAGCACGTGAAGATAGTGCTGCCTGGTAGATAGAATGCTGCTGTCGTTTGCAATTTTCCAGTTACCCCATGGAAAATGGTTAAAGAAGTGGGTAAAATGAGTAATGTGTTTATTTAACCCAGTAGGTCCAAAATGTTCCTTGAACACGTAGATGACATAAAAGTTACTGCTGAGTTAGTCTTTGCTCTTTATTTCACACTAAGCTTCGGACATCTGGCGTGGATCTTACACTAGGGCTCAGCCCGATGTGGACTCGCCCCTTCAGCCCCCGTGGAGATGCGCGGCTGCGGGGCTGGAGGTGCTGCCTGTGCAGGCGCCCCTGCCGTCAGCCAGGGCCTGCTGCTGAGGTCCACGAGGAACCTCCACTCCTCCAGTTCAGCTGTTTGTAGACAAGGACTCTAAGGGGAGATACGATACTTTGGAAATATCTCAGTCGAATCCGAGCAGCTTAATTAAGGGAGAAAAGTTCTTTTTTACCACTCTCAAGCCAGGAGCCGGGGTCGGGGGGCGCTGGGCGCTGAAGGGAGGCTGGGGCCTGACGCCGCATTGTGTCCGTCCCTTGGCGAGTCCCTGGTAACTTGGCCCAGCACGCTGGGAATCAGGAGCCTTCCTGTCTCCCTGTTCCCTGCTGCCGAGCCCCGCCTCTGCTGTAGCATCCAGAAACTCAGAAGTGTTAATCCCGGCTTGCAGGTGTGTGGGAAGGAATTGTAGTAAGAGGCAGCCTCTGGCTTCCAATCCAACATCCAGTCGTGGTGCCTTTTGGCCAGTTCTGGAGCCGGTATGCCTTTACTTGTTCATCTGTGAAATGGGGTGAGATGCTGGCCTCCTCCGAGGGCCAGTTAAAGGACGATGTGCCTTGTACCCGAAAGAAAGGGAGCGGAAAGCAGACTAAATTACAGATGAAGGTCACTTACCCGAGAATTTCAGAGCACGGAAGGATGGTTCCAGTTTATTCTCTGTCACATCTAGTGGTAATATGTAAACGTATAAACTTTACATCCAGCATAAAAAAGCATTTGGTTCTTCCTACTTTTTGCACATTAAAAAAAAAATCACCTGTTTATGTTACAAAGGAGGTGAGAATTGTGGTCTCATTCAATTAGATCGATGTACCTTATATGGAGCATATTAAACCTTAAACCTGTTTTATCCTCATTTGCCACCTTTTTGCTTTGTTAGCCTCACAATATAAAAAGCAACTTTATAAAATATAGAAACTGTTAACTTCGCTTGGGGGCTTAAAGTGTATCTGGAGTGAAAACCCTGGGCAGAGTTCATTGATTATTTTGTACATCGTTGTTGCAATGACGGTAGGACACCAACAAAATGCTCTTTGTTGGAGGAACAGAATATTTTCCTGAGATTATGCTTTTGCAGGGCCTCTCCCTGCATTCTTCATGGATGAACTCGTGCCGATCTCATTTCTGCTCCCAGGTCCTGGGGATGTGAAATACGGTTGTTGGATGAGAGCTCAGTACACTTTGAGCTCTGTATCAAAGCTCGTGAAAGTGCTGACGTAGGGGGTTTTCACTTAGGAGGGCCGTGTGGATGGAGAGGCCAAACTTCTTTTCCTCAAAATGGATCTGGAACCAGCGTGTTTCATCAGTCTTTTTAAAGTAGGTCATTTCCATGTAATACTATTAATAATAAGAAAAATGAAGATTCTTTCCCCCCAAATGGGTAACAATAATGTTCAGAAAAGGTGTTTCTCAGAGGGAAGAATAAAGTAAGTAACTCAAAGCAAATGATCTCCTTTAAAAGATGCTTCTGGGCTTCCCTGGTGGCGCAGTGGTTGAGAGTCCACCTGCCAATGCAGGAGACACGGGTTCGTGCCCCGGTCTGGAAAGATCCCACATGCCGCGGAGCGGCTGGGCCCGTGAGCCATGGCCGCTGAGCCTGCGTGTCCGGAGCCTGTGCTCCGCACCGGGAGAGGCCACAACAGTGAGAGGCCCGCGTACCGCAAAAAAAAAAAAAAAAAAAAAAAAAAGATGCTTCTTTCAAGGAGCTGAGGGTTAAATACAGTGTCATGAATTTGTGTTCCTTCATGTCAGCAGTATTTTTGACTATGATTTGTATATTATTCATGTGCTGTTAGGTCCTGCCCTGGAGGACTTTACAGTGGGCCATTTTGTGAGTGTTGCAGAGTACGCTTGGGGATGGTTTGCCAGCCAGCTGGAAGGGGATTTCTAGGTATAAAATTGCAAGGGAGTCACATTGTGTTGGGATATTTATTACCTGCCACAGGTAGGCACAAAACCCTGCCGTTTTAGAAGACGGCGCAAAGCTAGTCTGTATCCCCATGTGTCTCAAGACTGCTGTTCCGTGTGGTTATTAAGTTTTGTCACGTTTTGAGGGTGAGACCTGGTGGAATTGCTTCCTCATCCTGGGGCTGGCCCTGTTCTTTGCCATGGTGCTGCGGTTTACCTGCTATTCCTGCCTGTAAATCCAGGTTCAGGTCAGCAAGTTTTTTATTTAGAGTGAAGGTCACGTTCCATATCTTGCCCTATCCATCACTGAAATGCTTCTTTGGATAGTTAAATGGTGTTGAGACAGGCTAGAATTCTGTTTACTCTCTTGCTTGTGGACTCGTAGTATCAGTGTTCAGGAAACTTACCGGACTTTAAAAAAAAAAAGAAGATCGACTAGCGTTCAGGTAGGATAACAAAGTCCAGATCGACATTGTTCAGCTCTGATAAAAAGCACTGTTTCTCTTTTTCTGTTTCACTGGCCCAACAGAACAGTGCTTTGGAGACGTGTGCACGTTTAGGCAAAGGGATGCTTGCACTCCAAGGAGAAGTGAGAACTTCCTAGGGTCACCGTTCTTTAGTGTGTGGGCCTGACATTCTTCGCAGAGTTTTCTAAATTCACATGCATCTCGAGTTGGATTTCGTAAGTCGGCT
Source organism: Grampus griseus (assembly GCF_964374135.1). Taxonomy (NCBI): domain Eukaryota; kingdom Metazoa; phylum Chordata; class Mammalia; order Artiodactyla; family Delphinidae; genus Grampus; species Grampus griseus. The sequence goes on along the minus strand of NC_139006.1, from coordinate 86,212,818 downwards.
CTTATCTAGGGAATGATTGAAGGCCCCAGAGCCAGTCACCCCAAGTTGGCTGTACAGCTGGGGCACTCAAGAGCTTAGGCAGTTTCTACCCAGGCACGTGACATTTATGGGTATTCAGCTGCCTGGGGATCCGCTAGTCAGATGGACTTCAGTATGACAATAAATGCAAGTGTTCTGATTAAAGCATCCCTTTCTTAGACAAACCATGGCTGGGTTTGGAGGTTAGTGGAAAACAGACACAGGACTGCAGGCTTACATTGAATCACTCAGGGCAGAATTTCTTTCCTGTTCACTTGCAAGTCACTTTGTTTAATTCACTTTAAGATGTCTGAAGTTGGAACTACGAATATGAGCTCTGTCTTATTTTTTTTTAATAAATTTATTTATTTATTTTTGGCTGTGTTGGGTCTTGGTTGCTGCGTGAGGGCTTTCTCTACCTGCGGCGAGCGGGGGCTACTCTTCGTTGAGGTGCGTGGGCTTCTCATTGAGGTGGTTTCTCTTGTTGCGGAGCACAGGCTCTAGGCACACGGGCTTCAGTAGTTGTGGTTCTCGGGCTCAGTAGCTGTGGCTCGCGGGTTTAGTAGGTGTGGTGCACAGGCTTAGTTGCTCCGTGGCATGTGGGATCTTCCCGGACCAGGGCTCGAACCCGTGTCCCCTGCATTGGCAGGAGGATTCTTCACCACTGCGCCACCAGGGAAGCCCTGTCCTATTTTTAACTGAGAGGAATTGTAGCAGCTGAGCACAAGTGGGGTTCCTTTCCCGTTACCCCTTAACTTTGTTTCTTGTGTACCATCCCATTTGCTGGAAGGGAGTTGATCTGAATGTCATTATTCCAGGGAATTAATATGAAGCTATACATTTAAATTATTGAACCAGAATTAAATGTGGACAGCTGGGACCCGAGGTCCTATACTGTATTTCTCTTGCATAAGGGGGTAAAGACACACAGTACTTCACTTTGAAGACATAGAGATTTTCAGAAATAAATTATGTAGAAGTTCACAAAATGCTACGAAGACACAGCACTTTTCCGTTAGGGGTGGGTGGTGTGGAATTCACGGCAGATAACACGTTAATTGATTTTCAACCACATAGTTGAGTAATTGAGTTATAGCCAAATACTTAGGGTAGCGTTCCACTTGCCTAAGTTAAACTATTCCTTTTCAGATACGTATACAAAATGCAAAGTTCGTAGACTGCAAAGACTCCATCATCTTTGCCGGCAAGATATTTACCATCCAAAGAGGAAATTGCATTTTGAGAAAAAAGAACGTGTGAGAGATTTCACAACATGAATGTAATTTTATTTTATGCAGGCTACGATTTGTTGAATGCCTTCTAGATGCCAGTTGCTGCATTAGGCGTTTAAATCCAATAATAGCTTAATCAATATATATAGATTTTTAATATACAGATATAAACTTTAACTTAAAAATTAAAATCTGACCATGTTATGTGAGTTTTCCTGCAACTTAAAAAAAAATCATTTTCCCAAATTAGTCCTTTTTTAAAAAGTGTTTTATTTTGTAATCTTTATTTATTATTTTTGCCCACGCTGCACGGCATGCGGGACCTTAGTGCCCCGACTAGGGATTGAACGTGTGCCCCCTGCAGTGGAAGCACAGCGTCCTAACCACTGGACCGCCAGGGAAGTCCCTGCAACTTATTTTTTTTTAACATAACCTCACAACTTACTCTTTAAGGGATGGGTGGAGTACAGATGTTTGCACACGCCGTCTGTGGTTTCCAAATGCCCAGTACCCAGTGTGGTCCAGTCTGACCCATCAGAAGGGAATTTGGGGTGAGCATCGGCCAGTGGGAGCGGGCCAGCTCCCGCCAGGTGGATGTCGCCCCGGGGAAGCTGAGCTGTGTTTGTCCCCGTGGGGGACTTTGTGTTGCTACCCATTTCCTAGTGTGCAGTATACCTCTGCGATACACAGTTTTGTGCGCGTGTGAGAATGTTTCTTTGGGCTTAGTTCCCTGAAACGGAATTTTTGGCAGGAAGGGGCATTTTCATGGATGGATGTGGACGCATTTCCCAACAGGATATCAAAATGCCATTTCACAGCCCCGGCAGCAGTCAGGGACCTGTGGCTTTCTCTTTGTCAGCACTTGGTGTTATCAGTCTAAGTCTTGGGCAACTTGATAGGGAAAACACCGCATTGTGTTTTAAAAATTTAAAGCCACATTTAGCGTTTCTTAACGTTTGTTGACTATTATTTCTCTTGTGAACCACCTGTTCACTTACTCGGTCGGTTTTTCCACTGAGTTATTCATGATTTGCTGCTTTGTAGGAACGTTTTGTTTATTAGGACAGTAGCTTTGTGCTTTGTTGTTGCTCCCCAAACATTCAAATCGCCTACATCTGAGTTGTTTCCCAAAAGGTGTGTGACTGAAACTGATTTTTTTTTTTTTTGCATTTGAGTGGGTGAAGGAGTGTGTAACAATTGTTTTGATTTCTTACCTGATTATTGTAATGGTTACTTTTTCTCTTGATTCCTGGATAGATTTGGGGCATTTATATTTTATTAAAAAATTAGTAATTTCTTTCAATATTATCACACTTGTTAATGTTTTGAAGAACATTGTATTCTTTTAATTTTCCTTCCTTTGGTGGTCAGTAGACCTAATTTTCCCCAGCCCCTGCCTTTTTTTCTTTTGACTAGGCCAGCTTGTCATTTTTCTCCTTCATTGGGCTTATCAAAGAGCCAGTTATGGACTTCATTTATCAGTTTTGCTGTTTTTTTCTGATTTGTGGTTACCTTTTAAAATTCAAATTTAAGGATTTTAATTTTTCTTTGTTACTTTTTGATTTGAATATTTCACTGACGTATGTTCTTTATTTTTAAATCCTGCAGCTGGTTATACTTTCAGCTTTCTGTGTGTCCCATAAATTTTGACACAGAGGAGTTTCAGGAGCATTTTGCAATTGCCCCGTGATCTCGTCCTGCCCCAGGAGTTGTTACAGAGAGTTTAAAATTTTCCAAATGGGTGGACTTTCGTTAGCGTTGTTTTTGCTTTCGCTTGTTAGTTTTTGGTATCACAGTACTATGTATGGAGCCTGGGAGATCTGTGCTGTTTCTGATTTAAGGAACTGTTAGAGCCCATCTTTGTGGTAAGCATGCAGCCACCTTACCTCCTATTGTCACTTTAGCAAAGTGGCTGGTGTGGGGTTTGATACTTACATACTAGATTGAACTCTACTTTTTAATTCAAGTCTTCTATTGTTTTTACCTCTTTAATCTGCCAGGTTTAAGAGAGATCTGTTAATTCTCCCAGATCCATTTTCTCTCTTTTGATCTTTCCATGTATTCACTGGGGTGTTTGCTTTGTGTATTTTGTTCTCTGTTATTTGACTTTAAAGGTGTAGGACAATTTTATTCTTTGTGATTTCTTTTTTTTTTTTTACCCTTAATCATTATAGTATGACTTTTGTGCAATTGAATGCCTTTTGTGCAAGTGAATGCCTTTTGAACCATGAATTAAACTTTTCGTGATATTTCTGTCTTCACTGTTGTTTTTGTTTGCATTTTTCTGGTATATTTTGTCTGTGTGTCCAGATTTTCTGAGTTCCTTCATTTTGGGTGTCTTCTGCACAGGGCATATAGTTGGATTTAGTTTTTAACCCTTTCATTGAGTCTTTTAAATAAGTAGATTCATTTATATTTTTTGCTGAAACAGATTTCTTAGGTGTTCTTTCCTAATTTTTTAAAAAAACTTTTACCTTGTTTTACGCTTTCTTTCTTTGTTTTCTGTTTCTAGGTGTATGAATTATGCTTCCTCTCCTTTAATCCTTGAAATCAGAAGGTAGATAGAAAGTCCAATGTTTTCAGTTTTACTAGTGGTTATATTTATAACTTTTGCCTAAACCCCTGTTTCTCAATTATCCACTTCAGTAACAATATAATTCGACTTCCTCTTTGGGAAGGGTGAAGAAATGAGTACTTCTGTTACCTTCCTCCCTTTCTTTATCTCTTCCCCTCTCCCCACACGGTATTGTAATTCCTTTTTTGGATGTTGTTTTAGTCTATTGTTAATTTATTATTTTACATTGTATATGCTGTCTTGCAAGCAATGTAATAATGACACGTTTATATGTGTGTCACAGTTACTTAGACTTGATTCTATTTACACTTATTTCTTTGCTTATTGGGTTTAGTGATCATTACCAGATATTTTTCGTTTTTATTTTTTCGCCTGTGAGTTCTTTGAATGTTCTTTTGTTTGGCCGGATTCCCTTTCCAAGTAGATGGGAAAGGATGGTTCTGGGGAGGACAGGCGTCCTTGCTGGAGTTAGCTTCCTGAGCAGGAGAGGGTGCTGGGGAAGGAGGGAGCCTCGAGGTGCTCGTGTGTGTGTGCGCGCGCGTGCGCACGTGTGTGAGCACGGCAGGTGACGTCTGAGAGGTTGTTAGGGGCTGTGGGTGACCTTGAGGGTGCTAGGCTCTGTCCACAGGGTAGTGGGCGTCCTGAGGGCTCTCACCAGCGGTGAGGTGATGGGTTCTGGGTGACCCCTCAGTGGTCTTCAGCAGGGGGCTCGCCGGCGGGGGGACTGAAGAGGGGGCTGTTTAGGGAAGACGGTGCAGGGCAGTGCAGAGGGAGGGTGGTGCTTGGGGCCAGACCCGTGGCTGTGAGACTGGAGAAGGGGGACCCGAGAGGGGCATTGGAGGGTGTGGTCCTGGAGACGTGGTGACGGATTGGGCCAGTGGGAGATGGAAGGAGGCCCAGTGTAGATGTGGTGAGTGCGGGACCCGGGCTTCCAGGTCTGGCCCTGGTAGAGGCTGCACCCAGACAGTGTGGTCCAGCTTCCTAAGACTGGCAGTGTCTCCTGCGCTGGGCCAGGATCTCTGTCCAGTTACATCATACAATCTGTGAGGGCATCAAATGTTCGGGAAGAGGCCTGACTGCTCCTGCGGGAATGTTTCGACAGCAGTGGCCTGGGCCTCCCGGATCCCAGAGATACTTGTGTTCCCTGCTGCCCCGACAAAAGTGGGCAGGTGACAAAGCACTCAGTCCACACACGGGCACAGTAAGGGCCAGAGAAATAATGCAGAGGCCACACATCCCGGTACAGAGAAGGGGGCTGAGGCCCAGGAAAGCTGCCTGCGAGGGGTTGCTTCTGTCTCATGCCAGGTGGCGGAGGGGATGCAGACCAGCCTTCTCCCCTGTCCCACCAGGATGCTGGTGGCAGAGCACGCCTGCCTTCTGAGTTCAGGAGGTTGAGGGTTTGACGGCTGTCATAACCTCTGAACTGATGATACATTGCGCATGCTTGTAGAATTATTCTTTAAAAGTTCTTAATAGCAATAGTGTTTTTATCTGATTCTAATTTCTTCTGGCCAGCAGGTTGGTGAGGGAGACTGTAGGTCATGTCTTTGATGTGGGTAGAATAAAGCATCTGAAAGTTGTCTTTTAATTAATCAGCTTGCAAGAATACTTTTAAGAAAATTACTTGGGAAGGAGAAAGGAATATAGAAGGAATTTTAAAAATCAGGTTTATTGAACTTTATGGAAACACTGTCAAGGGAAGGGTAAGCCGTTGCAGCGTGTAGGATTTACATAAAATCGCAGAGAAGAAGTTCTTAATGTGAATTAGGTCAGAGCTTCAGTGCTTTCGGCCGAGGATGGTTGTAAAATATTTGTTACCAAAAAATGAAGTGGATTAAAATTCTCAGAATAAACCAGAGAGCACAGAAGAGGATTCGTATGGAATTTCCAGCCCAGGAAGAAGTGGGACATTCCAAAGCTGACTTATAAAAGGGCCCCTTGGATCAGAACACTGCACAGTGTCAGTTAAATGCCGCATCTAAAATAACCTGAACTTGGAATTTCTCAAGCCATTAGTGCAAAAAAGAGTCACTGTGGGAAGCATATTGTGCTGGATAGAAATATACCCTTTATGGGGTCCTTCTTTCCATATTCGAATTAGAATTGTATTCTGAAAACTTCTCATTTGCTCCAGAGCTAAGTTAAAATTGGGGGGGGGGGAAGAAAGGGACTCTTTTCTGTAAGTTTTTGGCCCAGACAACTCAGCAGAGAGCATGAAGTGTAACAGGGAGTTTAAGGCTGTCCCAGATTCAGCCCATGAAAACTGGCTGCCTCGTCTAGAAAAAAAATTTGTAAGCAGTTGGTGGATTCTAGTGATGACCTCAGACATCTAGAGGTCTAATCCTCATTTGAGATAATACTGTTTCCGGAGCAACGTATTTTAAGTAATTTTAACAATGGATTATTGACCTCATAAGGCCTGTAAATATTATTCACTTATGTCTTGTCTTACGATCTTTAAGGGAGTACAATAGTCAAGCATTTTAAGTGATTTTAAGCATTTAAAATCCACATTGTTTTGGCTTTTTACTGTGGTAAAATATATATAAGGTAACATTTGCCATTGTAACGATTTTTAGATGTACAGTTAGTGCCTACGTTGGTTTTTTAAATTAGTGAATATTAGTTGAAAGGAACATAAGACAACACCGTGATGTTTCTAGGTACAGTGTGACTTAACCTTTCAGATTCCAGGGCTTGAGAATAAAAGAAGATAAAAATAGACAGTGAAGTCTCTGTTTAGTCCCAACATTAAAATTATATTTCTTTAAATATTAAAGTTTCTGGCCAGGAGACTAAAGTTACCAAAATCCCTTTTATCTGAAAAGCGAATCTCCTCCCTTGGCCCAACTCAGTAATTTTATTTAATTTCTTTTCACGTTGAAAGAAAGCACTTTGACCCTGAATGCAGTCGTGGAAACCGTTACTAGGTTTTTGGTTATTTCAGTGTGGACGGGAAAATATGTAACCTGAAATCGTGAGTACTTTCTTTTAACTGTCCGCTCTGTACAATACACACATTCATAGACCTGTACTAAAACTTATTTTTAAAGAGCCCTCCAACTAGAAGGAGGTAATGAGTGTAGCTTTCTTAGTAACATAAAAACAGGACAGCAGATCCCTAATAATAATAAGTTTGGGTGTCGTTTTGGGCCGGTGGCCTCACTGTGCTGCACAGTTCACTAATTTTACATTCCGCAGGGAGAAGGTAAAGGCTTTCTCCAGGGCAAGGGAACCTCAGCACAGCCTGACTTGACTCCATCAGCTATTTATTCAGGCAGACGGAGCTAAACCTGTGGAAAGACTATAACTTCATTTAAGAAAAACTATTCAGGAATGAACTTTAAATGCCTCTAAAATCGATATGGGAGGTTGGAGGCGTGAGACCTGGACGTTTTCTTTCAGCGCTGTGTCCCTCCTCGGCGGTGCTATACTCTGATGGTAAAGGATCTTTCGTGGTTGGGGAAGCATAGAAAACGTGAAGCAGTGCTGAATGCAATCTGTGCACCCCAGGCCCTTTGCTGAGGTCGAAACAGGGTAGGTAACAGGGGAGTGTGGATCGACGTTTCCATTTATTCCCCCGAGTGAGAGTTTCTGTCTCACAAATACCTAGTGTGGTGGGTTTTCTTACTAAGTGGACGTGGGCCTGTCCCCAGTCCCAGACGCTGAAGGACGCCGCCAGTCTTAATTCTGCCGTCTCTAATTTCAGATAAATGAACACATTTCTGCGAAAGTGGGAAGCGGAGATCGATGGCCCGTTTCTCGACCTTTCTGGTCCACAAGAGCAAGTCTCAGTGTCGTCACATATGCACCAGGAGACCTCCTCCAGCTGCCTGTCAGCATGTCTGGAAGTGGCGCTGAGGCCTCTATGTGCAGATGGGCACGGGCTGGGCTGCGCGTACGGCCGTCCAGGGTTACTCAAGGTGTCCCCTTGTTCTCAAGCTCAGGTCTGGAAGAGGCTATGGTGCCTCTTGGGGAGAGGCTATCCGGCAGGACAGAGGGAGCTAGAGATGACCTGGCAGTGGCCAGAAGCACTCAGACCGCCCTGCATCTGTTCTTACTTTTCTGTCGTTGCCCTGAGGGTCTGTGATGCATGTGGTTACCTTATCCAGGGAAATGCATTTCTCTGGTAACAGAAAAATCAGGAATTGAAGGTACTTACAGTTTGAACATGTCTGCAGATGCAGGAAGTTACTAAACTTCTGCTTTGAAAACGAGGCTGCCCATCAGATTGCAAAAGACTTTTGAGGCTCAGACTCCAAATTGATTTGACGTGTCGTGTCTTTCTGAAGATCACAGCCAGCCCCGGGGCCAGGACCTGGCTTCACGTCCCCTGGCCAGCACCCTCTCTGAGCCAGTTGTAGCTTGCAGTCCCTGGCGGAGAGGGGTCACTTCTGCCCCCGGTGCTCAGAGGGGTGGGCCTGGGCAGAGAGACTGGTGGGAGATGTTTGCTTTCACCGAAGTTGTTTGTTCTCTGAGGCGAGAGAAGCGGGAGCAGCGGTCCTTCCATTCCTCCCGGCCCCAGGTTCCAGGTGACGCTCCCCGAGACCCAAGGTTGCTTCTCATGGACTCTACATCCCGGACCCCAAGGCCTCACGTCTGAGCCTCGGGCAGGCCCTGAACTGGCCTCTGTTTTAGTTTCTCCTTGGAAATCCAGTCCTCGGGCCCTGCCCCGTCTGCCCAATTGGCGTGTCGCTGCAGGGTCCACGGGCCGGGCTCTGCAGGTTCCCTGGTCCTCCTCCCATGGCCGCAGCACATGGTAGCCTCCTGTGTCCCCGAGAGTCTGACCTCAGGTCCTGCCGGCAGTGAGGGCCTTCATCACCTTTGCCTTGTTTGCCCACTTGCCCCCTGTTCCCCATCATGGTCCCCTCCCCCGGGGGCCGCTTCCCTGCCAGGGCCGCCTTGCCAACTCCGTTCCCCAGATTCGGGGTGCTCACCCCGAATGTCTCCCGCGGCCTCTGGCTCTGCCGCAGCATCTCCTTCTGGGCGTCTGCGGGAGCCCCTCCTCCATCCCTGCCGCCATGGTCTTGATTTCCCTGGAACCGACCGCATGCACGGCCCCGCCTCCGCCCTCCCGTGCGCTGAGCACCTGAGCATGCAGGTCACCGGGCGGGGTTCTCTTTCGGGTCGTCCTCACGCTGCCCGGGGCTCTTAGGGTGAAGCCCGTGTGAGGGGGAGGGTCCACTTGTGGACGGTGGCCGTCGTGCAGGAGACTGGGTGGTCTGGGCTGGGCGGGGGCCAGCTGCGCCCTGGAGCCGCAGGGCAGGAGTGTCCCCCGGGTGATGTCACCGTCCCTGAGTCAGCTGAGAGGCAGCAGGGCCCCGGCGGGGGCGGGGGGGGGGCAGCCACACAAACGTGCACTGTGCCTGTCTTTCAGCAGGACCCTAATAGCAATTAATGTAATCAGTGTCACACATCAAGGATATGGAAGGAGGGCTCCCCTGATGGCGCAGTGGTTGGGAGTCCGCCTGCCGATGAAGGGGACACGGGTTCGTGCCCCGGTCCGGGAGGATCCCACGTGCCGCGGAGCGGCTGGGCCCGTGAGCCATGGCTGCTGAGCCTGCGCGTCCGGAGCCTGTGCTCTGCAACAGGAGAGGCCACAACAGTGAGAGGCCCGCGTACTGCAAAAAACAGCAAACAAACAAACAAACAAAAAGGATATGGAAGGAGCTTGAATTAATATTCGCTCCCAAGGGACCTCGGCAATTTTCAGCAAGGCTTAGACGAGTCACAGGGGACAGGGAAAGTCCGAGAAGCAGCGGTTGGAAGCCCGGGTCTGTTTTGAATCCAAAAAGCCTCTGCGCTTCTAAAGCTTGAATCCAGGGTGCAGTGAGCACAGGAAAGTATAGGCAGAACCGGGTCTCTGCAGCCCTCCCCGCTGCTCAAGCTTGTCATGTGCCTCCAGCTGTGGAAGCCTCTCCCCGCCTGGTCCTCCGTGGGCCTTCGCCCTCCCACCCACACCTGTCTTCTCCGTTTCATCTTCTCTGTTCTGCCGTCTTTATTTCCAAGGTGTCCTCTTCAATATCCCAGTGTGGAGCTCCACCCTCTGCCTCTCCCCAGTGAGAGCGAGACCCCCAGCTTCCCTGCCCGCCCAGCCCTTGCCTGGCCACCTCCGTGCTGTGTGACGTTAGCAATGTGCTTGCCTTCTCTGTGCCCTACTTGCCTTATTTGTAAAGTGGGGAGAATGACCATAATTACAGGGGAGATGGAATATGTGCTGAGCTCATGCCTGGTACCTGGCAAGCCCTCAAAACATGTTAGCTGTTGTTGTCTCTCCACTGAGTGGCAGCCTCCGTGGGGTGGTGTTCAGGTGCCTGCAGGGAGATCTCGGAAAGAAGCCACAGGGGCCCTCATGTTGCTCCGTGGAGGCGGGTCCATCGTGTGGTTGGCTGGACCACACCAGGGGTGCTCGCATCTTCCTTTGTTTGGAGGGACCTGTGTCTTCCGCCTCTCACATGCTGGCCTTCTCTTTACTCTCTCTCTGTTTCAGTTATTTATTTTTTTTGCAGATAGACAACATTTCATTTAAATGAGACAGCCTTTGTAAAAGCATATGCTCTCTACTAAAATGTTTTATTTTGATTTTCATGGGTGATTAAATGGTTTTCTGCACAGCATGCAAGGCAGTGTAATTTTATTTTAAATTTTGGACTAATTCTAGATTTGCAGAAGGTTGCGACAATAGTTCAGAGCGTCCCATCTCCCCTTCAGCCAGCTTCCCCTGACGCAACACCTTAGACAACATCAGTGCTTTTGTCAGGAGGGCAGGACCTGCGGTGGTGTGTCACTAGGGGCTGACTTCCGGGCCCTGTTGGGATTCACAGTTCCGTGAGTGTCCGCCTTCTGCCCCAGCCGGGTTCCCTACCGCATCTGGTGGTCACTTTTCTCCGGTTGTGACGGTTCCTTGGTCCTCCTCCGTTTCTCCTGGCGTTGGCAGTTTCCAGGAGGACCCGTCCGCTGTCTCGTCGTTTGTGCCTCTGATTGGGTTTCTCTGATCTCCTCCTCCCCGTTAGAGCCGGGGAGGCGTTAACATCACAGCACGTCAGGGGTCAGTCTTTCAAAAATCGACTCATGCTTCACGGTCTTCCCGGCTCTGCTTCCTTTGTCTTTTATTGCTTAATGGATCTACAGCTGAGGGTGCAAAGCGCCTGCCGTCAGGGCGCCGGCCCTGAGATTCTCCCCTCTGACCGTGTGTTCAGCCGAATCTGGAACTTTCCTCCCAGGTGCCACGGGGCATCACAGTCTCAGAGCCGTCCTCGATGTGGACTGGCTCCCTTGGCCCAAGGGAGACGGTAAATAGAGTTTTTAAACGGCCTCTTTCTTCTTTGAGTTTCCTTGACTAATGAATTACAGCCAAAGAGTAAAATCTTTTCTGTTTCCTCTCCCTGTTCACCTGCTGTGTCCAGGAACAGGGAGTTGTCTCTGAACACATGTGACTTTGAGATATTCAGTCAAGGAAAAACTGTCAGAAAAAAGTTCATGCTTAGTTTTAAAAACTCAAACGTTGAAGACAAGTCATCCAGCTGGTGTGAGATAATGAAGAGCCTCTGGGCACCTAGAGAGCCTGGTCCTGGCCGGGGCGTCTGGGAGATCCCCTGATGGTGAGGCAGCAGTGAATTCACCACCGGATGTCGTTCGTACACCCCGTGCTGCTTCTCTGCATTGCTGATGCTGCTTAGATGATATCATCCTTTCTCACTGGCCCTGCTGCATCGTCCTGAGGGGCCCAAGATACATCTCAGGTCTTAAAAGATACGTCCACTAAGTAATTTCTTTAAAAGGGGAGAAAGGAAGGGAAACGTCTCAACCTCTTCATGAGTGAAATGACCAGGTCTGGGTGCAGGAGCGGCCTTGCAGGCCCCCCATCACCTACCCTGCTGCAGGGCTCTGCACTCCTGGACCCCCGGGACCCTGGTGCCTCCCAGCAGCCCTTCCTGGACGCCAGCCGCTAGCTCAGGGAGCCGCTAGCTCCCCTGAGCCCGGAGATGCCAACATGTTACGTGATCATGTAAAGAAAGGGAAATTACCAGGAGCTCTTATTTCCAGGGATCCTCGCCTGCCTTTTTTCATTGATAAAATAGTACGTTTAATTTATGGTTAAGAAGATCGACTTGCATGCACTGCTTGTAGCTCATGCAGCAGAAATACCTCATTTTAGACGTTAAAAGGTGTCTGCGAGTGCTGTTTTTAAAGCTCGCTGTCAGCCACCTACTGCAGAGGTCTTTTGAATGCAGTGAGGACAGTAGCACACCCCAGTCAGACTCCCGATCCGATGCTCTGCCTCATCAGCACAGACAAGCAGGATGAGGTATGGAGATGCCCTGAGACCCGAGGTCCAGGACAGGCAGCCCCCCGGGTGCGGTGTTTCTGGTGGGGCTCGACCTGCAGGGAAGCACAGTGTCGCCCAGGAAAGCACGTCCTCGGGTCTTTGTTGGTGATGTGTGACAGCCTGCATCGGCGGACAGTCAAGGTTAGGAAACGAAAGGCCTTGTGCATTTGCAGCAGTTTATTTCTTTCTTAAAACCAATAGCAAACTTTTCTTAAAAAGGTAATTATCGATACTGTAATACCAACCGTTGATCATTTCAGACTCTGAGAGGCCGGGAGAGTCCTGTCTCTTCCCCAGAGCACCAGCGTTAGATGAGGGGGCTTATTACTTCATTTAACACGTTCAGGGCAAGTCAAATTTGGTTCAATTAGAATTCCTTCCTATTTAATCCGTCGGACTTCCGTTTTGCAGACCTGGGATTGAGGGCAGGCTAAGCACCGAGTTGTTGCTTTGACCTTGGTGTGGGACCGCTTTTCCCGGCTTAGCTGGAAACGTGTTAAAAGGAGTTTGATGGTAAATAGAAAAGTAACCGAGCATGAACACCTGATTGCGAAGCCCTTTTATCACCTCCTTTTTATTAGGACCAATTCAAGAGCAAAACTCTTCAAGACGCTTTCCCTGAGAGGCAGCTGTGTAAGCAGATCTGCAGAGCGTATGAGGACTTTCACTTTTATTATCTGGGAAGGCGTTGCTGAAGGACGTTAGTTTGCATATGAGTAAGATTTTTTTTTTGCCCACATTTCCACAGCTTGCTGCTCCTGGGACGGTATTTTTGGGCAGAGCGCTTCCAAGATGCAGAGAGCTGACCTTTCCCTGCTGGGAGGAGCCATCTCAGTGCGGAAAGCAAGAATGCGATCATTTGTAGACTTTGGGGTGTTCCTGTTTCCATCTTTGGTTTTTCGGGTGGTCTTTAACGAGAGGAGCTGTAGGTCTTTCTCTGCACCCTGTGTGCCCCGACATGCGTGGACTCGTGCCTTTGTGGCTTCGGTGTTTCCACCTAAACAGACATTCTAGACACTTAAGTGTGTTGAGCCTGCGGTTCCTGATAAGGAGATGTGCGGTGGTGACACTCTTTTTCCTCTTTCTCCAGTAATCGTGTGGATTGTCCTTTGATGAAAGTCATGAAATGGTTTGATTTGAATTTGTACGAAGGAGTCTCTGGGTTTGAAGAACGGAAACCTCAGGTGACGTTCCTCCCCCAGGAGGATCCCACGCGGTGCCTGGCGTGGCGATGGGCACGTGACTCCGTGTGGCCACGGCAGGCTCACCGGGGAAGCTTGGGTGGCGCTGCTATAAGTTTAGAAGCCCGAAGGAAAATACTAAATGTGATTTTAATATGAAAGATATTACGATGCAAAATAGGAAAGGGAGAGCTCATACGGTTTCTTTCTGGATTTGGGGGAAATCACTGCATTTTCGGTGTCAGAGAAGGAGGGAGCAGACGTGGGATTTGCACGTGGAGCCCTTGGGGGCGGGGCGGGAGGAGGTTCCTTCTGGCGTCTGCGTGCCTGGGGTGAGGGTGTGGGCCCGGAGCGGGGAGCCGGTGAAAGCACCTGAGCCCCTGAGAAAACTGTGGACCCTTGTAACTCAACACAACGCAGATTCTCTTTTTGAAAGTTTCTTTCGGCGTGGCTTTTCCGTAAGTGCTTGTGACATCAGGAATCAGAGCTACAAGGGATAATTCGCTAAATGATCTATGATTGAAGCATCTGGAGAAGGCGGTCCTGCGCACGTGGAGAAGTGCAGGGTGCACACGTGCTGGGTGAAACTGACCCAACATCAGTGGGTATCCTTTCAAACAAATAGCTGTGCTGAACGTCGGGACTTGAAGGTGAGTGAGAGGTTTACCTCCTCAGAAGAGAAGTGAGATTTCCTGTTTGTTTCCTAGCGGAGCCGTGTTTTCAGAGCGTGACGTGGGGAGGAATTATCCTGATTGATTGCAGGACAGGATGAGCTGTTCTTAGGAAAGGAGCCTCCTTGTGTTAAAACAAAAAACATTATTATTCTTCTGCACATCCCTCCTTAAAGAGAGCATCATGGTCTTATTCTCGGTTCTAATTTTGAAGGGTCTCCTGTCACTTACTTAGCTTATTTAGTATAGTTTCCCTTGAGAGACTGAAGAACTAGTTTGAGAAAACGCCCATTAACTGAGAAAGCAGTTAGGGTTTGCTTCTCTAAAATGCGGGCAGGTTCAGTTTAAGGAGAAAAAGCTTAAGTGTTTACAAATCCTGCAGCTCCTTACTGAGACCTTCCCAAGGAGAAAGTTCTAACGTACGAGGAACTTATGCAGATTTTTCTTGGCCCCGCCCCTCCCATGGTGTAATATGCACTTACCTATGAATTCTCAAATATAAGCATCTTTTGTTGCGTGTGTGGCACCTTGCCGGCAGGTCTCCGTAACCTTCCCGTGAGCCCTGCCGGCTTAATTCAGCGGAAGGACAAGTCTAAGGCCCGAGTGTGGTGGCTTTACCTCCCCATGGCCTTTGCAGCCCCTGTAACTGGGCACCCTTAGAGCGGCAAAGCCGCTTTGGAAAAAAATAAAAGACAAAACTCAGAGTAAATGTAAAGCAAACCGAAAGCAGTTTTATGGTGTACATCTGTACGAATCACTTGCTCATATGATTTTAAGTGTAGAGCTGAGAAGCCAGCAGTACTGTAGACTCAGAAGTCACAGCCCACGACTTCCCTGGTGGCACAGTGGTTAAGAATCCACCTGCCAATGCAGGGGACACGGGTTTGAGCCCTGGTCCGGGAAGACCCCACATGCCACGGAACAGCTAAGCCCGTGCGCCACAACTACTGAGCCCTCGCGCCTAGAGCCCGTGCTCTGCAACAAGAGAAGCCACTGCACTGAGAAGCCAACACACCGCAACGAAGAGTAGTCCACGCTCACTGCAACTAGAGAAAAGCCCGCGCAGAGGCAACGAAGACCCAACACGGCCAAATAAATAAAAACTAAACAGAAAAGAAGTCACAGCCCGTATCCACCCCGCAGTGAGTCAGTGAGTGGTGACCGCGTGGGGGTGTGTAACTAGGGTATAACTGGTCCATGGTTCTGAGGGTCCCAGTGAAGATGCTTGCACATCCCGGGGCACCCCTGGCTGACGTCACGATATGCCTCTGTGTGTCTGAGGGCCTCGAGGCCCCGGGCTGGTCCCTCGTTCAGGGGAGCGGTGGTGCCTGGGGCGGCAGCTGAGGAACCTGGCAGTTTACGTGACTCGCCACCAGACATCTAATCGTCCTTCGATTTTGCAGCTGACCAGCTTGCACTCGGCTATTTATGGATAGAAAGAGGCTCGAGCTTTGGGCCTGTAGTTGAACGAGACCCCAAATGTGTTTTGTTCCTCTTGCCTATGAGTCCCATGCGATGGTCCAGACCTGGCTTTGGAGCGCGGTCCCTGAAATGGTACAGCTGCTCGTCGCGGGTCCAGAAGGGTGGAAGGGTGTTTTTTTTTGTTTGTTTTTTTTGTTTTTTTTGCGGTACGTGGGCCTCTCACCGTTGTGGCCTCTCCCGTGGCGGAGCACAGGCTCCGGACGCACAGGCTCAGCGGCCATGGCTCACGGGCCCATCTGCTCCGCGGCATGTGGGATCTTCCTGGACCGGGGCACGAACCCGCGTCCCCTGCATTGGCAGGCGGACTCTCGACCACTGCGCCACCAGAGAAGCCCCTGGCGGAAGGGTTTTGCTAGATGGAGGCTGGCGAGGCTGGCTCAGAGCGGGAGTTAAGGGAGTCGTGCTGTTGGCTGTGAGCCCGCTCCGGAGGGGAGGGGAGCCAGAGCATCTTCCTCCAGGAACGAGGGCCTGTGACTGGCATCTCAGGTCACTGGGACCTGCGTCCTCCTCGAGTGAGGCAGGAGCGGACTTCAGTGACCCGCGTGCCCGGTCTCTGGTCGGGAGACGGGAGGTCAGGGCGGCCTCTGATCATCAGCCGTATTTGTCTGGTGACATAACAGAAGCTCCTTCAGACGACTGAGCTGGAAACGCGTACTTCAGAGCAATTGCATTTTGTTTCGTTTCATGTGAATTCTGTGGGCAGGCCATGCATGTCCCGTCGTTTTCTCCCCCAGGTCTGTGCTCACGGGACACCTGTGTATAGTCACGTGGCCCTGTTGTGCGACAGACTTGTGTTGACCTGTGTCCTGGGTAAACGACACGAAGTTTATGGGTAACTGTCTCTTTCACCAAACAGGTGTTGGCAGGGTTTGTCCCTAACCTGGATGTCACAGCCCCTGAGAACACGAGAGCCGCCGCCCTGGCTTTTGGGTCACCTGCCTTCACCCCGCCACCTGTGCCCACGCGGCCCCTCACCTTGTCTGTTGCCGCGATGCCTGCAGGGCTGCTCACAGCACCTGGTGGAACGGGGCAAGAAGGGCTTCTGGGGTTGGATGTGTAGCAGCCCGTGGAGGTGGGGGAGTGAAGGGAGGGAGGGGGCACCGGTGTGACGGAGAGGGCGTCCCCAGCACCCTCTAGTACGGCCCTGGTTCCGGGCCGTAACCAGACACATGATCCAGCTGTGGTCGCCGAAGCGGGGTCCTGGTCTCTGGGTTCCTGGAAAATGTGCCCACTGTTCCCTCTCCATTCACCGCAGGCCCGCCCTGGGCTCATAAAGCGCGACACTTCCCAAATAATCCAGGCTGGGCTGCCGGTGGAGAAATTCGATTTCAAGTTCGATATCTTTTCTCTCCAGGGACGGAGGGGCCAGGAGCTAGGAGCTTTGGAATTCAGAAATGTGCCTGGTTTTATTTTATATTTACTGTTTCCAAAAGCTGTTTCTGGGTAAGATGCTGTGGCTTAGAAAGAGCCCGTCCTCTTTTCTTGCAAGATCATTTAGGATCACTTCAGGTGCAGAATTTTCTTAGCTTTAGTAGCTGAATCACACAATAATGTTATTATGGGGAATGAAAGTGGAATTTTGCTTGTTTATTCTTTTATCTTTGCAAGGAAAGTATAGATAGTCTTTTATCTTCAGAAATTAGAACTTGCAGTGATGTGTCATTAACTGTGCTTGAAAATATATTTTTAGACAAGCAAGGCAGAATAAATCCTACAGCCATGTGCTATCACGTTCTTGTCAAGAATTGCTCTTGGTAAACACTCTCTGATAGATCACTCTCCTTAAGAGGCTGAACTACCCAGCTGCTTTCAAAGGCGCTGCTTGGGTTAGTGATAAACCAGGTCATGTTACAGTAGTTATTGCTAGTCAGGGATCTGGAAAATTTAAACTGATTATGGTGTGTGCGCTTTATCTAGTAAAGCATTTGGGGAAGAATTTGTCCTTTTATAATTTTGATCCTCTTACAGTATTGATTGGTGTTCGTACAATGGCAAACAAAGTCTTAAATAACTTCTTGCATGATATACCTTTCTGCTGTCCTACCAGAATGGATTCAATTCAGTCAATCCCTGTATTCTTACCGGAAATGTTTGGGAAACTGCTGCTTAGCATTTATTAAAATTGATTCTTGAAGTATTTATCTGCTGTGTCCTCTTCATGAAGGGATTTCTGGGGCCTGAGTTCTCTGCTAAACAGAACTACCTTGGAGGGTAATGTTTAACAGAACGGTTTATGGTTTACTGCACATAATTACCTCCTTCTGTATTCCTGGACACAATTCTTTCTTTCACTTGGTGGTGGGGACTTCTAGGTGCTTTCACAAAAAGCACAGAAGAAAGAGATACTATTGAATAGGTGTTAATTGCGATCTGTTTTCTTATACTGGGAGAGAAATGTTGGTTTTAGGTAAGAGGCTGGAAAAACAGGTCGGTGATGCATGTTGGAGGTGAATATTGCCCTTTGCTGTAGATTTACGTGAAATAAAATACAGCTTATTTCTAGAAACAGATTTCAGTTAAAATATATTTACCATCAGCTAACACACATTTCAAGGAGGTGTTCCATAGGAAATGCAATGCAATGTTTCTGCCCGTGACTCTTTTGTTTTCACTGCTGGTAATTTCTAAACAACCAAAAAAATTAAAAACAATTTAAATTGGACCCCGAATTGGTGGCAGTTTCTACACGTTTGAGGTTAGGCTGAGTAAAAACCTATAAGCCACTTTCAAACGGGATTGCTCCCTGCCGTTTATCTAAGGCCTTCTGGTGTTCCATGTTTGTTTTAAAAAAGAAATTGATGAGTCTTCATTTTCTCTGGCGTTCCCGAGTTTTCAGTGTTTCTGAATGAGTGGAAACGTTGGCTTTCATCATCTTCGTGCAGGATGGAAAAAGAGTGAAAGTAAAAACTTGTGCTTTTGTGGTTCCCGTACTGAATAGCAAGTGATTTTCTTCTAGTTTTGTAAAGCCCCTTGGTGACGACAGATTTCATGGAGCCGCCCAGTTTGGGGGAGATGCAGTTCTGAGCTTCTGGAAATGCGGCTCTTAATGGAAATGTTGACAAGATCATTAACTACGCCGGCAGTGCTGGCCCCTCCAGGAAGCTGGATTTACTGCCAGATCTCAGCTCTTTGTGGTGGACCCAGGGCTCCAGCAGGACACCTATCTGCAGAAAATTACAGAGCAAGCCCCTGTTCCTGTGATTTTTCTTTTTTTCAGAGCAAGCCCCTGCTCCTGTGACTCTTTTTCCCGGCTTTGTGAAGTTTCCTTTTGTAAGGACAAACAGATTGATAAGGCCACTACTTAATATGAGACTTAGGAACTAGTAAATAACAAGTGTCAGTAATGTATTCATTTTGGAGAGCCCGAGAAAACGCAAGTAAACGCAAGTAAAAAAAAATCTTCTTTTGAGGTTCAACAAAATCCATTGCCTGTATTTTCACGTGGATGCCTCTTCATTAAGTCTCCATCCTTGGGTTTTCCAGGATATGGAGTCGCACGCCCCCCGTTTGTTCTTGGCCTTTTCTGAATGTGAGCAAGAATTCTATTTGTGTGCTTTCCTTGTCCCCTGTAAGGTCGGATTTGACTACGAGGTTTTGTATTTTAGTAGGGACGTGTGGGCAGCTTATATATTAACGTTAATTTATATTTTCTTGAGCAAGTATCTCGGTATACTGCCCAGTGAATACATACGGGTTACTGTTTATACCGTGAGGAAATGTGCTTCTCTCTGGAGCTGAAGATGCCCTCTCTCTCTGCTCAACCAGGAATTTACTGGGTTTTTGACACATTGTGGTAAACAACTTCATCAAAGATAACCAACTTGTGGAATAACGGTTAGGTCCTCTCTGCATGTCTGCTATGTACGGAGCAATGATTCCAAAGCTGTGGTCTGAGGCACAGAATGGAAGCGAGTCTTGCTTTTAAATGATCGCGGAGTTTGCGCAATAAACCCTTATCATGGACGGCTAGTTACATTTGGGGACTCATGTTGGCACTCGCATTGATTTATCTGGGGGGCTAAATGATTGAAAGGAAACCTTTGTTTCGGAAGATGGACGTTTGTCACCACTGTGTCCGTGCTTTGTTCACATCACCTTGTGTCCTGAACGAAGCCTTTTTGAGGTTTACCTTTAAAATGAGTGCCTCTGGCAGAAAAGTCCAAGCACACTGTTCTCCGGCTGCTGGGAAACAGGTTTGCCGGGTCCACTTGAGCTTCCCCCATACTCTGGGACAGCGGGTTTGTGTCCTTCTGCCCAAGCGAGGGAGGCGGGGCGGACTCCCCCGTGAACGTTGCGATTCTGGTCGCTCGCGTTCGTTTCTCCTTATGAGATGGAAACGGGGTCTGCGCTATAATGGATTATTGATTGGCGCTGCCATCAGCGCCCTGGCTCTCCAGGCAGTGAATGCACCACTTCATGGGGCGGCTCGGACCCCGTCTGGGGACTATAAGCCTGGGACTGTTAATCTGGGGCAGATTGGCGAGTGGGGAGAGGAACTCCTCATTGTTGTGGAATTTCTCCCCATTTGTTCACAGAATGGGCTTTTTGTCTCCGCAGTAGATAAGCTTGTGCAGGATGTTAATGGTGCATTTTAATTCATGGCTCATAAGACCACAGTGTCACTGGGAAGGCCCGTTGCATTGTCTGCTGGAGGACAGACGGGCAGTATGTGAAACTGACGGCAGCACCCACGGGCCCTGCAGCCTCACTGCCTCACGGCCGCCCTCAGGAGGTCACTTCTTAAATTTTATGACCTGCCTTCTGGGGCCAGAATATCCTGTAAATATCTTGCGCCTTCCGCCTGCCCTGAGCTGTTTTCTTTGTAAGGGCGTCTTCCCCACAGCACCGATTCCCCACATTTCCCGAATTCTCCTGTTTCCCCCCCACCCGGGACAGTGGCCCCCCTGTGGGCTCAGCTCAGCTCCCATCCCTCTGACTCCCGGAAGCCCCCCTCTCCCCCGGTGACCAAGGGAGAGAGAAGGAGAGAGACCACAGGGCGTCAGGGAAGCCGAACTATCTCTTAGTATCGTGACGTGGTTAATTAATGAGCTAGAATTGAAGAGACATATTTGACAAACAGCACGCGCATCAGGCTTTGCTTCTGTCGACAGAAGGGCAGCAGACCCAGTGCGGGAAACGCCCCTTCCAGCTTTCCTGCAGCCCCTCGTGCCCCGCTGAGGTCTGCAGTCTCATCTGGGTGCCTTTAAAGAAACTTGCACAGTTGTTTTGTTATGCAGATTACTCTAAATATTAGAGGTTATTTCAAAAAAAATCAGCCTTCTGATTCCCTTTCCAGGATATGACTTCGACAGAACTGAATTCGATGGTTTTGAGGGAATCAGTACAAAACCGTTTGGCTTTTGCTTTGTGTTGGTTTACTCTACAGAGCAGAAAATGCCAAGATTTCCTGTACAGTCAGAGCGATGCTTACTGTGTAAAAATACAGGATGCTACCTTTTCCCCCTGACAACGCCACATTTAGTTGGTCAGAAAATGATCGTTTAAACTGGGGAAGATAAACGCTGGCAGCCTTACTGGAGTTTTGCCCTGGGACGCGATGGGGGGATCTCCCCGAGCACCCACATCTTCATGGCTGCTTCATTTTGGCTGTGATGGCTGACTTTGCACTGTCTGCACCAAGGCTGGGCCCCATGGAGCTCTGGGGAGATCCCTTGAATGTCCCCGGGGCAAGCCTCTGAAACACCAGCAAGCAACCTCTTAAAATACTGCTTTAATGTGGACCTTTTCATATTATTCAGATGATTTTTCTTTCTTTGACTTTCAAATACTAGAATTTAACAAAAGGTAATTTTCCCAAAGTGCATTCCTTAGAGACTTTTGAGCTTCCTGGGGGCCTGGAGAGGGGGAGGGGAGGGGAGGGATGGGGATGGGGGAGGGCCAACCGGGCTGCCCCAGAGCAGCTCTGCTTCCCATCGTGCTACTTACTGGAATTGCAAGTGGGAGTTATTTTTTAACTTCTGTGAAAAACATTCCAAACCCATAAAAATGGAAAGAGTAACTAATGAACGTCTATACACCCACCATCTAGCCCTAGCAGTTGTTAGCATTATGATATATCTGCCTTCTCCTCTCTTTTGTAAACCACCTCTAAAATATTTCATTACACATCTCCAAAAACTAAGAAAGTCTCCTGTGTTACAGACCTAACGAAAGTAATAGTAATTCTCAAATATGGTCTAATACCCAGTCTATATTAAAGCTGACTTTGTATGGAGTCTTGAGCTGGGACAGGTTTGAACTTGTGTGCTGTTCGTGGAATACTTTGTCATTGTATTAGACAACTTCTGTGGTGAACCTTTAGGGCCCAGTGAATACATACGGGTTACTATTTAGCCATTTCTAACATAGCTTCCTAAACTCTTATTTCCTCCTTTTGAGTTTATTAAACCAAACAGTGTCACTGCGAGTGACTAGGTATCTTTGGGTACTGCACTGACATCTCATTCATTTATTTAGCAATTATTAATTTATAAAAATACCTACCATATATTGGCCATTTGCTGTGTGCTCAACATTGCACCTTGCATGCATTACTTTAAATCTCACAAAAATACTGTAATATAGTTCTCATTACCATCATTTACATTTTTTTTTTAATTTATTATTATTTTTTGTGGTACGCGGCCTTCTCACTGCTGTGGCCTCTCCCGTTGTGGAGCACAGGCTCCGGACGCGCAGGCTCAGCGGCCATGGCTCACGGGCCCAGCCGCTCCGCGGCACGTGGGATCCTCCCGGACCGGGGCACGGACCCACGACCCCTGCATCGGCAGGCGGACTCTCAAACACTGTGCCACCAGGGAGGTCCCATCATTTACATTTTTAAAATGAAGAAATGGACTGGGAAACTGAGAGGTTGAGACACTTGCTCCCAGTCACACAGCTGATCCCAGGGAGTGGCAGAACCGAGTTTGGATCTCGGGTAGCCTGACCTCGGAGCTCACGGTCTGGACCACCTCTCCTGGTGCCGCTCCCTGCTTGGCCCTGCGCTGGTGTCAGGACTCAGTGGTACTTGGTGGGTCTGCCTTCACAGAGTAGGATGCCTCACACACGAGTGACCAGTTAAAGAAGCGGTAATAGAAGCATGTCCAGGCATGAGCTGGGATAGGGCCAAGGCTGGGGCATGGGGACCGTGCCTGACCCGGTCACAGGGCGAAGGGGGTCAGGAAGGGTCTCTTAGAAAGGCCACACCTGAGAAGGTGGACGGCGGGTGGGACCCGCATACCTGAGGGTTCCAAGGTGGGAGTGAACGCACATCCAGCTGGGGTGCGGGGCAGGTGCACAGCCATTGGCTGGGGGCCCAGGGACCCCAGCAGTACAGGGGTTCAGGGCCTTAGAAGCCCCCTCGGAGGAGTTCGGGCCTCATCTTCAGGGTGTGCAAAGCCTCTGAAAGGTTGAAGCCTCAAAGAGGTCGCCCAGCTCTGCATTTGGGAAGATGATCTTGGTTTGAGATGAAGGGGAGCGTGTGGATTCAAGTGTGAATCGGAGGTCCAGCCCACAGGATGATGGGGTTACCCCTGGGTGTGGGTGAAAGGGCTGGGGGTTGCTTTAAAGGCTAGTTGGGCCCACACCCACCTGGGTTTCCCTGGGGAGACCCGGCCACCCTTGGCCAGGGCAGGTCATCGCTTCCCTCCGTGCTCTGCTGCTGTCCTCTGTGTGGTTACGTGTTTCTTTCTGACGCCTGGGTCCCTCGAAGCCAAGACTGTTGCTTAGTTATCCGAGCCCTTAGGCCTCATGAGTGGCCTGGCGTCCAGTAGCTCTCAGAGATTGTGATGAAACCCTCGTTAACTCGCCCCACGACCGTGCCCTGGGGCTTCCACCGTGGGAGCCGTCACGGGAGGGCGTGCGGGACAATGATGGACTGTGGTCCCACGTGGGTTCTTACAGATCTGACAGCTTCGTCACAGGGCTTTTCCTTCTGGTGTGTGTCCTGGATCCCAGCCCTGCAGGGCTTGTTCTGAAAGGAGTTACTGTCGGCAGGTGGAGTTAACCGGGTCCTTGGAGCTGTTTCACAAGGTCACCAGGGATGCTGCAGGAAGTGACTTTTCTGCCTTCTGTTAGGTCCAAGACTCAGTTCCCAGGTCCTCACTTACAGAAGTGATTTATTTGTTGAAACCTTTACCCACAGATTAAATGTATCCCAAATCCAGTGAGTGTCAGCAGTCTTGAGAAAGTCAACTTTTTTCATTTGTGCTGTGCAGGCATGAAAACAAAGAATCAAAAAGGAAGAATCTCTCTAGGTATGGCAGTGCCCTTCCATATATGCATTTAGACCTGGTGCTTTATTTATTTATGCCCTCACGTGTTGATGTCTTAAAGTTTAGCTGCATATTTTATTTTCAAAAAGTTTATATTTTGCCCTCTTAAACCCCTCCCCCATCTCCATGATAATGCATTTTATGTTATGAATGCGGATTTATATTTTCTGTAATAAACATTTTACTTTTTCCTGTTGTTATAATTATTATCGTAAAATGATATAGGCAATATATATAAATATGTAATATGAAATTACCTAAATTTTTCAAAAAGAAACTTATTTCCAAAATTATGGAAGGCATTTTACAAAAGTAGCTTCAAACTGTTTGTCACGTCCCTGTGAGAGACACACACACACACACACACACACACACACACACACACAGGGAGAGATGCATTGGAAATCTATTTTAAAACCCTAATCCACAAGCCATTTTTATGCCTAAACAATTAAATTACAGGCTTGTCTGGCAAGTTCCCAATTACAGCCTTGGAAAAAGTTTGTAATATAATAACAACAAAACTGTGGTTCATTATGGGCAAGATATGATTCAAATGGGGCTGTGTTCTATGTGTGTATACACATGGGTCGTATGCCAGCTGAAACACACGTGTGGATTTTCTCTCCCCTCTACTTCCTAATATTTGTGTTGCCAGAAGACTTTCTTTAGTCGCTCTGGTCTAAGTAAAACGCTAGCATTTACTTACACGTTTTGTAAGGCTAGTTATCTTTAGGTTAACGTGTTTCAGGAGAAGTTGGAACACCAAGTCTCACTCGACGTGCGTCTGCCTGTGAGAATAAAATGGGGACAGCTCGGTACCGGAATGTATTTGGCTCAAACCAGGTAGTGTGACACTTTATCGCGGGGCAGTGTTTGGATGACCACCTCTCGCCACCAGAGACCCCAATCGATGTTGACAAACCGTCTGAGACCCCCCTGGCTCACAGAGGCTGGTGGGCTTTTTTTTTTTTTTTTGAAGGATAGCAGAGTCAGTGCTGTGGGTTATGGGGCTAATAAGGTTCCCCTAAGTCTTCTAACTGGGGCGGCTGCCCTGCTGCATTTTCACATTGGAAGTTCTGAGGACACCATCCTTGTTCTTTTGGGGAAAAGAATTTTTGTCTGCAGCTGAAAAGAATGATCACGAAGATCTGTTGATTTGGCCACTGACTAAGGAAAGCCAGTTGTGGGGAATTCCTTTTTGACTGTTTCTCTAAAGGTTTGCAAGAAACTTTGCCAGTCGACTGTGGGCTTCAGGAAGGGGGCCACTTAGTGGCCTCTTTCAAGTGGAGCCGGTTGTGTTGATGTTATGATTTCCTTCAGATAATGGTGTTTTGAGTTTAAGTGGTCATTACCCTTATGGTATTGTTCCATTTTCCCCCTCCAAATATTTTTAAGTTCTTTAAAAAGACATCTCCTGTCATCCTCACAGAGATTGACAGCAGAGCTCAGTGTTGAAAGATGGGGGTGGGCAGAGAAGCGGAGAAAAAAAGAGAAAGAAGAGCTGGTTGTGCTGATTCGTGGGCACCCTGAAGGCCGTTGCTTGAGAATTTTCCTGTAAATTGCAGGGCTCTGCTGCCTTTGTGAACTTTTAAGCAAGTTTTGCAGGAAGCCCGAATAAGAAATGAAAAGTATATTCTCTAGTGTTTGGGTTTCTTGAGGGGAAGTGTCTAGGCTTTGGCTGGGGGTTTGGGGGTGTTGGGGAATCAGAAATTTTACACATCAAGGCTGTCATGAGGATATGGGATGTGGATTTCTCTGGTAGCAAAGATGGCAGCGCTAAGCCTTTTTAAATGTGCAGAAGAGACTGAGGTCCCCCACGGGAAGAAGGGGGGCTGTGCTCACATCTGATCCTCTTTGCACTTTGCTCTGGCCTCGTTCAGCCGGGCTGCTACCTGGTAGTAGAAGCGAGGCCCCGTTGGGCAGGTGTTTTATTGTCCGTGGACTGTTCGCTCTGCACTGTGACTGGGGGTCTGAGTGGCACTCGGAGGAGGTGCCTTGCAAGGGGTTTTGGTGTCACACGGCTCCCTCATGTCCTTTCCTGACTCTCGGCACCTGACAGGTGAGGGCACGCCTGGGTGTGAAGGACACCTTCTGAAATTCACACGCTGGCAAAAGGGGGACGGGACTCCCGGGCTGGGCTCTGCGCCACACCTGGACGGCACGCAGGTGGGGTCTCTGTGCGGATCCCCAGCGCAGCTTCTTGGCTTCCAGAGCCCTTAACTTTCTACGGCTCCCAGCAGCACACCACATGGCAGGGAGAGTAGCAGAGAAGGAAGGGAAACCCACACAGAGTGCCTGCGGTTTTGTGATTTGAACAACTCTTCTCTCTTGACAATTTCATTTTATTTCCAGGAGCAATTTGTAGGTTGCCTTTTATGAACCTTAGCTAGCTGAGCATTCATGCTCCGGGAATCTTGTCTTCTTGGCGGGGTTTCCGATGTTTAATTCCCGTGAACTGGAGAAGTTCTGACATTTAACATCCTTTATGAACCAAGTTAGTGGTCCAGTGAAGTCTGTCACATTACTTAAGAGACACCAATTTCTGGTGTTGTAGTTGTTTTTTCCTCTGTAAATGTATTCTAGACGGTTCTTTAAACTCGGCAGATTTTTGTACCTAGATGAGGTCACTACGTTAAATGTAAATAGTATATTTCATTTATATTTTTATATATCAACTTCAACATTTGGGGGACTGAAATAAGCCCTGGGATGGCCCGGGAAGCATGCAAATCATTTGTCTTATAAAATCATCATGAATAATATGCAGGTCGTCTAAGACCAAAACAGCTTGAAAAAACAAATTAGCTTAAATTGTCATGAAGAAGCCTTCTTGTTCACCTCATTTGTTTATCCAAGTTTAGGGGAGATTTTGTTTATTTATTTTACTGGGAGTTTCCCGTCTCACTTCTCTCTCTCTCTCTCCTGGGGTGTGGGAGTGGCTCTGTACCCGTCGGTGTAAAGAGTAAGGAATATCTGAGCAGCTGTGCTTCCTGCTGCTTTCCAGAGTTTGTTGCTCAGACTGAGTTGGTTTCTTTAGGTGCCTGGGAAACTTGCTAGCATGAGGCTTTCTCGAAAGAAGTTTGAGAATACATCATCTAAATGAGATTTCTGCCTCTGGCGTGGGTCTCTGGGAGGAGGCATTTGGAGAACAGGAGTTGTGTTGTTTTTTCAGAAGGCGTCTGTCCCTCGTGGTGAGTGGAGGAATAGAGTGTCATCTATTGGAACCCCTGGGGATGTTTGGGTGACACCCTCCCGCCCCCTGCCTTCCACCGTCAGCATTCTTCTCTGAGTCTGCTCCGGGGAAAACACGGCAGGTCGGACCACCCAGAGCAAACAGCGCGTTGCTGCCTGGCTTCCTCTCTGAATAAACGATGTGCGTTGTACACTGTCTGCTTGACAACCAGAAACACATAGCTTCTTCACATTTTGTTGATTTTCAAACATGAGTTCTTAGTGTGCATGAGGTTGAAACTTTGTAAAAAATGTGGCTTCCTTTCTACATGTTATAGCTTTTTTAAAAAAGAACATCTGTCCATCTGGGTGCCTCTCTGTGCAAGTCTGGAGCCCCCAGGAGGGAGACCCTCAGAATCATTAACTCAGTTACTTCTGTTTAGAGATAAGAAGGATAAACAGACCGGGCCCCAGGGGCCTGTGTGCGCGGCTGTTCTCCCCAATGCCCCACCCCCGCTTGTTTTTTAAAAAAATTTTTCACTGAAGTATAGTTGAATTACAGTGTTGTGTTAATCACTGCTGTACAGCAAAGTGACTCAGTTATACATAAATATACCCATCAAAATACAGTTCAGAAAGACACTCTACCTCTCACATCCCTTCTGGACTGTTTTCTTTATTCTCCGTATCGCTGAGTCAGATGGAAAGTCCTGAGATAGCTGCTTGTCAGTGTGTACTGTCTTGGGCCTGTTTGGCGTTTACAGGCATCTGGGCTGGCTTCCCTGCAGCCCAGATCGTGGCCCTACCCGTGCCCGGCACAGCGCTGGGCAACCCCGTCCACTTCCCCTTCGCCTGTGCACAGGTGAGGGAGGCGCCCAGGTGTCTGGAGGAGCAGCCCCGGCCCCTCATTCTCCAGAGGGTGGATAAGCATAAGAGCGACAGTGACCCCACAGTGTGACCCCTGCTCCTGCTGGGCTCAGACCCCGCCTCCCATGTGAGGACCTGCCGGGGTCGGGAGGGTGTCTGCACTGGGGTGGGACTCGGCCCTGCGGCCAGTGCAGGAGAGAAGGGACAGGACCAGGTCGGGAAGGGCACGGTGAGGCCAGCCGACGGGTTTGGGCTTTATGTCGTGGTGGCAACGGCCCGGTGGTCACACACCCCTGGGAGTGGTGTCCGTCGGGGCGGCCACCGTGGGCCGCCAGGTGCTGGAGCAGCAGCTCAGGCCCAGCTCTGGAAGGACCGCAGGGTTCTGCTCCTGTCCTTCGTTGCCTCTCTTTCACTAAATCATCTGTGCTTCACCAAGATACAAAGATGCATTTGTAAAGCGCCTTTTCCGGCTGTGAACGCCCTCCTCGCAGCTCACGTGTCCTGCACGTGCCCCCGCGTTTTGCCATCCTCCGCCTGGCCTGGGTCTCTGTCCTTCATTCTCAGACGCGCTCCTGTCCCGTCGCCCATGTTCCGCACACTCCCACGAAGTCCCTCACCACAGTCTTTCCTTAAACACTGGATATCTTTGATAAAAAATTATTCTAGTGTGCAGTCATTTACAATGATTTATTTTAATGATTTAGCACACAATTATTATCAGTCATTAATTGTTTAATTACTGATTTTTTAAAGGGAAGCAGCTGCTCGTACGTCTGTTTAAACTTTCGTGGGTGCTTCCTTCCTTTAATTTGGACGGGATTGGTTTTCTGAAGGAGGAGCGTGCAGATCGCGGTCCGAGGATGTTACCGGGCCCCTATTTATGCGGTGAAACCTGGTTCCTAAGATCTCCGTGTCTTTTCTGTTCCAGGTGCTTGCTGCCCTCTGCCATGCTCTCCAGGTAAGACATGCCCCTCCGCGGGGCAGGCGGACTTCTGCAGCCGGCAAGCGGGAGGCTCGCCTGAACATGGAGAGATAAGACGCAGGCCCACGTGACCGAGCGCCGTGCCCCGCCCCCCCGGCCGGGCGAGCCCTCGTCGTCGAGATGGACCGCCCCCGAGAGGCCGAGACGGAGCTGAGAAGGGGCCCCAGCCCACCCAGGGCCAGCAGGAGCCCCGAGGCGGACGGCGACAAGGCGCTGAGCCACAGCTGCTGCATCTGCGGCAAGAGCTTCCCCTTCCAGAGCTCCTTGTCCCAGCACATGCGCAAGCATACAGGCGAGAAGCCCTACAAGTGTCCCTACTGCGACCACCGGGCTTCCCAGAAGGGCAACCTGAAGATCCACATCCGCGGCCACCGCACGGGGACTCTGATCCAGGGCCACGAGCCCGAGGCGGGCGAGACGCGCGTGTCCGAGGGCCTGGACGGCTGCGCCAGCCCCACGAAGAGCACCTCGGCCTGCAACAGGATCCTGAACGGCGCCACCCAGATGGACAGCGGCAAGATCCTGCTGAGGAGCAGCAAGAAGGAGGCGGAGGGGGCGGCGTGCGCGGCGGAGGAGGCCAAGGCGGCGGGGGCGGGGCAGTGCTCCTTCTGCAAGAGCAAGTTCGAGCGCAGGAAGGACCTGGAGCAGCACGTGCACCAGGCGCACAAGCCCTTCAAGTGCCGGCTGTGCAGCTACGTGACCCTGCGGGAGGAGTCCCTGCTCAGCCACATTGAGAAGGACCACATCACGGCCCAGGGGCCCCGCGGCGACGCCTTCGCAGAGAACGGCAAGCCTGAGCTGCCCCCTGGCGAGTTCCCCTGCGAGGTGTGCGGCCAGGCCTTCAGCCAGACCTGGTTCCTGAAGGCACACATGAAGAAGCACAGGGGCTCCTTCGACCATGGCTGCCACATCTGCGGCCGGAGATTCAAGGAGCCGTGGTTCCTGAAAAACCACATGAAGGCGCACGGCCCGAAGGCGGGAAGCAAGAACAGGCCCCGCGGCGAGCTGGACCCCATCGCCACCATCAACAACGTGGTGCAGGAGGAGGGGATTGTGGCCGGCCTGAGCCTCTACGAAGTCTGCACCAAGTGCGGGAACCTGTTTACGAACCTGGACAGCTTGAACGCGCACAACGCCATCCACCGCCGGGTGGAGGCCGGCCGGCCGCGGGCCCCGGTCGGGGAGGGCCCGGCGCCCGGCCCCGCCGACTCCCAGCAGCTCTTCCTTCAGTGCCTGAACCTGCGTCCGGCGGCCGGCGCGCCCGCCCGCGGGCAGGCCGGGCGGCGCGTGGCCGAGCTGGACCCGGTCAACAGCTACCAGGCCTGGCAGCTGGCCACGCGGGGCAGGGTGGCCGAGCCGGCCGAGTACCTCAAGTACGCGGCGTGGGACGAGGCGCTGGCTGGGGACGTGGCCTTCGACAAGGAGCGGCGCGAGTTCATCCTGGTGAGCCAGGAGAAGCGCAAGCGCGAGCCCGAGCCCGGCGCGCAGGGGCCCCCGCGCAAGAGGGCGGGAGCGCCCGGGGACCCCGCGCCCGGGCCCCCGGACCCCCGGCCGGCCGCGCGCCCCAGCCGCCGCGCCGCCGCCCCCGCCGGCCACGGCAAGTCGTCGGAGTGCTTCGAGTGCGGCAAGATCTTCCGCACGTACCACCAGATGGTGTTGCACTCGCGGGTGCACCGCCGCGCGCGCCGCGACCGTGACCGCGACGGCCCCGGGGACCGCGCGCCCCGCGCCCGCTGCGGCTCGCTCAGCGAGGGCGACTCGGCCTCGCAGCCCAGCAGCCCCGGCTCGGCCTGCGCCGCCGCCGACTCCCCGGGCTCCGGCCTGGCCGACGAGGCCGCCTACGAGAGCGGAGAGGAGGGGGCGGCCCACCCTGCACCAGGTGAGCGCGTGCGCCTGGGTGGTCCAGGCGCGGGTAAGGTGGGCTCGGGTGGTCCCGGTCCCGGTAGCCCTGTGCCTGGGTCGCCTTTGCCCGGGTATCCCACGTCCAGCTGGCTTGGGCTCAGGTAGCCCTGTGTTTGTGGTCGCCCCGTAGCTACGTGGCCCAGGTCCAGGAAGCCCTTGCCCGGGTAGCTCACGCTCAGGTGGTCCAGGCTCAGGGAGCTCTGTGCCCGATGGCTCTGAGCCGGGGAAGTCCAGGCCCAGTAGACCGCTGCCGGGTGGCCCAGGCCAGGTGGTCCTGGTTCGCCCATCAGCCATGCCCAGGTAGTTGAGGCTCAGGTAGCCCTGTCCCCGGGTGACCCAGGTCCAGCTAACCCTTGCTCAGGATCTCATGGTCAGGGAATCTGGGCTCAATTAGCCCTGCCGCCAGGTGACCCGACTCCCTGGTTTCCCAGGCCCACATAGTCTTGGTGCTCAGGTAGCCTCCTATGTAGGTGGCCCTACAGCCAGGTAACCCTGTGCTTGGTGCCTTTTCCCAGGCGTCCCAGGCTCTGGTAGACTTGTACTCAGGAAGTCTGCGCCCAGTGTCAGTTCCACTTGAGGCTCCCGTTTGATGACTGCCCATAGTGTTTGCATAAATTCACACCTTTGGCTATGTAGGTGATGGTCTCTCTGGGGCATCAGACATTTCTGAACAAAGAACAGGTGATGGACCCCCTCCAAGATGTGCCCTTCTTTCCTCGCCGTCAGCTGGGCACACGTGCTTTCCTTGCCGCTCTCCTTGCACCAGACAGCCGAGTGAAAGAGGAACTTGGGATTGTGTGCAGTCATAATTAATCTTCTCAGCTTCGAGTAACCCTGTGGGTTTAGAGATGGCTAATTGGAACCAGATTACGTTCCAAACTGCAGCTATGTAAATATTTAAAGATGCTTGGCCAACTTTATTTTCATCATTTTCCTATTTTTTAAAAGAAAATTTTAAACATTTTGATATTTTCTTCATAATTTTTTTGTTTTGGGTAATTCTTTTAAGTGTAAGGTGATGTTTCAGTTACAGACTTGTAACTTTCTCTGTCTAGCCAGGAATGGTTTTCTCTTCTCCCTGAAAATTGGTTAATGGATGTTGCTTTTACTGAAAGGTCAGAGGCAATAGCTATCCGAGTGCTTCAGCTGGGCTTTTTATATTCTGTAGTGAGGAAGACTGCCCCTGTGCATGTCTTAAAAAACTCCACAAACATATGTCATCTTTCCCTTATTAAAGATTTAGCCAGTTGTCCTGAACAGAGTTTAATTATTCCAGGTCTATACAACGTTTTGTGTGAGCATCTGATACACTTAAGTATATGTGGAGTCAGTAAAAGTGTAGAGAAAAGTTGTTTCTTTGCTTCTATAAGGGCAATCGATCTATGCTGAATCTGCACATGTGTGTATGTAGGCAAATGAAAATAACACGTTTTTAAAAATAATTTTAATTTATTTTTGGCTACGTTGGGTCTTCGCTGCTGCTCACGGGCTTTCTCTAGTTGTGGCTCGCGGGCTCTAGCGCGCAGGCTCAGTAGCTGTGGCGCACGGGCTTAGTTGCTCCGCGGCATGTGGATCTTCCTGGATCAGGGCTTGAATCTCTGTCCCCTGCATTGGCAGGTGGATTCTTAACCACTGCACCACCCTTTTTTTATTAATTTATTTATTTTTGGCTGCGTTGGGTCTTCGTTGCTGCTCACGGGCTTTCTCTAGTTGCGGCGAGCGGGGGCTCGTATCTTGCATTTCGTTTCTTAGTCGTTTACCTGTGGGAAAGGAGCAGTGCAATATACCGTTCTCTGCAAATGCGGTGCTAGTTCTGTGAGCTTTTTTGGGTTCTTCTAGCAGCTTGTCACGTAAGATGTGGGGAACCCAATTGTGACCCCCTGGGTGGCATTTTGGAAGATTAATTTTTGTTTTTCCTTTTAAAAAATGTTGACAACTATGGATTTTACTGGTCACATTCCAGTTGTACTATGGCTACTTTTTGGAGGACATTGGAAATATTAAAGCTGCCAATGATTGTTTTCCTACTTTGAGGACAAATATTTTTAATATTTGGAAAAGCTGTCCTTGCCCGCATCTATCATGATGGCAGGTAAATGGTTAGTAATAAGCTAATTCAGTAGTGCTTCTAATGTCACTGTGTGGGAAAGATCAAATTACGTTCACCGTAAGTTGGCATTTACTCTTTCTGTTCCTTCTCAGGTTCATTAAATTTTAGAGATTATCATTTACTTTTTAATGAGATTGTATCTCTTTTCTCTGTATTAATCAACTTTTTGAGAAATGTGAGATCTCAGGTGATTCCATAACAAGATTATATATGGTGTGGATGTAACGAGTTGACAACAGAATATCGTAGCTTATTGAGAGACTAGAAAAAGAAATTTATGGCATGACAGTGGCGTAAAATGTTGAAGCACATTGTAGGTCTGCACGGGTCACTTTTTGTAGCCCCAAAGGACAGTAGCTTTCCTCCTGAAAACACAAACGTTATATCATGGCAGGCCTTTAGCTCTAGCTGGCATTAAATCGCTGCTTCATGGATGCCCCGTAAGGTGAGAGATGTGTTATATGGATTTAATACTCACAGAGCAGTCTCGTTAGCAGGGATGGGCGAGGCCTTGGAAGCAGTTACTTTGCAAGAGCAAATGGGTACGTTGAATCCTCTATTTTGATCTGCAGTGAGCCTTGCTCTCGTTAAAAAATGCATTCAGCTTTGGAAAATACTTGCCTTTCTTGTCACTAAAAGATGATTTAGATCTTTAAACAGTGACATGACTCTAATAAATTCTCAGAACCTTGGTGGGATGACCGGTTAAAATGACGAGAGGAAACATGTAGAAATTGAGGGACGGAAGAGCATACTCATTCTCAGAGGAATGAATCCCGCTACTTCTAGTAGCAAAGTTGACATTAGAGTTCAGATCGTTGTGCCCCTTCCAGTAAATCCCCCATTGTGCCATAGTTTCCCCACAGATTTTTGACGTCCAGGCGTGGGTTTGAATGCCGCTCCTGGATCTAGAGACCATTTGCATTATCAGGTTAATTGAAAGAAACTTGCTTTTTCATGAAATAGTCTTTGTCGAGTGTTGCGTCTACTCCTTTCGAAAGCTCTGATCGTCCCATTACCTTTATTTCCACGTAAGACCGGCTCCCAGCAGCCCTCATTACAGACTTAAAATAGTCTAAGAGCAAAGTTATGAATAAAATCCAATAATTTACAATGTGTTACGGAGCTAGATTTCAATCTTTATTGAGAAAGTGACGTGGCACTGATAGAAAGGACCCTTTTGGAGTTCACAAAAATTAATCCTTTTAATTAAGAGGAGCACTGAAAGGGCATTTAGTTGAAATTTAGAAAAATTAACATTTTCAAACAAAGCAGGGTCATGGTGCTCAGAATTTATTACTGAAGACGGGTCAACGGGCCAAAGCGCAATTCTGCTTATAAAGCGTTAGGATGACTTAGGAGTGGTAGAAGCCGGCTGACTGTGTCTCAGAGGACTCTCTGCATCAAGTCCCTGTACTCTAAGACGTGGTGCCCTTGGGAGAAGCCCTGCCTGGTGCTGGGGGCCTTGCCTTGACGCAGAACCCATTCCTACTGTTTATCTGCATATATGCTGTTTCGGCTAAAAGTTAGGTGACTACCCCGGGTATTTTTTTAATTGAAGTATAATCGTTTTACAATGTTATATTAGTTTTAGGTGTACGACACAGTGATTCAGTGTTTTTATAGATTATACTTCATTTAAAGTTGTTACAGAATAATGGCTGTTTCCCTGTGTTGTATAGTATATCCTTGGTTTTGACTATTTTTTGTTATTCTGATTTCTATCGCATCAAGCGTATTGTCTGTTGAGCCCACCCTCTCTCTATATCTTTGGATACTGATTGTAACTTAATTGATAGTAAAACCCCAAGTTTTGAAATTGCAATATTTGACTTTTTTTTTTTTTTTGCGGTACGCGGGCCTCTCACCGCTGTGGCCTCTCCCGTTGCGGAGCACAGGCTCCGGACGCGCAGGCTCAGCGGCCATGGCTCACGGGCCCAGCCGCTCCGCGGCATGTGGGATCTTCCCGGACCGGGGCACGAACCCGTGTCCCCTGCATCGGCAGGCGGACTCTCAACCACTGCGCCACCAGGGAAGCCCTGTTTTATTGTTTTTGACTGACAAACCCTATGGCTCAACCTAATAGAATAAAACGTTCTTAGAGCAAGCGCTGTAGTGTTGCGTGTAGTTGGAAGAAGTAAGGAGAGAGTTTTCGTAATTTAAAAATATAGTCAAGGGAAGAAAAGACAGTTAGAAGGAAGACATGGATTTATTTCAGAAAGCCTCCACTTTCTCATATCTCTCCACTTGCTGCCACCAGGCCACAGTCTCGGACGTTAGAGCTCATCTTCTTTCTGTCGTCATTGCAAGAAGAGCCACAGTGTTTTGATTATATAAAATATTAGTTGAGCACGTGCTCTGAGACTGACCGACAGTCCACGTTTGTGTGCGGCGGGTCAGGCTGTGGTCATGCAGCTCTCCAAAAGGTTAACCGGCCAATCTTATTATTTTTTTTTTGATAGGCCGTGGACGGTCATCAGAACAGCTTAGGGAGGAAATGTTACACGTCCTCCCATTGAAGCAGGATTTAGGGGGAATCAGGGACAAAGGTCAGAGTGTGGAGTGTGAGGTGGGCCTGGGAGGGGTGTTCGCAGTGGCGGCCGGGCCTGCTGGGACGGGAGGCTTTTATTGTTGCTTATTCTTAGCGTTTACTTTGCGATCGAGCAGGAGCTCCAAGGGGACGGATTCTTCCCACCGTCCTTTTGGTGCAGGGCGAGCATGTTCTGAGCAGGGAAGCTGGGACCTGTTTGCAGCCCCGCCTGGTTCCCATCTCCAATGCTCAGTGATGGGGAAGGACTTTTATCTTAACACAGGGCTTCATCCATGCCTCCCCCCCCCCCCCACCGCCCGAGAGGCTAAAAATGACACCACAAAGAACGAGGAGTAGGAGACCAAGGAGGAGAGAACATGAATAAAGTGAGAGGATGGGAAATAGAATCCGTGTAACTGGGGGAAAGCAGCAGGCACATCTGGGAACAACCCTGTACAATTACAAACCCTGTGATCCTGAGCGGTGTCAGTCCTACGTGGTACCGGGGCCCCCCACTGAACAGGAGCCTTCGGAATTGGTACAGGTGAAATCAGGCGGTCAGCTCTCCTCGGACACCGTTCAGTCCAGCTCGCCGGGCCCAGTTTCCTAATCACACAGGCATCTTGAGCGATACCTAATAAATATCCGTACGCAGGCTGGTCGGCCACTCTGGAAGTGCCCCGGCCGTGGTGATGCTGGCGCAGGTGCCAGGCCACAGAGCTTGGGATGCTCTCTGCCATGTGCCAGCCAGCGGCTGGAGCACAGCACCAGGGTGGGGACCGGTGACAAGGAGAATCCGGACAGCAGAGGTGGAGATCAAGGAAGAGCTGGTTGATTCCAGATTACAGAAGAGGGACCGTAAACGGCAGACGGATGCCTTTCAGCCAGATGTGAGGGTGACACCACCCTTAGTGTTTTCTACTGTCCTGAACATCGAGGAGTTGACTTAGTTGGGAATAAAGTGAGACTTGAAAACCCTCCTATTAAATTCTTATTCAGTAGGAAAGTGCAGTGGATTCTTTACGAAAAGTATCCAGGTGCACTTGACAGCCGACGGCAGAGCGCCCTGTGGTTTAGTCAGCATCTTAGTAACCGGAAGCGTCTCCGTCAGCACGCGCACGGAGACGACGGTAATTATTCACTGGCCCCGTGGTCCCCTGATATGCCTCCGAATTATCCAGGGAGATTGCGTTATGATGAGAATAGTGCCTTAGAGGTGTGCTTACTACATTCTGGTTCTTCAGACGTTGGTCGTCTGTGCCTGGCGTGCACGTTCAAATTTGCTGGAACACAGCGCTGCATCCCCGACCTTCCAGAAGGAACTTATTATGCTGTGAAACGCGTGAGACTCTGGAGATTATATTCCGGATTTTCTTCCTGACGCTGAGACAGACACGTGGGATGCACGGTCCTCAGCGTCGTTAAGCAGACACCACGCAGACCCTTTTGTTTGTTAGCAAAGTTCCAACGCTTGATTCGTTGTCTCTCTGTCTCCATCTCTCTCTTTCACACAAGGTAGAATCGTAGAATTTTAGAGCTGGGAATGGTCTGCCCCCCCATTTTAACAGAGAGGAAACCAAGGCATAGGGGGAGTCACTGTAATTTGCCCAGAGCCTCCAGGTGTGTCTGTTGCCCGAGGACAGCATGGTGGTGGGAGGCACGTGAGCGGGGTCGCCTAGGTTACGGTTCTCCTTTCGCACGAAGTAGCTGTGTGTCTTCAGTCCTCAACCCCTGGGTGTCTGGCTTCCTGGGTGGCACTATGGGGGCTGGGATCGCCACCAGCAGGGCTGTTGCCACCGTGTCCCTGTTAGGTGCCCGGCATGGCCTGGACATCCTGTCCACGCGGCTCTTGTTGGTACAAGAGTTAGAACCAGAATCAGGGTCCACAGGGTCCGTCTCCCAGCCTAGGAGAGGGTGTGTGTCCTGGCTGGTCACTTGAGGGGCAGAAGCGTGTGGTCCCAGGATGGCTCAGGCCCCGTCCAGGGCTCCAGATCCCCAGTCTCCACTCCCACCCACCCTGGGGGCGACGGAGATGGAGGTAGCCCTGCCGAGCTCTGTGGAAGCCCGTGCTTGGCAGTGTGGGGTGCCGGCTTCACCCTGTCACCAGGAGGCTGCCTGCCTGCGGTAAATATCGAGTGGGTGCTGTCTGAAGGCAAAATTCACGATGTTCCTGGAGTCCAGGAAAAATGCCTGCACTGTGTTTACAGAGTTTTATTTGATGTGCCTGCTTTTCAGTCTTTTCCATCTCTGCTTCACATCCTAAATTCTGTTATTTCTGTCCTGTTGCCCCGCTGGACTTAGTTTTCCCCAGTCTGCGGTATGGGTGATGCTGGCTACGATTTTCCGCTCTTTCCCTGTGGTTCACATGTCAGGAAGAGGAGCTTGGTCTCCTCTAGTTCAGACAGGCGTTTGTGACCTCTCGTGTGAAGCATGAGAGCCCTCTTGGTAGATGTGACCCATCAGTGGTGAGTAGAAACAACGGAATTTGGGTCTCTCACCCCAGTCCCCTGAGGTGTGGCCTTCCATGTGGAGAGGTGGGTTGAACTGATTTTGCTTCTGAACCATCAGGTGCTGATCAGTGGGGGTGTGTCCCGGGCAGCTCTGCAGGGGGATGACCTGGGCTTTGGAAGTGAGGTTCACACCTGCTGAGCCGGGGTGTCACCCCCGAGACGGTGCCTTGTCCCTGCTGTTGTAGACACGTCATTCTAGCCAGCACTGACGCCCCTGCCCGTGTTTGTGATCAGAAGCGTGATCATAATGTTTGTCTGGACCTGTGGTGGGGCACACCTGACGGCACCCCTGCTTCCTGCCGTTGGTTGAAAGTGCACAGGTGGCTGATCTGCTCAGCCCTTTGATGCTGTCATTGCAAGCAGAGGAGTTCCCGCTCGTGACACTGGCTTCCTGGGACCACAGCCGTGGCCCTGACCTTCCTCCCCGTCTCCCCCGCTGCACCTTCTCTGCGCCCCGAATGCCCTGCCCAGAGCTCCCCACTCACCCTCTGGGGGCCCGAGCAGCCCGTTTCCCCGGCGAGCACATTGGAGGCTGGAAGTCCCTCCCGCCCGGACTCTCACTTCCAACCCTGAGCCACTGTGTTCCTGGAATTGCCGCGTCTCTGCAGTCTCGTGGCGTCGGCCTCGTGCCTCACACGGTGGGCACGTCCCTCTCCTGGAACTGTGCTCTCGGTGGGCAGGGCCCAGGTGTTCGTCCTGGCGCCCCGCAGTGATCTTGACTGCGCAGTGGCCCGCAGCCCCACCGGGAGGGGTCGGTTAGGTCCATCCTCCGTCCGCGGTGAACTCCCAGGAGAGGTATGGTGTGTTCCGGGGAGGGGCTGAGCCCTGGGGCAGCGGGGATGCTCACCAAGTTGTCTAGTCGCCACGTGTCCGTAACAGTGGCAACGACTAGTAATAGTAGCCATGGATTAACCAACAGTATTTAACATGAACTTCTTGTGATCCTGCAAAGTTTTTAAGTTGAAAGAGCCGCTTCAACATGAAATAATATCGTGGCCTTTTTGGATGGGCTGGAGCTAGTTATGTTTGGGGTGATTTTTGGCGAGTTTGGTATTCTGCAAGGAGCCTTTCTCACGACTTCTGATCCTGCGTGTTTCCTGTGGGCGCCGTGATTGGGGTCTGCGTCCCGGGCTCTTTGTGAACCTTTATCACCGGAGGAGCAGAAGCGGGCTCAGCGTTTGCAATGCTGGACGGCCGAGTGCGCGGCAGCTGGTGTGCGTGCGGTCAGCTCTGACCCCGCTCGCGGTCATGGCTGGCTTCCCAGGATGTGGTGACTCAGGTCCCCGAGGGTTTCCCACCTCACTGCCAGGGTCCCCGTGCCTGGTGGCCGTATAAGGATCGGGAGCTGGACGCCTCGCCCACCCGACCGCCCTGGGGCTCAGGGTCCGCGTGCCACACGTGCGCTTGGGCTGATCCCTGACCCGGGCTGGGGCTGTGACTGGAGGGTGGGCCTGGTGCGCAGTCAGTGGCGGACACAGCTTTGGCGCTCGAGGGCCCAAGACCGAGGCAGAGCGGGGACCTGCGGACTGTCTAGGGATGGTGTGGGGCGCTGGGACTTGGAGCCCTTGGGCGAGTCCTTGGTGTCTTTCCAGGGGAGTCCTCGGTGTGCAGATACTGAGAAGCTGCAGAGGCCCTGTGCCCTCGCCCCCAGCCCTGGGGTCTTTCCTGCTGAGACAAGCATCCCTTTCCTGCTCCTGCCTTGGCCCAGCCCACGGGGAGTCTGAAGTTCACAGTCAGTGCCCGTGACCTCGGAAGCAGCCCCGCCCAGAGCTCAGGCGGCCTCTTCTTTCAGGATGTACCGTCCTTCCCGTGGCACATTCCGGCTCAGCCAGCTCTGTACCGTGGGCGCTATCCATTTGTATCATCCGTGGTCTGCGTGTTCATTGTGGGTACAGTGAATCATTTAGTTAGCTGAGATTCTCTTTTCTCAAGCATTTAGGTTTTATTCGGTAAGTGTTTTTGTTGTGTACGTGTCTCTGGCACACGTTCTTAATTTTTTCGTTTGTAAGTTTGTTTTTTTTTAAGTTCTTAATTTCCTGTGTGCCTGACCTATTCTGAGGCTGGTTTTTCATGAAACCTTCGTAGGCTACTGATCTGATCCAGTATTTGCCTACACGGTTTGTCTAAGCCTTTGCGTATTAAAACAGATTGTGGTTTCAGATCTATATTTTACTAGAATTGAAAAAGCTGGGGATAGTCTTCTCTGGATTAAAGATTAGAAGGTCCCACCTTCATTACTGGAATTTTACCGGTCTGTGTGTGCGGTCAGTGTAGTCGCATCCGCTTAAAGGATGCCTTGTCTTCTGTTTTATTTACAAAGGCAGCCACTGATTTGAGAGAAGTTTTTTCACAGATTAGTAAGACATTTGGGCTGACTCTGGCTGCCAAATATGTTCCCCTAACAATGTGTGAGATCTGAGTATTACTCATGTTCTTTTTGAGAACTCCAGAATAATTACTTTCAGCACTGTGACTAAACTGTATTCCGGTTTTACTATGACTACTCTGTTCACGTAATAACCTGATTGGTTACTGAAGTATATCATTTAAAATGATAACCCAGCGGTACCCTCTGATGCCCGGTTGGTCATCCTATAGAAAATGCCGCGTGTGCCTAAACCTGATCTCTGAAACCTGCTGGGGAATGGCAGCTTCCTCCAAAATCACGAAGTCGTGTTGTTCCTGCAGACAGTAATCCAGTGATTGAAGAGTCTGTCAGTGGACTGGCCCGTTGGAGAACACCATTTTTGACGTTGGAAAGATGGTCAGTTTC
Source organism: Grampus griseus (assembly GCF_964374135.1). Classification (NCBI taxonomy): domain Eukaryota; kingdom Metazoa; phylum Chordata; class Mammalia; order Artiodactyla; family Delphinidae; genus Grampus; species Grampus griseus. Next base: position 86,172,206 of record NC_139006.1, on the reverse strand, counting down.
CCAGTCTGACTCCTAGGTACCGTAATTGCTTTGATTGAAAACTTGTCTATGATGTTCTTGGTTTTTTAAAATTGATTTCTGTAGAATTCATGAGATATGATTGATACAGATTAATCCAGTATTGGACTTGAAATGCATAGTAATGGGGTGGAGTGAACATTTTCATCTTTAAGAAATACGATTTGGGGCTGTTTTCTCAGAAATGATGAAATTTGGTAGGGCATGGCCATGAGGTTGAAAACAGGCATTAAACCCTTAAAAGCTGTTTTTCTTGTAAAGCTCCTTGGCTGACAGAGGAGTGTCATTACTAGCCTTACAGTGCAGTTAAAATGTGGCACTGGGGAGGTGACTTACAGAGTTCCTGAATTCCAGGTGTGAAGAAAGGGATTGCAAAGTCCTGACTTGGGAAATTTTGGAAACTCTGAACACGAGGTTCTGGACAGGTTGTGTGTCAACACCAACGAGAGAAAAGAGTCTCTGCAGTTTCCATGGTGACAGCCTGCTCACAAGTCAGAAACCAATTCTTGATATGTTTTGAAACCCCGGTTACAAAAGGGCATCGTGCTTGAAAGTTAGCTGGGAAGAGATGAAATCGCTTACACGGAGCTGCCCGGTGAGCTGGACAGCACTGGGCAGACGTGATTCTTGGATCCCTTTTAAATGTCCACATTTCTTTTCTGTTCTGGGTCCGAATTTCTTGGGTTTTCCTTCTTGTGTTGAAGATCTTTTCCTCTGAGTTTAAAGGTCTGGTGTATGGGGGGTGTAGTACAAGTTCGTAGAAGTTTTTGGAGCAGTGCCGCATCTGGGAGCCTCCCAGAGCAGGTGCACAGGGCAGGTGAGGGGCCTTCTTTCCTTCCCGCCATCTGTTGGTCCAGCGTCAGCCGCGCCCACCCAGGTGGCCACTGGTCAGCTTCATCCTGTTCAGGCTCCTCCCCCTCGCTCCTCTTCCTATCAGATGGGCAAAGGGGAGTAAGGAAGTGGGAGGAAACAGGACATCCGCTCGCACCCAGTGCTCAGCATGCACGACCAGACTTGATGTAGGGCAGCAGTGGGCACACGTGGCAGTCTGTCCAGTCTCCCAGGATCCTGTGCTTGTTGTCTTGGCTGTGTCCCAAGGCCAGAGACAGAATCCCAGACTGTGACCAGTGCGCCCGGAACAGATCGCCGTGACCCTGCCCTTGTCATTCCCACAGGCCTCCTCCTGGGAACCTCCACTGCTGCCATCCCCACCCCCAACTCTGTCCCTCTGTCCTGGCTGCAGGGGGCGTGTCACTTCGCAGCTCCCTCGGATGCCCTTGGTGGGGGGAGGCCTTCCAGGGCAAGGTTAGGGTCCCCCAGACCTGGTCTTCTTGCCTGAGGACTGATCCTACCGCTACCCCAGCTCTCCTGCCCCCCAGTGAGGAGGGGAGAGGCCAAGGCTACCTTTGTCCAGCCCCGTGCCCAGGCTGACGACTGACTCTTCTCTGCTTCTTTCCTCCAGAGCCTGTGTCCCCGGCCCCCATGGGTCACGGGGGCAGTGATGGAGGTGGACAAGCAAGGGCTAACATTTCACGGGCCGGATCCCGGCTGGCACGTGCAACTGATGTTAGAATTCTGTTCATTCTTTGCAAAACGGACAAGTCTTTGGTGAACACGTGGCGAACAGTCCACATTCTGCAGCCGTGCTTCCCCACCTCAGCCACTCAGGAGATGTTTATTTTGTACCCTCAGGTCTTTAAAGAATATTTACGTACACAGTGTATACACGTGCGCCATTGTTTTTCTCGTTTTGATACTTAATAAGATCGTTTTACTTGTTTTGTTGCGTGATTTGCTTTTCTAGCCAACAGCATGTCTTGGGAGTCGGCCACATCCATGGAGTGTCTCCTGACCTGCGTCAGACGGAACGTGCTCGTAATTTATTTGCCTGTGGATGGACATGGAAGTTTTTTCCCAGTTTTCATTACAAGTAGAGCCTGCAGTAAATGTGCTGATAACACTTAGGAGAATTTCGTGATCGGTTTCTTTAATGAAATTGCTGGTTTGAGGGGTTTGCACATTTCATATTTCAGAAGATTTTGCCAGATAGGTTGTAACATCCTCACATCCACCAGCAGTTTATGAGTTGGGCCCATTGTCCCAGACCTTCAACAATTCTGGGTGTTATAAAGGTACTACAGTTGCTGCCCCAAAGGAAAAATGTTACACATTTATTGCTTTGATCTCTGTTTTCATAGTTTCTGTGAGAATAAGCATGTTTTCATGTTTGTTGGTCATTTGTATTTCTTGTGTGATATACCTGTTCACGCACTTTGCCCATTTTTATAATGTGTTGTTTGTCTTTTTCTTATTATGTTATGGGAGCGCTTCGTATATTGTGGATATGAACCTTTGTTTGCTTTAAATACTGTCTCCTAGTTTAATAAAAGACTTTTTTATGAAGTCTTTTACTGCAGACGTTCTACAGCTGCCAGGATTGGCAGTTTTTTCCTTTACGGTTCTTCAGTTTTACACACCACTTAGAAAGGCACCCCCTACCCTACTGTTAAAATATTTTCATTGAATAAAGCTAGTTTGCCTTATGACATTTACCTTATTACACATTGCGCTCATCACGTGGGACTTGTGACGTATTCTGTGAGACGTTTGCACATTTTTTCCATATTGCTCTCCAGTTTTTCCAACATAATTTATTCTGTCATCAGTCTTTCCTCCACTGGCTTGAAATATCCTATTACACATGAATGTCCACGTGCTAGCTTCTTCACCCAGCATCTGGAGGCTTGGTAAACCATCCTAACCCAGTGGGGTGTGGGTGTTAGCGGGGAATCTGAGGTGGAGGTTCAAGGACGCTTTCTCCGGATCGTGACAGTTATAAGCGTTGAAGCCAAGTGACTCCAGACGTCAGGAGCTTGTTCTGTTACGCTGCTTGCACTGGCTGGGCAGAGGCAGGTAGGAGGGACCAAGGAGGAGGCGGTGGGAGGCTACCTTGCACCTGCTAGAGCCGTGCCTGTTCTCTCTTTCGCTCTTGGACAGTCCTGAACCTCCCCTTCCCAGCCATGCTCTGCCCCAAAGCCCAGCCCAACAGCAGGGCCTCGGGCCGGGGACTGGGGGTGGGATGTCTTGGCAACCTGCCCAGAGAAGGTGCAGGAATGAGGGGCTGCAGGTAGGCCCTCGCTTGCACGGGAGGGACCTTTGGAGTCACTGAGGCTCCGAGAGGCCCCATCACAGTCATTAGTTAAGTGCCTGCCCTGTGGTTTGGGTCCTTTGAAGGTAGTACTGGCTTCTCCTCTGTGTTCCATGCATACATTCAGCTCTTCTCAGTAAATGAGCGATACTGCATCTAGATGAGAAGTAATTTTCTTCGTGATACATAACGTTGGTGTCTCCATCAGCGTTCACACGTTGTTTTTGGACCGTGCGTCTAATTCACACAAGTGTTTCCTTTGAAGTCATTCATGTAAATAAAGTATTTGTTTAGTTGAGAACACGTTAGAGGTTTAGTAAATAAAAAATCTAAAAAATTTCAGATAAACATCGAATACTTTTTTTTTTTTTTTTTTTTTTTTTTAGTATAGGCACATCCCACGTAATGTTTGAGACATATGCTAAAAGCTACTTGTCCTCGGTGTGAAATTCAGACTACCTGGCTAGCCTGTGTGTCACCTGGTGCCCGTCTCTGGGTGAATCTTCCGGCAGGTGGTTATTTCAGGGCACCCGGGAAACATCTAGTCTTGTTTCCTGACCTGCTCGTTGGCCGACCAAGGCCTGTTTAGCAGCTCTGTTTACTACTAGATGGAGATGCTGGGACCTCAGGCTGTGAATGTTCGAAGGATAATTAGCTGAGGGAGAAAAGGGGAGGGCCTTCTGGTAGAGATACCTCTCTTTCTATTGTTTACGCGCGTTAATACTTTAAACACACACGTGCATTAGCCATGTTGAGGGTCAAAACAATGCTGGTGGAAAAAGAGATTCAAGAGAAAACAACAATTGCCTTTAGTCTCTTTGTGTGATGAAAAAAATCTTAGCATTTTCTAACACAAAATGTTCAACAAAGCACCTGGAGCCAGAATGACGTGACACATTGGAGTGCACCACACAGCACGGGGAACCGTGATGCTGAAAGCTACTGAAACGCGTCCTAGAGAAGAAGAATACTGCAGGGGTTGCTTCTCTGGCACAGACGTCAGTCATCAGGACGGGAAGTTCCGTTCTGTTTGGAATTTGGTAGCTTCTGGGCTGAAGCTGGCTGTTGTCTCTTGGGTCAGTTCTGTTCCGTGGTGGGGTGTCACTGCTCCGTGTTGGGTGTAGTATTGGGGTCACAGCTTTGCCCTGACTTTGTGGGACCCTTGCAGATGCCCCAAAGAATCTGCTAAGAGTCAAGGTGTAAAAATAGAAGACTCCAACCTTAACCGCTGAAACTGAGCTCACACACACGGGCCTATCTCCTTAATTCAAAATAAAAAGAGACCCAAGACTCCTTTAGATCCTGCTCTAGACCTGGGCTCTCCAGATGTAGAGATGTGTCTTGTAATCTCAGTGGTCTGTGATCTGTAGCCTGTGATTTTCACAAATAATAGTCAATAATGACCGATGACTGACTACCCCTCCCCCAGAGCAGCATAAGGAATTCGGTTCTAGTCCTGAAGTGGTTTATTTACTGGATGTATTTCTTCTGATTCTGAATTGATTTTGCCTGTGTGTGATCTACCCTTATTTAGTTTTGGTTAAGAGAATATTCCGTAAATATGTGAAGCAAAATCTGGCAGATCACCACTGCCTTGAGAGTCCTTTGTCCCGGGTTTGAACTGTGGAAGAATTACTGACTTATCAGTTGTAGATTCCACGATGCACATGGAAACGTCCCCAAAGCAGTGGGTTCCTCCCATCCCTCTGACGTCACAGAGTATACAGAGAGCTCTGGAGTTCATTTTAAAAGATTGGTCTGTAATTGAAATGGAAGGTTCTGGAGTCTGATGTCACCTTGAGATGAGGCCTTCCTGAGTCAGCGGAAGGTCCTGACTCACCTGAATGCGGTTCAGAGGTGAGCATCCAGACATCTGCCAACAGATGTCTCGTCCTGTCGTGTCGCTTACCTGGTGTTTGAGGCGAGGTCCTTCCAGGTCACATCAGGGGAGCATTTGTGGGAACGTGCAGGAAGGACGGGGCTGCATCTCTCTCCCGGAGGGACTTGAGAACTGCAGTGTTTGATCCCTGTAACCTCTCCTTTTCCAGCCCGTAAAAGGGCTTGTGGGTGTTTTCCTCCTGGGGATTCTTCCCTCGGAAAGAGCGCACGTGAGCCCTGGTGTGGAAACGTGTTTTCGCTGACCTTTTCGGAAGGGGACTCCTGGCATCTCTGAGTGTATCCCAGTCTAAGCCTTGAGATGCGCTCAGCGCAGGGTTTCCATGCCGACACCAGTCTGCAAGATGATGCAACATTTGGTTGCAGGACTGCGTACGAGTTTGAGAGGACCGCTTGTGTTCTTTCATTAGGTAAAACTCCACCAGCCAATTACAAACGTGAATTATCTCTGCGAATCTTCAAGATTTGTGCAGAGGAGAATTACGTTAGATGGTTTTATTTTTCCGGTTTGATGTATTTTATAATCTGAGATTTCCTTCTCGCCTTTACTGCCTGCAATTTAAACTCTTTGGCTTGTCCTTTTCTTGGCAGAATTGGAAACACACCTTCTCTTCCTAAGGTCACCCTCCTCACTGTGTTCTGTTTGCGCAGGTGTGTCTGGTCCACGACTCCTTTCCGTTTAGTCGCTGTCTGGGTGTCTCCTGTCCTCACCTCGCCATAAACATGGAGACACTTCTCCTGTAGTCTTAGAACTGCCTCGTACTTAGTCCTTTCAATTCGAGACCATACTTGTTTCGACTGTTGCATTGACCTCCACTTCTGATTCCTCGGTTTCCAGAAAGTTGGTCCCCAGTCTCACGGTCTCAGGGACAGCCCTGCTTGTGTCTGATCCCCAGTGTCTGCCTGGGTCCACAGCCGGGCCCTGAGGGCTGAGCGGCGGTGGCGGGGGGAGGCGCGCACGTGCTTCACCCTTGACTCCTGAAGGGGAGGATGCTGAGACCTGCCACCTGGAGCCGCAGCCCTTTGGGTGGACAGACACCACCTAGGGGGTCGGGATGGCATCATCCCCTGGCTTCTGTCCACGAAGTGTCTGCCTCGGCCTCACTTGGGCCGTATCCCCCACACCCGCAGCTGACAGCAGTGACTTACTGGGTTCCGATCAACGCCACCAAAGACCAGGTTGGCATGATTAGCATGTATAACAGCTCGGCTGAAGTTGGCTGGGATTTACTTTATCTTATTTTTTTTAATTTTAAAATTCTGTGGTTTATGAGTTTTTCTCTTACGAAGAAAGAAAGGTATTCATTCAATGATCAATTTGACAGGGTTATTCCATAGGAGGTCAGGACACTGGCAGTCTTGTCACAGATGCCCAAAGAAATGCATGTCCTTGCTTCCCTATGGCCGATGGCTTTTTCTTTCTCTTGAAAGAGCATGTTCTTCATGCATTTCTGTTTTTTTAAATTAATTTTTATTGGAGTATAGTTGCTTTCCAATGTTGTGTTAGTTTCTGCTGTGCAGCAAAGTGAATCAGCTCTGTGTACACATATATGCCCTCTTTTTTGGATTTCCTTCCCATGTAGGTCACCACAGGGCACTGAGTGGAGTTCCCTGTGCTGTACAGCAGGTTCTCATGAGTTATCTATTTTATACATAGCAGTGTGTATATGTCAGTCTGGTTGGGATTTACTTTAAATTGCTCAAGTAGCCGTACTTTTACTTAAAATAGCAGTAAGCAATGATAATCATTGATTTTCTGGTGCATTAATCAGTTAAGAGGAAAAAAAAAAAACAACCCTGCCTTCAAAAGGCCAAAGTGATCCAGATTGATCCATGCATGAGACAGAAAGACCCATGATGGCTTGGGTGCCAGACCTGCCTGGTGACTAAGACCTATGGAAATGTCTTCAAAAACTTCTTTTTCTCTTGAAAATACATGTTCTGTGGCACATTGTATATACTTTTTTACTGTAAGTAAGACAAAGAAAGGTGAAGTGTTGCCAAAATAGAGGCATCCCTCTGTAGTTTAGAGTAGTTCTTATATAGTAACTCCATCGGGGGCTTGGGAAAGTTTCATCGGATTTATTTTAGGATGATGTCACCCATCGGTCCTGCTCGGGTGTTTTGAAAAGACACTGGCTGTTTGGAGAGTAGGGAACTCCAGTGCCCCGTGTGTCCTTCAAGCCAGCCCTTGCCTTGAGCTATCCGGCAGGTTTCCGTGAGGGCAGAGGGAGGGACGAGGTGGCAGCTTCGCCAGCACAGACCTCACCAGGGGCTCTGGCTGGATTCTGTTCTGCTCTGAGACGGGGTGGAGCCCGAGGGCTCAGGGCGTGCCCCACCCCGGACGTGTGACCTGTCCCTTAAATCAGGAAGCCTTGACCTGGGACCTGCCAGGGTTGTGTCCATCCCTCCACTTTCTGCTCCTGTGCAGCCGGCACGTGGGCCAGGCCCTCTGACCGGGCGGCCAGGAAAGCAGTGGCAGCTGGGCCAGAGCTGTGCTCTTCGGGGGTTTGGCCCTTCCTTTGTCTCAGGGCTTATGGCAGCCTGAACGTCACCTCAGGCTACGTCTCCGTCCCCCTTTCCGACATGCCCCAGCCTAAACTCAGGGTGACTCCTAAGCTGTCACCACTTTTGAACATTTCTGAGTCCGTGGTCTCCCTTGACGGTGGGAAATATCCGTGAGAATAGTGTTTCACTGACCTTGGTAGTGTTTCACTTGACCTTCAGAATTCGGAGGTCTCCTGCCTCTTTGTTCTCTTCTATTTATCCTTTTTCTTGTGGGGGGCAGGGAATCACCAAAATTTTGGGGGTCTGTTATTAGCGTCTTCAAAAGATCGCCGTAATCTATGGAAGTTTAGTAACCTTCAGCGATTGTCAGGTCAAGTACCCGTTTGGGGGAGACTCTGGGAATTAACTGCCCCACATAAAACTTTTTGAGAAAAAATGCAATTTTATTTTTGAACAACCGGTTTATATGTACTTTGTTTTTTAGAATGTAACACTTTCAGGGGGTGTACCCCCCAGCATTTTAAGACGCATAAAGGCATGTGAAGCGTAAACTTTTATAGCTACAGGAATTGCTTTTGTGTCCAGGCTCTTTTGATCATCTCTCAGATTTAGAAATTACTTTCTTTAGGTATCTGCTGTTTTCCATAAAATAGTGTAACCCTTGCCCCTGCCTCCACCTTCCCCACATGTAAATAGTTCCCCAAACAGTGTGTATGCCCTTAAAATGAGAAATCTACATGACCATAGCTTCAGCTGGTTGGGTTTCTCCCATGTCTAGTATTTTACCGATTCTAGCAGTTTGACAGGTTACTTTTCTGGGACTCGGGTATGTGGTAAGGTGCCCTGTACCTAGATGAGGGGGTGGAATGGTGATAGGAGGGGGGCCGTAGGTGAGAGGTGCTTTGAAGGGCTTCACAGCGTCAGACAGTTGAGCAGTTGTGGTTGGAGATGGGATGCGCAGCTTCCTTAAATCTCAAGCCCAGCAGAGATCTTCAGGAAATGAGAGCAGCAGTAAGTGACTCCTAAGAATGAAAAACTACAGAAACGCAGGTATTAGACAAATATTAAACAAAAAGCATCCTCGCCCCTGGAGCTGTTGGCGGTGTCAGAGCCACTGCGGTACCTGGCTGCCATCGTGCTGACCTGGCCGGGGTTGTTGTTGTCTCTGCCAGGCTTGAGCACCAGGTTACCGGGCTGTTGGTCCACGGGGCCTCGCACAGCCCCGATTCCTTGGCATTTGGGCACAAACGAATGTAAAAAGACTATGGTTACGAGATGATTTGTATTTTTAGTACGTATATTCTGATGAACATTCCTGGATTGTTACGTTACGCACAGTGTAATCATTGTAGAAAATGCAGATAAGGAAAAAGGAAAAAACAGTGCCATCCTTACTCAGAGGCAACTATGGTTGAGTTTTTGGTCCAGCTGTGCCTTCCTGTGCATCTCCTTTGGCTACACTCTTTATACACGAACACGTTTATATCTTACAGGAGTGCGTATACGCATACACTTGCACGCGTCTGACAAATAATAGTTCTGTTACCCGTTTTTAAAAACTTGATCTATTATTAGCTTTTGTTTACAGTTTGATGTACAATTCTGGACAGTTGGTGCCCGCGGGGTCTTGGAAGCTGGAGATGTAACTCATTCGTGGCATTCAGAGACAGAGGGGACAGCCTGTGACTTAACGGGTCTTCTCCCAGCTGACGGGCTCTGTTTGTGAGACTGCGTGAGATACCCAGGAGCTCTGTTGAAACGGGGTTCCAGCCCCTCCTGGACACCGGCTCTCCACAGACTTTTTGTGTCTCTTTTCTTACCTGGGAAACGAGGCCTCGGGTCCCATCCAGACCCCCTCTCCGCAGCCCCTGCTTCTTCTGTGTGACATTTCTGTAGTTGCCTCAAGCAGAAAGACATTTGTATCTTCACTTAGTAGCAAACTGGGTCTGTCATCCTTTGTTCAGTTTTTGACACACAACTAAATTCTTTATATTTTTAAAGCGATTGTTCCTTTTTCTCTTGCTTAGCACTATATTACAGGTTTTCAAGAGAAAATAGAGATTACTTACTTTTTCTTTTTTTCTTTTTGCGGTACGCGGGCGTCTCACTGTTGTGGCCTCTCCCGTTGTGGAGCACAGGCTCCGGACGCGCAGGCTCAGCGGCCATGGCTCACGGGCCCAGCCGCTCCGCGGCATGTGGGATCTTCCCGGACCGGGGCACGAACCTGTGTCCCCTGCATCGGCAGGCGGACTTTAAACCACTGTGCCACCAGGGAAGCCCTAATTACATTTTGAATGAAATTTTTGCTAAAGCGTTGTTGTTTTCACCTTAACTCTCACATGTAAGGCTAGTCCAAGAAACACAATCTTCTTTTTCCTTTTTTTTTTTCCCACATATGAGGCCAGTTTATTTCAGGCGGGGATCTGAGTGAGTTACTGTTGATGGAGGATGTCCTTCTCAGCGGTGAAACCATGCATTGGGGACCCCAAAAGCATTGGGAAAGAGAAATTCTAAAAGACTGTATTTTACTGACATACTTATTTTATTGATACCAACAGACTGCTTATAATTTACTTTAAAAAATTCACAGTTGTATTTGACCCCTAAGTGGAGAAACTTACAACTTGAAAACTAGCAAAATTGTAGGATTTCACATTTAATAGGTGAGCACCGTTTTGTCCTTTGAGTGTTTAAATAGCATTTCTCTTTAGAGATGTAAATATTGACCTAGGAGCTTCTGAAGCATATGCAGAAACTCAGTGACAGCAGTAATTCCATAAAAGGAACTATGCATTTCTTTCCTTTTTAGGAATCATAAAATCTCCTATGCAGTATTTTCTCTCATTGAAAGCTACCAAGTTAATATAATTAATTACATCCAAAAAAGGGATTAAAAAATTCCTTCAAGTTTTATTACTTCTTGGCTTTAAATAGCAGAAAAGTGTCAGATGTGAATTCTGAGATAACAGGTTTTCACTGAGGATTACTTACTGGGATAGGTTAAAGTCATAAAGAATTGTCCTTGGAGTATGCACTTATTTAAATATTTAACAGAGCGTGAGTTAGAGAAATGGAGACACCGCTTGCAGATATCTCGGTAAAGACAAAAAGTCATGAATGTTTTCAAATTGGGTGAAGGCAGAAAAGTTTTCAGGTCTTGAACGTTCCGGATTCCTGGAGTCGTCCTGACGGCTTTGGTTTCCACGTGTTCATGGGTTAATAAAATGCTGAAAGAGCTGGGAGCGTCGTGAAGTGAAACATTGAAACTGTGCTCCCAGATCTCTGCCCTTGCCGGGGACAGCGCGAGCCTGTTCTTTGAAGTCAGGAATCAGGGACCAGATGAACCACTGGGTAAGTTGTTACAGAGTGGAAGCATTCAGAGTTCAAAGGCATCTCGCGGAGACCCCGTGCCAAGTTTCATTTCAGAACTTTACAGCAGCCATCGGATGGTGGCAAGCTGTGAAGCATTGTGGAAATCTGTTCATTTCTCAGTAGCCCAGGCCGTCCTGACCCTGTGCTCTCCAGGTTCTTTATGGAGGTCTCTGGGGCTGTGTTGGCCAAGCGTGGGGATGGCTGGGTGGACATCCCTGCCTGCATACTTCTTCCCTCTTTGCTTGCTGATGGGAAACTGGAGATAAATTTGGAGGAAGGAGAGTGGAGAAATGGAGTACACGTTTTTTTATCTAGACTCAACTTGGGAAGGAGGCAGTATGTAAGACGGAGGGAAACATGTATCTTCAGAAATACTTTTTGCCAAAGATGAAGACTTTCCCCAAGTTTTCCTTCCTATGGCTCTGTAAGCCTTGGTCTCCACTACTGTGGAGGTTCCGTGTGTAGTTACTTCCCATCAAAGATGGCTCTACATTGACTGTTCAGAGATGTTTCAGATGAAATCTCAGGGTAAGTCGTCTAGGAACCGTTGCCTTCTGTTTCTTAAGGGCTATAGAGAATATGAATCGCAATTTCCTAATCTGATACTTGGGCTTGGGTTACATCTTATGATTTGAAACAGGGTTATATATTTGACTAAAGACCAAAAAGCCCCAAACAGTAAGTTTGGAAAACTTGCAGATCTTGGCTTTGGTCACTCATGGGCAAATTCAGGGCCGTTGACGTGGTCTGAAGCATGTGCCACCTTCCCAGACCGACTGTCCAGGTGCCCACGGAGCTGGGCCCGGGGGGCTTCCCAGCTCCGCCTGAAAGAGAGAAGGCCGTGCGTCTCCTGCGCTGTGTGGGACACACAGGGGGCCTCTCTCGCTGTGGAGCTGGCCTCCTCCGGACGGACTGAAGTGTGTTCCAACTATGAAGCTTTCACACCTTTCATAAAATGTCTTAGTGCCCTGTGGTTTCCATCCTTCAAGTTTTGTCTGTCTTTCCTGTGGGCCTGGCCTTCCCTCTCCGTGAGATGCAGTGATTCAGCACAAGGTGTGGGAAGTCAGTCTTTCCTTCACAGTGTCCGTGTGTCTGGTATGGAGGGATTCTTGCTGGCACAGCTCGCGCTGTTCGTGGAAGTTAGCAAGGAATTTCCAGGTGTTGGGGAAGGTTGCTAACGGCGCATTTACTCCTTTGCAAACCGAGCTCCTTGCTGGTTGGAACTGAAACGGCTGCGAAGACCTTACCTTTTACAGTCGGGCTGACGCTGACTCTCCCAGCATGCTTTGTTGAGGGACCGGAGCGAGAAGCTCCGAAACAAGCCGTGTCTTCAGGATGCGCTCACGCGGTGCGTGTGTGGGGTGTGTAATGTGTGCATTTGTGAGCGTGACTGGTGTGTGTCTGTGTGTGAGTGTTTGTGTGCGTGTACATCTGTGTGTGTGTATGTGTATCGCTTCTTTTGAGAAAAGGATTCAAGGCCGGACTCTCTGTGTGTTTAGTGTCAAATGTTTCGTGGGAACAGGAACGGACACGCACGTTTATATCATCCTTCTCATGACCCGCCATTAAAAAAATTAAGACCGTTACTTAGGAACAAAACTAGAATTTACTGACTTATTTTACCTTTCACATAATTAAATGATTCTAAGGCAGTTTGGCAAGACGAAGAGCACTTTAACAAGCTTCGGAGCTCATGTAGTAGCTAAGCCTTACTTTTGGTGAAGACAATCTAAGAAAACCTAAGAAAAGGTAACTTTGACTAACAGTTCTCAGTAGGTCGGAATATAGGTTGGGGCTCAAACACTGAGCTTTAAAAAAGTCACCAGACCCAGGAAGGCTGTTGGGTGCCCACCTTGCGCCATCCCCTGCCAGGGTACCTGCCGCTGATCAGCTGACTTTTTTATTTTTTATTTTTTTAACATCTTTATTGGAGTATAATTGCTTTACAATGGTATGTCAGTTTCAGCTTCACAACAAAATGAATCAGTTATACATATACATATGTTCCCATATCTCTTCCCGCTTGCGTCTCCCTCCCTCCCACCCTCCCTATCCCACCCCTCCAGGCGGTCACAAAGCACCGAGCTGATCTCCCTGTGCTATGCGGCTGCTTCCCACTAGCTATCTACCTTACGTTTGGTAGTGTATATATGTCCATGCCTCTCTCTCGCTTTGTCACAGCTTACCCTTCCCCCTCCCCATAGCCTCAAGTCCATTCTCTAGTAAGTCTGTGTCTTTATTCCTGTTTCACCCCTAGGTTTTTCATGACTTTTTTTTTTTTCTTAAATTCCATATATATGTGTTAGCATACGGTATTTGTCTCTCTCTTTCTGACTTACTTCACTCTGTATGACGGACTCTAGGTCTATCCACCTCATTACAAATAGTTCAATTTCATCTCTTTTTATGGCTGAGTAATATTCCATTGTATATACGTGCCACATCTTCTTTATCCATTCATCCGATGATGGACACTTAGGTTGTTTCCATCTCTGGGCTATTGTAAATAGAGCTGCAATGAACATTTTGGTACATGACTTTTTTTGAATTTTGGTTTTCTCAGCTGACTCTTAAAACCTCACATTAAACTTGAGGGGTGCAGACTTTTAAAAAACTCCCTGAATGAAGAAAATCAAAGCTGGTATGCCAACTTTACCTAAGATTATTTTTTTCAATGAAATCTTACTTAAGTACATGCTAGCGTGCTATTCATGAATAAAAAGGGAAATGCCTCGTTTCAGAAGAAACAGGGTTTTTATCCCACAGCGGGATTGTGAGCAATGAGTAGTGCCAAAAGCCAAGCAGCCATAAATGATATAGTTTATTTAAGTACTTAGGAATGTATGTGTGTATATGTACGTGGAAGTCTTTCAGATTCTAATAGAAGTACAGTTTTAAAGTGAATTGGTTCAGAGTAAGGGCAGAGGATAATGTGGTTTTGGTGATATCAGTTTCTTCAGAAAACCTTTTTGTTCAAATATTTAATTTTTTTAAATATAAAAGTTAAATAAAATTCCTTAAGTTACTTGGTAGTTATATAAGCTGTTTAAATAGTGTATCAATTTGAGAAAACATTTGACAAAACCTTTTAAGGGAACAGATGTTCACTAATTTCGCATACATAAATGTTGTGTTGGAACATTTTTGTCCATGGGATTTCATGAAGATTTTTAACTCGTTCACTAATATTACATCATTCTTTAAATACCCGTTTCAGTTTTAGTTTGATCCAGTCACACTTAACCCATGCCAGAAGTGGGTTAGATTGAGAAAACATTTTATATCTTAGCATAAAATCAGTTTCTGTGGGGTGGAACCATGGGGGGGGCCAAAGGGGGGGCGTTTGGGGGCCTGATTATTTGAGAGAGTAAAATCAGATCGTGGTCGTATGATAGAATAAACAACGTAGGAACGCCTCAAAAATAGTAGAAAATAAGAGGAAAAAGCTAAGCAATTAGAAATTCCAGTATTGTACCATTTAATTTTTTTTAGAAATTTGCAGTTTATCTTATTCATACAATTCTTTTTTTTTTCAAAATTTGGCTAGAGAATATTTTATTTAGAATATCAAAATCATGCTATAATCCATACCAAGCATGTAGCATTTTTTCTTTTTTTTTTTTCTAACATCTTTATTGGAGTATAATTGCTTTACAATGGTGTTTTACTTTCTGCCGTATAACAAAGTGAATCAGTTATACATATACATATGTTCCCATATCTCTTCCCTCTTGCATCTCCCTCCCTCCCACCCTCCCTATCCCACCCCTCTAGATGGTCACAGAGCACCGAGCTGATCTCCCTGTGCCATGCGGCTGCTTCCCACTAGCTATCTACCTTACGTTCGGTAGTGTATATACGTCCATGCCACTCTCTCGCTTTGTCCCAGCTTCCCCCTCCCCCTTTATTCATACAATTCTAAAAAATGGGCTTAGTTGGTTGATTCCTATGTGGTTGCATAGAAAACATGGGTCCTTTTATTTCTGTAGTCCTGCTATCTGTCTTTCGATTGATGTATTCATTCAACAAACGTTTATTGGCTGTGGGGCTGCAAGGAATTAAAGACCAATAACATGGGATGCTTATTGTTAAGGAGTTTAATGGTCTTGCAGAGAAGGATATGTAGTATATTTCTATTCAGCATGTTCAGAATTTAGGGATATGTCAGTACTTATCCGCAAATTTTACACACAGACACACACATGCGTGTGCGTCCAGACATAAATACGCAACGTATGTTACGTACATCTGGTATGTGTATGTGTATATATAATTTTGAAGTCCTGGACTAGTAAGATTTAGGTACTAAATTCCACTTCAGGTGCTCCAGAAACAACTTTACATTTTTTCGGCCAGGTTTGGGTGCTTGGGGTTGGGGGAGGGCGGAGAACGGAGCCAACTTCAGAGACAGAAAAGCTTTCCTTCTGAGTCTGAACCTGCCTTGTTCGTGGTCATTTACACAGCACGTCATGTTTCCAAACCACAGCACTTGGCTTCTGCCTTCAGTTCTTCACGGACGAAGACTGGGTTTCCAGGTTCTTTCTTCCCAGATGTGGAATCTGGTGTCAGAGGAGGGACTCTGCAAGGAGGGGTACACGGCGGGGGCCACCGGGCTTGACCGCTGGTGTCATTGGTGGGATGGCGCTCCGGGCTGGGGGCGCGTGGGGATAAGGAAGGGTGGACTCGGGGTTTTTAAGACACCATGAGAAAGAAGACTGAGAAAGAAACCCAGGTTCTTGAAATACGAGTGAACTGAGTGTGCTTTAGGCCTCCAACTTGCCTGCAACTATGTTCAGAAGACTGAGGTGGAAGGGTCTAGAGCGACCAAGGTGCCACGGGTCACCTCTGTCATTGCGGCCGCATCTTGGCAGTGGGCTGGCCTCTCGCCTTCTCCTCAGGGGCCACGCCCTCCCTGTTCTCGGCTGGTCCCCCTCTTTCATCCCCTTACTAATCCCGCATACAGCAGCTCCGGCAACAGCCCGGGCTGACCCTGTGGGTCACCAGATCAGATTGCAGAGTCCAGTTCTCCTGAAGATTGAGGCAGGGTTACCAGGCCACACACGTGCCGTGGACGGTGGGGTGACAGTCCAGGAGTGCAGGCAGTGGCTGGGCACAGTGGCCCTCCTCCTGTCCCGTTGGGGTGTCCCTCGAGGCCCCCTGCCCCTCCCCCTCCCCCCATGTCTTCCACCCACCACGTGGAGCTAGAGTTCCCTGCCCTGCAGGCACTGAGAGCAATAAGTGTGAGGACCCTGGCTCCCTTTTCCTGCTCTCAGGAATGGGGCCCCATCAGGAGACAGTGAACCTCGGTGTCACTCACTCTGAAAACGATTGAGGACACCACTGCAACGGTGCCCATCCGCCACTCCGCCTGGCACCTCTGGGCTACAGTGTGTTTTGTTGTCTCCGACCCGCTTGGGTTTGACTTCCTTGGGTCTCAGACACTTTCATCTTAAGGGATTTTTCAGGTTCTTTTAAGGTTAAGATGACCTACCTGCTTTGCTAGCTTCGTTATCTAAGTACCTGATAATACAAAGTGATACGTAACATATTTTTAAAAACATTTTATGCTGGAGGTGGCACAGGTGTGCAGATGGGTTTCCACTTTGCCTGAGTGCAGAAGATGCCTGGATATTACAGGAGGGCCACCGCCTCGCATCCTCAGAGCAGACAGGAGATTCAGAGCTCTGGAGCTGTCTTCTCCTTTTATGGACGGAAGGTTAACACTGGGTTTCAGGCCTCCCGAGTCCAGAGCGGCCCTTTCTTTGTGACTAAGGTACAATTTTAGAACTTGCTGAGTTTGGTGCTTTTGGCTTTTGTATTTTGTCATTACTTTTGGAGTTCCTAACACTTCTGATTTCCATCGTGTCCAGGGGTTAACGGTGCATGACACGTGTTCAACAGTGATGATTCTGCCTTACCTCCTTACTTTTGCTGCCGGTCTCCTAATGTCGGGGAGCACGGTCTTGTTTCTAAACTCTGATATCATGATCCTAAATGAAGAGATGAATTTAGAATGAGTCTTTCGATTAAGGAATATTTAGTTTAAGCTGCGTCCCACTTGCTTAACTCTTTGGAAGTTTTCTTGCCTGAAATAAGAGGTGTTTGATGCAAGTCTGTTGAATTCGGATTTGGGGGGGGATTTGTCTAGAATAAGGCAGCAAAGAGGCCCAGGCCGCGACCAGTGTGCTGGGGGGTGTCTGCCTTGGGCGTATTAGGAAGGTGGCTGAGCTTGAGGTTTTCTCCTTAGGGCGCGTGACCCCTAAGGCTGCTTGGTCCCCTACGCTGATCCCCGAGCCACGTGAGGCTGCCGTGCGGGACGGGAAGACGGGTCGGGCCTTTGCATCATTGGAGAAGTTCTGTTGGATGGTGCTGGCCTGAGGGATTCCACGTGCTTCTCAATTGTCCCGGGGACACGGCCTCTAAAATCCAGAAACTGTCTTGGAATTCCAGCTGCTATTATCTCTCGTTTGACCCCTGAAAGTTTTCTCTCCTTTTAGGATCCCAAGTTTGCGTCACTGGAGGTAAGATGAGCACGCTGCAGCCGTGTAGTCGCTAGAGGGTCGGGTGGATGGATGTTTGCTCTGTGATGTATTTAAATGGATACAAGCTGAACTTGTGATCCGCTCCTCTGGGGGGTGTTTGCTGATGGGGTGTGAGCTGCATGCCCTGAGACATGGTGAACTGGGGGAGAGGAAGCCTGTGTGAGAATCTGAGTTGAGGATTTCTTCTCCTCCTCTGTCCTGACTCACAGACGGCTGCCTACAGGTGGATGATGGTATCTTTGACTGCAGAAATTCATGTGCACGAGAAAAGTTTCCCTTGTGTCAAAATGACTTGAAGTCTTCAGAGTCACAGGTTCCTCCCTCCCCCAACAAAGCAAGGCAGTCTTACCTGTTAGGGCTCAGTGCAGGACATAGAAACGGCACCAGATATTTCAAGCAGGAAGGCATCCAGTACAGGGAGTCCCAGGATCCTTGGGTGGGCTGAGGGGCTGGTCTAGGCCTCCTGCAATGGCACCCAGACATTCCAGGATTGTCTCTGCTGGAAGAAAGATGCCCCCTGCCCCGGGGGCCCGAGACTGGCTCCAGATCGCCGGGGCCTCTCATTTGGGAACCTGGAGCATCAAACGCGGCTGCAGGGCCGTGTGGCTCTTGGAGACTGGCCCTTGGGGGTGTTTTTGGTGTCATATTGGGTGTGATTCACTCTGGTGTGAATGTACTGTTGCTACCGGAAAAATAATTTCTCCTCAGGTGGTATTCAAGTGCCTGCCTTTTTTTTCCCCCTCAAAATACTGTTAACTTCAAAATTATCTTCTTAGAGTTTTTTCCTTTTTCATTTCCGTTGGCGAACGAGTTGTGCCAGTGGTGGCATTTACTATAGTCTTCTGAGGGCAAGGTTAAGAGAGAGAATTTTATTCATTTTGATTATACATTTTAATTAATTTTGATAATGAAATTTTTGTCATTAAATTCGGTCATGAAAATTTGGTCATCGGAGCTCTCCTCTAGTATCCTTGATCTACAAAGCATAGAATTTTTACACAGTGCACACCCATGCAGAGGAAACGGGTGAACTGCCCCATTAAGGAGAGTTTCAGCCTAATTGTCCTGAAATCTTTTCTCTCGGTACTCTCCTCTTCAGGCTGTGTATTTGTTTTTATTTGCTTAAATTGGAAGTAGACATAGGTATATATATCTCTACTCATTTGCTGTCTATTCCTCTGAAATCACAACTTTTATGAATTAAAAAAAATTTTTTTTAATGGTCACAGTAATGTTTGCCAACTGATTGTGAAAAGATATAACTACAGAATATGGGAAATTGTAAGACACCGGGTCTGTGGCCAAAAAAATTCTCACTTAATGTGTCATGATTTTTTGTAATTTTAATTTTTTTAGTGAAGTATAGTTGATTTACAGTGTTTCAGGCGTACAGCAAATTGATTGTCGTGTGTGTGTTTGTGTATATATAGATAGAGGTATATATGTACATCTTCTTCTTCCGATTCTTTTCCATTATAGGTTATTACAAGATACTGAATAGAGTTCCCTGTGCCGTACAGTAGGACCTTGTTGTTTATGTTTTATGTATAGTAGTGTGTGTTTGTTAATCTCAGGTTCCACATTGGGATTCGAATTGAATTTTAGTATTCCGTAGCTCTCTCTTGTCTGAAGGTTAGGCAGATAAGGGTCTCTGTCCCTGTTCATGCATTTTACCTTGGCTTGCGAATGGGTGGCTGGGCCTTGTTTAGCGGAGCTACTCTCAATGCATTGGGAACCAGTGTTCATGGTGACCTTATTTCCAGGTGTTAAGGAGATAGATTATCAAACGCTGTTGCTAAATCTTTCATAGGAAAACCTGTCTGCCGAGGTGGCCCCTTACAGGGCTACCCAGGACAGCTCTTTAGAGATTGTTTTATAGCGATGAGAGAACAGAGACGGTCAGCCTGGAAGCACGCACAGCTGTCAGCTTTGAAGCCTCTTCTCAGACTTCTCTTGTGCCCTGCCCGGCTGCCCTGGTCCCTCTGGGTTTTGGGGGATGACGTTGATGCAGCCTTGTGACCAGTGCCCTGTGGGCGTCCTCGTGGTGACGGCAGCCGTCCGCACCTCCCATCGTGAGGCGTTTTCCACTTCACGGGTTCTTTGACGCCACCCCTTAAATCTCAGGGTGAGCTGAGTCACCCTCGGTCCTGGGTCCACCCAGTTCCCTGGGGGCGGGTCGCACAGGGCTGAGGGTCCCGGTCACCGGCTCACAGCCTTGCCAGGATCCGCCATCCGCTTCGGACAGCAGCGTGTGGTTAGGGACGCACATCCTGACGATGACAGCAAGGTCATCTTGACGTGTGATGCGAAACGGAACGCGTTTTCCCCTCCTACCAGTTTTGTCCCCCAGGACCCAGACGACTCCTCACCCCCCGGAACACGAGGCCTCGTCTCAGTTCTGGTGACACGCCTCCGTCCTCGTCACCCCGTGAATTCGTGGGAGAGGCGGCCAGGCCAACTTGGCACCCACGCCGAGGACGGGAGAGCCGCCCGCAGGGCAGGGGTGTCCCGGTAGAAACCGGGGTAGGAGGAGGGCGGGGTGGGGACAGCTGGGGGCCAGAGGGCCCGACCTGCAGAGGCACGTGGTGGCGCGGGAGCGAGCGCCGCAGAGCCCGGGGCGGAGGCTCCGTGCGTGTGTGCAGGGGGCACGGTCGGGGCTTTGGGGGGTGGCAGCGCCTGCTTCTTGACCTGGGTGCGGTTACGAGAGCGATCGCCTTAGAGTAACTTATTGAACCGTGAACTGGTTTTGTGTATTTTCGGAATCTCTGATTTATTTTACCATAAAAAGGCTCAAAGAGTTCGGGGGGCATGGCGGTGTTGCCTGGGACGGCACGGTAGACAGGGGGCTCGGCTGGTGTCCGCTGCCCTGTGAGGGGACGGCCGTCAGGGGCTCGTGTCCTGCTGATTTGGGGCTCAGCCCCTCACAACGGAGGCGTCAGCGCATTTGATAGGGGGGCGGCGCAACTCTGAGTTCACACCTGAGCGCCCTTGCTCGGAACCAAGAGAGCCTGGGTTCCAACAGGTGGGTCTCACTGCCGGGGGGGCCCTCCCAGGTTTGGGTGTCAGAGGCTGCCCAGGTCGGGGCAGGGAGGCGGCCGGGCTGCAGTCTCACCTGCACACTTAGAGCTCCACGTCTGACTCTGAGAAAGAGACACCCTGTCTGTTTCAGGATCGTCCGTGGGTTCGGGTGGGACCCGCCGCTGATGGTGAAAAACAGGGTGTTCCTGACACCTGGGCATTTGTACGTCTCTTGGGTTGACAAAAAAGTTTCAGCAGAAGCCCAGAAATCCTCACCCATTTCGACAGGTTAGCAAAACCGTGAAGGGTTAGCCTGGAAAGGGAAGGCCTTGGTGAGACGTGAAAGCTGCTTTCACAGGCTCTGCTGTTTGTTTTAAGAAGAAGAATTCGATTAACAGAAAGGCCTCAGGTGCAGAAGCAGGCAGGAGGTACCCAGTGGTGAAGGAGTCCGGTGTCCACGGGCAGGGATGCTTGCTCACGATGACCGAGATCGGGACGTAGCGGCCGCGAATGTGGGCCCTGAAGGAGAAGCTGGCTTAGAGGTCCCAGAGGCCGTGCTGCCGCCGAGGACGCTGCTGTCCCGTGGCCTGCTCCGCCGATGTCAGCGCGCCTCCTCTGTGGACGTTCCGTGGCAGGGCGTGGCGTGGCACTGGGATGACATGTCAGAGCGTGGCGCTGTGCCTGCTGGCCGGCGTGGAAGCCGGTCATCCTGATGGAGCCCTGGCGGTCAGCAGACCCCTGGCCTGGTGCAGTACTAGGCTCGATGTGTGCCCACCGCCCCAGGGGACTGCAGGTGGGATTCCAAGCCACGGGGAACGGTCTTTCGACCCCAGGGACGTGACAGGCCTTTTCCTCTGTGAACCCAGTAATGAGTCTCTGCAGTTAAAGTGACACGTGTTCCTCATGTGCCGTGTGGGTGAGTCACAGACTAACAGACAGATATGTAAAAATACGGAAGGATTTATGACTGGGGTTGTCCGTAGTGGGTGGACGCTTCATTGTGGTTTTTAAATGAACCGTGAGGACACAACAGCCTCGAGTGTCCGGAAGGTAAAGGGGACGAGAGGCTGTCCTCGTCACCCCCCCACGACATCTCCCACCCCTCCGGCGGCGTCCCACCCCTCCTTATCTCCAGACCCATCCGTGTCGTACCTCTGAGTCTTTCCTGGGTTTCCTGCCCTGCACACAGGGCTGCAGCGGCTCCACATGCGGCCGGGGTCAAGTCTGAGCTGGGGCCGGGGCCCCTCAGCCTCTGTGTGTGACGCTGGCCGCATCGCTTCGTGGCCAGGCTGTCCTGGGCGCTGGGGGTGCGTTGCAGCCTCTGGGCTGCTGATCCGTGGGACGTAGCGTGAGCGTCCGAGGGGGGTCCAGCATGAGGGACCGCGGGGGGCTGCCTTTGATTGTGGTGCCTGTGCAGACCCTGCTCCTGGGGGCGACTGCGTCCCCTGTTGCCTAATGGATTGCGCCGTTGCTGTGGCGCTGGGAAGCCATTTCACCAGGCGCTTCCAAGGAAAGTTCGTATCCGCTGACCCTGTTCCCGCCTGAGCTGTGGCTTCGGAAGATTCGCAAGGAGCAGGGGGCAGGTGTGTATCGCAGAGTTTGCTGCCGGGGGCTGTGAGGGTGGCTGCACCGTCTCCTATGGCTTAACGGATTCTACGGTCTCCTTGGGACCATGGTGCACACGCATGTACCCAGGGGCACACAACATGCACGAGCACATGCACATGGGGGTGATCACGGGGTCACTGGGGTTTGAGGGGGTAGTAGGGACGGTGACCGAGGGTCCCCTGGAGCGGCGGTGAGGCCGTACACGGAGCATCCCCCATGCCCAGCGGGCAGTCAGGTAGAAGTGGTTGGCCTCCGAGGTCCCTGCTTCGCTCACGGCATTTGCTGAGCTGTGTTGCCATCCAGCTCAGGCCCAGAAGTCGGTCCGTGCCTGCTGGGTGCTTTGCAGAAGCTGCTGGGCGGGAGAGGAAGGCCGAGGTTCTCGCCCTGGCCACCTGCCCCTGCGCAGAGCGGAAGTGGGGCGATTTCGGCCCCAGGGCTGGTGCCCCGGCTGCGTCCAGGGGACTCGTGGCACACAGGCCGAGCGGTAGCCTTGACTGGTGCCCAGAGACCCGAGGTGACCTGTGTGGATGTGTCGCCATGGAGCTGTGGTTCCGAAGACACAGCGACCAGGACGAGTGGCTGTGTAATTGTTTCCCAGATTCTAAAGATAATAGCCATTTCGTGTTTTGCAGTTACGTGTCTTAGGTTTGGTGAATGTGTTTTCTAGAAATCGAGACGTCGATCGAAGTCTGAGTGGAGGAAAGAAGCGGGGACCCTGGGTTCCTGCTTGTGCGGCTCGTGGTGGTGCTGAGCTTGGCCACTTGAAGGTTTTCAGGGTGTGGATTGATGCGCTCAGCTTTTAAACTTAGCCCCAACGCACACACACGTTTTCTCCTTTTAAAGAATGGTGTATGCATTGGGTTTTGAATTCTGGACTTTGTAATTGTCTGGCTGTGGGAAAGGGAGCGAGTTCTCAGGACTCGGGGTCACGTGGGCAATTATCTGGTTGGACAGTAGCTGCCCCCGGCGGCCCTCCAGCCCAGATACACTGCCGTTCTCTTGTGGGAAACCGTGTGTGTGCGTGAGCCTGCGTACATGCCTGTGGCTGGGCGTGCCTCTGCGCACACGTGACTGTGTGTGGCCACGTGACTGTCTGCACGTGCGTCCCCTTTGTGCCTGTAAGAAGCGAAGGCTCAGGACGGACGGACACAGACAGGAGAGGGTGCCGGCTGGGCCTGGTGATTCCCAGTGCAGCCCCGGGATGACCTGGCAGCTCTGCAGATACATCACATTCATGAACACGCTACATCTTTTTTTTTTTTTTTTTTTGGTACGCGGGCCTCTCACTGTCGTGGCCTCTCGCGTTGCGGAGCACAGGCTCCGGACGCGCAGGCTCAGCGGCCATGGCTCACGGGCCCGGCCGCTCCGTGGCATGTGGGATCCTCCCGGACCGGGGCATGAACCCGCGTCCCGTGCATCGGCAGGCGGACTCTCAACCACTGCGCCACCAGGGAAGCCGCACGCTGCATCTTTGAATGTGCTTTATTATGGCTTCAGCTCTGCCGCCAGGATCAGTACATCTTTTCAGTCCCGTATAAAACTGTAAGCTGCCGGCATCTGGAGAGACGTGGAGGTTATAGATGAAGGGGGCTAGAACCCCAGCAGCCTGTTGAGAGTGTTTTTTAGGTCAGAGAGAAGAGAGAGCGTCAGTGGCTGCCGTTCTTAAAAAGTGGGTTTAGGTCACAGAATCTAGACGTTCAGACCAGTGGTGACTTTGCAGATCACTTCCCATCTTACGTCTTGCTGTTGTCCAGTCCAAACTCAGTGTTCTGGGGAGGATCCGGGTCCCTGTCCCCAAGGGGCCTCGGGAGGTGGGTGCAGAGGGAGAACGCAGGTCCCAGGCACGGTAGGGCGGGCAGAGCAGAGGACGTGGGGGAGCCTTCCGGACCCTGGCGCGTGGCCGGGCCGCTGCGTTCATCACCGCGAGTCCGCTTGTTCACTGGCGGTTTGATGAGCAGCAGCCTGTCGCCGGGGGAGGCTCTCGTGAGGGCCACGTGTGTGCTCAGCTCACTACTGAGTCCAGCGAGAAGCATCGCAGTCACGCCTGGGTTTTATACAAAGAGCGAACAAGTTAATTAGTATTGACCGAGACGGCACCTTTAGCGAGTGGAAGACATGGGGCTGAGACGTGACTTGTGTCCTCAGAGTATGTCCTCCGAGAGCCATCCCCCACCCCTGGAGTGGCCATCGCCCCCTCCCACGCGTGCACACATGCACAGGCACATGTGCACACACGCAAGTGCACACCTCACTGTCAAGGAGCTGCCCACACTCAGCCGGTGCCCAGAGAATGCTGAGCACGCCTGAGTTCAGCAGGGCCTGTCGTGGGCTGAGTGACAGTGGTGACCAGTGTGTTTGCTGATTCCCCCCACTCCCCCCCCCCCAGATATCTCTCCAGGCGGGTGGGCGGGAGGGATCCCACAGCGGCAGTTCCCCTTAGACGGCCTCGGATGGGATGCCAAGCCCGTGGAAGCAGAGGGGCCGGGTCGAGGGCCTTCCCTTTTGAGTTCAGCTGATAGAATTTGACGGAAAACCCTCTACTTAGCTTTAAACAGTTTTAATTCATAGATTCACAGCTCCCACTTAGCCAACGAGCTCCTGGAAAACAGTCACAGAAATACGATATTGCAACTGCTTCTCAAAATAGAAATATGACTAAAGGACTGAGAAAATAAACGTTCGTAATTGGGGCTTTCCTGCGATTTTTCTGTGCGGCATTGCTCCATCGGGGTTGTAATTCTTTGTCTAGACTTTTAAAAAGCTGGATAAATTGAAGGTGAGCTATCAGTCAGGAGAAAACCCAAAGATATGCAAGAAAGAGGAATACAGGTATTTCCTCTTTATTAAAAAAAAGGGGGGGGGGGGAGAAAGTGAAAACCAGAGAGTGAAGAAGTGCGTGAAGAAGAAATGTATGTATGCTTTGTTTTTGCATTTTAATGGAAAACAGTATAACTACAACCCCTTGTTCAGCAGCAGGCCTGGGCAGCCTGCCGAAGAGTCAAACAGTTTAGTGACGTGATTTGGGACTATTTGCTTAAATTATTAAGTAAAATATAAAATAATTCTTGCCACTAAATGTCTCTGGGGGAGTGAAACATCTGAGATTTGATATTTATAAAATAGTTTGAACTCTTTGTGTGAGCGATACAGAAAATCTCTGTATTTTATACTCACTTATACATTTATAACCATAAAAGGCTAGAGAAGCAGCTTCTGGTGGGGATGAGATGACTAGGCAACAAGCTGGTGCTGCTTAGTTAACATTCTCCGTGGTTCCTGCCCAGGCTCACGGCTTCCTAGTTCACAGTTAACTCCGTGTGAGGTCAGGACCATCCTTGTTGCACATCAGCTGGCGCCGTAGGAGGAGGGATGCTGGACCAGGCAAGATGGGACGCTTACTGTATACGGTCAGCTTCGTGAAATAATAAAGGGTTAACTTTGCGGGCGTGTAGATGCCAAGTGCTCAGAAATCGTGTCCCCAGAACATGTTGCCCACCCTCAGTCTGAAGGCACATACGACAGTGCCCCACGAATGAAAAGAATTTTGGTTTTCATGTAGACAGAGTTCTGTGTGGAAGGACATCAGGCCATGTCGTGCCTGTCTTGGGCCGGTTCCCCTTTGAAGCACCCCGGTTTTCTGTCCCAAAATTGGACCTTTGTAGGTGCTGCCTGTAATCGAACCCTCGCGGTCTGATGGCATAGACAGATCATTTCACCTGAGTTAGCCAGATCATCCAAGTATATCACTAGCTTACAGCTCTCCACATGTTAACCTCTGAAAATGCTCATGAACAGACACATCAAGAGCTTTTGATGAACGACTCTTACCCATTTCAGATACATTCGGTACTTGCGAAGCCCTTTCAACGGAAATATGCACAACTGTACTGATGCACACCTAAAGCAAGTTGTCGGTGTACCTCTTTGGCTGACACGTACCTGTTGTTCAAAAGTCATGCCTCCTCGGTCCGTTTCTGAAACCCGGGACGCCACGCGGAGCGCAGGCGCCGGCAGCGGGGTCTCGCGTTGGGAGCGGGCGCCATCTAGTGGTGATGTCCGCACACGGCGCCGGAAGCCGCGGTTCCAGGGACAGCCCGGCCAGCACTGTGCCCCAGAGTGGCCTTTGTTCTGCAGGTCAGCACGTGCTTGGTTTTACATGTGAAAGATTGTCCTGATAAAGAGTCCCAGTTTCTTTAAAAAGGGTCATTATAATTTGTTTGTAAATACACAGAACTCGGGTTTTGTATCTCGGGATAATTAAGCAGCAAACTTTCCAACCACGTGAAAGCTAGTTTGTGTCTGTTGTAATTGTTTTTACGTTGGAGATTTACAGGGTGACTTCTCTGCCGAAGTCTTGCTCCGAGCTTGGTCTCTTAAAAGGCAGCTTGTGGAAGAAAAAACGAAGACGGTTTAAGGGACGTGCGTTTTTTGTAGCGGTTGAGGAGCTGGTGTACCCGTCCTGCCCGTTAGGAAGCAACAGGGCTGGAGGGTGACGCAAAAGAAGCATCGTGTGCTAAGCTTCCCTGGGCTGTTCCTTGCTGCACCTTTTAAAGACATTTTAAAATCTAAAAGCTATATAAATGCCTTCTTTCAACAATTAATTCGGCTTCAACATACTTCTATTTACTTTCTCTTTGCCTTAGTAAAGTGGAAATGTTCATTACTCTTCAGAGCGTGGTTTGTAAAGTTTTGTTTAATGGTTCCTTTTCATTTTTACATTTGTTTGAATTTTGTCACGTGGACAAGTTTATACTTTCTGTTAGGATTTGGGGAGTGAAGGAGGGTGTATAAAATGGACAGTAGCTGTGAAAATAGACCTGAATTCTGTTCACTTCAGCATGGATTCGATTTTAAAAAACACACACAAATGACCCGAGTGACACATTTTTATGGTTGTATCAGTGAGGAAGCAGTAAGTTCTAGATTTCTAGAATGTGATTATGTTTTATGGCAGGACGGACTACCCTCTAGTTACTGGAAGCTTGAGTGGAAACGCGAGGTATTTGATTAACCTTTAAAATGTTGGTTTTGTACTCTCTGAATAGGAATGTTCTTGAAAACATTATTCCCCAGATTTCAAGCTTTAAGTGTCCTTGTGGAACGGTGGTTACACTGTTTAGTCAGAAGTCCTGTATTTAATCTGTAAGTGTTTTTCTTCAGAAATCAAAATCCGGCTTCCAGAGTGCTAAGATATTTACATATTTTTCTATTAACGCAAATAAATTACAGTTTTGTGAGTTATTTATGTGAACAGATTAATTACTTAAAATGAAAACTCCTATACTGTATTCAGACAGACAGAAAAACAAGCAGGAACGATTTAGGGAATAAAATATTGGTTCATTTATACAAATTTTAAAACATGATTATTCAGTTGTCACTCATTGTTCTAGTTCTGTCTGGTTTCCTTACTGAAACTTTGTTATTATTAATTATTATAGTTCATATTATATGTGTAATGAGTGAGAGAGCTTTGAAACACTTCTTTTAAAGAGATTTTTCTGACCATAGAGCTGAATAGTCCTTGATAGATACTGGGCCATTAGAAGCAGTTTCTGTATTATTCTCTATGGAAACAAAGCCTGTCCTTTTTACAAAGGGTGAAGTGGGGCAGAGCTGGGACTTTCACTTTGGTACTGGTGTTGTTCCTGGGCCTGGAAGCCCTGGTGATTTCCTTGTTTGCTGTAACCCCTCCTAAAGCATCCTCGCAAGTAGGTCACTTGGTCACGTGCTTTTCTGGGTGTCCCTCTGTATACGACCAATAATAAGAGCGTCTTTTGCCCCTTGGTTATTTTCCTTTATTCTCCCAGAAGGAGAACTTCCACATTGAACCAGCCCGGGGCAGTGCTTTTCAGCGTTTCCTTTGCTTCACTTGCACAGAAAGCTTATTAAACTGTGTTTGCTAATTGAAAAGCCCCATGGATATTGCAGCTAAAACGTTTTCTTAAGTCATTTCTACATTGTATCCAAGACATCCTATGATAATAATAATCCTCTTCATCACGTTTCATTGAGGTTCAGTGTTTCTGAGATTCTTTTAGCTGAAATATCTTTCCAGGGACTCTTTCCACCCCCAGACACCTATGCAGTTTTCTCTTTGTTAATTTCTTGTGTTTTAATTGTCTCAGTTAACTCTCAAGTTTCAGCTAAATCTCGATGCATAATGGCTCTCATTTCTGTTAAAACATCATACCTTTTATTCTGCCCTGTATCTTTTTTTGTTACCAGTTTTCCCTTTTCTTTCATTTTTTTATTTTTTAAATTTTTAAGTTTGGCTGCGTTGGGTCTTCGTTGCTGTGCGCGGGCTTTCTCTGGTTGCGGTGAGCGGGGGCTACTCTTTGTTGCGGTGCACGGGCTTCTCATTGCGGTGGCTTCTCTTGTTGCAGAGCACAGGCTCTAGGCGCGCGGGATTCAGTAGTGTGGCTCATGGGCTCAGTAGTTGTGGCTCGCGGGCTCTAGAGCGCAGGCTCAGTAGTTGTGGCGCATGGGCTTAGTTGCTCCGTGACATGTGCGATCTTCCCGGACCAGGGCTCGAACCCGTGTCCCCTGCATTGGCAGGTGGATTCTTAACCACTGCGCCACTAGGGAAGTGCCCCAGCTGTCCCTTTTTAAGACAGGGTAAAATAAAAATCAGAAAAGAAGGGTCTTGTGAGAAACATTATTTAAAAACGGATGTTCTTGCTGTCACACAAGTTTTCGGTAACTGATAATATTTGTTATAAAAGTTACTAGGAACTCACAAATATTAAAAATAACCGCTGAAGTCTCAAAATTACTTTTAATCTGGGAGTTCTTAATGGTGAGAATTCTTCAGGCTTACAGTACTTGGGATATTGTATCTTTGGGGAGAGAGTTACTGTTTGTCCCATATAAGGCTCAAATCACGAGAATAATTTGGGTTCAGGCTATTTTCTGTCTCGAGAACCTCCTTAACCCCACTCCCCGTTCATACACTCGTGTGTGGAATTAGTTTGGTGGGTCTTTTCAACGAAGAGGAACAGCTAGGAAGGGGCAGGAAGAGACGATCTCATGGTCACAGCCGCTGGGGTTGGGAGAACCAATGACCTGAACGCGCAGATTGCTCTCAGCCTTGAGCGCCAGCTGCCGTTTGCGGTCATCACTACAGATGTTATTACATCCGGGTTTTAATTCAGGGACGGGGCTGCTGATGGAGCCTCATACTCAGGTCATTCCCGGATCCCTTCCTAGGGCAGGAGGAGGGGCCGCAGGGGAGAGCATCTCTTCCTGTTTCCTCTGCAGCTCGCACACTTCCTGGGGCCACGCGCTGGTCCTGTGGCCGTGGGGCATGAGGCGCTGGGGGCGGGGAGGCCCTGCGAGGCGGCCAGGCGGCCTCTCCAGCGGGACCAGGGTCCGTCAGTACTTCGCGAACTGCCTTACCTGGCCGTCGTTTTGAGTTTTCCTGCATTACCGAGTTCTTGTGCATCCTCTTTGGAGAGAAGGTTCGTCTTCTAGAATTGCAGGACCTGAAGGCATCTGGGGTCCAATATGCAAAGTTCTAGAAACTTGCTGCACACGTGAGGCTCAGTACTTCACCTTACGAGCACCCAGCCCAAATATGGGTAAGCTTTTGGAAAAGTCAAGTTAGGTTTCCACCACAGCATCTGATTCTTCCCCAGCAGTTACTGGACAGGGTCACCTCCATCCCTGCGGACCCTCCCCAGCCGTGGACGCGGCGGGCGGGCGACGGCTGGATGGCCAGGTAGGGCTCGGGCTCCACCAGCCACAGCGAGACCTTGTGGAAGCTGTTCTCTGCCCCAGTTTCCTTACCTGCAACGCGGGGGAGAGCAGCCTCACCTCCTGGGTGTGTTGAGAGAGGTGATGGCGGGTGTAGCTGGCTCCGCTGGGCTGCTGGCTCCTGGGGAAGGGGGAGTCCTCATCCCAGCCCCGCGCTGGGTGTTCCCGGCTGGACGGCAGCTCACCGGCGGGAGCCAAGACGCCTCCTTCCCCTTAAGGGCAACAGCCTTTCATCTTGTGCCCAAGACCGTCAGGAGACACCAGGTCCATGTGTCCTTCTGTCCCCTAAATGACCAGTGTGGTGAGCCTCTCAAAAGAGGGAATCATGGGCTTTTACGGTGCTATTGCTTTTTACCTGTGTGGTTCCTGCTGCGAGCCAGGCCCTTGCTGCCTGGGGACCCCATCAGGGCCACGCCACCCCTAGACGAGGCCGGACGATGCTGGCCAGATGGTGAGGTCAGCCATGACTGGGGCACCGCGGCCGGTGTCTGGCATCACATCCCGCTCGCCTACGGGAACCAGGCTGGCGGGCGCCGGGGACCAAGCCTGGCCAGCAGCGGTGGACCCTCCCTGGTGACGTAGAGCCGCGTCTCGCAGGCGGGACTGGTGACCCACATTCCTCCTGCTTCCTCTCGATCCCATTATAGATGTTAGTAGCTGATAACATCCTCTGAGATTTGCTTAGGTTCCTGTCAGAACGAGTCATCTGTGTTCACAGCGTAACTAACTGGGTGAGAAACTGGGGAGACTGGTCAGGAATCAGTTGACGGCGGGGACAAGTCAGTCTGTAAAGCTTCTCCCTCCATACCCAGGAAACAGCTGCCTGCCGTGACCGTAGGTTTACTGAAGGGTCCGTCGGGACACGCGTGCCAGGGGAAGGCCCACCGTAAGGCATGCAGGGTTTTGTGCTGCGTTAGTTTCTGTTTTGTTTTTGTTTCTGTTTTGAGAGTGTCTGTGTTTTTTGTTTTGTTTTGTTTTAACCAAGGGTGGGAAGTGAAGAAATTATAATAAACATAAAAAGAGAGGCAAAGAGCCACAGTCATACAGTAAGTGGACAGACTAAACCAAGATGAGCTGATGAGGTGACATATGATCACCGAGGATTTAGAAATGAGGCTCTTCTTGTGAAAGCGCCTTCAGTCCCCAAACTTGAAGCCGTTCCCTGCTGGCCCAGCCCACGTTCATGTGTGATGCCTGAACATGCGCTCCCCAGAGTGAAGTGCTAACTTGCTACTTTGAAAGTTATACGTGAAGCCACGACAGAGCGTTTTCTAAAAAAAGAAGCGTGTTTCCCCTTTACATCACTCAGACATACCTGTGCAGAATCCACCACATCTGAGTCCACTGAATGGAAAGGAAAGCAGTGAGGCCACTGAGGTGCCTGTGAAGCCAACGGTTCATTTCTGGTGGTCGCTGGTCCCTTGTGCATAATCCTCCCCACCCGGGAGTTGAAGGGAGAGAGAGGCAGCCTGTGGACCCCGGAAGGCCGGCCCCTCCCCGCCTGCTGGGGGCTGACCTCCAGCCCCACGGCAGCTCGTCTGTCTCTGCCTCTCCTGAAATCCGGTTCTCCGTGACTCCCGGTGATTTGTCCTCTGTCGACCCCAGCGCGCCTTGATCGTGGCCACAGTTAGAATCACCCAAAGATTTTTTCAAAAAACGTGCAGACCCTTCTTCCCAAAAGGCTGGTTTTCGGTCTAGGCACTGGCCTTGGGTCTTTCTTCCAGCGACGGTTCACGTCCTTTGCAGATGATTCCAGGGGGCAGCTAGAATGCTGCTGGATGAACTAGCCCTCCCTCCCTCCCTTCAGGACACAGGGACTGAATGTCAGCGTTTGTGGTGGTCCAGCCAGCAGCCCTCTGTTTTAGGTGGCACAGTGCAAGTTCCTGCAGTCATTCTCCACATTACTTGGTTTCCAGAGACCTCCCTCCATGAGCCTGTCCTGGACATGCTTTTGACTCTTCTTAGTATGGGGCTCAGAGCTGAGACTGGGCTCCTCC
Source organism: Grampus griseus (assembly GCF_964374135.1). Lineage (NCBI taxonomy): Eukaryota > Metazoa > Chordata > Mammalia > Artiodactyla > Delphinidae > Grampus > Grampus griseus. The sequence goes on along the minus strand of NC_139006.1, from coordinate 86,140,344 downwards.
AGCTAGGTGCGCACTGCTGGTGCCCTTGCCTCCCTGGCTGTGGCTGTGGCTTTACCTTGATATATCAATAAAACCCTGGGCCGTGGAGACTCACGCTGAGCTTGTGGTTCCCTAGGAGCCTGGACTCTCACAGCACAGCCCTTAAGCCAGACCTTTCACTTCCTGCACCTTGTTTCTTCTTGTTAGTTTTGAGCCTTTGTTCCATCCTGTTGAAAACTTTTGAATCTGTCTTTTTTTTTTTTTTTTTTTTTTTTTGGTGAAGGTTTTGGCTCTCCCTCCTGGCTGAGTGTCAGTCCTGGGTCTGATACCTTTGTCCAGTCCCATTTCTTCATCTAGGCCGCCAATAAATGATGGTGGGGCTGTGGGAGGACCGATGCTGTAGCATCCTTAGGAGACCTTCCTCCCTGTGGATTCTGGGCAGGGGTGTCGGGTCAGCTCCCAGTGCGCCCTGTCCAGCCACATTTCATCTTGTGCCCAAGACCGTCAGGAGACACCAGACCCGTGTGTCCTTCTGTCCCCTAAATGACCAGTGTGGTGAGCCTCTCAAAAGAGGGAATCATGGGCTTTTACGGTGCTATTGCTTTTTACCCCCTAAACCAGAGATAAAATTTTGAAACGGTACCTGTTTTATAAACCAGAATACCGAAGCTCACAGCATTGATCTAATCTGCTTTCTCAGCAGGTCAGTTGAAAAGTGTGTTTTGATCTGCGTTAACATGGCTACAAACTGCTTCCTTTGCTACTTGGTGCAATTTAAGACCCATGCACAGAGGTGAGGAGCTAGGGAAGGCGTTTCAGAACCCTCACGCAGGTGTGCCGGCCCGCTGTGTGGTGCGGGGGTCCTAAGAGCCGTGTCTCTCAGTTCCGGTACTGTGACGGAGGGCCTGCCGTAATTTTTCACTTGGTGTCTTGGTCAGAGGTACTGGAGGTTCTCGTGATGTTTGAAATCCTTTGTGGGAGCATAACCTCTGGGGGCTCTGACAGATGTGCTCTGAACACCTGCAGATGTGTAGTGTCAGGTACAGTGGCCCTGTTGTTTCAACTAATAGGCTTTGGTGTGTGTTCTCATAAATCCATATGCCTTTAATGCAGGAAAAACTAGGTCCCCCAAGCCGCCGTCCTGACTCTCTTTGAAAATGTAAAAGTGACTTTGATAGACTGAGCCTCAGCCTGAATTAAACAAAGGCCAGGACAATCCCCTGCATTTAATTCCAGGTCAAATGCCCTTTTTATCCTCGAGCTTTCCAGGGCCGCCTGGTTTGCTTTCTGAGTGACGCTAGGTACCCACGTGACAGGCAGGTATATCTAACTTTATTTAAATGTTACCTTTTCAGAGCCTATAGGATCAGAAAATGTATTCCTCTTTTGTCTTGTTTCCTGAGCAATTCTGCCGATCACTACATACTGGTAACATTTCTTATGTGGACGTAATCCTTTAAAGTTGCTTATAAGTGGCTGTCTACCTACTAATTGAAAATGAATATTTGTTACTGTGTTCCTTCAGATCTCTGGTAAATGCCTTCTGTGAAGGACACTTTCCTGCTTTCCTGAAGATCCCTTTGGAATACACTTTTTTTTCTTCCTTTTTTACCAATTTGATGTGATTACTGTCTTAACTCCAAAAATATACTTAGAAAAATTTTGTTTTATTTTATTTTTTGTTTTTGATTGAAGTATAGTTGATTTACAATATCGTGTTAGTTTCAGGTATACAGCACAGTGATTCAGTTATGTGTGTGTGTGTGTGTGTGTGTGTGTATTTTCAGATTCTTTTCTCTTATAGGTTATTACAAAATATTGAGTATAGTAAAATACTAAGTTTAGAAATACAGTAAAACGTTGAGTATAGAAAAATTTTAACATTCTGTGTAAACAGATCCCTACATTCCATGAGAATGTTAAAATCTCTAAAAAATTCTTATTTAAAAACCAACAGTATTGGGCTTTCTCATAAAAGAAAACCTAAGATTTTAGTCCATCCCCGCTATGATACCTGTAATGAGAAAAAACACCTCTGAGCTCGTACTGATGGGAAGAATCCACGCTCTGTAGTTCGGAAAGGTTTAAGACATCCAGAAACGTTTGTGCACCTTCTAATTGAAATAAACCCAAGGTCGTCAGGGCAGACTTCAAGTGGGTTTTTTGTTAAATCGTGTCGAATCCACTTGCAGTGCAGTCTGGTCGGGGAGAAGCTTTGCAGCCTCGGTGCCCAAGCTCAGGGAGCCTGGCTGCACTTGGGGTGATGTCGCTGGCACTCACCCGGGAGGGTGCGAGGCCACCCCGTGGCAGGGAACCCGTGCCCAGCCAGCTCCCCTGTAGAAGGCTCCAGGCAGACGCCACAGGAGCGGCAGTGGGCGTCCCACCCAGGGAGCACCGTTTCTCCCGGGCATACCCCCTGGGAGGCGTGGGCATGAGGAGTGGGACTCACCCCCTTCCCTCTCATGCCTCCAGAGGAAACTGTTGGTGTCCAGGTTTTGAAGCTGAATGTTGGACTTTACTAGACAGTCACGGGGGCCCATCCTGAATCGGCCCGTAGTTTCTGAGGCAGCTGCAGGATCCCTGCGGGGAGAGCACACTGTTTTCCAGCCCTGCCTCTCTGTGACCATGGGCTGAGGGGTTCTTTGAAAGCCATGGAAAGCCTTATGCTGTTATAAAGAATTAAGTTTTTTTTCTAGTTTTTGATAGAACTAGTCCCCCTCTGTTGACTAGCAACAGTGTAGTTATATGTCACTAGATAGGCAGCTATGTTATTTTCCCCTGTAGGCTACTGAGTCGTCTAATTGGAAAAGAAGCCCCACCCCAAATAGCGCCATTTTGCCCTCAAGGTTGATCCGCTCTTCACAGGGCTTGTTGATCCAGGTCCTGGATCGCACCGTTCCTGAGACCCACACGCTTCCCTCCACACGTGCACGTGGCGGTTTGGGTGTGCTTCTCTGTCTTCTGTTCTGAAGAGAAATGGTAATGTCACGTTTTCCATTTCGATCCTCCAGGGACAAAGCCACACCGCTGCTGCTTTCCTGAAGAAGTAGCCTCCGCTGCGCTCTCCAACGGAGACCAAAGTCACACACTTGGAAATAACCCATCGGGAAGAGCTGCCCGGGAGCCCAGCGCGGGGATCACGGCTGCTGTGTCCGTACTTGAAAGCAGTAGCAGAGACACTTCCAAGAGAGCAGAGCAGCCTAGGTTTTCTGTGGACTTAAAGATGCCAGCATTTCACCCCAAGCAAGAAGGCCCCGGCTCCAGGAATGCTGCGGACTTCCCTTCGCATCCCACTCAGACTGCAGACGTGCAGCTCCCCTCTGAGAGCCAAGCCACCCACCCGAAAGAGAAGCTGTCTGATTTGCACAATAAAGAGCATTCCGGGGGAGGGAGACGGGCGCCGGCCCCAGACCTGGTCCCGCTGGACCTGAGCGAGCGGTCGACGCGGGATGACCCCAGCCGCAAGGAGGGGGCCTCCTCCCTGCAGGCAGCTCTGGCCGTCCACCCGTGTCCTTACTGCAGCCACAAGACCTACTACCCCGAGGTTCTGTGGATGCACAAGCGCATCTGGCACAGGGTCAGCTGCCACTCCATGGCCCCCCAGTGGATTCAGCCCAACGGCTACAAAAGCATCAGGAACAACTTGGTTTTCCTCACCCGGAGCGGACGCACGGGCCCCCCGCCTGCCCTCGGGGGCAAAGAGTGCCAGCCTCTGCCCATCTCCCGGTTCACCCGCACTCAGGTGCCGGGCGGGGCGCCGGGCCCCAAAGGGAGCCCCTCGCCCCTGGGGGTGCCCACGAAAGCCGCCGGCTTGCCCAGGAGCAAGGAGAGCCACCCCGGGGGGCCCTGCGCGCTCTGGGCGGCCGGCCCCGACGGGCATCGGCAGACCAAGCCCGGCCCCGGCCCCGAGCAGCCCGGGGCTCCGCCGCCCCCGTCCAAGCCCAAGCAGGAGGCCGGCCCGAGACCCGGGCCCGCGGCGGGCAGCGGGGGCTTCAGCAGAACTGCCACACCGACGCCCACCGTCATCGCCCGGGCGGCTCCCCAGCCCCCGGCCAGCAGCAGGCAGGGCGACAAGTATGGCCTCCCCCCGGCGGGCGCCGGCCTCGGTCCCCCAAATAAGCACAGTGCCCTGGACCCGCCCAAAGCCAAATTCAGCCCTCAGCCTCAGGGTCAAGCACACGGGAAAGGTGACGGGGGCCCCCCTCTACCTCCCCGAGAGCCCCCCGCCAAGGTCGGCTCCAGAGGGACTGCGGCCTCGCAGGCCCAGCCCGTCTTACACAACATCAAGCAGGAGCCTGCGTCCGAGGGCCCCGAGAAGCGCCTGGACATCCTCAGTATCTTTAAGACGCACATTCCAAAGGACTTTGCTTCTCTCTACCAGAGCTGGGGCGGCAACGGCCCTGCGCTCGAGCACAGAGGTAAGGGCTGCGGGCCCTCTCCCCGCCCGCCCTGGGGGCTGTGGGACCTCACGGGGGCGCCCCTCCTTAGAGGGGCGCAGTGCTGCCCACTGGCTGTGTCTGAGCCCCGGCGCAGTGCGCCCTGGCTGCTGTGCCCGGCCTCCTGCTGACGTCCCCGGCACAGCCAGCCACGCCCCCTCCGCGCCTAGCAGGCGGCCTCCGTGGCACTTAACCCACTTGGCCATTTTATCTTATTTTTGTTCTTAGTATTTTTGTGGCCGCACCCACAGCTTGCGGGATCTTAGTTCCCCGACTAGGGGTCAAACCCAGGCCCTCTGCAGTGAAAGCGCTGAGTCCTAACCACTGGGCCGCCAGGGAAGTCCCTCCATTTGGTTATTTTAAACAAGGATCTGTAGATGTTCATTGTCTCATGCCTCTATAAAGTAACCACTTCAAATGCATTTGAAGTGGTTACTTAAGTTTTATCTTTACACGTATATAATTTTAAAAGCGCACATCAGTACTCCAGCATTCGTTAGCAGGGCCTTTGCGGAATGTGAATGTCCCTTACCAGCTTTGGGGAATTGACTCATGTTTAAAGTTCTGGAAAAAATTATACCTCAGATCATTATCTTCCTTTCCTCCCAGCACCTCGGTATTAATACCTAATAGGAATAATAATTAGGAATTGTCAGCGAATTTCCACAGGCTCCGTTGAATGCCTGCATGGGATATGATGCCCTTGTTCTTGATTATCAATTGAAGGTAGCTCTCAGTTAACATCCAGAACCCTGGGAAGTCTCAGTATTTCCAGTAAAAAATAAATAGACAAAAACCCCTGTGGGGCTCCGGCTCTCAGTTACCTTACCTGGGTGGTCCTAACCCTTTTTTGCATACAGCCGTACGTCAAGCATCTGTAATTTATTAAAGTAGGGTACCATTTCAGATGAATTGTGAGATCCAGTCCCTCAAATTCCAGGAGCTCAGAAGCACCTTTGGGGGCAAAGTTCAGATCGGGGGAGTCACGAGCACAGAGGCACCCGATCCGCTGTGTGGGATGCCTGGTGGCCGTGGTTCCCGGCAGACGGATGTGCGTCTCTCAGTTCCCGGTTTCCTCCTATGACTCGGAACCTGCCCAGCTCCATCACTGGTGCCACGCTGGTGTGGCGAGGAGGCCTTTGGTCCATGTTGACCCTTAGAGAAAAACGGAGGTGTTTTTCGACTAGCAGAAAACTCAGGCGTTCCACAGGCTTAGAGATTTTGCCAGTGGGGTCCTTACCCCAGGTGGTTCTGGGGCTGTGGCTCAGAGACAGAGCTTCTTGAGAATTTCTAGAATGAAGCGGAGGCCTGGCTGCCTGGAGGTGGTGGAGGCTTTCATTAAGATGCGGTGCACAGGGCGTGTCCTGGTTAAGGCTCCATCCCCTGCCCTGTGCTTCAGGTGCTCTGGGCGCACGGCCCTTGGTAGGTGGGGAAAGGCTGCTACCACGTAGCTTAGTGTTTCCGCCTTTTTGGATGTCGTTGAGTTTAGTGAGCTTTCCATGTTCTCAGCAGTGTTTCCCAGTCTTGCAGATTATTTTCTCTGAGATGGAATAAACATATATTGGTTGGCCTTTCGGGATCTCACGCCAACCTCAGTTCTCTAGATGCAGGTTTTCGTGGACCCTAAAACAGAGAGGACTTAGATGTAGATGATGGTGAGTTTCGTGGGCGCCGTGCTCCTGGTCACCTTCTCCCCTCCGTCCAGTGCTTCCTGGAGTCTCTGCCCGGCTGCAGAGTGAGTGGAGTCTGCACCAGTGTTTGGATGACTTCCACTTAGTAAACCAGACTTGAACGTCCTTTGTTACAACCCACAGCCTGCCCGATCACAGCTCTAAACATGCCAGTTCCCACCTAGTAAGCGGCCCACATGCCCACTTCCTAAAGGCTCTTTGTGCTGCGTGTGGACCTGCCTTGTTGTTGCTTTTTTTCCCAAAAAAGTAGAAGTGAGTTTTAAGTTAAGGTTTAGAGAATTTCAGACGACAGACTTTGAAGTACAGGTAACCTGAAATGTTTTCCTTTTCTTTAAGATTTTTTAAACACATGGTTCTAAGGCTCCCCCCTCCCCGCAAACAGAGGTTAGATATTTATCTTCTAAATGTGAAAAATGCTAAATCGTCCTCAAAGCGTGTGTGCTGTTCTTGGATGATTTACTCTTCTCGTGTCAGGTGTAAGTGTGCAGATTTATGGTGTTTTCCCTCACCCTGGTTTGGGCTTCTTAGGGGAAGTGCTTAAAATTTTTTGGCCTTGGTGTGTGAGTTCATAGGTGTGTTCTGAGAACCGAAGCTCTTGGGTTTAGGGAAGAACTGAGGTCAGCTGTGTAAATCCTGGTTGGCCTGCCTCAGTTTACCTTGAATGCCCCGCCAGGAGGGACTTGCTCTCCCCCGGTGGCCCTTCTCTCCCTCATGGACTCGGTTTGGCTCCTGGTCTGGACTTGGGGGTAGTTCAGAGCAAGCCCAGAGCTCTTCTCATCCCCGGACCATTGCGTCTTCAAACCCTGTCCTTTGCCTCTCCTGCATCCCTTTCCTGGTCCAGCGGCGGACGGGTATCGGTCCCTGCTTGGCCTACGGGGGGCCTTCGCGGGTTCCTTTCTCCCTTGAGTGTTTGTTTATGATGCTTTGAAAGTGTCCTGGCTGCAGGGAAACCCAGCAGGTGTGGTGAGGTCTATTTGAGGGGTGAACAGAGAAGTGATGTTTCCTGTTACGGAGACTCTATGTCTACTGTTGCAGCCTAGAAACTATGTGCAGCCGCTCCCAAAAATTACATTCCCGGCACGTTACTGAATTTGCAGTAACTAAACTCTCAAGGTTTTGGTTTCTACTCCTCGCTGAGCACCCATTTTTTTCTTGAGTACATACGTGGTTGACTTTGGCATCAGGAATTGAGAGTCTAGAATCTGAGCGAATTCATCTCCACTCCACGAGTCTGTCAGCAGTTTGGGGACTCACGCTGTCCTCTGATGCAGTCTCGCTGTGTTTCCCCGAGAGGTGTCGTCTGCGAGTGAAGATCGCAGCCTCCCCACGCGGGCCGTGGGTGACACGTATCGCGGTAGGAAGGCAGAAACGTGCAGAAGGGAATCTTGTAAAGGAAGAGGCACTCACCTGTTGTGGACACGACATCCTTGTGGTGCTGGAGGTGTGATCCTGTGAGTCTCGAGGGAGGTCCTGTCTTGAGACAGAGAACGGTGCTCTCGGGCGATGCCTCTGAGACATCAAGGTTTTATGAGGTTAAGAGAGGGAATCCTCAGAGAGCTTTTCCCCACCTGTGTTTTGACCAAATGATGTTTGTGTAGAAATGAATAGTCTGGAAACTCTGCCAAAAGAGAAAAGACATTACCTGGAAACGATCATCGTCACTTCCCTTAGGGGCTTGAAGCCTAATCCTTTAAGGATTAAAAAAAGCTACGTTTCCTGTGATCATTCTGCTGTGTAGATCGCAAGTCTGGAAACAGGTATGAGTGTAACGTGAGTGGTTTGTTGATAGAACGGTCATAAAATAGTAAATTATCTGTGTTTCCAGAATTTGTGTCCAGCCTGTGGTAGAGGATGATTTGGATTTTAGAATTTAAAAAATCGAAAATAAAAGAACAGGATAATTCTGGATAGGATAACATATAAGGTTTTTCTTGTTGAGACTTTAAAAAAGTCTTGTATGCCCAAGACATATTAATAGGATGATGACAGAAGGTTTGTACTTCCTTTGTGTGAATCTCGGAAGCATCTTTGCGGGATCCTTCAGTTTCCTCCCTCCCCTGGCGGGGGCAGCGTAACGAAGTTGAGTGCATGTTGGCAGGGCTTTGGAGGAGAGTCTGCAGGTGCCCCCAAAGACCCGTCAAGGCCTCTTCCTTTCCTTTTTGAGCCCACTTTCTATACACAACTTTACTTTTGAGGTCAGAGTGGCAGAGCTGTTTGCTCACCAGGTAGCCTTCAATTCAAATGAAGTTTGTAACCTTTCTCACTAGCTCAGAATTTTGAAGTAGCTTGGGCATAATATTATTGACCATAAAGGGCAAGGGTCTTTTCTTTAAAAAGTAGGGAGACAATGATATGATAGAATGCATGGGAAGACGATGTGTGTGTGTGTGTGTGTGTGCACGTGTGTGTGTGTGCATGTGTGCTGATGCATACCTAATGAATGGGGAGTGGGTGCAAGGGCTGTGCTTTCTCTGCTGCTAGTTTGGGTGGGAATTACCTAGAAAAAAAAGTATGATAATGGCTTGGTTTTGACCATTAGATGCAGAGGCCACATGGGGGAGTCGTCATCATCGGTGGGTGTCCTGGGGGCATCCTTAGGACCTGCACTTAGATGCAGCCCCATTATTCTTGGGAAAATCCAGGCAACCACAGCGGCTGTCAGAGAGGGTCTTCTTAGGAGCCCAGCTGGAGGGTGCTCACAGTGAAAAGGAGGGAGCAGCAAAAGCGAGGATAAAGTTGAGATTTTCCTGGACCAGAATCAGAGGAGGGAGGGACCGCCCTGAACGGCTGAGTATGTTAGCTGTTGATAGAAGCCGTCTTCACGCTGGCTGCCTGTGGTCAGAAGAACTGGGGTGTCCGGCGCACTCAGGAGTCCCGGCCCCCCCTCTTGGGCCCATCGGTCAGGCATCCAGGGACGCCCTCCTCAGCTTTTCCTCCCCCCGACTTGGCCTGGTCAGAACTCCAGGAAAGAGGAGGCGGGTGGTCTCAGCACATGAGCCCGCGGCTCCTGGGGTCGCGTGGCCAGGTGACACTTTCCGTGTTTTACTGGGAAGCTGACACCCTGATCTTTTACTAATGACAGGGCATGAGTGGGTTAAAATGTGTCGTCATTCTCCTCGCATCCCTGAAGGAGGTGGTGAAGAAGCTGAGAACTTTGTGGGCAAATTCTTCTCTTTCTCGGAGACTCACATTCATGACTTGTCCAACGAGAAATCCACCATCTGCCCTACAATTCGTGCATTTCTTTGACTGTTATCTCCATAAACAGTACCTGTAATGTAAAAACAATTTTATATCATTTGTATGTGTTGTGGCTTCTGAATGAGGACAAGAGAATGATACGGTCTCAGCTGTTTGGCTAAGACCCTTGGTCGTCCTTTCACTCAACTTTTACATTCAAATGTCAGACTTCAGGTGTGTAAACACTCAGCTCAGGGAGCGTCATCTAAAAACATTTGTTGTTAGAGGCATACCTTTTTCTAGTTAGTATTTTTGTTTTCCCGTTGAGTTGAGCTACCGTTGAGCCTGATGGGAAGGTTAGGCTCAGGGAGGTCATTTCAGAGCTACTGTTACATGAAAAATGAGGCTTTTCTTCAGAGAGATGCCCTCATCCAGAAAAGGCAGACAGACAGGTGTGAGTCTTCTGCGTCCCTTTTCTAGCAAAAGCCGGACATCTTTTAGGGTCAGGAGGGAACAGGAGGTCGGCACTCTAAGACCGGCCTCCTTCCTAGGTGTCCCGTCTGTGCTCTGCCCGGGATGCGCAGGACACACAGGTAAGGGGCCGGCAGGGGGGGTAGGTGGGGATGGCGCAGCTCCCAGGCGTGTGGCCCAGCGTCGCCTTGGGGGCAGGGCCCAGCCCTGCTTTCCTAGTCCCTCACTTGGTCTGGCCACATCACTCCATCGGCCGGATGCGGGCCACCAGCTGCCTGGGTCCCACACACCTGAGGGCGCGTCATGAGAGTGGAATTTAATCCTCTCTAATCTGTGCTCCCTCGCGGTCCTGCGTGTGCGGGCTGTCCGGGGGCCTGGAGGTGCCTGCCATCAGGACACAGCGGAGGGGCTGACGATGTTTTCCTCTCGCCCCCTTCCTCCCTCCCCCGCCCCTGCACCGCTGCCCAGGGACACTCCGGACGCCGGCCCACCAGGGAGACTTGGTCTGCGTGGAGTGTGGAAAGTGCTTCCACCAGTCTAGCCATCTCCGGGCCCACACGCGGGCTCACACAGGTACCTGCCCGGGGGGCCCTGGGGGGAGGCAGTCTCTGTTTTCCACAGTTGGTGACAGGTTTAGATTTCGCCCGGGTGAGGTGAGGGGTCAGGCCTTGTCTCCTGGGATGACACTCTAGGCTGTCCTATCCGGCACCTGCACCTGAAATGATTTTTCCTTTGCATCCAAGTGCTGTGTGGTTTCATCTGAGATAAGCCTGTCTTGCAAATGCTCCACTTTAAGTAGAGTGGACTTCTCAGAAGTGCACGGGGTAATGAGTTACGCTGCCACCAGGACGCACTGAAACCCACGTCCCCCATCGGCATGACACCCGGCTGCCTGCTTTCCTCCTCGGCACCAGCTGGCCTCTGTGGACCGGTGGGTGCCGAGTGGCAGAATTCCTCGGCCTGTTTGTCAAGAGCTTGCCTGAGATGGAATCGGGGGAAGCAACGTGTGTGTGGTGGGCGCACCACACAGCCAGGGCGAGGCGGGGCCGGGGGTGCTTTATCCCAAGCGTGAAGGACGCATCCGTACCCGGGTCGGGTCTGATGCAAAGTGACAGGGGCCAAACGGTAAGTGGCGCAGAAGGAGGGGCCCTCTGCACGCGCCCGGCTAATTAATGTTGTCACTGATGGGTCTCTTTGGCGACGAAGCCTGAATTAAAAAGGGCACCGGCCCCAGGCAGCGTTTTCAGTTTCTTACAGTAAGTGTTATGGTAAACTGGTATTTTCCGGCCACAGGCTGGGCGCTGGGTCTTTTTTTCGTTGTTTTTTTTTTTTTGCGCAAGTGCTTAACCTGTAAGGGATGCGTGTCGCGGGGCGTCGGGAAGCTAGCGTCCCCCTGCTAACGCACGTACTTGCTCTCACAGTGCTGTTTGAGTCTAACGGCCTCCGAGGTGCTGAAGCCCACGCCACCTCCGCAGATGCCCCCAAACAAGTAGGTCTCCCGACTCACGGGTGTGTGGGTTTTCATGTCGCGTAGCTGGGAAAAGGGGTGTCACGATGGTCGTCACAAGGGTACCACGTGGTGTTTTACCAGATGTGTAAGTAGCTTTTCGTTGCTGTGAATGAGAGCCCAGTCTTGCGGGACAGTCTGTGGGTGCCTGATAATCACTGAAGGTGGCTCAGGCCGTGAATGACACGGTCGGGGTCGATGCAGCCGCGTTGGGTCTTGTTGTGGGTGATGGAATTGGTAGAGACCGCTGGTGACAGAAAACACCAGAAAGTCATACTTTTCCACTCAAGATGTTTTGCTTGGAGGTTAGCTTGAGAACAAGTTAGGCTTTGTCTCTTGTCTTCAGAACCGTATTTTTTTTTTTTTTTTTTTGCGGTACGCGGGCCTCTCACTGTTGTGGCCTCTCCCACTGTGGAGCACAGGCTCCGGACGCGCAGGCTCAGCGGCCATGGCTCACGGGCCCAGCCGCTCCGCGGCATGTGGGATCCTCCCGGACCGGGGCACGAACCCGTGTCCCCTGCATCGGCAGGCGGACTCTCAACCTCTGCGCCACCAGGGAAGCCCTTCAGAACCGTATTTTTTAAAAATTTTATTGGAGTAGAGTTGATTTACAATGTTGTGTTGGTTTCACGTGTACGGCAGAGTGTATCAGTTATACATATATCCACTCTTTGTTTAGCTTCTTTTCCCATATAGGCCATTACAGAGATTTGAGTGGAGTTCCCTGTGCTGTGCAGTAGGTTCTTATTAGTTGTCTGTTTTATATCTAGCAGTGTGCGTATGTCAGTCCCAATCACACAGTTTGTCCCTCCCCCCGCCTCCCCTTGGTGTCCATAAGTCGGTTCTCTACATCTGTGACTCTGTTACCACTTTGCAAATAAGTTCATCTCTACCATTTTCCTAGATTCCACATCTAAGCGACATTATACGATTAATATTTATCTTTCTCTGTCTGACTTACTTCCCTCTGTATGACAGTCTTTAGGTCCATCCATGTCGCTGCACATGGCATTATTTCAGAACCGTATTTTTGAATCACTCCATAAGAGGCGTTCTGCTGAGTTGGGTGTCTCAGGGCCTCATCTTTGTCCTGATTTGACTCTCTGTCTAATGCACGCCACCGGCTCGGCCATAATGCGTAAGATACCCGTATGCGTGTACATAGAACGTGGGTCACCGTAGACGTGTGGCCTTAGTGCATTCAATCTACAAAAGGTGGCCAGCTTCTGGGCACGAGTGACTGTGGGATGCGGTCTGTAGCTCTGAAGTAAGGGGGTACATGCCGTCCTAAGTGGTCTGTGCCGTCATCCCGGGCTAAGAGCATGTGGTTGCAGAGCTTTTCTTCCTCTCTGCCCCTGACAGGATGTCACACCCGTCCTCGTTCTCCCACAAGCATTTTCTCCATAACCTTCTTGCTTTCTGATTGGTTGCCGTAGAATGTTCTGTAACTGCAACCTCTCCCCCTTGTAAATGAAGAGGGGAAAGTTTCCTTGCTGCCAGAACAAACGTCCGGGATCCGGTCCAGGTGGTCAGATCCAGGTAGCACACCCTGCCTGGACACGTGTGGGATTCACGGTCGTTGACAGTGACGACGGTGACATAGATGACAGAAGAACCTCCAGAAATTCCAGTCCGTTTCTCTAGAAGAGAATAGTGAGCGATAAAAACACTGCCCAGAGCCTGCTGCTAATTCACGGTTGAGCTGCCCTTAGGATGGACGGTACCTGATCAGAGGCTCTGGTTTTGTTTTTTATCGAATTTTCAGAATCCCTGTTTTTTTGTTAAAAGCCTTTTCTTCATATGTCATGGACAGAATGCCTTTCCCTTTGTTATAGTTTTTTAGTAAGTGACTTCTCTCTTAATAAAACCCATGGTTTTAGAACGACAGCTGTTATTTCACGATGCTGTGACAATTGATGAAAAAAAATAACATCTCACTGAACGCAGAATTAAAAGATTTCTGGATGCATGTGACCTTAGCTCGAATTAGGCAACACTCTCCTTTTAAACAGAAGTAAAACCCCCTTTCGACAAGGCGCACACGGTGACGTGTCTGTGGGTTGTAGCAGCGGCAAGGTCGTGCCGTAATTGGAGAATTACGTACTGACGGTACAAGTGAAGTCAGTCCAGAGCATTCCTGCAGACACAGCGGCCCGTTCAATCCGCCTAAGATTCGGCTTTTCCAGAGGAGCGTTTGACGGGGCCGGGAAGCACCAGGCAGGTCTCTGAATAACACAGTGAGATTCCTCAGGAGCACACGTCAGTTTACCTGGTGCACAGGGACTCTACCTAAGCCTCTTCAAAAGGCTCCTGGTACAGGGAGAAATAGATCAACAAAGCAAGTCACTAAGACTCTATTTTAAATTAGTTCTTTGTTACTTATAGTTATGCTGGGAATTCATCACAGTCGTTACCCATTCTTGGGGATGAAAGAGAAAAGATGTATCTGTATTTTCGTCTTTGTCTCTGTAAACCCAAGTTCTGCAGTTTTGTACTTATGACCAGCCCACCTCTTAGTGTCACGTGTACAGTGACTCAATACTGTGGTCTTAGGAGCTATTTACTCCTGTGGCGAGGCCTCCGTGGGTCAGCTGTCCTGCTCTTCAGTCTCCTGACCGTGGTCGTCAGGCCCGTGACACCAAAACTGGGCTGGATGTATACACCTCTCGTGCTCGCATATTCGAGAGACGGCCTCTGGAAGTACTTTTTGTCCTCTTGTCGCATTAAAAGGAGCTTTTGTTGATCAATCGCTGAACATGTTGGTTCTTGAAGGAAATTCTGTTTTCTTTAACGTATTTTGGAATTTAAGAATTCTCATAGAGATGTGTCTGCCAGGATAAGTGCACAACATAACAGTAGTAGCTGTCGGCTTATATCTTACTGTTCTCTCTTATTCTGGAGTTCTCACTGTTTACAAAAATCACAACTGCTGTCTTAGATTCAGAATACGATCTAGATTCATAGGACAATTCTGTGGTTATTTTTGTCTAGAACGGGACTCATTATACTTACCAGCCATGTTCTTTTTCATGTTTAGTGTGCTTTACAAACATCAACTAATTAATATTTAAATCATTCTTTTCCTGTGGGCTTTAGAAGCTGTGGATCAGGGGAGTTTTTAAAATCACACAACACTGTATTCACGCATAAATTACTTGATGTAACACTAACAGTTGATGGACTTTTATAGATACACATAATAGATGTTAAATTATCTAACGGAAACAGTATTTGGGAATTCAGTTTCACAATAATCATTTATTCACTCGTTAACAGTATTTATTGCGCACCTCCTGTGTGCCAGGCTCTGTCATATTGGTGGAGATAACGAGGATGTTGGGAGACAAGGTAAATACTTTTCCTGCTTTCATGGTTCCTGAGGTCCAGTGGGTGGTTTAGATAAGAAAACAGGGCAGAGAGGTGCAGCGCTGTGATAGGGTGAGGGCCCTGGAACCAGGCTTGGGGCGTCGAGAAGACTGTGCCAGGGTGCGGGTAGCCGGCAGATGCCCCCGCCAATACCCCCCCGACCCCAACCCCAGAGGTGGAAGAGATGTCTCGTTGGAGGAATCGTATGGGGGGAGAGCTGGGCGGGTGGCCAGGCGCTCAGGACATGAGCCTGGGGAGACACACCGCCGTTGGGTACCAGCGCTGAGATGTGGGAATTCCATCCCGAGGGCAGTGGGAACCCTGAGCCGGGGATGACGTCACCAGTGTGTCTGTAGGAGAGTCGGGTTAGTCTGGGTCGGGGATGGATTGCGGAGGTTCCGGACGGTGAGCTGAGCCCTGCTCTGGAGGTGCTTGGGGTCATCCCAGCGAGACCCAGAGGCGGCCCGAGCTGGGGTGGGACTGCGGAGAGCAGATGGGTGTGGGGATGTTTGGCGGCAGGAAGAACTTGGGGGTTGGATGCAGGATGGGAGGGAGGGGAAGGGGATGGAGTGGACCCGGGTGCTGGCTTCAGGCTCCAGCTCTCTGGAGGAGCCATTCCTGGAGCCTGGAACGTGGCAGGAGGAGCCGGACAAAACCAGTTCCAGCTGACCTTCAAGTCAAGTTTGTGATGCCTCTTGGCGGGCGAATATGTGGGTTTGAAGTGGGTTTGATCCTGGTGGAGAACATATAAATATTTAATAGCTCTCAACGTTGAAGATCAGCCAGTTCTACTCCGAGGGACTCAATAGCCTGAATTGTTAAGATGTTGGGTTATTGAGTAGGAGACTCTAACCTAGACCTCAGCTCAGGCAGGTGAACTTCACCTGAGTTTCCTCATTTGTAAAATGATGACCACAGCAGCACATACTCCTGTACTTGCTGAGAAGATTAACGAGGACGGTGGACTGAGCCTGGCAGAGACCAGACGTCCAGCACGTTAGCTGTTGTCAGTTATTCCAAGAGTGAGCAGTTGTCCTGAGCAGCTGGGGAGACACGGGCGCCGTGTATATGTACGGTGCACATGCGTGTAAACATGCAGATGCACGTGTTGATGCCTGTGTGCACGTGCCCATCGTGGACCGTTGTGCTCAGTCGTCACGGCCACTCCCTCTTCTCAGCATCTCCCTGCTTTGTCAGAACCTGGTCGTGTGCTTGTAAACACCCTGGTTTTGTCTTGTTTTGTTTTACAGTCTAGCTGCTAGTCGTGCCTTAAAGGGAAGATGGGAGAGCTCTTAGCTTGAGAAAAGTGTTGTCAACATAAATGTAATTCCCTGGTTTGCTGCCTTGTGTTCAGACAACATCACGCTGGCGGGCAGACGCCATGTCTGTACCCACAGCCATACAGCAGCTGCCCTTACTTTGCTGTATTAATATCTGAATTTCCTATGTGGGGTAATCCTAATGTCATAATATACATACGTTGGAGTGGATTAAATTCAGTTAATTTAGTTACTTGAGGAGGAATAAAAGTTTCCTTTTTTGTTTTTGTGTTTACAAGGTCATACATGCAGTTTATTTCTTTCTTCTTTTCTATTATGGTTTATTACAGGATATTGACTATAGTACCCTGTGCTGTACGTTAGGACCTTGTTGTTTATCCGTCCTATATATACTAGTTTGCATCTGCTAATCCCAACCTCCCAACCCATCTCTCTCCCACACCCCTCCGCCAGAGAGTTTCCTTTTGATGTGTTTTTGGTCGTGGTCTCTTTTCTGCACGCACACTGGCTAAGCCCCTTCTGTGTTACAGGCTTGCACTTGAACTCGGAGATCCCAGAGCAGTTTCTTTATCAGCACATTCCTCTGTTGGGTGGGGTGGAAAGGATTACCGACTCCTTGGAAGTTAAAGGTCTGGATTGGGTAATAGGGTATCGGATAGTTTGTTCCTGGGCACAGTATCTATTCTGTGGGCATCCCGTTCCTTTGCATTTGTTGTAAAGGGTTTGAGCCCTGGCAGCCAGGAGCCCTCTTCATTAGTGGAGCTTCCCTAGCTGTGGGGATGAATCTTCCAGCCCTGGGGAATAAAGGCACCCGCTACTGGCGCCTGTTGTATTTTGTAAGAGAAGCTTATGTCCCAAGCAAAACTCTACGTAAGAGGAGGAATTCACGTATAGCATCATTTTCAAGATGCTTTGCCATAGATTTAACACAACTGAACATTTAATTTCTAGTAGTCATCAAAATTCATCATTAGAAAGAACATTTTTTGAAAATAATATGCTTTTTAAAATATTGGTATCACTGCGCTATGGATGTTAGAGAAAAGAGTAGGGGGGGTTTCTTTAATGTTGTGGAGAAATTTATTTTTCCAATTGTATTGGTCGTTAAATGTTAGAAATTAAATAATGGTCTTTCTAAAACCAAGAAAAATTAACCCTCTCTCCCTCCATTCCCCTGGTTTTGGGACTTAAAAGACCAGACCGTCTTTTGCTGAAATATGAAATCTGGTGTTACGACTTGTTTGAATTCCTTGCCAAAATTTATAGACTATGATTAATAGTTTATTTATTATTCTAAATGCTATTTTAAAATAGTTAAGCTGGAGAAATAATTCCATTAATCAAAATAAAGAGAACTGAGGAGAAAAATGGCAACCTAATTTGTCTCATTTTTAGCTACGGAGATTAGAATGCAAACGATGGAGAAATCCCATAGGCTGGTATATTTGAATCTATGTATGATCTGTTTTCAGTGTCACTTTTAGATTCTCAGTATCACAGATCGCATTTCAAAATTCAGCTGGTTTGTCTCAGTAATTTTCTTACTCATGTAAACCAAATGTCTTGAAACACAGTATCCGTTTTCCCACTCAGTGTAACATAAGGTGAAAAGTCGTGAATATAACTAGTGATTTATCCAAAATGACGTGTAATAACGCGAGTCCCAGCTAACTAACTGTTGGCTTGTTGGGAAAGGTCCTTGCCAGTAAGATGTTCCCTGTACATTGTTAAGCGTTTAGCATCACCACGCATGTCTAATGCAGGCCTTGGTCCACGGAGGCCGAGAGACTCACCTGTGTCCCAGAGGATATAGGCTTTTGTGTGTGTGGGTCACTTCCACGCATGAGCACATATGCATTCCTTTACCTTATAAGACAAAAGGGGAAGAAAAAGTAGGCCTCGTCAAGTTCCATAAGTCACTATTCATCCCTGGAACGCTGAAACGCCTTAAAGAAAGATAATATTTATTTCTGAATAAATATTGTTCAGTTTTACTGAAGAGTCCACAATTCACACAGCTGCAATAAAGAAAAGCCAAGTTTTCTGAAAGCGTGCTTCTCATTTTCTGATGCCTCTTTCTTTGTGGGAGAATAAAAGCAACTTGTTTGCGCTCAGATATCATGTGTCCACTTAATTTAAGTATTTCTGTGACTCCTTTCTTCCATGGCTGCATTTTCCCCTGGGCCTCATTTCTCAGATGAATTTCAGTCATTTCTTAAAAACCCTATATAGGACTGCTGTATTGAGGAATAAGGTGTTGGTCCCAACGAATCGAAAGTGAAAACAACTCTCTTAAAAGTGAGATGCTGTTTGAACACATCCCCTCACTTATAAAGAGAAACTTGGCATCTGTGCCTCTAGATCTGTGGACTGAATTAAACAACCTGGTTATTCGGGTTAGCCAGATTTTGCAGTCCCTCTAAAATACAAAGCTTTAAAACTTTCTGAGCCTGCAGTGTAAAACTTCAGTCCTTTACGGACAGAGGGCCATCTTCATGCTTCTTCTCTAACCATCCTTTTTCCTTCTTCCAATGCAAGTCTGTGTATTCTGGTCCAAAGGAAGGGAAATCCAAGGAGGTGCCTGGATTGTGTATACAGAATCTGGACACACACAACACACGTGTTCATATACATTCCTTGCCCATTTATGGACTCCCCAGCAAGTCTGTTTGCTACACACTTCCTCAAAACGTTCAAGGCCAGCCACCTAACAGCTAACAATAACTCCTGTTTTTCTGTCCGTAAACACAAAGGCCATTTTCCGTCCTCGAATGTATCTGGAACCAGTTCCAAATGAGCCCTGTCGATGATGGATCTCCCCACGGCATGATGTCGCTGTGCAAAAATGCAAAACATCCTTCTCAGTTTACTGCAGGAAATTCACCATCTACTTAAGGAAGTTTTATCACCTCTCTCATTCCGTTACCGTTTCCTACATTTCAAATAAACTACTGTCCGTACCACTGTGCCCACTCCCCCCAGCCCCCCATAAAATTTTGTTGAGTATCTTTCTGACTGCCGCTAGATGTCGACTGGTAGGTGTCGTGAATGCAGAGCTAGTTTTACGTAGGAGTTTTCTGAAACTATTAACTAAAGAGAGGCACTTAATTCATTATGTCAACCAGACCCCCCCCAACACACACTTATTTCTAGGGTTCCTGCAGGCATAGCTGGAAACCAGTTGGAATTTCACACGAGCGCTGCATTTTATGTGTGCATGTTAATTTCAAGCTGTCGGTTTTACTTCATCGGGACTTTAGCTGAAGGTTAATGCAGTTAAGTAAGATTCATCTTGCCCTGTCGTGTCCTCAGATTGTAAACTCCACTGTTCAAACAGCGATGCTGCACGTGTCGTGCGAGAGCCTCCTCTGAAAGCATCGGCTTTCCTTCATTCTCGTTTTCATCTTGCAGTTCCCTTGACTGTAGAATAACCCTTTCTATTTTTCCAACGTGGTAATTATTTACGGAAATGGGTGGACGCTCCCTCGGGTGCTGACAGACCTGTGGGAGTGCTGTACTTCTGGTTCGTATGGCCCCCAAATCCAACCTTGTTCTGGCGCCGTCGTTCACCTGTGAACCCCGCTTTGTATTACTCACGGTGCACTGCTGTTTTGAGTCCTCCGGCCCCATCTGGCCATCTTTGTAACCTTTCCTCCGGAGCTGGTTCAGGCACTATGATTTGCTGTTCTTGCATGCGGAACAGAGACGGCTAATGAACCTCTGTAGATCACTGGGGGTGATTTTCTCAAGCTGCCTTGGAAGGCAGGAAGGCACAGTGCAAACATAGCCTGCTCGTGTGCAGTGAGTTAAAGCTGAAGCCAGGGGTCTCTGCCGACCTGACTCAGTGGCTCTGTGAAGGTTGCTGTTGGTGCTTTGGGCGTTGCTAAGAAAATTAATAGGAAAAATGCACTTGGAAACCAAAGGCAGAAATGAGCTTTTCTCTTGTCTCTTTTTTCCCCAGGGGAGAGACCATTCTAATGCAGATACTGTCCAAACAGTGCCTCTCAGAAAGGGAACCTAGAGACACGCTTTCACCATCCCCGGTGCCCCGGGACAGCGTCCGCAGTTCCCTTGTGGATGTCCCGACCGTGACCCTGACCGCCCCGTGGAAGAACTCCCAACCGGACACCTCAGATCCTGCAGCCGCTGGGCGGAGCGGAAGCTGAAGGGAGGGCTTCTCCTTGTTACACGTTAAACATCAACAAAGATGCTCGACTTAGAATTACGTGTAGATATTCTATATGCATATATGTGCTCACCGACCATAGTCCGTATTTTCTTATAATAAACGGTGGAGGTGGGAGCCACGGTAGGAGCGCAAAGCATCGATATTGTTCAAGACAGGTTTGAGACACTGGAAGAAAGATGCTCGTGTGTGTCGGACAGAGTGAAGCAGCCAAGCACTGAAACAGGAGCCGCTGCCGCTGCTCAGAGGCCTGTTGGAGGTGACGTCAGAACAGACGGCGGAGGGGTCCAGGTTGACGGAGTTTTGACGCTCTGGTCTCTCCTTGTCTCAGTGGGTATTTAAAATAGTGAATAAAAGAGGAAGGATGGGCCTTGAGGTGCTGTGGAAACAGGCTCGATGGGGGGCGGGCGGGTGACAAGGTCCTCCTTCCTCAGTGGTCCCATCGCATCCCCTTGGGGGCCCTCTGCGTTTCCCAGGTGTGTCCCTCTCTCCCATCTGTGCTCAGTGAATCCGGCAGAGGAAACACATCCGTGGGAAGGCTTTTGCTGTGCTTGGGAGAAGAGAGCTGGTTGAGCACTAAGCAAAGCAGGCTTCTTTGTTTATTCTCAGGACCTTTTGGTAACAGGGCTACATTCTGCAAACTGCTTACAACGGAAGACTGCCTGTCTTAACAAATGATCTAGCCACTGAACCCCCCTCGATTTGGACCCTTTTAGTCCTAGCGGGAGGATCCCCTGAGCCCAGGGGGGGCCCAGGTCGCCGGGGTCCTGGTGCTCTGGGGCCTCCTGCGCCCCCCTCACTCCCTGCCTTCCTGTCCATCTGTCCCAGCAAGTAGGCGTCTTTTCTTCTTGGGCCGGGGGGCCTCCATGGGACGAGTCCCTTCATTCCCAGAGCGTGGAGGCCCCCCCGGCCCGTGGGTCGGGCAGCTTATATACCTCTTCCTCAGTCGCGCAGATGCCAGTTTTAGCGGTGGGGAGTTAAGGGCCGTAACAAAGGGTCTTAAACCTTGCAGTGTACGCAGTTGAAATTGTATTCCACAGATATAGATATTTTCTTTTCCGATTACCATGACACCGTGTGTGATGGTGACGTTTCTGAGAGTGTCAGACTTTTGCACATAATGATCTTATGCATTATCAAAAGTTACTGCTGCCTTGAATGAAAATGTTCTGTGAAATTTTTTGCAAAAGCTTTACTAGGTTTTTTTTAATTGTGAAATTTTGTAAAGGCAGGAAATGGATTAAAACGAGCATATGCTAAATATATTTTTCAAAAAAGCAATAATTTTACATGTACAGAAATTATCCTAATCTTTAATACTGGTGAGAGCGACAGTTTACCTAATACAGTAATGGATTAGTGCAGTTTTTGTAGAAAATGGGCTTCTGATACAAAGACTTGTTGAAACACACACACACACACACACACACACACACACACACACACACCCCCTAAAGTGTGGTTTTCCTGTTCTAATGATTCGTTGAATTTTATTATTGTTGTTGTTGTTGTTGTTGTTGTTCTTAGTTAATGTTTGGGTGTGGATTCTCCTTGTTACTGAATTTAAATTACTTGACCGTTCAGGTTACTTTGCAACATTTGCAAACAATGCAATGTAACTGGCTAGCTTATATCTATAAATGTATATATACATGTATATACACACGCATATAGCTGCATGTATGTGTGTGTATATATGTATAACTTTTTTACTTATTTTTTCCTGATATTCTTACACCGGATATGTACCAGAATGATCTGTCGTGTTGGTGTCATTAGGAATGTCCTTGCAGATACGATTCAGTGACTGTCCTCTAAAGTTATTTTGAGCAAAGTTTCAGAGCTACATTCCTCTGTTCACCCTAGAAATCGACATGCCTTTCTGTTGACTTACGTTTGATCACTTCCGTAGTCTCCCCACAGTGATGGTTTCTGCATTTTCTAGCTTTTATTTTCTTGGCTGACAGCGAAGGGTGACAGTTCAGGAACGCACAGGGGCTCGTGATTCGGTCTGTTTCTCTGTGTTTTAGTTATTCAGAGGAATTCTGTACCCAGAGTGACACGATCATGTACGTTCTTACCGTTTCAGAGGCGGCCTTCAGAGCCACAGGTGTCATCCCGGGAGACCCCTTTGCGGGGAGCATGGTGGAGAGGGGCGCGTCCCGGGGTCCCGTTGGCCGTACACGCGGCCCGAGCCAGTTGGAATACTTGTTTCCACCTGGAGCACAGAAATAAGGTTTTCCCTGAATTCAGCAGACGGGGGTCCGGGGTGGGGGGGCGGCGTCCAAGAACACCACCCTCCAAGACAAGCCGTCTGGGGGCCCGACTGTGCTTCCCTTCTTCCACTGAGCATCAGTATTGTATTGGTTTGTCCATGTGTTTATGTCAGTTTGACCATAGTATTTAATACGATATGTGTTTTTCTTATTTATTTAGCCAATGTGTTTTGATTCACTTTTTCTCGATGGATAATTTCCGCATGGTCTCTCTTGTAAGTCACCCTCCGACTGTTACAGACTTTCTACTACCTCTACCAATCTGCTGTTTCCTTGTTTCTTAACAGGATTTGACAGTGTTGGCGTCAATGTAACTTAGACAATAAAGGGTTTGGTTGTCTACACTGCAGCTTCTCCGTGTGTCTCCCCGCCCCCGCCTGCACACTCCTGCTGCTGGTCTCACTCCTCCCCCTCCCCTGCTCGCCCTGTTCCTCGTTGTTGTAACACAAATAATGAGCTTAGAGACTCTTTCAGGTTATTCACTCATATTCCTTAACTTGAAGAATGAACATTTAAATTCTCTGAAAACTCAGCTGTTGAAGCATCTTCTCCGGGCGTTGGTCAGCCGTTCTGTCGCTTTTCTCCCCTGGTTCCTGGAAGGCCCTGGGACCATCTCAGATGGAGGCGTTTCACCTCGGTTATGGTACAGTACAGATTTTCAGGCCAAGTGGATTTTGCCTTTTTGGTTTTGAAAAGTATTCAGTGCTTTAAGAGATGCTTCCCAATATTTACTTTTATTTATTTTGTAAACCAAGAAAGACACTAGTTCCTTGAAATGAAGGTGCTCCAGGAAATGGCCCCGGGGATGACATATGCCACTTTGGCAAGCTTACGGAGCATTGGTTTTGCCCAGGATGTCGAGAACCATCTTCAGATCTGGCCGCTGAGTCACAGGTTGTGTACAGTGTCAGGCAGACAGTACACGGAGGCACGTGCACACGCAGGGTCATTGTTTGGCAGGCCTCTGGGATGTGGTCTCGGGCCCAGCAGGTCGCAGGTGACACCTCCCTGCTGTTTCCCAGGCACCTGGCTCAGGTAGCTTTTCCAGCGGGAGATAGAGTGTAGCCCACAGGGTCACAGAAGGTGAATGGCAGTTCTCAGTCTGTGCCTGGAACGCAACGCACCTCCTGGGTGTTCACGGCCAGATTCTCTTTACCCACGTGCCGTCTTGAAAACAGGCAAATCACCCCCTGGGGGGTGTGATCGACGCACAAAACAACGAATGCGTTTGTACAACTTTACTTTTCCACTTTCAGAATGTCTCCGTGTCTGAAGCAGCGTATGCTGTTTCACTGCTTTTAACTCGGGTGTGTTCTCATCGCAGGACATTTTATACACTGAGCAAAAAGAAAGAGAATAAAAAAATCACAGGCCAGGACTTCAAGTGATGGTTTAGGTGCCCCGTAGTGTGTCTGTGTGGAGTGACTGAGGGGAAAATGTTCATTCTTCAACTTTGCTAATTATGCTTTGAGGCAGTAAAATGCAAAAGACCATAGAGTTTGTATTTCTTTTTTAAAATACAAGTTATAACATTATATTTTGTACTCTTTATATTAGAATTTGTAACTAGATTGTTGTATTTAACTCTGTTTCTGAAAAAATAATTCAATGTTTCAGTTGTGTGATAAAAAATATTTAGAGAAAACATATTCATTCTATTGGAAACTGAAATCAATAAAAACATCTTGGAGTTCTTGAGATCTGTAAGACCTTTTTCCCCTGTTTCAGGAGGTGGCTTAAATCCTTGGACAGCCCGTCCGGATCTGTGGTTTGAAAATTTCTGTTGTCTGAACACAAACCCAAGTGTTAGTGCGCTGTATGTATATAAGCAGAAGAGTTTTGGGATGATTTACAAGATGGTTCATCTAAAAAGATGCCAAGATGGCCGCAGTATTTTTTTCAAGTCTTCTGTGGACTCCAGGACACGCACAGTTTTTTTCTTTTTTAAAGGTGACTCTGCATTTCTCATTTTCCCCGGGCACCTCTCATTTCCTGACGCCAAATACACACACTGTTCTAAGACTTGCAGTAGATTTACTGCTTAGATGGCAGAAACAGGACTTGGGGGCCTCAGATGCACTAACAGAATTTTAATGTAAAAAGATAACACGTGTTTTGAAGTTAAAAGATCTGCGTCCCAATTGGCAGGAAAAGGAAGGGATGGGGTGAGGACCTGAATGTGGCTTTCACATTGTGTCGGTGCAGAAAATAGAGCGTCCAGGCCTGGGTCACTGGTGGCCCCTTCATGCCCCTCCATTCTTGGATGAAAACGCCGATTTGAGGAGTTTGTGGAGGGCCTTGTGAGTTTTGTAAACTGCAGAACCAACCCGGCACGGGGGAGGTTTATGACTCAGTTTATCTAGAACCTCTCTCTTCCCGGGCGGCGGGTTCTGAGCAGAAGGGTGCTGATTCTAAATGAGGAAGGGGCAGCGCCAGCCTGGTAGCACTCTTGGTGTGCGACACAACCAGAATAGGCCCAGATCTCTGTGTGTGTCACCAGGTGTGGGGAATTCCCTCCAGGGAACACAGGCGTGGGATGTTCGTGGAGTCAAAGCCAAGATAGACACTTCCCCCGGTTCTGGGGTGTCCTACCGTGACCGTGCCCCTTCAGGAAAGCGGCTGTCCTTTCTCTCTGTCCGTCCACTGGTCACCAAAGAGCGGTGTAGATATCCTGCCACATGCCCATGTGATGTCATCCTTGGCGGTGGGATTTGGGTGAACGTTCAGACGGCGCCTGAACGTTCGCCGTGGCTGTAACCTACCCCTTGCCCTGCTGGAGGCGATCTGGCCGAGCTGCGCACACAAAACAAATCACTCCACTTGTGGTGTCACCTCTCTTTCCCCCTCGCTGTCTTGCTGTTTGAAAACAACAGTGGTGCATTCCTGATCTGTGCTGCTCATGTTCTCAGTCTTACCTTTTTAAAAGGCGAGAGATCAGCAAGATTATTGAAACAAAATGTGAAATGCGCTGGTTGTTGCCTCTGTGACGAGTTCTTGGAATGTCTGACTTCCTTTCTGCCAACTGATGCACCAGCCCTGGCAGGCTGCAAGGTCGGGGAAGTCCTGCAGGAATCTGGAAGCCTGTGATGGTCACACACCCCTCTCCGGTCAGTTTCCTTTATGGGAAAAGGAAAGATGCAGTGAAATGAAGATTGCACTGAGAATATTTCCTTCCTTCCTTCCTTCCTTCCTCTTTTTCTTTCCCTTCCTTCCCCCCTCTTCCCTCCCTCCCCTTCCTCTTTCCCTTCCTTCCGCCCCTCCTCCCTCCCTCCCTTCCTTCCTTCCTTCCTTCCTTTTTTCCTTCCTGTTTCTTTCATTCTCCCTCTCTCTCTCTTTTTTCAACTAAAGAAGACATAATGGAGAGACCCATTCCAAGCCCCCTCTCCTAACGGGATGTCAGATCTGCTAAGAGAAGGGCATCAGAGTGAACCCTTAGCTTTGCTGCCAACAGTTCCAGTCTTGTAAGGGCAAGAGGAAGCTGACCTTTTAGCGTCCTGGGATTTGTCAACAGAAGAGCAGTATTCAGGTCACG
The DNA here is from genome assembly GCF_964374135.1 of Grampus griseus. Taxonomy (NCBI): domain Eukaryota; kingdom Metazoa; phylum Chordata; class Mammalia; order Artiodactyla; family Delphinidae; genus Grampus; species Grampus griseus. The sequence continues at coordinate 86,114,440 of NC_139006.1, read as the reverse complement.
AGAAGGGTCATTCCCACTTGACTGTGCTCCACGAGTCTCCTTGTGTCATGTTCTGTTCAGTGCTGGGCATGACATCTAGAGAGTGGTTAAGACAAACTAGAAACATTTCCAGGACGGGGTAACAGAAACCAGAAGAGGGGGTTTCTTTCAGAGAAGACAGGTGTCACACGAGACAGGTGAGCAGTTCCGAGGTGATCGGAGGTCTGCCCTGAGAAATAGCTCAGGTCAGAACTTGGGGATGTTTTGCATTGCAGACCTGGGACTAGTGGGCGGAAGGTACAGGCTGACTTTGACTTAACAGACAGGATGACCTGAGGGTCAGGCCATTCAGCAGTAGGACAACAGACTCCCTGACCCTGGAGAGGTCAAACAGAAGCTCCATGTTCACGTGGGAGGGGATCAGTACCGGGGCCGCTGCTCGGAGAGGGCAGCTGGAACCAGATGAACACGCAAGTCTCATCTGATCAAAATACTTCAGGCTTCTCTGAAATTGTGCAGAAACTTTGACATTATACGTTCATTCAACAAATTCTGGGTGCCCGCTGTGGCCAAGTACAGGCAGGCCTGGATACCAGGATAGAGAGAGGAACAAAATAGCACATGCTCTCGGCGCTCTCCCAGTCGGGGGACGGGGGGAGGCAGACGTCAACATGAGTTCTGAGTCAGAGGGCTACAAGCTCTGGGGGTGTAGATGGAAGAGGGATGGGGTCCACCTGGGGAGAGAGGTCAAGGAGCTCGGAAAATCAACCAGATGCCCACGTGTCCCCAGGACCGGGTGGCACCCGCCTGAAATTTTGGCAACAATTTTATAAAATGCTCGGGGTGATGACTTGGAATTAGAATCTGCGTCTGGCATCAGACCTTAGTTGACTTGGATCATCTGTAAGAAGATCTTGATACGAGAGAGAAAAGTGACATGTGAGTTTCCGCGAGGAAGAGCCTAAGGAAGCGTATTCTGCGAAGTGCCCCTCGGTACATTTAGAACGTATTTTGAATTGTCAAATCTGACAAGAGGCAAGGGGTGGAGATCATTGTCAATTATCCCTTGATGACATTAACTCAAAGTGAGGCTTCAGGCAAAGATCCACAACACGTATCAGTGGGGGAGTTGCTGTGACAAAAGCCGGCATCAGCGCGAGAGCCCGCCTTTGTGTAGATTTCGTGCATCTGTCCGGAGCTCCTGTGTGTGTCTGCCGTCGTGCAAGGACTAGAGACAAGCCAGGGGTGGAAGTCCAGGGCTCAGGGGGAAGCTTGAACATGAGACACAGAGGGTGAGACCCTTTAGGTAAGAAGGACAAAGGCCAGGAAGGACACGGGTCAGACCGTGTTGCACAGTGAATTGTCTCAGTCTAGGTCTAGGTGACACACCTTTCAGGCTTGAGGTACAATAGCAACAACGGGCTAATGTTTTAAAGGACTGTGTGCTAGGGACTGAGGTAGAAAGTTTTCATCTGTTTTAACTCATTTAAGCCTCACAGCACTCTTCAAAGCAGGCATTATTAGCTCCATTGTATAAGCGAAAAAAATAGGTGGTCAGAGAAGGAGATACAGCCTAGTCAAAGTGACACAGCCAGTAACTTGCGGCCACACCATCAGAGCCCGGTTGTGTTGGGCTTGCGAGCCCCCTGCTCTGTTCTGCCGTGATGCCCTGCATGCAGCCTAGCAACGATGATGAACTTCACGGGACGTGCTACCGCTTTCCAAAGCACTGACACCCATCATCCCGTGGGTCCCCGCAGCCATCCTCCAGGTAAGGGGTGTACCTAGCACGGCCCGTCAAGAGATGGGTGGAGGGCCATCACTGGATCAGAACAAGACATTTTGGATTTCTGCGTTCATATTTCAGAAGTATCAAAGTTTCTCTTGGCTGACCTTCTGTAAGTTAAGAACTGACATACATAGAGATGAAAACACTGACTGCGATTTCTGAGTGTGACTTGCAGGTGGGTCCTACAGTGAACCATTAGCCAATCTTGCCCAGACTCAGTCTTTCCTTCTCTCTCCATTCTTTCCTTCATGCTCCAGACATCTGCTTTCCTAAAACTAAGTTATCAAGGCCCTTATAGTCATGTATTGTGATTAGTTTTTCCTTCTATTCTACATTTATTCTTTTTTCTTAATGGAAAGTTACACACACTCATTCATATTCATCATCCAGGTTCCAACAATGACAACATTTTGCCAAGATTTGTTGGTATCTTTTACTTTTTGTCGTGGTGGTTTTGACTTGGAATCATTTAAGTAATTCCCAGACGTCATGGCATTTCAACTGTAAATATGTCACTGTGCATCTCCGAGGGATGTATTTTTAAAAACCACAATAACAGGAATGTTGCATTCCTCATATTCCTTGAGCCTTCCGTGGAATTTCTTCTCAAACCTCGCTCCTCGCTTGGTTTTCCATCACCCAGTGTCTGGGTCTCGGTCCCAAGTCTCATTCTCAGGAGTGAGGTGGTGGATGTTCTCTGGGCGCGCTCTGCTTGGGGGCTGGGTGGTGGAGGGGGGCTGGATATGGGGCAGGGGGGGCGGGGGGCCTTGGCTCACGTCCTGGGATGGTTTGAGTGCCCGTCCGGCGTGGAAGGTGGGCTGAGGTGCCCCGCAGGTACCACCACACCTGGGAGCGATTAGGCTGTGCACTGAGAGTATGGGAGGGTGTGGGCATGGGGAGGGGAGGGGCTGCCACTTCCGAACCCCCAGGGCTTCTTGGCTAACTACCCCAAGAATAAGATTGGCGCCCATCCCACGGTTGTCTGTGTAGCCGGTGGTCAAGTAATGCCTGGGATTTATTAAAACGCCTGCTGGTGGACCATCACGGACAGCGATTCTCGGTGTCTGTTTATGATGCTGTGCTTGGCCACCTGTGTGGCCTGACTCGCCCCGTGCGGGGTAGGCCACGGCTCACAGAGTGGCAGGCCCACTCCCGTCTCCTCAATCCTGTGTCTTTTCAGCTTTCTCGAAGCCTTGTTAGGGTTCCACATAACCGAGGCGCAGGCTAACGTATTAATGAATCATGTAACATTTCATCTGGGATCAGCGCCCTTCAGTTTGAGGTGAACCCTACAGAAACATAACAAACCACTATTCAAGGAAATATTTGAAAAGTTCACACCTGTCATGAATGTACATTAAGGTTTTAGTTAGGGATCTGCCTAGGAAACTTGAAGCTTGTAAAACCCCCAGAGACCACGTCTTCCAAAATTCTTGTTTATACGAAGGAAGCTGGGGTCCAGAGGGGTCACGTGACTCCCCCACACCCACAGGTACCTGCAGTTTGCAGTCTTACGGCATTTTTGTAATCTTATGTAGTGAGTGTGTGTCGTTCGGGCATCTCTGTGATCCCTAATCCGTGCTTTCTTCACCTTTCCCTCATTCTCATCCTTCCTTCCTTCTCAATTCACTTGAATGTTCCCCCACTGTCTGTAGGTTCCCCAAGGAAACTCAGAACACAGTGTTGCTGTACTTTTCAGTCAAAACTCCGTACGGATCTGATCTCCCCAAAGTCGGGAGAAAAGCACATCGTCCCACTGGAGCATCAAACACAACCACGAATATTCGCACAGTCTTACCTGTGGGACCACTGGAAGCTTAATGTGCATTTATCTGGGGTTCCTTTTCTTTTGCATCATTTACTTTGCTGGGGTTTCAACGTGTTACCCACCCTACTCCGCAGTAACGGGCAAGATTTGGCTCCACAGCGGAATGCTCAGGGCTCTTCCTACAGACGGGAGGATGGAGGTGAGGGGAGCCCCGCCGTCGCCCTGGTACCCATAGGCCTTCATCCCTGTTCAGCTCCCTCACTGCTTCTCCCAAGCTCGTCGTCCTGAAGTTGCCCGCTCTCACCACTAGATGGCAGATGGCGGTCACACTAGAATGTCAAGGAACCCCCATTTCAAACTCATTTTATTCATCACTTTTGTCAGCAAACAAGTATTGAGCACCTACTGCATGCCAGACAGTGGGCTTACTGCCTGGTGAGGGCACTGCCAAGATGAAGACATATGAAGGCGCTGGGGGCGCGCAGGCCTTGGCCGTCTGCGGGATGGCATTCCTTCCGCTGTCCCCGAAGTGAGCACCTGCTGGACTCCCGCTGGGATCCAGGCACCTGGGATGCGGGGGGTGCATTGGACGCCGAGCGCTCGTCTCTCAAGGGCGTTTACTTTCTCCTGGGGGTACACACTCAGTGGTCAAAAGGACAAATGCACAGCTTTCGGAAGGAGATGAGTGCGGTAAACAGAGAAAGGCCGGGAGTCGTGAAGAGGGCTGCCGGTGGCCGGCAGGGCCTCTGCGGACGTGTACCCTCCTCCAGAAGGACAAATGTCACATCCAGGCCGAGGGCGAGAAGGACAAAGGGCAGGAGGGGAAACCACGTGGTGTGCGCAGCCAAGGAGGCCCGCGAGGCCGACGCAGCCGAGGGGAGGCAGGGCTGCAGGAGCTCAGGCCGGCGGGGGCGGAGCCAGAGGAGCGGCCGGGGGCGGGGCCAGGGGAGCGGCCGGGGGCGGGGCCGCGGGGCCCTAGAGGGCGGGGGTCGCTGTGGGCAGACGTGACCGTCCTCCTGTCTGTCGAAGGCCACTCGCTTTGCTGTTGGCGGAGTGGATTATCGTGTCTGCAGGAAGCGTTTGGATCGTGGAAATGAAGGACCCTGCCCTCGGGCTCGGAGCAGACCGGGCTTGGACTGAGGTCCCGAGTCCCGAGCGTGGAGGAAGGACAGACAGGCTGTAGGGCGGACACATCCCCAGGCTCCCGGGGCGTCCTGCTTCCCGGGCCCCGACCAGGGCTGTGCCGGGCCTGAGGCCTCCACGGGGGCCTGGGTCTCGGGGCATGTGCACGGCGCTCTTTACCAAAACGGCGGGGCCGGGACCTCGCATCCTTAGAGGTTCGGGAACAGGGCAGGGCAACCGGCCCCGTGGTCTGCGCGGGGCGCAAGAGAGGAGCGCTGGGCTGCAGGGCGGGGGCAGCCAGCGTCTACACAACATCTCTGGTCCAGAGTCCGGGGGACGCTCCAGAGAGAGAGCTGAGGAGGGAAGGGGGAGCAGGCTGGCAGCTCTGCCTGGAGGACACTGGGAAGGGCCCACGGTTCAAACATTCTCATGGCATGAGGGGAAAGAGGCCGCCAGCCCCGCAGGGAGAAGGGCCGGGCGCTGTGGCTGTGTGAGCGGAAGGAAGGACAGGACGGAGCCGGGGTGGGGAGACAGGAGATGGGCCGAGGCTGGTGGGGGCGGGGAGGATGGCGAGGGCTTGGAATGCCACGTTCTTTCGGGGCAAGGGGTGCAGGAGGTGTGACTGCTGAGGACGCAGACTCTTGTATTCGGGGAATAAAACTGTCCATCTTTTGTAATATAAATGGAATACTGAACACATCTGTCCGCTCAGGCTGTCGTCACAGAGCACCACAGACTGGGCAGCTTAGACAACAGAAATACATTGTCTCACAGTCTGGGGGCTGGACGCCCAACAGCAGGGCGTCCGCAGGACTGATTTCTCGGGAGGCCTCTCTCCTTGGCTTGTGGACGGCTGTCTCCTTGCTGGGTCCCGCACGGCAGGGAGAGAGAGGTCTTGGGTCTCCTTTAATTTTTAGAAGGGCACAAGTCCTGTTGGACCCCACTCAGTCACGCCCCTAAAGCCCCATCTCCAGACATAGTCACATTGGGGTTTAGGCATCACCAGTGGATGGGGGATGCAATGCAGTCCGTAACAGTGAACATCTCCCCGAAAGGAGCCCAGGGAGAGAGGGCGGGCGGGCGGGGGAGATGCAGGAGGAGAAGGGGATGGCCATTTGGACACAGCGTCCGGGCACAAGGCAAGGGGAGACGGAGAAAGTCACCCCCATCATGCCTGGGGTCAGCCCTCCGAGGACGCGCTCTGCCAAAGGCTGGACCGAGCGGGTCTAGGTGGTGAGCTCTGCCCACAGGCCTTCAGGTCCCGGGGACGATAATAAAGGCCCAGCGGGGCTTGGGGGTGGGGTTAGGCAACTGGGCCCTCTGCGCAGAGCTCCGATGTGGCCTTGGTGGGTCGGTGGCGCGCTTGTCTCAGGGCTCCAGGGGCTCGCGAGTGAGTGAATTGTCTTAAAGGTGGGAAGACGGTGCTGACTGTGGAGAAGGTGGGTGGGGAAGAAGCGTGGGCACCCGCGGGGGGGGGGGTCTTTGAGGCCACACCAGGCCAGGCCCAGCATGGGTCACACAGCAGCTCCTCCCCGCCCCTGCCGGCCCCATCCGCGCGGGTCCTGCTGACCCCCGGGATCCAGGTGTGCAGACCTGGCGAGGGGAGCGTAAATCCCGGAATTTGGCAAAGATGAAGCGAGAAGCATGGCTCCAGGTCCAAGGCCACATCCCAGGACACGAGCTGGGGGCCCAGGCAGGACACAGCCCCCTCCTTGGAACTGGCCCATTCGCCTGCCCTGAATGACTCCAAACGACCCTGGGGTTTCCTACTTTACTAAAATACTGGGAAGGTTCTGGAAAACAGTGCTTGGCGAGTGAAATGTAGGTGCGTAGACTTGTAAGGTCTTTCTAGATTTGCAGATTTAAGCATTTTTCTAGATCAAACTTGTCAGTGAGCTCACCTATAAATACCGTTAGTTTCACTAATGCTGGAAGTACTTCTGCTTTGGGGAAAGACTCATATCTGATGTTTTTGGTCAGCATTTGGAAATATCGCTACAGCCCAATATACACACTGTGCTTTTCCACATTCTGGTGAACAGATACACAGCGTTATCTGCATTCCAGCGAGTGGGCTGCACGTCGTGGTGGAGAAGTATTATTGTCCTTGACAAAACCTTTGTGCTTCTTGGAGGCCCTTTCCCTAGATCTTTGCCTGACGTGTCGCCTCACTTCCTTCCACCCCTTCTCGGAGCAGCCCCCCCTCCCGCGCTGTCTTATCTAAGTGGAACCATCCTCCTTATTCTCTATGCACTTCTCTGCTCTGTTTTTCTTCGTGGTACTTGTCACTGTGTGTCATATATGTGTATATACATATGTTTGTTGTTGTTTATTTGTCTCACACCCTGGAGTGTCTTGATCTCTCAGGGATCTGCAGATTCATTAGACTAGGTTGTTCTTCTTTCTCTCCCTGTAAATTATCTGCTGAATGACCATGTTTTCCAGAGGCAGGGATTCCGCCCAGGGCAAGAGTGAGGTTCTGATGATGTCATCATCACCATCACCATCATCACCATCACCATCCTGATCACCACCGTCCTCACCATTACCATTATCCTCATATGTAAATGACAGCGTCCTGGAATACAATAAAATAGCTGGAAACATAGACCTAAGATTTAGGGAGTAAGATTGAAAATAAAAATTTGTATGCAATTAGTCACTCTTGGCAAAAACTGGGAAAATATGTGTGCTCTTTAAAGAAAAAATAAAAATGAAAAAGAGATCAAAGTACTGCTAGGTGATGATGCTTCTGGAGGAATGAAGGTGGAGGAACTGTAGCCAGTTAAGGGTCAGACATAGAGCTGCCGGGACGGGGAGCATTCCATGCCTGAGTGAGATCAAGGCAAACACGGCCCATGATGAGGCTGCCGTGCTTTGGAAGAAGCCCGCCTTTGTGAATGGGGAGGGTGGGCTTTCTGGGGAGTGTGGAGACAGAGTTCAGAATGCAGGGTGCACCTTTCACGGCGCCAGACGTGGCAGAACTTCTGCCACCCAAATGCCTTTGCTCCTCAGAAGACGTACAAGTCTGGCGCTTGGCTGGACACCTGCTGGGTTTGTAATGAACCAAATTAAGGAGCCTCTTTTGACATGTTTGCTTGGAGAACTAGAATTTAAACTTGCACTATTCATAGAAAACATTTAGAAGCCACGTAAATCAGTTACATAACTATTAAATGGAAGAAAGTGGTCATTGGAGATTCTCAGACCATTTCTTGTATCATAGTATCACTTCAGGAAGCCACGAGGAAGCATCTGTTATAATGTAAGACTTCAGGGGAGAAAAAGAGTGAACTTACTGCAGGAACTACTGTGATGAACTTACAATGTCACTGGAATACTTTCTCATTAAAATAATTTGCAAGGCAAATAGATAAGTGACTATGATATAAAATGTCTGGCATCAATAAAGCTGCTTATTATTTTCAGATAAATTCTAGATTATGTAACCGTGGGCCGATACATTGTAAAACGTTTCTCAAGGGCAGGGACATGTTTATGTGTCTAATACCTTACACTGTGACTGTCACTTTGATGAAAGATGGGAGGGAAAAGAGAGGGGGGGTCAAAAGAATTTGTGGGGTTAAAAAGAAGTGTTTCCAAGATATTTGAAATTCCTTTAAATGTCCTGTACTGGATCAAGTCCATCTGAAGACGCGGAAATAAGTTGCAGATGAGAGCGGTGTCGGCGACCTTAGAGGGACTGTGGAAATTGAGGAAGTTCCAAGAAAGAGACAAAGGTCGCTCTAGTTTTTTAAAATAATAAGATGGTAGATTCGCACAGTCCATAGCGGTTTGCTTGAGCAGTCTTCTGGAAGATGGCATTACGGAGATGGTCTGAGAGCACCTGGAAGAGGAAGCAGTTCACTGAGAACTGTGTCACTGGTCCCTCCACATCATCCCCTCCCGGCCCAGGGCTGACATATCATTGTATTCTGGAAATGTCTATTGAATAAATACAAATTATTGAAACAATCATGCTGAGTCTAACCGCATTTCCTCCTTTGAAAGCTTTAAAAACATTAGTAAATGGACAAATTAAGAGAGAAATCATGTATCTGCACTGCAGCAAGGGATGTGACCAGCTCTTCTTGCAGAAAAGTGAAAAATATGACCTGGACATATGTACAAATGGAAAGGCCTCTTCATGAGTTATTTACTTGTTCACTCAAAAGGTATTTAATGAACCCCTATGCAAATACATTTATAATGACAAATTGATATTAAAAATTTATTTATTTTATTTATTTATTTTTGGCTGCGTTGGGTCTTTGTTGCTGCGTGCGGGCTTTCTCTAGTTTCAGCCACTCTGGGGGCTACTCTTCATTGCGGTGCGCAGGCTTCTCATTGCGGTGGCTTCTCGTTGTGAAGCACGGGCTCTAGGCGCGAGGGCTTCAGTAGTTGTGGCGCGCGGGCTCGGCAGTTGTGGCGTGCGGGCTTAGTTACTCCGTGGCATGTGGGATCTTCCCGGACCAGGGCTCGAACCCGTGTCCCCTGCGTTGGCAGGTGGTTTCTTAACCACTGTGCCACCAGGGAAGCCCCCAAATTGATATTTTTAAAATGCGGGACCTGATCCGGATTTGGAGGAGGGGTCAGGGAACTCTCAGCTGAAGGGCTGTGGAGGCTGAATCCTGAAGGATGAGCAGGGAGGCGCCAGGAAAGGTGGAGGAAGAGCTTGCAAAGGAAGAAGCGTGGCTTAGTAGGGAAACGAAAGGGTGCAGATGTGGGAAGAGTCAGGATGTGTAGTGGCCAGAAAGGCGGGACCTATTGCTGTGCCAGGGCCAGGACTTCCGGTCCTGATTTTAAGTGAAAACGTGAGACACGGATGGCTCTCCAAAGCAGATGATGACGTGATCTGAACTGTATTTCTGAAGGCTCGTCATGGCTGTTGGGTGAGGGGAGAGGAGTATGTTGTGATCCAGGGTGGAGGTGAGGAAGGCCAACACCAATGTGTACCGGGGGGCAGAAGTCGCAGCATCTCGTGATGCTTTGGACGGGAGGGGACCGGATGAGGGAGTGTGAAACTGCTCCCAGATTTCCTGGAGGAGAAGCCCATGGGGCCCTTTTCTGAGCGGGGGAGTCAGCGAAGGAGGAGCAGGTACCTGGAGGGAGGGCGAGGGTCAGGCTTGAGCCACGCGTAGTGGAGCTGAGAGGACGCCATCATTTGTGTGCGGCTGCCTCGGGCTCCGAGCTCTTCTGTATTTATATGAACAACTCCCACGAAGACGGAGAAGACGCAGGACACATGCTGAGGGCGGTGAAAAAGGACCCCCATGACCCACAGTATGGGGACAAAACACCTTGCTCCCGGCCCTTTGCTGACTCATCCCAAGGGAGACTCCCAAACAGAATCTTCGCGGACTGCAAGCTTCTCTCCGCGTCCCATAAACATCACCTTACAATGTGGAGAAGGAAAGAAAGAAAAGCACGTGAAGGACAAAGAGCTTTGATCTCTTTTACTCATCACACCGAAGCTCCTCCCCCAGGGGAGGAGGACCCACTGCACTGGCCAAATGATCCAGGCACCTGTCGGTGCCCCTTCCTAAAGCGGGCAGGGGGGGCGGAGCTCGCAGAGGACGCAAATTAATTAAGGCAACCGTTCCAATAAGAAAGCTTCTGGAACTCTCCATCTTCTAAGGTCATGGCCTTTGTGCGTTCCTGTGGACACACCGACGCAGAGTGAATAGCATCGGACACTCGATGGTGCTGTCCTGTGCTCTCACACTGAGGGTTGGGGCCTCTGGGAGGGATGTCAGTGCAATATTTTCGCCTCTGTTTCATAGTTTGGAAACCTGGAGCACAAAAGGGGGTGCTCTGTGGTATCGCCCCTTGTGATGAGCTGGAGCTGGAACTGACCGGTCCCCAGGTTCTCTCCTTCAGGCTCGGCTCTTTCTTCTTTACCTCGCGTCTGCTTTAAACCTCAAGTGTGCCGTTTTCCCTGGGGTTCTAGGATGAACTGGTGGGCTCTGCTGGGTTCCCTAGGGTTTTACAAGCAAACAAGACTGGGTAAAGAGGGTGTCACGTTGTCTGCCCTCCTCACCCAGAAGCGGACACATTACGCGCTTGTACTGGGTAACCTCTGTGTCCCTCTCCTTGTATAAATGTTCTTCCGGGGCTTCTTTCACCTACAGAGCTGGAAACAGCACAGCCTGGAAAAAGCAAGGTTGACTAAAAGCTTAGATGATGTTGGGGATTCTTCGGAGAGCGTGTGTCCCCGTGAGACACTCACCTGATCGCAGTCTCAAATAACCAAAAAGTAAGAGTGGAGGTGAAGAGCTAGTTCTAGCCCTTCTGTGCTTTGCATTAAAATGATGCATGCCCCTCACGTGTCGTTGTAAGTTGCTTGGTCCTTTTCCCCACGTGCAAATGATTTTGTGCCACGTTTGCCGCAGGAAATCTCTCTAGCCCTGCCACGTTTGCAGCAGGAAATCTCTCTAGCCGTAGGCTTAAGGCGGAGCTGGGCTGATTCTTTCAGGGATGTAGTGTGTGTCCTTGGCTGACGCCCAGGAGGACGCGCTCAGATGGCACAGAGCAGCACGACGAAGCCCCGTCACGTGGGGTTCAAGGGGAGAACTCACCTCTGGCTGATCTGTAAGAGGTGGTGCTGGCTCTCAGGGGCGTTGACCCAGGAAGCAAATCTATGTCATTGTTACAGTCGTTCACATCCTGTCTCTTTTGGAAAATGACCCTTTTATAGGTTTGTCTTGGCAGCAACACCAAAACCATGCAAATTATTTGAAAAAAAAAAAAAGTAGGCATTTCCAGTAATCTGGTCTGGAGAAAGCCATACAAGGTCCAGCCAGCTTGCAATGAGCTTGACTTCCCCATAGAAATGAGGTTGATGAAAGAAATGCTTTTCACCCAGGAGATGCCATGGGAATGGCCTCGATATTGACGAGGGGTGGAAGTGATTGCCAGGCTGCAGTGTTCTCTGTGGGGGGCTGTGGTCCTGGGCTACCTCGGCTCTCCCTCACCTGTGCCCCCAGGCTCCCCAGGAGAGGGGCATCTTTTCCATCCGAAGCGGCCACCATCTCTAAGCACCTGCCCACCACCGCGTGCGGTGTGTCCCTTGCTGTCCCTCGGTGGATAACGCTGCTGGTACCACTGATCCAAACATCTGCCTCGTCCTGCCAGCGACAGTCTTATTATAGATCTGTGTGTGTGTCTGCTTCCGCATCACACACCCATGTTTATTTTAAAGACACGTCACCTGTCTAATGAATGACTATCGTCCGGGCAGCCTTGCCTGATTTTGGATTTACTGACACTATTCTTTTAAATGAATTAGGAGGAAAAAAAGTCAACGGGTAGAGTATTTTGTGTGCTGCGTCTCTAGCTAATGATGGACTATTAAACTTGGAATGTGCTTCAGAAAGCCAGGCATGTTCTGCCGTCACCCGGGGCTGGTTTTGCAGGCTTTGTTTCTATTACGTTCAGAAACAGAGGAGACCATGACTTGGTCTCACACTTTGGAAACAAGTGGATGGGGCTGATTATAGACAGAAGGAAGGAAGCCTGTCTGTCTGTAGCAACAGCAGCTGCATTTCTGTATCACCCTGCCTCCTCTGCTGTGTGCTTGTGGGTTTTTTCTTTTTATTTTCTCTCTTTATTTTTTTTACTATGTACGACGTCTGGCTATTTCTTCCTTTTCACTTTACTTTAAAAAAAATTCCAAATAGTTCCCCTTTATTATTAGACTAGGGCTTCCCTGGTGGCACAGTGGTTAAGAATCCGCCTGCCAATGCAGGGGACACGGGTTCGAGCCCTGGTCCGGGAAGATCCCACGTGCCACGGAGCAACTAAGCCTATGCACCACAACTACTGAGTCTGCGAGCCACAAGTACTGAGCCCACATGCCACAACTACTGAGCCCGCATGCCACAATTACTGAACCCGCATGCCACAACTACTGAAGCCCGTGCGCCTAGAGCCCGTGCTCCACAACAAGAGAAGCCACCGCAATGAGAAGCCCACACACTGCAACAAAGAGTAGCACCTGCTCGCCACAACTAGAGAAAGCCTGCACACAGCAATGAAGACCCAATGCAGCCAAAAAGTAAATAAGTAAAATAAATCTATTAAAAAAAATTAGACTAAACATGTTAATTTTTTAAAAAAATTAGAAAAGACTGGTTCTCAAAAAGAAAAAGCAACTATCTGAAATCCCACAGTGAAGAGATTACCACTGCTGTTAGCATTTTGGTCACTATGTCTCCAAAGAGTTTTTATATATGATGCGATAGCTAATATGATAGGATAGAGTATCCTACGTTCTCCAAAATGAGATTATATTTTACATGTGTTCTATAACCTGTTTATTTAATCTATCATGTGAACATCTTCCATGCTAATAAATTTTTGTCTACCGTCTCCTTTTTTAGTGGTTGCAAAGCCAGCTGTTTTGTGGATGTATTATTTACTTAACCAGTTTTGTTTTGAAGGGCCTATAGATTATTTTCTATTTTTGAAAAGAGTTAATATACGGAAAGCTCTGAGAAGCATCCTTGGCTCTCCCATCTCTGGGCACTCTTCCAGTCTTGTACGCTGATCTGAAAAAGCACTTGAAACATTTTGTCAGGGACCATCCAGACAGGCTCTATCGGTTCTCCTCTGCTGTGGCTCCTTTGCCCTCCAACCTAAACATTTCATTCATTTCGTTTTAAAGCAGGCCCCTTTCTTCTAAATTTTATTTTTATTGACTCCCTGGTTCTTGTCTATTTGCCATTCTCGTTTTGGGCCAATTCTCTCATCTCTGGTTAAAAACAAGAAGGTAGAGATTCGGCTGCTGAACCAGTCTCTGACTTTCAGGGACCAAGGATGGACCCAGTCCTGTAACCTGAGAAGTATCTCCTTTCCCTTCTCTGTGCCACTCCAGGGCCTTGACACCTCTCCTGGGCCTCTGCACAGAGTCCCCTGCGGTCTCAGCAGTGAGTTGTGTCTAGGCCTGTGGGGTGGGCCCCTGGGTCCCTGAATGATAAAGGAGGATGTTATCCTGACTGCCCTCGTGCTCACCTTTCATCTGTGCTCAGTTAATTTTTGAGTCAATTCCTGAACGTTTCCACTGTTTTTCTCCAGGTAGTAAATGCTGTTGGGGAGGTAGACATTTGCCTCTACCCTGTAATTTGTTTAGCTCTTTGTGCAATAGATTTCATTTAAAAAAACAAGAGGTTTATTTGTTTTGACAAGTCCACGTGCCACCCTTGTGCTGTGCCATGAACATGTCATAATATAAAATGGTCCCTGCAATTAGCTCGGTGGTGCTAAGACTTAGAAAATGGCTGCTTCATAATTTTGGACAATCTGAAACTCAACCAAAGCGCTCTCTACAAACACCCTCGTTTATGAGACGAATGCTTCTTGGGTTTCAATGCAGGGGAGGGCAAGAGAAGCCCCCGTCTCCATCTCTCACAAGCAGTGGTGGGTAGAGAACCCCCAGAAGAGTTTAGGCAAAAAAGTCCACAGAAACAGTTGGGTCGAACAAGGAAGCGCCCCTCCCGTCGGGGCCTCTGACACCATCATCTGTCTGTACGAGTCAGGGGATGGATTCTGCTACACGGAACATCAATGGAAGACGACTTTGACTCTCTACATCCTCCATCTTTTGGCCCAGGCTTGGAATCAGATCTAAAATATTCACTCACTGGTATTTCTAGTAATTTCTTCCCGAAGAGTCATTATTTTTCATATTTCTCGACATTTCTGGTGCCATTCTAGCTTTGGTTGGAATCTGTTTGTTTTTTTTTTATTAAAAAACTTTAAAGTTATGGGATAAAGATACAGCCAACAGTAAGCCTCCTTCTCTTTTTTCCCACGTTTCTCCAGGTGGTCTGGGGGGTGTGTGTGATGGTGTCCTTCGCAGACATAAATCACACACAGCATTACAATAGCACCGTGAACTCTACATTTACTTAAAACACCACCGAAACATCTGACTGAGACAATTAGGAGGCTGGTTTTATGTCTTTGTGATGGTTAAGTAAAAATAGAGACCATGTTATTGTCTGTGTTTGGTAAAATGTCTTACTCATTTAACATGCTTTATAAGTAATAACATTAATAATAGCGCAGCTGCATCACTAAATGTCTTCTCAATTTTTTTTTTCTCTCGCCAAGTTCAAAGCCAGCCTTTCATTCTCTCCTCTTCCCACTCACCCTGGCTTTTCATGGCAGTTTAATGAGTTATTTTCATCTAAAATATCTTGTTGTGGTCTTCATATACGTCTTATTTATATCTACCTCTTAAGGATGATTTTATTATTTGCACTTTGGAGAGTCAGAGCTATTAATATCACCACTCTGGGGCTCAGAGAGGTTAATTAACTTATCAAATGTCGCCCCATGTAAAGTGGCAGAACCAGGATTGGAACTTGCATCTGTCTAGTTCCAAAGACTGACTGTTTTCTTCTCTCTGGAGCTTTGCTGCTTTAATGCTCTGGGGGCCTCGGACTCAACCACTTAAAGACAACTGGGGTCTTGTCCAGTGCTACAGAGCCCCTGGGGGTCACAGGGAGCATTTTGCACAATGTGCATGCGGCTTTCTTGGAGCTCAAAGTCATTGTTAATAAATGCAGCCGCCATACGCCTTGTCCACTTTGCCGTCCACTTTGCCAGCATGTTCTGTGAGCTCGTGTCACAGGCCACACAGCCAGCATTGCACGGTTACGGGTGTCGGTCGCCTGCACGTGATGGAAAGGTGGCCCCGTTCATTCATTAAGAGGCTGATCACACCTGGACAGGACAGATGTGGTTTCTGGTTCCGGAAGCCCAGCACCCAGACGGACAAGCGGGCTGCACTGACACACATGTTGTGATACGTGAGTGGACGAGAGGGCAGGTGTCCTGAGGGTCGGCTGAGCTCTCTGGGAGGGCTTCCCAAGAAGGGATCCCTGGTTCCCGGGCCGAGACTTGAGAGGCGAGGGAGACTGGAAAGGGATTGAATCAGGGGTTTCCGCTCTTCCCACCCAGGTCCACAGCCTGAAGAGACCACAGGGCTCACCTTGTAAAACACTCCAGCGAGATGAGTCTGAGCCCCTGATGAAGCCAGTGCACAAATGCAAATTTGTTTACTCTTATGATTACTAAATTCATCCATTTTAAAGCTTTAAGTAGTTAAATTTTGAGTAGACCTGTATAACGAAGAAGCTAGTCTAACTGTTTTAGTCTTTAGAAAATATCGGTAAAAGTTTTCAGGCAAAGTTCTGGCTTCAATCTTTCGTTCTTTGTGTGGTAGGTTGATTGGGTTTCTTTAAGAAAGAACACTGTAAATAAACTTTTCTTCAAAGTCAAATATGTCTTGATGCTTTGGTCAAAACTCTGGGGTTAATCCAGGATCCTTGAGCTGGACCCATGTTGACTGTCTTTTCCCATATAGGTAAAGGGAAAAGTTCTATACTAACAAGATTTTAGAAGGAAAAACACATACCTACAGCCTTCCAGATAATTTTCAAAAAAAACTGCTCTGTAAACATTTTGCTGCCCTGGGTCAAATTCCCATCCCTGGACCACAGTCTGTTGAATACCCTTCCTTCCCATCCTGACGAATGTCCATCCTCAAGCCCCCTTTCCTATCATCAGCCTAAAAGGAAAAAGTCGCTGGTCCTGAAATGTTGTATGGACAACGTTGACCGACATTGTGCCGCATAAAAGCCAAATATGACAGGAAAAGAAGAGACCAGGTGATGACATCACCACCTTTTAATTCCGATGCCGGATCTTCGTGAGGCCCTGGGCTGGGGTCCTGGAGGCTGCTTGGATTTCTTTTAAGTTCTAATCAGGGGAGTCAGGGAAATTGAATTATTGAAGTAACAAATCATACTAGAAATCTATCTCTTGGACTGGAAATGAGGTTTAACGTGTGCATCTCCTGATAGGAATTTTTCCACGTAGACTGGACCTTGGATTCACTCCTACGTTGTGCTTTGCTATCAGAACAGAGGGAATTTTTTAGATATTGCAGGGCCTGCTTTTATCATAGGTGTTCTGAGTGAACGATAGTGATGAGACATGACTGGGCCTTGTTTTCCTCTCCAGTGGGCTAAGATGTAAGGTGCGCCAAGCAGACCTATGGTGGGTAGTCTTACTTTTTGACATATCTCTACTGGATCTTTTTTTTTTTACTAGGCTTGCTACTATGACCACAGATATTTAAGTTATGAAGCTAGCAGAAAGGTAACCGCATATATCTCTATCGATAAAATTTACATCTAAATCTCTCTCTGTATCTATGCCTTTATCTGTATGGGGTTTGCATCTAAATCCAAATCTATATTGTATTTAGATCTGTATTGATATTCAGAATATGTGTGTTCGAGAGTAACAGAAAGCCTGGAGGAGACAGTCATAAGGTGTTTGGGATGTAATTGTGTTTTTAGCATTTGAAAGTGAAGGTCTGAGCTTCCCTGCTGGCGCAGTGGTTAAGAATCCGCCTGCCAGTGCAGGGGACATGGACTCGATCCCTGGTCCAGGAAGATTCCCACATGCCGCGGAGCCGCTGAGCCCGTGCGCCACAGCTACTGAGCCTGCACTCTAGAGCCCGCGAGCGGCAACTACTGAGCCCACGTGCCACAACTACTGAAGCCGGCGCACCTAGAGCCCGTGATGTGAAACAAGAGAAGCCACCGCAATGAGAAGCCCGTGCCCCACAACAAAGAGTAGCCCCTGCTCGCCACAACTAGAGGAAGCCCGCGCGCAGCAACAGAGACCCACTGCAGCCAGAAATAAATAAATAAATAAATGTATTTTTAAAAAAAGGAAAGTGAAGGTAAAGTTTTGCATTTCACTTTTCTTGTTTTCAGAAAAGGATGGATGTGAATTCAGGGGTGACCCAAAGCCTCTGCACCAACAGTGGATTTGTGGAGCGTCACTGACAGGTGAGCTGGTGTGGAGAAGCCTTGGCGATTCTCTGTGTCCTCACCTGAACACAGCCCTGCTCCCTCCTGAGGTGAAGGCGAACAGGACTTCTCAGTGCCTTTCTCCAGGTAACCAACTGCAGCACACTGAGAAGACGGCTGGGTTCACTTCTCAGATCACGCCCCGTCACACCCTCAGGCTTGTGACAAATCTTAAGCTCGTGTGAGAACTGATGAGTAGGAAGACCTGGCTTTATTTTCTGCCTTTTCTCCCGGCATCCTCACCTTCTTAATTTCCTCTTCCTCCCTTTTTTCTGAAAAAGAGAAAGGAAGCAAAAAGATCGACTGCCACTTGCCTATTCCAGGATCAGGGAGGAGAGGAAAGCCTTTGGGATGAGACAGTGAGCTCCTGCCCCGAGGGGAGCGGTGAGTCAGGAGGCTGTGTATCGGGAAAGGGAGGTGAGGAAGAGAGAGATGTGCCTTAATCCACAAAGGAGTAGTAGCGCCACATCCCTTGAAACAGTGTGGAGATGAGTGCAAATATGTTTGAAATGTCGGCTCTACCCAGCACATGGAAAGGCTAAGAGAGTGCGTATAAACGGCATAAAAAGAACACTGCTCCTGGTCTCAGTGCCCGCCGCCAGACCCCGCTGTGTGTTCCGTGTTTGGTCGGAAGGACTAGAATTTCCCGAAATCTCAGTGGGGAGCGCAAAGCCTGACTCCTCCCCTTTTCTCATCTCACCTCTGTGGCTCTCACCTGAGCAGGTCTTACACATACCTGCCGTGTGCAGTATGTGAAACCTTTGCCCCCAGAGAAAACTGCTCCTCTGTGGTAGGTGTTCTACGGAAGTTTGATCTGCCTTTCACTGTAATTTCAGAGGTTTAAGCAGCATTGCTGGAAGAGACTCTTCTAGAAGTTCAGCATCCCAGGGTCTGCAATGTCATCTGGCAGCCTTTCTTAAACTGGCCATATACACCCTGCTCTTTGTGACTTTTGAGAATGCATTCCAAGATAGGAATGAGATCAGGGTGGGGGACTGCTGCCTGAGAATAAAACTGAAGACACAGCCACGATACCAGCAACAAATGATTTTAAATTATTTACGGGGATAAAATACCATTCGGGGCCTTTATCCGATGCCACGGAAACGACATGATTCAGATCCCTAAGGTGGGCCAGGGTAACACTTGAGCAAAGAAGAGAATCAGGGATGAATCGTCTTTTTTCACTCAGCTGAAGGCAGAACTTCCTCTTATTTTTATTGTAGTTTTTTGTATTTAATATACAAGAATTTGACAAAGTACTACAGTATAATCATCTAATAATATCCATTTTACCCCATAAAATTATTATATCCAGTCTTAAAATGTTAAATATGTCACGATTACAAGTGAGTAACATAAAACTCAGTTTATAATATTAAAGCTCGTAACGTGACACAATGTTATCAATCACATTCCCTGGTAATATTACACTTTCCCCATTTTTCTTTAATTTTGCATTTTTAGTGTAACGAATTGAGATTAAACTAGCAGCTCTTATTCATAATCTCTTGGCAGTGAGTGGCAGAGAAGTTACAAGTAGAGTGATGACAAAGCAAATCACACGAACCCCTAATATTTAATAATGTTTCAAAGAGATTACTGAGATTTAAGATCCTGAGTGGGAATCAGCCCTGGATCAGTGTGGAGGGCACCGTAATTACAGGGTCGTTGCCTTAGACCACTTCTGAATAAATCCAGGCCATTAGAGAAAGGCTTGAATTAAATTGTGTAGCTTGGAAGAAATTGAGATATTCCTCTTGGAAGGTTTCAGTTTTCTCTCTGTTTTTTAATGAACTCTCTGAATATTTTACTTTAAAGACTGAGTAGCCTGACAAACATGGAGTTCTTTTTTAAATAAGCAGGTTAATACAGCTTAACACAAAGGACTGCCTTTCTGTATCTTCCCCTGGAACATTCAAAAGGCAAAAATATTTTCCCTTGAGTGTTTAAAAATGTGCCAGTGTACTCACTCGTTACGTTTCTTAAGACAACAGAGCTGTAAAAAGTTCCCTTTTAAAATTTTTCCAATAAACAGGGGGACCTCTTTTAAAAGTTGTTGAGATTGGTTCTGAATTGAGGACTTTTAGATAATTACGTTTTAAAAAATGTACAGTTAGCCGGACTTTCTCTTGGCCATCATACACGCATCAGTCACTTTGTAATTAGTTACGTAGCATCATCTAGGTCATCTCGTCAAACTTTTCCACCCAAGTCGTAAACCCAGCGGGATCAGCCTCTGCGCTGTGCGCTCCAAGCAACATTTAACCTCTCAGGAAAGAGGTGCTTCCGTTACCGTAGGTGCAATAGCATTTGACCCGATTAGTCACTTGGCAAAAGGAGCGTGAGCTTTCCAAACGAAAAGAGGACTCCCTGTGTGCTGTAATTTTCACGTTGAAGTTGAATGTTCTCCTCTGCACACATCTTGAGTGTATCCATTTCACCTAAAGTGTGTCTCTGAGAATTTTTATGGCCAAGAAGTGGAGACGCCGGCTACCGTGCTATGAGAAGGGCCTGTGAGTTCTCCTACATTATTACCAAGAATCTTTGCTGTTGCCAAGGAGAAGCCTCATCGCATCACAGCAAATTCAGAATCGGTTGCATATGGCTACATAATGCTATTTACCAGGGAGCTCTGTTGTCACACTCCTGTAAACGACCACGGCCAAGACAAAGTCTTTGCCTGCCTTTCCGGAGAGGGTTACCAGCCATGAGCCCCAAGGGACACAAGTAGGTTTCACACGGTTTCTGAGCGCTGGGTACGTGCCACGTTGTTAGAAATGGAGACACGACCATCGTTCACATAATACAAGTACTTTCTGTGTCTGTAAAGAAAATGCTGCAAAAGGGGTTAATTTTCCTTTGGAAATGGGAGAATTGAGGACGTCATGGGGTGGGGGGGGTGACACTGGGAGTTTGCCAAACTGTGAAGGAGGGAGGCGGGGAAGGGGGTGACCCTGGCAAGGTATTAGGGATTCAGGTATAGAGCAGTTTCTATAATTTATCCCATGACTCAGCTACCGTGTTGGAAACAGTGGTGACATGTGATGGGAAGTCCTTCCTGTGCATAAGCTCGTTGACCCTCACAACAATTTCATAAAGCACATCCTATGATGCCTGTCATATTGATGAGAAAACCACGCCTTTGGAGCCAGAGCTGATCGCCTGAGTCTCGAGTTAGTGGTGTGGCCGGGAATCCGCCCAGGGCTGTCTGGCCCCAGAGAGGAGTTTAAAGTGGAACCTATTCACTGAGACAATCTATAAAGTGCAATTTTAAAATATATTATTTAGGCCTCTTCTCTGTGGTGTTAAAGCAATGGTTCCTGCAACTGAAGATTTAGTTGGGTAAAGGATTAGTTAAACTGGATCGACCTCATATAAAGGAAGAAAATGTAAAGGAAGAAATGAAGTTGGTGGGGAAGAGGAACTACGTATACACATATTTAAATGATTGGAATCCGTATGTGTGTATATATATTCCAGTTTCCTGTTGCTGCTGGAACAAAGTACCACAACGTTGACGGTTTAGAACAACACAAATCTTATCTTACAGTCCTGGAGGTCAGAATCTGAGATGGGTCTCACAGGCTATGGTCAAGGTGCTGGCAGAGCTGTACTCCTTCCAAAGGTTCTGGGGAAGAACCTGTGTCTTTGCCCTCCCAACTCCCAGAGGCCCCTGCATCCTTGGATGGCGGCCCCTTCCTCCGTCTCAAAGCCAGCGGCCTATCACCTTCCAGCTGCTCTTCACAGCTGCTTCCGACTTCGCATCTCTGACCCTCCCGCCTCCTTCTTTCCCTTATCAGGACCCTTGTGATGACATTGGCCCCTCCAGGACAACCTGTGAAAGGACCCGTGAAAGAGGGACAGAAAAGTATTCAGAGAACAGACTCTTTTTATATAATCATTTTGAACTTCAGTGCCTTGGTGATTTTCTCGCCGGGTAGGAGTGTTTTCTAGAGAAGGGGGAAGAAGATAAATGTGGAGGAAGAAGAGTGTAATTGTGTGTTGTCGCTGTGGTTACCCTAGTCGAGCAAACATCCAAGCACACGTGAACCCAGAGGGAGGCTGCCCTTCACTGGGTGTTTGCCTCAGTCACCACGTAGAGAAAAGAATGTGTATTTGCACTTAATTTTAAAAATCGGCCTGACACACGTCTATGTGGCAGGGTGGTTCTTGTGCAGGCATTTTCCCTTTGGACTCGGGGCCTGGTCTTTGATGGGAATATTTTGAAGAGGAGACGAAGTGTTGGTCGAAAACCGAAGTCTGTGCACACGGGCCTTCCTTCAGTGCACATGGCCGAGAGCCCCACCGGCCAAGTGCTCCATCAGTGTAATGGATAAGTGTGGTGTGCGGCTTTGTCTGCTGAAGCAAAAGCATTTGTATCTGTTTCCAAAACTGTCAGGGATCAGTCAAGCACATATTCCCTTGAAAACGAGAAATGCACGTTTCTAAAGCTCACCCGAACGTAGCCCTCTCTGCCATAAGGAGCAAGTTCACGGCCAAGCCGTGCTACAGCGTGGAGCGTTTTGGAGAGTCGCTCCGACCTGGAGTCCTAACTGACGTGTGAAATAAGTCCTCCTCCGCTTTTACATCAGCACCCAGGCACCTTCATCAAATCCGCGGGCTGCACAGGAAGATCCACTTTTCATCCGAAGGCAAGGCGACCGAGAATTCAAGCCACCGGGTGGCTGAGGGAGCCGGGGTGTCGGGTTCCAGTCTTCCTGCCTTTGCTGTCGAAAGGGGAGGGATGTGGTCACATCAGGCAGAAGATGCCGTCAAGGTGCTGAGCACAGGCCGTCCACAGACCCGGAGAGAACGGCCTCGTCCCAGGTTCTTCAAGGAGCCCACAGCGATAGCCCAGCACTCCCCAGCCTGCCCCTTCCTCCACGTCCAGAATCTTCCAAACCGCCTGGCTTGGAGCTCTGCACGCATCTGCTTCTTCCCCTTTTCCTCTGCAAGCTCCCCACTCATGTGGCCTTTAATGACCAAGATGGAGGTAAAATCCTTCTACAGAAATGGTGGGTGTTTGTTTTCTTTTAAATAAAATGTTAGGATTCACTTTTATGCATAAGGAAGCAAAGTAACCCAACTCTGTGCCCCCGTGCACACACAGTGAGCTGTTGGGACTTGGAACCTATGTGAAAACGCTCGTGGATGCCTATCAGAGTCGGGTTCTTACCCTCGAAAGAGTGGACAGAGCGCAGTGCTGAAGTCCATTGGACTCGCCTGTTTTAATGAATGATGCTAGTACCCGTGGACTTCCGGGTGTTCTCCCTTTCCTCTCAGATACTATGTTCACAGCCCATCTATTCTGGGGAGGCTTGAGTTGTTCGCAGAGGTTTACAGAATGCTCAGCTGCTGCCGTCGTGAGCTGAGGTCTGCGGGCGGCGCTGAGAACGGCCCCATTTGCAGGATCTAGGGCTGCTCTTTTGGTCAGATATTTCTTCTTCTCCTCTGCATAAACGCTTTTGACTTTGGCAGACTCTGTGACTCCCCAAAGCAATAAAAGTGTGCCTCGGAGTGGATAATTCCAAACTGAGAATAATCCTTAAGCCATTTGCGTCTGTTTTGGGAAGGCGTGTTGGTACCTGCATCGTAATGAGAGCCAAGAAGACTACACAACCCATAACGAAGCTGGATACGGCCAGTCTGTTTCTGAAAGTGGCGAGAGTCAGCTTTTTCACTGTATTTTGTCATTCAGACACAATTTATTGCCCCCTTCCTGCTCGTTGGGGGAGGAACATTAAACTCTTTTGGATCAGATATTTTCAGAACAAGGGGCTCTTCAATGAGGCGGTCACCTCCTTGTGTCCTGTCCATCACAACTGAGATACAAGGCATGAAACCAAAGAAGGGAGAGGAAATACACACTTGTCATGACCTCGTGGTCAAAAGCAACGGCCTGGGGTCAGACCGAAGTTCAAATCTCTTTCTTGCCATCACCAACCTAGCCGTGATTTTAGACAAGTTAATTTCCCTCTCTGAACCTCAGAGTCCCCAGCTGAGAATAAAATTCCCAGCTCTATGGAGGTTATAACAGTGAGTCTTAAGTAATACGGTGGAAATAACTTAGGTAGCACCAATATTGGCATATAGTAAGGGCTTAATAAATGATAATTTTACCTCGCAAACCAGCTTCCTGACTGCAACAAATATGCAGGAGTCAAAACGAAAAAGTCTGAATGCTTCTTATGCTAAAGTGAAGATTCCTTGCCGAGAAAATGTGTATTATTTCAACCATACTTGTTTCTCTAACCAAGCTAAAAAATTAACATATTTTTCTAGAAGCTACGGAGAAAGCATAACTTTTTTTGTTTTTTTTTTTGCGGTACGCGGGCCTCTCACTGCTGTGGCCTCTCCCGTTGCGGAGCACAGGCTCCGGACGCGCAGGCTCAGCGGCCATGGCTCACGGGCCCAGCCGCTCCGCGGCATGTGGGATCTTCCCGGACCGGGGCACGAACCCGTGTCCCCTGCATCGGCAGGCCGACTCTCAACCACTGCGCCACCAGGGAAGCCCCCAGCATTACATTTTAACAATATATTTTCTAACTAATAAAATGCAAAGGTGATATTCTTTGATTTTATGGATTGAAGTATAATATGATATCCTTTACTGTCTCAGGTGTTTTGAAAACATAGCTCTGTTAGATACTTATACTTTGGTTACAAGGTTCTATGTGAATAATCAGAAAGATGGAAAAAGGTTTTGAGAAAAGAGAGGAATAGGGGTGGAAAATGGGGATAAGGAGGAATATTAGGTGAAAGCATAGAAGCAGGTTATGAGTCAAGATCTGAAGAGGAAGTAGGGGAAGGGTGTCAGCCGCCCTGTGTCTGGAAGGAGTGTTGTAAATTCCACAGGACGCACCCACTTCCGGTCTTCTCAACTTCGTCTGCTTCTTACCCCTGTACGTCTACCAGCCCTGTCATTTTTACGGGTGGGAGACAGATTCCCACTTTCATCATCCAGGGCAGACTGGACAGCTTCAAAACATAAAATTTAAAAATACCCTTGTTTCGCTATTGAACCAAACACGTTTTAAACGATGCTCAAAAGCTTCAGGTGGGAATTAAGGTACGTGAGAGAGGAAATCCGTCTTGAAATATGAAGTCCCACTAGGCATCCACACGTGCGAATGTCCCGGGCTGACCATCCTGGGGAGACGATAGCAGTAACAGGTGTGTCTTTTCAAAGCCACAGGCAGCTCGAGCAGCAGACTAAGGGAGATTTCTAAACTCTGTTTCTGACGAAGTCCAGGAGATTCCTCCGTTTCACTGGTGGAGGAATTCGATGCTCTGTTTCTTGGGAGACCTCTACCGTACCCCATGGACACCTTTTCTAGGTTCAATTTTATTAAAAAAAAAAAAGACTCAGCAAAGTAACCTGGAGTTGATAGATCTGTTGGGCCACTGTTTCAGTACTGGAGTATGGCAGGCTTCAAGGGTCTACGCAGCAGCAACAAGCCAGCCTAAGACTCAGCACAGCTCTCTCAGCTAGTGGAACAATGGGATTTGGCAAATTCAAAAAAAAAAAAAAAAAAGCATACATTGCTCACGCCACATAAACAGGAGATGCTCCGTTATTATCAAACATCCCAGAGTCCTGACCGGTGATCTCTTCCTATACAATGATGCAATGATTCAACGATGTTCTTAAAACTTCCAGTAAATTTCCACCGGTTCAAATCTTATTGAGGCCATTAAATCAAGGCTGATTTGGACATAAATATTTCTCTTATACGGTAACATATAAATGGGATCAGATGGTCAAGGTAGTTCGGGTAAGTGGCAACTATTAATTTTATTGAAAAGACCTCCCTGGGTTGATGTTACTGGTTTGAAAGACTTGCCCATCTTTAAGGGGTTAACCGGCATCCCATTAATGGAAACACCATCACGAGACAAAGTCATATGGTTTAATGCACCCTGCTTTGAATTCAGAGTTCATGCAGAGTCTAGACTAAAGGCCAAATGAATTTACAGCACTTCATGCATTTCTAGGGAGGAACACTTTTACTGAAGGATATGTAAATATTGCACTAATCAGAGGTTCTGGAATTCCAAATGCCATAAAAGGTTATGACCCAAAGCTCTGTTAATATATGAGTGAAGGCGTAGACTACATCCTTTTGAATGACAGCTAACACGGGGTGTTTTGCATGAAAAATAACCCGTAATAAATGACCTCTGCTTTTTCCTTTTCAAACCTGTGACAGTAATGAACGGGAAAGGAGGAGCAGTGTTATTTACACCCAAACACAGGAAAGTCTCGCATGAGTCTTGGCTTCCATTCAGGAAGATGCAGGAGCACAGAACTGATCGCAGAGGACAATTGATTCTCTTTCACTCTGGGGGCTTCCCAAGGAGCTCCAAGGAAAAGGGAAAGAAGTGCAAACATGTGCGAAGGTGTTAAAACAAGTGTTTCATTTCCTAAAGAATCCGTTCCGTTGGAGGGTAGGGATGCCGTCTTGGAATGCTGATAAAATCTTTCTTGCTCTGAGAGCCCATGACCTTTACCCTGTCAGATCTGTGTCTCTTGCAGGGGATGAGGGCGTTTCAGCAGCTTAGAATCCCCTCGGGGCTGCTTTCATGTGCACAGAAAGTTCTGTTATTTTCCCAGATTTCAGCTGGATCCAAAAAGTAACATATCTCCGTAAGTGATGGAGATCTCCTCCTCTCCCCAGTGGGACAGGGTTTTTCTGTATTTTATCATTTAAATCTGGTCAAAGATCCATTCTATTTGCCTTTTTTTTTTTTTTTTTTTTTCTCAAAACATTGGACCAGTGCTTCGTCAGGCTCCCCAGACGTGAAGCTGTGTCAGGCCCACGGCCGTGATTATGTTAGGAGGTTTCAGAGGAAACATCTCGCGGTGTCTGGCCACATTTTTTCTTTCCAAAATTGAAATCAGGCTACTACCAGTTAGATCTCTTTGGACTTTGTCTCATGATTTCTTTCCAAGTCTCAGGTCTGTGCTGTTTTCGTATTTTTCGATGCTCGTGTGGCTCTAGGTTTTCATTCTCCCAGAAGCTCTTCCCCTGTTTGCGGCTCAGCTGTGCGTTTTCCTCCACTCAGCCTCCTTCTGAGTCTGCGCTTTGTCTGTGCACGTCTCACCTCCACAAAGCTGGTTCTCTGAGCTGCCCTTGGGAAAATGTTACCCCTTGAAGTTCAATGGTCTTCTTTTAGGTATTTACAGAAACACCACATCCGGTTTCCCTGCCTCAAGCCTCCGCTCTAGGCACAGGGTCTGTGACTCTGTCTATTAGGGGGTGGAAGTTTTGTGGGCTTTGGGTAGTGACCCCGGGCCTTTGGATTCGGATTTAAAACCTGACCTGAGATCCGGGGTGTACGGGAAGGAGCAACCTCACAGTTGGATTCTCTAGGCTGTACCTCTGAAATCAAGGCACTCGCTGAGCAGTTTGACTTTTAATGGAGAAAGCCCTCCTGGCCTTTTAGGTCAGAATCATTCATTCCGGGCCTCGGAGTGTGAATAACAGCTGACCTCGAAGCCGAATCTGGCTTCTGTTCCCTGACACTGAATTAAATCTCGGAGACAGAGTTTTGGGTGAAGTAGGAAAGAGTAGCTTTATTGCTTTTGCAGGCAAAGGGGGCCACAGCGGGCTCACGCCCTCAAAACTGTGTGTCCCGACCTGGAGGGGGCAGTGAGGAGTTTTATAGCCATGGTTCAAGGAGGGCGTGGTCAGCTCGTGGACAT
This sequence comes from Grampus griseus, assembly GCF_964374135.1. Taxonomy (NCBI): domain Eukaryota; kingdom Metazoa; phylum Chordata; class Mammalia; order Artiodactyla; family Delphinidae; genus Grampus; species Grampus griseus. Next base: position 86,087,183 of record NC_139006.1, on the reverse strand, counting down.
TCTCCTGACCGGCTGGTGGTGAGGCAATTGGGAGTTGGCATCGTCAACCTTCTGGTTCCACCAGTCTCGGGTCTGCGTGCCTGTGGGCAGCAAACAGTTAACTTCTCCCACCCCCTCCAGCTGCAAAACAGCTCGAAGATATTGTTCTGTGTATCCCTTGAGGGGGGACCAGGACCCTCCCCAAGGCTGCGCTATTGTTTCTCTTGACTGCATCCCCTCCCTTCCCTAATTAGCAACTCTTTGAACCTGCCCATTGGAACTCAGGGAAGGTCTTGGAGGCTGAATGAAGCCTATTTCCTATAATCAAGAAACGGGGGTACACAGAAAAGCTTTTGTGCCCAGGAGCCCCACCGGGCCCTGCTTGGTTTCAACCTGCAACCCACATGGAATCACCTTCTTACCCTAAAGAGAACTCTTCCATGTACACTACAGGACCAATGAAATATAGGCGAGGAGAGAGAGGGAAGGCATTTCCTTTGGTCAGATTGGGAGTGAATCACACAAGTCTCTTTATGTTGTTCCTTCCGTTTTTCAAGGACAGGACTCCTCTGTTAGACATTTCGATGAAAACAGCCACGTTGGCCTCAATCCTCCACAACCCACGTCCTTAGGGAGAAGCGAACGTTTAGTCTACTGTGTAGGCTCAGTGCTCCTTGTGTAGACCTGTGTTTAGATTCAGTAAGCATTTATAGCGTGACCCGAGCCTGGCTGGCACCAGACCAGGCAACTTGAAACAGGCGAGGAATGAACCTCTTGCCCCCATAAAGCTGGATTCTTGATCCTTTGGGTGGAGAAAAACGGTCATCACCAAAATCATGCTAAGAAAACGTTTACACCTTGATTTACCCTTAGTCTTTCATAGTGAATTAATCTTTGTGTTTTATTTGTTCCATTTTTTAAACTTGAATTTATTGGTGGAACATAACGATACATACATAATATTCCACACTTACATATGTGAGGCTGCACAACATTTCACTCTGAGACTGTGTCTTGAGAAAATAAATTGCATTCAAATTCTACCTCTGCACAGGCAGACCATTTCTGTGGGCTCTACACAGTACAACGCTCATCCCAGCCTGAGGTTTTATCATCTGGGGTTTTTGCTTTGGAATAATGCAAGAAAACTTTACCATTAGCTTGAACAGAACTTCACTTTGATAGCAAATGTGCTACAAAATCTGTATAATACAATCTCAGGGCAAATAATTTGGGATTATGTGCATGGATCTTCCTAAGTGTTTGAGGAATCCATGAATTGAGCAAATACATGGGCTTGGTAAATTCTTTTTGCATAAGAAATTTAGACTATTCTGTCCAAATAATCCATTTATCCTCCTGAGCTCACATTCGTTCCAGTGTTCTTTCTGTTCCTCCTTAATTCAAACATTCATACAGTTTATTTTCTTAGAACTAAAGAAGTAACTGGTGACAATAGATGTTTCAGATTTGTATCTTCCCTTCAATTCTTTCTTCATTATAATTGTACCTACTTATTGTGGTGCTGGAAGATCTCAGTCATGTGAACAAAATGCTGAATGGGTCAACTGGAAAGAAGCTTCCTCTTGGTTGTTACAGTTTTTTTCTAAAGTTATCCTCCAGAACCAGAGCAAATTATAATTTTATTCAGAGATGCAAAATGTCCTCCCTATACATATGCACTTGTAGTCAAATTTTGAATCTGGGTGACAAAATAACCTCTGATTGAGCATTACTGTCTTAGGTCAAGGAAAAATGATATTACTGACATGGCCCAGGTGAGGAATTCTTTTTAGCTGGGATGACAGAATAAAGAAGACAGCTGAGCAGAGACCAGTAGAACTACAGTAGACCCATCATAACATATAACATGGACAGCAATAAATCACTGTTGCTGTAAGCAGCTGCAATCTTTGGGATCATTTGTTATGAGGAATGACCAAGTAAGAGCTGACTGATACACGTAGTCAGCACAGGCCTGAAGCATGTGCTCTTCCATGAGTCAGAGGATAGAATCAACTCTATGGAATTACATGGTTAAGAATGGAGAGATAGGGGCAGGACTTCTGGAAGGACAGACTGAAGACCTCCTTAGATTTGTTTGTAGCAGACAGAATAATGGCTCCCCAAAGATGGTCATGTTCTAATTCCTGGAATCTGTGAATATGTTAAATTTACATGGCAAAAGGGGTTTTGCAGACATGATTAAGTCAAGGATCTTGAGTTGAGGGATGATCTTGATTCTCTGGGGAGGGGAGCAGTATAATCATGAGTCATGTAAGTGTGGAAGAGGGAGACAGGGGAGTCAGAATCTGAGAAAGAGATGTGACGGTGGAAGCAGAGGTTGCAGAGGTGTGATTGGTGGCCACCATCCAAGGAATGTGTGTAGCTGCTAGAAGCTAGAAAATTCTAGAAAACAGATTTTTCCCCTAGAGCCTGCAGAATGAATTCAACCTTATTAACATCTTGATTTTAGTCCTGAAAGGCTCCTTTCAGACTTTTGGTCTTCAGAACTAAGATCATATATTTGCATGGTTTTAAGCCACCTCATTTGTGCTAATTTGCAGCAATGGGAAAGTAATATGCCACTCCTCTATAAAAGCAAAAAAAAAAAAAAAAAAAGGGGGGGGCATGCAAAATGGTCAAAATCAACTTCTTCAGAACTCCAGAAATTAACCAAGGGCTTGCAACAATCTGAGAGGCATGTATTAAAGAAAAACGACTGAGACTCAATTAGAATGATGGGGTTTGTGGTAGAACATGTCCTCCTCCTGTAAATCTCCCGAGCCCCATAGTAGCCTTGAACACCAGAAGCCATGCAACCATGGTTGCTGTGGAAACCAGCAGCCTGGTAGCTATCAAAGGAGACCAAGCAGGTTTGGAATTCATTGCCACTACTCGACCTGCCCCACAGCTCCCTGGAAAAGCCCCATGAACATATTGTTATCATTTGACTTGACTCAGAGCTCACCCTACAGGAAAAGCTCTGTCCACAGGGCATTTGTTGAAAAAACAATCAGCTGTAACTGTTTAATGACATAGCTGCCTAAGACTGTGATACCATTTGGCGAAAGGAAGATCCTTGGTAAGAAATGTCCATGGGGGCTTTGGAAAGCTGTTATATTCTTGGTAAACTACAAGGTCACACACATGTGCAGGGCTGTGTGCACCACCAGGGAAGGCCTGAGAGCCACCCAGCCTTTCACCTCTGAATGACCTTGAGCTCATATGCAAGCCATAAGTGAAGGCTAAGACAAGCCCCTCCACAGCCTGAGCCTTGAAATCATGCCCCAACCTGTGCAGAGCTCCTTGTCAAACAGTGGAACCTTACGGTTTAAGGCACCTAAAGAAACCTTACCAATTATTAACTGACTACTAAGCTAACTGAACAGACACTCCATTGGCCACACACTAAAAGGGACACAGATTTTAAAGAATTAGCCCAGGAATCACTATGCAAACAAAGAAAAGCAAAACAACAAAACGTGTGTGTGCGCGCATTCTGGTTTTTACAGTTGTTATATAACATTATGTAAAATATCCACTTTTTTAAAGATTTATTTATCATTTATTTATTTTATTTTATTTATTTTTGGCTGCATCGGATCTTAGTGGTGGGATGCGGGATCTTCATTGAGGCATGTGGGCTCTTTGTTTCAGCACGTGGGCTTCTCTCTAGTTGTGGTGCACAGGCTCCAGGGTGCGTGGGCTCTGTAGTTGTGGCTCATGGGTTCCAGAGTGTGTGGGCTCTGTAGTTTCCAGCATGCAGGCTTTCTAGTTGAGGCACTCAAGCTCAGTAGTTGTGGCACGTGGGCTTAGCTGCCCCGTGGCATGTGGGATCTTAGTTCCCTGACCAGGGATTGAACCCATGTCCCCTGTATTGTAAGGCGGATTCTTTACCATTGGATCACCAGAGAAGTCCCAAAATACCCACTTTCAACGAAATTTCAGAAGACATGCAAAGATACAGGAAAGTGTGGCCCATATAAAGGGAAAAAAAAATGGTTCTTGAAGGGGCCCAGATATTGGATTTTCTAGGCAAAGATTTTAAATTAGCTATTACAAGTAAGTTCAAAGAACTAAAGGAAATCATGTCTAAAGATGGAAAGAAAGTATGATTAAAGAATTAAAGAAAGTGTATTTGTCTCATTATTAACTTGAAAGAGTTATTTATATGTTCTGGAGACAAATACATCATCAGACATTTGTTTTTAAGTCTTTTCTTCTAGCCTATGGTGATTTTTTTATAGTTTCAATTTTTTTATTGGAGTATAATTGGTTTACAATGGTGTGTTAGTTTGTGCTGTACAAGGAAGTGAATCAGCTATATGTATACCTATATCCCCTCCCGCTTGGACCTCCCTCCACCCCTTGATGAGCAGAAGTTTTCAGTTTTGCTGAAGGCTACTTTATCTTGTTTCTCCTTTATAGTTATCACTTTCTAGTGTCCTAGGTACATGCTGCTTCTCAAATTAATTTTTGTGTATAGTGTAAGGCATAAGGTTGAGGGTCCTTATTTTTTCCAACAATTTTTTTCCCAATTTTTGCAGAACCATTAAAAAAAGACTTTTCTTTTCCCCATTTAATTATTTGAATGTCCTTTTCAAAACTATTTGATTACAGAAGTGTGGGTCTCTTTTGGGAATCTATATATTTTTAAAGAAACCCTTTTTCCTCTCTTTATGCCAGCACTATACCCTCTTGATTACTGTAGCTTTATAATAATATTTGAAGTCAGGTAGTGTTAGAATCAGGTTTGTTCACTTTTTTTTTTCAAGATTTTTTTTTTATAACTGTTTGGGTTCTTTGCATTTCTGTATACATTTTAGGAGCAGTTTGTGAATTTCTATTGAAAAACATGGTGAGAGTATGATTTGGAATGAACTAAATCTATACATGAATTTGTGGAAAATTGATCTCTTAACAATATGGAGGATTCTAACTCGTGAACATTGCATATCTCTACTTTTTATATATTTCTGGATTTAATTTGCTCAATTGTATTAATAATTTTTGTGTCCATGTGAGATATTAATCTGTACTTTTCTTTTCTCATGTCTTTAAAAGTTTTGTTATGATAATTATCTTGGCCTCATAAAATGCTTTGGGAAATGATCTATCCTGTATTTCTGAAAGACCTTATATAAAATTGGTTTAAATTTTTTTGTAAATATCTGATAGAACTGACTGGTGAAAAAATGTGGGCTTGAGATTTTCTTTATGAGAAGTTTTGATAATTTGAGGTAATAGAATATATATATATATATATATGTATGTATATGTATATATGTATATATACATATATACATACATACCTCCAATTCCTGGCAAGAGGTCCTAAAACCCTTGTAATTTCCTAAGTGATAAGACCACTAGGAGAATCTTTTATCCTAATATTTGGTCTTTGATCTTGGTTTCTGACACCGAGTTCCTAAATCCTTAGAATAATCTGGGTGATAACAGTGTCTTTGGTTCTAAGGAGGCGAGTCTTGGTGGGCTCCTGGATGGGGGTCGGTCACCAGAAAGACCAATCCGAGATTAGAAGCTTGGAATTTTCATCCCAGCCCCCCTTTCTCCATAGAGGGGACAGTGGCTGGAAATGAATCCATGACTGATCATGCCTACATGATGAAGCCCACATAAAAATCCCCAAAGTGTGGGATTTGATTAGATTCCAGGAGGGTGAACATGTGCAGGTGTTGAGAGGGTGGCTAGCCCAGAAAGGGAGTGGGAGCTCCGCCCCTTTCCACTTAGCATCCCTATGTGTCTCTTCCTTCTGGATGGTCATCCATATCCTTCATCACATCCTTTTATGAAAAACTGGTCAATAGCAAGTAAACTCTTTCCAGAGTTCTGTGAGCCACTCTAGCAAATTAATTATACTTTTTATTATCATTCAGTTCAAAATATTTTCTAATTTCCTTTATATTGAGTCTTATTGTTATTTTAAAATGTATTGACATGTGTCACCTGCTGTGTTAGTCAAGGTTCTCCAGAGAAACAGGATATATCTATCTATCTATCTATCTATCTATCTATCTATCTATCTATCTCACATCATGGCTTATAAATGAGTTTGGTGAGTCCAAAAATCTGATGGGCGGGGTCGGCAGGCCGGAGAGTGGGGATGTAACAGGAAAGAGGTAAATCGGACTCCAGGTTCGGTCTGTGTCTTTGACTTTAACCTTTGCTTTTCGTTGCTTTTGTTATATAATCATACATAATGGTCTGCCTCAGGGAACCCTGCCCCACTGCCTGAATATTAAACCAAAGTGCCTTTGTACATCCGGACCCTGTCCACCTGTGGATGGATGCAAGAAAGAAGAAATTAACACGTCCCCTCCCCGAGACTGGCCATTCCAGGGGACATCTGCAAAACTTATGACCTTTTTACTTTACTTCCTCATCTCCTCCCCATCTCTGTGCTATAAAAGAAACCAGCATCCAAACCCCAGTAAGATGGTTTTTCAGAGACGTTAGTCTGCCATCTTCTCGGTCTGCTGGCTTTCTGAATAAAGTCGTATTCCTGGCCTCAACACCTCGTCTCCGATTCATTGGCCTGTCCTGCGCCTAGCAGAGCGAGCTTGGACTCAGTAACAAGGAGAGAGCTGTGATTTGAGTCCACAGGCTGTGTGCTCTAGAACCAGGAGGAACTGACGTTGCAGATGAAGTCTGAAGACCGTCTGCTAGAGGACTCTCCCGAGCTCGGGAGTGGTCAACCTGTTCTATTCAGGTCTTCAACTGACGGATGAGGCCTATACATGATGGAGGGCACTTTGCTTTACTCAAAGTCCACCAATTTAAACGTAAATCTCAATCAAAAACATCCTCACAGAAACATCCAGAATAAGGTTTGACCAAATATCTGGGCACCGTGGCCCAGACAAGTTGACACATAAAAGTAGCCATCACACTTGCTTTCCCAAACCAGAGCTTTGCAGTTACTTTACTGACGTTTAATTTAACCACATTGTGGTAACAGAACATGCTCTATGAGACTTTGGTCCCTTTAAATGTGCTGAGACATGTTTTACAGCCCAGCATATGGTCTATCCTGATGAACTATCCATGTACAGTTCAAAGGGTGTGCAGTTTATAGTTACTGTGTGGTTGACCGTGTTATCTAATTGTGCAATAAATTACTAAGAAAGTGGTGATAAAATCTCCAACTATGGTTGTACTTGCATCTGTTTTTCCATTTAGTTCTGCCGGTTTTGGCTTCAGGTATTTTGAAGCTCTTTTATTCAGTATGTGCATGTTTATAGTTATTTTGTCTTCCTGATAAATTGATCCTTTTATCATGATGAAAAGGTATTTTATCCTGATAATACTCCTTGTCTCAAAGTCTATTTTATTCTGATATCAATGTAGCCATTGCAGCTTATTTTGATAATAATATATATTCCATCCTCTTACTTTAAGATACTTACTTTAAGATACTTACAATATCTTACTTATATTTCATTTTATATTTATGGATATCTCTAGTAGCCAGAACAGAGTTGGGTCTCATTTATTTATTTTTTAATCCAGTCTCAGAATCTCTGCCTTTTACCTGGAGTGTTAATCCATTTACATCCAGTGTAATTACTAATATTATGTGGTTTAGGTTTACTCTTTTGTTTTTGGTTTTCTGAGGTTTTTTTTCTCTTTATTCCTCCATTTCTGCCTTATTTTGGGTTATGTAACTCCTCAGTTGGCTTTTTGACTATAGCACTTTGCATCATTTATTAGAGGTTGTTCTAGAGACTACAATGCATCCTTAATAACATTCTGCTTAGAGTTAATATTATACTATTTTACATAATAAGTAAGAAATGTACAATAGTATAGTTTTCTACACTACACTATTGTTACATATTGTAACTTTGTGCCATAGTTATTATATATTACAACTACATATGTCATTATCCCTATAATACTTGCTATAATATTTGCTTTAAATAGTCACATGTCTTGAATGAATTTAAAAATAAAATTATAACTTTTTACAGTAACATATATCATTTCTAGTGCAAGTTTTTCCTTCTGGTGTCTGTCCGGTGTCATTTATCTTCAGCCTGAAAATTTATTTGGCATTTCCTGTTATGCAGGTATACAGAACAAGAATAAATGCCTTTAAGTTTTTTTTTGCGGTACGCGGGCCTCTCACTGTTGCGGCCTCTCCCGTTGCGGAGCACAGGCTCTGGACGCGCAGGCTCAGCGGCCATGGCTCACGGGCCCAGCCACTCCGTGGCATGTGGGATCTTCCCGGACCGGGGAACAAGCCCGTGTCCCCTGCATCGGCAGGCGGGCTCTCAACCACTGCGCCACCAGGGAAGCCCTTTAAGTTCATTTTTGAAAACTATTTTTGCTTCATAAGAAATTCTGCTACATTGTTTTATACTGAATTAAAATTTCTGGAGAATGTGCCCAGGCATTGTGTTTTTCAGTACCTTAAGTGATTCTAACATACAGCCAGTCTGGGAATCAGAACAAAGAAATATGAAATTAAGCCTGAAGGAGGCTTAGTGCCAGGTCACTTGGTTTTTCTGGTCTTGAACAAACATTCACTTTGAGTGATTATAGAAAATAAGATCACACACACACACACACACACTTTCTCTAGGAAAGGTCGAGGTAACTAAGTAGAAGTCTCATATAAGAAAAAATGTTAAAATTTTCAGATTCAGATAGAGGAATCCACACTATTATCAATGTGTGGTCCTCCCCGGGGCATAGCTAACTGGTACATTTCCCTGTCAATCAAAGGGCATCGTGCCACCCAGGTCCTGGGTTAGGCAGAGAGACGATGACAAGTTATGTGACCTTGAGCAAGTTCTCAGCCCCAGTTTCTCTGTAAAATGGGATCAAAACCGACTAATTTTTAAGGTTATTATGACAACTAAAGATGGCAAGTAAAGCACATAGGATATAAGAGACCTTAGAAATGATATCTTTTTGCTCTGTACAAAGACTAGGAAGTGAATTTACTTTCCTTCTGTATCTTGACCCCAGAGAGAACAGATGTTTTTCTGTAAATAACCTCTCACAGGCGCAATTATTTACACGTCAGGCTCTGCTATTTGAAGGAGCTGTACACAAACAGTTATTTGTAGGGAAAGGAAATCTACCCTTCATTTCTACAACCCCAGTTTCCTAAGTTTCCTCTCTTAGAGGCTAAGAAAATAGTTTTCACTCTACCTACTTCAAAGATACTTATCACGGGCTAATGGCATGAAGACTCTATGAATGACAGTTGGCTCAATTGTTTTGAGAGTAACCTCAGATAATTTATTTTGTGAGCTGGCTGGGATCATTGCAGAGTTTTCCCATAATAGTAAAAGATCTTGAGAAATGAAACAAATAAACAAATATATGAAAACTATTAGTTAAAGAAGAGACACAGGAAAATAATTGTGGAAATACTGAGTGTTAGTAAGACTGGGAAATGATAGAATACCTGTCTCTGAGGAGCTTTTGAAAACGCTGTACCTTCTTGTACATCTGGGACAGTTGGTCTAGTAGTTGTAGTTTAGCCATCTTTGGAAAGAGGGATAGGAGAGACCAATGCATAGCCTGACCAGTCTGGGGAGCGTTGAACTCATTTCATTTAATGTGGCTTCAAACTGCAGCCCCAAAGAGGCGGCAGATGCGAGCGGGGAATGCTGAGCTCCAAGGCAGGCATCCATCCTCACCTCCTCTGCCCCTTTCTCCAGTCTCTGGTCGTCATCCTGGGACAAACCCCCAAAGAACCCACAAAGCTGTGCTAACATTGGCTTTCGATAAGGAGCCTAAGAAGCGCTTCCGCTCTTTCCAGTGACCCCCAGGCTTCAGGGGGGGGCCTGGAGTGGGCACGTGAGCCAGTTCCTGCACAAAAGAGCAAGTTGATGTGGCGTCTGTTTCCCGGTTTACACCAACCTGGGAGTCAAACTATGGGCACAGCAGTAAACAGTGGGCTCCGTGCTCACCCCCACCCGAGGCTCCCAGGCTTCTTCCGGTGGCCCTGGGAGTCTGGGGGTGGGTGGATCCGCTCTGGGGTCTCCACTCCTGGCCGCGCAGAGGTTTTGGTATCAGGCTGATGCAAGTTCATCCACATTTTTGCGTGTGTTAGCACTTCCTTTTTTATTGTGGGATAATATTGTATGGATGGACCATTCATCTGTAGATGGACACTTGTGCTATCTCACTTCGGCTGTTTTGCATAGAGCTGCTATGAACCTGTGCCAACTTGAATTTTTTGTCCCTATTTTCAGTTCTTTTAAAAGGCACAGAAGTTTCTTTAAACCAGTATTTTTAAAGAGTTTTGATTAGTTGTCAACATTAAAACTTACCTGTAAGTCTCTTTCTACATTTTCTTAAAATACTTCCTGGTTTTGGTCAGACTCCGCAGGGGATGTGTTCATTCCTTCTTTCCTGCAGCCATTCACACGTGGGCCTGGTCAGGATGTTTCCTGTGAGCTAAACAAAGGTATTTTAGCTTAAGACACAGGCATGGGAGGCAGGGTTCCTGGAGATGGGCCGTTATGTATACTTTAAGCCATAGGCAACATTCCTTTAGTGATTAACTTGTAGCTAAAGCAATAGAATACAAAGGTTACAGCAAAGGAAATGATCCAGTGCGGAGTCAGGTTTGCCCTTCCCTGTTACACACGGATGTTCAGAGTAGCTTTATTTGTAATAATCCCAAACTGGGAACATCCCAGGTGTCTGTCAGTGGCTGAATAGTTAGGCAAGCTGTGGTCTGCCCACACAATGGGACATTATTCAGGAATAAAATGGGATTTTGTTGATGCAACTACCTGGATGAATCTCCAGAGAATTATGTTGAGTCAAAAAAGGCAATCCCAACAGTTACATACCGTTTGATTTCATTTACATGAGGTCTTTTCTTAAATTGAAGTATAGTTACAATGTGGTGTTAATTTCTGCTGTATAGCAAGGTGATTTAGTTCTACGTATATATATATATATATATTTTAATCTTCTTTTCCCTCATGGTTTATCTCAGGCTATTGAACGTAGCTCCCTGTGCTGTACAGGAGGGCCTTGGTGTTTATCCATCCTATAATAATCGTTTGCATCTGTAATCGTGTGTATCTTTTACATACATTCTTGATGTGATAAAATCATAGAAATGGAGAGCAGATTAGGGTTTGCCAGGAGTAAAGGAGTGGGTGGGGCTGCAGAAACCTGGTTGTAGATAAAAGGGCCGCGGCATGGGGGGAGGCGGGGATGGACTCATCCTGTGTCTTGACTGAACCCATGTCAGTTTCCTGGTTGTGCTTACGGTACCATCATTTTGTAAGATGTTACCATTGGGGGAAACTGGGTAAAGGGTACATGGGATCTCTGTAGTATTTCTTACAACTGCATGCAAATTAGCAGTGATCTCACAATAACAAGCTTAATTAAAAACAACAACAACAGAGGTATGGGCACACAAATCTGTATGATTAGCGACAGAAGGTCCGAGGTTCCTTCTACTTCTGACACACAGAGCTTCTAGCACAGGGAACGTGGTCTCTCTTCCGCCCAGAGTCCGTTGGCCATTTGGGGACCAACCTTTCTTGTTGCTGATGGACATTTCTGAAACCCAGTCACGGCTGCAGTCACTCAAATGAACACTTATCCCCAATAGGAAATATGGGGCAATGGTTGTGAAGAGACCTCTGTGTTTCTCTAAACTGTTGAGACAATTCATGGGCTTCTCTTCCTCCACAGAACCCGATTTGACCCTTGCAATGGAAGCATGGGCTGGGAACACAGCCATCGTGGAGCGATTCTAAAGAGCATCTCTCACCTCTAGGTTCCACCTATGTAAGGCCACGTAAAAAAGGCAGAGGGGAAATTCTAAGCTGTCTCGACAGACGGACCCTAGCGACGGCAACACATCTACGCAACAAAGTGTGTGACCAGGGAGACTGAGTTCTTCAAGGCTCTAATTATGATTCTGTCACAAGATCAAGAACCTTCCATAAACTTCTGCTTAGTTACTGTTCCAGTGAGCTGATTACAGGAAATTAAAGGCAATTGGCACATCTATATGACGTAAGGATTCAGCGCAACTTAGCTGGTGATGGTCTTGGAAATACAGTATTAACCAGAAATTTAAAACCCCTCAGCTTTTAACAACATTATTTCATTTTATGGAACAATATGGATTTGTTTATGGCCTTGACCATCCACTGATTTATTTCGCAAACATTTATTTGATGCTTACGTTATTCTCACCCACTGTTATCCAGCAAGGCCTTGTATTTTCGCATCTACACTTTCATGGAAGCCTTTGATTTTTGGCAAACAGTCATCCCAATATATTGAAACAAGAAAAAAGGGAAAGAAGGTCTCAAAAACATATTCTTTCTCTTCTGTTCATGCTTTCGTAATATTTGACATGAATAGAAATGATCTTTAGGTCCTGCATGAGTAAACATTACAGAATAAAGGGGAAAGATTCCTCAGCTCAGAGCTGGGTTCCCTACACGGAGGGTTTAGATATCTTTGCATTTTTATTTCAATAACTTCCCTCTGATGAGTCCATGTTTGCTGTGCCAATAGTTTCATTTTCAAATAAGGTATCTTGTACGTGGCAAATCTCAGAAAAGTCTCGTTATTTTCCTGATTATTTTCATTACTTTCACTGTTGCTTTTCTGCTGACATGGAATCAGTTAAATTGTTCTCAAGTCTAGCTTAGACTGAGATGTTTGTGCTGAAAAATATATGCACTGAAAAAGTAATGCTTACTAGGAACCATTTTGTCCACAATTATGTCCTCTTCTTTTTTATGTAAAAGTTTATATTCTGTGCAACAATTTTCTTAGATTTTAATGTTTCATTAATTGAATCCACTCTCCAAAATTTTCATCTACGAATTTTGCTCCCTCTTGGACCAAACTTACTGAAGGTGAACTGCCATTTTCTCTCCCCCTCCCACAGAACTCGTCATGTAGAGAGGATGCTAATGAGACGTGACTGGGGAAGGGTGCACAGGTTTATTATACGGGCTCAGATTGGCAGCCCTCTGATACACACAACACAGGCACACACACGCACACGCACACACACACACACAGAGCCAGGCCTGATCAAAGACTTCCATTTGGTTGGACTTGGCAATGATTTTGAAATGTTGACAACTGTCAAATTAAGATCACCCAAGCCATTTCACAGGCTCAAATCTGGATGCGGATCTCAGAACAGAAGGAGAGAGCTACTGGCTCCTGCCCAAGTGACTTTATCATTTATCATTGGGTTAGCGATGCTTTATGAAATGGAGCCAGAGCAAACTCTAGAAATCCTTTCTTTTCACAATTACCTTGATCTGAAGGAAGAAAATAGATTTGTCTTTTATCTAAAATGTGCAGATAAGGAGCTTGGTTAGGTTCCTTTAATTTATGTTTTTCATGCTCCCCTTTCTTTCCCCACCAGCCTGGGGGAAGCATCATGTCTTTCAGTGGGCAGGGCAGGGTGGGGAGATGGGGCGAGGCGGGATTAGTTCTCCAGGTCTCTGAACGGCTGCATTTCCGTATTCGGTCATGGTGATGTATCCTGTTGCTACACATCCGGTGATGCCCACTTTTCACTGTCCGTCCTAGGTGAAATCTTCATGTGTCTCTTGTCTTCCTCTTGATTTTAAGCCTGTTAAGAGCGATGACTGTGTCCTCTCTATCTTGGTCAGTATTTTTGCACCCAGCACAGCATCTGCCCAGAGTAGGGACTGAATAAGTGATACCAACACACGGAGAAGAACAGATGATTTGGGTGCGTGAGAATGAAACGTGGTTTTTCTTGAGTGGCCATCTTGATTGGAACTGTAGCAGAACAGAGACATTCAAATTATTTACTGAAAACCGTTTCTTTGTAATGTTAGATTAGTTATCTATCAGCAGATGACTCAGCTGACATTTGAACGGAATCCTTTTAGTTAGAAAAAATGAATATTCTGTTTCCAGGAGTGATTCTGGTCAGCACAGTTATCCCAGACTTCAAGTTGAAGGTCTGGGAATCTCTCTGCACACACAGTAGATGCCGGGAGAGTGCTGTCTGGGAAGAAGCCAGGCCACGTGCTGCTCAAAGCCCTTCATCCCAGCAAGAAGTTCCAGGTTATCAGTAAATTCATATCCAGGGAGTCGTAGAAATTAAACCCCCAACTAACTTCACGATCTGTTGTTAGGTATGCAAAGCCACTCAGGTCAAAACTGTAAAGCTCGTCCGACAATACTCCTAATACGCTCCTGCAAACCTCCCACGCCTCTGAGTTTCTGGAAAAAAAAAGCAGCAATACCATTTTGGACTGCTTGTGTGTCAAGACCACAGGGTGTCAGCTGTGCAAATCGAATGGTAAATTAAACAATAGTTATGAAAACGCCTGGAATGGTAATACTGGTACAGTCAAGATGAAGTGCTGAAATCATCATCTTTGGAAATAATGAACTCCAATGCGGTGTGTTGGGTAGATCAGATGTAAAAGAGAGTATGTACTCGAAGTGAAGCGGATTCATTTGTATTCAGTACCTTAGTGGGCTTGGAAGTGAGATGTGGCTTCTTTAAAAGAAACACATTATTATACCATTTGCTTTAATTAAATAATTCTTTGTTTTTCTGAGTGCCAGTAACTCAAAAATTATCCAGAACCAGAACTCACTCCTTTAAAAAAAAAAACCTCAAAATCATTTTAATAAAATGTGAGTAATGAGTGTACAACTGTGATTGAACAGCAAACAAATCGTCCCCCCAGTTCTAGGGCTTTTGGTGGGAGAGGGTCTGGCAGACCCGGGGATGGGAGGCTCGGCCACTGGGAAAGCGGGAAAGTTCCACTGGGTGCAGTAGGGGGTCCTGGCGGCTGCTCTCCAAGCCCAGCTGACCCCTCGCTCCTGAGTAATGACACGGAGAAGGCGTGAGGAGCGCTGTAGCCGGCTCCGACCACAAGGTGTCGCTGCACTGCTCGGTGTCTACCGGCGTCACCGCGTGTCCTGCTCCCGGGATCAGCAGTGCCTTTAATTTCTGGGTACACGGCTCGGCTCTCCGGCATCTTTATTGGAGGTGAGGCACAGGGTGCAGGAGGAGGGCGGGGGAACTCTTCCTGTCTACATCCATGTAAATCGCAACATCTTTTAGGAGTTCCGCGGTATGGTACCCTGGAAACGCAGCAGGGGCTGCAAAGACGGGAAGTATGAACAGGCGTCAGCAAAGAGTCAGTGACCTGCACCAAAACGGAGCAAATCCACACACTGATCCTGAGCCACACGCGTTTGAACATCACCAGTCCCTTTACAGGAGGATTTGTGGTCAATAAATACAGCACCTGTCTGTCTTTTCATTTTACAGATCTTTCCATTAAGTACGTGTGGGGAGAAATCGTGTTCGATTAGAGATCACGGTATGTTGGGATCAAAAGAACTGGGGTTTGAGTCCTGGTTCTGTCCAGTCTGTTTTGGCTTCCTGTCCTCGGGTGAGTCATTTATCATCAATTCCTTTGTTTCAGAGGCAGAGCTGGCAGGACCGGGCAGGGAAGGGAGGGGGTCTGCATCCCCACTGTTATTCAAGGGTCAACTGTACACGTGTGTGGAGAGCCTTTTGGTCCCAAGAGTAGGATTTGACAACTTCTATTACATTTTGGTGAATAAGGTCTAATGCCAGTGTGTCTTCCCTGGTGACCTTCAAACGTTAGGGGTGTTTAGGTGGTCAGAGGGTTAACAAGGGCTGGACGCTTTGTCCCATCAGAGAGTGGCAAATTAAGTGTCAGCAGTGCATGTGGACTGGATCTCAATGCAAACACAACAAACACAACGGGACTCTGAGTCATGCTTCAAAGTGCCAGAACCTTCCCTCCTTTAGAGATGCCACCCAGGCCGGGGCCCAGTGTCTTTGCCCTTCTTCCTGGGGCCTCTCTTCCTGCTTCCCCTCCCCACCCAGCAGGGGAGTCTGGCTCCGGGAATAACAGACATTTTATTCGTCTCACCCGAGGAGGACAATTGTTCAAGCCCAGTTTTCCTGGGAAGGGCAGAAGGGCGATTTTGCGAACCCCAGAACTGTGCAGTTCATGGGGACTTGAGGGTGAGACTTGTGGTCCCGGCAGGTGGCCGCCTGGTCTCAGCACAGGGGGGCCCACCCTCGTGATGGAGGCCTTGGCCGCCAGAGATCCGTCTCCTAGTTATTTCCTCCTCTCCGCTGTAAATCACGCTCCCCAAAGCGGCAGGATCTTCTTTCACACTTAGAACCAAGCCCGTCTTTTAAACCGGTCACCTTGACAGGATAGATAAACTTTTGAAAAAAATGGCTGCAGGCTTATCTGTCTCTCTCCCCAGGAAAGGGGCGTAGGGGCTCACACAGTTATATGGCAGGAGGATAGGACACCCGACAGAGTGTCAGGGTGCAGAATGGTGTCCTTCCAAACGGGGAGCGGTGAGGGAGGTGCTATTAAAATTGTGTACATCGAAAATAATATAATAAAATTACAAAACAACATATATTTTGTGGGTTAAATCTTTAAGCAGTGTATTCTTACTCTGACCCAACTATCAGGGGTTCAAAATCAGTTTCTGCGTAGTTACGTTTTTTCTTTTCTGAACGTTCGAATGCCTCCCGAAGAGTCAGTGGTTCAGTGGCGCGCCTGGAGCCGCATTGCCTCTTATGAGTGGTTCAGCCCTGATTAGAAGTGGATTGGGGTTCGTTCTGCATGACAGTTATCCAATTTTTAAAAACCCTATTGGATATTCTTAGGCCTAATGTACATGTACTTTGATGGAGGAACTGTGACTAGTGAGTATCCAGTAAGAGCACAATAAAATAATGTACATGTACTTTGATGGAGGAACTGTGACTAGTGAGTATCCAGTAAGAGCACAATAAAATAATGTACATGTACTTTGATGGAGGAACTGTGACTAGTGAGTATCCAGTAAGAGCACAATAAAATAATGTACATGTACTTTGATGGAGGAACTGTGGCTAGTGAGTATCCAGTAAGAGCACAATAAAATAATGTACATGTACTTTGATGGAGGAACTGTGGCTAGTGAGTATCCAGTAAGAGCACAATAAAATAATGTACATGTACTTTGATGGAGGAACTGTGGCTAGTGAGTATCCAGTAAGAGCACAATAAAATACTGAACACACAGTCCAGGCAGACCTTGTTTTATTGTGCTCTGCTGTATTGCATTTCACAGGTATTGTGATTTTTTTTTCCCATTTGAAGGTTTGTGGCCACCCCGCACTGAGCATTTCTATCAGCACCATTTTTTTTCAGCAGCATTTGCTCATTTCACGCCTCTGTGTCGCATTTTAGTAATTCTCGTGATATTTTAAACTTTTTCATTATTATTATACTTGTCACGGTGATCTCTGATCAGTGATCTTTGCTGTTACTACTATGACTCATGGAAGGCTCAGATGATGGTTAGCATTTTTTAGCAATAAAGTATTTTTAAATGAAAGTATGCCCTTTTCCTTCGACATAATGCTATTTCCCATTTTAATAGACATTATGAAAGTAACTTTTATTCACACTAGGAACCCCCAAAACTTGTGCGACTGGCTTTATTGTGATATCTGCTTTATTGCGTGGTCTGGAACTGAGCCCATGACATCTCTGAGGTCTGCCTTTAATAGCACACGGGATTTTTCTTGGCCTCCATGGATCTGGGTGATCAAATACCCCGCGAGTATCTGTCAAGGTCATGGTGGGCCTTGTCTTGTCAGGACGGCCATCCTCACCACGGGCAGCAAGACCCTCGCGCCACTGCTGAGTTGTTCTGTGATTCATTGCTTCACAGAGCTACAGAGTACAGCTGTGGCCTGGAGGTTTCCCCAAAGTATGTACAGTACAACCAGAGGTGTTAGTGTCCCAGAAGGTGATGCATTGCCACATGGGCCCCTCTTCAGGGCCACCCTTTTCCCAAGGGCAGCGTGCTAAAGCCCGTCAGGACTCTAGGTTCTCATGATGGACGGGGACCTCAGTCTTGTATGTTATGTAAACAGTGATGTCCCTCCAAGTCATTCACAACCTGGCACAGCAGGGCCCCCAACTTCCTTTCTATCCCTGTTTCCTGATGGTCCTTATTGTGGGTTGAATTGTACCCGCCAAAAAGATTTGTTGAAGTTCTGATTCCCTATGAATGTGACCTTGTTTGGAAATAGGGTCTTTGCAGACGTAATCAGGTTAAGAAGAGGCCATAACTGAGTAGGGTCGGCCCTAACGCTTCTAAGAAAAAGACAGTTTGGACACAGACACGCAGAGGGAGCGTGGCCATGGAAGACGGAGGCAGAGACTGGAGTTATACTGACACCTCGGAGTGGTGCTCTGACGGTGGCCTCAAAGCACTAGATGCTGAAGAAGCAAGGAAGGACCTTCCACCCGGGCCTTTGGAGGGAGCAGGCCCATACCTTGATTTTGGACTTCTGGTCTCCAGAAGGATGAGACAATACGTTTCTGCTGTTTTAAGTCACCTGGCTTTTGGTAGTTTGTTCCAGCAGCTCCAGCAAAGGAATACACCCCATTATACATACATTACGCTCTCATGAAACCCAGGTCCATCAGGTTCCCTGGCCGGGCTCCACACTGCCCCCCAAGGCAACCTTCCTCTGCCTCTTCTTTCTTCCCCATCACCTCTCCTCCTGCCAAAATCCCATTCATCATTCGAGCTCCATCTCAAAAGCCTCCTCTGTGAAGACTTCTCTGATCTTACATACGCTGAAGAATTCCTCCTCTCTAAATTCCCACAGGACACTGAACTTTCCTCATAGCGTTTGTATTCTGCATTCGATGATATTTATCTCTTCTCTGTATCTTATCTCTATGAGATTAAAAGGTCTTTGAGGGCAGAATATGTACATTTTGTATTTTGCGTTCCCTAAAGCATGTCACACGCACGCAGGAGGGCATCGAAATATTGATAAATTGAAATAGCTTAATTCTGGATCGACACGCTATTTGGAAATGACCAATGCCTTCGATTCTTTCAATACTCATTCAGTTTGATCTGTCTGGTTAGTTCTCCCTTCTACGTGGCTAGTTCCATGCAGCCTTAGGAATGGACCATCTGTCAGAGCGCTGGGATACGGCAGATGTCCAATGAATATTTGTTGAGTGTTTGGATGCATTTATGCTACTATGACTAAGAGATAATGCTCACCCTGGAAAAGCTTCTAGTCTAGCGGGGAACAAGTATTTCAACCGAGTGCGGAACACATGGTGATAGACTTGCACGGTTTCTCCATAGCAGAGAAGCTCCTAGCTCAGCCCCGCAGAAAGTTAGAAAATCCCTGAGGGGCTGGTGCATGAGCTGAACCGTGAGTGACAGGAAAGACCTGGGTGGGTGAAGAAATGAGGGGGGTCAGGGAGGTGTGGAAGGAAGGGACGTGCTCTGGACACGTGCTCGGCATTTTCCACTTTATCTCCTAACACAAAGCAACCTTTTCTAGTGCCTTGTGTATTTATTCACATTGATGAATCCATTGATCAGGCCCTGGACATGGTCAGATTTTAAAAGAAGGGGTGCTCAGGGCAAAAGCCACAGGTGAGTGTGCAAACAGGACATGACGACCTTGGAAATGGGTTGAGGTGATGGATTTGGAACACTATGAGCGGTCCTGCGGGCAGATGATAAACTTTGATCGTTTTGCTAAATACACATAGAAAATGTACGTCAAATTCACAGGACGTTGAAAGAAATGATTTCAAACTCCTGTTCGTGTTGACCTCTGTACACAAGTTACACAGAATATTCTTCAGACCAGAAGTGTGAACCTGAGTGAATTCTCCTGGCCACAAGCAAAATTATGATGAAAATGATGATGGCGATGATGGTGGTAACGCCACCATTGGTACCTACAAGCATCATGAATGACGTGAACGGGCCTTGAACTGCTTAAACTGTTCTAAGACCTGTACATATATTATTTCATTTAATTCACATATAGCTTAGGTGAGCTGTATTTTCATATCAGCTTAATTTGATTTTAATGTAATCTAATAATCTAAATTAATTTAATTAACTAAATTAAGCTTTAATTAATTTAATTTTTGTTAAAAAGTTAAATTTCTTTTTTTTTTTTTTTTTTTTTTTGCGGTACGCGGGCCTCTCACTGCTGTGGCCTCTCCCGTTGTGGAGCACAGGCTCCGGATGCACAGGCCCAGCGGCCATGGCCCACGGGCCCAGCTGCTCCGGGGCATGTGGGATCTTCCCGGACCGGGGCATCTGCATGGGCAGGCGGACTCCCAACCACTGCGTCACCAGGGAAGCCCCTAAATTTCAATATTTTAATTTAGTTGACACGCAGCTTTAGGTAGGTAGTATTCGTGTCTCCATTTCATAGATGAGGAATCAGGGATTCCGAACATCTTGCCCACGACCACAACGCAGCTCGTGCCGGTGCAGCTGTGGTCTCCGGCTCCCTACGGGCAAAGCTCCGCGTCCGCAGGGTCGTGACAGCAGCATGAGTGTTGGGCTCTGGGGGCTGGTAGACCTGGCTTCGAACTCTGGCTCTTTTCTGGATGTGCAGTTTTGGGTGATTTGCTGAAGATTCTGCACCTTAATTTCATCCTTTGTGAGAGCAGCAAGCACTGCCCCCTCGTCCACTTGCCACCAGGATGAAATGGGGTGAAATCTATTCGATGCTCTGTTTTTCAAAAGTAACATCTTAGGACGTTCGTTGTTTGAACTCTTGTTCAAGTCTAAGAATCGTTGATACAAATGAACCTATCTACAAAACAGACTCACAGACATAGAGAACAGACTTCCTTGCCGAGGGGGGACAGTCGGGGAGGGATAGATTGGGAGTTTGGGATTAGCAGATATAAGCTTTCATGTATAGAATGGAGAAACAACAAGGTCCTACTGTACAACACAGGGAACTATATTCAATATCCTGTGAGAAACCAGAATGGAAAAGTATATGAAAAAATATATATATGTGTATAACTGAATCACTTTGCTATACAGCAGAAATTAACACAACATAGTAAATCAACTCTACTTAAATAAAATTTAGAAAAAGATAAAAAAGACATAAGAATCACTGATGGAAGAATGTAGTAAAAGGAACGTAGAATTTGGACACAACACATTCAAGTCCCTGGTTCGCCGTAGCTGCTGGACCTCGGGCAACGTAGTTAGCGCTCTGTGGCTCATGCTGAAAACATTGACCACGCTGGGCTGTTTGGAGCTGCTCAGGAAGGTGGCGGCCTGCCTTCTAGCAGAGCTCAAAGAGGCACTAACAAGAATAGCCACCGTTTGTCACTTTGTGTTTACACCACAACTTTGAGGTAAGTGGGGAAGATGCTAGAATTCCCATCATGGTCGACAACAGAAGCTCAGAGGAACACACCCATTTTCCCCAATCTCCTACCAGGTCCGGGTGTGTACCCTTCAGCTGTGCCAGGTGGCTTTCTGAGTTTATTTCCTCAGTGGGCCCTTATTTCCCTCCGTTTGTGTACCCCAGGGCTTAGATGTGTGTGTGGCCAGAGGTCCACAGAGAGCCCAGGGCAGGGCTGCACACTGGATCTGGACTTTCTCATCATCCAAGGCACCCCTTCATGATTCTTTTATTTCGCTTCCAACTGGCACCATCGGCTCCCAGTTTTAATTCTATGGGCCACATTGTTTGCAGTTTATTGTACGGGATTATGTCTTCCCGGTTCATGAGGGTTGTTTGGACCTCTCTCTAGAATGTTCTTTGCTTTGTTTTGGGGGCAGGGATTATGCCCTATATTTCCATGGGTCTCCGTGGTTAACGCCCTTTGACCCATAGTTGTAGGTGCTTAGTAAACCCTTTTCCGTGAAGTCAGGGAGCTCATACTGAACCTCTGATCTCGCCCAGTGTGCTGGGCCTTCTCGAGGCGGGTGGAGGTTTCATGAGGAACTGGGATGCCCCCTGATGCAGGTTGACGGGCAAGGACCTGATGGAAGATGGTTCATGACGGAACCACTTTCCCAAAGGTCATAATCAAGATTGTCTTACTGGGCGACATAATCGGTAACATTTGAAGAACTCAGATCCCAGGGTGTCCTGATTCTCCACGTCACTTTTAGGAGGGATACTAGTCACGCAAATGAGTGTCACTTGCATCATTTTATGAAGAAGAAACTCACTGGGAAACTCCGAAGTTCTCTGTGAGCCGCGAGGCCATCTGAACTGGCCCAAACCCTTCTCATGAATTATTCTCTCTGGCCGGGGAATTACTCTTACTTGAATTTTTCCAGCTGGAACATTCATAGTACAAACTAAAATTTCCTTTCTGGGTTCACTTTTGTTTGTCTCTTTACAGGTAAAAAATAAAGAATAAAAGTGTTGCGCCAACATGGATGGATCTAGAGATGATCATACCAAGTGAAGTAAGTCAGACAGAGAAAGACAAATACCATATGATATCACTTACATGTGGAATCTAAAAAATGACACAAATGAACTTATTTGAAAGACAGAAACAAACTCACAGACATAGAAAACAAACTTACCATTACCAAAGGGGAAAGTGGGGTGGGGAGGGATAAATTGGGAATATGGGATTAGCAGTTACAAACTACTATATATAAACTAGATAAACAAGGCCCTACTGTATAACACAGGGAACTATATTTAATATCTTATAAAAAATGTAATGGAAAATAATCTGAAAAAGGATATATGTATGTATATATATAGATATATATTTATGTGTATATATCAATATCTATCTATCCATCTATCCCCAAATCACTTTGCTGTATACCTAAAACTAACATAACACTGTAAATCAACTATACTCCAATAAAAAGATCAAGAATAAAAGTGGGTATGGAGGGCTTCCCTGGTGGCACAGTGGTTAAGAATCCACCTGCCAATGCAGGGGACACGGGTTCGTGCTCTGGTCCGGGAAGATCCCACAGGCCGCGGAGCAACTAAGCCCACGTGCATAACTACTGAGCCTGCGCTCTAGAGCCCATGAGCCACAACTACTGAAGCCCGCGCGCGCCTAGAGCCCATGCTCCTCAGCAAGAGAAGCCACCGCAGTGAGAAGCCCGCGCACCGCAATGAAGAGTAGCCCCCGCTCGCTGCAACTAGAGAAAGCCGGCGCGCAGCAACGAAGACTCAACGCAGCCAAAACAAAACAAAACAAAGTGTGTATGGAAATCCTAATCATGAGAGTGTTTCCTCCCTCAGACCTCCCCTCTTCCCCCCACTCCTTGGCCCCCCTCCCCACTCCCTTCCTCCCTTTTTTATCTTTCTTTCTTTTTGTGCCTTTTTTATCAGATGGAGATGAAATAGACAAGCCCTGGAAATTCACAAGGCTCTAATTTCCCGACCCCCTTGTGAGGAGCGAAGCGGGTGGTGTCCTCACAGCTGGGGTGGAGGGCTGGAGTACCCTCTGGCTCTAACTCTTCTGCACCAGTGCCGGTTCCCTCCGTGGCACTGACAGCTCCATTAGCCCCATGAGCGGGGCTGCCCGCAGGCTGGGGTGCCGTCCTGCTCCCCATGTGCTGTGCGCCTGGGCGGTGGCATTACCCGCGTTGGCCCACCTCCAACTGGTCCCATGGGATCTCACAGGATTTTTGTCTTAAATGCAACCAGGAGGCAGGACAATAAGCTTTTTTTCTGGGAAAACTCCCTCCCTCCCCCAGCCCTCCACTACAGAGCCATCATCCTTTCAGTGTCCTAATGGTGCTTCAGACAAAGATCAAAGTCTCCCAGATAAGCGCTCTTTTACACAATGTTCCTGACACTCCATTTTGTAAACAGTTTTTTTGGGGGGGTAATAGAACGTGTAAACATGCCGAGTTAGATGGACGGACTGTCACATTTCTCTCTCATCTTCCCCTCTTTGGCTGCAGTGACCAAGGACGCAGGGCTTCCCTGACTTGGCCAAACTCAGCCTGTCTCTTTCTTGCACACGCAGAAAAAAAGTGCGCGGAAAAATGTAGAACGAATGTCCCCTCCCCCCCACGAGGCCACCTCAAACTTGCGTTTCCTTTGGCATTTGATGGCGTTTTGGCTTTTCTCTCTTTACGTCATTTGTGAAACCTGCCTCTGCTCAGCGCCCCTCCTAACAAACCAGGCAACAACCGACGTCCCAGTCACTGGAATCGCTCCGCAAAAGTAACGCATAACAAAAACACAAAACAAATGGAAGTTGAAGTCTTTGCCGGTTTCTGTTATAGTTTCTCCCCAAATCTGGGACAATCAGACGCACAGATATAAAACTGCAGAGCACCGTTGAACACTGCGAGGACAGATCTTTCAGATCTTTTTTCCCCCCTTTTTTCGGTAATTGCAAACAGATTGTGATTATGCTGGCGACTCAGGTTTTTGCTTCTTTGCGTTTGTGCCTGCCGAGCTCGTGCACAAGAAAGTCACTGTGTGCTGGCTGGGGGAACAGCAGCTGTCTACACCGTCACCACCTGAGGGCATCTTTTCGGGGGTTTTATGGTTTTCTTTTAATCTGTAAGACAGCCGGCACCTTCCTCGCTCGGTGGAGGTGAAGTGGCTGTTGGCGGCTCGTCTGGGGCGTGAGGGTCCCTGCTGCTTTCCACCTTTGCTCCAGCGGGCCCTCATCTGGAGCCGGGGGTGCGCGGTGTGTGTGTCTGTACTGGAATCAAAAGGATTTCTGGAAGCTGATGGCCGTGCCTGCTCCCCACGGCCTCCGGGGGCCCCGCGTGTTCTCGTCCCGGCCTGCCTGGCGGCCTGGGAACTTCACTCTCTAGATCCTGGGCCAGGACGTCTGCTCCCCAGAATTGGAAGGCTGAGGAGGGGGCTCCCTGTGGGGAAAGGGAGGGGAGATGGGAGCTTAGAGAGCCCTGGTTGATTGACAGGGCCCAGGCCAGACCCCTCCGGTCCTCCCCGCGTGTCCTCCTCTGCCCTGATAATGTCACCTCTCTGCCCCCGGGAGCTGTAAAGTGGGACGTGGCGGCTGGAGGGCCCGGAGTTGGGGGTCAGCCTCCCCACCCCCTAGTTATTGCTCCATTGGCATTTTTCACCGGTTTCCTTGAGTCTCCTTTGTCCATTCTTGGTCACCAAGAAACAGGAAGGCTTACCTTTAGCCTGGTGCTGCGACTTCCCTAACTCTCAGCCCAAATCTCCCACGTTTACCCAAGAGAGGAGGCCCTGACCTGTTCGCTGGGTCTGCACAGCCTTCTCGAGGTGCTCCGTACAATTCAGTGCGAATTCCAAAGTCCCAAAGTGTGCTACGTCCCTGGCCTTGTTTTTTATGAGTGTCATTAAGGCCCAGCTGGGGCGCCTGGAGGCCCCCTGACCTGCCAGTACAGACTTGTAAGTGTTTCTGAGCCCTCACTGCTTCCACTAGATCCCCGCCGTCCATCTGGGCAAGATGGGAGCCTTTCACTCTGTGTTACAGGCCTGGTCCCGCTCTTTTGCATGAAAATTTTTCATTAAAAAAAAAATATATATATCCAAAGAGCCAAATTGCTGAGTGAGCAAAGGACGGGGCGGCCTCCCGGCGCTGGGAGCCCCTGCAGACATGCTCGGGGGCCGGGGTGGCCCAAGAAAAATGAGTCGATGGTCTCAGCCCGGTCCCTAATGAACGGTAGTAGATCACATCACCAAAACCAGACGCGCATAATTTGGCACCAGTGACAGCTGCCTCCCCACCGAAGCGCGGTGCTTTCATGTCTGGACTAATGTGAAGCCTGGAAGTATCTCTGGCCATAAGCTGTAAGGAGGGAGCCGGTGGGAGGAGGGGGCAGGTGCTGCCGCGGTGTCCACGGAGGCCAGGCATGGGGTGCTCCAGCCCCTGGCGGGCGTCCCACCCCTGCACCCCAAGGGCACCGCGGGCCAGCAGGCCCCTCCCCGTGGCACTGGCGGCCACGGGGACAAACAACCATAAATCAGGGCCATCCTGATGAAATCAACATGGATGGCAAGTAAGTTATTAGCCGCCTGTGAAACTAATTGTGATACCGATATACTCATTTTTGCAATGTCTTTCAAACACCAGTTGTGATGGGAAACAGCTGTTAGATCCAGGGGAAAAAAATAAAAGGAAAGAAAGAAAAGACGAGAGCTTCGAATACGAAATCATAATAATGTCTGTCTTCTCTGTTCCCTTGCACAAAGGCGCTTGGATTCCCTATTCTCCTCGAGACAATGACTCCCGGCAGGGGGTCAGCCTGGATGAGCACAGGATTGCACGGCAAGTTCATCTGCTGAGGGGAAGGAGACGAAAGAGAAAAAAGGATCCCGTCTTCTAATGTGGGGGGATGGGGACGGGAATGGCACGTTTAAAATAGGTTAGAGATTCAGGCTAAAAGCAGCAGAGGTCACAGGGAATTTGAGCAGAGACGTTATAAATTGTACCGTTTGTCTGCTGGCTTCATTTAGAAGCGCATGGTGTAAGGAGAAGGGATTGGAATCTTCATTTAAGGAAGCCGTAAGGTAGATAATTAACCTGTTTGGAAGGTTTGAGATGAACTGTGGAGGAAAGGTCTGCCCCCAAAGCCGGTGACGTCTGTCCCGGCCAGAGGACCGGCGTCGGGGGGAGTATCTGCCTGCTCTCACCACCTCCCCTTCCCTTTTCTGCCTGCTTCTACCCCTCTCCTTCCTTAGAATCAGGGCCTACTGTTAGTACCTTGAGAAAAGAGGGGAACTCACAACCAGAGTAATATTCCCTCCCCCAGCCTTTCCTGGGCCCCTGTTTGTTCTCCGGAAATGTTTATGGACAACATCGTAGAAGACATTTTTTCCAGTTTATAAGGCCTGTGTCATCACACAATGGGTCATAAATGATGCCCCCTGTTGTGGAGAAACAGGAAGTCATCCTCGCTCGGGTGCTTGCTTACAGGCAACTTCCTGGGCGCCTGGGGGAGGGGCCACACCCAAGACCCTCACCTCCACGGAGAGCTGGGGTTGAGTGTCTCCACTTCTGGGGCCCTTAAAAATTCCATTGGCCTCAGAAAGGGTCGAGACCCTTTGTCTTGCGCAGGGTCTCCCCGAGAGCCCTTTTTATCTCAGCAAGGCAATACGTGAACTTAAAATACGGATGCCTGTGACATGGACCAGCCCCTCATGGCTCTGACCGTGAACAGGGTCCCTCATCCCCTCCCACTTGCCAAGTGAGGACCTAGCCCTGGGAGACCACTTGGTTGTTGCATTCTGCACTTGACCTTGGGGTCAAGGTTGACAGACCGCTAGGGTTTCCCGGGTCCCAGCGGCAGCAGGTATGGGTGTGTTTGCCTACGCGTGGCTGGCTGTGCTTTCCTCTCTCCCTTTGCTTCCTCTGGCCCCTACAAAACGCACAGAGAGTTCCAGCGACGGGGTTGGTTTCCTTTCTTTCTGACCAGCGACGTGCGCTCCTGGTGCCCTGAGTGGCTGTCTCGGCCACGCGGAGGCCTCCGTCCTGCTCAGAGGCCCCTCCTCATTTCCCCCATCCCAGGAAGAGACCAGCTTCGTCTTAAACAGGCAGAACAGGGCCATGCGGAAGACACTTGCTTGTTTCTCTCCGCTCTGGACAAGGTGGACACTCCGCATGCTTGGACACCCTTCACACACTTACAGATACCGAGACGAGAAAAATCAAGATTCTTATTCTAGGATCCCAAGTGTTTCCCCTCTTTTAAAATTCCTTTTAAACGAAAAGTCTCCGCTGTCCACATCCATCATTCACAAGACACCTTCTGAACATAAACCTGAAAAGCCAGGCCTGAGAGAGGAGGGCAGCGCCCGCTGTGGCTTCTGGCGCTCAAGCGTGGAGCGGGGGTCCCGAGGCGCCCTCCTCGTTCGAGGCATTAAGGGATCCTCTCCCTCTTGGGGTGGGGTGGCGGCGTGTTGGCAGCGACCGAGCGGCAGTGCGCACGCGGGTCCATTTCTCTGTGGGCCGAATCACAGGTTCTTGGTGAGAAACATCACCGAGGGCCTTTTCCTCTCCTGCAAGGGGCGGGAGGGCCCCCCAGTGCACTTCTCCATCCAAGTTCCAGCTTCTATCAATCTCAACCTTTGGGCCTGAAATACAGTGACTAATAAAACTGAGAGGAAAAAGTCGGATCTGACCCGAAGTGCTCTGAAAGGATGCTGCCTCTCTGGTTTCTGAAGACGTGCTTCGTGTCTGACGTTAAACCGAAGGTGCGTTTTGGATGGCCGTCTTCGCAGCCAGAGATCGGGAATGCGCCCCGCCGTTCCCAGAGCAGCGATGGGCGTCAACTTTTTATTACATGCGTGTTGCCCCTGTAATTAGTGCAGTGTTAGAAATATGATTTATCGATGGTGCAAGCACG
This sequence comes from Grampus griseus, assembly GCF_964374135.1. NCBI lineage: Eukaryota > Metazoa > Chordata > Mammalia > Artiodactyla > Delphinidae > Grampus > Grampus griseus. The sequence goes on along the minus strand of NC_139006.1, from coordinate 86,059,016 downwards.
TTTATACAGAGGGAGGATGTGCCCCGCAGGAAACACCCCAGGCACAGAAACCCTTGGAAATGTGTGTGACGTGACTGCCTTTAGGCTCTCTTGCTTTACTTCTGGTCTGTAACTCTTTTATTCAGCTGTCGGGGAAGGAACCCAAATCCTAACTTTGCCAGACACCCCACTGCTTGTTGGGGACCAAGAGTGCCAATTTCCTTGTGTGCGAGCCAGACCCGTATTCAAACAAAAAACAGGGAAAGAAAGGGGATCTGAAAAAATGTTAATTCTCCTGGAGTTACGTTTTATTTCAAATAATTAATTTCCGGTTTCCACCCTCTTCTTTCGAAGTGACAGAGCAGTGGAATTTTGCTTTCTGTTGGTAAACAGGTGAGTAAATATTTACCCTTGTGAGCTTGGAGAGCCATGTTTATACGGGGGCGGGTGCCCTGCTGGCAGCTGAGCTGAGAACCTTGTCCTGCTGGGTCATCCGTGACCTCAGCCCTGCTGCAGCCAGGCTGGCCAGACCTGCAAAACCACAGCGTATTTTCTCTCCCAGGGCCATGTTTACCCAGGGATTCCCTTGGCAAGACGTAGGGTCACCATCACGTGAGGTCACCACGCTGGTGTGTGTGTGCAAATGTTTTTTTATAAAAAAGGCAGCGACTTGGCATCCCATCTTACAAAAATAGTCCTGTTAAAAAGAAAACACTGCATTGGGAAGTAGAACTTCCTACTCAAATCAGGGCAAGAGGTGAAGGGATCACAGGGCAGAAGGAGCCACGTGTGTGTGTGTGTGTGTGTGTGTGTGTGTGTGTGTGTGTGTGTCTGTGTCCTGAATAAGTGAATCGGAGATGCAGCAGGGCTGGCCGTCCTGTGTCCAGGGTCTCAGGATGGTTTAGGAGGGTTAATGCATTCACGCAGAAGCTGATCTGTCTCAGCTGGTCCCTGCCAGGCCGCAGCCCCGCGTTAACCCTCTCCTGCCCAAGCTGCCGGCTGGACAGGCCCCAGTGGACGGCAGGAAGCGTTGGGATTCCCTCACGAGAGCCACAATGGTACACCTCCCACTTCTTTGTGGTGGCTGCCAACCTGTGTCACTGCTCGTGTGACAGGGCTGCCTCCCCATCTTAGCCCTTGGAGACCTCCAGGGGTAGAGCCAGCTCCCAGGACGAGTTCAAATGGATGTTCTCCAGAGGAAGGTGCGTGACCGTCGGGGATTCACCGTGGCTGTGCCTTGGCTCCAGAAAGAGCTTCTCATGCTTTCTCCACAGCCTCAGGGACAGGGGCTTTGCTCTTCCTTCTCGGGCACGTACGCGATGCAACATGAAAATAAATGGGATTTTCCCAAGAGGATCCCACCAGAGATTCCTTAGGAATCTGCGGGTCTTGACGCTCTGCCCATTCCTCTGACTCAAGGTCCAGACCACCCAGGTCCCTCTCTCTGTCCTCCTTTTATCACCGCACCGTTGAACTTCAGGATTTTAAGCTATCGGTGATAACAACGACCGGTGGAAACAACACAGTGTAAAAATGTGTGTGCTCACTCTTTCTTAGGGCAAAGAATCAAGTTTCCCAGCACTTAATTTCACCTTTCTATTCTTTTTTTCTTCTATAATGTGAAGGAATATTGGTCTCTTTAGCAAATCTGTTTGCTGATCGTATGTTTTGAAACCGTCATTCATAAACATTGTCTACCTTCAAAAACGTCCCAACCCGTTTGCTCCAGGCCAGAAGGGAAGGATGTATATCTAAAGACATCAAGCCTCAATCTCCTGGGGGTAGTATCAGCCGGTACATTTGTTCATAGCTTGATTTCTAGAATATTTCCTATCTCTGAAGATGGGGAATCCATGCTGATTTGCATATTTCTGGCAATTTCGGCGAAGAGGAATAATACACAGCTTAATCCTCGCCTCAGAGGTGCTGGTCTGCGCTCTGAGGGCGTGAGGACAGCTTAGTTCAGACCTGTCAGCAGCCCAGGAGCACAGCAAGGCTCTACCCTGCAGTATCTCATTTTATTTTTCCTGAAGGTACAAATAGCTAAGAGTTTTTCCTGGCTAAATATTCCTGTGTGCATTTTTCTTTAATGTAATAAGAGGACAGGCAGGTGGAGGAACACAAAATAAGCACGGAGACAATAAAATAAAGATCTCATCTGGGTTCCAAAAAGCTCCGAGTAAAGAAATCTCACTGTCTTTGCCAAGCTCCCGATGGGGCTGGCAAATGCATGCAGTCTTTGAGATGTTTTTTCACGCAAAGCAAAAATTGTCTTCTGTGTTTTCCGTGTCTTCTTTCTTATTCTTTATTAAATTTTGAAATCAAAGGACCACTTAGCCACATTTCGAATTTCCAAACTCTTTATAAATGCAGGGAAATAAAATTCTGGAGGCAGAGGAAGATGCAGTAGAAATACCCAGTTTTACACTGTGGCTTGTTGGATACGAGCAAGGGTAATTTGACTACGGCTTCAATTTCCAAGGCGTCTTCAGCACATGCGTTTGGTACACGTACGTGGCAGCTGGACTGACAGACCAGTCCCTGATGGCTCCAAAGGGTCAATAAAACACACGCCCTGAAGGATTTACACAACGGACAGTAATGGCTTCTTTGGAACTGTTATGGTCTATTGGGTCAATAATAATCCACTTTTTAAAGAGTGCCAAAATATGAATTTACACAGCCGACTGTAATGGCTCCTGATCTATCAGGTAAATTATATGAATTCTTTGAATTTATACGCATGCCACAGAGCATGGGTACCTATCAGAATGTACTATTGTGTAAAACAGACATTCCATGTAGACCCCTGTTCAGCGTCTTTTTAAAAAAATAAACATATTTATTTATTTACTATTTTTGGCTGCGTTGGGTCTTTGTTGCTGCGCGTGGGCTTTCTCTAGTTGCAGCCACTCCGGGGGCTACTCTTCGTTGCGGTGCGTGGGCTTCTCACTGCGGTGGCTTCTCTTGTTGCGGAGCACGGGCTCTAGGCACATGGGCTTCAGTAGTTGTGGCTCGCGGGCTCTAGAGCGCAGACTCAGTAGTTGTGGCGCACGGGCTTAGTTGCTCCGCGGCATGTGGGATCTTCCCGGACCAGGGCTCAAACCCGTGTCCCCTGCATTGGCAGGCGGATTCTTAACCACTGTGCCACCAGGGAAGTCCCCAGCTTCTTTTTTAATTGCTGATAAAAATGATACGCTGCCACTTGGGAAATGGAGAGAATTTGTTAACATTCAGAAGTTTGATGCCACGATGTATGTTTCATCTTTGACTAAATTTCAATAACTACTCTGGATTACTTGCATCAACATCAAGTTTCTTTTCCCTAAAATGAAGTTATTTCCAATCCAAACTACATTTAGTAAAATACCTCGATTATGCAATTTTGCGGTAGGTTGATGCATAATATTTAATTTACATGTGATGTTTACAGGTAAACAGCTGTTGTCTGTGTTTATAATGTCTATATGAAAATAGACATTCCTGAATATCCACCTCTGTAGCTGCACTTAACAAAAATGCCTGCTTCTTTCCAGCAGATGGGGGCAGACAGCAAGAAGCTCTAAAAGAAACAACGTAAAATATATTTTTTCTCTCAGCAAGCCTTGACATTTAGGGGAAAACAAAATAGCTACAAAAGAGGGAAATTAAATGAATAGTTTCCAACAGGAATGGCCGTGCGAGTGACATACTTTTACCTAATAAAGAATCCAGAGCAAATATATTGCAGAGCCCTTCCTTGCTAGAAACATTCTTCCCTCTTGGCTGGCTTTCTGTTTCAGTTGGAAATTTTTTTCCGGAAGAGGAGCCTGGTGAATTATTTAATAAATAAAATCCATTAAGAAAACCATGTTGGGGCTTCCCTGGTGGCACAGTGGTTGAGAGTCCGCCTGCCGATGCAGGGGACGCGGGTTCGTGCCCCGGTCCAGGAGGATCCCACATGCCGCGGAGCGGCTGGGCCCGTGAGCCATGGCCGTTGAGCCTGCGCGTCCGGAGCCTGTGCTCCGCAACGGAAGAGGCCACAGCAGTGAGAGGCCCGCGTACTGCAAAAAAAAAAAAGAAAAGAAAAAACGATGTTGAAAGATATCTTCTCAAATTTCCTTCAGATAAGTGCAGCAATAAATGTATCACCAGCAGCTGGCACATATATGTAAGCGTGCAGGCACACGCCTGCCCACACCTGACACACAGTAGAAAACTCTAGATGCACCTTATCTTGTTTTATTCGCCGCAGGTGTGTATATTCTAGTCCTTTGGCTAAAACAGCCATTTCTCTGATTCTTTTGTGAGTGATTGTGTGTACATTCCTGCCTGAGCATTAAAAACAAAAATAAGAATTTTAAGCACAGACTAACTAGAAAATTCCCTGCCTGAAAATTTGGCTTTACTTGAGCTAGGGAGATTTCTTTCAAAGACCACTCTCTGCTCCATTTAGGATAGATTAACATGTATCGTCCATAATGGACAAACATCATGGCTGAAGAGTATATATGTACAAGGTTAGAATGTTCTACAATGGATACATGTATATGTATAACTGAATCACTTCACTGTACAGAAGAAATTAACATTTCAACATTGTAAATCAACTACTCTCCAATATAAAATAAAAATTAAATTAAAAAAAAGAATGTTCTACCTGGAAGGATTTAGATGTTTTGGGGTCTGGTGTATGATAGCATGATACAGCAAATTACAGGTCTCACCTTTCTTAGCAAGGAGCTGAGAGCTGGAGGACAACCTAGGAATGCCCTGGACCCCACCCCCTGGCCCTTTCCGAGCTGTCTGTTTCCTGGAATATCTACCATCTACAGTATTGACTAGGGTGTCAGGAGGGAAGGATCTCCATCAGCCTATCTTGAATTGTCATCCAACACAAGTTAGATGCTGCCAGCCTCCTTCTTGGGATTTTCAGTCTTCACATCACAAAGTTTTCAGTCAAATTTCAGCAGTGTGCATTTAGCTTACAGAACCCCAAGCACTTATCTTCCCAAAGCAGGGAATTTAGACCTTGTTTACCTCATATGTTTCCAAGATATCCCCCTGCAAATCTGTTCACGTTTAGAGTGTGAAATCGTTTCCAAATCTGGCCTCTCTCTGTCTCTCTCTGTCTCTCACGTTCCTTACACAGCTAACCTCTTGTCTGAACAACAATGACCAGCCAGCAAAGGTCTGAATAATGAACAAATGCCAGTTATCAGAGGACTTATCCCAGGGCAGCAACCTCGCGTTGTCAGTCTTCAAGATGAAAGAGCTGAAACTGTGGACAGAATCGTTCTACACAGCTTCCTCATTCATGGTCTTCAGGAAGCCCTGATCGCCCCCCAGCTTTGGGCTCACGAAGCAGCCAGAACAGAGGGGGATGGCAGCTGTGCACCCTTCTGGTCTCACCATCAGATACCTGTGCTGTGGCTGGGAGGGCTCCAAAGAAACCAACGACACCTCCACTTATAAAGAATTAGGCTCGAACAAATTGACACCAAGCCGATATTTATCTGTCACTGGGCCGATTTGATGCTTGAAATTTCCAGTGGATAGACTGAAGAGATCTGGGATAAACAGCTGGCAGAGAGGAGGAACGTGTATTCTCTCCGGAACGCCAGGAAGGAAGTGGTCCCCAGCTGAGCCAGATGGGAACCCCTGAGACACGCGTCCTGCTATATCCAGAGGGGGGATAACAGGGGGAGGACCGGCCACAATTCATCTCGCTTTTATTGTTTTGTTCATTAGATACTGACGATGAAACCCAGCCCTTGCCCTGGATGGAGTGCTGGGTTTGCACATGGCCCGGGGTGGGGGGCACCTTGTGAGGGAGGAAGACCTGAGGGTCCCGAATGAAGCCACTTAGAAACGCTCTGGGAGCATCCGCGTTTGAAGTTGTTCTGTTTTCAGTTTTCTCACTTCGTCGTTCTCTACACGTGTGTTTCTCATTTGATGTTTTACGAGCACGCATGCGGAGAAGCTCACGTCGCTGAAAAGCCAAACGTCATCCCCTGCCAACTCTTTGGAATTTAAAAGCCTAGATTATCGCTCAGACACATGAAAATGGAAAGCCCAGTCCAGGCGAGAAGCCTAACGGCCATCGCTCTGCAGGGGAGTTGGAGCTCGGGTGAGGTTTCATCTGTTGTCTGTGGCCTGTTGTTCATCTCCTGCTGCTCTAATGCCTCGGAAACTGGCTCCGTTACTTCTATTGGGGTGGGGATCCTGCCTAGATGTCACGGCCCACCAGAAGCACCTGGTGGGGTGGGCGGAGAGGAGGCTGGAGCTTTGACTCTCTGGTGGGCTTACTTCTGGGGAAACTGACCCTCTGGCTTCTAACCAAAGGGGATCAAGCCTGAAAAGAGGCCGGGCTGATGACTGCAGCTGTGAGGAACTTGCAGTGTAGGTCATTTCGCTTTGTTGGGTGCTTGTCAGGGACCCCATTTTCCCTCCTGCGGCATCAGAACCTAGAGCAGGTGGAGCCTGAGACTGGGGGAGCCCCACCCACACCGGGGCCCTGGGCGGACTGCGCCAGACTGGGATATTTATGGACAAGGTGACACCTGATGTCACCTGGGAAATCAGCTACGGATCAACCTTCTCATCACTCGTCCAGGAAAATGCAGGTTATACGGGTCTGTGGGTGCTTCCTGACACCCCCAACCCGTTGCCCACACAAATATCTCCCTGGAATTAGGTAGAAGGGTCCATGACCTCTGTGGCTTAAACACTTCGTTTTCAATGTCCACAGTTAAGAAAGTCTAGCATCCAAAGAAAAAAAAAATCATCCTTCCTTCAGCCCTTTACTATTTATGGCAAACTTTGAGAAGGCTAAACCATGTACAATCACCACAAAAATATCGTTTATTCTATCAAGTTTACATCCATTAGAACTACCGGAGGTATGAGGAATTAACAGCTCAGTAGAGCAAATAGCCCTGAAAGGGGTTGGAAGCAAAATTAAGTAAAATTCTCTATGTGTTTTCTCCTTGTGAGCGTTCATACCTTAAACTCCAGAAAATGCCACTCATTGGGCTTGGAGAAGAAACTAAGGTTGGAATGATCTTTGGAGAATGAATTCACCTCTTGCTCCTGGATTCTATGTGGAATTTCTTATAGTTAAACTGCAGATGTACCCATAAGAACTTGTTTTCAAAATAGGTAAATATCTTAAAATATTTTAATTGCTTAAACACGACCACACCGCTAGCAAAGGCTGGTGGTAAACGGAGCTCTGTGCGTCACATTGCGTCACTAAAGAAGGTGCAGAAATCAATATCTGTTGAATTTATTTAGATATATATTGATTTCATACTTTTGTTTTGCCTGCATAATATATAGCTTGGGAGACCATTCCGAAGCGGGGAAGGTGACGTTTAGTTTTGGAAGGCTGCTTTAACATGTAACAAGGTTTTCCACGTGCTGATCACTGGAGATTTGAACATCATAACCTATGATTCCTGCCGTGGAGGATTTTACAGGCAAAATTTTGGGGAGTGAAGAGGATGGGAAATTGACATGTATACAGAAATCAATAAACTGAATTAAGTATAATAGTTAATGTGTTTGGTGAAAATAGATGCATGAAAGGTTAATAATTATTAGTTTCATTTGGAAGACTTAGTAGGAAAAGAGGGGTTTGGCTAAGGACTTGTAGGATGAGTAGAAGTATTCGAGGTGGATGAGGACACGGTGGAATGTAATGAGGCATCTTAGGCAGAGAAACGCTACTTTCAACGACGTCAAAATTGCGTTTTTGCGCCGGCAAACTGAAGAACTGCCTCTTCCATTTTACACTGATGAAAACAATTTCCATTACGTCTGCTTTACATTTTTCTTTATCGGTAAACCGTAGACATTTCCCGGCCGACACACAGGGGGCACCACAGTTCGAGACTTCACTTAAAAAGTCTTTCCACACCATCCAATTCTGTAGCGACATTATTTGACACACAAAAAACTTATCCAGCGTGGGCCTTTCTGAACATTCAATTAACTACACATAGCCCGCACATGGATGATTTAGGTTAGCTATTTCTTGGATCACAAAATGACACTGATTAAAAAAATGAAGCAAAAACTCAAGGATTTAGAAATCCATTTTAGAAACGATTACGAAGAGCAGACTGCTGCGTGCACTAAGAACGGTGTTCCCACAATGCTCTTTGTGGTACGATGGTTTGGAAGTCAAAAGACTGACATTTTATCCTTCCTCACCCGCCACCATTAATTAGATTTGGGGTCTTCGACGCTACATACACCATCTCTTCGCGTCAGTTTTCTGCCTGTAAATTTAAGCCAGTAAAAAACAAATCATGCTGGAGTTTTTGTGCCATGCATGGTAGGAGGTGTGTGAAAGCACTTCAAAAACAAAGAATATTATCATTAAATTAATGACAACAGCAATAATTATTCTAATATGAAATTTCAGGAACGGCAATTGAGAAGTATTTCTTACTTTTAAAATGCTGAAACATGGGAACATTTCTTTTCTATGAAAGTCCTCGATTTGATTTATTTGATAAATTTAGCCATTTGCCCAGGTGTGAATCCAGCTATGCATGGTACACGTTGTACATAGATTGTAAAATCAAATAGGTGTATTTCAAGCTTTTAAATTTGCAGGGTGTTCCGTCTTGAATTTCTCTCTCCAAAGAGGCAAATGAGGGCGAGATGTTTAGATACAAAAAATAACCCACTTTTTTCAGAATGCTTGTTGGTGTCACAAAGCTAATTCCCTACTCAGTTGACTGGGATGCAGTGATTTCCTGAGAATGTCAGAGCAGGTGTATGGAAAAGACATTATGGCGTCAAAATGAGATGAAACGATGTTGATTTATCAGAGGGAAGTTCCTGTCTCTGCCAGGACAAAAGGGATTCCCGGCCTCAGCCCTGGTGAGCCTTGGCACTCAGATGCCCAGAGGCCGCCAGTGGAGGCCCCAGCTCACCCGTCGACGTGACAACCCGTAGGCAACAAGATTTATCTCCCTCTTTCTGCCAGGGAGCTGAACATAAAGAAGGTGGCAGTGTTTGAGGGATCACAGTGTTGTAGGAAAGACCCTGGTCCTCCTCCTATCCCTCGTGCTCAGGATAACACAAAACACGAGAAACACCCAAGCGGGAAGAAAGCAGGGCAAGTGGGGGGAACCGAGGTAAATCGAGGCGTTTTTCTGGTGTGAAATATCCTTGAGTGTTCAAATGTGTTCACACCTGAATGACAGCTGGGAGTCCGAGTGGGCAGAACCAAGGTGAGCATTAATTCCAGCGTGGATGTTAGTTGGGCCTCAGTAAAACACTCCAGTAAAACTAACATCTGAACAGGACCCAGAATCCAAGAAGGAGCCAAGGATATCAAAGGAAAAGAGTAATTCTAAGTGCTTTGAAATCTACACAATTTGTTTGAAAAAAGTATTTTTTTTTTTTCTACCAGTAGATTTTTTTCACAGTCCCTGTTCCCACTTCATGATTTAATACGGCTTTTGTCCCGAGTGAACCGGCAGTCTTAAAGAACGTCAGGTCTTCACTTTCCATTCAAGAAATAAGACCCTTCAAGGACCTTCTAAATATTTCTGTTTTCCATCAGATGAGAGTTACCATACACTGTCAAGCGGCAATGATCCGACTGGGTTAGGAGGCCTTGGCTTTAGGAACCGGTTTAGGGTTTCACAGGGACTGACGGTGTGACCTTAAGAGGGCACAGCTCTGACCTTGGCTTTTTCATGTCTAGATCTGTGGTAGACTAGGGCGTAGGTCTAGACGACCCTCAGGGATGCATCCCATAGTATTTCTCCGTTTTGTGGCACCTTTTATAAGGTCAGGCATCCACTTGGTAACATTTAAGTGAATGGGTATGTAATTAGTGAATCTGTCATAGGCAACAGAGCCAGATTATTAGCGCAAAAAAGGTCATTAATGCAGAAAAAGGAATTTGTGGAATTGGCTTGTGGCCGTCAGGATATTTGCAAAACGCACCTCTCAGTATTGGGCTTCTGTCTTGGGAGAGATGGTTACAAATTAGGCTCCCAGGCTTCTGCTTTTCAGGCACTATTGGAGGGGCTGCAGGGGGCTGCACATGTAGGGCCCCCTAGCATTAATCCTTCCATCCAGCACTGTGGGTATCTTATTTCCCTATTTACATTTACAGTATATTTTTTTGTGGGGGAGAGATATTTCTCATTCATGTGTTGAGAGATATTTATTCTAGCAGCCTGCTGTATCTCATCCATTTCCTCCAATTCAAGTTTTAAATGTCCTCCCAGGAAATTTGGATCCAATGGGTCTCCTTCCTATTGGTCTTATCCTCTCCTTCTTCCCCTGCAGGTGGAGAGAGTTGATGTGGTGGAGAAATGCATTTCCATATTTTTAAGTGCTATATTAACTCATGTCAGATATAACAAGTAGCAGTGCAATGAAATGAACTCAGGAACAGCAAAGCCATTAAGAAAATGTACCATTAGGAAGAGGGCTAGTGTTTCCTGTGGAAGAGATTCACCAGGTATGCACTTGTACACGTTCGAGGAAATGATTTAGAAGTTTATAGCCCTTATAATTACGTTCATTTTAAGAAGCAGAGACTTTTGGAGCCAGAAACATTTTCCTCATTCACTTTATTGGTAAAGAGGTCTAGTTTTTTTTCATTTCGATGTGATGGAATCTCAATTCATATGTAATATGTGGACCTATGTGTATCTGTGCGAAGAGAAAACCTTGTGAGGCAACCGTCAGTCTGATATAATGTCAGTTCTGCTGTAGTCATTTTTCTTCTTTTTTTGTTTTCAGAATGTATGAAAGCTGAAGCTTGAGGTTTTGTTCAAAACTGTAGAAGCACGTATCAAATATTTCCTTATTTCTTTTCATAACATCATAGGGGAGGGTGTTATATCTTTTCTTCCTGCCATTTAACATAAGTAGAAATTGTCAGTCTGAAACTGACAGGGATTTGTTACCATCAACAATGAATTGCTCACTTCTGGATCCTCCACCAACATAGGCAGTGCCTGTCAGGTGTCACAACAGTAGGAAACCTTATTAAACTCCAGTGAAAAATACAGTAATTTAGAGTTCAGTGGGTAAGGTGGGAAAGGCATCAGGCGTGAGGTGAGAAGTCCGCCCTCCAGCCTAGAGCTCTGCCCCTCCTGCTGGAGTGCCCTGGGGGTCTGGGCACAGGGACCTCGGTGTTGGTCCACAAGATATGATTTATCCTGCCGCACCTGCCGCTTAATTTGGGGTTTCCTCCTGGGCTTTAGGACCACGTGGTTATGGGCCACTGTGTGAGAATCTCCTTTGCAGGAAGAAAGAAACTGGAATATAGGATCAAGTGACTCACTTGGCCAGCAAAGCAGGCTCGATGGTTGGCTTTTATTGCAACTCTGAAATGTACTGTTTCAGGCTGTCACTGAGGTGAGGGTTCCAGTGTGAACATCTGTCCATCAGCACCTACTTTGGGCCACAGCTCTGAGCACCTGTACTGGGGTATGGAGTTTCTTAAAAGGCATTTCCCTTTCTCATTACATAGCAAACCAATCAATCCCCAAGTGAAATGTTAATTCAAGATGTAATAAGTTCCATGACAAAAACTAACAGGAGGCTGAGACAGAACGTGTCAGAGCGGGCTTACTTACTCAGGGTGTGTGAGCTGAGACCCAAAAGAGAAGATGGAGACTGGAAGGTGGGGAAAACATTCCAGGGCCAGGAGAGAAGATGCCCAAAGAGCTGGCAGTAGGACAGAGCTGGGCGCTTTTAGGGAAAGCCAGTGGGTGAGGAGGAGATGCCTGTATGGAGAAGTTGGGGAGACTCATGTAGTGGGTAGAATTGTGCTCCCCCTAAAAGATATGCTCAAGTCAACCCCCAGTACCTATGAATGTGACCTTTATCTAGAAGTAGGATCTTTGCACATGTCATGAAACTAAGATGAGGTCCCACTGGAGTCGGGGGGATGTAATCCAGTGACTGGTGTCCTTAAAAGAAGGAAACCTGAACACAGACAGGAGACACAGGGAAAAGACCATGTGATGACAGAGGCAGAGACTGGAGTGATGAGGCTGCAAGCCGAGGAAAGCCAAGCCTGCTGGGAGCCCCCAGAAGCTGGAAGAGGCAAGAAGATTCTCCCCTAGAGCCTTCGGAGGGAGCACGGCTCTGCCCACCCTTTTACTTTGAACTTCTAACAACCAGGACCGTGAGAGGATGCGTTTCTGCTGTTTCAAGCCACCTTGTTTGTCATTCTTTTTTTATCATGGCAGCCACAGGAAAAGAATACAGTGGGTGAGAGGAAGGCTGAGGAACTTGAGGAAGGAAGCACAAAGAAGAATCATTGAAGGGCTTTGAACAAGAAGTGATTCAATCCCATTTACGAGTTTGTGTTTTAAAAAAGATAACTTTCACAGCTGGGTAGAGAATGGCTTGAGGTAGGTGGCAGGGTTTATTAGCGTTTAAGGACCTGTGCAGTTTTTGTTGAGGTGGAAGGAACGGAGATGGAGAGAAGAGGGCATATGTGAGAAATATTTGGGGGATGCAGCCCCGTGTTTCTTGAGTAATTGGGTGGAAGGCTTTTAATGAGCGGGAAGATTTCAGGTGCTACAGGGTAAGTTTAAGGGGAAAACCAAGACTTACTAGTTATAGGAGCTCTTTTCGTAGATACCACGGGATTTCTACGTAGAAAATCTGTAAATAGGGGTAATTTATTTTTTCTTTTTCAGCCTGCATGCCTGTTATTTTCTTTTCTTGACTTCCTGAGCTGGCCAGAACTCCAGCACAGAGTTGAACAGTAGTGGGGAGAGCAGACGTCCTTGCTTTACTCCCAGTCTTAGGGGAGAATGCATTCAATATTTCATCACTAAATATAATGTTTGTACTTTTTGAGGAACTGGTCATTTCATGAGTTGTCAAATTTATGTTGTAGTGACGTTTGTGGTATTCCCTTATTATTTTTATGTCTGCAGGGTCTACAGTGAAAGGCCCTGTTCCATTAATAATATTAGTAATGTAATAGGAATAGTTTGTCATTTTTTGTTGATCTTCAAAGAACTACCTCTTTGTTTGATTGAGTTTGTCTATTGTTTTTCTACTTTTAATCTCATGAATTTTTGCTCTTGTCTTTATTATTTCCTTCTTTCTGCTTGATCTGGGTTATTTTGCTCTTTGGTTTTCTGGATTCTTGACATGACCCCTTAGTTTATGGATTTTAGAATTTTTCTCTTCTCTAATGTAAGCATTTAGTGCTATATATTTACTGTATTGTACTGCTTTAGCTGCATCTCACCAATTTTGATATATTTCTATCTTCATTTAGTTCTATGTATTTAAAAATTTCCTTTGAGACTTTATTTTTAACCTATAGATTATTTAGAAGTTTTTTGATTAGTTTCCAAATGTTTGGAGTCTTTCTTGTTATTGTTCTGTTATTGATTTCTAATTTGATTCTAGTTTCTAGTTTGAGTGTGATTGGAAAACATATGCCTTAAGATTTAAATTCTTTTAAATTTGGCAAGATTTCTTTTATGGCTCAGGATATGCTCCATCTTGGTAAGAATGTGTATTTTGTTGTTGTTGGGTGGAGTGTTCTAGAAATGTAAATTAGATCCTATTGGTTGATGCTGTTGCAAAGTTCATCTATATTCTTGCTGATTTTCTCTCTAGTTTTTCTATCAACTTTTGAGAGTGGAGTAGTGAAGTCTCCCATTATAATTTTGAATCTGTCTATGCCTGCTTTCAATTTTATTAGTTTTTGCTTCACATATTCTACAGCTCTGTTATTTGGTACATACACATTTAGGACTGTTATCTTTTTTTGGTTGGTCAGTACTTTATCGTTATATAATGTCGCTGAAGGCTACTTTGTATGGTGTTAATAGACACTCCTGCTTTCTTTTGATCAAGTTTTGCAGGACATACCTTTTATCATTCTTTTACTTTCAACCTGCCTATATTCTTAGAGTTGATGTGAGTTTGTTGTTGATATCATGTAGTTGAGTCACATATTTTAATCCATCTTGGAAATCTCAGTCTCAGTTGGGATACTTAGACCATTTGCATCTAATATAATCCTTGGTGTGTTAGGTTGCAGGTCTATCACTTTACATTTTTTTTAACATCTTTATTGGAGTATAATTGCTTTACAATTATGTGTGTGTTATTTTCTGTTTTATAACAAAGTGAATCAGCTATACATACACATATAGCCCCATATCTCCTCCCTCTTGCGTCTCCCTCCCGCCCTCCCTATCCCACCCCTCTAGGTGGTCACAAAGAACCAAGCTGATCTCCTTTATGTGAAAATATTTGGTTTCTCCTTCATTCCTGGATATAGAATTATGGGTTGACAGTTTTGTTCTTTCAGAACTTGAAAAACGTCATGGCAGTTCTTCTGGCCTCCAGGGTGTCTTATCAGAAATCTGCTATCATTCTAATTGTTTTTCTCCTTTAGGTGAGATGTCATTTCACTCTTGCTGCTTCAAGATATTTTTTTTTCTTTAAGTTTCAGGATTTGACTATGATGTATCTAGTCAAGGATTTCTTTGGGTTTATCTTGTCTGGGGTTTTCTCTGCTTCATGATTCTGTAGGTTTATGCCTTTGTCTAAATTTGGGATATTTTCAGTCATTAGCCTTCGAATAGTCTTTCAATCTTAACTTCTCTCCTTCTCAGGCTTTGCGATGAATGTCAGATATTTTGTCACAGCCAAAAGGCTCTGTTTGTTGTTGTTGATTTTTTTTTTTAATCTACTTCTCTCCATTGTTTAGATTGGATAATTTCTAATGTTCTATCTTCAAGTGCACTGATTCTTTCCTCTGTCCCCTCCATTCTTCGGTTGACCCTATCTATTCAGTTTTTAATTTCAGTTACTATGTTTTTTTAGTCCTAAAATTTTCACTTAGTTCTTTTTTATATGTTCTATTGCTTTGCTGAGACTTTCTATTCTTATCTTTTTCAAGTATGTTTGTAACTTCTCATTGAAGTATGTTTATGATGACTGCTTTAAAATCCTTGCTAGATACTTCTAGCATCTTTATCATCTCAATGTTGGTGTCTATTGATGGTATTTTCTCATTGAAGTTGAGATTTTTTCTGTTTCTTTCTATGACGAATGATTATTGATTGAGACCTGGGCATGTTTTGTATGATGTTATGAGTCTCCGGATCATATCCAAGCCTTCTATTTGGCAAGCCCCATCTAATGCTGCTCTGGCAGAGTAACAGAGGTAGGGATGCCATTGGTTATACCAGCTTGGGTGGAAGTCTCTGCCCCCCACTCAGTCTCTGTTGATATAGGAAGACAGGGAGGTGGGGGCCCCTTATCACTGCAGAATGGAGTGGGGAGCTCAGACACCCTACTTGGCCTCTGCTGGTACCAAGGGGCAGGGTGCCTTGTCACTCTCCCTACATGGCCCTCACTGACATCATGGCATGGTGACCTTGTTTATACTGTTCACCTCTGATACACCCTGGTGGGGAGGGGTGGCTGGGGTGAGCTGGAAGTCTAGGCCTCACCACAGGGCCTTTGACAACACTGCAGGGGAGGCTGGGATGTCTCGTGATAGCCTAGTGATGGTGGGAATCTACACGCCCCATTTGCTGGCAGGGGTGAGGGTGAGTACAGTTATTTTCTGTAGTGTTTGGCTGGAGTGGAATGAGTTTTGTTAAAAGTGTTCACTTTTACTAAACTGCCCCTTTGTCTAGTGAGAACAGGCTTCTTTTGGTCCCTTTTTTCATCTGTGCTTATGGGTATTTCTGGGTTCCTGGCTTCTCTAGTCTAATACTCAGTTTAGTATATTCAAGACAGACACACACACAAAATTAAAAAATGATACCACTGTGTGTTTCTTTGGGTTCCCAGGTCCCGCTGGTCTGCTTTCTCCTCTCTAACTTTTAGAGTCTTCTTATGTTTGTTCTAGGGATAATGTGCAGGGATTTTAGGTGTCGTTAGAAGGAGGAACAGTAAAAATTATGTCTACTCCATCTTTCTGGAAATATAAGTGTCTAGAGTAATTTTTAAAAGGGTTAAGCATGTTATTACATTATCTGTTCCTTGTGTCATGCTTCCAGATCAACAGAATCCCGTTCCTTGTAAGCAGCTTAGAAGGCGATTTTGTCCCTCCCTCCCTCCCTCCCTCCCTCCCTCCCTCCCTTCCTCCCTTGTTTTTTTCTGTCCTCCTTCCCTTCCTTACTTCTTCCTCATTGTCCTTCAATTTCCTTAATTCCTCCTGCTTCTTTTGTTTTTTGTTTTCCAAAAAGAATTTAATAACAGGTAATAAGAGCAGATACTAATAAAATTGTTTAAATTTTTTTTTTGGAGTTAAAATGTTTGCGTTTTCCTAAATCCTGTGAAAAGTTCGTATCCCAGTGATCTCATCTGGTTCGGAAGAATCTGGATCTACCTTATACTTTCTTAGCGTGAGGCTGGAGAGCCTTAAATAAAAAAAGAGAGACAAGTTTTGATGAAATGATCACTTTCTAAATCAAGAAACCTTTTGCTGTTGTTTTTGAGGATGATTGATTGCTTTTGACTCTATTTTTGTGTTGACAATCCCAGCAGCTTTCATGTTCAGCATTTCCTTTTGTCATCACCTCATTCACATCACCCTTCAGTAAAGCACAGATACCCCCCTCTGTCTCATGTTTTCCTTCCTACGAGAAATGAGCTACTTTTAGATGTAGAATTCGTACTTGTTTTGTCCCAGGGATAAGATTAGCTGAATGCAATAGGAGGTGACTATAGTACTGACTTTATTGCTGGTAACAATAAGTAAGATCAGACAAGTAGGATTTTAATAAGGTGCCCTCCGATTTCTCTCCTTTCACCCAGATTTGTGGCCCATCTTTTCATTCCTTGAATTTTCCAGTCACTTCATAATTACTTTCTTGGGTTTTCATTCAGGCTTACATCAGTACTGGGAATTCTCTTGGGGTCCAGTTGTTAGGACTTGGCGCTTTCATTGTGGGAGCTTGGGTTCAATCCCTGGTCAGAGAACTAAGATCCTGCAAGCCGTGCGGTGTGGCAAAAAGAAACAAAAACAAAACCAAAAAACTGTACTTCAATTAAAAAATAAATAAATAAAGGGGAAAAAAGGCAAAAAAAATTACTTTATTAAAAAAAAAAGCTTACATCAATATATTCTCTCCGCCAAAATTCTGTACACTATTGACGGTGTTTTAACAAACAAGGGAGGAGTCCATATTAGTTTTGGACATAAATTCCTTCCTCACCTCAGTCATATCTTGTCATGACCATGGACTGGGGACAGATTGTTCTCTGCCCGTGTGAGAGGCATTCCTACAGACATGGTTGAAGCCACGGACTGAAGGACCACCCCCACGTAGGGACTACTGTACACTGTGAACCTGATTCAAACTAGGAGTGGAAGCTTATCACCCACATCCCAAGTTAAGGGAAAAAATATGTACGGCCCCGGGCGTCCCCGGGAGTCCCGACCAGCAGGACAAATCCTTGTGAGTCTGAGGAGGAACCTGTGGGGGTTGAAAAAAGGGGGAAGGGCAGGAGACGCGAAAGAATGGAGGCAAGACAGAATCCTGATCAAGCCTCAAACTTTTATTGCTGCGGTAGCTGTATTTATACACTGCAGAGAAAGGGGGGCGGGATTCAGAATGAGGGAAGTACTTGGCTAATCATCATTGGTGCTGCGTGCGCGGGCTTTCATTTTAGGTGCGAACTTCTATCTCATAAATCAGGAAGAGAAGCAGGGTGTCGGCCATCTTCTAATGGCGAAAACTTCTTGGCTCCCAACAAAAAAAATATAGACATAGTGCACCAATAACACCGTAAAAAAGGATAAAGAACTTCATGTAAGTCCTTGTCTTCAGGGAAACTGCACTCTGTTGAAAACAGAACCCAAGCACACATGTGGGATCACTTGGTGTCTTAAAATAAAATGTTCTCGCTCAGAATTTCCACAGCAGCCATTTACGGGTTAATCCACCCACCAGGGCACAACATCACAGATGGTAGAAGTGAGAGGACCAAGGGTTCCTGGTCCAGCTATGATACGTGTCAGAAGAAGGAATGACATCTCCATATCAGATTGCTTTCATAGGAAGCCATGAGATGCCTGATTTTTCATAAATCCGAAAAAGGAGATGAAATTTCAGCCAGATCATCTGTCAGGCAGAATGATGGGGCTTCAGGTGTTCAAGGTGAAGGAGTTATCCTCAGGGGCCTGGGCCGTCTTCGGCCTTGGGCACAATAGATTGTGAAGTAGCTAGAGGAGAGAGAGCTTCTGGAGGGGAAGGGGGACGCCTCGGCGATGTGTCCTTGGCCACCTGCGCCCCGCACGTGGAGCCGGCTCCAGAGGGAGAGTGGTTCTCCTGGAAGATGCCAGCCATGAAACGAGGAGAGTCCTCGAAAGGCAGAAGCAATGCATTTCCTGGAAGTAGCAAGGCCTCCAGAAAAGAGTCGGTGAGCCCGTCCTCTTCTGTTTGGCGTTGGTGCCATTGACGAGGCGTCTGAAGTCACCGATCGTGCAGACTAACGGAGCGGGAACCCGGCCAACGCCCGAGCCGAGAATCCAGGCAAGGTATCAAGACAAGGCTTTGCTTTTTCTCCTCTTCCCCGCGCCCCCCCCCCCCGCCCTTTCCTTCTTTTTCTTCCTCTTTAAATTCAGGAATATTTTATTTAAAATGTAATTCCGTGTAAAGTCGTGCATGGCCTTTTATTTAAAGACGTAGCATCTCTGAGAATAAAGGAAGGAAGAGAGGAAATTAAAAAAGCGATGAGGGAGGATGTCTGGCAGTTGGCCTCTCACCAAGTGACCCTTGATGGACCACATGGGACTCAGAACGCTGTGCGCTGACCAGGGAAGCCAGCGATTTATGGCCCCTTGTTTGGGCTTTTGATAAGTATCTCTGTAAAGTGGTGAGAGGAAAAACAACCCCGGCCCTACTATCGTTGCAGAATTCCTGTAAATTATTTTAAGATGAGAGAGGCCACCAGGACTAGAGAGAAATAACCCCCAGATTCAGGATATTTATGTGTGTTTCATTTAAAAAATCTGGGCCACAATGTCCCAGTGATCATTAAGCAACCTGTCTGGTGTCCTTCGAAAGCCAGAGGATTTGTTCCCTGGGGAGGATGAAAGAGTTATTCACAAGGCGGGATCGAGTGCCATTGGGCCGCGTCCCATGCATGAAACACGAGGAGGCCTGGAAGCCGTGGGATCACCGGTTTATTAGGACGCTCTGTTGGAAAGTCTCTTGGAAGAACCTGAGGGGATAGTCTTTCCATCCCCTTTACCCAAAGCCAAAGTGTGATAATGGCAAAAAGTGCTGCTTCATTTAGTCAGGTGACAGGCATTGGCTGAAATCTGGTGTCCCAAAGGAAGGAGATCTTCCTGTTAACTTAAGGCAGTGGTTCCCAACAGGTGGCCCATTTTGCCCCTCGGAGGACATTTGGCAAGCGCTGTGGACACTTTTGGTTGTCACCACTAGGAGGTGCTACTCTATTTGGTGGGTCGAAGCTCGGGATGCTGGGAAACCTCCTACAACGCACAGGACAGCCCTCACACAAGGAATCATCAAGCTCAATGTGTCAAGAGTGCCGAGACTGAGGAATCCTGATCGAGGGGCTCCTTTGCAAGCCATTGATCTCACTGTCAAGGACTTAATCTTCCAGGACCACTGAGGACATTCTGTCTTCAGAATATCTGTGTTGGCTCTTCTGAAAGGTCCTTGGTTAGCTCTGCTGGGTAAGGAGATCTCACATGGGCTGTTTTAGCATAAAATTACTTTTGTTATGGCCAAAGGCTTTCCCCCAGAAAGCTACAGCAAAACTTTATACTGTTTTCCCCAACAGGGCTTCAGAAAACCCATCACCAGAGTGGAAAAGCAGAGTCCTCTTTCTATCCCAAGTTCATGGGTTATTACTACAACGGACCACCTACTGTGACAGTATATTGTTGCTGGGATGATCATTTCTTTCCATTTTAAAGAACTAAGGCTTCCAACTTCCTAAGATCACTATAGAGTAAAGACATGATCATCTGGAAAGATCCGCCAGAAAATCGACCAAAATGAAGACCCTGAGAAAGGGGGCTTTCTCCTGGGATAACCTGGTGCTTACCCGTGGGCTCTGACATGTATTGTCTGAAAGGTGTTTACGCCATGGATGTCCCAGGAGGTAAACGGCTCCTTTTTTTGCAGCAGGTTTTACAAAGGACTTTCTGGCTGCTTATGGAAAATATTAGTGTCAGGTGTTTTTCTTCAAGCTGTTTCTGCTAAAGCAGAGTTGAGGTCAAGAGAAGCAGAAGCTGCCTGTTCTTATTCAACTTTTATGGACAAAGAACTTTGGGCTG
Source organism: Grampus griseus (assembly GCF_964374135.1). Lineage (NCBI taxonomy): Eukaryota > Metazoa > Chordata > Mammalia > Artiodactyla > Delphinidae > Grampus > Grampus griseus. The sequence continues at coordinate 86,038,759 of NC_139006.1, read as the reverse complement.
CAGACTTGTCAATCTTCCCACAAGGCTCTACTCAGTAGAAGATCTGGGTGGATGATTCACGTGTTTCTGTGCGTTTGATCTTCTCAGGTAAGTAGAACCAGCCTGCTGACGGGCTGCTATGGTGTGCTTCTTCCTGGCAGTGCTGTCTTCTGAGACTGATGTAATTCTTTTAATTTAATTTAATTAATTTATTTGGTTGCACCGGGTCTTAGTTGTGGCAGGCGGGCTCCTTAGTTGTGGCATGCGAAACTCTTAGTTGCGGCATGTGGTATCTACTTCCCTGACCACTGACGGAACCGGGCCCCCTGCATCGGTAGTGCGGAGTCCTGACCACAGCGCCACCAGGGAAGTCCCTGTAATTCTTTTAAGACTGATGTTTCCCTGAGGACACACTGAGCACTGAGTGTTTGAGTCGCATTAAACTCCAGGAATGACCACCGCCCTCGCACCCTGGTCTCTTTCTCTCCCTCCTTTTTTCTTTCAAGCACATTATATGTTGAGATGGGTCGCTATTGACAGATGATACAGAATTCGCTGGTTAGAGAAGGGAAACCACGAATAGCGTGCAGAATTTAAAGAAGGCCCCAAACCTGAAGTTCCCCCAAGTCTCCAGGCTTTATTCCCCCCATAAGTGGATCAAGCAGCCAAGGGGACCCTCTGCTCACAGAACAGCACCCAGGAAGTGGGTGTGTCAGTGACCATTTTACCTTCTCTGAAGTCAATTTCTCGGTTTTCAGCTTACAGCTCACCTGAGGTGCCCATTTCTGGGCACAGCAGGACACTTGACATTCCCTTGAGAGTTTCCAGTATTTGTAACTCCAGCTGTGCAGCAATGGATGGAGCATTGTGGAAGGTACTACGGTGCTTACAGAGTAGTCCAGCCTGGAGTGCCCTCCAGGATCTGGTTAGAGAGATTACCTCACAAGTTAGATAGCCTCTGGGTACCAGAATACTCTTTGAAGAGTGTACATGATTGCCCGTCAAGTGAAAGGAAGACGCAACTGATGCTGTTGGTTCCTGAGAAGCAGAGATTACCATAGATGACAGTTGTCCTGGGAGACTTCCTGGAAGTGGTGGAGGTGGGCTGGTGTTTGAAGGAAGTAATAATGAGATAATAATAATAAGAAGAAGAATAAAGCTATCATTTGCTGAGATCCTACTATGACACAGGCACTGTTCTAAATGCTTGATAGGAATAGTCTTGTCTAAGTCTGGTCAATTTTCAAGGTGGTGCTGTTAGGATACCCATTCTGTAGATGAGGAAACTGAGGAAGGGGAACATTCAGATGGGAAATTTGCAGGAGCAGAGGCATGGCAGGGGGACTTACAGCTTTGCAATGGAAACGGGTCTTAGAGAACATCCATGGAGGATCTGCCACTTGCCTCAAGCCATGAGGTGTCCTGGGGGAGCCCCCTGGAGACTCTTGTTAGCCTCCGCAGGGTCTGCTCTGTGACCCTGGTGGAGAGAAGAGATGAGAGTCTCCAGGTGCTAGTCAACTAGCACGTTGACTAGTCTAGTTGGAGCAGAGCAACCATAAAGGGACATAAGAGGCCTCTTGGCCTAAAATCTTTTTTTTTTTTGCGGTACGCGGGCCTCTCACTGCTGTGGCCTCTCCCGTTGCGGAGCACAGGCTCCGGACGCGCAGGCTCAGCGGCCATGGCTCACGGGCCCAGCCGCTTTGCAACATGTGGGATCTTCCCGGACTGGGGCACGAACCCGCATCCCCTGCATCAGCAGGCGGACTCTCAACCACTGCGCCACCAGGGAAGCCCTAAAATCTTGATTTACTTACGGCAGGCGATCGCGAGTGGTGAGATCAGGCAGTGATTAGAGGCGAGTGACCTAGGAGTTGAAATCAGAGCGGATTGGATGCAGAGGGGGCTGGAGGGAGGCAGATGAGTTGTTACTGGATCCAGGTTTGAGACGATTAGTCGGAAGGCGCTGGGAGTAGAAGGAGAGGGTAGGATATGTGAACAGGCAAGAAGACCGGCACTGACGGGCTATGACCAGAAGGAAACAAATCTTCACTTCCTACCAGTTCAATGTGAACAATGATTATAAGAGGAAATGCTCAGGCAGGGATGAGTTGAAGGATAATAATGAGCATGGAAAGAGAAATACGACAACCAACAAAATCAATCCACGTGTCTGGCTTTGTGACTTACCCAAATAATTTTCTGAAGAAAGCACCAGTGGGGGCCAGCAGCTCCAAGCTGGTTTTCGCTTGTGATTCTCCTGGAAATCTTCATCCTCTCTTCCGTCTCCCCAGTGCTCTTGGGACACCTCACGTGCCATTTCCAAAGGGGAAGCAGGAGGTTTTCAGTACGTGGATTAAAAGATCACATTTGCTTAGAACTCTCAATCCCTGCCTCGGAGGTGGCTGGCCATCCATCACCCGAGAAGCACATCCTGGAGAAGACACTGCTTCCCAGCTGGAATGGAACAGTGGGTTTGGAAGAGAGAAAGAGCTGCCCTTTCCCACTCCAAGAATTCTTGGCTTAGAAAGGAGATCTTCCGGAAGCTATCTCTCCCCAGAGATCTCTCCATGACATTGTTTAGTGTCAAGTCCTAGAGGTAACTATGAATAAAACCATTGTGAAGGGAACATGAACAATGAAGAGAATTAAAACAGGGCTCCGAGGGGAGGTGGTGTTTGGATGCAGGTGTGACCCCTGTCCTCCATGTCTGTACTCCTTGCTCTAGGCACCAGACCACAAAATACACAGAAAGAGAGTAAGTGGATGTGGGCCTGGCGGTTCGAGTATGAGGAACATGACGTTCTGGCCTGAGAGCATTGGCCTTGTCAGCTAAGGGACACTTGAATTTGTGGATGGTTCTGCCCAGAAATGAAACTGAAACTCACTGGTCACGATGAGTTACTTCCAGCAGGTTCGATGCTGTCGACTGTTACTTGTAGGAGGTACAACTCTTGGTTCCCAAAATCTTGGCCAAGGAATAGAAAAGTCTTTAGTTTTTAGTAACTGATCAAGTTTCCAAGTCAACTGCCCTTTCTCTGGTAGTGGCAGAAACTTAGTGAGAGTCACTTGGCCCCTTGAATCCACCCCACCATTCTTCACAGCATCGCCCAGATGTTGAGGAAAGCCTGTGTCCTCTGTCCGGAGCCACCTGCCTGCCTGGGAGCAGCTGTGCTGGCCGTGGTTCCATCTGGGGCTCGCCTGATGGTCTCTCTCTGCTGTGACTTCCGTGGCACTTTGGGGCACGGGAATCTTTCTTCCTTGCTTTTGCCACACACCAGAGGACAGGAATCTCCGTGGGGCACCATGGACCTGCTGACCCGGACCTGCTTTGCATACGCTCCCTCTGGAGTCTTGTCCTGACGACCTGCCTTAGGTGTCTGGAAACTCTGGATCTTACAAACTTCTTTCAGACCTTACAGCCTCCCAGGAACCTACCTGCAACTGTACTCTCATCTTTTCTTGTCCATCTTTCTTCTCTTTCCCTACAAGCTAGTGAAATTTTATCCAGTCTAAGGGTGTGCTGCAGTGGACGATTGGGGAGAGATGCCTATCTCCCACCTCTTCTCCAAATCTTCTGTGTTTCTTGGCTTGCTTATTCGTTCCTCTGAGGGACTACGTTTTTGGCGCAAGTGAGCCAGAAGACGTTCACAGATTCTTTTTTCTGCCTTTGTGGAATTCTCCCCTGAGGCAATAAACACAAACCAGCATAGGTGCTTGCATAGGGTAAACACAAAGGAAAGCAATGAATTACCAGAAAAAATAAAGAGCAAAATATTTCAAACAATAGTACACTGCCATTGCAAAATATGAAATTTGGGCACATGATGTATGAGCGAGTGGAAGATGTATGAAGGTTTTGTGGCAACTTGAAAAGTCAAGATCTTTAAACTTTTGTCAGCAGGAAAGTGATGCATTGTGCTGGTTGGTTTGATCCTAAAAGGAATGATTTTAGAAAGTGTACCAAATGCAAATTTGCTTTAACCTGGACCTGGAATATAGTCCCAAAGCAATACCAACAGGATGGTCCAGATTTTACTTTATGTTTTTACTAAAATGTTTGGTTATCGGAAATCTTTTAGGCTTAGTTGTGTATCTGTCTAACTCTGGGTCTGTCCTAATTTGCAAATGTGGAAGGCGAGCTGAATTTTTGGTCAGGGTTGTAAATAGGTTTAATTATATACATATATTTTTAAGGGACTTTGTCGTTTTCACAGAGAGGAAACCAAACCCTAGGTTTGCATCACTATAATAATTGATTCTCTAGGAACCACAGCTCTTTTTGAAAACCTTAGGTGTAAACCCATGAAAACCAAGCCAGATTTGGCAAAATCCTAAGGGGAGTTTTCGTTCCTTTTTGGATTCCCTTTCTGCCAACCTCCTGCAGTTTTCTATATCCACTCAGTCTTTTTTTTTTAATTTAATTTATTAAAAAAAATTTTTTTTTGGCTGTGTTGGGTCTTCATTGCTGCGCGCAGGCTTTCTCTAGTTGCAGCGAGCGGGGACTACTCTTCGTTGCGGTGCGCGGGCTTCTCATTGCAGTGGCTTTTCTTGTTGCGGAGCATGGGCTCTAGGCATATGGGCTTCAGTAGTTGTGGCTCGCGGGCTCTAGGGCGCAGGCTCAGTAGTTGTGGCACACAGGGCTTAGTTGCTCCGCAGCATGTGGGATCTTCCTGGACCAGGCCTCGAACCCGTGTCCCCTGCATTGGCAGGCGGACTCTTAACCACTGTGCCACCAGGGAAGTCTTATTCAGTGTCTTTTATGTTAAGTGTCTGCTTCGTAAATTAAGTGTAGAACTTTACAATTGGAAAAATATTTGTCTTTCTTGACAACTCTAATATCCTTAGAATATAGCAGGTTTCACTTTTTGCCTTGACTGCCAGGAAGCTCAGAGCCAAGTTCAGAACTCAATTATGGTAAATATCAAACGCCTGGCTGCTTGTATAATTATTTACTCACTTTATATTTTTTAAACTTAACTTTTACATGTTTACCTGACTTCCATCTTAAATACTTTTTTTCAAAAATTTTCATGAGTATATATATATTTCGGTTGTAAGATCCCTGGAAATATTTTTGGAAGTAGGCACACTATGCATAAGGAGCACACATTAGCATTATTTCAGAATTAGCCATGAAGATAAGCTTGTGTTCTTGTGATTCCTGTCACTTATCAAAACAAATGTGTGTACAGTTTGGGTGGGAAGCTTCGTTCAGAAGTTTAACAAGCTCCAGAAACTAGGGGTCACCAGATGGTAGGATGTGAGGCCATCTTTGTTCAAGAAACAAATGCACTTACTTCCTCATCAGCCTTTTACCACCCTCTATCCTGAGCGGGGCGCTGACACACGCCTGCTGGTGCGGGTACCACACTCGGGCTGCTGGCTGAGCCTAAGCTATACCAAGTACACACTAACACTAGGTCTCCGTTTGCTCGTAGGCAAACCTTTTCCTTTAGTTGCAATTGTTCTATCTTGAAACATTTTGCCCTAAGAGTCTTTGACAGCCGCGTGGCGCTCCCTGGGACGCTGGGTGGTGGTACAGGTATTTTGGGAGTGTTTGTGGCCCAGTTCCTGGGGCAAGGAAGGGGCTCAGCACGTATGCAAATCTCGCTGCAACAGGTCTGATGACTTGCTCACTTCCTGCCCAGGTTGTAACATTGGCTTCCAGTCAGGTTTATTGTTTATTATTTCCCAAACCTTTGTGGTGAATAGAATGGCCTGGGTGCCCATGCCCACGGCAGAGCCCTGTGCCCCATCCCAGGGCAACAAGGGAATCTCCAGGGCAGGCACTGAGGGTCTGGGTGTTTACCAGAGGCCCTGGAATCCTTGTCACCAGGAAGTTTGAGAAACCTGAGGCAAGCTTCAGCTTCCAGAGCCTGACCCGCGTCCCTGGATTCCCAGGCGGGGCGGGGAGAGCCCGGGCCCTTCTCTAATGGCCTCTGCCTTCGAAATTGCCAAGCTGGGGTTCAGATGTTCTGGCTGAGGGCCCAGAACTCATGGAGCTCCACTTAGGATGTGAGGATGCGGGTCCTCCAGACCTGGTACAGCCGCAGATGTCGTCTCAGCTTGACTGGCAGGAAAAGATGGGCGACTCTCTGTCTCAGAAGGCATTTTCTGAGTCACTCGGCCACGATCATAGGCTCAGGACAGGCGAGGGCTTCTTAAAGGGCAAATGGGGACCGTGAGATTGCGCTGCTCTGGAACCGTTGTTCAGCCCATCAGTGTAATAGAATTTTACCTGAAGACCAGGTACCATACTCCCAGACGGCTCTTGTAGTGGTGATGCTGCTCTGGGCTGACGGGTGCTGGGTCTACACTGCCGACACTTCAGACCAGAGGCTGGAGGTTCGGGAATCGCAAAAAGGCATAATGAACCCCTCTTTGGGCCACGCTGCCGTTTGCCTGCGGTCTGCCAGGTCTTTCTGCTTATTCTACGTTTGTCCATTTGTAAAATGCCCACCTGTCTCCCAGGGCAACGGAGAGGAGTCATTCACAAAATGATTTTAAAGCACTTTTCAAGGAGATCCTGCTGTAGAATTGCTTCATAATAGTGAAGTTTTCACTTGAGTGGGTATTGAAAACAAAGGATTGACCTTCCCGGAAAGGAAAACACTCCTAAGTTATGACAAATAGAAACAAATACATTGTTTGTCTGTATGTGCTTGCAGGGGGCCAAGCCCCGAGCCATGAAACAGACACTAATTCATCTTGCCCACTGTTCAAATTTGAACAAGTTTGGAGAAATCCCTTCCAGCTCCCCTGAGGCCAGCGCTCTGCACTCTGAACCGTGGACTTAGCTTAAAACGGACACAGCTATGAGGACCCCGTAGTTAACCCTGGGATCACAAGCTCTTCAGTTAGTTGCTGTATTTCCATCCTAGAACCCGCAACCACAGAGTGATTGTGGGATTTTTCCACACATTGGATAGATGTACTTAAATGCCACAGGAAAGGCAATATTTTCCGTGTTGGAATGAATCTCTACGCTCTTCTTTGGAGAGAGAGGAGGCCCAGTCATTCCTTACCTTTCAATATCATTGCCTAGTCAGGGCCTCTTAATAACTCTATAAACTGCGCAGGTATTATCACTCCCATTTTATGGATGATAAAACTGAGGCTGGAATGTCAAATAACTAGATAGATGACCTAGAGTTATAGACATGGGAGCATAATGTAAGCCTGATCTGAGCCCAAGTACTGCTTCCCTGCAAATTATGCTGCCTTAAGAAACTGATTTCTTTAGTTATTTGGCCAAGCGTTTTTCTAGTCAACAAATTAAATTTAGTTCCCAAGAGTGGGACTCTGGGGAGGAACAAGTAGTCTTGCCAGGCGTTTTGGGTTTAAATCTTACATTGGAAGGAATATGCTTTCTTATTTGTCAGTGTCAACATGATAAATAAAACACCCTATTGGCAACGAGCATCAGTAAGTAACTGGCATTGACATTTCATAATTATGAAAATTCAAAAATGTTCATGTGGTAATTGTGGCACTGATAATATTGATGTGTCATGGTCTGAAAGCACTCACTTTAATGTTTATGTGTCCCCAATACATAATAATAAATTAAGTAGGCAAGCATTGAGTCCCCGGCATTTTTCTCATTTATATGATTAGTAAACCAGTACTCCATTACATGGATAAAGTACTAGTTCAGAATTCCCGTATTGTAGAGTTTTCTCTGTAACCACTTGCAAAGACCTCTTGAGTAAATTTTTAGTCTTTATTTCTGGCTGACTTTCTCTTTTCATAATATGGCAACATACCTCTTGTATACTACACCCAAAAAAGTCTACTTAACCCTTAGATTTTTTACAAGAAGGTTTGCAAATAGATTGCTCAACTGTTACAATTACCTATGTTAATTGTCCACCCCTATTACATTTGTCCTGGATGGTTGAGGAAAGTATCAACTTAACCAACACATCTTCACCAGGAACCTTTCTGTCTCTGCGGGAATCAAGAATGTATTTCTCAGTCCACACATGGAGTCCCCGGACTGTTAACACAGGGTTGCTGAAGAGCGATTCCATGGAGTGTCATCTTGTATTTTTTTAGTGATTATTTTTTTCAGAATACAGACTGCAATACTGCTTCTCCTTTTGGGGGTGGCAGGCATCCTGGCTCTTGGGGTGCCCATAGTGAAGCAGGTTTCTGAATGGGGTCGATGAGTTTCATCTGTGGCCAGAGTTAAATGAGACACAGGCTCTCCCCGCTAAACACAGCCTGGGCCATATACAAGTCAAATCTGCTATTTTTCCACGGGCAATGATTTATTTCCCTCTTAAATTGGCTGGGCCAGTTAGTTTTTTATTTTTATTAAGTCACACTATTCTTAAATGAAACTATTGATTTAAAGTCAGCTTAGTGAGGATTTAATTTGTTTTCAGGGGATTAGAGCAGGTAGAATGGGATAATTTTACAATAAAGTGGAACAGAGGCATTCCTTCACAGTAGCCGCCCCTTTCTTTCCTTGCCAGGCTGCACAGACGTTACAAATTTTCAAGTAAATTGTGGAAATACGTTCATAAATCAGTCCTAATTCCTTGGCCTGCTTGAGACTGATTCAAAGGAGCGTTTTCCCATGACCTTGTCCCATTGTCCTTCTAGCGGTAGTCCAAGCGTTGGTGCTAAAACACAGGTGTGTGCGCACACACACACACACACAGAGACACACACTTCTCCTTAGGGTCAATGTATCATTTTATTTCACCATCCTTCCTCGCTTTGTGTTGCATCGCCCTTTTTCATGCGATGTTTTCTTTCTGTTGCACGTGGAGGGTGTGAAGGGAGACTGGCACGGGCGAGGGGGACACCTATCTGGTCCTGTTGTGTTGATCTCCTGTCTTCCTGCCCTCCAGGCCCCATGCCCCTCTGCCCTGTTGCATCAGCCTGGCCTCGCTTCCCCAGGAGGGTGAGTTCAGAAGGCAGGGGAGCCACTGGGGAGGGGCACACGAGCCCCTCTCATGATGGCCTGAAAAAGCAACTGAGCGATGCTGTCCAAACCAGCTAGGAAAGGTTTTCTGCTGTTTGTTTTAAGAAGTACAGCCTTGTCATTGCCAGTCTGTTATCTCTGAAACTTGGCTGTCACTGTCCATTTCGAAAGGAGTCTTTTCTTTCTATTGAAATCAAATAGACTCAGAACTCTTTTCAGATTAATGGCCCTTGGTCTAGAAATTGCAAAACCATTTTGATCAATCATTCTGAACATTTCCAGTTCTCCCCGATCCCCTTCCACTAGAGGAGCTGGGGCTGAGTCTCGCTGAGCATTAGATGACCGAGCCCATCTGATGACTCCTCCGCAGCCACACAGGCTGGTCCAGCCTGGTCCTTCACGTGAGCCCACCTGGCCTCACGGCAGCCTCTATCCTCTTTCCTGTACCAGAGCCTTGATTCCTGAGGAGCTGGTTTCATGCCACTCACAGTGGATCAGGGAGTCCGGCGGGCCTTTCTCTGGAACCACAGGTGTCCACTGAGAAGCGCACATCTGTCCAAGGAATGGGGTCAGGGGTCCCCCACTGAACAGCCTTCAGTGTTGGGATGGAAGGACAATAGGGGTTTAGATCGTAGGCCAGAGACATCAGGGGTTTCTTGGGTTTGCCCTCTGTGGCATCTGCTGGAGATGCAGAGAGCAGATGAGTTCCTGAGTCACGAGGCAGAGGAGAGGCCAGAGATGTGGTTATGCCCAGGCCTGGAGAACACACAGCAGATGAATGTCGCCCAGGCCTTGGTGAGAAGGCTGGCTGGGAGAAACTGGAGAAAATACCAGAGGCCCAGAGCCCAGTGGGCGCTGTGGCTTGAGAAACCGGAGCTGAGCTAGGATTTGCGTGGGTGCTGAAAAGGCAGAATCACTAACGGATTAAAAGAAAAACTCCATTTATTTTCTGAGTGGTCAGAGGAAAGTGTCTACTTACAGGCGTCCTGAAAAGCATAAAGATATGGAAGGGCAATGCTACAAGCAGCAGCTCGGGAACAATGGCAGGAATGGAAACAGAGATCTGAAGCCCAAAGGCCAAGAACTTTCAAACCAACACAGTTCTAGAAAATTCCAGCAATACAGGTGGTGGTCAAGCCAATGAGGCAGGGGAAGCCCAAGAAATAGAAGATGGCAAGGACAACATCTCACACTGAGACAGGGATCTGCCCGTCCGTGTTTCAAAGATGATTTCGACATGTTGATTAAGAAGAATCTTACAGCCTGCCCCCTCCACAGTGCAAAAAAAAGAGCAGTTAAACAAATAAAAAGAGATACTTGTTCTATATATTAAGGAGTTGTATATGCACATAAGCTAATTGTTCATGAAATATGTCTATTAGTCAGTCACAGAGTTTAAAAAACTTCTTTATATTCAATTTCTTTTTTTTCAGAGTCCATTAAGGCAGGGGTCCCCAACCCCTGGGCCACAGACCCGATAGCAGTCTGTGGCCTGTTAGGAACCGGGCCGCACAGCAGGAGGGGAGTGGTGGATGAGCCAGTGAACCTTCACCTGTATTTACAGCCTCTCCCCATCGCTCGCATTACCACCTGAGCTCCACTTCCTGTCAGCATTATGGTGAGTTGTATAATTATTTCATTATATATTACAATGTAATAATAATAGAAATAAAGTGCACAATAAATGTAATGCGCTTGAATCGTCCCGAAACCGCATACCTCCCCCACCCCGGGTCCGTGTAGAAATTGTCTTCCATGAAACCTGTCCCTGGTGTCAAAAAGGTTGGGGACCGATGCATTAAGGTACCTTAGGAACTGAAAAAGCAGAAAAACCAAGTTGCCTACAGTCGTTTTACTGTTAAATTCACCTAATTCCAAACACTTAATAATTAGGTAAGGATTAACCTCATCAGCCTATGAATCTTAGGCCCTAAACCACCAGTTACCCTACTAGAGCCCCATCAGGCCACATTCCTCCCGTGGGTCTTTGAATTTCACAAGTTCATTAAAAAGAATGGAACATGTTGTATTGAGGTGTTCTCCTGATCAGTTTTGTTTGTTTGGGGAGGATCCCCTAATTGGTGAATGAGTCTTTCTAAGTAATTTGCATCCTAAAAACCTCTCAGCAAGAATGAGTCATAACATACAAATTGTTAAACTGGACTCTATCAAAGTTAAAAACATCTTCAGAAGTCACTGTTAGAAAAAAGAAGACAAGGCACACACTAGAAGAGAATATCCTTCCTTAACCCACGTATCTGGTAAAGTGTTGGGATCTAGACTAGATAAGAGCTTCTGAAGGCTTAATAATATGCAAGCTTCTCAAGGCTCAATAATATGAGAAACATCTCAATAAAAAACATGGGCAGGAGATTTGAAAGAGCCTTCATCGCGTAAGATGTACAGATGGCAAATTAGCACGTGAAAAGATGTTCAACGTCATCAGTCACTAGAGAAATACAAATCAAAACCGGGATGAGATACTGGTACACACCCACTACGACGGCTACGAGAGCACAGCAGGTGCCGTCCAGGATGCAGAGCAACTCCGAGTCTCATACCCTGCTCGTGGGGTACAAAGCGGTCCAGCTACTTTGGAAAACAATGTAACAGATGCTTCCGAAAGGAGATATCCACTATATATTACCCACCATCTGACTCCCAGGGTTTTATTTAGGAGAAATGAAAATATACATTCATAGAGAAGCCTGCCTGTGTTGAGTTTGAGGGGACAAAATACTCTGGAGCTGCAGATGTTTAGGGCTAAGACGAAGGTGTGCTGCTTTATTCATAACTGACAAAATCTAGAAACAATCCAAACACCCGCCAACTGGTAAATAAACAGACCGTGGGATACCTGAGCGATACTAGTCAAAGGTAAAAGAAATCGAGCTACTGATTCACATGACACGTGGAAGGCTCCCCAGCGGATTATTCGGAGTGAAAGAGGCCAGCCTCAAAGTGTACATACTCTGATCCCGTTTATATGAAACTTTGGAAAAGGCAGGACCATGGAGACATGAAATGAGGCAGTGGTTGCTAGGGACTGGGGTGGTGGATGTCGAAGTCGTCAGAGCGGGGGAAGACTGGCTACAGAGGGGATTAAGGGTGATGGACATGCTGTATACTTTGACTCTGGTGGGAGGTCCATGACCGCATGTGTCTATCACACTTGATAATGGTGAAATGATACCTCAATAAATCTGACTTGAAACCAGACACACAAGGAAATAATGGGACCTTTTAATTAACCTTAGGAATTTTATTAGCTCCACTATTTTTGTGTGTTTAAGTGCTCATTTTCCAGACAAAACTCTAATTTGAAAAGATACATGCGCCCTTATGTTCATAGCAGCACTATTCACAACAGCCAAGACACAGAAACAATAGAAACACTATTCACAGACCTGAATGTCCATCGGCAGTTGAATGGATAAAGAAGATGTGTTATATAAATGCAATGGAAGACTATTCAGCCATAAAAAAGAATGAAATAATGCCATTTGTAGCAACATGGATGGACTTCGAGATTATCGTACTAAAGTGAAGGAAGCCAGACAGAGAGAGGCAAATGCCATATGATATCACTTACATGTGGAATCTAAAGTATGACACCAATGAACTTACCTACGAAACAGAAACAGACTCATAGACATAGAGAACAGACTTGTGGTTGCCAAGGGGGAGGAGGGTGGAGGGAGGGAGTGGGAATTTGGGGTCAGCAGATGCAAACTGGTGTATACAGAATGGATAAACAACAAGGTCCTAATGTATAGCACACGGAATTCTATTCAATATCCTGTGATAAGCCATAATGGAAAAGAATATAAAAAGGAGTGTATGTACCTGTATAACTGAATCACTTTGCTTTACAGCAGACATTAATGCAACACTGTAAATCTACCATATTTCAAGTAAAAAAAAAGAAATGGGCTGATTTTATGATAAGTTTATGCAGTTTCTCCCCAAATACATCTCTGTCAGGAGTGTGTTTCCTATTACCAACAAGACAATAGTCAACTCACCAAGTGACTTCCATTATGCAGTGCTCACTGCTATAAATCTGAAGGGGTATTTTCACCATTCCTTTGCAAATTGAAAGAATGACGTAAATGAAATGGCTTTGACAAGCCAGAAGCCTTAAATAACTGGGGCGTTTATAAAAGTTAGACTCTTTAAGGCCAGAAGCATTACAATTTTAAGGTTTATTGGCTTTTTTCCCCTTCTCACTAAGTTTTTGAGATTTAACACAACTTTATTCTGTTATTATTTCTGGAATTTGCTTTTATCTAGATAAACTACTTAAAAATTTTATAAAAGAGAGAACCTGTGTATAGCATTCTGCAGTTTACAGAGTGTTTTATATACATTGTCTACTAGATTTTCTCCAGCCCCTCCTATGGTAGGCCCAGCATCTTCCTATTCTAATTTTAATGCAGAGGAAACGGGAGTTAAGACTTCTCCCAGTTAACAAGAGGCTGGGCGGACGCTTGAACCCGGGTCCTTTCATGCTAAACCCCACATACTTGCCCCTTATTCTCTCTGGTCAAAAGTTTGCGTTGTATTATTGCACAAGCTCTGAGGGGAATAAAGACCTATCCTTATCCCAGATGACTTTGCGCAGAAATTACAATTCAGAGGAGTCTTCCTCTGATGTAGGCAAACTGAAGATCCGTCCCATTTGAATGTACAGGTTAACTGAAGTTTCGATGTCTGAGCGCAGGTATCATGAAGGGTTGGTAATTAAATGAGTGAACAAAAGTAAAACCTGTGAGCGTCTGGTTCCTGGGGAGGTCATCACACCACAAAGTGTTCATTGCTGTCATCGTGTGGAGCGCCAAACTGTCATCAGGAGAGGAAGAAAGAAATCAAATCACCCAAGGCACTTTGTCCAGCGCTCTCAACAGAAGAGCTTTATAATACAGAGTGGCTATTATATCCCTTTCAGTTTCACTGCGTTGCTTTTATAAATAGGATGTGCTTCTCTATAAATAGCATAAAGGCAATATACTGTATAGGCCTTTGTGAAGTCGGGCTTAGAGAGAGCCGCGGGGCGCAGGACAGCATCCCTCCCGCTGTCTGGGCGTCATCCTAGCCGCAGGCACCTGTTCAGAGACACCTGGGCCAGCCACCGTGGCTGTCCCCAAGCCAGGAAATAAATGGAAACTCGAAAAACCCAATGCAGATGAGTGATCAGAATGATTGTCTAGCCCATATTTGGGTCACTAGATTTCCTACATCTTCCAGGCTCACCTTTTAGCTGGTCTACGGCCTCTCCCTCTCTCTCTCTCCCCTCCACCCCCTACCTCCTCTGTCTGAAGATTAAGCAACAAAAGATGTTTTCTGTAAACCAAAGTAGGAAGTACAGTTGGCCTGCTCCCTGGTTGATGTGCCCATGTGTAACTGTAGGATTTAATTTTGCTGTGCATTAATCAAACAACAATAAAAGCCATAAAAACCCCACTAAGGAGCATTTTAACTTAAGACCCCATGCGAAACACCCGGGGATCAGCTCACTGGCTTCTCCGCTGCCCCTGTAACGGGAATTAGATGGCAGGAGAAAGAAAGAAAAATCGAGTCACTTTTTCCTTTGCATAGAAAGGGAGAAAACATATCATAAATTAAGGGTAGTGGGAGTGAAATCAAGGCCAGAGGTAAACGTCGTGTAATTGTGTGAGCAGCTCTCCTTTTGGGCCCTGCCAGCTGCTGCTGCCCCTTCTTGCTGTGTTCAGATGAAAGCCATGATGGTAGACACGTGCAGACACACAAAAGAACCTATTTGGACTGGCGTGTCAGCTCATCTTTATCAAATGTTGCACAGGTATATTTGTTGCCATGCTTCATTACCCCAGAATGGCATGCCTGAAATGTTTGTCTCTTCTATAAACCCAATCGCTATCCCAGGCAGGCACATTTGACAGGGCAATAGACGGGTGTTTCTTTCACAGGCATGGGTTTGTAAAGGCTGGACAATTAGGGAGGGTAAGGGAGAAAGAGAGAGAAGGGGGGAGAGGAAGGGAGAGAGGGAGAGATGGAGGGAGAGAGAGAGGAAGAGATTTGTTAAAAAAATTAATGTGTGTGTTGTGTGTGTGTTTTCAAAGTCTTTCATAAATAAAGGAAACCTAAAACGCTGCATAAGGAACCTGGACTGTATTTTTGAAAAGATCATTGCCCTGTGATCGGGAAGCATCTTGCTCAGCCAGCCAGGTGATAGATTGAAAAATATCAAGCTTTAAAAATAATTTCTGTGAGACAAAAGGAGACAGGGCAAGTGTCAGGGAAGAGTACTGTCATGGTGAATAAGACGGTCATCACGAGACTGAACTTTGGTTTCTGTTACACGTAAGACGCTTGCATCAAAATCCACCTCTTATCTTCCGGTGGCCTCCTGGAAAATCAATATTTTAATCCTGTGTGATATAGATTAAGTTCTTGGGAATTAGAATCGGGTAGGCCTGTATTTTACTTCTCCCCCTTAGAGCAACTATGATAACGAGTTTTGCAAATCAGAGAAGGAAGCATGAAGATTTGGGGACTCGGAGGTCCATCCGATTTCTGACCTTTTCTCTGGGGGTGCTGTCCCCATCGTGTCCCGCAAGATGACCCGTAGCTCCCAGGGGAGTAAGTCACCTGAGGCTGCACTGCGGGAGCTACGTCCTGGGCACAGGGAGCTGTTTTCCATCTGAGCTGATATTAACACAGCATTCTTGGCAGAACTATTAATAACCATGACCTTCACTTGTTACCTAGAAAAGAAGGGAAAACAATAATCGATGGGCAATTTCAACATGGGGGTTCCCAGAAAGAACAAAATAAACTATGTATTTTTTTTTGGTGGTGGTTTTATCAACCTCAGGGATGTCAGCTGATGCCTAGACGGAAATTTGCAGAACGCTTCTCACATCTGAGGCGGCGAGGACAGTAAATTCTGTAACACCTGATCTCATCGCGGAGCCAGATGAGTTTGGAATTCAGAATCCTAAGGCTGTAGAGGGCGGAACGGTGCACGGTGTGTGCGAAAGAGCACCCGGGAGGAGTTGGAGGTGACTCCAGAGTCAGACACACGGATCTAGATGCCGCCAGACGAGGTGTGTTCGCTCTCTGTGGTTTAAACAGAAACTGTAAAGAGTCTCACGTCAGTTAAGCTTAGATCAGATTCTGTCGTGAAAGGAGCTTCGAAAATATTTTCGGTTTTCCAGTCTTTTGGGATTTTGTAACTGCCGAACAGGGACCGCACATCTGCACTCTTTTCCATACAGAAGCCACTCTGCTGTCACTAAGGAGATGTGGCCTCACACGGCAGTGCTACACCCGGCCAGGCCCTTCAGAGGCTGGCAGGTGGCATTGTCCCCGCAGCACTGCGCAATCACGTGACCTCCATCAGAGGCTAGGACGCTAGAAGAAGGTGGAGCTTGGCTGCCAGCTGGGGACACCCCAAAGGACTGTGCCCCCTGGTCCCTGCATCCACTGGCCGTCAGCTGCTTCTCTCGCTACTTTAAAGTTCAAGGCCTCCAGCTGCCCTGGGGGAGAAACCTGCCTTTGGCCTGCCCTGGCATTGGGTGCTTCAGTGCCGGCCTCTCTCTCTTCCTGGTCTCCAAGGCCCGTCCGCCTCTTGCGTGTAAGTGACCACCACCCCGAAGTCCCTTAAACACCCAGGGTGCGTGTCACGCTGGCCGTCGACTCTTACGACTCCTGCCCCTACAGTGAGGTTTCCACGTGGACCTCCAGTTCCTCTGCGAGCCAGGCAGCCCCTCGAACTCTGGCTGTGTTGCCTCTCGTTTGCACGGCCTCAGAGAGGTCACTCCATCACTCCTGCCCTCGGTCTTGTCGTCCATAAGCTCCCTTTGAGCTTTAGTGGCCTTTTCCAACCTGGAAAAAAAAGGTATGTTATTATTTTCCTTTCTCAAGAATTGAGAAAGGCCAAATCTGTGTGTGTGTGTGCGTGTGTGTGTGTGTGTGTGTGTGTGTGTGTAACTCCCCTACAGTGGGAGAGGAACACATTTTTGTAACTTATGAGCCAATCTGGATGGTAGCCCAAGTTTAAACTGGGCTTCCCATTAAAACTTTGTAACAGAGTCTATTTATGGCCCATCAAAAAACACACACACCACCCAGAACCTGGGATTGTACAGGCCATGAAGGCTGCGTCACAAGGAATGTGTGACAGCCTCCTTTGGGGAACATAATTAAATATAGTTTCACAACAAAATTTTCTCTAGAAGAATTCTCTTTGTGGGCAGCGTTTCAAGGTTTCCTTAGGTTAAATTAATTAAACGTTGTACGCTAGAGGCTGACACAGAAAGAAAAAGTGCAGGTATTTAGTAGAGATTTGTGGTGGTAGATTCCGACGCTCAGAAAATGAAAGTTTTGTGGTTATTTGCAAGTTATCTGTATTTACAAGAAACAAAGTGAAAAACGAATTTCAGGTCTTGGAATATTTCTGTCCAGGAGACACCTGCACTGAGGGCAGCGGTGCGGGGATTGCCTGGGAATCTTGATCCGACTCTCGCAGCCCTGGCTGGGGTGTGGGTAGCTCACCTCTCAGTGGCCCCATCCACTGACCTCTCCTGGTCAGTGAAGCGAGATGCCTTCTTTTGGCTTCTGACGGCACCCTTCCCCTCCCAGGGCTGTTTGGTCCTGCCCTGACCCCAACTCACCACTTCTTCCTTCCTTCCCCAGTGACTTGGCCCTGTGAACTCGGAGGGGAAACAAGGGAGGAAATAGAGGGCCTGTTATTTCATCAAAGCAGAAAAAAGCAACACCTTGGAGGTGAGTGATGGATATTGTTATGCGTGAGGTGTAGCTCCCGGCAGGTGAGCCCTGTGTTAATGAGGCGCCACCTCCCGCTTCCTGGCAGATGACTGTCATTGTTCAAAGGTGCGTCCGCGTGATTGATGGCTGGGTCACCCTGCCCCGCAGTCGCAGTCGGAGGCGCTGTCTTCCTTCTTCTGCTGATGTCTCTGATCTGCTGACCCCAGGATGACCCAGCAGAGGTGGAGCTGAAATTAACATGCCATTTTCTCTAGTTAAATTAAAAAAAGGGGAAGTGGGGGCAGAAAAGAGGGAGAGAAACTTCAAAACAGAGCAAGTATGTAGCTCAACACAGAAATGTCGGTCCTGCAGAAAGTCCCAGCGGTGTTTGAGGCTAATAGCGCCGCTAATAAAGATTGAAAACATATGTTAATGCTCACGTATGTCATGTCAGTTTAGCCCAGATAAAAAAGATACTCCGCGTCTCCTCTGAGCGCGGAAAAGAAGATGCTATAGCAGCTCTTGAACAGCTGTGCGCCCTCATCGGGGGGGCGGGGTGGTCCCCGCTGGAGCTACCCTGGACCTTCCTTCGATGTTATGGAGAGCCTATCTTGCCAATCACTGTTCTGCCTTTACCAAAATCTGTTGTAAAAAGTGTTTTCAGATCGCTGCCCAGTGTGGTGAGGACGGTTTTCTTTGCAGCTCAGGAGCAGATGTCGTGTGTTTTCACTTTGTGCGCCAGGAGGCTCAAAGATTTGGAAAGAGAAAAAAAAAAGTATTTTCACGTTCACATTACATCCGAAATGTAGCCAATCAGAGACTCTTGGAGCTGGGAAGTTCAAATCATTTCATTTTGCTTTTGGGTTTATCATCCTCCTTCATGAGAAACCGTGCGAGGTTGTCTGACTTATGCAGCTAGTGAATAACAAGTTAGTAGCAAAGCTGGATGAAACCACATTCTTCTAACGCTTCCTCCTTAATTTTTTTTTGGAAAATAGACTTGAAATGGTCTTTTCCCCCCTTCCCAATTAGTCATTTTTTTTTTCTCAAACTTTCACACAATGATAACTGTTTTTTTTTAAATTTTGACATATACCCTTACGGGCAGCTAGTTTGACATAGTAATAAGTGGCTGATCTGCGTACTTCAAAAGTAAGGAGAATGCTGTGATTTCATTATGTCTTTAGACATTTTGAACATTTTTATATGACCTTTATAAGGTCTTGACTTGGGAATCTATCTAAGATTGTTAAGGGCTATCTGACCATTATCTGTTCCATCTCAGTATTAGTAGCTGAACATGACACTTGATTTTAGTAGGTAAGAAGGGGGCAGACACATCCATCAGAAAAACCTCCCCGTCTTTGTACAGCCAGGCAGATGACAAGATAAACACTCAAAAATGGATCCACAGACTACAAACTATTAAGAAGAAGAGATGAAGCAATGTTACTCTGTTGTGAATAAACTTATTTACCCCACGTGTAGGAGAAAGGCGACGGCAGATTTCAGTAGGCTTATCATCGTAATATTCCATCACTGATCTCTCTCTCTAAAGTGGTTCCTTCATGGGGAGTTACATAATGTTGGGGACTGAGCAATTTATCAGATCATGTCCCTCTGCAGGTGAGAACTTCTCAAAACGGGCATCACAGCGTTCAAGTTGTTTGGCTCTGATTTGCGATGGGACCCTTAGATCTTGCCTTACAGTTATTTTGGATTTTCTGAGACAGTTCTGAATACAGGCAATTTAAATGTATCCACTAAAGCGATTCACTAACCGTATAATGAAATGATGAATATTTATATAACTTAGTTCATAACTTAGAAAAAGTCCATCGTTAGACTTGGTATTCCAAGATTTGGTTCAGAAATGGTCACGATGATTCTATAATAAATGGACAAACTGTATCGTCCTCAGCAGGGAATTTGTCAGGGTTCCCCTTGTGTCCGAGAATCACTTATGGTTGGGACTTCAAGGAGATCAAGTGGGTTCTCATTTGCACTGATTTCAGGAAGCACTGAATAAATACGTATTGAGAATCTCCTGTGTCCTGGGCACAGTCCAGCCACATCTAGGTTTAGGTGGGCAGAAAACCTCCCCGATGTAAACAAAGATGGGTATATGCCAGTTAAATCCGGTTGCCTGCATTTCTGTGTGTTACAGCTGATGGGTGGCAGGATGTGGTCAAAACTGCCCGGGTCTGGAAAAGCTACCCGTGGGGCCTTCCTTTCCTGGTCTGTAGGCAGCCCATCTACAATATCAGGGAGTGGGATTGATAATTCTCAGAGTCTCGGACCACAGTTTATAATTCTGCTCTGTCCAACACGCATCATTCTGCCCTACCTTCAAAGACTACAAGGAGAAATCTGTAATTAATGAGCCACTGAAGGATTTTTTTTCTTCCTTTTGGGTTAGAAATACAATCAAAGGTCTGAACGCTCAAATTAGTAGCGGATGCTGGGAGTGGTAACGGTAGTACTCATGAGTGCGTAATGGATTTGCGTTTGGGCTGGAAGCTGACTTCTTTTTCATTTCTGGGACAAGCCACTTAATCACATTTGGGTTAAAAAGCAGCTACCAGTGAGGAGAGGACGGGGGCTGGGTGACAATGGGAATCAGGCTGTCGTCCTGACGGCCCAGCCTTGCTGGTTCAGGCTGCTTCTTGACGTACAGGCTCAGAGGAGGAACCTCCAGATAGGAGAGAATGAATCTGTCAGATCCATTTTTCTTCTTTTTCTTGAGAGTGAATTTATTTTTCATGTTTTGAAAGGAGTTTGTGACCATGTTGCCACAAGGTCCTTTTTCTCCTGGAATCACATTTCCATTTTCGTTTCTAACAAAGCACATATTTGGGTCCCAGTATCTCATTGGTTCATCTCTCTCTGTCCTAACAATCCTCTGCATTTCACACTTTATGCCAAAGAAAGAAATGTTGTGAATGCAGCTCGTAATGATGATGGATTACAATGTGAGGCATTGTGGCCGGTGAGTTGGCCACATTACCCGAGCCTGCCATCCTGCTGACTTGGGTCTGAATTATGGAGAAGATGAATTTTGGAATCTTTTCTGCTGCTAGGACAATGAATAAGCTTTGTTAGTAGACGGTAGAAACGTTGGGGGACACAGGGATTGTGTAGCCTCAGAAATACAGCAAAATGGGGTCTGGCTAGACTTTGGCCGACATCCAGGAGCCCAGAGGTACAAAACACAGAAGGGAAGATGGACGAGGCCCCGGGATCCATCCTGCAGACTCTGAGGCCCTCTCCTATCTTCTCCTTCCCTGTCTGGACCGCTGACCTCTGGCCAAGGGAAGGTCAGGGTCTGGCTGGGAAGTACACATGGTCACTTCAGGTCAACTTCCAGTGACTCCTGGCAACTTTTTTTCCTCCCCAGTTACTTTACTCACCTTGTAACTTTAAAACCTTGTCAGTCCATTAAGGATCGCCTTCCCTGGACCAGATCTTTCCGCACAGAACTGATTAGGGAGAATAGTTTGACGCCCTGACGTGTGCACCCCAGTCTGCTCGCCTCGGAGCATCTGAGGTCCCCTGACCTCTCGCGGTGAACTCCCTTCCCTCTGGTCTGTGCTCCGCTCTTCCCCCCATCCCCTGGGGGCTACTGCTCCAGCAGTAATGTCTCCGGCTCTTCTTTCTGTGGTTTTCGATTTCTCATCCTCCATCGGCTCTGTCCTCTCAGCATTTACGTTCCTCAGATTGTTCCCCTCCTGTCAAACCCTCCCTTAGCCCCATTTCTCTGGTCTTTACTGCCACCGAGACCCCAACTCACTGCCTATCCGTCCCCAGCCCCCCACCCCACAAGGCAGGGAGGGTGACTTTGTCCTGACCAGCCCCTGTGTTCTCTGCCCACCAGACCTCTGCGGGTTTGCTGTGCTTGACCAGCCTGGCTTCCTTGTGAGTCTTATGCTGGATTTTTCCTACTCCCTGCCTGTTTCTTCTCACTCATTAGGCCTTTTCCCCCACCTCTGTTTTTCATATATTGCTGTTCTACATGGCTTTACCTTTTCCTCCCTCCCTCCCCTCCCCCTCCCTTCCCTCCCCTCCCCCTCCCCTCCCTCCCCTCCCTTCCCCTCCCTCCCCCTCCCCTCCCTCCCTCTCCTCCCCCTCCCCTCCTTCCCTCTCCTCCCCCTCCCTTCCCTCCCCCTCCCTCCCCCTCCCTCCCTCTCCTCCCCCTCCCTTCCCTCCCCCTCCCTCCCCCTCCCTCCCTTCCCTCCCCCTCCCTCCCCCTCCCTTCCCTCCCCTCCCCCTCCCCTCCCTCCCCTCCCTCCCCTCCCTCCCCCTCCCTCCCCCTCCCTCCCCTCCCTCCCCCTCCCTCCCCCTCCCTCCCCTCCCTCCCCCTCCCTCCCCTCCCTCCCCTCCCTCCCCTCCCTCCCCCTCCCTCCCCCTCCCTCCCCCTCCCTCCCCTCCCTCCCCTCCCTCCCCTCCCTCCCCCTCCCTCCCCTCCCTCCCCTCCCTCCCCCTCCCTCCCCCTCCCTCCCATCTCTCTTTCCACCCCCTCTTTCTTTCTCTATTCCCCAGAAGTTTCTTTGCAGTCAGCCTTATTAAGGCTGAAGCCTCCTAAATCTGAACCTCTAACCCTGAATGCTCATCTGAAACCCAGAACGACACCCCCTGGTTGCCTGTGGGACATTCCCTTCTGGACCAACTTACTCCTTCTTCGCTTGACTCATTGGTCTGAGCAGTGTTTACTGAAGGTCTCTGTGCCAGGTGCTGGGCCAGGCCCTGGAGAAACAATAGTGAAAAATTCAGTCTCTGCCCGCAGGCAGTGTGTTGTTTAGTGGCTGGATTCCGACAAGAAAGCAAGAATTTCTAATATATTCTCACGTGGCTGTGATGGTGGTATGACCGTATGTCATGGCAACAGTTTACCATGTGGAGGGAGAGCTGTGCTGAGTCTTCTAACACATGAGGGTCCGTTTGCTTAGGTCTTCTATGACTTTCATCTGTGCGTGTAAATTTTCAATATATGGATCCTGAATATGTTTTGTTAAGTATATAAGTAAGAATTTCATTTTCTTTGGAGTGATTGCAAATAATACTATTTAAAATTTTGATTTCCTTAGTTCATGGTTAATATATCCAAATGGAATTGACTTTTGTGTGTTAATCTTGTTTCTGCAAACTTGCTGAACTCACCTTCTAGTTCTGAGAGTTTTCTTGCAGATTCTTTGGGATTTTATCTGCAAATAAGGATAGTTTGATTTCCTCCTTTCCAATCTATTTTATTTTTATTTATTGTTTTCTTGCCTTATTGCAGTTCCTGGAACTTCCAGGAAGATGCTGAATAAGAGAGAATGGATTTTCTTGCCTTGTTCCTGATCTCAGGAGAATAACACTGAGTCTTTCATCACTAAGTATAATGTTAGATGTAGGTTTTTTGGAGAAGTTCTTTATTAAGTTGAGGAAGTATCCTTGTATTCCTAGTTTTATGACAGTTTTTTAAAAAAATTATGAATGATTCCATACGGACAGAGAACATACTCTGCATTATTTCAGTTTTTAAAGGTTTGTTTTATGGTCCAGAATATCAACATATGGTCTTTTTTTCTTGGTAACTGTTCCACGGGTGCTTAGCAACTGTCCCCTCGCCCCCCAAATAAATATTCTACTGCTGTTGGGTAGAGTGTCCTCTATATGTTCTATTGGTTGCTTGTATTGCTCAGATGTACACCTGGGCTGCTTTTCAGTCTAGTAGTTCTATCGTTCACATAGAATGTGGTGTTGAAGCCCTCAAGGCTTTGCTTCATATATTTGGAGGTTCTGTTGTTTGGTCCCTACACATGTGGGATTGTATACTTTCCTGGTGGATGGATCATTTTAACATTATATAATGTCCCTTTTTTGTCTCCAGTAATTTTCTTTGCTCTGAAGTCTACTTTATCTGATATTGATATTGCTACTCCAGCTTTTTGTGAATAAACATTTGCATGATATATCGTTTTCCAACCTTTTACTTTCAATCTATCTATGTGTTTGAATTTGAAATGACTTTCTTTTAAGCAGCATATAGTGGGTCCTGTTCTTTTCATGTATTGTATCAGTCTCTGCTTTTTACTCTATGTATTTACACCATTTACACCTAAAGTGGTTATTGATATGATGAGACTTAGGTCTGCCGTTTTATTGTTTGTTTTCTGTATGTTTCCTTTGCTTCTTGTTTCTCTACTCCTATTTTCTTGCCTTCCTGTGGGTCACTTGAACATGTTTTAGGATTCCACCTTGATTTGTTTATTGTATTTTTGAGTGTATCTCTTTGTGTAGTTTTCTTGGTGTTTGCTCTGGTGTTACAATTACACACGTGACTGATCATGGTCTACTGGTAGCAACATTTTACCACTTTGAGTGAAGTGTGTACACCTTGCTTCCACTTAGGTCCCTTAACCTGCTCTACTCTTAAATATGACTTTATTGAGTGTGTTATCTCTTTCTTTCAACCATGACATATTATTTAGAAAATTCACAAGGAAAAGGATAATTGATTATATACTCTCATACTTCTACTCTTTCCTTTGCTCTTTTTTCTTTTCTGATGCTACAAAATGTCTTCATTTTTTCATTTTCTTTACATTTGGAGGACTAACTTTAAGCATGCTTTAAGAGCTGGTCTGCTAGTCAGAAATTCTTTTCTTTTTTCCTTTCATCTAAGAGTGTTTTTACTTCTCCATCATCCCTGAAGGATAGCTTTACTGGTTGACAGTTCTCCTCTTTTAGCACTTGAAAACTGTTGTGGCACGTCCTTCTGCCCTCCGTGATTTCTACTGAGGAATCTGTTGTCACTTGAATTCATGTTCCCCTAAAGGTAATGTATCATTTTTCTCTAAATGCCTTCATGAGTTTTTCTGTCCTTAGTTTTCAGCAGTTTAATTATGATATGACTTACCATAAATTTCTTGGGGGTTATTGTATTTGAGTTTTATTCAGTTTGCTGAACCTATAGGTTTAAGGTGTTCCCCAAATTTGAGAAGTTTTCATCCATTATTCCCTCAGATACTCTTTAGCTCCACAGTTTTTCTCCTCACCTTCTGAGAGGATCTGATATGAATGTTTGGTCTTTTGTTATTGACCCCAGGTCTCTGAGCCTTGGTTCATTTTTTTGGTAGCTCTCTGTTGTTCAGTCTGGGTACGTTTTATTGATCTGGCCTTCTGTTCCTCAATTCCATCTTCTGGCTTCTCCATTACACTGTTGGACACTCTACTATTTAAAAAATTTCTAGTATTGTATTTTTCAGTTCTATTATTTCCATTTGGTTCTTTTTTATGACCTCTATGTCTTTGCTGGTATTTCTCTGCTTTTTCATTTGTTTCAAGATATAGCATAATTGTTTACTCAAGCATTTTTATAATGGATGCTTTACAATTCTCGTCAAATAATTCTAACTGATTCGTCTTAGTGTTAACGTCAGTTGATGGACTTTTCTCATTCAACTTGTGATTTTCTGATTCTTGGTATTATGGGAGATTTAAAAAATTATATCCTGGACATTTTGAGTATTATGTTGCGAGTCTCTGGGATCTTTTAAGTATTTTATTTTCGAAGGCAGTCACTCTATTTAAGCTTTGCCTGTAGATCCTAGTCTAGCTTTCTAGGCTGTGGTTCCAAAAACACTCAAAATTTTCAGACCCTTTGTGGTGCCAGTTTGATCTGCTTGGCTTACCCTGTGCTGCTGGTGTTCAGACTGGTTCCTACTGGTGCTGCCTGAGAGGGTACCAGGAGATTCCCCAGGCTGGGCCACCTGGGGGATCTAGGTAGGCGAGGAGAGTCTCTGACCTGCAGGGATAAAGAGGTTTCCCATACCTGGGCACTTTATGATGGAAGCCCCCTGGCTCATGCTGCCCCGTGCCTCTTGGGGGAGAGGGCTTTGAGGTGAATGAGAGCACATGCCATAAAAAAATGAGATAAGGAAATGAACAAAGGCAATGTGGTTATGATGGAGAAGGTGGGTTGGAAGCCAGATGGATGAGCAAAAACCAAGAGACAAAGAAAGAGGAAGTTAGGTGAACTGCTGGGTTTCCATTAACTAGGATGGTCAGTGCTGATAGTACATGGTTGGGAGTCAGATGTAAAGTGGTCAGTCCAGTACTGGGCATATTAAATTTAAGGATCTTTAGAACATATTTTTGAATCTCTTGAAGTTAAGAACGCTAAGTTGCAACCTCAGGTTTGGGTGGAGAAAGGCAGCGTTGGTGTAGACATAGCGTCAGGGGTAGAGAGGTTGAGGACTCAAGACTGTGAATGTGGAGCCATTCACGTTGTGGGTAAAACAAAGCAGAAGAGACACATGAACCGAACAGCAGCATAGAATCGTCAACAACACACGCGTTTGACTCTGGTTGACCTACTGAGTTAGGGGAGTGAATGTTATTGGAATACAGGAAAATTTGAGACATTCAGGTTTGTTCAAATTACAATTACATGTAATACGTACTTCACGTAAAATATTCAGATATGGTCAGGATTACATGTAATTTTTGTGTAAGTAAATATATGGTAGATTATTTTTAACAATGCCAGGGTTTTGTATTGTCTCTTGTACAAGCTTTATGACAACAACCACACATTCTAACCATGAACGTGGAATACATGAGGCTGCACAGATCTCTTAGGTTTGACCTCCTTGCACTGAGCTTATAGACAATCCTTTCCAGAGCATAGTTCATTTTAGTGAACCCTGTTCTGACATTGATACCCATCATAACATTGGTAATCATAACGTTAATTCTCCTGGAAGTTCCTTTGAATTAAATTAACTCACATACAATTTAAATGTTGAAAAAAAATAATGACTTTCTTTAAAAAACATAAATATTGCCACTAAATATAATGACCTAAGGCCTCAAAATTAAAATTCTGTTAATATCAGTAAAGGTAAAGGTGAAATACAAGACGTTTCTGGAGAGAGACGTACTGATACAAAATGATAGTCCTAAAAATCTTAATATATCTAGTTCCCATAATAATACTTCTAAGAGCTTATTCTGAGGCATGATTCAGAGAGCATTTTACAAAAAATTAGTGGTAACTTACTTGATCGATAGGAAACTCTGTCCATAGGTTTCTGTGGAGAAGATCTTGAATTCAGTAGAAATGCTCTGCTCCTCATGTGTCTGTCTGAGTCTCTCTCACGATCTTACTGAACACAGGAGGACCAGAGACACAGGAGGGCTGGAGGTGTAGGAGGACCAGAGAGCAAGTTGTCAACGCACGTGGTCTTGACACGGGGGTGGGGGAGTTGTGTTGGGAAGTTCACAGCGCCTCACTTTGGGGAGTCCCTCAATCCCTCCTCCTTTCTCTTTCCCTCCCGTCCTTTCCCCTCTCCATTCCTCCTTGTGAGGGTTTAAAAGGAGGAGTGGAGAGGGGTGGAAAAACATTTAACAACACGTCTTGATTTTGAGGAGGATGCAGATGTGAACCAGTGGTCATAAATTAATGAGGCCCCATCTTAAGAGCTCTGACTACCATACTGGGCATAGTTTTACACTTCTGGGGATTTGCATTAAGGAGTGTTTAATCCTGGTGAAGCCACTGCCTTAACAACACAAAAAGTCCCTTAGACTCACTTGGCTCAATGTTTCAGGAAATAAGGATTTGCCAGGCCTAGTGAGCACACACCCGGGGAAATGTGCAAGCTATTATAATTTTCCTGAGATGGGAAGGATCCCACAGCCTTGCCAAGTTATCTGCTGTAAGACACAACAACCATCTAGAAGGTTGAGTTCTGCAGAGAACATGCAAAGTGCTGACACGGGCACAGGGAAGCTGCATCTGAAAAAGGTAGCAATGTGGTTATGCTATTTGGGGGTGACGGGTAGGTAAAGAATTCGGGCTGAGCCCAGCTGCTGAAGGAGGTCTCTCTCTCTCTCTGTCTCTGTCTCTCTCTCATTTTTTTTTCCTTGAAAGTAAGTAGGCTGCTGAATCCATTCAGTTGTGTCAAATTATTTTTTAAATAAAAAGCTGCAACATCTGAATTCAACTCAGAAAAGCCTGGCAATTCAGGGGGACGGCAGGAAATCCTGCGTGAGCCTCGGCCTCTGCTCGGGGCACCGTGCCAGGAAGAACACCTCCTGAGAGCCGGGATAGAACACTTCTTGGATTTTGTAACCTTGCCTCTGATCTTGGCTGCTTTAGGAAATGGTACTTTAAACCCCTTGGGGCAAGATGGCGGGAAATTGCTAGGCTGACTACGCTGAAGGCGGGGTAGAACTCTCAGTACCCGGATGTAGACGCTATTTTGACTTGAATTCGGGCAACTTCAAAGAGATTGTCAAGACGGACCCACAAAGGAGGCTACTTACACGAATGTGGCTCGCCTGGACACAGGGCGTCAAAGAAAGCCTTGTCCATCTACAGGGTAGTAAGTCTCTCTTGTAGGACCCGACGTGCTCCCCCTTCTCGACACATTCGTAAAGCACCAGCACTCCTCTTCTGAGGGTAGTAACAGTAACACTGTCACAACTTTGAAATACACAGAATGTACGACAGAGAAATGAAAGTCATCATACCCCAGCTTGTTGATTGAAAAGCGGTATTTCGTTATTTTTTTCCCTCTCTGATGATGAAGCTCATTTTTTTCATAAGTTGACTAGATGTTCGTTCTGCATGTATGTGTGAGAATTGTCTGTGAATATAGTTCTCTATTGCATTCTGTATTCGTCTTTTCGTTATTAGTCTGTAATAGGTTTAAATATTAAGAATATTCTCTTGGTTGGCCACGCGTGTTGCCTTTGTGTGTGCACACACATACAGAGATACTTCTTTTTTCCCTAAAGGGGTGATCTTATTTTTAGACTTATTTAAAGAATGGGAGCATTGGTTTGAAGGAGCTGGGTCTGTAAAGAGGAGCGCATTATGTGTGAGTCATTGACCATCACAAGTGTGGATCTCCAGAGATCCGTTAAGTGCTGGAGAGACAGAGCTGCATTCTGGGTCTCGGGTAACCACCGTTCCTGTCTCTCCAGGATGTTGGGGATTCCTTATCCAGGGGCGGCTGTTAAGGCTTTCTGAAGCTTACTGTTTTTATTGTTATCTGGACTGTGGATCCTTGGTCTACACTCTCCACTTGACCCCATTCAGATGCACATTAGTCCCAACTGTTCTTTGGAATTAGAACAAGTGGGTTTTGGCATCAAACAGGCTTGGGTGCCAATGGCCTCGTCGCTTAGCGAGGGATATTCGCCTGACTCCTCAAGGCCACAAGAGTGATGAAAAATGCTGATCTCACAGGACTGATGTCAGGATACATATATGTATACAAACAGGTGTGCATACATACACACAGTACACATACACACACACATTCACATACACACAGATTCCCATATATACACATACATATACATGCACACACACAATATACACACACATATATCACACACATATATAGACTTACATGAGTATACACACATACATATATACACACATGCACAAACATACATCTAGACATACACATATATCACACATATACACAAAATTCACACACATATATATCCATACACATTTATGCACATATAAACTTATACATAAATACATAGATACACACACATACACATGCACACACACATATGAGAGAGAGGACACCTACACACAGTAGGTCTGCAAGTGGAGAAGGTTAGCACAGCATCATGCAATCCGAGAGGGCAACTGAACAGCATCCTGATTACATATGATACAAAATCTAATTCTCATGTGCTGTTCTTTCACTTATAACAACAGCATTGTGGGCTGTAGAGACAGGATTCAAAGAACAGGCAGGACAGGACGCCCAGCAATGCTCTGAGCCGCACTTCATAGCAGGTGGTGTCAGCAACGCTGGTGAAGTGCAGTAGATCAGGGCACTGCTCAGGTTACAACCATTTCAGGAGGGCGACCAGATGCTGTGAATGAAGCGTGTGTTAGACGAGGGAAACGCAGAACTGCCTGCTGGACTGTTAACTCTTGCCCAGTCTCCATGTGTTTGCGATACGAAGTTTGAAACCACAGGGGAGCTAACAGTGAAGCTCGTAATACCCACACTAGTGCTTCGGGACATGTAGAGAGACACAATTTCCACATACATTTTAAGCCTAGAAAATACCTTTAAAATCCTTTCAGATGGGAGTTAAAGCGCTTTCCGTTTCCTCAGGTCGAGTGTTGGGGGTGTACTTTAACAAGTGTCAGTGCCCACCCCTCACCACTGACCAGCGACCTGGACTCTGCCCTGAGCATCTGCTTAGCCCTCTGCCTGTCCCCAGCTCTAGCATCCTTGTTCCCGTTCTAGAAGGAGTTCAGAGGAGTCTAGGGCCTTGGCTCAGGGCCTCGGTGTCACGTCTAGGCTCAAGGTGGATTCTGCTCTTATCTTGAACACTTAGTTTAGTATTTGGGCGTTTGGCTTGGTCCGGGGGTCCCATACCTGCAGGGAGGCATGTGTGAACCTGTCCGGCCTCTTCTAGCCCGACACCTTTGTACAGCCCCTCTGTTGGAAACGTTCCCCCACCCCTACCTTGCTTCTGTGTGAACTTGCCCTTCTCAGCGACCCAGGGCATTCCAGGCACTGGCTCTGAATCTGGGCACCTCGGGATGGTCCCTTCCAGTTGGCAAGCTGTCTGCTTGGAAAGGCCAGGTCTCTGCCAGTGACCATGTGGTGTGAAGAGCTGTGACAGGGAGTGAGGTCTGTGCATTTCCAGGGCCAGGTTTTCCATCCCACAAAATGACTTTCCAAACCAAGGGATGCTAGAAACCCACGGATCACTGCACAGTAAGAATTCTCGTTCTGCTCTTGTGTCAAACCCACCAGGAGCCGATGTCCAGCCTGTGTTGAGCCGTCTCCTTGGTCCTGCTCAGCTCACAGGCATATCCTCCCCCGAGATCATAGCCCTTTTCTCTCAGCCCTATTAACACGTCATCTATAGACAATTTATATTTTCAATCTGTTTTCACTTCAGAGTCCTTCTCAAAATCTGTTTTCACTTCAGTTTCTTCCTTAGTTTCAATACCTTCACCCTTTCCTACGGAACCTCCTGTATCTCTCCCAGATGACAGGCCACGGCGAAATGGTACCTGCCTCTGACCCACCTTGAATCCCACCACACTCCATCCCCCATTAAACACCAACATGAAAAAGTAGTTCTTTAGATGAGGAACCTCACAATGACGCAGTCAGCTCACAAATGAGCTTGTGTTGTGGGGGGAGGGACCAGGGGATTGTTAATAGCAGGACCCAAGGATGGAACTGGGGCTAGACTTGGAGAAGAAGTGGCCAGAGGATAAGGGTCAGTGTGTATCCATTTGCTGGGCATTGAGGAGTATCTGACTTAGCATGAGCTATGCGTCTTGAAGATGATCCAGTAACTCCCTGGCTGATTCCTTTACGGAGCATCACGTGGTGACTACAGCACAGGCTCTAGAGACTGACGTCCTGGTCCAAGCCCCAGCGCTGCCAGGCAGAACCTGCATCCCTGGGTACATGAAACCCTTTTGCTTCAGTTTACGCATCTGTAAAATGGGGATAAGAGCAGCTATCTTATAAGATTTGGGGATGAATACATGAATTCATCCATGAAAAGTACTTAGAACAGTTCCTGGCATCCTGTAGTGTTCGATAAACACTAACAATAATACATTTGTTAGCAATGGTAATAATTGTTATTCTATTGTGAAGCAAGTCCCATAGAATAGTTGAGGTGAGAATGGATGGGAATGTAATGGGCTGGCGGCAGGTATGGCCCTTCCCAGCTTTACACGTACCGGACTATGAAATACTTTATTACATTCGAGCTACTCTACTCACCAGTGAGTTTATGATCGTGAGTGTAACTGCACGGATTAACACAGACTGAAGGAAAAGCAGTCCTTGGCTTTCAAAAATGTCCAGTTTTATGTCAGCAACTTCAGAATCACTTTACCCCGTTGATTGAGCTCACATGGCCTCTTTCTACATGCATGACAGGATAAGAGGGAAAATATTAAATTATTTTCCCCCATTTTTTTTTTTTTTGCTTCTTTTCCCCTCAGTAATCTGATAAGTTGATGTGTGGGATGAAAGTATGTTCTCTGTGCCTGGATTTCCCATTGTCCGTCTGCCGCCGCCCCCTTATCTGCACTGGTTCCTCTACAGAACTAATGACTTGAGCTACTACGGACACCCCTTCGTTTGTCTGTTTGGCTGAGACATAGATTTGCAAGGTTTCTAATACTGACCCCAAGACTTCAGAGGAGTAGTTTCATAAAACTATGCCCTTAGTTCTTTGGCTTGAATATAAAGGCTATCTGTCAACTCAGTTGACAGATGACCAGATGTATGATTGATTTATTTAAAGCCACTAGAATGTAGGGCTCATAAAGGAGAGTGGCTGTGAAGTACTTACAACATTGCCTAGGAAGTCGCACTCCGGCCAGTGTGGGAGCAGAATCTGTTCCTTACAGAATCCTCACTGGGAGCAGCTCAGACAACGGGTGCGTTTACTGAGCCCTGCTCTATGCCAAACGCTTACACTCATGATCTCACTGCAGGCTTACCACAGCCGGGGGAGATGATATTATTTTCTGTTTTACAGTCGAGAAAAGTGAGGTTCAAAAGAAGTGAAATGGCTTTCCCCAAATCAAAGAGCGAATAAGTGGCAGAGCTGGGATGGGTGGCCTGTTCCATCATCAGTCGATAATTTGGTAAATCGTTATTGACGGAAAAGCACATGATAGAACAGGCTTGGCTCTGTGTGATTTAGAGCCTGGGCTCTTAATCATTCATTTTAGTTTGTTATATACTACAGGGACTTGGAAGTGGTGGCCAATGGGTTTCCTCAAATGAAATCTGGGTAAATACACAGTGAATTCCAAAATATTGGGTTGGCCAAAAAGTTCAATCGGGTTTTTCCATACATACGAACCTGAATAAACTTTTTGACCGACCCAATAATTATTGTGTTTCGAATAGTTTACACAGACCTCTTACAGTTACAGAAAGTAGCCAATTTCAGGCAACAGGGAGAAGTTATTGAGCATTTGTAACTTCTCTGGATTGCACTTACTTCTCCTGTTTGCCAAAATGGTGGTGTTGTGTCATTTCCATTGAAGGTTATCAAATATGATGTTTGGTATTAATTTATGGTCATCGGCCGACTAAAGATACATTTTGCTTTTTTTTCGGTTAAAATTTCTCTAGAATTCATTCCTTACCTGGAAATAAAACAGGAGGATGTGCTTTTCAGCTGCTCATGTTACCAGACAGTGCTGTGGGGACTTTGCTGTGGCAAGCCTTCCAGAGTGGAGGATGGCCTGAAGTCTTGGAAGGGGTGCTGGAGTTTGTGGGGAGTGGGGAGCTGCTGGGACACACTGCCTGCAGGAGCCATTGGTGGTAGGAGAAAGGTGGGTGTGATTTCCAAAACCGACAAGTCAGAGAACAGATCACACCATCTCCAGGGGCTGAAAAGCAAGAGAGCTAGTAGCAGTTTCTTGCCTTTGGAAAATGTATCTTATCTTCTGCCAGGGCCCTTCCTGCAATTATTCATTCTTTTCTGACATGCAGAGTGGATACTTGGGACCAGTTCCTAGAGATGCCCTTGAAAGTGAGACCCTCTCAAGTGCACCAATGGATATTTGTGCCTTGGTCTCATTTATCTTTTTATTTATTTATTTAAATTAAAAAAAATTGAAGCATAGTTGATTTACAGTGTCGTGTGAGTTTCTGCTGTACAGCAAAGTGATTCAGTTACACATGTATATACATTTTTTGTGTGTGACAAGGAAGTAATATTTATTAAGCACTTAATGTATGCTAAATACCAACATTATACTTTAAATTTTTAAAATTTTATTATGGTAAGAACACATAGCATGAGATCTAGCCTTTTAAATTTCGAAGCCATTTTTAAGTCGGCCGTACTTTTCTTTTTTTTAATATTCTTTTCCATTATGGTTTATCATAGATTACTGAATATAGTTCCCTGTGCTGTACAGTAGGACCTTGTTTTTTACCCATTCCATATACAATAGCTTACATCTGCTATCCCCAAGCTCCCACTCCATCCCCCCCGAACCCCCGCCCCCTTGGCAACCACAAGTCTGAGCTCCATGTCAGGGTCTCACTTATCTGGATATTTAAACTCGTATGCATTCTGCCTTTGGGTTGCTTATTATTAGACAAAGTGGCTGGTTATTTTAAGGGCGGCATGCAACTCTGCAGATTAAAACTTCTGATTGACACAAGGCCAGGGAGAGGAGATAGACGCCGTGGCCAAGCGCCCTGAAAGAACATAGATTTTTGTGGGAAATGTTTGCTTCATTGACTACGATGAGGACAGCTGTTCACTTCAATAAGTGAGCAGATCTGCTATATTTAAATTTTTACTTCTGTAGTTGATTAGTTGCCTTCCTTAGAAAACCCTACACAAATCCCTACATAACGACGTTTATTTCTATTGGAAAAGGAGTTGGCATTTCAAGCCCCAGACAACAAAATGGTTTATTCTGTAGGAATTTCAATTAAAAATACTTTTTTTCCATCGTGTAAAGCTGCGAGATATAAATATCACTGAATATTTAGAAGAGATTCCAAGTAAAATCATCCCACGACACGAGCACGCTTATTTTTTCCTAATTCTTCGTAACAAATGCCTTTCCAGATCTTTCCCTAACTCTCATTCTAACTCCTAACTCAGGATCTAAGGCTTTTCCTCACTCTCATTAACCCAGTGTTTTTCACGTCTTCTCTTCACTTTTTAACGAGGCACCAGCCACTCCAGGAGAGCTCCGTGTGGGACTGCAGCCCCTTTATCCTCTGCAGGGCTCTAGACAGGGGTCTTTCATAATCAGTAGAGGTCTGCAATAATGCAGATTGTGTTCTCTCATTATCAGGTCAGTTATACCCAACTTGCGTGATGGCAGCTCACGCTGTAAGAGCAAGGACTGTATTCAAAGGCGTGAGCCTGACACTTGAGCTTTTTTAACATTCCTAACATTTTAAACTTCACCCCAGAAATCTAATAAATTTGAACTGTTGTCTTTTGTTGCAGCTGTAAATCTAGGGAAATCATATGACCTTACACAGAAAATGAAATGCCCATTTACAACAGGAATGTAAACTTTAAATCACTTCAGTCTCTTCCTGGTAGAATTTAAAGTAACCTATTCAGAGCACCCTTACCAAACCATACGGGTGGACGCTTCTGGAGATCTTTATCACACACATATCCATCCCTGGGGAGAAGGGACTGTTGACAACCAGCTTTAATTTATTTTTTAGGCATT
Organism: Grampus griseus; assembly: GCF_964374135.1. NCBI lineage: Eukaryota > Metazoa > Chordata > Mammalia > Artiodactyla > Delphinidae > Grampus > Grampus griseus. The sequence continues at coordinate 86,003,855 of NC_139006.1, read as the reverse complement.
GTTTGTTTCCGTAAGTAGTAGAAACCTCTTTCTCCTTTCTCTTTACTCTTCTTAACATCCTGATTTCAGGAACTTTTCTGTTTTCTTCCGGAAATGGGCGTTGAGAACGCAACAGTTGCAACATCTTTAGAGAAGAGCACCTGCAATCCTTCAGGCTTTCTTTATTATTCTCACTATTTATTACACCAAAATGTTTCAACTGAATATTAAGCCACAGAGATGATGTGGAAGAATCCTTTTCGTACTCTATCGTTAATACATTTTTTACATTAAAGCGTACAAAACTATTAGGGCACCTGATGAAGCTATTTGAAAGGAGAATGTTTGAGTCTCTTGGGAAAAGATGATACATTATTTAAAACAATAATCTCCAGACTTCTTTAAAAATTCAGCGCCAATTCAATGCAATGAAGATTTATTGAGTGCCTCCTTGGTAGAGGCAGGGAGGATGCCAAAAAGGGGAAAAAGGTGTGAAAGGGTATGCACCCTCAAGGAATATGTTGGTGGGATATAAAACGCATGGACAACAGGGTAAGGGGGACCTTTCAGCTGCCGTTTTAATGCCGAGTGTCAGCATTTGACATGGGTCATCCTCATTTAATCCTCGCAATCCTGTGATGAAGCTACGAGCATTAATCCCATTTTACAGATAGAAAATTGAACCCTGGGTGAACTGCCCGGTGGAAGACCACAGAGCTAGTAAGTAGTGGTGCTGTGCCTGCGCGTCTGAAGGGAACCCAGGCTGTGGGAACGGTGGTGGAGGTCCATGGCCACATGAGCTCCGGCTGATGGATGCTGTAAACCAGGTTCTAAACCAGGTGTGGTTCTCCGCAGCCGGAAACATGGAGGGGAAGGGCCGCACAGTCTTCTTATTAGACCCCAATTTCTCCACCTCTATCTGTTCATCAAAGCTAATAAGTAGTGTTTATTCATTGCTTTATTAGGAATCAGTTTTATGTGTTGCTTGTTGGCTGAGTGAAGTTACTGAAGCAGCTAAGGCTTGACATTCACAGCTCGTGTCCTTGACTCAGAGTGAAGTTGGCCTCCTCACTTGGCTGGTTTTAAAAGTGAGGGGTTTGCAGGGAAAGATGATGGAAACAGCAGCTGTGTTCCTCTCGTATGAGTTTTCCTAGACATCCATTATGTCCATCACGGGCCTTGGTAACCTTTTCAGGAAGCCGTGTTTTTAAGTAACAAGGTTATAGGGCACAGAGAAGAGGGAACAGGCCACACACTTCTGATTGTTTTGCCACACTGAGTGCGTGTGCCTTTAAATGTGGCTTAATCCAATTTGCCTTTTTCTTATCATCCGTTGTCAGTGAAATCTGTGTGGTTTGTATCTTCAATGGGCGGATCCACGTGCCAGTAACTGTGGGCTCACAGCTGGGACAGGACAACAAAACTGTTGAAGAAAGTGAGTCTGGAGTTGCCATCATCAGTTTATCCAAGATGTTTTGAGGCCTCCGTCCCATTCAAGCAAAATGAGAGACCTGCAGACGCTAGTTCTCCAATGTGGCTGCACGCTGGAATCACCTGGAGGACTTTAAAAAATGCAGAGGCCGCTCCCTGACTCAGACGCTCTGTTTTTGTTAGTCTTCTCAGACGATTCTAATGTGCAGTGGCGGTTGAGAATCCCAGGGTCCTGGCTTTAAGAAGCTTATCATTTTAATGCCCTTTATTTGAAAACTATCCAGTTTTATTTTTTGAAAACAGAAATGGTCATTTTTAAAATAAATTTATTTATTTAATTTATTATTTTTGGCTGCGTTGGGTCTTCGTTGCTGCGCGCAGGCTTTCTCTAGTTGCGGCGAGCAGGGGCTACTCTGTTGCGGTGCACGGACTTCTCATTGGGGTGGCTTCTCTTGTTGCAGAGCATGGGCTCTAGGCGCTCGGGCTTCAGTAATTGTGGCACGCGGGCTCAGTAGTTGTGGCTCGCGGGCTCTAGAGCGCAGGCTCAGTAGTTGTGGCACATGGGCTTAGCTGCTCCGCGGCATGTAGGATCTTCCCGGACCAGGGCTCGAACTCATGTCCCCGGCATTGACAGGTGGATTCTCAACCACTGTGCCACCAGGGAAGCCCAGAAATGGTTATTTTTCAATGTAGATTATTTCCATTCATATAAATAGCTCAGTGGATATCTGTGTTTATGCCATTGGTTTTAGGAGTGTTTATGCCATTGGTTTTGCCATTTTGCCATTTGCCAGTGGTTATGCCATTGGTTTTAGGGCACTAGGGTAGATAAAACTTTGCAGAAGTAAACGAACCCAAATTACATAAACATTTACAAGTCCTTTCCATGTAATGCATGTGTGCACAACTTAGAAACACTTACTGGACAAGGTCTTAACAACTTTGTTCTTTGTCTGGGCTACCCAGGATGTTGTCTCCTGCCCGTGCTCCCTGCTTGAGGCAGTGCTGGGCCTGGGGTCTGTGTGTGAACGGGGTAGGGGCATCCCTTCACCTGTGCACAGGCAGCCCTGCTGCAAGAGGCCGGATCCGGCCCACGTGTCCTGGGCGCGCTCTTGCGAGGTGCGGTGGCTCTGTGCTGGGTCACCTCAGCTGAGCGAGACTGACGTTCCCAGTGTCCCCTTTGGTGCGTGGTTCCGGGTGAGCGGGGACTACAGGAGGCACTTGTGGTCCCCACTATTTGGAGGGTGGAAGGGCGGCAGTCGCCAGTGTGACCTGCTGGCCCATCGCACTCCTGCGGCAGCAGCCAGGCCCCCGGTTCCTCAATCCCGAGGGGCTCCCCCTGTATGTCCTCCGACTGCTCGACCCCTGGGAACTCGGCCTGCGAGTTCTCTCCTGGGACTTTGGGCCCAGCGGAGACACGAGTTGCGTCTAGGGCAGCAGCTCGCACGATGGCCCAAGCTCTTGGCCCTCCTACACATCCCTTGTTTTATAGGCATCCCCGTGTCTGACTCTCTGATGGAGGGGCCCCTGCCTACCTCCTGCCTTTGCCTGTAGGTCACCCGTGGGAACGATGGGCTGCCTTTACGTGTTGTCCCGCAGCGGCCTGTGCAGAAATGGACGCCCCGTCGGTCTCTGTGGGCTCTACCTCCCTGTGACCCAGGCGGGGATGGTTTGTTGTTGCTGGTCTTTGGGTGTTTGTGCTTGTTGGCAGTTGTGTTTTTCTTTTTCTTTTTTTTTTTAGGGAAGGGCGTCCTTTTATCTCCAGTCTACATAGAAGGTGACAGCTAATGAATGTTCATTGAATGGCTGAAGGTATGTTTATTAGGACTCAAGATTTGCTGTGATGGCTTCTCACGTTCTGATAGGTCATTGTTTCCTATGGGAGTTTGCTCTGAGGTGCTTTGTCTGCATTTCACGGAAACAGGTGGGGTGAGGGCTCTGAACTGCTTCATTGTCCTGTGCGTTCAGCCGCTTGGTGGTGGGCAGCGCCTTGAAGCGGGGTCTGCGTCTTCCACATCTGTGCTTTTCCATCTGTGTGCTCCTTCTTCCTGTTCCTGGGCCCTATTTGGCCCTTGACCAGGCTTTGCTGAATGAATTGCTATTTGTACTTGTCACCAAAGTCACAGGGCAGAGAGGAGCGAGGGAGGCCCCTGGGACGGTCGCTCAGCTCCGTAGCACTATGGGGTGAGCTGGCATTACAACCTGCTCTGTGATGTCCGTTGGCTCCTGAGGTCCAAGCTGCCATCCTCCCCCAACCGCAGAAATGACCTCCCTTTCCACTCCCCATGGAAACGGGATAAAGGAAATCAAATAAATACCCTCCGAGATTCCCCTCCTGCAACTGCTGACGCTTTCTTTGAAGCAGACACACAGACCGAGGCCAACTAGCTGGACAGATTTCGATCATTTTCTTTCCTCTTCTCAGGGTTACACCTCTGTTCAGTCGTGTCTGTTCTGTTTTAAAAGATGTTTAGTATGTGGGCCCTTGAGGGGAGCTCTTTGAAGTGGAAGCACCGTATAAATCTAAGAAAAGAAAGAGAAAATGCAACTCCCATCCCCGTGCACCCCCAGCCGCTCCCCCGTCGTGAAAGAAGCCAAATCCGCAGTGGTTTCCCCTTTGAAGGCGCTCCAGACACAGCCTCCTCCCTCTGGTCTCACTATGAACCCCATTAATTCAGCTGGTGCAAATGTACATTGGAAAGATAGGAGCTCTTCTTCCAATGAACATGCTGTGTTTTAGGGAGTTGTACCTTTTTTAGAGGCAGAAGTACAGAAATAGAGGTAACAGAGGCAGCCCAGGTGCAGTCAGACGTATGGATAAGGGATGGAGGTAAGGACTGTGACTTGAAAAACTCCTCAGGGACCCGCCAGCAGAGAGCTAATGTGACGTATAGTATACGTGTGCGTGCAGGTGAGCGCTGTGTGCAGACTCTCACCTGTGCACAGGTGAGCCAGGGGAGGGCCTGGCGAGGGCGTAGCTGGAATTGTCCTGCCCTGGAGCTTGTGTTTGGCTGTGAAGCTGTTGAATATGGAGCTCACTGACGTCCATCCCCAGCACACCTGGACACCAGCACACCTGGAAACCCAGCACATAAGGACACCAGCACACCTGGACATGAAAAGGGTTTACAATTCCTCTTGGACCATGAGTAAATATATATAAATATAAATATATATATGCACACACACATACATAAATATTTATTAGTAAATGTCATACATATAATATTTAAACATACAGATCTTCCTCAACTTACAATGGGGTTACATCCCAATAAATCCCTCATAAGTTGAAAATGTCATAAATCAAACATGCACTTAATGTACCTAACCTTCCAAACATCACAGCTTAGCCCAGTCTACCTTAAATGTGCTCAGAACACTTCTTAGCCTACTGTCGGGCAAAATCATCTAACACAAAGCCTATTTTACAATGAAGCATTGACTGTCTCATGTAATTTATTGAATACTGTACTGAAAGTCAAAAACAGAACGGTGATCTGGGTACAGGACGGCGGTCAGCGTGTTGGTTGTTCACCCTCGTGATCGCGGGGCTGCCTGGGAGCTGTGACTCGCTGCCCTGCTCAGCGTCATGAGAGAGGATCTGACCACAGAGCACGAGCCCAGGAAAAGATCCAAATTCAACGTTAGAAATATGGTTTCTAGTGAATGAGTATTGCTTTCACACCATTGTAAAGTCAAAACATCAGAAGTTGAGCCATCCTAAGTCAGGGACTGTATATATATGTATTTGTATTATATATTTATTAAATATATATTTATACCACTTATATATTGTATAACTATATATATTTATAGTATGTTGTGAAGAGAGAAGATAGTAAAAAAAAAGCCATGAAAAGGAAGTGGGTAGCATTATTTAATTTTTAAAGTAAGCATGGACATTTAGCTAGTTGGACCCATTAGAGTCTTCTGCAGGAAACCGTACAGTCATGATTCATGGTAAATTAACTCCTTTTCCTTAGAGGCATGCAGAGTGGGGTTAACAGTTTGTCCTGACGCCCTGAGTAATTAGATGTTGAGATCAGGGGCCCATTCCTCAGCCCGTCCCTAAGCTAGCAGAGGCTTTCCCAGGACTTGGTAACTCCGATTGGGTAAATCACTCCTGTTCATCTTTATTCCATAGTGGAGCTTTGACGCTTTGTTTTCAAGGCTTCTCTGTCAAAATGCATCTGGTTTCAGATAAAAATACTGCACTTCCTTGGTTTACTCGGTGATTCTGCTCTTATGGAGGGGTTCTCCGTTCACGAGAGAACATTTGCCACCTTACATCAGTGGCATGGTCCTATCTCAGTGCCTAGTGTGTGAATAGGGCCTCTGCCCTAGTCCCGAGACCCCGGATCTGGACATGGTGCATGGCCAGCATCCCAACATGGCAGGCTGGCTGCTAGACCACCAGGGACAGGTCTGGTCCTGTGAGGACACGAACCCAGCAGATACAGAGATGCTGGTTGAAGGAGATGATGCTACTGCCATGTAATGAAGTAAGTTTCTTACAGGGAAGAGCATTTGTATCCTATGGGGCCCATATGCACATATAGGGGTGAGATTCTAAACACCTGGTAGTCGGCCTGGTAGAGACTGTACGGTAGGCGTCTTGAATGACTTGTAAACTGCTGGTGTGGTCCCACGGGGCTTAAGGTCCAAATATCCCCCATCATGATGCACCACTAGGATATCAACAGTCCCGCAAAGGTGCTTTAGAATACAAAAGAGGAAACAAAGTTTATTTATGGTTTGCATGAAGCATTTAACAGAAACTCCATTTTGTTCAAAAAATAAAAATGTCCAAATCAAATTGCTTAAAAATGTAAACCCACTTTCTATTTTAACAAACAATAGATGTTCTTTAGATAAGCTTAAGAGAACACAGAATTATAAAAATTTACCTTCCCTATTTTAATCCTTATGACACAGAGTAGGGCAACAGATCACTTGAACTCACTCAGCATTCATTGAGGTACAGAGCAGAAAGAAAACTGCATCATTCAGAATGGACTTTTTAAATGGGGGAAAATCTATAGAGCTGGATTTCTTTTGAATTATTCTAGTTTTCTTATAACATTTAAGCCAAGCCCAATATGATTCTACACTCGTAGGTAAAACTAATCAGGAGATGATTTATTAGGTCTTTAAAATATTTGTAGGTTGTCTTGACATTTAGTTAATATTGCTTGCTAGCCAGGGAGACTGCAGATGTTGAGACTTTTTAAGGAGGTTTTGTAGGAGGCCTTTCCCCCAAAAGGCATAATTATTTATCTCTATTTTCCTTTAAGGAAAATTCAAACTCCCTCCTGTACTTTAAGATTCCAGGAGCAGATCTCAGTGTTGTGCTTTGGGTGTGACATGACCTTTGTAATAAAAGCACCCCTGAGTTGTGAGGTTAAAAGTGGTCCTTAGCCAATGCCCTGTGTGCAGGAGATAGTTTTTTGGTGTGTCCTATGCAACTTTCCCTATTCTTGGAAAAAAAGGCGGATAGCCAAAGAAGAATGATGAGTGATTTTCACGCAAGGAACAATGTATCAAGAATATCTAAATTCATTTAACAATTACAAGGAATATTTTTGGCCGTGTCAAGTTAAGATATGCTGGCAAGCAGGAATTGATTTCCAGTTTCTATGTGTCATTTCTGATATTTCTTCAGTAGCTAGGAAAAAAAGACAGAGAGAATTTTGGATTTCTGTTAAATTGACCCATCATAATTTTTAAATGGCTTTTTGTGTTTGAATAGTTGGCAAGGGTCATATCAAGGTCAGGAACTTTAACTCAAGAAATGTCCTGTCTTCTCTAGGGAAGTAAATAAGTAGCGAAGGAAAGGATAAAGAATGAATAAACAAATTCCAATAGTCAATACAGTGCAAAATGTTGTCTAATGATTAATTAATTATGATGAGAAATTGCCATTTATGATAAAACCATTTTGTGGTAGAAAATTTGCTTTTATTGAAGCACGTGATCTGCTATAGGATGAGAATAGCAGCAGTGGTTGGTATTTGGATTTGGGTGTAGAATGAACAGAGGTCCTTTACTGCCATGAATTTTCTCCTTCATGACAATTTCCTTGTAGAGGTGGAAAAGAGCCCCTCTGATTTTGGACTCTAAATATCAGTGTTTTAATTTTGAAATCTCATGCTCTGATGGCTAATATGATTATCATCGTGGATGAGTTTGTTTGGGCTGCCGTAACAAAGTGCAACCAACTGGGGAGCTCAAACAACAAATATTTATTTTCTCACAGTCCTGGAGGTTAGAAGGCGGAGATTGAGGTGTTGGCAGGGTTGGTTTCTCCTGATTCTCTCTCCCTGGCTTGCAGACAGCCGGCTTCTCCCTGGGTCCTCAGGTGGTCTTTGCTCTGTATGTATCTCTGTCCTAATCCCCCCTTATTATAAGGCAACCTGTTATATTGGATTAGGGCCCACCCTAATGACCTTATTTTAACTTAATTACCTCTTTGAAGAGCCTATTTCCAAATAAGGTCATATTCTGAGGCCCCGGGGGTTAGAACTTCAGCATATGTGTTTTGGGGGGACAAAATTCAGCCCATAAGACATTGCAAACCACCAGAAAGTAAGACCTGTAGTAGAACTCCAGTGTCGTGGACTCTTTTATTTCCTGCTGTCCCCCTCCACAGTACTAAAAAGGAATTGGATGTTTCTGTTCCAAACCTATTAAAAGTGTTCCATTCCATAGGAAAAAGGGTATGAATTCTGGTGTTCATTTTCGATAAGAGAAAGAGAGGCAGGGCAGTTTCCTTGTCTGAGAGGAGAGGAGAAGCACAAGGTCAGTGCAGGACGGAGTGTGTGCGCACTGGCTTCCTTGCTTGTTTGTTCATGTATTTGTTTCTCAAGCACTGGCTGCCTGCCTGCTCCGAGCCAGGCACCATGCTGAATGCAAGGGACACAGCGCCAGACAAGACCCACGCTCTGTCCAGTGGGCTGATGACTAAGATGCAAAGTGTTAACATGTAAGGAATCAAGGGTATTCGCTCACTCGGCGAGGATCCGTTAACCACCGACTGTGTGTCAAGCCTCTGGCTGGTGCTTGCGATGTATCCATGAAGGAAAAGGATAAAGACTCCTGTGGCACAAGGGCACCTTGATTCTAGGGAAGGATGGTGGATGCAAGAATTAAGTATACAGGGTGTGTCAGAAAGTCTTAAGCCTTTGGAGGAAAGAGGTAGGGTGAGGTGTGCTGGATGGGGGACCCGGCATTGCTAATGGGGTGGGCACGGAGGCCTCTGAGTCATAAAGGAAGGAAGAGAGGAAGGCGGTGCCCATGTGAACACCGGGCTGGGGACAGAGAAAGGCTGGGGAGGGCATCCCAGGCAGCAGGAACAGCCAGTACCAAGGCGCTAAGGGCGAGTAGCTGGTGTGTTCAAAGGCCCTGAAGAGCCCCGCGTGTGGAGGAGCTCAGGCAGCGAGGCGAGCACAATGGAAAAGGGGCCAGAGGACATCGTGAGGCCATAGCACGTAGTGTCTTGTTGGCCGTGGAAGGGTTTTGGTGTTTTTCCTGAGTGAGATCAGAGCAGAGCAGAAGTAAGGTGTGACTTAAGTATTTAATGTCCCTTTACCTACTGTGCTGTGTTCAGATTTGCAGGGGGGCAAGGGAGCAAGAGAGATGGGAGAAGGCAACTGCATTAATGCAGGAGAGAAGTTGTTGCCGGTTGTCGCGAAAGAATTGCGAGATGAAGTGATATGTAAGAATCAGATTTATTTAGAGAGAAACACACTCCACAGACAGTGGGCGGGCCATCTCGGAAGGCAAGAGGCAAGAGGCCTTGAAATATGGTGTGGTTAATATTTATGGGCTGGGTGATGTCATAGGCCAATGAATGGGAGGATTATTCCAACTATTTTGGGGAAGGGGTGGGGATTTCTAGGAATTGGGCCACCGCCCCTTTCTGGCCTTTTAGGGTCAGCCTCAGAACTGTCATGGCGCTGGTGGGTGCGTCATTTAGATGCTAATGTATCACAATGAGTGTATAATGAGGCTCAGTGTCTACTGGAAGTCAAATCTTCCGCCATCTTGGACCCAGTTGGTTCTCACTAGTTTTCGTCATGTACTATGACTATGTCATACTTTTAAAGGTTGTTCCCGGCCCCCTTCCCTCCTGTTTCAAAGTGTTGGCTGGGGTGTCCTGGGTGTTGCTTGTGGAGTTTGTCAGAAGTGGCTGGAGAGCCTTTGAAGACAGAGTGAACCGGATTTGCTGATGCATTGGGGGAAGGGTGGGAAAAAGGGGAGTCCAAGATTAGGGCCAGGATTTCCTGAGCAACTCCAATAATTGAATTTCTTTCAACTTTGATAGGAGTCTGTGTGGATAATCGATCAGATGGTCAGACGCTATGGCGAGTAGGTAATGGGGTAAATCAGTCTAGAATTAAGGGGAGAGGTCAGGCTAGAGATATAGATTCAGGAGGCGTGGGCATTTCAATGGCATTTCAAGATGTGAGATGAGGACTGATGGCCAGGGTGTAGTGTGGACTTGAGGGGACCAAGCTCAGGGATCCAGCGAATTTCAATATTAGGAATTCCAGGAGACACGGGGGAATCGGCCAAGGAGCCAGCAGAGGAGGGCCGACGAGAAGAGGGAAGTCCAACAGCTTTGGGAAGCAGGTGCTGAGTGGAGAAGGCCAACTAATGAGGACTGAGCGGCCGGGCCGCCCACTGCTGCTCACCGGTCAGGAGGCACGTGGGCTGGGTCAGACCATGGGCTTTCCTCAGGCTGCAGTGGTCCTCACAGCAGTTTTGGTGGTTGGTGAGACACAAGCTTGATTGGAGCGATGGAAAGAGAGGATGGGAGGAGAAGAAGTGGAGATGGGATGCAGAGGCAATGCCGTCAATGCTCAGATTAGAAACCCGCCCCCGCCCTGCCCCGGCTAATGCCCTCTGCTCAAGGTGGCCTTTGGTCCCAGTCCTTAAGGACAGGTAGCGGGTTGCTAGGTACGTAGACAGGGAGAAAGGAGCGTGCTGCGTGCGGCAAACAGCCTACATGGGGACCTGGGCTGTCCGTTTCGGGCGGTGGAGGGAGGGTGGGAGACGGGGAGGAATATTGAGCGTTGCATCCCCTGCAGAGGACCTTGACGTTTGTGCCTCAGTGTCTCTTCTGCCCCTGGAGTCCTCACCACACAGAGCTCCGACATCAGCTCCCACATTTCTCGTCTTGGAATTTTCTAGAGGATGGATGCATCATTGCCATTAAATTAAAGAGGTGAAGGGCTCACTGCTGAGGCCGCTGGGACCCGAGCTGCACAGGCTTTGGAATTGCTCGCCGACATCCTGAACTTAGTTCCCAGAGGCAAAGGAGCGCAGTGAAGTACAGGCTGGTGAATCACCTGCCTCCCTGGGGTGCGTGCGGGGTGCTCCATGTGCCACCGTGGCCCCAACACAACCAGGACATGGAAGACGCAGACAGTTAGGGGAGGTCGGATCAGAGAGCCAACCTCACGCTGAAGGCCGTTTCACAAAATGACCCCCCATGGGGCTGTCACAGATGTCAAGGAGAGGGACCCCTCCAGGGGAGGGTGCATTAGGAGAAAAGCCTCCCTGGAAACAGTGTCAACAGCCTGACAGGTGCGTGCCAGGCTAAGTGCAGGACAGGCTCTGCCACCGAGATGCCTTGTTCTCGGTGACAAAGCCCTTGATTGGGACTGTCTGCAGAAGGGCCCCGAGGTAGGGCCAGGCACATCCAAGGGGTGTCTTCAGTGTTACGGCCCCTCCTCAGACGGAGCCCTTGCTTTGTGCTCGTCTCCCATGGAGCGGGCTCGCTCGCCAAGTTTTAGATTCTCAAATTCCTTGTGAAAGAAGTTATTTTTGTCAGGTAAGGAATTGTCAGCTGGCCTTGAAGTCAGACCCACCATTGTCAGTCGCCTTGACCTGCCCTTGCCAGGAAACGCTACAAAAAGTCACAATTGGAGAATGACAAGAGATTCTAGCTCCGAAGCCTGCTTGTCTTAGAAGAAAGCCGTCTGGTCGTGATTTTCAATTAAAAAGTTTTATTGGATATACTTTGCCCTCCTTCGCCTTGTTGAAAACTTCACCGTGTGGGTAAAACTCAAAGTAAATGGGACTATGAAACCTGCCTCGCCCTGAAAGGAAAATAATCTGCACTTTGTATAACTTTCTGGAGCTTAGAATTTCATGTTCTGTTAGGTAGGGTCAATGATCTTGGGAACTACTGTTTAGCCCTAAGACTTAAATAGCAACCTGTATTTTCTTTGAGGCTCGTACTTGGAGTTTAGAAAACACTTTGGCTGGAATTGTTTCTATGTTACAGGAGGAGCTGGTGTTCCAGACCTGGGGGATTGTTCGTGGTTGATTAAGAAATTGCTTAGATGCCTGGACTAATCTGTATGATGTCTACCGTGGATGCAAACTTTTATAAATCTCTGTAAGCTCTGGTCCTGATGCTGCGACCCCGGCGTGTGGCCCGTATCTGGAGTGGTGACCTCCTCTGGCCTGTGCTCCTGGGCAGCTTATCCTGGGAGCAGGGATCATAAAACCAGGGGGGATGGCAGGTCGCCCCTGCTCTGTGATCAGCGGTCAAAACACTAGGCTGACCTTCTCCCGTGATGCACCTCACAGGTGTCTTTGGGCTGAGCTGGGGGCCTGTTAGCTGGTTCCCCTGTGCCGGGCGTGGCGGTGTGCTGGCTTTCTTTCTCTGGATGTCTCCTCTTCCATCCCACTCCCCAGATCTCTCAGTTGGCTCCCCTGTTTGCAGTTCTACGTTTGCCTTCTCCTTTGTGACGGCACAACTCTGAGGCCGTCTTGCTGCTCAGGCCTTTGCTGCCGGGCTGCCTCTTCCTCTGTAGGGCTGTCTTCTCACCAGCCTGTCTCTGCACTGGCTGATTCACAGCACCGCGGCCTTGTTCTCCTGATCTCAAAGCCCTATCAGCTCCCCTCCTTCCTTGGCCCCTTTGACTGCGGACCAACACCTGGTGTGACGTTGCTGACCAGAGCTGCATCTGACAGCGCCATCCCGAGACGCATTTCTGACGTCCAGGGCAGCACACGCCGCTGTCTACAATGGCCAGATGAGTAAAGCCCCAGGGACCCTGACCAGATGTAACAGGAGCGGTCATGATCAGCCTAAAGGAGGCCGACTCTGCTGCCCCCAGGCTTCCCCCCGAGCAAGAATGAGGGTCCAACTTGCCAGAAAAAATGTAATACGTAGATGAGAGTGACCTTTGTGCTCTAGGCACTGTTCAACGTACTCCATGTATGTTAACTCATTTAATGCTCATAGCAACTCTATTAGGTATGCATTTTTAGGGTCTTCGTGCTGTTCATAAGGAAAACACAGAGAAGCTAAGGAGCTCACCTGAAATTGCACAGCAAGGACAGGATAGCACTGGGATTTGAACCCAGGCAGTCTGGCTCCAGAGCATGTGTTTCTAAGCCTTACCCTCCTCCAGGCTTTTGAAGAGAAGTCAGGTATGAATATTCATGAGAAACTGACCACAGTTTGGAAATCATCTAAAAATACAAGTTCAAATATGAAACAAAGCACTGTGGACCATGTGGAGTCCGGGAGCCCCAGGTGGCCACCTTGGTCCTACCAATAGCATCCCTTTACAGGAGACGCATCACCAGTGCCAGTTTTAGCATCACATGTGCCTTGTGGACCCTGGGCTCACCTGTACTCCCAGCTGGTCTCCCAGGAAGCTCCCCCACCTCTACTCAGCAAAACAAGAGCTTGGAGAAGCCCGAGATCCTAGTGAGCTTGAGTGCCCTGGGAAGAGAAGACTTCTTGGAGGGACGGGATTCGAGAGGCTTGTCTAACTTGAGATGAAGAGGGTGTTTCTGCCAGGGGTGACTGAGTCAGAGAAGGGGCCAGGGGTGCATCAGTGCCTACAGTCCATTGGGTACCTCTGCAGGTGTTTTACTTGTGGGATCTCGTGTCAGTGCTCTCAGCAACACAAGGAGGGATGCACATTTTGCAGATAGATTCTTTGAATCTTAGTTTCCTTAATGAATATGTGCAAGGCCCCATCGTGGAATAAAGAGCAAAGTCAAGATTCGTACACTGGGGACTTCCCTGATGGCGCAGTGGCTAAGACTCCACGCTCCCAATGCAGGGGGCCTGGCTTCAATCCCTGGTCAGGGAACTAGATCCCATATGCCTGCCGCAACTAAGGAGCCCGCCTGCTGCAACTAAGACCCAGCGCAACCAAACAAGTAAATAAAAATAAATAAATATTTTTTTAAAAAAAGATCTGTACACTGGGGATGAGGGTGATGGAGGACATCGCCTGGGGCGATGGGGATTTGTCCCACTGACTAGAGCTGGTTCCCTTCAGAGTGACACATGAGCAACCTTCAAAAGGAAGGAGAGGATTAAACCTGTGAACCCTGGTGAGCTTAGGAGTGGATGACCATAGTTGGAAACGTAAAGTGGTTATTTATGACTGTGGTCTTGAAAGGAGGTGTGGTTTATAAGTTCTTGCTGTCCCAAGCCTTACTGAGTGCCACCACAAATACCCTTGGGTTACAAGGAGGTGTGCAGTCCAGCTGCCTCTCTCTCACCCCTTGTCGCTCTGCACAGGCAGACAGGCAGACACGCACGTTTAACCTGACCCCACGCACCTGCTGTAACTGCAGGGTTCCTCCACATGCTGTCCTGACAAGGACGGCTGGCAGGCCCCTTGGGCTGGGCTGTGTCTCAAGCAGCAGCTTGTGGGTTAGGACAGTGGGCGCGGCTAGTCATTCAAGCTCTTTAAGATGCTAAGATGAGAGAAGCTGACCAATTCCCCTGCCTCCTTCCCGTCAGCCTCGGCCAGGCCAGAGGCTCCCTCGCCAAACACAGCAGGACTCTGGAGCGGTCTCTTCCTTTCCGCGCGCGCGCGTGTGTGTGTGTGTGTGTGTGTGTGTGTGTGTGTGTGTGTATCTATTTCAGAAAGCCGGCCTTACATTTGCTTTGCACACAGGTACACACGTTTGCACACACATGAATGTAGCTGAATGAACTTGGTTGATGTGAATTGCTCTTTGGTGCCCGTCAGAGGGAAGGGGCTGGAAAGGTCGCAGAGGTGAAGCACATCTGGCTTGAATGTGAAATAGTTTTGATGGAAAAAGAAACAAACGAAACAAAACATAATGAGTTTCTACCTAAGCATTTTCAGAGCCCTTTCTTTCCGGAGCCGCTAAGTCCTGGGTCTCGGAAGGAAATCACAAGATGATCCTTTGGTGCGCCAAGCCCTGCCCCTTAGCGACAGACATCACGTCTGCACAGGACCATAAATCAAGCCAGAGGCTGTTTTAAATAGGCTGCAGATGCTGAGGACACTGCTGGCTAAGTGGCACTTTGCAAGGGAAAGAACCCGAGAAATGTCCCTGAAACCACCGGGGCGCCAGCCAGCCCCGGGGAGGGAGGGGCCGAGCCCGCCTGCAGGTGGTCCGCGGGCACCCACGGCCCACCTCCACTTCCTGGGGGCAGACTGCAGACACACACCCTCCTGGAGATGGGAAATGCTCTTTCATGACGGCCTCTAATGGTTTAATTAGCATTTCACCGATATGATTTCCCCTTGCCCTGTGGGGCTCCAGGCCAGTGTTTACAAGGTGTGTCACGTCCTTTCCACCCCTCACCCACCCCTCCCATGCCGGCCCTGCAGCCCCACCGCCTTTCCCGCTTTTCAGGTTCTGGCCAAATAAGGCTGAGGACTCTTTGGAAGCGAACTTACCCTGTGAAGGCTGCAATTACTGTCCCCGATTTCACTGTGAAAACTTTACCGTGGCTGCACTGAAAAATCTCCCTTTACCCTCCCACTCCTTCTAAGAGAACGGAAAATCCATCAAATTAACACATCAATGAGTTGATTGTAATCTCCAGGGCTCAGTGTGGTACTTTCTAGCGGCCCAGACAGGAGCCCAGCATGATTTATCAATGCAAACCTAATAGCATCAATATGAATCTAACTAAAAATCAATATTTCATTACCAAATTGTTAGCGAGAATGAAGAAAAATGGCCGGAGTCAGAGCATTCTCTAGGGTAGGAGCATCTGGAGTTCAATGTGACAAGATGAGTGATGGCTGACTCGGGGCCCGGGGAAGGACACTGGGAGGACAGGCCCCGCGGACGCCCAGGGCGCAGAGGAGAGCGGCCACTGCTGCCCCCACGCTTTCCTCCTTTCCTTCTAGTCTCTCCTTAGAAGGTAAAAAAGAGGTTGAGAAGGGGAAACAAGGAAGGCAAGACCTTTAGCTCTGTGGGCAACACGACCTCACACGAAGGGGCTGGGGTGGGTCAGTGTGGCCCCGGTGTCCCACGTCTCTTGCTCACAGGGGTCTGGATGCCCCACCCTGCTCTTGTCCCTGGTCCCCCAGGCCCAGAGTTAGGGCTCCTCTTTCTCAGTAGAGCGGCTGAAGGGCACTTGGTTTCTGCTGCACTGTTTTACCAAAAACATGGGACAGTCAGTGGTGCTCGTGTAAATAGTTCTCGAAGGTTTGTGTTCTCCCAGGATGGCAACTGGTGATTGGAGGAGAAACGGGAGCTCCCCTTCCTGGGGTGACAGGTGCGCCTGGGGAGGTGATGGGGCTCCCACCTGCTCAGAACACGTTTCTGACGATGCTTATGGCATTTGTTACCCCAGCTGCTCCAGCTCTGTTATCACTCAAAGACCCAAGGTCGTGTCTGCAAGAGGCCAGTTATCCGATGCAAAGAAGAAAAGAGCATTAAAAAATGTTTAAATGAGTAAAAACCTGACTCAGGATTGCACTGTAGGTGCCCGATGTTTAGAACAGTACCTTAAATGGGAAGGTTTTTGGTCCTCCCCGACACCTGCCCCTCCTCAAAGCCGCACCTCCATCACCGATGGTGGATTTCGAGCTGCGGAAGCGTCACTGGGTCCTTGCCCAGTGTCTGAGGAGGCGGGCCTGCAGAGGCTTGGCTCGGACCACGGGGCTGCTTCTGCCTGACCCAGAGGCCGATGCGATGCCTTCTGGTCTTACCTGGTCTGCACCTCACCCCGATTCTGCTTCTATAGGACTGTCACCCACTCTGGACAGGGGAGGAGATAAAAAGACGTGATCTGTACATTATTCTGGACAAGACCAGGCGTTCACAGACAGCTTGGCACATGCTTGGTTTTAATACAAAAGTTCAAATAATACAAGTCCGTGTAAAACAGTGATAGAAAGCTCGGGAGCTAGAGTAAACATCGAGGCTGTGCCCCTACCCGCCGTGGGACCGCAGGCACAGTTTCACAGACATCAGCAAACCTCGGTTTCTCCACTTGTAGTAACGGTTGTACCTAGTTGCAGGCTCACTCGAGGACGAAAGGAGACGCGCACACACAGGACTTAGCGCACTGAGCGTTGCCAATGCCCCATGTTACATTGACGTTGTTGTTCTTTTTCTCCAACCGGGATGATACGATACAAAACCCACCAAAGACACATTTGCCTAATTTGTTAAACCTCTGTGTCTTCTATGGCAGGCTTCACCCGTCTCATTCTTGACGTGGTGATATTTGCACCATCAGTCTTTGATCGTGATGCTTTCTACACCAGCGGAGGGTTTTGGGTCGCCGTGCAGAGTGTAATCGCATACGGTGCGAT
Source organism: Grampus griseus (assembly GCF_964374135.1). Taxonomy (NCBI): domain Eukaryota; kingdom Metazoa; phylum Chordata; class Mammalia; order Artiodactyla; family Delphinidae; genus Grampus; species Grampus griseus. The sequence goes on along the minus strand of NC_139006.1, from coordinate 85,986,870 downwards.
CCTGGCTCTGCTGCCTGACGTTGCAGTGGGTTAGATCAAGTCAGATTCCCGGGGGGGGGGGGCGTTGACAGACTCGTTAGACCTCCATCCTTCTTCAGAGGCCCCACGAAGCGGCTGTCCCAGGATGCTGTGGCGTCTGGTCCCGTCCTTGACTGCCTGCCCCTGACGTGCACTCGGCACTTGGTCTGACACTACCCGGCTGATATTTCCTGCTGGCCTGTGTACCACACTCTCCAGCCCCTCGGACCGTTGATGCTGATTCTTTTGTAATAGTGCTTCAGTCTGACAAATACTGAGATCAAGGAGACCCCTGGAAGAACTGTGGACCCCGAGGGGTGGGCGTGAGGATGCCCGTGGAGGGGCTGGGAGGCGGACTTTTTCAGTGTGCGCCTTGGGCAACTGTTCAGGGTGCATGGCAGTCTCTGCGTTGCTCCTCTGGGGGTGGTCACGGTGTCTGTGACCCTCCATCCCGGCTGTGGGCTCTCCCTTGTGTCCGGGCGTTTGTCCACCTACCTCTTCATCTGACCCCTGCACTGGCACCGTGAGAAGGGAACCACCTCGCCTTCTGGCTGGTGATCCCCGCAAAGCTCTGAGGGAGGCTCAGCGTTTCCTACGGCAGTTTATTGTTCTAAGCTGGGGTGACACTTTCTGCTACTTTTTTAAAAAATAAATTTATTTATTTCATTTATTTATTTTTGGCCGCGTTGGGGCTTCGTTGCTGCACACAGGCTTTCTCTCGTTGGCAGCGAGCGGGGGTTACTCTTTGTTGCAGTGGGTGGGCTTCTCATGGCAGTGGCTTCTCTTGTTGCAGAGCACGGGCTCTAGGCACACGGGCTTCAGTAGCTGTGGTACGCGGGCCCAGTAGTTGTGGTGCATGGGCTCAGTAGTTGTGGCGCACGGGCTGAGTTGCTCCGCGGCATGTGGGATCTTCCCGGACCAGGGCTCAAACCCGTGTCCCCTGCATTGGCAGGCAGATTGTTAACCACTGCGCCACCAGGGAAGCCCCAGCAGTTTATTCTTTTACTGAGCTTTTTGATTCTCTTCCGCCACCACGTGCTTCAGACCACAGCAGCCAAAGCCCTGCTATCCATCCACTGACTGGTCCCGGTGGCCACCCAGGCACCCCTGGCCACCGCCAGCACCACCAGAGCCCTCTTCCTTCCTCCTTCATCTTCGCCCACTCACCCAGGAAGAGTGTCTGGTGCTGCCTTACTCCCCTTTTGTAAGATTACAGGTCCTATTCGTGCTGTGTGAGGGTACTGGGATGAAAGAGCTTTAAATAATCCACCCGGAGCTCAGGTATTGTTAGAGGTGAGTCAGTTACAGTCTAGATGGGAGGTTGGAACCCAGACATGGCACTCTTTTCCTGACGGTCCCCGGGAGACTGTAGGCTTTGCTGCCACCTTCGGTAGTGAGCACGTTTCCCGGCTGCCACATATTTACAGAACAGGAGGTCGAGCCACAAACCAGGAGGAACCAGAGCACTTACCGCTTTGTGTTTCTCTTGTCTTATAAACCGTGTCATTTCCTTTCTCCTTCCCGCGTCTACAGATGGGAGGGTGACGGTGGCCACACTCAGGGCAGAGGTCCCGAAACTCCAGGAGAGAACTTGTCAATCCTGGCATCGCCCCTTCGGGAGTGACATTGGAGGATCAGTGTTCTCTCTGAGTTGGGGATGGACCTGACCCTCAAGTGGCTGTTCAGGACAAATGAGAAGTCATCCTTGCAGGAAAGCCGTGAGGAATAAACTCCCGAACCTACATTCGTGTTGCTGATCAAGGTTGTGGGCTACGTTGGCTTATTAGGAGAAGCTGCCTTGCCATGTTTTACTTCCAGTCCGTTCTGCATTCTTATTAAATGCCCCCCAAATTTCCAACCTTGCCCTCTCGGTGGCCCTCAGTCTCCATGGAAGATATCCGTCGGAAGCTGAGGGAAGCGGCGTCTGAATTCCAGCTCCTTCCCATCCCATGGGTCTCCTTTCACCATCTTCCCTCCTAACAAAAATATTGCCCTGGCAATTCTCTTTTCATTCAGCGATTTGCCGTCTCCCTTGCCAGCTTCACGCCGTTATCACCTTTCTGTTCTCGGTGGAGATATAAAATCCTTAGTCTTCTTTCTGGATTCTTGCTTCCTACCCTTTGATCCATGAATTGGGCTTTAATCCTCTGACCTCGTCTTGGCATCCGCTGCCCTGGAGGACACCCTTCCTTAAGACACTATCTCGCGGATGTTAGGCTCCACTCTCCAGCGCTGGGGTGGAAATGCCTTCTCCCTGGGCCCAGGAGACCAGTGGTTTGGGCTCTGCGTCTTTACTCTAAATCTAAAAGTGAGTCCTGGCTTGACCCCTTCCCAAATTAGCGACTTTGTGCTTCCTGCTTATTTTACCACCAGCAGGATTGTTTCCACACTGAACAGATGTTGTTGGGCCTTGGAAGCAAAGCGTCGATGTGCAGTTGTCCCGAAATGCTTCTCTGTCAAGGACTTTTCAGGCGTTTCTGCTGAATTTTCAGACCTTCCTTCCTGGCAGGTTTCAAGGCCAAGGTCGTCTTTTCATCCCCGTCTCAGAATTTCATGGCTTGCTCTTGGTTTCTGCCCCTTTTCCACACCCCCGAACAATATGCATTCTGCCCCACTGATGGCAGCAAGAACGGCCTTTTAAAATTGCTTCTCTTTTCTTCTCCTTCTCTTCCTTTTCCGTTTTTCCTTTTCTTTCTCCTTCCTTTTTGCATTTTTTAATTCTCTTATTGTTTCTCTTTACCATAACCTTCATATCTTTGTTATCCTTCACTCAGCCAGTTAGATGCTCTATTATAAGTGCTCATAGAAGAAAATGTGCAAATTATACGATACTTGCCGTCATTACATAACTCAGATCTTCTTACACAATCTCCCTTTAATTTTCAATCTTGCTGATTCCCTCGTCCATGCTGGTCTGTATTGCTTCATGTGGAAAGTATTATTACCATCACCATGGTTGACCTCCAAGGGCCCCAGAAACACCATATCTTCTAATATTAACTCACAAAGAAGTAAGAAAAAAACATGTTACTGTGTTGGCTGGTGCCTACTCAAAAGGGTTCCGTTGCTTGGACCCACTTCCTCTTAATCTGTGCTATTGTTCTTTTCTTTCTTGCATCTGTGATGCATAATATTGTGTTACTTTACCCAGTATTAAAGAAATAATAAAAACGATTGCTTTTCTGGGGTACCTCTGCTCTACAGGTGGACTCTGTCCCACCCTGGCTAATGGGGGAGCTGAACCCAGCATGGGCCCAAGGTCACCTCAGGCAGTGCCTGTGATGCATCTTCCAGACCTCGAGCCTTTGTCTCTGCCACACCTGTGAGACTTGGGAGATGGCCCCAAAGCCCCTTCAGACAACTGCCTGGCACCCTCAGGAGGGAAGTCCTGCCTCTCCATTGCAACTCTAGGTCATTATGAAGTAATGAAACATTCAAGATCCCTGCCCTTCAATTTGAAACCCGAGATCTCCAGCAAAAGCTTATCTCAAAAATGATGCCTGAGAACTTTACTGCAGGACCAACAAAATGATTGTTCCAAAGGACTTTAAAAATATTGTTATTCTTATAAAATCAACTTGTAACGCTAGGAGCTCCATAACTTTTATTTGCTTCTCTGCACAGCTGGTAGGTAATACCTTCTAATTGTATAGCTTTCGTGAGCGGTAAAAAGGAATTTTTTCCCCACAGATTTACTCTTTACCACGGAACAATTTTTTGAGAAATTTTCCATTTCCATTTCACTGTAGAAATTGTCTCACACGAGGTCTAGTTAACAACTTTATTTGTGGAACATGACAGCACTCTTGTATGACGTTACTTCATGCTTTGGGGATTTTCGTTTAATAGAATTCAGGGTTTTTGCCCCCTTACTCGACTTTATATTTAAAAGTTCTTCTGCAAGTTGGGTAAAGAAAGCAGAAGACCTGATAAGGATTGGTCCATGGCATTGCTGATGAAGGAGAAGTTTCCAGAAAATGCCTACGTGGCTACATTTTCATCCAATGGGAGCAGAAAGAATGACAGGAGGCTTTGTGCTTCTGTAGTCCTTCCCTGTGTCGTCTTCACTGTGCCTTGTCTACCTTCTTCTCAGTCATGAGAACGTCCCTGTAAATATTAGAGGTTAAAGAAATCACAGTTCAAAGACCACCTGCTGCGGAAGTTGGGGAGGGAGCAGGCTGCTTCTCCTGCAGAGCAAGCGGGGCAGGACCACAGGAGGAAAGGGAGCCTGGGCCCCCGAGCTCTGTAAACTGTGCACGTGTTCCACCGGCTGGGGAATCAATTTCATTGGGTCAGGAGCTTCTGGAATGATTCCTACCTTGAGATGCCACCTAAGTTGCCCCCCTCCCCACACCGACACGTGAGAACTGGGGGCGGCTGTGGCACCGGGAGCTGCTCCAAGGATGCTGACGTGCGAACTGGGGGTCTTGGTGCTGCTATAAGGCAGCGCAGCGGTCTGGACCCTAAAGGTTAGATAAGGATGGAAACCAGGACTGTCTCCAAGCCCAATTTTGTCATTTTTGAAGTCTCATAATGGTACCCAAAGCCATGCAGCTAGTTAGGAAGACATGTGAGGACACTGGTCTCTCCACGTCTCGCTGCAGAGAAACTTAGAGGGAACGTCCCTTTGGAGAAGCTCTTCTACACCTGGGTGCCCTCCTACCATCCTGTGAACTTGCGTGTCCATGCGTTGCTTTTCTCAGATAACAAATTCATAATCTTACTTTGTGGTTGAGTGCAAGTGAAAATCGAGCACACAAAACACAACCAAACACAACCCTATAAACAGGTGAGTGGCTGACTTACATATTCCATCCAAGGATCGAGGAACTAGTGCGGGTGCACAGGGATTCTCGAGATCCTCGTTGCCAGGACACCGTGGAATGGCTTTCAGATGTGGGAATAAAATTTTTAAATGCCATTAAAAGTACCCTAGGGATTTTTGACATCAAGGAAATCATCCCAACTTCCTAGATGAAGAGTGTTTAAATTGATACATATGTGTTCTGGTCTAGAATTTGCAAATGACCTCGGCTAGGCCTATAAAAGTTTACACCATGAATGTCATCGTGAACCATTCAAAGTTCTAAGATTTCAGCATCTCACCCTCTGATGAGTTTCAGGTTTTAAGAGTGAAATCGGCTTTTGCAAAGGCAATAGAAAACATGGTGCTTTCTTCATGGTCAGGTATAGATTCTGTGGCTAATGATCAATGTTCCACCTTAATTTTAAAATAACACTTTAAGGCAAAGTTACCACTGGGACATTGCCCAGAGTTTTATCTTTATAAATGAACTTATTTACAAAACAGAAATAGAGTCACAGATGTAGAAAACAAACTTATGGTTAGTGGAGTCGGGGGGTGGGGAGGGGTAAGTTGGGAGATTGGGACTGACATATACACACTACTATACATAAAACAGATAAACAACAAGGGCCTACTGCATAGCACAGGGAACTGTACTCAATACTCTGTAATGGCCTATATGGGAAAAGAATCTAAAAAAGAATAGATACGTGTATATGTATAACTGATTCACTTTGCTGTACATCTGAAACTAACACAGCATTGTAAATCAACTATACGCCAATAAAAATTATTAAAAAAAAAGATAACAAAGAAGGGTCTTCAGCCCAAGTGAAAGACATGCAAATTCTGAAATTCAAAATTGTCCACTTATTTTTTTCCTTTTGTTTGACTCTCTGCTTCAGACATTCAGGAGACATGGTCTAATTTAGGAAGACTGACTTGCAAAAGAAATCATGTACATTTCTCAGTTGATTTCAAAACTGCAAAAGAAGAAAATAAACAGCTCCTGGCTGGTCTTAATAAGATTACCCAGCTTCACCGGGTATCTGTTTTTATGATCCTGTCTACTCGCTTTGGCAGCCTGGCTCAGGAGCTGAGCGTTGGCACGGGAACGTGCCCTGTGCTTGGGCTCCTTCTACCCTGCCTTGAATATTAGCTGTAAGACCTCTAAGTGGATTCATCTTAGGGGAGAAAAAGTTAGCTGAAGCCATAAAGATAATTAATCTTGGTTTGAAATGATATTTTCCTTTCTGCCGCCATTTGTCACGCGGAAGCATTCAAAAGCCCCTTCACTGCAGTGAAAGCCAAAGGGATGCTGTTTGAAACTGCCTGAGAATCCCCCTCCCCTTCTCTACCCCTAAACCCCCTTCTCCCCACATCTATGAATTTGTTCCTATTTCAAAGGCCATCACCCAGAGCTTCCTTATATCTGACTGAAACCCACTGCTGTCCAAGACTAATCCCAAAGACAAGACAAGGGCATCAGACAGCCGCGCCGGGGAGCGGAGGGACTAACACGCGGGCCTTTCCGGATGTGGCTGTTGTCCCTTTCCAACTGTGATGATGACAATTTCCTTATCATCAACGAGGCCGTGATGGTGAGGGCTGTATTTCCTCCCCTGTCCCCCAGAGAGCTTTCTTGTATTTTTCATTCTTGTATTCTGATGAGTTCTTTATATCGACTGAGGGCTTGGACTTAATTAGATATTTAAATGATTTCGAGCAATGCTGTTTCTTTAACTCCTAACTGCGACAAACACATATGAAACATACTGTTGGCGGCATTTAATCAACAGCAGTCAATTTATCATTTTCACAGTTTTAGTGAGCGGTTATGAATCACTAAAATCACAGGTATTGTAGACGCAGCGTTGTGGCACTATCATTAACAAATACACCGCACACAGAGGGATGACTTGGTAATTGAGTGGGACTAATAAGAATACATCATTTAGCTGTGTGTGACAAACTGTGCCTCCAAACACAAGCATGGAAAATTCACGTTTTGCTTAATAAATAAATTACACGGCCGATGTATTATACATAATTTGTGTCCTCGTGGATTTGAGTGATATATAATACATAGTCCAAGTCATTTATTTATTAAGACTAACTATATATATTGGAGAAGGGGATGTTTAAACTCCAGGGCTGGGCCTGCCTAGGCAACTGCCGTAAACACTGGATTTGACTGGGCAGTAAATGAGGTGTGTTTGGGGATTAGAAACCTGGGGTGCGGCACCTGTGCTTACAAGCTTCAGTTCTGTCTACAGCAGAGGAAAGGCGACCTGAAACTTGGGCAGCAGGATTAGATAGGCAGCTTCCGAGATGAGAGAAGTAAAAATATCCTTAAGAATATTTGCAGTTTAAAAAATCTTAAAGTTCATGATATCAAACACATTTGGGGGGATGTACATTGCAAACACAATGTGCTTTCAGGGAGATTGCTTGCGGGAGGGGCTTGTAAGGCGTGGATGTCCAGAGGCAAAAGAGCTAAGACAGTGACCCGGGGGCTGACCGTTTTCCTGGTTTGCATGATTTAGGAGCGAGGATTTGACTGTAATTGTGGGGTGGACCTGTTCTGGTATTCATACTCAGCGTGCCTGGTGCAGTGGGAGGATGTTTTAAGTTCAGAGTTTTTTTTAGCGTGACCTCAGTATTTGGCAGGAGGGACCATGCATGCCTCTCTAACGCTGATTTTCTTTAGATCATCATTTACGAACTTAACCACAAACGCATGCCATGCTGAAGAAGGAGCCATGGGCTCCGATGTAAATTTCAGTTCCTTTTCACTAAGGAACTGGACCCGCCCCCCACCAAATAAATGAGTATAGAATCCATAAATGCGTAAAAATAGACAACAAACAGGATCCGCCAAAAAGCCCTCGAAACCCTTCATGGGCGACTGGAAAGGGTTGTTGAAGGCGCTTTCTCTTCTGGTTCAGCCTGAGTCCGTTTCCAAACCTCATTTACCGCTGCCCCTGTTCTGCCCCTCTTGCCAGACCTGTCCTGGGCATCCTGCCCTGATAGTGAAATATTCTTCGGTTGGAGCCTGGTTACTAGTTTTGCATTGCACCACGTTCACCCAAAGATCACTCTGGGCTTCCGCTATAGCGATCGGTTTCTGTGGATCTTGTATCCTTTCCTACAGCAGAGTACTGTCCCCAGGCTCGATTATGGCTCTGTTTGCCTGTCCCTCTTTCTTACTGAAGACCTTCATCCTGCACAGATGCTTGCTGTCAAGATGGGTGGTGTGGGCATCATATTCTACTCCCCGATGTAGGAAGAGTTGCTTTCTGCTGGGAGTTTAAGTGTGGATCAAGCCCCACAGGATCCGTGAGGCTCCCTGAGTGAAACCATTCTGCCCTGTGTTGGCCACGGTGGCCCAGGGTCCACTTCAGCCGTCTCAAAGAGCAACGCGGTATGGACGCCACCCACCTCTCTGCCGCCCCCCCCACCCCGGGCAGAATAATCCCTTGAAAAGCTGCCTGCGTTTCCTCCCCCTCCAAGTCTCCCTTGAATCCATCTGGAGATCTGTTCCCTCTGCTCCACTGAAACTGTTCTGGCATCGCTCCCTCTTGGTTCTCTTTCTGCTTCGCTCCCGACTTCTCTCTACTGGAGGTTCTTTGTTTTCCTGACTCCTGGATGTAGGACGTCTGTGTGGAAACTCTATCATGTTTAGGCTACCATTCCATCCATTGCTGTGAACATTTATGGTGAGCTCTTCCACGCTACTATCTCTGTTCCAGACTTGTATATCCGGTAGCCCACTGGACCTCTCTATGTGAATGACTAATTTGCACTTGAAATTGAATATGTCCAAAACTGAACTCTTGATCTCCCTCAAACAATCGGCTTTCGTCCCACTTTTATCCATCATAGTAAGTAGCAGCTCCAGTTTTCTAGTTTCTTAGGACCTAACTTAGCCTAACTCCTTTCTTTCTCTCATACCCCACATCCAAATCTATGGGAAATCCTTCTGACTCAGTTTCAAGTACACCTTTAAAATCTAGTCACTTCTCAGAGGTGGAGCTTTCAAAATGGCAGCATGAGGACTTCCATAAATCCCCTCCTCCATGAAAGTAATGACAATACTGGTAAAATTTTCAACAGCATCCTTTTTCAGAACTCTAGAAATTAATGAAAGGCTTACAACAGCCTGAAGAGCATTTATTCAAGAAAAAACTACTGACCTTTTGTAGGAACAGCTGGGTTGTGGTGTTTTAACTCGGCCCCCTCCCACTCCCTCTCTTCAGTTCACAGTAGCCTTGAAAACCAGCAGCCTTCCCATCAGAGAATCCATGAAGAACTGTAGCTGAAGGGAGCAGAGTAGGTTTGAGCTCCTCAGAATGCTCCAACCACAAAGCATTTGTCACTAATCCATCTATCTCAGAGGTCCCTGGAAAAGCCCCACTCACAAGGCATTGTCCTATTGACCCGACTCCGAACTCCATGGGAGAAATCCTATCTCCAGGGCATTTGTCAGAAATAATTAGTTGCAATTTTTTTTAACATCACACCTGCCTAAAGTTACAATACCAGTTGGGGAAAACAAAAATTGAAACAAAATTTAAAAGAAATATCTGGGGAATGAGATGGGGGTTTTGGAAAGCTCTGGCATTTTCCTGGGGGTTTGGAAAGCCATATACGTGTGGGCTGTGCACACACTCGGGAAAGACCTGAAGAGGCCCGCAGTGACCCATCCCTGGTTGACTTTGATACTGCAGAAGCAGGCAGCAGAGGCTAAGGAAGACTTGTAAATGCCCTGAGCATTGAAGGTGTGCCCGACACACGCAGGGTACTAAATGGCTCCTGGAAGACTCAATGGCTCAGGCATCTCAGGAAATCTCTGACCAATTTTTATCTTACTACTAAGCTAACCAAACCAAGCCTTCAGTAGTCATCCATATCAGGAAATTCAGATATTATAGTTCAACAAACAAACAGCTGTACTAACAAGCCCTGGGGAGGGGACACAATCAGATTTCTGGAATTGCTGCATTCTATTATCTAAAATGTCTAGTCTTCACCAAAATATGATGAGACACAGGGAAACAGGAAAGCACGGCTCGTACACAGGGAAAAATAAGCAACCATAGAAAAGTGCCCCAAGGGGGCCCAGATGTTGGACTTATTAGACAAAGACTTTAAATCAGAATTACAAATACACTGAAAGAATGAAAATCAAATCTCTTCTCATAATCTGCTGCTGCTACCCAAGTGCATCGTTTGACCTGGGCTATTGCACTAGCTTCCTGACTAGCTGCTCCCTGTAGCCTGTCCCGTGCAGCAACTCAGAGATCCTTTAAAAAGTAAGTCATGTCTATCATTCCTTCCTGTTGCTTGTCCCCACTCATGTCAATAATCCAAGGCTCTCATCACAGCTCAAGGAGCCCTAGTGAGACGTTCCCAGAGGCTCCTCCTATCTCACTCCCGCGACTCTGCTCCTTCCTTCCTGTTTCTTGGGCACACCGGCCTCCTGTTCTTTTTGGCGACAAATCTGCTTCTGCCCCAGGGCCTGGCTCTTCCCTCTGTCTGAAATCACATCACCAGATGGTCTTGCTGGTAGTTCTTGCTCTTGCTTCAGGTCTCAGATCAATCATCACCTTTTCAGCCATGACTGCCGTGAATATCCTTTACAGAATAGCACGCTTGACACTACCAAATTTATTCAATAGTTCATCATATCTTTCACTTCTTCTCTTTTACATATCCAGATGTCAGTTACCTACTTGGTTCACAGTGGTATTCAAGAAATATTTGTAAATTAAAGACAGAAAAAAACCTCCCTAAATTAAGAAACAAAACAAAACAAGTTATATTTGTGAATGAGTGAACATAGGTTAGAATTGTTTAATTATACAATTTTATTAAGTGTGTAGTTTTATTAGGAATGTTGATTATAGAGACCTTGTAGTCACCACCTTGCCCTCATTGGTGCTCAGTGGCAGAAAATGATAAAATGTCTCCCCTTTGACACTTTTGAAACCTTCAAATCAAAGATACAATATTATATTTTCAAAGTGTTTACACAACGGCAGTTCTTTGATTCTAGTTAATTGCTTAGAATATCAGTTCTACATATACAGATTTGTCTCCTCTGGCACTTGAGATTCATGGTCTCCCAGATTTGATTTAGATAACTTGAGATTTTCAGAAGACATGTCCTACATGAATTAAGCAGAAAAGCACCAGATGTCTAGCACGGTTGGGGCCCAGGACGTCAGTGGTGGTCGGACCACCTTGTCTGTGCCTGGAGCGTAAGCTGCAGGAGTCCAGGGGGTGTGCACAGCCGTGGAGCTGTAGGCAGGAGTCCCCACTGACGCTGCAGACTTCAGATATTAGGAAGAAAGTAGGGGCTGAGAAAGATGGTAGCAAACATTTCCCTTTCTGCTGCTTTTGATAGAGGTGCGTTATAAGGTGGAAGATGGATGGAATTGAGGGAGGACTTAAGTTTTCAATGAACATCCATTCAACAAAGTCTACGGAGCAAACACTACGTGCATTCCTGGCACTGTGCTACAGACTGGAGACACAGCATGAGGTCACTGCCATCCTGGAGCCCGCAGCCTGGTAGAGGGTGGAGATACCAACCAAGTCACTGTCGAGATAAATGTATGACCATAATTCTGAAAAAGTATGAAGAGAAGCACTACAGAGGACTAAGAAAGTGTAACAGGGATATCATGTTTGTCTGCGTGGAGAGGTAAGTAAGGCCAGTAGTTATCCTGAGACTTAGGGATGTAGAAATCGATCAGATGAGGAACGGGGCAGGCGTCTCCATCAGAGGCAAGAGTGGAGACAAAGACTTCCTGGTCGGATCAGAAATGGGAAGAAGGCAACTGGGGTTGTAGCTTCATGAAGGGAGGGGAATGAGGATGGGTAGGAAGGCCCGCAACATTTGGAGCCTTGAAACTGTGCTAAGAATCTTGAATTTTATTGTAAGAGCAACACAACACTGCCAAGTGATTCAAACAGGAAATCGACACAACCCAATCTGTGGTTCCCATGATCACACGTCTGGTGTGCAGAAATCAGATGGGGCAGAGGCAAGGGTGGATGTGGGGTCCCTGGGCAGTGGCAGGAGGACCTGCTGGGAGGAATTGCCCAAGGTTTGCTGGTCACAGTGGCCATGGCAATGGAGAAGCACCAGTTCTAAAACGTGTATCTAAAATACACTTTAGGGTAGAAAGGATAGAACTTGCATATGGATTTGATGTGAGTGTGAGAGTGTATTAGGGTCCTGCCATATGAAGATACCACAGACTGGTACCATGAACTTTCTAAAAACAGCAGAGGGCTTCTCTGGTGGCATAGTGGTTAAGAATCTGCCTGCCAATGCAGGGGACACAGGTTCGAGCCCTGGTCCGGGAAGATCCCACATGCCGCGGAGCAACTAAGCCTGTGCACCACAACTACTGATTCTGCACTCTAGAGCCCATGAGCCACAACTACTGAAGCCTGTGTGCCACAAGTACTGAAGCCCATGTTCCTAGAGCCCGTGCTCCGCAGCAAGAGAAGCCACTGCAATGAGAAGCCTGCTCTCCACAACGAAGAGTAGACCCCGCTCGCCACAACTAGAGAAAATCCCGCGTGCAGCAACAAAGACCCAACGCAGCCAAAAATATAATAAATTGAAAAAAAACCCAACAGAAATGGAATCCCATTATTCAGGAGGCTGCAAGTCCAAAACCAGTGTTGGATCCTTGTGCCAGCTCTAGGGGAGGACTCTTCCTGGGCTCTCTCCTGGCTTCTCGTGGCTCCTGGTGTCCCTTGGTTTGTGGCAGCATCACTCCAGCCTCTGCCTTCATCTCCCCACAGCCTCCCACCAGGTGTTTCCTCTTCTTATAAGGACACGAGTCACTGGATACAGGGCTCATCCTGGTCCAGTAGGACCTCATCTCCATCCTGAACGAACCACATCTGGAAAAACCCTGTTTCCAAATAAAACCACATTCTGAGGTTCTGGGTGGATGTGAATTTGTGGGGGACACTATTCAACCCACTACAGAGGGTTAGGGAAGCTTCCAGGATGACTACGGGGCCTTTGTGCAGATGGTGAGGTTGTGATGCCTGGAACCTAGGTCCTGGAGCAGACCTGAGGTGGGAGTTCAAGAGACTGTGTCAGTCTGCTTAGTCAGGGACACGGGACGGCTTCGAGATGGGGCGTCGAGTGTGCCGCGGGATCTGCAGATCTGAGAGGTTTGGGCTGAAGACAGAATTTTGGCAGAGGTGCTATAGAGATGAAGCTTATATCCACAGGAGTGGGTGAGTTTCCTTGGGGGAGAGAAAGGACAACACAGTCTTAGGATTTCCAGAATCTTTAAGAACATTTGCTTCTTCAAGGAGAATGACAACAGGGCCTGGTATTTCCCTATACTTTCCTGAATGCCATGATGTCAGTACAGTTTCTTAAGATTTTTTTTCTCTCTCAACTTCCCTGGGATTCTGAGAGGCTACAGGACCCCTGATTCTGATACTAGCCACCTGGTGTGTCAGAAATAAAAGCCTGTTGGGGGTTAGGGTTAGGACAGGTGGTATGTATGCCCCAGGCTTGGTCCTGTAAAGCTCTGGGCTGGGTCAGAGTTCTCTGGACTGTGGTAGGCTGTTTGTCCAGGGAGCGTGGCTTCACTCGTGCACAGGAATTTAAGTTGGAAAGCGCCCAGTCAAGGGACACAGGAAAACAGGACAGTGAAGACCCATCAGACCCTGAAATACGGTGGCGCCGACCTCCTTGGATGGGGGAAGCATCCCATGAAGGACCACGCCTCACCTCTCCTCCTTGCCTGTGAACCAATGGCCCGTGGGCACCAATCGTTACCTCAGTGTGTCACTGTCAAAATAAAAATAAAAAAGCATCAGTAAGGCTGTTCAGCAGGAAATTGCCCTTGACACAGTCTAGGTGGATCCCTTATGACTCAGTCATTAACCACCTAAACGCGCAGGTAGGAGTTTCAGATCCTCTTTGGTTTTTTCCCCTGTCATCTCTGACCTTTTGCTGAGCTCATGCTAACAACACTGAAAGTTAAAGAGCAAACACAATGACAGCTGGGCCCCTGGGGTCCCTGAGATAACTTTAATAATTTAAACTGACCTGGGGGCCTGCGTGGGGAATTATCCTCCACTTAGATGACCTGATGATTCTTAACTCATTTTTGAGTCTGTATTCAGTCAGTGGGAAACTGTTACTGGCCCTCTGTCACACCAGGCTGGGGACACTTATCTCCTTCACATCCAATAACCAGAGACAATGATTCTATTATTCATAAGATATTTTTACCTGAAGTGATAACATATACATCTTTAGTTATGATTTCCTAATCTTTTTTTTTTTTTTAAACTGGCACCTTCTCATAGCCTTAGGAATAGCCTTAAGTTTTATTTATTTATTTATTTATTTTTTGCATTACGCGGGCCTCTCACTGTTGTGGCCTCTCCCGTTGCGGAGCACAGGCTCTGGACATGCAGGCTCAGCAGCCATGGCTCACGGGCCCAGCCGCACTGCGGCATGTGGGATCTTCCCGGACTGGGGCACGAACCCGTGTCCCCTGCATCGGCAGGCAGACTCTCAACCACTGCGCCACCAGGAAGCCCTAGCCTTAAGTTTTATAATAAAAATTGTCTTTTCCAAACCTTTAGTTGTAATTGATCTTTAAAAACTTAACATACATTTTTGCCTCCTTTATCTTTGATGAAGGAGGCAAGAACATACAATGGAGAAAAGACAACCTTTTCAATAAGTGGCGCTGGAAAAACTGGATAGCTACATGTAAAAGAATGAAATTAGAACACTCCCTAACACCACACACAAAAATAAAGTCAAAATAGATTAAAGACCTAAATGTAAGGCCAGACACTATAAAACTCTTAGAGGAAAACACAGGCAGAACACTCTTATGACATATATCACAGCAAGGTCCTTTTTGACCCACCTCTTAGAGGAATGGAAATAAAAACAAAAATAAACAAATGGGACCTAATGAAACTTAAAAGCTTTTGCACAGCAAAGGAAGCCATAAACAAGACAAAAAGACAACCCTCAGAATGGGAGAAAATATTTGCAAATGAAGCAACTGACAAAGGATTAATCTCCAAACTTTGCAAGCAGCTCAATAACAAAAAAAACAAACAACCCAATCCAAAAATGGGCAGAAGACCTAAATAGACATTTCTCCACAGAAGATATACAGACTGCCAACAACCACATGAAAGGATGCTCAACATCACTAATCATTAGAGAAATGCAAATCAAAACCACAATGAGGTATCACCTCACACCAGTCAGAATGGCCATCACCAAAAAATCTACAAACAATAAATGCTGGAAAGGGTGTGGAGAAAAGGGAAGCCTTTTGCACTGTTGGTGGGAATGTGAATTGGTACAACCACTATGGAGAACAGTATGGAGGTTCCTTAAAAAACTACAAATAGAACTACCATACGACCCAGCAATCCCACTACTGGGCATATACCCTGAGAAAACCATAATGCAAAAAGAGTTATGTAGCACAATGTTCATTGCAGCTCTATTTACAATAGCCAGGACATGGAAGCAACCTAAGTGTCCATCAACAGATGAATGCATAAAGAAGATGTGGCACATATATACAATGGAATATTACTCAGCTATAAAAAGAAATGAAATTGAGTTATTTGTAGTGAGGTGGATGGACCTGGAATCTGTCATACAGAGTGAAGTAAGTCAGAAAGAGAAAAACAAGTACTGTATGCTAACACATATATATGGAATCTTAAAAAAAAAAAAAAAAAGGTTCTGAAGAACCTAGGGGCAGGACAGGAATAAAGATGCAGACGTAGAGAATGGACTTGAGGACACAGGGAGGGGGAAGGGTAAGCTGGGACAAAGTGAGAGAGCAACATGGACATATATACACTACCAAATATAAAATAGATTGCCAGTGGGAAGCAGCTGCACAGCACAGGGAGATCAGCTCGGTGCTTTGTGACCACCTAGAGGGGTGGGATAGGGAGGGTGGGAGGGAGACACAAGAGGGAGGGGATATGGGGATATATGTATATGTATAGCTGATTCACTTTGTTATACAGCAGAAACTAACACACCATTGTAAGGCAATTATACTCCAATAAAGATGTTAAAAAAACCTTAATATAATAGAATAAACAGTGGGAATTGAAAAGTGAGACTCTTTTGTAAATGAATAGAAGCAGGCACGGTGAGGGTATAAATCTGGGTGGTGACGGCAAACTGTCCTCTCCTTTTGGTTACAAGCTCCTCTAGAGAAACTGCTGAGAGCTGCAGACCTGACCGCCACAGAGGGCACATTCACATACAGCTAGAGCTTGGCGTGTAATTTAGTGGGGTTGGGAGCTTTCTGGAGTCCGCTGGCCCATGGAAAAGGGCCCCTTATTTGCGGTGTGACTCTTTCCTATGGTGACAGTTCTCTTGGGATAGAGTAAGTGACAGAGACCTTCCAATCGCCGCTCTGCTGTTTTGAATGGGGGTCATCCTGAGGAAAGTCGCGTCGCCCAAGGTTTCCTTCAGGATTCCTCCCGAAGGCCTCGGACTCTGTTGAACAAAGTGCACATCTGTTTTGAAGTTTAAATACAGTCGGACTATGAGAATTTTCCAACACTGGAGCAAGGGATTAGCGCTTTTAGAAGAAGCAATACTTATCCTAGGGTTAGATGCTATTAATAAGATAGCTTATGTCTTCTTCTTAATGGTTTAGAGGGAGCCCATCTTGCTCCTGCAGTGGGGAAGCAAGAACACCCGAGTTATTGTCCTGGTTTGTGTGTTGTCACCTTGAATGAGTCCTGTTGCCTCTCATGGGGCCTTCATGAAAGACGAGTGGGTGCACTGATCTCTACGCTCCTCTCTAGTTCTGGTACCAGGACGTGGTCCTCCCTCTTAGTGTTGTTCCAATGAAGAAGACGTTTTTTCACAACTTAATTGGAGTATAATTGTTTTACATTGTTGTGTTTATCATTTTAGTTCTGGGAGGAATACAGATAAGGCGATGAATTTAGTTGCATTAGTTCTATCCTGGTTGTTGGTGGTTTGGAACAATTTTACCTCTTTACCAACGATTGTACATTTAGGTGCGGAAACTACCCGAGGTAGAGAGATGACAACTGGGCTCATAAATGTATCTACCTAACATATGTACTATATTAGGATCAGGGGACATAAAAAGTAATGAATTCCAAAATGACATTTACAGGGAAGACCAACTAAAAACTTAACATGAAGAAGTTCAGCGGATACAGGTGCCAGCTGACTCACCTGCAACAGGAAAATAGACAGAATATCAAATGTGAAACGATCATGCTGCTTATGTGGTTTAGAGAAAGAGCTAGCGGCCACAGTATTCCAAAAGTTCAAAACTGAGTTAAAAGATTGTTAAGAGGAAAGGAAGGTGGAACAGTAATATTTAAGTATTGAGTTCCAACCGAGGCTGTGAGAAAAGCTTAATGTCACACTGAAGCGCTTACACACAAGGCAGAGTGGTCAGGTCATCTATCTATCTTCCCGTAGCGGCTCCAACCTGCCATCGTACACGGAAAGGGAAATTGGGACTGTGGCCTTGTCCTCAATAGCTGATGAGCAACCTTTAAATGGTGGTCTCTTCAGATAAGAGTGAATGTTTAGTTGCGGAAAATGCAGAGAATCCAGGTATTACAGAAAATCACAGCGGAGTAGTGACTCTGAATGTTTTTCTTTCCCTTTGCCTTAAAGAATGGAGGGAAGACAGCGTTGTAGTTGATGACTTGTCAGATTAATGATCAGCATGTACAACACGCTGCTCTGTCCTCCAGATAAAACCATTTGTTTTTAACCATCAACACGATGTGCAAAAAATGAAGGTGGGAGAGACAGAGCCGAAAAGCAGATCCTGGATATTTTTTGTTTCTTGGTCTTACAAAATTATTTTATAACAACAGCAAAAAAATAAAAAAAAAAGAAAGAAAGAAAATCAATGCTATTTTCATCTGATGCTTATCAAAGGAGAAAAGCCCTCAGTTTTATCTAGAGCCAAATCTGCCCTTTGTGAGGTAGCCCATCATTTTCTTTCCCCAGGAGCCATAAATTCATACCTCATCATTGACCATATCATGCCCTCTATCTCTGTGTATTATTAGTGCATATGTTAGAGTGGTGATAAGTATTGGCACATTTTATTATGCTGATAAACAGTGTTGGACGGCCGGGTGCAATGTGTTGTCAACAGTGATTTTACTCTTCAGCATCTTTACATTTCATTCTCGGCTTGCAGAGCTGAAACTTCAGGACGTCAAATCATACGGGGTCTGACTCTTGTCCTGTGCCTTCCAAGTTGATGAGTTAGGAATGGAATGGGAGAGATTATTCATTATGCAGAAACACATTAAGATGTCACAAAACACAACTCTATTCAAATATTTAAAGAACGTATTCAGGAGTCATTGGTATTTAAAGGAAGCAAACATCCCTCTGTAAAGCATGTCATTTTGCTCCTTGAACTTGAAGGAGCAGCAGCCTGATAGTGAGTTCAAGCGACTAAGGGTACAGGAGAGTAAAAGTCCACTGGATGTTGGAAGCAAAATTTCTCCACACTTCAACCACTGACCAAGACCTAAGTCTCCCTTGACATTGCGGTGGATTTCACATCGCCGGAGCAACATGGGGGGAAACACAGTGAGACCAGACAGCGTTTATGAATGTCGAGTTGACTGGAACACTTGGTCCAAGTGGCACCTGCAGTATTTTGAGATGATGGATTTCTGAGTCTTCATTAAGCCATTGGCTTGCTGGGCTATTTCCATCACATCTCTTTGTGCATGATAAAATGATTATGGAAGCATGACAGGGCTTCTGGTTTTTAGGGAGAATTTTCTGTTAGGATATTTATAATTCTAGCCGGTTTAAGGGCAGTCACAACCAGAGAGGTAAAGCTATGATACCCTTTTATTTATTTGTTTTCAATGCCTGCTACTCAGAGAGGCATCTTGAATCGATGGTTCCAACTGGCTGGTTCCTGTGACACATCTCAATACTATTTCATAACTTTTTGGTCATTTTCATTTATGAAAACAGTCTAATTTTGTTTCTTAATGCTCTGTAAGACTACACTGATATACATACATATATATATATATATATATATACACACACACACATACATACATACTGTGATACATACATGCTGTCGTACATATATATGTATGTGTGTACATAAATAGAAGAGAAGGCAAATCTCTTCCTTCTAGTAGAATACAATCTAAGAAAATGTAGAAGGAATAAGGGAGTTTAGGCAGTTATCAGTGGATGCTAATACTAGTGGGTGAAAGTTTGATGAGAAACAGAATACGTACACAATAACAATGAAACTCTCCACAAATTACTTACAAAGTACAAAGGGAAAAAACCCAACATTATAGTGCTAAAATCCGGCAGAAAGCAGGTGACCAAACTGACATCATTTATACTGAGACAAAGCAACATCATGATGTCTGACGTGATACACTTAGAGGGACACAACCTTCCTTCTGTACTGTTCCTGCTAATAGTGCATACTCTGAATTTCATCATGAGGAAATATCCAGTAAACCCAGATTGAAGGACTTGTAGAAAATAACCAGCCTGTCATCTTCAAAAATATCAAGGTCAAGAAAAATAAAGGCTGAGAAACTGTTCCAGTTTGAAGGGGACTAAAGAGATATGACAACAAAATGCATTGCATGGTCCTGTACTGGAAAAATAATTGCTATAAAAGATGCAATTGGGGTGATTATCAGAATTTCAATACGGATTGTGCATTAGATGATAGTATTCTATTAAATTTCATCCTTTCAATAATTTTACTGTGTTTATGTAAAAAAGTCTTTGTTCTTAGAAAATATAGCCTGAAATATTTAAAGGTAAAGAAGCAACATGTCTCAAATTTATTCTTAGTTGGTACAGGAAAAATATATTTATATGAGGCAGAGAGAGGGAGAGAGAGAGAGAGGGAGAGAGAGGATGGTAAATCAATTGTTTCAGACTAAAGAATATGTAGGAGTTCCCTTTATTATTCCCAAAACTATTCTGTGAATTTGAAATTATATCAAAATACAGTTAAAACTTAATAAAACTATTCTACTCCCTTATAGTTATTTCAACATCCTTAAGCATTTCTTTCTGCATGAGCATTCTCGTTCTTTCCACCAGGTCAGCAATAAGCATGCATGTTCACTGCCTCCCAGACACACCTGCTCTTTCATTTACTCATCTCGACAGTACAAATGGGGTTGAATTTGAGCTTTTAGTTTCAAAAATCAAACTGGGGTTATTCAAAACCATGAGGAGAGGATTAAATGACTTCTTTAATCATAAAGTCCTTGCCACGAAATCTTTTTTGTAAGTTTTGCTTTCTAGCCCTTTATTGTATTATGGCTGCAGTATTGTTTTAACTGCTCAGCTGCATGTTGTCTGT
This sequence comes from Grampus griseus, assembly GCF_964374135.1. Lineage (NCBI taxonomy): Eukaryota > Metazoa > Chordata > Mammalia > Artiodactyla > Delphinidae > Grampus > Grampus griseus. Next base: position 85,966,608 of record NC_139006.1, on the reverse strand, counting down.
CACATCTTTTAAAAAGTATTTTAAAGATATGTCATTCCGTCCAAGTTCTGCTTAGTCCAACCTTCCTTTAATTTCCCTGCAGGATATTGGGAAGCTGGAAGGGTGTTAGAAGATGAAACTTTCAGTGGGACCAATTTGAAATATTAATGCTACATTTATCATTATTCCTTGAGTAGAATTTGGACAATATGTTTAACACAGCTGTTCTGAAATGAGGAACTGTCTTGTTTCCTCAAACTTAAGACTCTCTTAAGGCTAAAAGATCATAAAAATGTTAATACTACATTTGTGGAAACACATACAACTTTCAAGATCACTTTATTTGAACACTTTTGAGGGGTAAAATTGGGAACGGAGAATCCTAAGACAAATGGTGAAGAAGATGTATCAGTCAGTTTTTGCTTTGGTAATGCTGCATAAGAAACACATTCCCTCCCCCAAATCTTGATGCCTTATAACAGTAAGGTTTGTTTGTTGCCCAGGTTACATATCTGATGGCAGCTAATTCTTACTCTGTGCTTCTGTAGCTCTGTTCTAGGCTATGGGTTATTATGGTTTGGCTTTTATACTACGAAGCAGAGGGAATGAGATCCTGCAACTCTTATATCTTGTCTTCTCATGACAGAGTGTAGGAACAAGAGAGTCATAGTCATAAAATGCAATCAAGTTTAAAGCTTCTGCTCAGCCTTGGAACATATTTGCTCACACCCCATAGTTCAAAGCATGTCATATCACCAAACCCAAAGTTAATGGGATGGGGAAGACTTGTCAAGAGTGGGGAAGGATGAGAGATTAGGAACAAATGCTATGTACCAAAGTGGTCCAGATTTGAATTTGCCTCTATCCCTCATTTTCCTAAGGCATATCTCTTGGTACTCGTTGGTACCCCATGGTGTAGGATTTAGACCTCAGTGCCTCCTGTAGCTCAGGTCCACCTTGGGGTATTTCTGTTTGCATCTGCCTTTCATATTCCATTTCCTATTGTATTTTCTATAGCTTGTTCCTGTGCTGACCAACTGCACTTCCTACCAAAATATTTCTATCTGTAACCCATCTCCTCCCAAATAGGTTATACCTTAATAATCTAGTACCCAAATCCTTTTTGGAGCAGTCAAGATTTCCTAAAGATGTTATTTACATTACAGATTATCTGTAAACATTTTAACAGTGTAATCCTAAAATCTCTGTCTGCCTTTGCTGTCCTATGCAAAGAGATGATTCTACTGATGAGGCTACATGAGACAGGGACAGACAGACAGAGAGAGAGGGAGATTTATCTCCTGAAACTGGCTTACACAATTATAGGGGCTGGCTATGCAAGTCTGAAATCTCTAGAGCAGGCCAGCAGATGGAAAACTCTCAGGCAGGAGCTGACACTTCAGCCCACAATTGGAATTTCTTCTTCTTAGGGAAGCCTCAGTTTTGTTCTTAGGCCTTCTGTTGATTGGATGGGGCCCACTCAGGAGATAATGAGCACCATGGCTCTACACTGTTGGAAATCAGTGTAGCCAACACAGAAGAATTTGATGCAGAAATAAGTGGAGAATCTATGGTGCTCTTAATTCCTTTACATCAGTGTCTTCGTTTATACTGGGCCTCACTCTTTCCTAGATCTGCATCAGAATGCCTCTATAACAGTGCTTCTCAGGCTTAATTTCCACATTGTAATCAGCTGCAGAGATTTAAAACAGCCGTAAATATCACAAAAACTAATGCATGGGCCTTTTCCCAGAGATCCTGATGTAATTGGCATGTGTATGGGCTTGGTATTCTTTTTTTTTAAAGCTTCTCAGTAGATGCTAACATGTAGCCAAGGGTGAGAACCACAGCTCTCTAAACCCAGCACTGCATTGACCAGAGTGGGACACTAATACACATAAAGGCTAAAGAGTCTTGGAAAGTCCTATACTTTATTTTGATTAGAGGGATGTCACATGTTAGCGAGCTGTCACATCATTAAAAGTAATGTCCTTTTTTTCTCCTTCAAGATTTTAGTTGCATTTGTTGAATTTGTGGATTGAGTTTTGCGTCAGATCTTGACTGTCAGTCCTTATCCTTAATATATTGCCTCTACCACATTTTCTCTCTTCTTCTGTTGGCCAGTTAAATAGATTAGACCTGCCCACCCCCCGCCATTCCAATCTTCTGTGACTCATTTTTCCTCCACCAGTTCTTGGACCCTTTGCTGTTGGATTCATTCCTTGGTCTTTCCTTGCTCTGTTCTATCTCACGAAGTCACTGGCCACTGCAAGGTTCAGATCCCAGATTCCCGGGACAGTTAACTTCTGGGTAAGTTGGGCTGGTTTTGGCAAACGAGTGTGAAAGCATGGGAATGAGGCGCGTAGGTCATTCCCACCTTCCTTAGGGCACGTCTCTGGCGACGACTGCACTTGCTCTTTGACTCTGGCTCCTGCTGGGAATGCGCGCTGTTCTTCCACCCAGGGCCGCTGCGGTCCAGCAACCCACATCTTTCCTTTGATCGTCTGGCTTGGGGGAAGATTACTGGATTTCCTCTATTGCTGATCTCTGAGTTATCTCACATGTCCTGCTTGGACTCTCAGCTTTTCCTCACTGTGCAACCAATTCCCTACATAAAATTCCTTAAAGAAAAATACTTGAGTGATTTCTGTTTTCTTGGTTGAAGCTTCTCTTTTTCTATTCCATTGTTATCACAGGCATTTTATTTTCAAGCATTTTTCAGCTCTCTCTCATCTGCAGTTAAATTCGTCTATTTTCTTCATTTCAGTTATTTCATATTTTATTTCTAAAATTTATAGCCAGTTCATTTAAAACTCTGATGTTGTTTTTTATAGTTTCCAGTTTTGTATTCCAAATTTTCAATTTAGATCTTATCTTCTTGAACAGAGTACACACGGTGATTGCAGAGTCTTTGATGATTGCAGCATCTGCAGCCCTCAGAGGTCTGTCTCTGTTGCCCATGGTTTCCAACAGCTCTTTCTCATGGTGGCTTATCTCCCCATGTGCTGAGTTATCTCTGAATTTAGGCTACACATTTGTTTAGAAGTTATTGATAGAAATAACATGAGGCAGAGGATAACATTATCTTCCTCTGGACACATTTTTTTTTACTTCCGGCAACTATTAAATGTCTGGGATTACTTTAAGTACTTTGGGCCATCCAGATGGTTTAAATCTGCTCTGCAGTCTGTGAATGAATGGGACAGTTTACTTCTGTATATTCTGACTCTCAGGAAGCAGTTTTTTTGAGTTCTAGATCAAGGCGGGGGTAGTACATCAGGGTCCTTACCCATGGTGTGCCCCAGACTCTAAGATTTGTTCCCGGAGGGCTACGTAGGCACCAGAAACTCAGCTCAGACCCTCACAAATGCCTTCAGGTTTAGCATGCGCTCCCAAAGCAAAAATAGACCCGTATTGCTGTTACCTCCAAGATGTCCGTCTTCCTTGCTTTGTCAACTCTTTGATGCTTATACACATTGTCTACCATTTTGTGTTCTGTTGTGTGCGGGTTGATCCGGATAATCCACCTGAAGGGGAACCCAACTCTTGCCCTTCAGCGAAGCACACGCCAAGCTAAGCATGCACGTAGAGAAATAATTGAGAATTTGTCCAGCCGCTGGAGTCTATTTTAGTGATTCTTGGGGTGACAAATGTCACAATCAAATCAACCTTGTATCAGCCCTGGGCAAACTCTCCACTGAAGCATAGTGTTCTTCATCTTTGAAATGAGGGGAGAGAGTACTGATATCTAAGTTCCCATCAAGTTCTAACTTTCTATTATTCTAGTATTTCACAGTTGAGTAATATAAATAACTTTATATTATATTATTATAACGTTATATTATTCTAGTATAGCACAGTTGAACTAGTTGTGAAGTAGTTCAACTGTGCTCTAAACCTGTGGAAGCTTCTGAAAAACCCAAGCTATATCTACCAATAAGAAACAGGGGTAACTTCTAGATTCTGTATGGCCTTCTCACCTGTGTTCCTAATTGCCTGGAAATACTGAGTAAAATTTATACGTTTTCCAATAATCGGTTCGGATTATGGCTGACCATATCCACCAGTTTATGCCAAAGAATCCTCCTTCCTAGTTCATAAGACCAAGGGAAAATAAAGCACGGACTCGATATTAACCCATATGGTCAGTTTATTGTGAACCATTAAGAAGGAGGTATGTTTAGAACAACTGGACATGAGCTAAATGTTAGCTGAAGATGTCCAGGCAGCTGTCCGAATGAGCACTGGGTATATTGAAAGTCAGGAATGCCTACTTCTGCTGAATCAATTCCTAGATCCGGGTTACCTTCCTTTTATGGTTCTTCAAATTTATGCAGAAATTAATTCACCTAAACCCTTTAGAACACTCAATTTGAGGTAAGGTGGTGTCCTCAAATGTCTCGCACCAAATCTCATTTTATCTGGTATGGCGTTTCGTCATACATGTGGCATCTTCTTTCTTTCTTTCATTTTTTCAAAGAAAATTACATAACATATTCAGCAATTTCAAGGAAACGTGGTTGAAAAGCTAATGGAGAAGCTGACTGGGATACACAGCTGGCTAACCTCAAGATATCTCGGAAATGGTGCATGTCCACAAGAACAAATGTGGGTGTGCAGTGATAAATTTATTTCTCCATCTGTGAAGAAATTGATATCTGGGCCAGGGCTTGATGACCTCGGCTTCCACTGCCAACTTCAAGTCTTGTTTCAGTAACACTGTGTTAAACCATACAGCAAACTTCTGACCTTTTAATACTGAGGATTCAAGCACGCACATTTTAAGCTTAGCTGGAGTTTGACTGTATATTTCTTTCTTTCTTTTCTTTAAAGCAAGCCCATTATAGACTTCACTTTGTATGGAAGCGATTTTCCCCCATCAGCAGTATTGCCTCACATTCTTTCCTTAAGAAAGGAACTAACTAGTGCCTCTATTCCTGGAATAAAGAGTGGATTAAAAAGCGTAGTCACTGCAAATAAGGCAGGACCAGGGAGAGCAGAGATGAGGGTATTACATTGAGAAGGAAAACTTTCTGTTCACCATAATACCCCACGCTGTTGTGTATAATTATTAGCTGCAAAATAGCACAGCTTGAACATTATTATTGCACATTAAAGAACATTTCACTTATAATTATGGAATGAAAAGAAGCATTTACAACTCACCTACCGAAGCATTAACTTTGTGTGTGTAAGAAAATATTTTAAAAACCTCTTCATTAGAAACCTGCAAATAGGAGACTTTCTTTTTCCATCTCATGGATCTTTTCTCCTTCTTTTTCTTTTGACACACTGAAGTACATCTTAAACTTTTCTTTTAATTAAAAAGCAGCATAAAGGTGTAAGGGAGGGAAGGAAACCAAGAAGAGGAGGGTGCTCTGTGTGCCTGCCAACCTAAACAAATATTTGATACATGAGACAGATTGGGAAAATGAAAAGGTAAGGCATAGAATATCTCCTGAACAGTAGAAGAAAACTCGTGATGCTCAGAACCAAGAACCGATTATTTTTTTCTGATAGGTGTCATAATTTTTTTAACATCTTTATTGGAGTATAATTGCTTTACATTGTTGTGTTAGTTGCTGCTGTATAACAAAGTGAATCAGCTCTATGTATACCTATATCCCCATATCCCCTCCCTCTTGCGTCTCCCTCCCACCTTCCCTGCCCCACCCTTCTAGGTGGTCACAGAGCACCAAGCTGATCTCCCTTTGCTATGTGGCTGTTTCTAACTAGCTATCTATTTTACGTTTGGTAGTGTATATATGCCCATGCCACTCTCTCACTTCGTCCCAGCTTACACTTCCCACTTCCCGCCCGTGTCCTCAAATCCATTCTCTACATCTGCGGCTTTATTCCTGTCCTGCCCCTAGGTTCTTCAGAGCCTTTTTTGTTTAGATTCCATATATATGTGTTAGCATATGGTATTTATTTTTCTCTCTCTGACTTACTTCACTCCATATGATAGACTCTAGCTGCATTCACCTCACTACAAATAACTCAATTTCGTTTCTTTTTTAGGCTGAGTAATATTCCATTGCATATATGTGCCACATCTTCTTTCTCCATTCATCTGTCGATGGACACTTAGGTTGCTTCCATGTCCTGGCTATTGTAAATAGAGCTGCAATGAACATTGTGGTACATGACTCTTTTTGAACTATGGTTTTCTCAGGGTATATGCCCAGTAGTGGGATTGCTGGGTCGTATTGTAGCTCTATTTTTAGTTTCTTAAGGAACCTCCATACTGTTCTCCATAGTGGCTGTATCAATTTACATTCCCACCAACAGTGCAAGAGGGTTCCCTTTTCTCCACACCCTTTCCAGCATTTATTGTTTGTAGATTTTTTGAGGATGGCCATTCTGACCGGTGTGAGGTGATACCTCATTGTAGTTTTGATTTGCATTTCTCTAATGATTAGTGATGTTGAGCATCCTTTCATGTGTTTGTTGGCAATCTGTATATCTTCTGTGGAGAAATGTCTATCTAGGTCTTCTGTCCATTTGTGGATTGGGTTCTTTGTTTTTTAGATAGTGAGCTGCATGAGCTGCTTGTATATGTTGGAGATTAATCCTTTGTCCATTGATTCATTTGCAAATATTTTCTCCCATTCTGAGTGTTGTCTTTTTGTCTTGTTTATGGTTTCCTTTGCTGTGCAAAAGCTTTTAAGTTTCATGAGGTCCCATTTGTTTATTTTTATTTCCGTTTCTCTAGGAGGTGGGTCAAAAAGGATCTTGCTGTGATTTATGTCATAGAGTGTTCTGCCTGTGTTTTCCTCTAAGAGTTTTATAGTGTCTGGCCTTACATTTGGGTCTTTAATCTATTTTGAGTTTATTTTTGTGTATGGTGTTTAGGGATTGTTCTAAATTCATTCTTTTACATGAAGCTGTCCAGTTTTCCCAGCACTACTTATTGAAGAGGCTGTCTTTTCTCTATTGCATATTCTTACCTCCTCTGTCAAAGATAAGGTGACCATATGTGCATGGGTTTACCTCTGGGCTCTCTATCCTGTTCCACTGATCTATAGTTCTGTTTTTGTGCCAGTACCATACTGTCTTGATTACTGTAGCTTTGTAGTATAGTCTGAAGTCCAGGAGTCTGATTCCTCCAGCTCTGTTTTTCTTTCTCATGATTGCTTCGGCTATTCAGGGTCTTTTGTGTTTCCATACAAATTGTGACATTTTTTGTTCTAGTTCTGTGAAAAATTCCTTTGGTAGTTTGATAAGGATTGCATTGAATCTGTACATTGCTTTGGGTGATATAGTCATATTCACAATGTTGATTCTTCCAATCCAAGAACATGGTATATCTCTCCACCTATTTGTATCATCTTTAATTTCTTTTATCAGTGTCTTATAGTTTTCTGCATACAGGTCTTTTGTCTCCTTAGGTACGTTTATTCCTAGGTATTTTATTCTTTTTGTTGCAGTGGTAAATGGGAGTGTTTCCTTAATTTCTCTTTCAGCTATTTCATCATTACTGTATAGGAATGCAAGAGATTTCTGTGCATTAGTTTTGTATCTTGCTACTTTACCAAATTCATTGATTAGATCTAGTAGTTTTCTGGTAGCATCTTTAGGCTTCTCTATGTAGAGTAGCATGTCATCTGCAAAACAGTGACAGCTTTACTTCTTCTTTTCCAATTTGGATTCCTTTTATTTCTTTTTTTTCTCTGATTGCTGTGGCAAAAACTTCCAAAACTATGTTGAATAATAGTGATGAGAATGGACCACCTTGTCTTCTTCCAGAGCTTAGTGGAAATGGTTTCAGTTTTTCACCATTGAGAGCCATGTTGGCTGTGGGTTTGTCATATATGGCCTTTATTATGTTGAAGTAAGTTCCCTCTATGCCTACTTTCTGGAGTGATTTTATTATAAATGGGTGTCGAATTTTGTCTAAACTTTTTCTGCATCTATTGAGATTATCATATGGTTTTTCTCCTTCAATTTGTTAATATGATTTATCACATTGATTGATTTGTGTATATTGAAAAATCCTTGCATTCCTGGGATAAATCCCACTTGAGCAAGTTGTATGATCCTTTTAATGTGCTGTTGGATTCTGTTTGCTAGTATTTTGTTGAGGATTTTTGGATCTATGTTCATCAGTGATTGTGGCCTGTAGTTTTCTTTTTTTGTGACATTTTTGTCTGGTTTTGGTATCAGGGTGATGGTGACCTCGTAGAATGAGTTTGGGAGTGTTCCTTGCTCTGCTATATTTTGGAAGAGTTTCAGAAGCATAGGTGTTAGCTCTTCTCTAAATGTTTGATAGAATTCACGTGTGAAGCCATCTGGTCCTGGGCTTTTGTTTGTTGGAAGATTTTTAATCACATTTTCAATTTCAGTGCTTGTGATTGGTCTGTTTATATTTTCTATTTCTTCCTGGTTCAGTCTCAGAAGGTTGTGCTTTTCTAAGAATTTGTCCATATCTTCTAGGTTGTCCATTTTATTGGCATAGAGTTGCTTGTAGTAATCTCTCATGATCCTTTGTATTTCTGCAGTGTCAGTTGTTACTTCTCCCTTTTCATTTCTAATTCTGTTGATTTGAGTCTTCTTTTTTTCTTGATGAGTCTGGCTAATGGTTTATCAATTTTTTTTTATCTTCTCAAAGAACCAGCTTTTAGTTTTATTGATCTTTGCTATAGTTTCCTTCATTTCGTTTTCATTTATCTCCGATATGATCTTTATGATTACTTTCCTGCTGCTAACTTTGGGGTTTTTTTGTTCTTCTTTCTCCAATTGCTTTAGGTGTAAGGTTAGGTTGTTTATTTGAGATGTTTCTTGAGGTAGGATTGTATCGCTATAAACTTCTCTCTCAGAACTGCTTTTGCTGCATCCCATAGGTTTTCCATCGTCGTGTATTCATTGTCATTTGTTTCTACGTACTTTTTGATTTCCTCTTTGATTTCTTCAGTGATCTCTTGGTTATTTAGTAATGTATTTTTTATCCTCCATGTGTTTGTATTTTTTACAGATTTTTTCCTGTAATTGATATCTAGTCTCATAGCATTGTGGTTTGCAAATATACTTGATACAATTTGAATTTTCTTAGATTTACCAAGGATTGATTTGTGACCCAATATATGATCTATCCTGGAGAATGTTCCATGAGCAGTTGAGAAGAAAGTGTATTCTGTTGTTTTTGGATGGAATGTCCTATAAATATCAATTAAGTCCATCTTGTTTAATGTATCATTTAAAGCTTTTGTTTCCTTATTTATTTTCATTTTGGATGATCTGTCCATTGGTTAAAGTGGAGTGTTAAAGGCCCCTACTATGATAGTGTTACCATTGATTTCCTCTTTTATGGCTGTTAGCATTTGCCTTATGTATTGAGGTGCTCTTATGTTGGGTGCATAAATATTTATAATTGTCATATCTTTTTCTTGGATTGATCCCTTGATCATTATGTAGTGTCCTTCTTTGTCTCTTGTAATAGTCTTTATTTTAAAGTCTATTTTGTCTGATATGAGAATTGCTACTCCAGCTTTCTTTTGATTTCCATTTGCATGGAATATCTTTTTTCATCGCCTGAATTTCAGTCTGTGTGTCCCTAGTTCTGAATTGGGTCTCTTGTACACAACATATATACGGGTCCTGTTTTTGTGTCCATTCAGTCAGTCTGTGTCTTTTGGTTGGAGCATTTAATCCATTTACATTTAAGGTAGTTATCAATATGTATGCTCCTATTACCATTTTCTTTACTGTTTTGGGATTGTTATTGTAGGTCTTTTCCTTCTCTTGTGTTTCCTGCCTAGAGAAGTTCTTTTAGCATTTGTTGTAAAGCTTGTTTGGTGCTGCTGAATTCTCTTAGCTTTTGCTTGTCTGTAAAGGTTTTAATTTTTCCGTCAAATATGAATGAGATCCTTGCTGGGTAGAGTAAACTTCATTGTACGTTTTTCTCCTTCATCACTTTAAATATGTCCTGCCAGTCCCTTCTGGCTTGCAGAGTTTCTGCTGAAAGATCAGCTGTTAACCTTATGGGTTTTCCCTTGTATGTTATTTGTTGCTTTGCCCTTGCTGCTTTTAACATTTTTTCTTTGTATTTAATTTTTGATAGTTTGATTAATATGTGTCTTGGCCTATTTCTCCTTGGATTTATCCTGTATGGGACTCTCTGTGCTTCCTTGACTTGACTATTTCCTTTCCCATATTAGGGAAGTTTTCAAGTATAATCTCTTCAAATATTTTCTCAGTCCATTTCTTTTTCTCTTCTTCTTCTGGGACTCCTATAATTCGAATGTTGGTGTGTTTAATGTTGTCCTAGAGGTCTCTGAGACTGTCCTCAATTCTTTTTGTTCTTTTTTCTTTATTCAGCTCTGCAGTAGTTATTTCCAGTATTTTATCTTCCAGGTCATTTATCTGTTCTTCTGCCTCAGTTATTCTGCTATTGATTCCTTCTAGAGAATTTTTAATTTCATTTATTATGTTGTTCATCATTGTTTGTTTGCTCTTTAGTTCTTCTAGTTCCTTCTTAAACGTTTCTTGTATTTTCTCCATTCTATTTCCAAGATTTTGGATCATCTTTACTATCATTACTCTGAATTCTTTTTCAGGTAGATGGCCTATTTCCTTGTCATTTGTTTGGTCCGGTGGGTTTTTACCTTGCTCCTTCATCTGCTGTGTAGTTGTCTGTCTTCTCATTTTGCTTAACTTACTGTGTGAGGTCTTCTTTTCACAGGCTGCAGGTTCGTAGTTCCCGTTGTTTTTGGTGCCTGCCCTCAGTTGGTAAGGTTGTTTCAGTGTGTTGCGTAGGTTTCCTGGTGGAGGGGACTGGTGCCTGTGTTCTGATGGTTGAGGCTGGATCTTGTCTTTCAGGTGGCAGGACTGAGTCCAGTGGTGTCTTTTGGTGTGTCTGTGAACTTAATACGATTTTAAGCAGCCTCTCTGCTAGTGGGTGGGGTTGTGTTCCTGTCTTGCTAGTTGTTTGGCATAGGGTGTCCAGCACTATAGCTTGCTGGTTGTTGAGTGGAGCTGGGTCTTAGCATTGAGAGGGAGATATCTGGGAGATTTTCACCTTTTGATACCACGTGGGGCTGAGAGGTCTCTGGTGGACCAATGTCCTGAACTCAGCTCTCCCACCTAAGAGGCTCAGTTCTGGCACCCGACTGGAACAGCAAGACCCTGTCAGCCACACAGCTCAGAAGAAAAGGGAGAAAAAGAAAGAAAGAAAGAAAGAGAGAGAGAGAGAGAGAGAGAGAGAGAGAGAGAGAGAGAGAGAGAGAGAGAGAGAGAGAAGGAAAAAAAGAGAAAGAAAGAGAAAGAAAGAAAGAGAAAGAAAGAAAGGAAAATAAAATAAAATAAATAAAGTTATGAAAATAAAAAATACTATTAAAAATAAAAACGTAATAGAAAAAAGAAAGAAAGAAAGAAGAGAGCAACCAAACCAAAAAACATATCCACCAATGATAACAAGCTCTAAAAACTATACAAAAAAAAAGGACAGACAGAAACCAGGACAAATGGTAAAAGCAAAGCTATACAGACAAAAATCACACAAAGAAGCATACACATACACACTCAATAAAGGAAAAAAATATATATATATTAAAAAAAATAGGAAAAGAGCAACCGAATCAATAAACCTACCAATGATAATAAGCTCTAAATACTAAACTAAGATAAACGTAAAACCAGAAACAAATTAGATGCAGAAAGCGAACCCCAAATCTACCGTTGCCCCCAAAGCCCACTGCCTCAGTTTGGGATGATTCGTTGTCTATTCAGGTATTCCACAGGTGCAGGTACATCAGATTTATTGGGGAGATTTAGTCTGCTGCTCCTGAGGCTGCTGGGAGAGATTTCCCTTCTCTTCTTTGTTTGCACTGCTCCTGGGGTTCAGTTTTGGATTGGCCCCGCCTCTGCGTGTAGGTCGCCTGAGGGCATCTGTTCTTCCCCCAGACAGGACAGGGTTAAAGTAGTGGCTGATTAGGTGGCTCTGGCTCACTTAGGCCGGGGAAGGGAGGGGTACAGAATGGGGTGCGAGCCTGCAGTGGCAGAGGCCAGTGTGACGTTGCACCAGCCTGAGGTGGGCCGTGCGTTCTGCGGGGGAAGTTGTCCCTGGATCCCGGGACCCTGGCAGTGGCGGGCTGCACAGGCTCCCCGGAAGGGGGGTGTGGAGAGTGACCTGTGCTCGCACACAGGCTTCTTGGTGGCGGCAGCAGCAGCCTTAGCGTCTCATGCCCGTCCCTGGGCTGATTTACGTGGCTCGTGCCCGTCTCTGGAACTCGTTTAGGTGGTGCTCTGAATCCCCTCTCCTCGCGCACCTGGAAACAATGGTCTTTTGCCTCTTTGGCAGGTCCAGACATTTTCCTGGACTCCCACCCGGCTAGCTGTGGTGCACTAGCCCCCGTCAGGCTGTGTTCACGCCACCAACCCCAGTCCTCTCCCTGGGGTTTGACCTCCGAAGCCCGAGCCTCAGCTCCCAGCCCCGCCCGCCCTGGCGGGTGAGCAGACAAGCCTCACGGACTGGTGAGTGCCGGTCGGCACCGATCCTCTCCGCTTTGCCCTCCGCACCCCTGTTGCTTCGCTCTCCTCCATGACTCTGTAGCTTACCCGCCCCCCGCCGCCACCCGCCCCCCCGCCCCCCCCGCCCCCCCCCGCCGTCTCCACCAGTGAATGGGCTCCTAGTGTGTGGAAACTTTTCCTCCTTCACAGCTCCCTCCCACTGGTGCAGGCCCCGTCCCTATACTTTTGTCTCTGTTTTTCCCTTTTTCTTTTCTTATTTTTTATTTTAAAGAAGATGTTGGGGGTAGGAGTTTATTAATTAATTAATTTATTTTTGCTGTGTTGGGTCTTCGTTTCTGTGCGAGGGCTTTCTCTAGTTGTGGCGAGCGGGGGCCACTCTTCATCGCGGTACGCGGGCCTCTCACTATCGCGGCCTGTCTTGTTGAGGAGCACAGGCTCCAGACGCGCAGGCTCAGTAGTTGTGGTGCATGGGCTTAGTTGCTCTGTGGCATGTGGGATCCTCTCAGACCAGGGCTCGAACCCGTGTCCCCTGCATTAGCAGGCAGATTCTCAACCACTGCGCCACCAGGGAAGCCCTGTTTTTCCCTTTTTCTTTTGCCCTACCCAGGTACGTGGGGAGTTTCTTGTCTTTTGGGAGGTCTGAGGTCTTCTGCCAGCATTCAGTAGGTGTTCTGTAGGAGTTGTTCCACATGTAGATGTATTTCTGATGTATCTGTGGGGAAGAAGGTGATCTCCACATCCTACTCCTCCGCCATCTTGAAGGTCCCCTCTGGTGTCATAATTTTGAAATACAAAATGCTATGGAAATCCATATATGTCAACAAGGGTGTGAAAGAGTGTGTCAGTAGCATTTCCATGTCTGTTGATGGGGAATTTAATTGTTCCATGCAATTCATTCTGCCACTTTCTTGAGTAGCATCTTTACTTATCGAATCTCTGGAATGATGGAAGTGTGTGTGTTTGTGTGTGTGTGTGTGTGTGTGTTTTCTATACGTGTAAAGACATCCTTTCAATCACATTCATCGAGGGACTCTTGTCTGTCAAGCCTTGTGCTAGGCTCTAGAGAAACAGTCAAGAATATATTAAAGAAGAGCATTTATGCAGAGGCTTCGTCCCAAACATGAATTTTCAGGTTGCTTTGGCATCTGCATGAAGTTCAAAGGAGCAGAGTCGGTAACAACAGAAAGCAAGAGTAGCCACCCCTAACACACACACAACTGTGCACACATACATGCAGACACACGTGCATAAACGCACACATGCAAACACATGTACACACACGTGTGAACACATGCGTGCACACATAAACATTTCACTTGCTGTTGTGACATAGGCACGATCATCTCCACTCTAGAGTCGAGGAAACGTAGGTGGAGGAAAACGAAACGTCTTGGGTAGGGAAGTAAAATGACAAGCCGGTCTGAGTGGCTGAGGTCACTGACTCTCCGGCCCGTGGTCTTAAGTCTTGACCGTGCTGCAGGAGAGTTTGTTCAGTGGGGCTGAGTTTGTCACCCCTCACCCACTCCACCCCTGTGAATTAGGTCGTTCGGATTAATTCAGAGATTCCACATGCTTTATAGTGCAGGGTGTTCAGAAGGGCGTGTGTATTTTATTTATTTTTATTTAAAAAAATTTTTTTTTGCGGTATGCGGGCCTCTCACTGCTGTGGCCTCTCCCGTTGCGGAGCACAGGCCCCGGACGCGCAGGCTCAGCGGCCATGGCTCACGGGCCCAGCCGCTCCACGGCATGTGGGATCTTCCCGGACCGGGGCATGAACCCGTGTCCCCTGCATCGGCAGGCGGACTCCCAACCACTGCGCCACCAGGGAAGTCCGGGCGTGTGTATTTTAATCGTAAAAGTTCTTTTACTGGGAGCCACTATCCTTTAGCTTGATTTACATTCCATGACTTTCAGTCCTATCGGGGAGACAGTCTCACAAATATGGGGGCTCTTAGGAACAATAGTATACTTGTAAGATTGTGCTATGCAGTGTCCAGTTACCATGGTAGAGGCAGTAGAGTTGAAAGCTAGGAGATAGTGCCCACTGTAGTTGCTAAGTTTTAAAAGGTAGCAGAGAAATGGTTTGACATAAAGGAGGAGGCCGATGTCATCTTCAAGGGGCGTCATCCATAGTGTTCACTCAAATGGTTTCCAGACTCAGCATCTGTGTTTTGAGTAAAATTTCCACATGGAAGTCAAATCATTTCATTCAGCAAAAAATACTTTTTTCACAAAGCCTTGAACAGATCTATGCATACGAACCTACTTAGTAGCTCCAGGAAATGTGTGGGAGTTTCACTCAAAGGACCAGCCATGATTTTATGTGGTCTCATCTCACCTGACCTCCTGGGACAGCTGGTGGTTCCGTGGTCAGGACACGATTATTCCAAGTGGCCGATCAAAACAGAACTTCAAACTCACCTTTAAGGGGTCTAAATGTGAGACTTGGACTGAAAGAATCAGGCCAGTTAAGGTCCAACCTGTGTGATCATGAATGTACAACACTTGGTTTGAAACCAGGCAGGGTCTGTTGCATATTTCACCAAAAAATCAATTAGACATTTTCGAAGTGGATTAGCGTACTCTGGGGAATGCAGATGTTTGAGATAGCTGCATCTGTTGGGTTACAAAACCAGCCAAACATGCAACATTAGAGACTTCTAAATTATGGAGAGCACAACCCTCTGTTCCAGAAGGGAAAGGATCCAAAGGCAGAGCTGCCCCAGGTTGGCTCCCACCCGGGAGGGCAACGTCACAGGCAAGAACCATCTCCTGAGATGGCAGAGGGATGGATGTTCCTGGGGGCCCGGCTCAGCTCAGAGTTCTACCCAGAACCTTTGCAATGACACGGTTTTTTAGTCTCCACAAAACCCTGTGCTTATTATTAATTATTATTATTATATTTAGGGAGGCTTCTAAGCAGAATGATTTATTAAGCATTCAAAATTTTAAAACTTTTTTTTGGTTTGAAAAAGTTCATATATAAAAGTATATATATAATCTATCCATATATATGCATATATTTATGCTATATATAAAAATGCATATATATATCTATTACTTAAAAGAAACACACCTCTATGTGCCCACCACTAAACTTAAGAAACAGAACATCACCAACACCTCTGAACCCACTGTGCACCTCTTCTGAATTCTTTCACTCTTACAGTCCATCCAGGGACCACCACAGTAAATTTTATGTTTGTTTTTCTTTTGTTTGAGTTTTACTGTGTGTGCGTGTGTGTGTGTGTGTGTGTGTGTGTGTGTGAGTTTTTTAAGCAACATACACTTTAGCGTTGCCTATTTTGGGACTTTATATAATGGAATCGCATAGGTATTCTCTCTGACTTGCCCTTTTCATCTTCGTTTCCCTGTTTATCCCAAAGGGCACCTGTAGCCATGACACCATCCTTTCCCATCACTGGCCCTTTGCGTGGATGCATCTGTGTCTATTTTGTCCATCCCTCTGCGTGGACGCTTGTTTCTGCCTCTCTTTCTGAATACCAGCAGGGATCTCTGTTTATTCTGTTGGTCCCCTGGTGTACCTTTGGGTGACATTCTCGAGGGTGTGTGGCCGCGAATGTAATTGCTGGATCATGAAGTAGGCAGATAATAAAATTTTAAAGTAATGTCAAATTTTCCCAAAGTTCTTTGATGTATTTACACTGTCATCAGCAGTACGTGAGGGTTCTCATTGCTTTAGCTCCTTGTCAACTGTTGTTAGAACTTTACAATTTTTGCCACTCTGGATGATGTGGTATTAAGGCATATATTCTTTTTTTTTTTTTTTTTACGGTACGCGGGCGTCTCACTGCTGTGGCCTCTCCCGTTGCGGAGCACAGGCTCCAGACGCGCAGGCACAGCGGCCATGGCTCACGGGCCCAGCTGCTCCGCGCCATGTGGGATCCTCCCGGACCGGGGCACGAACCCGTGTCCCCTGCATCGGCAGGCAGACTCTCAACCACTGCGCCACCAGGGAAGCCCAAGGCATATATTCTTGATTGCATGTTTATTGTCTGTTTAGTTTTCTTTTTCTGTGACCTGTGTGTTAGGGCCTTTTGTACAGTTTTCTTTTGAGTGGATAGTCTCTCTCTGTTTTATAGAAGTTCTTTATATATTCTGGGTAATAAGACTTTTTAAGTTGCATCTGCTGTGTATGGATTCATTTTGTACCTTGTCTTTTCACTCTCCTTACTGTGATTTTTGATTAACAGAGATTTTTAATTTTAATTAAGTCCAGTATATCAGTGTTTTCCCTTAGGGCTTTATGAAGAAACCATTTCTTATCTTTGTTATAATGATTTATTTTATACATTTTTTCTGAAAGTTTTAGATTTGCCCTTCAAGTCTAGTTACTTTTTCCATCTGGAGTAATTTCTCCTTTCCTAGGAAATATGCAATATCAATTTCCATACCTGTGTGGTCTGTTTGAGACCTGTAGTTATTGTCTACCAAAATCATGCCATCCTGTTTACCTTAAACTAAGATTTATTATGAGCGGTGCTAGCCTCTCCCCAGGTTGGCACCTACACTTTGGGCAGGCCTGACTTTGCAGGGCTTTGGAGGTGTAAAATGTTGGGGTGTCAGCTGAAACGTGCAAAGCCATCTTGATAATCATGATGGTTCTGTGACCTTTAAAACTTTCTGTCGAAACATTAAAACTTCTGTTATTGCCAATTGTAAATATATAGGAAGTCAGAAAATTGTAAAATTAATGTTTGCTTAGTACATGGTAATTAGAAACATGAGAAACACTGAGAAGTAACGTTTTTTTTTTCTCCTAAAAATCTTAATAGTTGGAACTGTGTATGCTTATTTCTCATCATAGAACTTATGATTTGGAGGAAGTATCCCATCCATGCCTTGAAGGGTTTTCATCCTCTTTCTAAGTCTGGATAGGTGTCCAGCATTTTGCTCTACACACTCTTATTGTTGTGGAACATTTCTGAGAGGTCTTTCACTTCTCCTGGGACTGTGTCACAACCATATTCCTCATTTATGTTGATAACTTACCTCCACTAAGGTCCTCTGGCTGCCTGTCTAAAACCTCTCCGAAAGTGGCAGTGTCAACATTCCCATGGTCAGCTGTCTTCTAATCACATCCAGTTTCACGTTTGTTTGCTGCACGGCAGGCTGGCTACCCACGTCCTAATTCTCAGAATTTGTGAATACTACCTTCTATGGCAAAAGGGCTTCTGCAGATGAGATTAAGTTAAGGATCCTGAGGCGGAGAGATGACTCTGCATTATCCAGGTGGACCTGATGGAATCACAGGAGACAGGAGATGAGAGAGAGAAGGTGATGTGAAGACAGAAGAGGTTGAAGCGATGTGGCTGTGAGCCAGAGGGTAGCAAGGCAGCCTCTGGAAGCTGGAAGAGGCAGGGAATAGGTGCTCCCCTGCAGCTTCCTGAAGGAACCAGCTCTGCTTACTTCTTGATGTCAGCCCTGTAAGATTCATTGCAGACTCCTGACCTCCAGAACCACAAGAGGATACATTTGTGTAGTTTTAAGCCCCAGAATTTGTGGCAATTTGTTGCAGCAGCACCAGGAAATGAATACACTGCACTTTTATCTTTGCTGGACAATTTCCTCCTTCAATTATCCATTTTTGTAAAACGACATGTGGGTTTATTACTGGGAGCCAAGTAGACAAGCCCGAGCTCTGCGCTCTGTGCGTGAACTGAGTGACAGATGTGCAGTGACTAATCACTAACAGACTTTGGAAGAAACCATGTGATTGGCCACTGACCATGATGCGCATCTATTATGTACGTCATGATGTGTGGACTGAAGACCTAGTAGCAGTTTGTATCTATTCAGTTACTCTCAGAAAATAGACGGTGGAAACAGTTATTTGAACTGTGAGGTTGGTGGATGGGTGCTTTTGAACTAAACTGTAGTCATAAAAAATGTGTGCCTGTGAGAAACATTAAAAGTGAGGCTGGCCTGTGTTCAGTTTTCCTGCTCATAAACGTGGTAGGTCTATTTATTTAGGTAACTGTCCTACCTTTACTAATCTTCTCCATCAAATCTTGAATACTTTTTTTGGATTTGTTTCTAGAATTCTTATATTCTTATTGACATCGTGGTGACATCTCTTTCTAATGTCTGGAACTTTGCTTATGTGTAGAAATGCAAGTTATTTTTGTAAGTTTTTTTTTTTTTTTTTTGTCCAGCAGTTTTACTAAATCATCCCATCAATTCAAAAAATTAATCTGTAGATTTCAGTAGTATTCTATGGAGGAAATAATCTAATCTAAGAACAATAAGTTTTCTTTCCTTACATGTTTACTTTCTCTTTCTGAACTTATTGGGCAGGCTAGGATTTCCAAAATAATGTTAAACAGAAGATGCGTTAGCAGGCATCTCTGTCTTGTTCTTAATTTAAAGGAAATTCTTCTAATACATTTTATGGTTTAAATGGTGCTTAGTAGCGGTTTTCATAAACCCTTTGTCAAGGTTCAGAAAGTTCCCTTGTATTCCAAGTCTTATAAATTAACACATAGTTAATTTTTCTAAATGTTTGATGCATCGCTGAAAATAATATCAAGTCTTCTGACGATGGCTGTGGTATTTGACATATATTTATTAGATTAGACTTGTTACCTTTGTGCTGAAATTGTTGCCTGATGGTATACTAAGAGAGATATATTAAAACTGCCATTATGATGGTAGATTTCTAAATCTCTTCTTGTAGTGCTGTTAAACAACTTTGCCTTATAAATTCTAAAACAATGTTATTAGAGGCATATGAATTTAGAAATATTTTTATCTACCCAGTAAATTGAAATAGCTAGTGATTTTTTTGTGTGTGTTATCACCTATCTTGTCTAATATTAATAAAACTATACTGACTTTGTTATTTCCCTGGTATGTTTTTATAATACCTTTACTTTCTAACTTGCAGTATCCTATATTAAGTATATCTCACATAAGCAGAATATAGCTGGAATTATTTAATCCAGTCTCCTGTACATTGTCATTTCCATAACCTTCCTCTTCTCCTTCAAAATATAAGAAAATAGGAGAGGTTTAAATTCAATTATATGCTCTTATTCATTTCTGTTTTCCTAGTTGCAAACAGACTGCCTTGTACGTAATGAGCACTTAATAAATGCTCGTTGAATAAATAAATCAATTAATAGATTTAAATTTTGTTATAGATTTGGGTCATACTTATCCATAGTTTCTAGGACTTTCCCATGAAACATGGGATATAATCACATATGTGATTTGCTTATTTAAAAAATCAGATGTACCAGGATGTCTTAATGTCTTAATGGGAAAGGAGGCATATTGACTTTGAAACTTATTTATATTTTTACCCAGATATAAGTAAGGAGTCTGGATTTCAGTTTGTCACAGTGGAGACCCAAGTGGCCTGATGAGACTTCACTGCTGATGATATTCAGTCCTTTTTCCCAGAAACGCTGAGTGAAGTAAGCAGTTGAGAAATATTTTCCATGTCTGGGACCTTCTCATTCTCTGACCAGCCATCCCTACACACTGTCTACACCATTCCTTTAAAACAGAACGTAAAACATGGTTCTACCCATCTTCTTTAGACTTGCATTTCTGTTAGGGGAGCTCTGCCTCTTCTGCTTTATTCTAAGAGGGGGTGGTGGAGGGTGGGAGGAGGTTCCGAAGAAGAAGGAGAAGTTGTGCTTTTTGATGCCTGGTCCCCTCCCCACACAACACCCCACCATCCGCTCCTCACCCCACACCAGTCCAGATCAGAGGTACTAAACTTTTGAGACCAGACCCTTAATTGTTGTGTATCTTGGGCACCATGTCTTCCTCTCCAGAGGTGTGTTTGCCCTACACACCCTGCAGGGTCGCCTCTCTGATTCCTGCTGGAGGGGTTGGGTGGACGGGGCTGTGTCAGAGGAATTGTGCTGTCTCTGCTTCTCCTGTCCCACAAACACTCGTGCCCTTGTAGACTCTTCACTTTCATGCAAGCAGACTCTTTGCATCAGCCCTTTTGATCTCTTACCTTCTGCCCAGCCAAGAAGAACCCTCATGCATTTATTTCATTTAATTTTTTTGGTCTTACTTTTTATTTATTTATTTTACATCTTTATTAGATTATAATTGCTTTACAATGTTGTGTTAGCTTCTTCTATACAACAAAGTGAATCAGCTCTATGTATACATATATCCCCTCCCTGTTGGATCTCCTTCCCACCCCCCCAACCCACCCATCTAGGTCATCACAGAGCACTGCGCCGAGCTCCCTGTGCTCCACAGCAGCTTCCCACTAGCTAACTATTTTACATATGGTAGTGTATATATGTCAATGCTATTTTCTCTGTTCGTCCCACCCTCCCCTTTCCCCCCGTGTCCACAAGTCCATTCTCTATGTCTGTGTCTCTATTCCTGCCCTGCCACTAGGTCCATCAGTACCATTTTTCTAGATTCCATATATATGTGGTAATCTACAGTATTTGTGTTTTTCTTTCTGACTTACTTCACTCTATTTCATTTAATTTTAACTAAGTTTTCTAATGCTGGAATGAGACATTGACTAGAGATAAAGGACCACTTGATACAGAGATAAAAGACCAAAATCTGCACATTTCCATCAAATGGGAAAGTCAGGAATGGACATAAACTCTCATAAAGGAATGTGATAAATGCCGTGAAAGAGATACATCCAGCATATGGAGCCAAAGAATGTCTCATGAGGGCAGGAATGATGTCTCACACAGTTTTCATTCAGTTCTTGTATCAAGCAAGATGTCTTGAACATGGTAGGTACTTCACAAACCTTTGTGATGAATAAGATAGTTGGAGAGGATGTTGTAGAGACAGAACTTGTAATCACATTTCCAGAAAAAGAGAGTTGATGAGTAGTTTAATTAATATAAAAGCCAATTATGAAGTGCCAGGAAATGTCTTTTTTCTTTCCTTTTTTTGTTTTTGCATCATGCTGTAAAACAAGGACATTAAGGGATTTGGTGTGGTTCTACGTGTAGCACCTTGGGGAAGTACCAAATACCTTCTTATGGAAGATGCAGACGCAGCCCACGTTGACACAAATGGTCTTGTGTAAATAATTAGAATAACAGCTCAGAAAGGCTATAAACATAGGGCAATCGTAAATGATCTTGGATTCAGTAGCGAGGAGGGTTCCTGGTCTACTTCTACACTTGCTGTTTGGACTCGCTTTAATTTCTCTCTTAATTTATGATCCAGTAGAAGAAGATAAAACAACAAATTCATGAAATTTACAGAGGGTACTTAATTAAGAGATATTACTGATCTGAATAAAGACTGGTAAGCGTTCACCTGGCTTTAAAGCGGTTGGAAATGATTACAGAAAATAGTAAAAACAAAAAACAGCAACAACAAAAATCAAACTATTGTATGTTAGGGAAATTGAAGAACTTTTAGAAATGGAAATATAGAGGAGGAACAAACATGGAGCAGCAGCGACTTTGGTATTTGGTCTAAAACTGGCAAAATGAAATAACCTTTTCATATGTGTGATTTTATACAAAAATGGTATATATTTTAGAGTGTGCCCTGCGTATACTTTTGAAATAATCTCACAGACTTTATTTTAATGGGAAATTTATTTCAATGGAAAATCAATGGGAAGTCACTGGACTGGACTATTTTATCATGGAAGTGACAAGTTCTAATTTATATGTTTTTTACTTATAATTTTAGACGTGCAGAAAAGTTGTACAAATGAGTCAACAAATACCTGTAGACATTCACCCCACCCAGATTCCTCAAATGTTAACATTTTGTCACATTTGCTTTATCATTTTTTCTCTCTGTATCTTTATCTATATCTGTATTTACTTCTTTTTCTAAACCATTTGAGAATAAATGACAGATATTATTCCCTTTTACCCTTAAATACTCCAGTGGTCACTTACTAAAAGCAAAGCCATTCTCTTTTGGTACAAATATAAAAATTAAGAAATTTAATAATGGTATTGTACCATTAGCTCATCTACAGGTCTTATTCAAAACACCAATTTTGCTAATAATGTCCTTTATCGGAAAAAAAATCTGGGACCCAAAGTTGTATTCCCTTATTGTAGCTCTTAGTGTCTTCTAATCTGGAGTGTCCATTAGTTTTCCCTTGTCTTTCATGATCTTGATGTTTTTACTGTGCACAAGTCATTTATTTATAGAATGAACCTTGATTTGGATTTGTCTGATGGTTCTTATCATTAGATTCTTTTTTTTTTTTAATTTTTTAATTTTTTTGCGCTACGCGGGCCTCTCACTGTTGTGGCCTCTCCCGTTGCGGAGCACAGGCTCCGGACGCGCAGGCTCAGGGGTCATGGCTCATGGGCCCAGCCGCTCCGTGGCATGTGGGATCCTCCCGGACCGGGGCACGAACCCCTGTCCCCTGCATCGGCAGGCGGACTCTCAACCACTGTGCCACCAGGGAAGCCCTATCATTAGATTCTGACTCTGTATTTTTTTCACTTCACAAGAACGATGTGTTTTTCACAATATGTGATATGCGAAGACTATGATGTTGAAAGGGCCATTTGATTATCTGGTTAATGTGGTCTCTGCAATTTCTCCACCGTGAAGTCACTGTTTTCTACAGCAAAATTAATTTCAAGGTACCTTTTATAATTAGTCAGTGTTTATAGGGAGATATTTTGTGACCGTGTAATTATCCTGTTCCTCATTAAACTTTCACCCCCAGGTTTTAGCATCCATTGGGTACACATCACTGGTGGTGGAATCATTACTAGGATGGTTGCCAAATGGTGATATTCTGATGCAAGATGGTCTTTCATTCCCCCAAATGCTTGCAAGGATATTAGTCAGTTTGGAGTGTTGTGCTATAGTTTTCTTTTGCACTGTGGTTGTTTCTTCAGGAGAATTTCCATCAGTGGAGGTATTGTCACAGGGCCATAATTTACCCATTTTTTCACTTTCCCTTTTACACCCACTATTCACAGTGTGCCCCCCATTCCTTTCTTTCCACAGAAGCAGTGTCTTCCAAAGACCACCGCCTCGAATGGATTGCATTCATTGGTCCCTTTTTGTAGCTTCTGACCTTTCAGGACCC
The DNA here is from genome assembly GCF_964374135.1 of Grampus griseus. Lineage (NCBI taxonomy): Eukaryota > Metazoa > Chordata > Mammalia > Artiodactyla > Delphinidae > Grampus > Grampus griseus. The sequence continues at coordinate 85,943,114 of NC_139006.1, read as the reverse complement.
CTTTTATCTTGCGCACATAATGGATTTTCTCTGTCTTGTGGTATTTGGGGACCAGCTCTGGCCCGCAGCTAGCTACCCTCTTTTCTCTCCCGTGACGTTTTTCTTGGACTTCCCTTGTTTGCCACAAAAACATGCAGTGGAGTGTGAGATGGTGCCCTGGGCGGGGGTATTTTTCTACCTTTGGGTAGCTTGACGTTTGCGCATTATCTGTCTTCTAGTTATGATGTAGGGATGGCTTTTTACTTAAATTAGCAAAGCCTCGGGTTTTAGATCTTTGGGACAGAGGTGGGGAAAACCTCATAAAGTATGGGGGGGCATCTCGTTAAGTGAATGGGTGGTTTTATATTCTCATATCACATACCTTGGATTTCCGTTCTTCTGCATCCTTCCCAATTTAAATCTCACCGTAAACTTACAGAGCACTTACAGAGCACATTACAGAGCACTAGAGTTAGAATTCTCAAGTTCACCTTCTGACATCAACCCTTATAGGGTATTTAACTACTTGAGCCTGCTTCTTTGCATGCAAGTGAAGTCTGATTGCACCTAACGCATAGGGTTGTTGTCAGGATACTTGAGAAAACCCATGTAAAACTCCTTGATATTGCCCTAAACTATCACTAGCACTTTCTAATATTTTTTAAAAACATAAATAATTATTTTACTTAAAGAGGGTTGACTAATGAGTTCTTCTCGTGAACATGTTTGCTCCTCTCTCCGTCCTCTCAGTGCTTTGCCACTGACCTGAATGAGACATTGAATTCATATTTATTAAATTTGCAGGTTGACCCAGAGTCAGAAGTTAAATAGTGATGACACATTAGATGACAAATTCCTGTCCAAGTTGTTCTCTCCTTCTTGAATATATTTCACAGGATTTAGTTTTTCCTTCCATAGTATCACTTATCATAGTCTACACTGGCTGAACTTTTATTGATGTGTCTTCATCCTTCACTAACTTGTGAGGTGTTCAGAAGAAAACTTCTTAATTTATTCAGTTTGGGAACACAGACAATGAATCAGTATTATTCAGAGAATTACAATAGAGTGGGGTGACCAAGATGATGGGGTCTTATGGAAGAAAAGAAACTGAACTGAGATAGAAACAAAATTAATATCTAATATTTCATGCCTGCCTGCAATTGATGTCTGTAACTTGCGTTAGGCGGTTTCAGCTTGTGTGTAGGAGGGATTGGAGGGAACAGGAGAGGAAGATTCCAGCTCAGAGGCCATCAGGGCTGCAGTCACAGAGATGCAGAGAATTAGATAAACTTGAGATGTCATTTGGACCAACAGAAGCCAGTGTAAGATTGGATTTTGTTTTCTCAGTTACAAGTATATTGACGGTTGGGTTATAAAAACTGGTGAAAACTGTAGAGTGAAGACCTCATGGAAATATTGACAGTCTTGCCGTGAAGGAAAATAAAGCCTCTGTGGACTCACCAGGTTTTCTGTGTTAGTTAACAGAATTAAACCCATGGAGGAAAGAAGAATATGACTCCTTTCTTATTCAACACCCCTTAACCTCAGTTTCCTCTCTTCCCTCCTGCTTCTTGGGCGGCTTATTAGCAAGCCAAGCTCAACAGAGTACTGATGGGAAAACTAGTAACGTACATGACGGATGGATGCGTTATTCTTCTAGTGAGTGCAGCACTTGACTATAGGCTATTAGCTGTGAGCTGACCAAAGGACACTATTGCTCTTAACAAGAATTACTGAGTTGATGATAAAGCATTTGTAACCTGTTCATCAATAATGGAGTTAGCAGAGTTATGATGGAAATATGATTTTACTTAATTTGCAATTTCTAAGAATAGTATATGTGTTTCACCTGCATGACAAAAATGGGGCCCACCATGATATTCTATGGAGAGGAATGTGCTGGAGAAAATCTTGTCCAGTCTTCTGGAAAAACAGGTGTTGGTTAACAGGCTGACCACAGACTCTAGACCTGATGACAGCAGAGAGCTGCAGAGGCCAACTCGAGTTCCCTTCCTGGCTCTGTTGTGCGTGTGTTCAGAGGCTCCCACGAAGTTCAGGGAACTTTTCTTTTTAACCATCTCTAACAAAACACACCGATTCCTTGTTTTTGTTTGAGTTTTTTGTTTGTTTAAGCAATTCCTCATTTTGAATTTAGATAAGAAATAAAAGATCCCTTCAGGCACACCTAAGAGCTACAAAGCACCCATGGGTCTATGCAGAGTCATGAAAACGTCTTGCTCACGAACAGAGATTTCAGTGCTAATCCCAGGTCAGAGGAGCCACTGGTCACCTTTTTAGGAAATTGTGACATTTTGATTATTGATACAGGGTCTTTCTAGGTTTTAGCTTCTTGAGATCAAGATAGGGGCCTCCTGAATAGAGCCTTTCAATTTCTAGGGTTTAAACGATCTTTATGAAATCAAGGATCTTTGGAAATGAAGTGCAGTCAGCTTAGTTTGTATTAATTGAATTGTATCTCCAGTGATACTCGTCTGCAATCTTTAACAAATACTTAATAAGAAATTCTGTTCATTTCCTAGAAACATACACGGGAAGGACCTGTAGAGGTCATTTTCTTCATCTCCTGGCTTCCGAGCAGACTTGGTCTTACCTTCCCAAAGGTAAGAGTTTCTGCGAGAGTTTCTCTCAAGTGTACCTGCAAATAGTGGAGAAGGAAGCTAGGGCCAAGGGCAGCCTTTCCTCCTTAACATGTGTCAGAAATCACGGCAACGTTCAGGAGTCACTTCTGTCCCCAGTGTTCTAACACCTTTTATTCCATGTTGTGCAACCTGCACGGGAGACCCGGGCCCTCACCAGCAGGTGGGTGGCCGCTCAGCGCACCCCCAGGCACCTGCAATTCACCTGCTCTTCTTGATGGCCTTTGGTGATGCCTCATTCGCTATTGCTGCTCCTTGGCCGTGCCTTACCTTGGTCACAAAGAGAGGAGTATGGTTAGTCCAGAGGCAAAGGTGTGGCTGCCAGTATGCGCGCGACAAGACCAGAGAAACAACTGCGAAAGTGGCATGAGATGCACGCGCTGAGCCCCCCTCCAGGGCAGACGCCGTTGCTCCGTGGGCCCCGTACAGAGCTTCAAACACAGCCGAGGGAGAGGATGTTGCTGGCGGGAGGCTCCTCGGGGCAGCTGCAACTGCTCCTTGGGGACGGATCCCAAAGACGCCATGGTTCCCAGGCCTGTGTCCCTGTGTGTCCTTTCTCTGCTCCTGGGGGAGCACGTCTACCCCTAGACTCTGGGAGTGTTGTGAAGATGGCCGAGGTGCTGGAAAAGCAGCGGCGATGCTGACCGAAGTTTGCCGTGGGACCCGCGAGTGGATTCGGCATCCGGAGAGCTTTCCTTGTGAAATCAGGTTACGTGTCACAGATCAATAGCTTCGTCACTGAATCTTCCTGAAGATGACCGAGTTATGGGGAGGGGAAAGAGCTTTATGAGACCTGCCCCGGGTCCGCTCATGCAGGCCTCTCCCCACCGCAGCCCGGGATGCTGTAGGAGTCCTCATCCCGTTTTCTCTCGCTGTCTCTGCAGCGGTGCTGGCTGCCAGGGGAAGGCTCGCCAGCTGTCAGCAGAGCAGGCAGGACGGAGAGGCCCGTAGCAGGCCCGTCCTGCATCCGGCATATTGCCGCCGGCGTCCAGCTGTTGGCTGCAGGACCAGAAGCCGTCAGTCACCTGTCAGCGCGGCTTCCCGCACGGCAGCACGATGGCCCGGCCTTGCCACTGGCCTTGGCTGCCGCCGGCTCAGATGCTCTGCCATCATCGCTCACCACTATCAGCCGCGGGCAGCCCGCTGCTGGGAGCCAGGCTCTCAGAGCTGCTCGGTCCCAGGTGCCGGGGGCTAGAGGGACGCGGGTGCGCTTGGCAGCCGGACAGCTTAGGATGGCTGGCAGCACCTAGAGCCAAGATGGGCGCCCGCTGGGTTCCCTGTGAAATTCTTAGCCCACCTGTGGATCCGCAGCAGGCCGGGGGTTGATGGATGGGGGAGGGAGAGAAGGAGGAGGGAGAGGGGAAGGTGGGGAGGGGAGGAAGAAAAAGAAAAAACACGTTTTGAATTTATTAGATTCTCACTTTTCTAATGCTGCTGAGTCATTGTGACCACGGAAATTTTGTGTGCCTGAAACCCAGAGCCACATGCTCTGGGGACAAATTTCGTGAAAGTATTTCCCTGTATGCATCACTCTAACAGCAGCGGGATGACCAGGAAGAGCTGGGGGCGCCCTCCTTCCTCTTCCGCATCTCCAGTTGCTGGAGGCTGGACCTTCAGGATGGACGGGGTCCCTGCACCCGCCACATCTCAGGTGGCTGTGAGTCGAGATGTTGGACTCAACCAGCGAGTTCTCTCGGCAGGTCACCTGGATCTCTTACCACCTCAAAAACCCTTGCCTGTGTCTGTCACCCCTCTGCCTGGGAAGCAGCTGTGTCTCACTCCTCTTTCTGTGTCCTCTGGTTCAGGGCTTCCATGCCCGGTATCTAGGAGGCACTCAGTGGATGATTTTGGAACCAAAGTGAACTGAAATTGCAGGTATGGGGGAATATTTAAACCCTAAGCAAATACGCAGACACATTGCAGACCAGATCTCATCCCCGATACATGACTCTGTCAAAGCTCCAGTTCCTTAGCCTGACATCCGCGTGGTAAGACGCTTATCAACATTCCCCATCTCGCTTTGCAGACAGAATCTTCTCAATACCCCTTTGAACTCTGACTTTGAACAACAGTTCATTACCAATGTGTCAGTCTGCCTGTTTGCCAAAAGATTAGGGGATGAGAAAGTGGAGTTTCTAATTGATGTACTGAAGCAGAAATACAGATCTGTGTGGCGGTACCCATCTCCCAAGAGAGGAGCTCGTTGGTCTGAGTTTCCTCTGCTCTAGCCCTACACGGAAACATTTAAAAACGCCACTGCAGCATCACCTTCAAGATGGTTTGCCCAAATCTGGGGGCAAAACGGCATCCAGGAAATGGAGAAATATAGTCTGTGTTACCAACTGGAGAGACCCTGCCCGTCCTTTTGGAAACGCCCATTAGGAATAGGTTATGCCAAACTTTGTGCCAAAGAGAAACTTGAAAAAAGCCAGGGCTATAAAATGTTGGCTTGGAGGCGAAAAGAAGTAAGTTAAAGGAAGATATTATACGCTATTGATGACTTGACGCCTTACGCCTTTACGAAGACTCATCACGTCCTTTGAGTTTAGTCTGCACAATGACTACATCCTGAATCTTTCTTTCTTTGTGCTTCTGGTGCACGAGCAGCACAGCCTGTGTGTGAACAGAGGCGGCAGTGTGTGTGCATAGGTCACAGACGTGACGCGATGCAGACCCTGCCTTCTGACTGCCTTGGACCTTCAGGCACAAGCAGACCTGTCCACAGTGTGAGATCAACGAGTTTTCCCAGGGAACGGAGCTTCACCAGGAATGAAGAGCAAGGGGCTTGATCTGATCACCCCCTTGAAAAAGTGTTTTATTATTTTTTTTACTTTTTCTTTTCTTCATCTCAGAGCCGTGTACCTTCTGTCGTACGAGATGCACTTTGCCTGAGGGAGCTTTATGAACCGACAGAGGGCAGGGGTGCACCTCGGGGTACGGCTTCGTGCTTCTGTACGACAGTATCCTTCCAGTGAACCCAGCCTGCCTGTTGTGAAAGTGTGGTTTCAAATTCTTCCCTTGCAACATGGATTAAACAGTGTTGCTAATACGTGTTTGTCCCCGTGCTGTCCAACTTTTAACAGATTCTAGAGTCTTGGACAGCTTAATAGCCGGGTCCTCGGTCGGTGTTACTGCAGCCGTGTCGCCCTGCCTTTAAGGCACCATTTAGATTTATTTGAGCAATAGGAGTAGAATGATAGCTGGTTAAGGACAGCACCTGTTATGTATATATCATCACGACTCACTGACATCCAAAGGGACCAGATGAAATGGACAGAATTTGCTCTCCAAGGAGCCATTGGCCTCAGAGCAGCTCAGCTTCTGCCCGTTTCCCCAGCACACAGCTTGAGGAGCATGTCAGGGCCCTTCTGGTGTAGAAACGGGGCAGCCTGGGGTTGTTGCAAGGATAGATTTATGTTTCTTTCTTTTTTTAAAATACAGACCTAACAGCTCTTTAAACACATCACCTCTAGAATATTGTTGGTCGATCGGTATATGTTTCTCTAAGACACTCCCTCCCTCTCCTTCTCTCTCTAACTTTCGGGAGCTGAGTATCATAAATAGATAATTAAACATCCTTTGCATCAATTTATGGCGCAAGAAGATTGGACTGTACTTCCATAGAACATTTCCCAACAGTTTAATCCAACTCTGTTAGAAACTGCATTTTGATGAAATAATTTTAGGAGATTATCATCTGCTTCTATTTCCATGAAGGAAGGGAGTGCACTTAGCCATGTAGGACTGTGCTAAGTCTTCTAGGTGGTCCACTGAGACCACACGCCAGGCCGTCTTTTTCTTTCCCTGTTAGCATCTCGGGACTTCTCCTAACATAGTTGTTTAAGAATTGCTCACTGATTGCATGAAAGAAGGGATGGGTGAATAAATAATTATATGAGAAAAATAAGAGTGCAGGCTGGGATAAAAGCCTGCATGAGAAGGTTTTCTGGAGCCCTTTGTGTGACCGAAGGTTGATTTCAAATGACCCCGTGAGCGTTTAATACATTTTAACACCTTGAGATTCTGCCCACAAATCAGCATTATTTTGAATCTTCACCTACCTATTCATTCAAGTCTAAATTAATTCTTACTCAAGGATGTTTCTACTCATGTAGTATTTGAAAATGCTCCCAGCCCAGCCGGTGGGATCAGAAGAGAAATTGAGAACCCAGATATTTAAGCCTTCAGACTATCACATAAGCGACTAGTGAGAATCAATCTTTTGGGGACTTGTCTGAATTTAGGTTTCCTATTTTAAGTCCTTTAACTAGGACATTTTCCCCCCTGATTCTTTGTTTATTTGTGCGCTTTAATGATACATTTCTAACTGGGTACTGAAGGAAGGAGGGTCATTATTTCCTCCTTCCCAGTTTGGGTACCACTGACGTTCTAGAGCAGAGCTCTCGAGCTCTCTGGGGTTGCATTACGGACTGAGTGGAGATGAGGCTGTTTGAAGAACAGTGGACAGTGCCTCCCCACAGGTGATGTTTAATGTACTTATCTTCATGTCTCGCCACCAGAGATAATTCATTTCAGTCTTTCACCCCAAAACATGTATTGAGTGCCTATGGCAAGCAAGGCTTGGAGTGTGTCACCACATCCCTAATTATATGGAAGCCCATGTGTTGACCACCCCCTATAACTACACATTGGACGTTTTCACAGAGATCTGAGTCACCCAAAAATTCAACCCATGGAAAGGCTGACTCCGTGTTTCTTCCCTCCTCACGGCTGGACCTTACGACTTGCCCAGACCTCAGATGTGTTGGATGCATCCTTCTTTACCCATCGCCCTTGTTCAACACCTTGAATTAATCTTAGCATCTCCTTCTCTCTTTCTCCCAACAGGCAAATAACTTCAATTCACACTAATTCTTCTTTATCAGTGTCTCAAACATTAAATCTACCACGACTGTCTGCAATCAGGCCCATAGTTACAGATTCTCAGTGCATTCGACATACCGTGGCCAGGTTAATCTTCATTTAATGCGTTCATCACATCATCCCCTTATTAAGTGTTCACAGGCTTTCTCTTGCTTGTAAGATAACATTCAAAGCTCTTTGCTTAGAATTCAAGGGTTACGTTTTGCCCTGACTTCAGCCCAATATTACCTGAATTGACAGTGAGCTCTAATAATTTTTAAGCCCTTGATGTCTAATAGTTAAAAAAAAAAGCTGGCTAAGTAAATGCTGCTGATAGCATTTCTGTTTCTACATCTTTGTTTTTTTTTTTTTTTTTTTTTTTTTTTTGCGGTACGCGGACCTCTCACTGTTGTGGCCTCTCCCGTTGCGGAGCACAGGCTCCGGACGCGCAGGCTCAACGGCCATGGCTCATGGGCCCAGCCGCTCCGTGGCATGTGGGATCTTCCCGGACCGGGGCATGAACCCGTGTCCCCTGCATCGGCAGGCGGACTCTCAACCACTGCGCCACCAGGGAAGCCCTACATCTTTGTTTTGGTGAAAATATTTTAGGGAGTAGTCTTTTTGTTACATAAAGTTTCTGCTTTTTAAATAAAGGAGTTTGAAAAAATCAAGGAATTATACTGCTTGATATGATATTGTATTATGTTGCTTTTATGATGGATCGAGTTGTGTTTCTGCTGGTTCTTATCCTAGAGGCTGCACCAGTTCTTCCAAAGTCCAGAAGAATCGCAGAGGTCTAGAGGGATGGACAGTGTAGCCAGTGAGCACAATTCACAGAATACAGAAACACTGCAGTGGGTTCCCAGAGGCACCAGAAGAACAAGCCTAGAAAGTCTGCCTTACCTTGGTATCAGGTATGGTGATTTAATCATTGTTATTTATAAAATAAAAGGAAATATAAATCCCGGATGTGCAGGAGTCTGGGATGCATGGATTACATAACCTAGCTAATTTTTGCTCCCATGCACCCTCTACTGTAGCCAGAGTATCTATGCCCTTATTTTTGAACATGCCTAAAAGGTGTTAGATTTTCTGACCTGGATGACTTTTCCTCTCCTCTCTACACAATTTTCCCATTTTCAAGGCTAACCTAGGTCCCAGCTCCTCCCTGAAGCAGGCCTGATATTGTCACAGGCTCTGAGGCAACACCCTGCAAGCAGGATGGCCAATCCTTGCTGGGGTCATGGAAAGAAGAGTGCATCTGGACCCGCTCAGTAGGCTGAAAGCTTTTCATTTAGGGAAGCAGTTCTTCTGTTGAATTGTTAACTTAGTACAAATGTCTCAGAGTGGGATTACCAAGTCAGCGTGTGCATACCGTCGTAGCTCTGGACCATCTTTTGGAGGATTAGTGATTTGGAATGGAGTTTGACATGGTTGAATGATCTATGATTTCGTACACTAAAGTTCATTCTCATGATTTATGTTTTCTTGATACTCACCCCAAATACTTATCAGTTTTATTAACACTGCAGCAATCATTATTACTATTTAGTCCGTTCCTGCCTGTGGCGGGCTCACCCTGAGGTGATGCCCAAGGTGGCGTGCTCTTGTACAACGCAACGCCAGTCTGGAGTGTGGTGGTAGCTGTGACTTGGTTCCAGCCAAGACAATATGGCTGAGCTGATGGAATGTCATTCCTCTGTCATAGCAGGCTCTATCTGAGCAGGTGGGACAGAGAGATTTTCCTGCTGGCTTTGGAGGTGTGAGCTGAATGTTGTGAGGGGTCGTCACTGCAATCTCCTTCTGGCAACTGGGCTGGAGGGTACAGGTTGCCCCACTCCATGGTGAGATGTGGGTCCCAGCTGGTGCCTCTCTTCTCCTCCATGTGGTGTCTCGTCCTCCAGTAACCAGACTGCCTGCTTTGCGTGGAGTCTCTGGGGCGTGTTTTAAATGGTGAGAGTGGAAATTGTTCTGAACTCAGCTCTGAAAGCATCACTGCTGCTCACTGTATTTATCAGACCAAGTCAGAGAGCCAGCCTCTAACCTACGGGGCAGTGAGGTAGAGCCCAAATCTTGCTGAGAACACCGCCAACTACATGGCAAAGTCTGTGGACAGACACGGGGAGAGAGATGTCGCTGAGGCTGTAGTTACAACAACCCGCCACAGCCGAGAGGGAGGCGCTGTAATTTTCCAATAATAGTGAGGGTTTGAGTTGAGATGTCTGCAAAAGAAATAATGGGAGAGAAAGGAACGAACTCAAGTTAGGGCAGAGGATTTGAATCCTGACTCCTTGTAGGGGGCAAAGCCTACAGTCAGAGATGATTCTCCTGCATTAAAGTTTGGAGTCTGGGAGGGGTTGGTGGTGTTATAAGAAACGGGGAAATCAGCAACAGGTTCGCAGGGCATGTGGTGAATGTGCTCTAAGACCTGTGAGTTTATGCTGCTTTAGGAGCTCCTGGGGAAATATGTAATAATTATGGGAAAATAATAAGTCAGATATGGAGTGAAAGTTCAGAGTTCGAAGATAAAATTTGAATCGAACTGCAAAATCAGAGAAAGAAGTTGGTTTAGGAAAGAACCGTACATATGAGGGGCAGAAAAAAGACAAGGTACAAAAGAAACACCAAAACCCCCCAAAACCAAAAAGGCTCCAGATATCATGCCTCCAAAGAAGAAATACAGGTTGTCAGCAAGGACGTGTATACATGCTCAACTTTATTAGTCATTAGAGAAATGCAAATCACAGCCACAGTGAAATTCTACGTCACACTCACCAGGGTGACAAAAACAATAATGAACGGAAATAACAAGTATTGGCCAGGATGTGGACAATGTGGCATCCTTATGCTTTGCTGGTGGGAATGAAAGATGGTGCAGCCACTGTGGAAATGCATTTGATGAGTCCTCAACAAGTTAAGCATGGGAGTACCATATGACCAGCAGTTCCACTCCTAGGTATATATTCTAAGGATTGAACACAGAGACTCGAACAGACAAACATGTGCGTGGTCATAGCAGCGCCCTCCCAGCTAGCCAGATACTGGCATGGTAGTCAACAAGTGGATAACCCAGCCACTCTTCAACAACAGACGATAGCTGGGCAAAATGTGTTTTCCCCATACAGTGGAGTATTATTCAGCCATAGGAAGAACTGAACCACTGAGACAAGCTGCAGCGTGGATGAACCTTGAGAACATAATTCTAAGCGAAAGAAGCCAGACACAAAAAGTCATGTATGATTCTATTTATATGAAATATCCCGAACGAGTAAATTCATAGAGACAGAAAGGAGATTAATGGTTTTGGGGGGCTTGGGAGAGGAGGAGTTGGGGAATAACTCCTTTTTCCAAATGAGGGCCCTTTTCCACATTTATCTGTCTGGGCTTGAGGACGTGGACGTATCTCTTTGGGGGCCGCCATTCAAGCCACTGCAGGTGGTAATTGAGTTTCAAACAACGCTCAGTGGGCTCCTGGCCATCCTTCCCTCTGGGACTTGCTGGGCTACAGAGGCCAACAGCCCTGCAGAGAGGAAGCTGGCCCCTTCAGGCTGTGGGAAACCCACCCTCAGATGACTTATCGGGAAATGAGGCCGTTTCCAAACAGTTTCATCAGTGTCAGTTTCCGAAACCGCATTTGGTTTTAGCAGTTCCCTGTGCTTTATAAATGTTAAACTCCTGGATTTACAACCGAGTAATAACTCTGTGGAGTGTCTCAGGGACCTGCACAGGATATGAACCAGGTCCAGTGACAGCCAGAAGCTTTGTGATCATCGCCCCGGGCCCTGCAATGATGCTGCCTCCCTCGTGAGAGCTCTCTGACAGCCAGAGGGCGAGGGTCCTGGCGGTAGGGCGTGGGGGGTAGGAGGGACAACTTCCGGCAGAGCTGGCCTTAAAGAGTAAAGCCTCCAGACAAGGGGCTCACCTCCATGCACACACCTACACTCACGTGTGTGTATGTGTGTGTTCCGTGTAGGTGGACCAGAGGTCAATTCTAAGGCCACCTGCAAAATAGGTTAGGTGTGCATCTAGTCACCTTCCATCCCACCTTCCTGATGATATTTTATTTTCTTTCGCTACATCCCATTTTCTAGAACCTGGTGTCATCAACCCTCCAACTCTGAATGCTCCCCCTTATTCTTTCTTGTTAAAACCCCTTCTCCTACATCCCCTTCTCCAGGGTCCCTTCGATTTTACCGGAAGGGGGGGGGGATGGTAGACAGATCAGACAAAGCAGCCCTCCGTTTTGTGTTGTCTCCACCCACATATCCTTCCAAGTCCTAAGATGTCCTGAAATTAATTAAAGATGGAGGGGTCGGGGAGGAAATGACTTTGGCCACGAGTATATTTCAGCTGCCTTTCAATGTCAACAGAGCCCCTGCCGTGCTGGCTGGGAGCCCCCGCAGCTAGCAGGCACCTGTTTTCCTTGTAACTACCTCTCACCCTGTCCTGTTGCTCCCCACATTCCAGCGCTCCCCGCCTCTGAGCTCAGGAAGCCACTCGGTCCCAGCCAGGCGGTTTCGCTGCCTCTCAGGGTGTGATTTTGCCTCCCGGCTGTGATTTAATGCTAATGCCACCCACGTCAGATGGGGCCATCCCGGAAATGAATGAGGAATTCGGAGAACAGCTCCAAGATTTCCCTGGGCGGTACCAAGATGAGTGGATTGGCTAGAAGCCGAGGGCCCCGCTTTGTGTCATTTGGGGAAGAATATTTCCTGACACTCCCCGTGAGCCCCCCAAAAGTCTAGGCCCTCTCAGAAGTACTGTGAAATAGCTCCGTGATCACCGTGACTACTAGCTGCAGGATTGGAGAAGGGGGAATGTTATTTATGTATTTCTGCAGAGCCCATGCACGGTTGCAATTATTAGATAATCTCTGAAAAGTGGACTTGCAGGGTAGAAATGAAACAGCGACAAACAGCTGTTCAAGAAAAATTGATTCCTGGTTGGATTTCTTTTTCTTTTAATATGGATGCTGTTGGGCTGAGCCAGCTTCTCCTTGGTATTAAGTTTTCTCTCGTGGGACTGCCTTACGGGGTGGTAGGGCGGGGGATGGACGAACACCATTGACGTGAACTCCCACTGCATCATGTCAGCGTGTGCTAGGTACCTGCCCAGGGCGGGCTTGCCTGGGGAAAATATTTCATTTACATACTTGTGTTTAAAAAGGTAACAATTCTGAGTGATGGAAACATGTGCCGGCTGCTTCTTGCAGTCCCGGTATAATGTCCAGTACATTGTGCTTTTGGGAATGAGTCAGCTGGAGGACTGACAAAATGCTTGAGCACATGATCTGATGTTTAGGGTACACTATGTCATTTTTAATAGAACTTGTCCAGGGAAGTATTCCAAACAAGTTTCAATCGGCTGGCCTCCTTCTTGCAGCTGCGGGGATTCATATTCCAAACAGGTCTATAATTTAGGTCTCCAGTGCAATTTTACTAACTTCCCCGCTCCACCCCATCCCCTGGTCCCCTCTCAGCCGTATTCCATCCCACGCTCTCCTGTTTCCCTCCTTCACCCTCTCCCAGCCACACGCCCTTCAATTACTCCTCCTGTCTAAATGGAACGCTAGGAAGGATTTCTCAGTATTGCTGGTGGAGTCACGTTCTGGCTCCCGTTCAGCTTAAGCATTCTTAGGCGAAGTGGAGCTGGACATGTGTATCTTTCCTGAAGCCACGTAAGAACTTAAGATGCCTTCAGATGTTTCTTGGGATGGCTTTATTTATTTATTTTTATGAGCTTGTCAGGAGGAGAGGAGGCTCTTAAAGGCTGTGGGAATTTCCAGCTTGCAGACGGTACATCTTTTCTGCGGCTAACGTCACGATAATAATAATGAGATCGCTGATACTAATAATGACAGCCTTTTGATGTTGGAAAAGGCATCAAAATAAAGATAAACAAGGAATGGGGAATGAAAACAGGGTGAATATCAGGGACCAGGCTCTGAGAACTCCCTGATAAAATGGAGCAATTTACCAAACATTTATGGGGGCTTTTAAGAACTGTGAATTTGTCAAGTGTTATGAAACAGCAAGCGGCAGGCAATAGAGAGAATGTCTTTAGAAAAAAAGGACCCTGCCGCTTGCCAAAAATCTGTGCAGGAGTTATTCCTAATGCTTTTCCCCTCGGCAATATGAATGCAGATTTGGAAGCTCCTCTCTTTCGGAGTGAGCAGGGTAATTTAACGAGCTGGTTAGAATTATCAAATGTCTTTGAAATTTCCAAATATTCTATTCCTGAAAATAGCACATGAAATGGCCCAGGTATTATTCTTTTCTGCTCCCCCAGGCACTGTCCTCACAGTGCTATTATCTTCGGCTGTGATTTACTTCAGCTCTCCCAAACAGACAACTGTCTGAACGATGCAGGGATGCGGCCAGCACCCTACTGGTCCTCACGTCTCTGAAACTGATGGGCAGCCATCATTCACCCGAGTTACTCCTGATGAAGAAAATGTATGCAATTCGGAATGTGTAACCCGGTTGCGGTAAACTAAATAGCACAGGGAACTAGCCACCCAGCAGCCAGAGAGAACCACGTTTGCAATTTTTCTGAGATGTGTCAGAATAGGGATGAGTCCATCCAGGGGAGGTAATGGATGTGAAAATGGGAAATGGAGCCGTGAGAACGGAAGGCTGCATTATTGCCTTTATTTCCATGCCTGTGGGTTTTGCTCTGTAATTCAAGAAGATGTTCATGGGAAAGGTGTATGCGGAACATTCTTCAGCCCAGGGCCACCATTTTGCATGTTTCCAAGGGCTGCCTTTTGCATCAGGGTGCCCTTGAACTGTGCCCCCTGGGGTGTTGGCCTGGCACTGCCACATCCGAGTGGCCCTGCTGCAAATCCACTCTGAATCAAAGTCGTTAGAGACCTGCAAAAACCTGCTCCCGTTAGACTTTCGATATGCACTTTTCATGTGATTGGGGTAGTGTGTCCACTGCACCCACATCTTGGGCTGTGGTCTGTAATATGACACTGAGACACCGAGTGACCTACAAGGGCTGCTCCCTGGGACCACAGTTAATCCTGCTCTTCTTATACAAACGGTGGCTTCATCAGAGAGAAACAGTCTAAGGTCTGTACTGCTCTTTTATGACAAGTTCGTTATTGTCATATTGTCACCGTATTGTATGAGAAAACGTCAATGGGGAAAAAGCTCTGTAGCTATTTCAAAGTTCTTTCAAGGGGTCTCCCTTGCATTGATTCTTAATCCCTCAACACTTATAAGATCATTTCTCATTATTAAAAATGCCCCAGCCCACTTCCTGCCTGGACGTGGCAGCTTAAGGCCCCCGGGGCTCAGTGGTCACCAAGTCCTGCCTCATCATCTTGTCCAGGGTATCAACTGTTAACTCCTGACAGGTCTCTAACTTAGCTCGAGGCTGACCTGGTGTCTCTGGATTACATCACACTGTGTCAAAACTTTAGGGTCAATTTTTGATCAAAGAAATAATAATTGTTTAGGTGCTGGTCCTCAAGGATGATATTTTAATTTAACTGAGACCTTCAGAAACTTTACAGAGTGGTCCTCCAACCTGGCTTGGGTCAGGACCTCCAATGTGCAGGCTCAGAGTTTTCAGGGTCCCAGAGTTCAAGGACGCTGACACAGGTGAACACATCTCACAGGAGACGGACGGAGGAGACCAGCCAGCCAGTGCATTAATTTACAGTGAGTAATAGAACTGTCAGGTAGACCAGATGTTCGCTTCATCCTGACCGACACATTCCCTCCCTGTAGGCAGGCTACCTGGGGAGTCAAACAATCAGCAGGGTGCCTGGGGAGCGGGCCGTCAGAGCAAGAGCACCGAGTTTGATTATTCCAATGCCCAGCTGCATAATACCGTGCACCTCTTAATCAGAGTGGGCACTGAGTCCAAAAGACAGGGGCCCACTTCCCAGATCAGTACTTAGCTGAGTTGTGCAAAGCTCTGCCTATATAACTCTCCTCACCGTGCTTCCAGTTTGGACCTACTTCTTATACCTAGGTTTCTCTCCCTCCACGCCAGCAGTGTGTTTAATGAGGGTGCTATTAATTCTTGCCAGACATGAGAGAGATCTGTCTCACTGATGGGGTTTTGTTTTGTTAGGCTGTGATTGTGCTGTGTTGATTGCATGTTGAATTCTCAGAGGGAAAGCTGAGGCCAAGGTTCTTGAAGGGCAGCCCTGTGCAGACTCAGTGTACTATACCAAAACACCCCCCCCACCCGGGGATCTGTGTTGGGTCCTTTCCATTCCTTATTCCTTTATGACCACAGGCTTTGTTCAACCTCAAACGTTTTCTGTGCCAACTTCCCCTCACCTGTGTCATCAGAGAGGCAGCAACTTTCCTGCCCTTCTCCCAGGCTCGTCCTAAGGGTCAGATGGCAAACGCAGCAAAGCACTGTGGAAGCTGTGCAGACAGGAAGGATGCTGACGTTTCCTGCTGCTGTGCTCTCAGGTTGATTGTCTCGATCTCGAAGGTCTCTGTCGAACCTCAGGTGGACGTGGGAAGTCACACTAAAGCAAGTTCCCCCACAAACTCATCTCCACACAGCTGCTCAGCGCCTTGTGCATTAGTGAATCTCCCTACACAGTCTCGCCGGGCAGAAGCCTATCTTAGATTTTGGTAGAAATGCCTCTAAGATTTAATCAAGGGTGGCACATATATCTTCCATTCACCAACATCCCAGTGTACACAAACGTTAGTTGATTAAGAAAGAGTAGCCACAAAATTTAAAAATATGCATAAATGTATTTTATACTATGTATAAATATATCATATATACACAGTATATAATATATACTTACAGTATATATTTCTTAAGTAAGAATTACACTGATATGACTTCGTAAAGACTTACCAACCAGCAATAAAATATTGTTTAATAATGTGAATTACTGCCAACTTTATCCTCAATCATTCATGGTGTAGGTCTTTAGACTTTGATGAGAAAATAGACAGAAGTTGATAGATGTCCAGAAAAGCAGCGGCTGCATTTGCTTAGGTTTGGTTAGTAGGCTTACGCCTAATGTGCACATTTCTCCTAAAACCACGCCTGCAGTGAGGGCAAACATTCTTTTCTGGTACTTTGAGGGAGTGGTGGTTGATTCCTTCCCTTTCAGGAAAGGGGCTGGAGGAGAGCCAGGGCTTGTGAGATTGTTGGACGGGAGACCTGGCCCTCCTTCCACCAAGGGTGGCCTCTGTGGGGCTTGCCCTGCCATCTGGGAAAACTTTGCTGACCATCAACCCAGACCCCACATTGTCCGGAGCATCACCGTCAGGCCTGTTTCGGTCCATCTAGCGTTGGATGGGAACCCACCCACTCCACTGGTCACCGGAATACCAGCTTTCACCAAGATTCCACCGGGAGATAAATAATTAGACACGCTCACAACCGCGGAAAGTACTGACGAGGTTGTTCAGACCCCTAATTGGAAGCCCGAACAGGAGCTGTTCCTCTATAATTAGCATCTCACACACAGCTTTAAGCCAGTCACGTTCAGCTACCTGCTTGCTCTCACCTTGCTGTCTATTCCATCGAAAAATGGAAGGGAGTGCCGGGCCTGCCAGGGCTGAACAGAATGTGCGGTGCAATATTTTGTGAGCATTATGTATCTGCGACTCTCATTAATTAAAAAGACAGCTGTTACCCTTAAAAAAAAGCACAATTCATCTGGTGACAGATATTTTAAATGCGTACGCTAATTTCAGGCTTTTCTTTTCATCCCAAGAAAGCATAACGTGGAAAAGAGATGGTGTTGTAGTGGAATCTATGAGACAGCTGATTTCTGAGCAAGTGGCAGAGCAGGGCTGGTGAGCCTTCCTCCCAAGACCCGACATGTGCGTGAAGGGCCCGGGACCAGTCCTGGGGAAGCATGACAAATCGCTTCTCTGCTATGGTACAAACCCCTTCCTTGAGGAACAGTTGTGTCCTAGTCTCTGCTATGGAAAACCATCAAAGCCTTTTTTGACATGTAGCACATGAAATAGTGAAGACGGTGCAGAAAGATGCTGTCTTGTACCTAATGACCTTGTACTGAGAGGGGAACAGAAACAGCTCATTAGAGTGATTTAATGTGGTATTTTGTTAAAACTAAATCAAAATAATCTATGGAATGTGGCTGAGATTCATCCGAACTTGAAACACACAAGACTGCACTTTATCTCTTTGTTTTCATATTGCAGCTAAATGGAATTCTAAATTTGAAATACTACAGAACAGGATGCTTTCCAAATCAAAAAAAAAAAACAAAAAACAAAACCAAAGAAACCCTCCAAATAGGCTGAGGATTTGGGGATAGCTGCATTGCAGGAAATAAACAAGACTTAGCTTTACATGTGAAGCTGCAGTATAAACAGAACCAAAAAGATAGAAAGAAAAAGATACATATAAATACATGCATGAGATGGGGAAGGGGAGAGGAAGAATATTTCAGAAATAATACCTAGAAAAATAGTTCACTAATTCTCAGAAACTCAAATGAGCCCTGTTTTCAGTACAGTTACCTCTTGTTTTTTTTTGGAAGGAATTTTACTGTGCCGTTTCCCTCCTCTCTTCTGAAAGAAAAAGCTTAGAGCCTCACTTGCAAATTGCCAGTAGGGAAATCCTTGATCTTTACCTCTATTGAGATTGTCAAAACATCCAAAAGCTAGAATCTGTGCTTTATGAAATTAATGTTTTCTGGAAACTGCAGTGATGCAAAAAGCAATCTTTCCCCTCCCCCCTTACAAGAGCTTTTGAGAGGATGCTGAAACTCTCCGAGGTGAAAAGGAACCTGCTTACCTGAATGCATTTGAAATCTCTGTCCCCAATTCTTTCTCCTGTTTGTGTGCACCCTTGGGTAGAACCCCTGTCTATTTGTTTAACCTCGGCTCAAGTGGACAACGCCAGGTGAGTGAGTGAGGTCAGTGCAATTGCCCCTAGAGGAGGAGATACTTCTGATTTGTACCCTGAGGTCTGCAGCTTGTTGATTTCATTCTACCTAAAATATCATCCAGGGCTTGCCTGGTGGCGCAGTGGTTGAGAGTCCGCCTGCCGATGCAGGGGACACGGGTTTGTGCCCCGGTCCGGGAAGATCCCACATGCCGCAGAGTGGCTGGGCCCGTGAGCCATGGCCGCTGAGCCTGCGTGTCCGGAGCCTGTGCTCCGCAACGGGAGAGGCTGCAGCAGTGAGAGGCCCGCGTACCACAAAAAAAAATAAATAAATAAAATATCATCCAAAACTATGTTGAATAGGGCTCTTCATAGCAATGCAAAGCAGTGGGTGTTAATGTGCAGTGGTTTCAGGCACTCTCCTGGTGGCTGGCTTTTAACTGAGCACTGTTAATGTGACTTATTTTTACCATGAATTAGCTGTGCTAGTGAGCCTTCAATACCTATAAAACAAGGGAAGGCACATTCTGTAAGAAAACTTCATTTATATATGTGTAAAAAAAAATAGAATTCCATCTTTCTGCTGACATTTTCCTTATATCTACTGACTTTCCTTTGGGGATAATATAGTCTAAAATAGAGTAAAAGAACAACAAAAAGACTCTCACTTTTGTCAAAAGTTAGGTTTCCTTCACATCCGTAAAAAAGCATATCACATTTTAAATTGCCAGTATGAATGAAATGAGGCTTATTACCTTATGTTTGTGCATGAAGTTTTATCTAACGCCGTGCGTCTCTACCTCTGTCAAATGTGTGTAGACCACAGGGTTTGTTCCCAGGTTAACTGGTTATCTGAGAATTCAGATCCTGGGTCATTCACACCCTGGGATGTGAATGACCCAGAACTGTTAAGGAGCATTTCAAGGTCATGCCTTGTCATAGATGCCTCAGGAATGTAAGGCTTACTGATCACCAAGGGCACAGGAAATAGAATGTCTCAAAATTTCAGAGAAGTCACGGGAAGTCACCAACTTGGAGGTTCAGGTTGAACTGACCGTTTCTTTAATGAGTCAACTACTAGACATTGAGCTTGACAGATTACGGAGGGCAATCACGATCACTTCTGGGCGTCATCTTTCCATAGTTGGTGGACTGCCACCTCAGAATCACACGCGTCACCGGGTGACATGTGAATTTCTAAACCTCACCACAGGTCCCAGACCTACGTATTTTTATGTGGTCTCTGGATCATTCTTAGCCGCCCTCAAGTTGGAGAACCTTGCTGTCTTCCAGGAAGAGTGTTTATGAACAGCAGATTTTTAGGAGAAGAATCAGGAAATAGATGTCTGGGAAGGCAAGATGATCTAGAGCTGATGAAAGATTTTATAAAGACAGATAAAGAGGAATATAAACAAGGCAGATGGATCGTAATGTGGGGAATTAGCATTGAGATAAGAGAAGGGAGACATTTTAACATATTTAGTAATTTGAAAGAAAGGTGATACTGGAGTATTATGAAATGAGGATTATTTACAAATACCTTTCAATTTTCATGGAGCAGCAAGAATTTTAACGCCATGTGGATTTTCTTGAACCTGGTATGTTAGAGTAGCACCTCTTATCAGGATGCTACTCATAATGTCCCCACCAGCAAGGACTTTTTCATCCATTTTGGAGCAAGAATGCCTCCTACGAAATGGAAAATGGGTTCCAGCAATGAACACCCTCCCGTCTATCTGTGAGGTTCCTCAGCGCCTACCAACTTCCCAGAATCAACACAAAGGTTCCTAACTGGCCAGGACACATAGCCACATGGTTAAGCAGGGACAGAGAATGGGATAGGGCTAGGAAGGTCATTTCAGGTGGGACGCTTGGCCATATCAGGGCTGGAAAATGGCAAAATGGGAGCCCTCTTGGCATCAGAGTCAGCAGGTACTTCCAGGGGGCAGAGCCAAGGCTGCCAGACCCCCTCTGCTCTGGCCCCATTCTTTCTTTTGAGACTTCCACCTTCCTTATCTCCCACACAGACTCAGAGCCAGCAGGAAGGTCGTGTGGAAACAGTTCTCCTCCCGTTAGAGTCTTACCACGGCTAAAGGAGGCATTCACTGATTGCACCCAGGGTCCAGCCATCAGCTGATTCCTGTCTCTTCAAAAGTTCAGTAACAAATTGCAAGTCAACTGTGATACTCCTGAAAATGGGCTTCTCTGTGCTTTTTCTTTGAGAAAAAGCTTTCCAGGCAGAGTTTACAAAGGGCAGTTACTTTCGGCATCGTCCCTGTCCACGCCGGGCTCCCCCTCTTCTGAAACACCCCAGCCTTTGGCCGGTTTCTCAAAGGCTCTGTGGGACCCCTTGTGAGATTGTCCTTGAGGGCAGGAGCAAGGGACTGGCCTGGCTTTGGAGCCCCACCCTTTGTCTGACAGTCACATCACTGGTGGTGAGCAGATGTCTAAAATACTACATTTCAGGATTATGTTCACCTTTCTGTAGTTGTAGGTATTTTTAAATGGGAATTTCCCCAAGGAAGGAGTTTCGAGAAGCTTATTTAAAATTCTGTAATTGTAAACCAGTGCTTTAAACACTTGTGATGAAGAATATTCAACTCCTGGGTTTTCATGGCTGGAAACATTTGTTCCCATAAGTCAAACCTGCCTGCTGGGTCACCAGCAATGAGGGCAAGTCTCTGTGGGACCAGAGCTCTCTGTCCGAATCGTCCTTCATCCCATGATATTCCAGTGTGAAAGCTACTGTCTCAGCGCGACCAATTCCTATGAGATTTTTGAGGACCCTAGAATCTTCTGCATGATCAGAACCCTAGGACTTCAGATAAACTTTCCTCCCAGTTAATATCTTGAGCAAAAAAAGAACAATTTCTTCACTGTCTCCAGTTGGCCTGGTCACGAGAACACAAATAAAGTCGGAAATGTGGCGATCCCCCCGACCCACTTTCTCCTGTAATTGAATTCCCATGCAGTTACTTTTTAGATGGTCGGCTGTTTTACATTTGTTAATGATATTTGTTGCCATCTTTGAAATGGCTGGGCTAATTCCTATGTGGTTTATTAAAGGTTTAGCATTACTGTTTTAATAAATTAAAATGGGAACTGCTTTTTCAGTCAGGCTCATTCTCAATTCAAAACCTCAGTATGTGCCTTGAAAATCTGAAATTCATTTAACTTTCCTTAAAGAAGAGACCATCTTGAACATCACTTTTTAACAATATTTTAAAAATCCGTATAAAAACGATAGAAAAATAAAATGAAACCTATTTCTGTGGAAAGGTATTCAGTAGTATGTGCTTAAAAATACCTAAGATACCTTAAATAGAGTCATCAAAAAACAGACACTAAAAATTTCTTGGTTCCTAACTTCAGATCATAATATTCTAATTGCACATCATTATGTTGAAATTAAAGCTATAAACATTGTTAATTATAATTTCACATCAAGCCCACACACATTAATTTGGGGGGTGATGTCATTTCTGGTATATGGCCCACATTTGTATCTTGAAGAGTTTCCAGATACTTGTTTATCTTGGAATGTGAGAGGAGTCATCTCAGTGTGCAGATAAATACGACAGACATCTAGGTCAATACTGGACTATTTGTGTATCTCATTGTTCCTATTAGGGACCTATTTAATCTTACTTTCTTGTACTGCTGAAGGAATATAATGCAAAGCTCAATGCCATAGGGCCAGGGAAGGAGACAGTGGATAAGTTACTGTGGGTTCCCAAGCTATTGCCCAACAGTAAGAATAATCATGATAAAAATGATCACTTTAAAAGTAACTGCTGATCATTCTTACGTGACTTAAAAAACAGAGGCACAGTGTGAGGTGTTTTGTAGGCGTTGCCTTATTGAACTATTATAACAATCAGATGAGGAAGGAAATATTACTGTTCCCATTTGAGAGAGAGGTTCATTAATCAGAGTGTAAGTTCAATGAAAGCAGGGCTTTTTGTCTGCTCATTGACTGCTGACCCCTGGGTCCAGGCGTGTGAGGGACACTCACTTATCGAAGAGTTGTCCCTTGACGAACAAGTACACCCATGCCGAGCCTGACTAGCACATTGGTTTCAATCTCAGGAATCTGACTGGAAATCCCAGAGCTGGGATTCTCCTTGTCTCCTCTCAACGCCCTTTTTCTTTCAGGAGCCACAAGAGCCTTTGCTCTTTTTCCTCAATGATGGCAGTTGGCCTCTTGTCCACCTTGATCTGAGAGCATTAAGGATTGAACTGTGATTTTCCTCTCTGGGGATTAGTAAACAATAGCCCTTCTTCTCTCTTCTAGTTCCACTAGGTAAGGGTCATTGTGAAAACTAAAGCAAACCAAGTGTAATCATTATAGCTAATAGCTATCGACTATCTATTATGAACAAGACGCCACGCTGTGACCGGATTATACACATAAGATCATTTAATTTCTTCAGCAACACATTCGATCCTCTTGCTGATACTTGGAGACCATCGTTAGTCTCCATATGCAGGTGAAGAAGTTGTGGATGGGGAGATTAAGGCGTTTCCAGAGTCACCAACTTGACCAGAGCTTGTGTTCAACACTAAGCTTATATTCTCGGTCCCCCAGTGCACTCCCTTCCAATGCAGTGTATTACATGTCCAAGTGCCCTATCTTGCGTCTAAATCACTGTTTTTGCATGTTCTGATGATATTTTGTCTAAACCTTATTCCCAGTTTGGGGAATCATGGGTCTGAGGACCCAGAAAGTTCTATCTGACATCAATTTTTTTGGTTCCCAAGAATGAAATGATCAATAAATCCTACATTTATTATGTTCTTTCCAGTTGGCAACTAGGAACCATATTCCAGCTCAGTCATGCCTCTTTCTGATCACCTTCGAGATACAGTCCTGCAATAACAAAATCTTGTGGGTCAGTCTAAGAAACAAAATGAAATTTTAAATGAATTTCCTGAAAAAGAAACTAACAGGAATGGAATTTCACAAGGATGTAGTTTCGCTTCCAAGTGTAGAAAGGGGTTAAGGGGAGAATCTGGCCACTCACATTTAGGATTGCCAGCCAAGGATAAACGTACATTGATATGTTCGTCACCATTCCTGAAGGAACATGTACCATTCAAATCTTAAATTTAGGAGGAGCGTTTACCGTTTTCAAGGCACTTATTTAAATATTTATACAAATTCTCTTCCACACATACCACTACCAAATTATGATATTTATAGGTAAGAGATGGCTCAGATTGCTTTTTGAAGGAGCACATTAATTTAATCTTGAACGTGCAGTTACAATTCCACATTTTTCTAGAGCAAAAATTGAAAGTATAATAAAAAAGATACATTTTAATTATAACCCAAAAAAGCATGGTGATGGCAATGCTTGATAATTACTCAAGTCTATTTTAGAGATATACAAGTACAAGCCATGCAAACATATTTAAACACATCTTTCCTACTATATATAAGATGCTAAGTAGTTTGCAGTGTGTAAACACTATCAACTACAGTATATTCAGTGTAATTAGGCTACAGAAGCTAACATTTAGCAGAATATCTTAATTTATGCTTGAGAACAGAAAGATGAAAACAAAAATCAGACGAACACCAGATTTCTTTGCATTCTCTTTGAAATAGATGTCAATATTTGCTAAAGTACAAATTAGGCCACAAAGATGAAGAGATTTTGCCTTCAGGGCAATGGGAATCCAAGAAGTCTGGGAAGGGTGATTACAGAGAGTGGGGACATCCTTCTCCTATGAGATCTTTGCAGGGGCCATGTTCAGGCTTGGTTTAAGTTCAACTCTAGCCTGTCCAAATCAATTGCGAGATTTTTTATCTCTCTTCCTCTCTTTCCTTTCCTTCCTTTCTTCTTTTTAAGTCCTGTAGTTTTTGATTACAATTCTAAAACTAGGCAAATCTTTGAATTGATGAACGTTTGGTTATTTTCCCATAGTTTCTGTCAATTTCAGTGCTATAATTTTGGAGTTTTTTAACCACCATGGTTTCCACACAAAGACCAAACTAAAAGGCAGCCATTAGGGCTGTAAACATAATTATTTGACCATAAGGTAGAGGATTAGCAAATTAGCAGTTGTGAACATCATGTGAACAAGGCTGCTCTAGTGAACGATCATCTTCATCAGTTTCACCATAAAGAGAAGTCTTAGTTTGTCATAATTGAGGAGATTTGATGGTATCCTTGAAAAGAACAAATCATAGAGGCTGAGCCGAGCAGTCTCTTCCCTGGACCGAGAACACCAATTAGCCTGGTTATTCGTCGTCTTGTTGATTGAGATCTAATTCACCCATAGTTCCTAGAGGTTAAGGGACGTTTATGGACCTTGCCATCTGCCACGTGGTCAATGGATGGCCCAGCGGTTCAGTCACGTCTGTGATTTAGTGGGTGTTTGAAGCTTAAGTTCTGCAAGGTTTGTAACTAAAGTCAAAAGAAGTCTGTTTTATTCATTAGATCCACTCCAGAACCTGTTTGTTAAATTCATTTTTGTATAATCATGACCAGACTTAAACTTGGGATTAACATGAAGTAAATATTGTCTTTTGACAGCAGGGATATTTTTCAGTCTATATTATCAAAATTTTTCCCTGGTAGGGTAACATTTTATGTGTCTCGAGTGTCCTACAAACTCCTTCTCTTAATGGTGTGTTCATGGGGAAATTGATATGTTACTGCATCAGTACTCCATGTGCTATTATAATGTTTGAGGGCTGTATGTTTGAGCTGGGGGTGGGGGGCGGAGAGT
This sequence comes from Grampus griseus, assembly GCF_964374135.1. Classification (NCBI taxonomy): domain Eukaryota; kingdom Metazoa; phylum Chordata; class Mammalia; order Artiodactyla; family Delphinidae; genus Grampus; species Grampus griseus. The sequence continues at coordinate 85,918,020 of NC_139006.1, read as the reverse complement.
GCTGAAGTCTAACTAGGGTGATATAGCCCTACTAATTACATTGACCTAATTAATCTAATTAAATTGCAGCTAGATATAATTTTGTACTTGCCATTTGTCCACGTTAACGTTATGTAAACCTATTTTGCCTGTCCATGCATTTTATATGCAGTATTTTCTTTAGCACCTCAAGGACTTTGGGTATTAGCGCAGGGTAGAATTCATTTCAACAGCTTAGTGAAATAGGATATTGGATGACTAGGAGGAATGGGAAGATGAGCAACAAAGAAAATGTACTTATCGTTATAGCAAAAGATTTCAGAAATTTGCAAGGACAGATATGTCCAGAGGAGAAAATTCAGTTTCTCATCCCCACTCCATCCCCCATGCTTTTTTTGCTGGTCTCTGTTGAGCTTGCAGCATCTGTTAGGATAATCTCATTTTATTGTTGATGGAAGGTAGAGCATTCATGTGACAGCTAGGAAACAAAAGATTTCGCATATTCTCTCTATATATACATATATACATATATGCATTATATTAGTATGTTCTGATTACCTGGGAAAATCTAGAATATTTAGATATTTTAAACTAAACAGTCAACAGTTAACACCCTTATCGGGAAACAATTGTTGATGGCATTTCAAATTTATCAAAATTAAATATTTACAAATATCAAAGTTAGAATTTTACAAACATGAAAATAATTGCTAATATGAATTACAATATGCTACGCAGTAAATATTAATCATTTAAGTCTTAGTTAACCCCATGGGATGGGTACTAATATTGTCCTCATTTTGAAGGTCAGGAAACTGAGGCACAGACTTTTTAAAGAACTTGCCAATGTCTAGGCTGAAGCCACAGAGCAGCAATTAGAACCCAGTCTGATCTCAAAGATGAAATAATCTGAGCTCTTGTACACAAAGCTATCTAGCCTCAAAACAAAACAAAATCTGTTCTTAAAACCCAGAATATCAGAGCACTGAGACACTCCTCAGCTTTTCTTTAAGTGAATTCCACCAGAAAGCAAACCAGTATGGAGGAAGCGACATAGCCTGAAAACTTAAAGTGTTTTAAGGATGGTTTACGGTGGCAGAGGTGAGTGGAAGTTGGTCGGAGGAAGTTACTTTATGGTTTTTAGGAATACCGTGACTTGAAAAAAATCAAGTTGTCTTAATGCCTTATTACTATAAAATGACCTAGTCGCTGTGTAAGCATGTGGTTGTTATGGGATCACCGGCGACAGAAGCTGTAAGAAAAGAGTAAAGCAGATATTGAAGTGTAACAATTCCTGCAGATATAATGCAGATGGGAGCAGATGAAAATGATATCCAGCACAGCCTTGAAAACCAGGTCCCAAAGGAAGGAAACAGCCTCAAAGGAAGTTAATGGAAGTGAGGAGCTGCACACTCCAACTAGGAAAAGGATGGAAGAGTTTAGGCTATAAAACCGAGAGAGAAGATATTTCGTTTGAAGTCTCGTTTTTCTTTGCTGATGGATGACGTTCATGGGAATCTGAAGGGCTCAGCTCTCCCAGCGCTGGAGGAACAGAGGGTCCACAGTGGTGTATCAGGTGTCTACTGCTGCCTAACAAACCACCCGCCACCTGGTGGCTGATGAGGACCACTTGCTCAGCGAGTCTGAGTCCAGCTGTTCTCGGCCCACTCAAGATGGCTCGCGGGCACATGCAGTAAGTTGGTGGGTGGTCAGGTGGAGGCTGCGAGGGTGCAGAGGATTTCTCTCGCACATCTCGTGGCTAGCTGAGTTTTAACTGGGGTGATGAGACCACTGAGTGACAGATCTCTCACTCCCAGTGGGCTGGCCCAGGCTCGATCTTGGGACCACAGGGCAAGGAGTGAGGATGGGGGAAACTGCAGGGCTCTTGAGCTCAAAAAGGGCACATCTCTTCTGCCACATTCTATCCAGCAAAGCACATCACTGGGCTCAGTGATGCTTTGACTTCTGTTACCTCAAGATAGAATGCACTTTCTTTTCCACTGCCTGCGGAATATTTACCCAAATTGTCAAGTTACAAATCACAAGCACAATCTCAATAAATTGCAAAAAATGAAAATGGAAGACATGTTGGTAAATGTGTACAAACATTTGCTGTATTAAATACTAACGACAATTAATAGAATGTTTAAAGGGCAAAAGAATCTTCAATTCCCTTCATTGTGTGAAACCAAAAAATAAGTGACTTTACCCATTGGATAAGAAATGCAAATTAAAATGACACGGAGCTTTATTTCTCTGCTATCTGGCAAAATAACCCAAAGTTTGAGAACATACTGGTGAGGAGGCTGTGGAAAAACACATTTCCATATACATGGAATTTATAGAGATATTTTGTCACTGTCTAACAAAGTTACACATACCTGTACCATTGACCCAGCAAAACCATCTCTAAGAAGCCACCAGGAAGATACACATCTATACGTATGAATGAGCTTGAATGCAAGGTCATACAATTTTGTAAATACAAAATATCAGAAGAAACCACAAGTCCCAGAAATAGATGCCTGCATCAGTAAGTTATGACTTAACGCACGAGGGAGGAGTAGCCAGCCTGAGAAGGAGCGTGGAAGGTGTCTGTCCTCACATCTGTATGCAGACTTGCAGTGGGAGAGACATGGGGAAACTGTGAGCACATAATTCTGCTGTGTTTTGTGTAAGAAAGGGGTGAAAGTAAGGTGGGGATACAGATGAAACTTTTCTATGAATTATGTAAATGTTTAGAATATAAATTAAAAGGGAAACAAAGCAAAATTAAACAAAGAAAGAACTGTAACAAACAACTGCATTTTCAGTAGCATTATTTCAAGTGACTTTTGAACAAAAAACTGTACTGGACATGGCCAAGAAAAACATGAAAAAAGATGCTCAACATCACTCATCATTAGAGAAATGCAAATCAAAACCACAATGAGGTAGCACCTCACACCAGTCAGAATGGCCATGCTCAAAAAATCTAGAAGCAATAACTGCTGGAGAGGGTGTGGAGAAAAGGGAACCCTCCTGCACTGTTGGTGGGAATGTGAATTGGTACAGCCACTATGGAGAACAGTATGGAGGTTCCTTAAAAAAACTAAAAATAGAACTATAATATGACCCAGCAATCCCACTCCTGGGCATATACCCTGAGAAAACCATAATTCAAAAAGATACATGTACCACAGTGTTCATTACAGCTCTATTTACAACAGCCAGGACATGGAAGCAACTTAAATGTCCATCGACAGATGAATGCATAAAGAAGATGTGGCATATATATATGATGGAATATTAGTCAGCCATAAAAAGAAACAAAATTGAGTTATTTGTAGTGAGGTGGCTGGACCTAGAGTCTGTCATACAGAGTGAAGTAAATCAGAAAGAGAAAAACAAATACCGTATGCTAACACATGCATCTGAAATCTAAAAAAGCGGTACTGATGAACCTAGTGGTGGGGCAGGAATAAAGATGCAGACGTAGAGAACAGACTTGAGGGCACGGGGAGGAAGGGGAAGCTGGGATGAAGAAGGGAGAGTAGCATGGACATATATACACTACCAAGTGTAAAATGGATGGCTAGTGGGAAGCAGCCGCATAGCACAAGGAGATCAACTGGATGCTTCCTGATGACCTAGAGGGGTGAGATGGGGAGAGTGGGAGGGAGGCTCAAGAGGGAGGGGATATGGGGATATATGTATACATATAGCTGATTCACTTCGTTTTACAGCAGAAACTAACACAACATTGTAAAACATTTATACTCCAATAAAGATGTGCAAAAAATAATAAAAAAGAACTCTACTGAACAGTCTTATTGGAAAATATTTTTTAAATGAAACAACTGTCAAGCCATCTTAATCTTGACTCCATAACTCGATCATTAGTAGCAATGTTGGGATAATGAATTTTAAACTAACTTACACGTATTAAATAATAAAGCCAACATAGTAATGAATAATATATGTGTGCTAAAGGTATCTATGTGTATCTATGTCTCTATCTATATATCTATCTATTGTGTGTCAACCTATCTGTCACTTCCCTGTACCTTTACACGGATTATACCTATGGGCACTGACACTCCAGTAACAGTGAGCATCTCTTGTAATCAGATTATGGTTACTAATACCAGTCTGTATTGAAAAAAATCGTTAACCCAAGGTCTAGGGTGGGGACTGTGGAAAATGAGACTGGGCATCTTTTGTGCCAGAAAACAAGGAAGAGCTCATGTACTAATGAGGGAGTTACAGAAAGATCTACGTTAAAGACCCTTATATGGAAATAACTGATTCAGACAAAGATTATAACTAGATGCTAACTCCACAGACTACCTACGATCCTGAATGTAAACCAGCTTTTAGATCTAATTTGAAGTGTACAGAAAATACGGGGACTAGAAAAACAAGTTAAAGAACATTTATAGAAAAATCCAGAACATGGAACATTCTGTAAGACTTATTTCTTCAAAAAAACATGTTATGAAGGAAAATAAAGAAGGAGTTGAGAGAACCTGTCTAGATTAAAAGAGATAAAGAGATATATCTTATTGCATGTAACACAGAACATTGGTTGGAACACAATTCAATTTTTACAAAATCTTATAATACATCATTGGTTCATAAGAGAGAATTTGAACATAAACTATGTATTACACGATATTGGGTACTATTGTTAATTTATTAGGTATGAACAGTTTGTACATTGGAATATATCCTCATTTTTTAGGGGATACAGGCTAAAGTATTTCTTGATTAAGTCACAGGATGTCTACAAATTATTTTAAAATACAAATATATTATTACAAAAACTGCAGAATATTCATTTGTGAATTGAGTTGGTGAGTATTTATGTGTTTATCTTACTATTCTTTCAATTTTTATGTTTCTAAAAATTTTAGTATAAAAGTTGAAAAATGGAGTGCAACATAAAACTTTGTAAAGAACAAACATTCTCATGGAAAATTAACAGTTACAAGGAAAATATAAATTCTAATGTTAGCTCAGGAAAAGGGAGGAAACATAAGCAGGTACACAACTATGAAAAACCTTGACAAAATCTGGGAAGGAATGACCATCCACACTTGTTTGTTTGTTTCACCCCAAAAAGAGGAAAGTCCCATAAATTACATAAACTGTCAAAAAGCATCCCAGAGATGGTAATGTTTCCAATATATTTTATAAAGATTGTATAATTTGATACCAACCTGTTAATTATAGCAAGAATAAGAAAAGGCAAAAATAGGAACAAATTCTAAGAATATAAATATAGAAATCCTGAATGAAACACTAGCAAGTTAAACACACAAAGAATAAGTAGAGTAAATACTATAAAAGAAATACTATAATTGCTCACATTCCTATGGAAGCCACATCTGTCCTGGGCTCCGACAAAATGTTATACTCGGGCTTTACCACGCACGAGATACTGAATCCATTTAAACAAGTTTCCTCGTTTGGAAAAGGAACATGAAAAACTGTACTTGACTCCTATTGCTCTTCAGAAATTACATGACATACGCCTAAAGCATTTAGCAGTTGGTCTGCCAGTGATAAACAAATATTGGCTACAATTATTATGATGGAGGAGGAGAAACATAATTTCTTTGACAAATGTCCAAAAGATATTTATTAAAATGTAATAAATTTGCAAATTAAAATAAAAATCCTCTATGTAACCTAAGACTAGAGAGATACTGGGAGAAGCATATCAATTTCAAACAACAACAACAAAAATCATTGTACTCAATGTGCAATGTGCTTGACTAAAAAGCCAAGCATTAGGAGAATGCCCAAGAAAACTAATAAGAGGATTTTTATTATTACTACTAGTTGATATTTTCTTGAAACTTCTATTATAATAAGAAAAAAGCAGAGTACCCAGCAGAAAGGGGAAGAAAAGTGCCCTATTCTTTGATATGATGTTCATCTAGAATATCCGAGAAAATCAAGTTCATCTCTTATGATTACACTAACTGTTTTCCTTTTTTTTTTTAACATCTTTATTGGAGTATAATTGCTTAACAATGGTGTGTTAGTTTCTGCTGTATAAAAAAGTAATCAGCTATACATATACATATATCCCCATATCTCCTCCCTCTTGTGTCTCCCTCCCACCCTCCCTATACCACCCCGCTAGGTGGTCAAAAAGCACTGAGCTGATCTACCTGTGATATGTGGCTGCTTCCCACTAGCTATCTATTTTACATTTGGTAGTATATATAAGTCCATGCAGCTCTCTCATTTCGTCCCAGCTTACCCTTCCTTTCTCTCTGTGTCCTCAACTCCACTCTCTACATCTGCATCTTTATTCCTGTGCTGCCCCTAGGTTCTTCAGAACCGTTTTTTTTTTTTTTTTTTAGATTCCATATATATGTGTTAGCATACGGTATTTATTTTTCTCTTTCTGACTTACTTCACTCTATATGACAGTCTCTAGGTCCATCCACTTCACAAATAACTCAATTTCATTTCTTTTTATGGCTGAGTAATATTCCATTGCATATATGAGCCACATCTTCTTTATCCATTCATCTGTCAGTGGACACTTAGGTAGCTTCCATGTCCTGGCTATAGTAAATAGAGCTGCAATGAACATTGTGGTACATGACTCTTTTTGAATTATGGTTTTCTCAGGGTATATGCCCAGTAGTGGGATTGCTGGGTCGTATGGTAGTTCTATTTTTAGTTTCTTAAGGAACCTCCATACTGTTCTCCATAGTGGCTTTATCAATTTATATTCCCCCCAACAGTGCAAGAGGATTCCCTTTTCTCCACACCCACTCCAGCATTTATTGTTTGTAGATTTTTTGGTGATGGCCATTCTGACTGGTGTGAGGTGATACCTCATTGTAGTTTTGATTTGCATTTCTCTAATGATTAGTGATGTTGAGCATCCTTTCATGTGTTTGTTGGCAATCTGTATATCTTCTGTGGAGAAATGTCTATTTAGGTCTTCTGCCCATTTGTGGATTGGGTTTTTTTTTTTAGCTGCATGAGCTGCTTGTATGTTTTGGAGATTAATCCTTTGTCAGTTGCTTCATTTGCAAATATATTCTCCCATTCTGAGGGTTGTCTTTTTGTCTTGTTTATGGTTTCCTTTGCTGTGCAAAAGCTTTTAAGTTTCATTAGGTCCCATTTGTTTATTTTTGTTTTTATTTCCATTTCTCTAGGAGGTGGGTCAAGAAGGATCTTGCTGTGATGTATGTCATAATGTGTTCTGCCTATGTTTTCCTCTAAGAGTTTTATAGTGTCTGGCCTTACATTTAGATCTTTAATCCATTTTGAGTTTATTTTTGTGTATGATGTTAGGTAGTGTTCTAATTTCATTCTTTTGCATGTAGCTGTCCAGTTTTCCCAGCACCACTTATTGAAGAGACTGTCTTTTCTCCATTGTATATTCTTGCCTCTCTTATCAAAAATAAGGTGACCATATGTGCGTGGGTTTATCTCTGGGCTTTCTATTCTGTTCCATTGATCTATATTTCTGTTTTTGTGCCAGTACCATACTGTCTTGATTACTGTAGCTTTGTAGTATAGTCTGAAGTCCAGGAGCCTGATTCCTCCAGCTCCGTTTTTCTTTCTCATGATTGCTTTGGCTATTCAGGGTCTTTTGTGTTTCCATACAAATTGTGACATTTTTTGTTCTACTTCTGTGAAAAATGCCACTGGTAGTTAGTTAGGGATTGCACTGAATCTGTAGATTGCTCTGGGTAGTATAGTCATTTTCACAATGTTGATTCTTCCAATCCAAGAACATGGTATATCTCTCCATCTGTTTTTATCATCTATAATTTCTCTCATCGGTGTCTTATAGTTTTCTGTCTACAGGTCTTTTGTCTCCTTGGGTAAGTTTATTCCTAGTTATTTTATTCTTTTTGTTGTAATGGTAAATGGGAGTGTTTCCTTAATTTCTCTTTCAGCTTTTTCATCATTAGTGTATAGGATGCAAGAGATATCTGTGCATTAACTTTGTATCCTGCTACTTTACCAAATTCATTGATTAGCTCTAGTAGTTTTCTGGTAGCATCTTTAGGATTTTCTATGTATAGTACCATGTCATCTGCTAACAGTGACAGCTTTACTTCTTCTTTTCCTGTTTGGATTTCTTTTATTTCTTTGTTTTCTCTGATTACTGAGGGAAAAACTTCTAAAACGATGTTGAATAATAGTGGTGAGAGTGGACAACCTTGTATTGTTCCTAATCTTAGAGGAAATGGTTTCGGTTTGTCACCATTGAGAACGATGTTGGTTGTGGGTTTGTCTTATATGGCCTTTATTATGTTGAGATAAGTTCCCTCTATGCCTACTTTCTGGAGGGTTTTTATCATAAATGGGTGTTGAATTTTGTTGAAAACTTTTTCTGTATCTATTGAGATGATCATGGGTTTTTTTCTCCTTCAATTTGTTAATATGGTTTATCACATTAATTGATTTGCATATATTGAAGGGTCCTTGCATGTTTGGGATAAACCCCACTTGATCATGGTGTATGATCCTTTTAATGTGCTGTTGGATTCTATTTGCTAGTATTTTGTTGAGGAGTTTTAGATCTATGTTCATCAGTGATATTGGCCTGTAGTTTTTTTCTTTGTGACATCTTTGTCTGGTTTTGGTATCAGGATATGGTGGCCTCATAGAATGAGTTTGGGAGTGTTCCTCCCTCTGCTATATTTTGGAAGAGTTTGAGAAGGATAGGTGTTAGCTCTTCTCTAAATGTTTGATAGAATTTGCCTGTGAAGCCATCTAGTCCTGGGCTTTTGCTTTTTTTTAATCAATTTCAGTGCTTGTGATTGGTCTGTTTACATTTTTTATTTCTTCCTGGTCCAGTCTCAGAAGGTTGTGCTTTTCTAAGAATTTGTCCTTTCTTCTGGTTTGTCCATTTTATTGGCATATAGTTGCTTGTAGTAATCTCTCATCGTTTGTATTTCTGCAGTGTCAGTTGTTACTCTCCTTTTTCACTTCTAATTCTATTGATTTGCGTCTTCTCCCTTTTTTTTCTTGATGAGTCTGGCTAATGGTTTATCAATTTTTTTTTACCTTCTCAAAGAACCAGCTTTTAGTTTTATTGATCTTTGCTATTGTTTCCTTTGTTTCTTTTTCATTTATCTCTGCTCTGATCTTTATGATTTCTCTCCTTCTGCTAACTTTGGGTATTTTGTTCTTCTTTCTCTGATTGCTTTAGGTGTAAGGTTAGGTTGTTTATTTGAGATGTTTCTTGAGGTAGGATTGCATTGCTATCAACTTCCCTCTTAGAACTGCTTTTGCTGCATCCTATAGGTTTTGGGTCATCATTGTCATTTGTTTTTAGGTATTTTTTGATTTCCTCTTTGATTTCTTCAGTCATGTCTTGGTTATTAAGTCACGTATTGTTTAGCCTCCATGTGTTTGTATTATTTACAGTTTTCTTTTGTAATTGATATCTAGTCTTAGAGCATTGTGGTTGGAAAATATACTTGATACGATTTCAATTTTCTTAAATTTACCAAGGGTTCATTTGTGACCCAAGATATGAAGTATCCTGGAGAATGTTCCATGAGCACTTGAGAAGAAAGTGTATTCTTTTGTTTTTGGATTGAATGTTCTATAAATATCAATTAAGTCCACCTTGTTTAATATATCATTTAAAGTTGTGTTTCCTTATTTATTTTCAGTTTGGATGATCTGTCCATTGGTGGAAGTGGGGTTTTAAAGTCCCCTACTATGATTCTGTTATTGTCAATTTCCCCTTTTCTGGTTGTTAGTATTTGCCTTATGAACTGAGGTGCACCTATGTTGGGTGCATAAATATTTACAATTGTTGTATCTCCTTCTTGAATTGATCCCTTGATCATTATGTAGTGTCTGTCCTTCTTTGTCTCTTGTGATAGTCTTTATTTTAAAGTCTATTTTGTTTGATATGAGAATTGCTACTCCAGCTTTCTTTTGGTTTCCATTTTCATGGAATATCTTTTTCCATCCCCTTACTTTCAGTCTGTATGTGTCTCTAGGTCTGAAGTGGGTCTCTTGTAGACAGCATATATATGGGTCTTGTTTTTTTATCCATTCAGGCAGTCTATGTCTTTTGATGGCAGCATTTAATCCATTTACATTTAAGGTAATTATTGATATGTATGTTCCTATTACCATTTTCTTAACTGTTTTGGGTTTGTTATTGTAAGTCTTTTCCTTCTCTTGTGTTTCCTGCTAGAGAAGTTCCTTTAGCATTTGTTGTAAAGCTGTTTTTAGTGATGCTGAATTCTCTTAGGTTTTGCTTGTCTGTAAAGGTTTTAATTTCTCTGTCTAATCCGAATGAGATCCTTGCTAGGTAGAGTAATCTTGGTTTTTCCCTTTCATTGCTTTAAATATGTCTTGCCATCCCTTCTGGCTTGCAGAGTTTCTGCTGAAAGATCAGCTGTTAACCTTATGGGGATTCCCTTGTATGTTATTTATTGCTTTGCCCTTGCTGCTTTTAATATTTTTTCTTTTATTTAATTTTTGATAGTTTGATTAATATGTGTTTTGGCATGTTTCTCCTTGGATTTATCCTGTATGGGACTCTCTGCGCTTCCTGGACTTGATTGACTATTTCCTTTCCCATATTAGGGAAGTTTTCGACTATAATCTCTTCAAATATTTTCTGAGTCCCTTTCTTTTTCTCGTCTTCTTCTGGGACCCCTATAATTCGAATGTTGATGCCTTTAATGTTGTCCCAGAGGTCTCTGAGACTGTCTTCAATTCTTTTTATTCTTTTTTCTTTATTCAGCTCTGTGGTGGTTATTTCCACTACTTTATCTTCCAGGTCACTTATCTGTTCCTCTGCCTCAGTTATTCTGCTATTGATTCCTTCTAGAGAATTTTTAATTTCATTTATTGTGTTATTTATCATTGTTTGTTTGCTGTTTAGTTATTTTAGGTCTTTGTTAAACGGTTTTTTTTTTTTTGTATTTTCTCCATTCTCTTTCCAAGAGTTTGGATCATCTTTACTATCATTACTCTGAATTCTTTTTCAGGTAGACTGCCTATTTCCTCTTCATTTTTTTGGTCTGGTGGGTTTTTACCTTGCTCCTTCATCTGCTGTGTGTTTTTCTGTCTTCTCCTTTTGCTTAACTTCCTGAGTTTGAGGTCTTCTTTTCACAGGCTGCAGGTTCAGAGTTCCCATTGTTTTTGGTGCCTGCCCTAAGTTGGTAAGGTTGGTTCCATGGGTTGTGTAGGCTTCCTCATGGAGGGGACTAGTGTTCTGGTGGATGAGGCTGGATCTTGTCTTTCTGGTGGGCAGGTCCACGTGTGTTTTGGGGTGTCTGTGACCTTATTATGATTTTAGGCAGTCTCTCTGCTAATGGGTGGGGTTGTGTTCCTATCTTGCTAGTTGTTTGGTATAGGGTGTCCAGCACTGGAGCTTGCTGGTCATTGAGTGGAGCTGGGTCTTAGCATTGAGACGGAGGTCTCTGGGAGAGCTTTTGCCATTTGATATTATGTGGAGCTGGGAGGTCTCTCATGGACCAATGTCCTGAACTCGGCTCTCCCATGTCAGAGGCACAGTGCCAGCCACACAGCTCAGAAGCACCAAGACCCTGTCAGCCACATGGCCAGGCACGTGGGGAGTTTCTTGCCTTTTCGGAAGTCGGAGGTCTTCTGCCAGCATTCAGTATGTGTTCTGTAGGAGTTGTTCCACATGTAGATGTATTTCTGATGTATTTGTGGGGAGGAAGCTGATCTCCACATCTTACTCCTCTGCTATCTTGAACGTCTCCCCCCATTTTTCTAAATCTATGCTTCCATAAAGTATAAAGTTACATTTTCCAATATATTTTCCTTCAGATATTATTTCTCTGCAATAATTTACACATAAAATAAATGACTCAATGGTCAAATTTATGTGAGACTCTTTGTATTCTATGGCCTCTTCTTAGAGTTTCTCAATGTCGATTACTTTATCGAAGGTTCTTTGAAGTTCTATATATCAGGATAATTAGAAAGCTCTCAGAAATGTGTTTCTTATTATTTACTTGTTAAAAAAATGTTTATTTAGTGTTTCAGTGTGCTATTTGCTCCAATCACTGCCCTTGTGAAGTTCATGGTGTAGCTAGAGAGACAGAAATAATCCAATAATGACATAAACAAAGGTGACATAGCAACATGATGAGGTCAAGAGGAAGCAGAGTGGGGGGCTCTGGGAGCTTCTTCAGGGTGTCTGAACTGGTGAGGAGAAAGGAGGGAGCACTTCACCTGGGAAGAACAGGATGTGCAAAGACTCTTTGGGAGACAGAAGCATGGAGACCAGGAAAGCTAAAAGAAGGCCACTCTGGGTGGGGAGCCGCAAGCGTGAAAACATACTCTGAGATGGAGGTGGAGAGGGTCTTCAGGCAATTTTAAGGAGTTTTAAGCACAGAATTCGAGGAGCAATGGGAAACCATTGGGAGAATTTAAATCTGAGGCTGGTGTAATAACATCTGCATTTTTACAGGATTACTTTTTTCAATTTTCAATGGAAAATGAATTGATAACAGAAAAAGGGAGAGACAGAAAAAGGGAAGTTAATGGACAGTTGGACAAAAGAAAATTAGATAAGATTGATATGGAACTATATGAATAATGCCAGGAACTTTCAATATGTTCAGGGAAAAGAGATTCACTTACAAGTAGGTCTGTAGCTTGAAGCCAGTGACACAGAGAAAGCAGAACGTCTCTGTATCTATTTTGCCCCTGTCTTCTCTGTCAAGGAGAATAATTCTCAAACTGAAAAGGGTAAAAATAAATGTTGCTTCAAGGTAGCAGGAACCAAGCCTGGTAAAAGGATTGATACAGAGCACCTGGCAACTCTGAAGAGTTTTGACTTCTGGTTTGTATATCACTGGTTGTCAGGAGGGCTTAACGGGAAGAGACGCACGGTGTCTGGTCCTGCCCTTGAGGAGACCCGGAAAGTGAAGGGGGCTGGAAACCAGAGGATGGGCAAATATTCTAGCTTTCAAAGAGAGTAAGGATGTAGGCAGAATGTATTAAACAAATGTTGGTAAACTTGATTTCAATCCCGAGCAAATTCTATGATGCATTTTTGAAGGGTCTGTACATACACAGAAGATTTCATCGTGAGGAGCCATAGGAAGTTCACGAAGAACAAATGGTGTCAGGTTAAGTTCAGTTCTTTGTTAAGGGGATTATTGAACTGCAAGATCAAGGGGATTCAGGAGCGCATATGGAATCCTTGTCAGGAAACCATTTACGAGCGCTTTGTGATGTCTGGGAGTCAAATGGAGAGAGCGATCACAGCGTCTCCCGGGGAAGGTCACTCCATCAGCGGCTTGTTGAACAACAGAATCTGTGACAGTGGCGAGTGAGTGTCTGCAGTTCCTGGTTTCCTCCTCTTCCTTGAATTGATCACCCTCTACATTGTCTCACACACCTGGAGAAGGTGTGGCCCAGCCTCTGTCCAGTGGGGAGGCCATGTGACAAAGTTATGGTTAACGGGATGCAGATGGAGGTAATGTGACACCCTTGGAAAGCAGAGTGTTTGCGTGAACCTCCTGAGTCCCTCTTCCCGCTGCTGGACCATGTTCACAGGTGAACGGCCAGAAGGAGGTGGCTACTCTCTGGACGCTCTCACAGAGCAGAGCTGCCCCTGCCACTGGGATTACCTGCTTCATCTCTGAGCTCTTCCTCTAAAAAGAGAAAAGCCACATTGTTAAAACAGCTTAGCTCATACCCTTTCTAAATCGTGTGCCTTAGAAACTGTCAGAAATCAGGCTTATTATAAATAAGCAAAGTAATACAAATGTATTAAATGAACATGTATGCAAAATATATTGATATTTACCTTTGGAGAGCTATCTGGTATTGATATAAGACCAGAAGGCCTTGCCTTGTTCATACCTTTTGTAATGACTTGACGTAGAAGTTGCATCACTAAAGCAATGCACAATGGATCACAGAATTAGAATACAAAAACAGTTTAACAATTTGGAGGAGTAAGTGTGATTAGATTTATTCACTTTAACAGTAACATAGAGTCCTGCTTGTTGATGCTAATAAGGTACCTCAGAAGCAAAGAAGGAAGAAATGCTTTTTGACAGCAGACGTTTCAACAGCAGCAGCACAAATCCTCAGTACCGATCACAAGCTAAACGTGGCATCAGGGGAAAAAATAGTATTTACTCTTCATTAATAGAAGAATCCCACCTAGAACAATTGATGAGATGTTTTTCAATTTGCACTGGGCTTTACGTTGCAGGAAAGGTGAGAATACGGAATACCCAACACAAAAAAAAGGCCCTTGGTATATTGTTGTTCTAGGAGCGTGGGCTGCAAGGCCTCACAGGTGGGCATCTGCCATTCTTCAGCTGAGGAAACAGCAGGAGCCTCCCTTGGTGCTGAGGTTTGGGGGTGATGATTCCATCAGAGACTGGGATGCGCAAGTTCGAATTTACGTCTAATTGCCAAGAGCAGAGCAGGAAGGAGCAAGTAACACTTGAAGTTGTTACCCCAACCAGGCAAATGTCAAGGAAAAGCTTAAACCAGTCTCGGCCCAATAGGATAATAAGCTGCACAGACATGTTCTTTTGCTGCCTAAGAAACGATTCCAAACTTAGTGGTTTAAAACAACCACCATTTTATTACATCTCATGGCTGAGGGCATCGTGGCATTTAGCTGGTGGCTGCGATAGTCCAGAGGGTCCAAGACAGCTGTGCTCCGGGGCAGGCAGCTTGGTGAAGTCGGCTGGGAGGCTGGGCTCTGGGTCCCTCGTCATGCCCTCCCGGGGCCTCTGCACCTGGTCTCTCCCACAAGGTGGTCCGATTTCTCCCATTGTTGCTCAGGACCCCAGCCTCCCAAGGCTGGAGCTGCCATACTTTTCAGGGCAGGTCCAGAACGGGCATCACTTCTGACTCCTCTGTCAAAGCATAAACAAGGGAGCCCGGATTCAAGGGAAAGAAATCGACCCAACTTCCGAATGAGAGGAGAGCATCTTGAATTCACCAAAGAGGTCAAGGAGAATGAACTCCAGGAAAAAGATAATAGATTTGAGAGGTTAAAGAATCTAGGGACTATGGAGAGACTAGTTTCAGGAGAGGGTGAATTGAAAGTAAGATTTCAATGTATTCTTACAGAAGCAGAGCTAGTGAAAATAGACTCCTCCTTTGGGGAGAAAAATTATGCCAAATTTTGTGTTCTTTGGGAATTGTTAGAAATTGGGGAGGTAAACATTTGTTCACCTAGGAGGGGGGCTTTGGATTAAAATATTCTTATATTGAAGACACCGAGTTACAGTTTTAAGAGTGCAAGATATACAGGCAAACCTCAGAGATATTTTGGGTTCAGTTCTAGGACCCCAAAATAAAGTGACTATTGCAATAAAGTGAGTCATACAAATTTTTTAGTTTCCCAGTGTATATAAATGTTTATACTATACTGTAGTCTATTAAGTGTGCATTAGCATTATGTCTGCAAAAACAAAGTACATACCTTAATTAAAAAGTACTTTACTGCTAAAAAGGGCTGACCATCATCTGAGCCTTCAGCAAGTTGTAATCTTTTTGCAATACTGATATCAAAGGTCACTAATCACAGATCACTGTAACACACATAATAATAATGAAAAAGTTTGAAATACTGGAAGAATTACCAAAATGTGACACAGAGACAGGAAGTGAGTAAATGTTGGAAAAATGACATCAGTAGACTTGCTCGATGCAGGGTTGCCATAAACCTTCAACTTGTGAAAAATGCAGTGTCTTCAAAGTGCAATAAAACAGATCACTATAGAAACGAGGTCTGCCAGTCTTGCCAGAGACCAAAGCTTAGCACAGAACTGTTGGCAGCGAGATTACCATGTAACCCTTACTCTGATTCAGACAATAAATGATTAAGTTATGTTTTTAATTTTTTATGTAAATTTGAAACATGTATCAAAACATAGTAACATAATACAGAAAGCAATTAGTTTGGTCCTTTACGTTTTAGTAAAACACAATGACTAATCCACATAGCTTAGATAGAACTGCTTAGATTACAGACGGAAAATATATGGCTTATCTATGATTTCAGGTGGAAATATGTTATTTAACTGTCAGGATTTTGAGGTATAATAATCTTATTTGTTTAACTATAATCTTGAAGAATGCTTTCTCTCTGCAGAAGCCTGTTAGAGAAATTCTCTCTGTCTAATATTGATTATTTCTGTACATACACTTGTATTCAATAAATAGAGACTTTATTTTAAAGGCAACACATATTTCAAGTTACTGAGCCTTTGTCTTGAACCCAGCACTTAGAAGTAGGAAACCTCAGAATACAGCCATGGGGATTGTGATGGCTGACCAATGAGTCAATTTAGTCTTTCCCTGATAGAAAGTTGATGTGCAACAGAGAAATGTCTTGTAGCTGGACAAAATATGATTTGCACAAAGATTTGTATGACATTTCTTCTTTTATGTAATCACTGATAAACCTGGCAGCTCTCCAAAGCAGTTGAAAGTAAGTCTAATAGAACATTGACTTTCTTCATTATTTAAAAAAATTCAGCCAAAGTAGATTTTGTTGATTATTGGGGGTAATGGAGAAGCTACTAAGGTTGCTATGATGTAGCTGTTGCTGTTCCCATTGTACAGTTGGGCAAAGACTCAGCTGAAGACACATTTGCCCAAAGTCTGTTATTTCAGAAGCGTCAGAGTTGGCATTTAAATCTGATGTGTTTGACATGTTAATCTAAAGTCTTCCCTTTACTCAAGGGGTATCTTTTGGGGAGGAGAACTTGAGTTTCATTGCTATAGATTTTTTCCACACTGTGTAATAATTGCTTGCCTTCAGTGATGACCTTGCTTTCTCTCAGATATCCGGGCACAAAAGATGTAAAGGAAACGTGCCACATTGGTTACGTTCATATCGTCCAACCTGGAGAAACCCAAACCGATGAGAGTTAGTGACGCAAAGAGAAATTGAATCTTTGTTGCTTTCTGAATCCTAAAAATGGGAACTCGGTAATATAAAAGTTGAAAAGTCCTTTTCTGTCTGTTGTAAAACTGCTTTCTGTTTATGTGAGTTGTCATATGTAACATGTTTCCTTGGTTGCAGAATCAGTAATACTATGGAAGTGCAGTTTTGACCTCAGCTGAGATGGTGGAAGGTAGATGTCTAGGGCAAGAAGAGGAGCTGGGGCTCACAGAGGAGAAGGGAATCTGTCTGTGGCATTCCTGTGTTGTGAGATGAACTCAATGCATGGTTCTGATTTCATGGTTGGTTTATAAGTAGTCCTGGGAATAATGTCGTGTACTAAGTAGTCAGTAAACATTTGTGGAGTTGACCTGTATGGAAAATATTGCTAATCAACGTAACTTGGGTGGTCTCATTGGCTACTGCTCAATTCATTCTATATCATAGACAGTGACGACAGAAAATACTTGTCTCGTTACTAATTGCTTACAAAAGCTACACCATTTGATTTTGAAATAATAGCTACTAACATCTGTGAAATATTTTAATCACAGGAAGTGCTTGTATGTATATTATATCATGTAAAATAAATGGACTCCACTGAAGAGCACATTATTTAATAAGGTAAAACCTTGAAGTAGCACTTTTGAGCCAACACACACACACACACACACACACACACATAATTGTGCCTCTCCTTTGAGCTCTATAGCTCAGAGTAACTTGTGGCAGACTATCCCACTGAAAACAACTGGAAACTCCAGAAAAAAAATTCAAATAAAACAAAACATGAAGAACATCTGTCTGCAGTCATCAGAGGGCTCCAGGGCTGTTAGAAATGATGGGACCAGACCCTGAATAGAAGGGAAAGACATCACGTGAACTTTACTTTCTACGTGCCGCCTCCCCCCTCCCCCGGATCTGCCCAACCATGGTGCTAAGGAAGATTCTGGGGTGCCAAAACGAGAATGCGAACAGGCACAAAAGCCGGTGGAGTTTTAAGAAAACTGGAGGGCATTGGCCCATCAGTTCTTGAGAGCTAAAATCCCGAAAAGAAGAATTAAGTGACTGTGTTTGTAGAAAGCCCTAGGGAATCTACCAAAACACTATAAAAGTAATGAGTTTAGCAAGGTTGCGAAATAAAAAGGCCAGTATGCAGCAATCAGTTGCATTTCTATAAATCATCAAAGACCATTGGATATTAAACTAAAAACTAAATCATTTAGAAATAAGTAAAAGACTTGAAGAGAGTTTTCAAGGAACAGGATGTACAGATCCAAATAAGCACATGCAAAGATGTTCTGTGTCTTTAGCCAGCAGGGAAACACAGGTTAAAACCACAGTTCATACAGGTATCAAAATATACCTACCAAAATGGCTAATATAAAAAATAATGATAACACCAGCAAGGGACGGTTGAAGATGCAGAACACCAGAATCGCTTATAAATTGCTGGTGGGAACGTCAAATGATACAGCCATTCTCGAATAGAGTTCAGCAGTTTCTTATAAAATTGACCATGCAACCAGCATATGACCCAGCTGTTGTACTCGTTAACGTTTATCCCACAAAAGTGCAAGCTTATGTTCACATAGGAAAGTTCATAGTAGTTTTATTTGTACTAGCCCAAAACTGGAAGCAGCTCTGACATTCTTTAACAGGTGAGTGATTAAGCCAACCATTTACATCAATACCATGGGATTCTGCTCTCAATGAGAGGAACCAACTGTTAATACAGGCAGAGACTTGGATGAATCTCCAGAGTGAAAAAGAAGTCAACCCTGAAGGTTAGATACTGTGTAATTCTATTTACATAACATTTTTGTTACAACAGAGTTTTAGAAGTGGAAGACAAGTTGCCAAGATTTAGGGATAGGAAGTCGCGGGTGGGAAGAAGTTAGCTGGACGTGGTTATGAACGGGCAGGAAGAGGATGTTGGAACTGTTCAGTGTCTTGACTGGGATGGCATGTAGATGAAATACGCAACTACATACACACGCACAAGTGGGCACAAGTAAAACTGGGAAATTTGAGAAAGATCAGTGGGTTATCAGGGTCAGTATCCTGGTTATGATATTATGCTATGGTTTTGCAAAATGTTATCACTGGGAGAAAATGGACAAAGTATACAAAGGATCTCTTTGTATTATTTCTTAAAATTGCAAGTGAATCCACAATTATCTGAAAAAAAGTCAGTTAAAAAAGGATTAACCAAGATAAACAAAGGTATAATAGAAACAAAAAAAGATGTTTGTCGTACAGAAATCACAATGGGTGTCTCAAATAACAAGTTGGCAGCATTAAGACATCAAAATAGTGAAGTAATAAAAGTATAAAAACTCTATGAAAACACTGAAAGATGGGATAAAAAGATGGGGATAATATGTCATGATGTGATGTGTGTGTGACATAATATAAAAGAGAGCATAGAAGTGATAATCAACACCATAAGGAAAAAGAAACCTTTCCTATTAAAAAAGTAGACCTCCAATAAAAATTGAGAGAACTTATTGTTTTCAGTGGGAAGCTGATAAAATGATAGCCACAGATAGATATAACCTTTCTGGGATTTTTAATGTTCATAGAAAAGTATCACATAAGGGTCTGAAGAGAAAAAGCCAATTTTTCTATGAATAATAAGCAACAGTCTTCTGTTTTGCAAGAAAAATATCAACAACAGAAACACAAGAAACAGTAGAGAAACTTCTACAAAGGTATGAAAAAAATTGGAGAAAATTCTATAATTTTATATTTAGCCAAGTGGTGTTACTATATGAATTATTCAATGAAATATTTCAGAAAAATTGCAATAACTAAAAATATAAAAACCCTATGGAGAGGACTTATTATGAGCACTATAAAATTTTTTAAATTTCAAAATAATTAAATATAGTTAATATTATGTTTGCCACTCTTTTATTGAACGTTATTACCTATATTGTCTTTTTAAAAAGGAAAGAGGTAAGATTTAGAAACCAGCTAAAATTAACAAAGGAGGAGGGGAAAAAGTAAAAGTGCCTAATTCATTTTACTAAAATGGATACAAATATTGTTTTATTATGGCATGTTTGCCTTGTATTGACTCCTGTAATTCGCCAAATATTGGTTTAGTGTATGAGTGAGATTATGCAGTATTTGTCTTTCTCTGTCTGACTTATCTCACTTGGCATAATGCCCTCAAGTTCCATCCATTGGCTGCAAACGGCAGGATTTCCTTCTTTCTCAGTGCTGAATAATATTCCATTCCATATATATAAAAACACATGTTTATCCATTCACCCCTTGATGGGCATTTAGATTGTTTCCATGTCTTGGCTATCATTAGTAATGCTGCAATAAACCTAGGGATGAAGATATGTCTTTGTGATAGTGATTCTATTTTCTTTCAGTATACATCTACAAATGAAATTGTTGGATCATATGGTAGTTCTATTTTTACTTTTTTGAGGAAACTCCGTACTGTTTTCCATAGTGGCTGCACCAATTTACATTCCCATCAACAGTGCACAGGGGTTCCCTTTTCTTCACATCCTCGCCAACACTTGGTGTGGTTTATCCTTTTGATAATAGCCGTTCTAACTTGTGTGAGATGCTATCTCATTGTGATTTTCATTTTCATTTCCTTGATGATTAGCGGTGTGGAACATCTTTTTATGTATCTGTTGACCATCTGTATGTCTTTGAAAAGATATGTATATTCAGTTCTTCTGTTTATTTTTTAATCAGGTAGTTTGTTTTTATTGAGCTGTATTTGTTTCTTATATATTTGGGGTATTAACCCCTTATCCGATATCTTCTCTCATTGCATAGGTTGCCTTTTCATTTTGTTGATTGTTTCTTTTGCCGTGCAGAAGCTTTTTAGTTTGAAGTAGTCCCGTTATTTATTTTTGCTTTTGTTACTTGTGATTTTAGTGTCAGATTCAAAATATAATTGCCAGGACCAATATCAAGGAGCTTTCCCCCCCCTTTTTTTTTTTTTTTTGGAGTTTCATTGTTTCAGGTCTTATATTTAAATCTTCATTCCAAGTTAATTTTTGTGAGTGATGTAAGATAAGCATCCAACTTCATTCTTCTGCATGTGAGTATCCAGTTTTCCCAGCACCATTTATTAAGGAGAATATCCTTTCCCCATTGTGTATTCTTGACTCCCTTGTCAAGTATTTGTTGACTCTATATGCAAGGGTTCATTTCTGGGCTCTCAATACTGTTTCATTGGTCTATGTGTCTATTTTTGTATTTCTGTAAATATATGTTTTTTCTATTTCTGTAAAAAAATACTATTGGAATTTTGATAGGGGTAACAGAAATACAGGTGGCTTTGAGAAGGACTGGTCTTAAATCTTTTAAAATATTGAGCAGAATTCATCTGTGAAACTGGGCTTTTTGTTTGTCGAGAGATTTCTGATTACAGATTCAGTCTCCCTAATCATCACTGGTTTGTTCAGTTTACTATTTCTTCATGATTTAGTCTTGGTATATTGTTTATTCCTAGGAATTCTTCTTGGTTACCCAATTTGTTGGTGTATAATTGCTCATAGTAGACTCATACGATCTTTTGTATTTCTGTGGTATCAGTTGTAATGTCTCCTTTTAAATTTCTGATTTTGAGTCTTCCCTATTTTCTTCCTTAGTCTAACTAAGGAAACTAAGGCTTGTCAATTTTGTTTATCTTTTCAAAAAACTAGCGCTTAGTTACATTAACCTTTCCTATTGTTTTTATGGTATCTATTTCATTTATTTCTGCTCTGATATTTGTTATTTCCTTCCTTCTGCCAGTTTTTTTTGTTGTTGTTGTTGTTTTGTTTTGTTTTTTTGTGGTACGCGGGCCTCTCACTGTTGTGGCCTCTCCCGTTGCGGAGCACAGGCTCCGGACGCGCAGGCCCAGCGGCCATGGCTCACGGGCCCAGCTGCTCTGTGGCATGTGGGATCTTCCTGGACCGGGGCACGAACCCGCGTCCCCTGAATCGGCAGGCGGACTCCCAACCACTGCACCACCAGGGAAGCCCCTTCTGCCAGTTTTGAGCTGACTCTATTCTTCTTTTTCTAGTTCCTTGAGGTATAAAGTTAGGTTGTTTGAGATCTTTCTCTTTTCTTAATGGGAGTGTTTTTCACTATAAAATTCCCTCTTACAACTGCTTTTGCTGTACCCTGTACGTTTTGGTATGTTGGTTTTCTATTTCCATTTGTTTCAAGATATTTTTGGACTTCTTTTCAGTTTTTCTTTCAACCATTGGCTGTTCAGGAGTGCGTTGTATAATTTAATATGTATCCGATTTCTTGCAAAAGTTTTCTAAGCCTAAAGCAATAGAATTAACAGGAAAACTTACAGATTTGACTAGATAAAGATGTAGAAAACATATGTCTGTACTTAAAAATCTAACATTGAATGAAACAACTCAGAATATTTAAGAACAGTGAAGGAGAAATATTTATGCTATGTAACAAAATCATGTAATCAATTAGAAAAACCATTAAAAGCCTAGTAGATAAGTGGATAAAAGACACAAACAAATATTTTCCACAAACTTCAAACAAACATATGGAAAAAGTTCAATTACAATAATAATCTAACATAAAATTTGATAAATATTTCCAAAAATAATAACACAACGCTAGTGAATATCTCATAAACCATTGCCAAACATTTCTGAACCGAGAAAAAGATGTTTTGGTTCCGTCTGATGGCAATTTGCTGATGTAGATCGGTATCCTTTGACTGAATATTTTTACTTTGGAAATAAATCCTAAGTCAATCACCCCAAAATATAGAAAAAGTGTTACGTAGAATGATCATAATAACAAAAACGTTGAAAACTATGTAAGTGGCTAAAAGTATTGGAGAATAGGAAACCAACCCCAGCACAGGATGGAATGTTATGCTGTCACTACTCGTGATACTTATGAGGCATCTTAAATAAAATGATAACGTTCCTGTAACCCAAAGTCTAAATGTTGTGTAGGCGGATGATGGGTGCTCTGCCCTTTCTTTTTCTCCTCGTCTGTTTTTCCTTATTTTCTACAATAATCACATGTGAATTCTAGAACAAGAAGAACATGGTTAAATTTTAGGTAAAAGCAAGAGAATGCCCTGCATGGGTGTGTGTGTGTGTGTGTGTGTGTGTGTGTGTGTTGGTGGGTGTTCTCGAGGTCAGGCAGGTCTGGAGGTGGAAGGCGTGTGCCTGCTGTAAGGGCATGTGTGCATCCCCACTTTCAGGGGTCCAGCCAGTGGATGTGCCAAAACCAGTGCTGATGGCTGGTGAGTTTATGGGAACTAAATGCTTGGGATTATGTCATCAAATGACAGCCATCAAGGCATCGTTTGAGAGCTGCACTAAAAATAGCACACTGGGTCCCTGCTCATCCACACGGGCGCTTTGGGGTTTTCTGTCGTGTGCGTAGCCGTGTGGGATGCCCGTGTCTGCCTGTGGAGGCCGATGTGGAAGCCATTCTTTCTAATAAACCTTTGATCTGTTGAATGGTGACTACAAAGCCCAGAGCCAAGGTAGCGGCGCAGGGAGAGTTTCACAACATGTGAGCAAGAAAGGATAGGTCCCAGGGGCTGCCTTGCTGAGCCTGTAACAGCTAATTGGGCCTGTTAGGGTCAGCAATTAGCTTTGAGCTATTCAGAACTTCTGACAGGGCCACCTTTATCCGTAAACCAGCTCTCAATCGAACAATAACGTCTCAGCCCATCAGGAGACACTCAGCAGCACAAAGCCGGACGGGCATCTCTGGGTAGACAGAGCTTTCCTTGGCTGTGGAATTATTATATCATTCCCTGCGGTCCAATTCAGGGATTGCCGGGGCTACCTGAGGATAATGTGAGGCAATTCCTTAATGCGAGAAGCATCATTTTCTTTAGTCTCAATTTTTAATTTTTTTTTAAACTAAAAATTACATATTGGAGCAGTCCTAGGGTTATGTTTTCTTTTTCAGCAGCGAAAACATATATAAAGTATTTTGCTTAAAAGATGATCTACTAGTGTTTTAAAGGTTAAGAAGTGTGACATTTGAAAAATGAAACTGTAGAAAACTCATCTCTGAGCAGTCTAAAATGTTTACTCCTGCTTTAGGTAGTTAAGAAGGGAACTTAGGCATCTTTGCCTCATACCCTTAAGCCCTTTTCAGTTCCTGTCGCTTGCACTTACTGCCTGAGAAAGAAAACCCATTGCTGTCCTTTACAAAGTAACCTTTTTATTCCCATAAAGAAACAGCCCATCTACAGTGTTACCTTCTTATCTACAGTGTTACCTTCTTACACTCCAAGGTCCAGGGATGGGTTTATTTTGTATTTTTTGGCTGGGGT
Source organism: Grampus griseus (assembly GCF_964374135.1). Lineage (NCBI taxonomy): Eukaryota > Metazoa > Chordata > Mammalia > Artiodactyla > Delphinidae > Grampus > Grampus griseus. The sequence goes on along the minus strand of NC_139006.1, from coordinate 85,893,838 downwards.
GAGAAAGGAGGCTTGCTCTCCCCGAGGAGGCTGGTTCCCTAGAGCATAGGGTGCATGGGGGGGAAAGCACGGCAGCCCTGCAGTTTCCTGACCACCTCTGCCCAGGGCCCCTCAGGTCAGCCTCGCTCCATCCTTCTCAGGAAGGCACTAAACCACAGGGCACAGGGAGCGGCCACTCTGCAGGTCTGCAGTGACAGCTCTGTAATTTCAGCATTATTTGAGTACCATGTAAGTGCCTTGGATATCTCTGCGCCTTCATTTTACATCTGCTGTTTAGGTAATTGATTTGTACTTGTCTCTGCTAGATTTCAGTAATTTGCCTCCTTTTCTTCTTTTCCATTTTTTTTTCCTGTTGCTCCGTCCCTCTTCTCCATCCTCACTGGAAAACCTAAAAAGCATTCCCATAATGATTTCTGGTTTCTGAAGCCTCTTCTTCTGAGGAAGCCCTGTCTTGCACCAGAGGGTCAGATTGATGGGGTCTGCCTAGATCTGCTAGTTAAGTTGTTCAGCATGGCAACTATTATAGGAACCAGGGCGGCCTTGGTTAACTTTGTCCATGCCCCGCTGGAGTTTGGTACCCGGAGCTGATTGATTAGGTATCTGCAGATGCTCGTTATCTCCTGTGACGGCTCAGAGGTGTGTCCTTAGGTGAAACCTTGTGCAGGTGGGGAAGGAAGGTGGCGGTGGAGAGCAGATTTCATGGGTGAATTTACTTGCAAAAAAAAAAAATAAATTCTTCCATGTGTCTGGGCCACCAATTTTTCACCAAGAAACTAGCATATCATACCCTGCTAAAAGTTTACAGTTCCTTGTTTTTCTTTTTGGCCAGTACGTTTCTGTACCACTGAGCTGGCAGCTGAGTTTTGTCCCACGCACACATGCAGTGTCAGCTGCGGGCCAGCCTGGCAAGCAGCAAGAGGGCAGAGGGAAGAGTCAGAGGAAAGAGGAAGCGTTTTATGACTGTGACCGGCCCGTCTGCACCTGCACGTCGTGTGTCAGCAACCCCCAGCCTGCAGATCTCGGTGGATGTAACTTTCCCCTCATGACACGTCAGAGGCCTCGCGCCCAACTCGGGGGGGATGCCGATGCCAGGTGCATCTGTAAGTCTCACGGCTGACAGGTGATCAGGCAGCCTTTCTAGAAGGAGCGGGGAGCAGGCCTTTTCTGAGAGCTGAGCCTCCAATAACACCAGGAAAGGGGGCAGCACTGTAGACAGCCGGGCCCACCAAGAGTTATTTCTAAAATCTGGATTAGATGATGCTGCGAAGTCAGGTACAAACTGACGAGGACTCTTTCCCATCACCTGTGCTCCCTTGTTTATGTTACCTTTCAGACACCAGGGAGGTTCTCTGCTGGCACCTGTGTGATAGCTCTGAAGATGCAGGGCTGCCAAACATCACCTGCGCCATTTCTAAAGGGCACAGAGGGTGAAGGAAAGGAACAGGAAGGAAAGGATAAGGCACACAGAGAAGGGACCCTAGGGAGCAAAGCCCTGGCACTCAGCAAGCTTAGTCTGAAAAAATACAATTACCGGGACCAGCAAATTCTGTTTGTTTTGTCCTCACAATTTTAAAATAAAACATAGAAGACACGGGGATGAACTGGGAGGTTAGGTTTGACATAAATACACTACCATGTGTAAAATAGAGAGCTAGTGGGAACCTGCTGTACAGCACAGGGAGCTCGGCTCGGTGCTCTGTGATGGGCTAGTTGGGTGGGATGTGGGGTGGGAGGGGGGATGTGTGTATGTGTGTGGCTGATTCACTCCGCTGTGGGGCAGAAACTAACACAACATTGTAAAGCAATTATACTCCAATTTTAAAAAAAGATCTATAAAAAAACATGGAAGACACTGGTCTCTATGGGAGAATTAATTACTGTTTCTCTATTTCCCTTTATTTCCTATTTTTAATAAAACCTTGCAATAAATATGGGATGCTTAAAGGAAGGAAGATATTGTTCAGCCTATATTTATGGAATGAAAATGTTTGAAAACACACAGCATTTTTATTAATAAAATCGATCAAAATATCAGTTTCCACACCTAACAGAGATGATGTTTAAATGTCCAGTGCACACGGGGAGGATGGAGAACCCAGGTGGCACAGAGCGTCGGGGGAATCTGGGGGCGTCTGGTACGAAGGGGTGATGAGGGTGTGAGAGCTCTTTCCTCCTGGGACCCAGGACGGCAGGCAGGGTGGGACTGGATGGGTGGACGTGCCACTGGCATTGTGTGGAGAAAATGAGCATTTCACTTCCCAGCAGTTCATTGCGGCTTCTTGTTGCCACTGCCTGTGCCTGGTGACCTCACAGCTCCACGAGGTCACTCTCTCCAGGTCCTGCTTCTGCTCTGTCTCCTGGGTGGGCACCCAGGAAGATCAGAGTCTCTTCCAGCACAATTAGTCAGTAAGAGAAAGTACATCCCCTCTGACACACAGCTATTGCCAAAGGTGACAGCAATATTCAGGGCACACTCAGGACATTTGCTCTTTGAAGCTCATCATGCTGGGACTTTTCTTTATCAATACAGTAATTCTTACCCTTGTCTACTAGTGAAATTCTTTTGTCCCCTGTTATATTTAAGATGAAAACTTTGTATAATATGTGTATATGTGTACACACACTTATTTCATTTTGAACAAAAGCTATCCTTCGAAAATTTTCAACACAGGATGTGTTGTAAAAATGCCGATTTGAGAAAATATTCAATTTGGTAATCATTATTTTTTCAATTTTTATATTTTTAATTTCCCGGGCCCTTTGATTTGTCAGATATTTTACATATAAAAAGATAATTTGTCAAAAGCTTTGCAACATTTTTGTATTTGTCATTTATATCAATTTTTTAAAATTAAGACTTTTTTTAGAGCAGTTTTTTTTTTTTTTTTTTTTGCAGTATGCGGGCCTCTCACTGTTGTGGCCTCTCCCACTGCGGAGCACAGGCTCCGGACGTGCAGGCTCAGCGGCCATGGCTCACGGGCCCAGCCGCCCCGCGGCACGTGGGATCCTCCCGGACCGGGGCACGAACCCGTGTCCCCTGCACCGGCAGGCGGACTCTCAACCACTGCGCCACCAGGGAAGCCCTAGAGCAGTTTTAAATTCACAACAAAATCGAAGTGAAGTAACAGAGATTTCCCATGTGCCTCTTGCCCCTCCACTATCAACATCCTCCACCAGAGAAGTACATGTCATAACTGATGGACCTACATTGACACACCATGATCACCAAAGTTTGTAGATTACATTAGGCTTCACTCTTGGTGTTACATGTTCCATGGGTTTGGACAAATGAATAATGCTATGTATTCACCATCATAATGTCATGCAGAGTATTTTCACTGCCCTAAAGATCCTCTGTGCTTCTTTTAATCATCCTTCCTTCCCTCCACCCCTGGAAATGACTGATCTTGTTTCCATATTTTTGCCTTTTCCAGAATGTCATATATTTGGAATCATACAGTGTGTGGCCTTTTCAGGTTGACTCCTTTCACTCAGTAATATGTATTCAAGGTTCCTCTATGTCTTTTCATCATTTGATAGCTCCTTTCTTTTTAGGGCTGAGTAGTATTCCATTGTCTGGATGGACCACAGTTTATTTATCCATTCACCTGCTGAAGAACATCCTGGTTGCTTCCAAATTTTTGCAATTATGAATAAAGCTGCTATAAACATCCGTGTGCAGGGTTTTGTGTGGTCATAAGTTTTTAACCCTTTTGGGTAATTGCTAAGGAGTGTGACTGCTGCATCATATGTTAAGAGTATGTTTAGTTTTGTAAGAAGCCACGAAAAAAGACAAACTGTCTTCCAGATTTGGCTGCACCACTTTGCATTCCCACCAGTGATGAATGAGAGTTCCTATTGTTCCACTTCATTGACAGTATTTGGTGTTGTCAGAGCTCCAGATTTTGGCCATTCTAATAGGTGAGTGATGGCATCTCATTGTTGATTTAATTTGTATTTCCCTGATGATATATGGTGTGGAACATCTTTTCATATGCTTATTTGCCATCTGTACATCTTCCTGGTGAGATGTCTCTTAACATATTTGACTCAGATTTTAATCAGGTTGTTGTTTTTCCTTATTGTTGAGTTTTAAGAGTTCTTTGTATATTTGTATATCAGTCCTTTATCAGATGTGTCTTTTGTGAACATTTACTCCAATCTGGGGCTTGTCTTCTCATTCTCTTGACAGTGTCCTTCTCAGAGCAGAGCATTTAATTTTAATGACGTCCAGCTTATCAATTATTTATTTCATGGATCATGCCTTTTGTGTTTTATCAAAAAAGTCATAGTCATACCCAAGGTCATCTAGGTTTTCTCCTATGTTGTCTTCTAGGAGTTTTATTGCTTTTGTCTTACATTTAGGTCTATGATCAATTCTGAGTTAATTTTATGAAGGTCTGTTTCTAGATTCATGATTTTACATGTGGATATTCCAGCACCATTTGTTGAAGAGACTATCTTTGTTGAATTGTGTTGCCTTTGCTCCTTGTGGGTCTATTTCTGGGCTTTCTATTCTGTTACACTGGTCTTGTCTACTCTTGTGCTAATGCCACACTGTTTTGATTACTGTGGCTTTATAGCAAGTCTTGAATTTGGGTAGTGTTGGTCCTCCAGCTTTGTTCTTCTCCATCAATATTGTGTTGGCTACTCTGGGTTTTTTGCACATAAATCGTAGGATCAGTTTGCCAAGATCCATAAAGTAACTTCCTGGGATTTTTGATTGGGATTGCATTCGAATCTATAGGTCAAATTGGGAAGTACTGACATCTTGACAAAACTGAGACTTCCTATCCATGACCATGGGATATCTCTCCATTTATTTAGTTTTTCTTTGGTAATTTTCATTAGCCTTTTGTAGTTTTTCATGTACAGATCTTCTATCTATTTCATTAGATTTATACCTAAGTATTTCATGTTTTGGGTGTTAATGTAAATGTTTTTAATTTTAAATTCCACTTGTTTATTGTTAGTATATAGGAAAGTAATTGACTTTTGTATATTAACGTTGTATCCTGAAACCTTGCTATATTAGTTCCAAGAGTTTCTTTTTGTTGATTATTTCAGATTTTCTACGTGGACAATCTTATCATCTGCAAAGACAGTTTTATTTCTTCCTTCCTTATTTGTATACCTTTTGTTTCTTTTTCTTATAGCATTAGCTAGAACTTCCAGTGCAATGTTGAAAAGGAGTACTGAGAGGGGATCTCCCTGTCTTGTACCTGATATTAGTGGGAAAGCTTTGAGTTTCTTACCATTAAGTATATTAGCTGTAGTTTTTTTGTTTTTTTTTTTTTTGTAGATAGTCTTTAACAAGTTGAGAAAATTCCTTTCTATTCCTAGTTTACTGAAAGTTTTAAAAAAATCTCTAAAATCTTTAAATCCTTTTTTTATGATCATGTGATTTTTCTTTTTAGTATGTTGACTGATGCATTATATTAATTTTTTATTAAGGTATCAGTGACATATAACATTATATTCATTTCAGGTGTACAACATAATGATTCAATATTTGTATATGTTGCAAAATGATCAGCACAATAAGTCTAGTTAACATCTGTCACCATACATAGTTACAATTTTTTTTCTTTTTCTTCTGATGATAACGTTTAAGATCTACTCTCTTTGGAACTTTCAAATATACAATACAGTGTTCCTAACTGTAGTCATCATGGTGTACATTACATACCCATGACTTATTTATGTTGTAACTGGAAATTTATACCTTTAGACCCCAAAAATGGGTGAAGGGCGTCAAAAGATATATTAATTTATTTATTTTAAATTAATTAATTTATTTTTGGCTGCATTGGGTCTTTGTTGCTGCATGTGGGCTTTCTCTAGTTGCGGTGAGCGGGGTCTACTCTTTGTTGCGGTGCACGGGCTTCTCATTGCAGTGGCTTCTCTTGTTGCGGAGCATGGGCTCTAAGCGTGTGGACTTCAGTAGTTGTGGCACACAGGCTCAGTCGTTGTGGCTCGTAGGCTCTAGAGCTCAGGCTCAGTAGTTGTGGCGCATGGGCTTAGTTGTTCTGTGGCATGTGGGATCTTCCCAACCAGGGCTGGAACCTGTGTCCCCTGCATTGGCAGGCAGATTCTTAACCACTGCACCAGCAGCGAAGCCCAAGATATATTAATTTAAACTTGAGAATTAAGCAAGTTCAATCACATCATTATTATTCAACATAGTACTGGAAGTTCTAGCCATTACAATAAAGAAACAAAAGGAAATAAAATTCATACATATAAGAAAAGAAGAAATAAATCTGTCCCTATTTGCAGATAACATGATGGTCTAGGTAGAAAATCTCAAGGAATTTAGAAACAAACAAACCAAAACATCCCACCGTACCCTGGTAGAACTAATAAGTGAGATCAGCAAGTTCACAGAACAAAAAATCAGTACACAAAAATTTCTATATGCAAACTGTGGAGATGTGGAAACCAAAATTGCAAGTACAATACCGTTTATAATTGCTCCAAAAAAACTAACTGCCCAAATGCTTAGATATAAATCTAATAATAGATAGAACTTGTATGCTGGAAACTAGGGAATGTTGATAAAAGAAATCAAAGATCTAAACCAATGGAAAGATCATGAATTGGAAAACTCAACATAGTAAATGTGTGTTCAGTCTAAACATATCTGTGCTAAACACGTACATATATCAGATTTTACTGACTTCTTGTTTTCCTTAAATATGAAACCACAAATGTCCTTATGATCATTAAGTTCCATACTTTTACTATAATGGTGGAGAAATGAAGCCCAAAAGATACGCGTGACAGCTTCTCCAGGGATTTTGTCACCAGGACTGGATGACGCGTCTCTTGATTCTCCATCAGCTTCCATGAAATCCTCACCAGCTTTCTAATTCCCTAGCATGGCAGTTATAAACTCCCTGGCCTGTACTCTTGTTTGATCCCCTCGTATACTTATACGTTTAATAATTTGTTGAATGGATACATGTCTCCTGGTCCTTATTCCTGTGTATGTGTGTTGGGGGAGCCATGATGCTCGAGAAACGGATGCCACTGGGCACAGGGCTGGTGCTCATGTAAACCTCTCCACCCTCTCTCCACGTCTACCAAAATGCGGCGTACGTCTTAAAAGATGTGTAGCCCCCCTTAGCAGCCCTAATGGAAACAACAGCTTTTTCCCTTCTCGTTTACCAAGTATTTACACTGTCCTTTGACCTGATATTATAAGGGCAACTGTTTTCCTGCTTTTACTTAGAAAAGGTGCCTTTTAGAGAGAGCATCCTTTCGTTGTCCCCTTCCCCCCAGAATCCATTCGTTGTTGCTTTCACTGTCTCACTAGAAAGTACTGCCCATCAGAGGGACTAAAAATATGCAACGTAAGACTGTGTCCCCCACACCCCAAATTAAGCCTTCCAGAAGGATATTAGCATGCCCCAGTTCCCTCTATCTAAATAAAATATAAAATGTAAGACTGTGTCCCCCACACCCCAAATCAAGCCTTCCAGAAGGATATTAACATGCCCCAGTTCCCTCTATCTGTTGAATTTTTCAGCAACTCAATCCCCCAAACCATTTTTATATTTGGTCACATATGAGCTGAACCAGGGTAATTGACACTAATGATTTTCAGCTCGTATTTATTTGTCTGTTGTTTCATTCTGACTCTACTCTTCCCTTTCCGTTTCTGTTTTTCTCCCATTTTGTGCTGAGTTCCACCGAGATCTATCTATCTTGGCTTCACAGAGTCCCAGGACTCAGAAGCTAATCATATCCCAGAGCACTGATGCTGGATGTCCTGTGGTGTTTGGAATTTACATGAGTTGTTTATTCGCACACTCTTGGTTAGGGATCATTTCACCGTGGATAGCATAGCCTGGCAAACACATACGCTCGCAGATACACACACCTTCGCAAACAGATATCCCCAGTTAAATATTCATGATCCCGAAGATTACCATAGGGCTTTTCATACAAAGAAATGACCAGCGTTGTCACTCAAGGCCTGTATTGCCTTCTGCAGAGGATGCTGAACAGTATATTATCACATCCACTGTGTGAGAGACAAGTTCCAGAAGAAACGGCTAATAACAATGAATTAATGCAGAGGGGGTTTGAGGGAGAGAAAAACAGGACAAAGGAGCTTCGAAAGGGGAGATAAATGTTACTGCACATTTTGATTTGGCCTCCCCCAAATTCAACCTGAATGCTGCATTACGTTCTTTCCCCCTCGGTGGTCCATTCCCGAGAGGATGGAGTTGACCTGTGGGAAGGTATTCAATGGCAATTATGCTGCATTACGTTCTTTCCCCCTCGGTGGTCCATTCCCGAGAGGATGGAGTTGACCTGTGGGAAGGTATTCAGTGGCAACTATTTCAGTTAAATCAAACAGAAACCGAGCTTGAAAAGGAAGTAAATTTCATCTTTCTACTTCTCTGTATTGTACTTCAAACATACGGCGTGTTCCTATCCTACTATTTAGTGATCTTTACAAAGAAAAACATGCGACCTTTGAATTCAACCCTTTCCTTCATTTCAACCCAGATAGGGATGTCCTCTTACAGGAATTAAATACAGTATGTCATGTGCCAATGCAAGGAATAGAAAATGTAGAATCCTCTTCGTGGCCAGCAGATGACAACTGGCCTAAGGAGAACAGATGATTGGAATGGAAGGAGTCACATTACAGTCCCTCGAAGACCACAGATTTCCGTACGCAGCCTTCTCCACCCTGTTCTCCACCACATCTGGGCTGAACTGGCAGCTGTAATTACTTTAATTGAAATTGCCGCTGTCTCATCAGACTGAATGCTCACCATCATATTAATAGAATTTAAACAAAAGGTCATACTTGGCTTGCAATAGAGTGGGGATAACTGTTGGCATGAATATTTTATGGAGAATAAGGGATACATTTACATAGAAATGCAGTATACATGTGTACTAGTTATTGTGGATATAGTGACTCATTACTCAATCAACAAACACAAAGTGCTCACCAGGTAATAGGTGCCTTACTGAACTCCAGGGAGCCAAAGGTAAATAAATGTCACCTCTGAGGAGTTCACAATTTAGTTTAACAGTGCAACGCTTTGGGAAAAAAATACGTCTATAGAAGTGGATACCAAAAATGCTAAGAGGGGAGACTAAAAGTATAAAAATATACCTCATAAGAATGAATAAAAAGTTGATATTTTAAAAAGATGGATTCACGGGGCAAATTTCTAAAGAAGGCAATAAAAGCAACATGCATCGATATCAGGAAAAATGTTGCTTGTTTATTTGTACAATAGAATGTCAAGAGTTTAGTATGAGAGAGTTTAGAAACCTTCTTCACTGTCTGAATTCCCTCGGAAGCAGAAAGGAAGACCTGGGATCTCACTGATGATGGCAGAGGATTAGGAGGGATGACCACTCAGAGTGGAAGTGGGAGGGCCGACCCCAGGGAACCAAAGATTCTTCAAGGGAAGCATCTAATCCCAAGGTCCCGTGTCTAGACATGGAGCTACAATCAGAATAACGAAGTACGGGGGCATAAGGATCTAGAACACAGCAGGTGCTTTTTATCAAAGATGTATGAATGGGCAGGAGTGTTAAGGGCAAAAAACTGGTTCAGACACGCACCCCAAAAATCTAAGAATTGGTGAAAGATGCATTTCAAGAGATGGTTAGCTGAACAATTCTTGAATGTTTACATCTCCTTTGGATAATCAATCAGCAGATATATCTAAAAATATACAAGACACCATATGTAAGACAATGAACTTGAAAATAAGGGATGGGAATATAAAGAACTAGAAAAACAGGGCTCATGGTTTGAAATGGCTTTTGATCTCTTTAAGCAATTCAGATAGATCTACATCAAATGTTTATAACTCTATTGTCTAGAGCTGAGAGAAGTTTTTAGGGGTTGCTTCCAGAATAAAAATACCTAAGAGGGAGGCATTGTGTCATCATAAAAAGACCACTGGGCTTGCCTGGTGGCGCAGTGGTTGAGGGTCCGCCGGCCGATGCAGGGGATGCGAGTTCGTGCCCCGGTCCGGGAAGATCCCACATGCCGCGGAGCGGCTGGGTCCGTGAGCCATGGCCGCTGAGCCTGCGTGTCCGGAGCCTGTGCTCCGCAACGGGAGAGGCCACGACAGTGAGAGGCCTGCGTACCGGAAAAAAAAAAAAGAAAAAAAAAAGAGCACTACACTTGGAATCAAGGGTTTTGAGTGCTGGTTCTGTCTCTTACTAGTTGAGTTACTTTATGCAGTTCACTCTGTACCCTGAGACCCAGTTTTCTCATCTGTAAAGTTGTGACTAATATCCACCCATATCAGGGTTCTTGGATTGCAAGCAACAGAAATTTATTATAACCAATGTAAGCACGAAATGGTTTTACTGAAAGGATATTATGGAGGTCACAGAAATAAGGAGAACACTGGAGAAACGTTCTCATAAAAAGCAGGAATCAGGACATCTTCTGGGTTCTGAGTAGCAAGAACTAACCAATGATTATGTCAAGGAACCACGACTGGAATGAATGAGATCCAACTATTTTTTTTTATCCTTGCACATTCTGTTCAAGACTCTCTTGGATAGAGAGTCCAATTAGGCAGGCTTGGGCAAGGAATGGGCAGGAACCCTAGTAGTGAGACCCACCAGATTGCACACATGGCAAAGAAGTTATATCCTAAGAGGATGTCAAAACAAGGTTGACAGGGGAAGGGAGAAAGAAAAACCCACAACTTTTCACCACAGTTAGGATATGCATTGTTGACTGGGGACCAAGGTGGGAGGTTTCTCCGTTTCTCCTGTAGCAGATGCTTAATGGCCTCTGCACTCTGTGTTCCTGTGCACGCACACAGCGTCCTACTGCATATCTCACCCGTGGGCTGTCTTTAGAGAGTCATTTAAAAATGCATTTATTATACGAGAGCAGAGAGTGCATTGGCCGACTGTGTTCCCTGGAGAATGTGGAGGACACTCCTGTCATTAACACAAGGAAGAATGCCCCAGTGAGCAGCGTCAGCTGCGAGAAGCCCAGCTGTGGGCCGCTTCCAGTCAGAGAGGGCTGACTTGAGAGACGCTACTCTGTGCCTGGCCTCCTGGCATCAGTAAGGATGATAACGTTCCAGAGAGTCAGAGGCCCGGCATCCAGGGTTAGAGATAAAATGCCTGTAATCACTGTAAACAGCAGTAAGGACCCAATGTTCACGGGGCACCTGGACCTACAGAATCTGTGGTCCTGGAAAGTAGACCGTGGTGTTCCTAAGGGTGAAACAGTTAGAGGGCCGATGAAGGTATTGCCTGACTTCTATCACCAAAATGATCTAAAAAAGTTGTAAGTCAGTTAGGATAAAATCTGGATCCCTTGCCCAGTTTCCAGGTGAAAGTCCATCAGTAGAAGGGAAGACAGGTCCCCTTGAGAAAGGATCTTGCCGTGTTATGCTAATTATGTGCAATAACGGGTTCCACTCTTTCTCCAGGGGAACTGTGGCCATTCACTAGAGTAACTGAGCATGGTGGGGAAGGAAAACACCCAGGTCCATCAAGATACTGCATACAGAGCTGGAGCCAACACTGATACCAGGGACCCCAAAGGCTAACCTGCTTTCCTCCCCATTAAAATGGGGGCATAGGGAGATCACTTAAAGTGCAGAGCCCTGACCTGAGTCCACTTCAAGATGAGTTCTGAATGGAATGGCAGAGATGAGGTGAGTAGTACATGGATATCTGGGCAGGGGCTGAAAGGAGCAGAATTGCAGGATTAAAGACAAGGAGGTCTGGGGGAGGGGCGTGTGTGCAGACTTGGGGGGATGGGTACACGCTGTGTATTTCTTTGCATCCTGCACATGACCACTGGAGAGCACTGGCCCAGAGGAACCAGCAAACCAGCAGGGGACCAGTGAAGGAAAGCCAGTCCGCCTCCTGGTCCAGCAGGAGCCACCCACTGGGCTCCAGAGCGGAACAGCCCAGCGATAGGCTGGTGACCACTGATGGGTCACCCAGCCCCGCCCAGTGCCCTCCAGTGCCTCTCCTTTCCCCTCCTCCCCATCTCCTGTCTGCTGACCCATTCACCCACTCCAGAGTTTGTTCTTCTGATTTACTGTTTTCTGCCTTTTTCTTTATTATGTGTTCCTCTCTGCTTTCTTTAAATTAGGAAGGCTTGAAATTATTTTATAAATACATGACTTGAATACTTCATCTGTTTTCTTTCCATATAGAATGCAGTTGAGGGAGTACTTGTATTCTATATAGAAAGAATGCAAGTACTTGTGGTTACAGCTTCAGGTACATAGATTTTAATCTGTAATATTCATGTTTTATTTTTTCTGTTATTGCACTTTTAATTTCCTCTTTGACCATGTAGTCATTAGCAAGAGTGTTTTTAAGTGTATAAGAAGTTTTTCCTTAAATTTTTGTTATTCGTCCCGTTTTATTATGTTTTCTAAATGAATTGTCGCTGTGGCTCTGAAGGTCATCTCTTGTGTAATGAATACGTGAGAATGTGGGGTCTTAGTCGTCTCTTCTAACGTCGTAATTTTAAAGCATTATTTTCTTGATCATTTGTTTCCTGACTTTGGCTGTATAGACTTCATTTTCTTCCCTTTATTCTTTCTTTTTTTGTTCTCTCGTGGTTTAGAAAGTACATGCCATGTTTAAAATTTTACCAGTGGTTAGCTAAAACTTTAAAAATAAATATTGCATTAGTCTAATTAAGGTTTTAAATGGTAGACATTTTCTCCCTTTATGCAATATAAGGAATTTATTATTTTTTGAAACTTTCTGCTGCATCTCCAGTTTTATTAACCTGTTTATATCCTGTCTTTTAAAACATGTTTTCTATTGTAATTTTTTTATCCTTAATATTTGAAAAAAGTTTTTGGATATTGGTATATGTTTAGTCATTTTTGTGTTTATTACGCATTCTAATCTATCATGAATGACTCACTATTGGTCTTTTTTGGTTTTCTTAATGATCCAGAGCAAGGATTCTCACCCTCTGGCCTATGGGCCAAATCCAGCTGCCACCTGACTGTGTGTGGTCCTGAGCTAAGAATGGTTTTACATTTTTATATGGTTTTTTAAAAATCAGAAGATGAATCATATTTCGTGATTCATTTTCCACAAATAAAGTTTTATTGGCACGCAGCCGTGCCCACTCATTTATGTATTGTCCAAGGCTGCTTTAGCAGTAGCAGAGTTTGTTAGTTGCCATGGAGACCATAGGGCTCACAAAACCTAAAATGTTTACTGTATGGCCCTTCTAGAAAATGTTTGCTTATCTCCGATCTAGAGCAGTGATTCCAGCGTTTTCTCTAGGAACACACATGAAGGATGATATTTATGATGTGCTGGAACCCAGTCCCTCCCCCAGGCCCTGAGTTTGCCCGAAAGTGAAACACTGCAATATTTATAATTGCCAGGGATATCGATGGTGTGTCAATGATGGTGCTTATTACAGGCTGAGTGTACAGCAATGAGGCTGAATTCTATTACCCTAACCTCCCCATCACTCTCAATTAAGCCCATCGGAATGCAAGGGTATGAGAGCCCTCTCGCTCTAGGGATGACCTGAAATCTTGTCTAGTTTATTACACTTTTGAAGAGTCAGTTGTAAACTCCGTTGCTTTATTGTGATGAACTTTCTCGTGACACCTCTCTCACCTGGAATGTCGTGCACGGTCACTGCTGAAGAGCTGCTTTTCAGGTGCTGGCTCCAGAAAGAGCCCCCCGGGCAGCATGTCTTCTGCGACATGACACATTTGGACCTGTCTCTGTTATTTGCCTCTTTCCTGGTACCACTAAACAAGATGTTCTGGGTCTATTTTTGTTCACCGCAATGCTATATTGATGAAAAATATATACCCCGACACACTCCCAAGGAAGATCTAGTTCATGGGGTAGATCTCCATCCTTTTCTAATCCTCCTCAAGAAATCGTAATGAATTGGAAACTTCCTGCCCTCCTGGAGATTACAGTGTGAGGCAGTCATTAAACGAAAGAATGAAGATATGGTCTGAGGAGGGCAGTGGGGAAGGAGGGGAGGGACCACTAGAGCCCAACATAACAGGGCCATGTCTTTTGAGAAGTAACACATCAATGGAGCCTTGAAGCCTAACTTGGAGAACGGAAGAAGTGCTTCTAGGAGAAGAAATAAAACACGTGGAGGCCCAAGGGCAAAGGAGCACAGCATGGGGGAGGCACGCGAGGGGCTCAGTACTCAGGCTCAGAGCCTGAGAAGGAGAGGAGGACGGGCCCGTAGACCTTGTCCAAACAGTGGGCTCGGTCTTCCCAGCAGCAGGCAGCCAGGAAGGATGCTCAGAGCAGGAAAACTGCATTAGGGTTTTTGGAAGATGGCTGCATGGGCTGACGGCAGGTAAGCTGCAGACTGAGGTACAAAATAGGAGACTCAGGTAATCCAGGTGAGTCATGAGTAGGGATACGTCCGAGAAGATGAAGGGAGGCGCAGATCAGGAGATGCGTGAGTGGACGTAGTGGCTGATGGGGGTGAAGCGAGAAAGCAGAGTCACCATCCGTCTCAGGCTCCCAATTCAGGTGCCCCAGACCGAGACAGGATGGCTGGAAAAGGGAAGCCTCAGAGCGGAAAGTGGTCCCTGGAGATGGCGTGGGTGAGGGCGAGGGTCTCTACCCCCAAGCAGCAAGGCCCAGGGGTTCTCCTGAGGGGTGAGCTGTCTCCCAAATTATTCTCTTACCACGCTCTGTTTGTTTCCTCTGAGGCCCTGAAAACCATCTGTGATCACTTAATTTACCTATTTCTTACTTTTTCAGTGTCTATAGTATTTTCCTGGGCTGCTGTAGCAAATGACCTCAAACCTCATGGCTTAAAACGAGAGGAACTTATTCTCTCTCCGTTCTGGAGGCTGGAAGTCTGGAATGAGTAGCAGTGCTTGAAATCAAAGGGGAGAGGCTGTTCTTATGTCCTCTGGCTTCTGGTGGTCCCAGGCGCTGAGGCAGCATCACTCCGTCTCTGTCCCTGGGGTCCCAGGGTGCCTCCCCTTCCGGAGCTCAGCCTCCCTCTGACCCTCAGTTTTAAGGACACTGGGTGCACTGAGGGGCACGTGGATAACCAAGATAATCTCCCCTGCAGATCCTTCACTTGATCCCACCTGCAAAGTCGCTTTTTGCTTTTTAGGGAAGTAGTCACAGGGACCAGGAGTTAGGATGTGGATGCCTTTTTTGTCAGGGCGTGGGGTGCAGGGCAGGGGCAGCTGTTCTTCACCCCAACTCACTGAACGCATTAAGTTCTCTCTAGAACTTAATGTCCCTGAGGGCAGACACTCTGCCGGTCACCATGACCACGCATCCCCTCCACTAGCTCAGTGGTTGACACCTAGGAAGTATTTAATATAGATTCCTCAAACTCAACGGCATGATTGAAAATGTTATTTTCTTTCCCTAACCTCTTTAAAAGAAGGTAACAGTAACTTTCCGCGTGGCAGGTCTAATACACGTTGCCTTCTCTCACTGATGTGCCTTTGCTAAGCCCCTCTGGTGTCCACTGTTCTTTCCACGAACTCCTGAGTCATTTGGCTTCTCTTGAAGGCCGTGGGGAGACTGTGAGGCTTGATAATTTGGGAGACATGAGATTGTCATTTGGGACCATGCGGGATCGCCTTGTTTGGGAGCGAGCGGGGGCCGGGTACCCTCCTCACCATGTCCAGGGTAGCAAGCCTGCTAGGGGATGATGGGCAGCTGGACAGCGTCTCACTGCACGATGCCTTCGTGTGCTGGTTGCTGGAAATCAGCATTTTCACCAAGCGTCAGGCACAGTCGAGTTGTGGAAGGTGGTGGTGGTGATATTCAGGTCAGGCATGAGATCAGGGTTACATCCTGGGGACCTCGATCCCGTGGCTCATGTGCTATTCGCATCAGGGCACAGAACTAGCACGGAATTACGCACACGTTTTTACTTCTGTGCATGGGAAAATGACGGGACCTGTGGCTTCCTGATTCTGTATAGTTGTGTTTTTAGATAGTTCCACTAAATATCAAAATTGATCCTGGCCGTGAAATACATGGATGTGTAATCTGAGAATGCTTTCTTGCTGCTGTCCCCATCAAACTTATAAACATAAATTAAAGATGATTTGAAGTTCTCCTTGTTAGCTTCTCAATGATAAGAGTATTTTGCTTGGCTTATTTTGACCCTGGGAAGATATCTAAAATCTCACATCTTCACGAATTGAGAACCAAGCACCAAACACGATTTCTTCTCCTTCAAGCGTGGCCTGTTCCGAATATTAAAGCTGAAATATCTCCCAGGCCATGGCTCTCCTGCATGGAACTCCAGGTTATAATCATGGAAATAAGTGTTTCCGGTCTTGGGCTTCCTCCATGTTGCATCCACTTTAACGCCCCATGGAGCTGGGAGACCTCAGCTCTTGAGATACGAAAGCTGTGGTCCAGCCAAATCCTTTAAGAGCAGTGCTTCCATAATTTAAAAGAAGTAAGATGTTTACTTACTTGCTGTGTCCCTGGAAAGTCTGCTTGGCAACATCATCACAGTCTTCATCATCATCATTATAAGCAGCAGCATCAATATTGTAGCAGCTGACATTTGTGGGCCATTTATCTGTGCCAAGTACTGTGCTAAGCACTTTGCAGGCATTATCTTATGAAATTATAGTAATAATCCAATTAACATCCCGTTTTTAAGTGAGTATGCTGAGGCTCAGAGAGGTTAAGTAATTTATCCAAAGTAACACAGCTGGGACCTGAGGGGCTGGAGCTAGAGTCTAAAATGCCACATTCCACAGTCTTGAAATCTACCCAACTGGTCTCCTGTTGTCATTGTTGTAACAAGCACATCCTTTCATGATCTACTGCAAAACAAACTTGGCCTGTTTATTTGAAATAAATAGAATCCATAAATTTCCTACAATTGTTTAAAATTGAAAGTAAATGCTTAAGGGTGATCTGACCTTCCACCAGAAGCATAAAGTATAGGTTTGTCCTGCAAACATTTTAAATGTTAAATCTCCACACATACCCATATTTTTTATTGAAAACGATCACATTTTTGTAATTTCAAAGGTAGGCTACATTTCTTCTGGTTAATGAACCTGAGTTACCACAAAACGCTGCTCATTTGTCCCAGGACTCTATAAACCCTGCATTCCTGGGTCATTCAGAGGACTGCATTTTTAACATCGAGAAAATGGTTCTTCCGACAGGGAAAGTAATTTACCTGAGCGCGTAAGAAAGACAGTTGGGATTTGAACCCAGATTGTGTTTATTCCAAAGTCTATGCTCGTCTGACTAGAATGAGAAAATATTATCTTCAATTGGTAAGAATTGAAAAAAAAAGTTATTCTTGACACGACTCACTTAAATACTGTTTGAAGGACTTTGGTCTGACAGCATTCCTCTGAATTTTGAATTAGCTTTAATCCTGCTTTGTCGTTAAACTTAACATTTGAGATAAATAATAAATAAGAAAACAAAATTACAAACAATAAAAACATTTTTTATGGAATTATAAAGTTTTTCAAATCGGGTCAATGTGTTCTTGGTTAGAAATCATACATAAATTGAACTCAACCAAATTCTATGGCTCCTAAATCTTAGAAACTGGGCATTTATTTATTTTTAAATTTTTTTGTTGGGCCATTTATTTTCAATTCTAAGCATTTTACATGGTTCCTGACTTATATATATTCAAATATTGTATGAATTTGATAACAATCCTGTTAATTTTAAGGTAAATAGGATGAGACACCTGGTTATGATGGAAAATTAACAATTTCAAATGATATTTTAATATTCTAATACCCAGGAGAAATTTAGGTAGCCATTATCATTATGTCAACAACGTTGTCCGGCTTAGAGATTTTTATTAAAAATGTGGACAGACACACTGATGGCATTTTGCTTCATAAATGACAAGAGAAATAAAAAAAGCAGTGAGAACTTATTTAGTTTGAAAATTGTATTGATCCCTTTCTCCTCTTATGTTAGTCTGGCCAGTAAACTTTCTCTTTGTCCAATTACACAGAGAAAGAAATAAAAATTGTACATTTAGTATTTCAATATTGAAGTTCTAGTATAAGCTTCAAACCTACCACTTTACATTTACCATAGAAATTGCGTTCCCGTGGACAATTTGAAAGGATTTTACAAAAATTAATTACTTAAAAATGCATTGCATTTAAAAATCTATTGCCTTCTCTGACTACTTTAAAGTTCCTTTCAGACATTTTCATTTATCTTACAACTCTCTTGTTTGAAACAATAAAATGGTTTATTATATAGTTTTGAACGAGAAAACTTGCTGAAAAAATAACTGTTTATTCAACATTAACTATATAAAAATACATACATCTTCAACTTACTTAATCCAAATACTGAAGAAATTCCTCATTCACTACTATAAATATATATGTATAGGATAATAAATCCATATTTACTTTATTTCTCTTTTGGATTTGCAAAAATAATTTCCTTTTTCATGCTTCCATGGTGAGACGCTTACTACCTTGGTTTCCTTGGTCCTTTCTCTCTTCCTTCCTCCCTGCCTCCCTCCCTCCTTCCCTCCCCCCTTTCCTTCTTTCCTTCTTTCCTTCCTTCCTTCCTTCCTTGCTTTTCATGGGTATGTTTTTGTGGTGTAGGGTAACTTTAATGTGACTCTTAACCCACAAATCCTGGGAGGGCCTGACTTTAGCTCACAAAATTTTTAAACACCATGGTAGGGTCATTGGTATCAGCAAGTACCAACCCTTGGCTTTTAAGGATGCTACCATGTCCCTGAGGAGACAGGACATATAGATGTCCAGGACAAAACCATGGTGGAGTGTTGCACAACCACGTGGAGAGGAATTTGCGACGCCCTGTGCTATTGCTTGTTTGATTGTTGCAGGAGGGGCGGGGGAACTAATCCTGGAAGAACACAGATTGCTATGGGCTGGAGAGAGATTTCCTTTACATTGGCATTCTTACTGTCTAGTGGCAAACAATGAAGAAAATCCATGTTTCTGACTCATCCTAGATATCTCACAAGGACCCGTGACAAGATTCTCTATTTCCTGAGTATTATTATATTAATAAATTTAAGAGGAAATTGTGGGAAAAAAAGCAGCACCTGAGATGTTTATGTTTACCATGATCTCAATTTGATTAACAGTTAAAACCAGGTTTCTGTGGAGGGTCCTGTGTTTGGCTGATTTGTTTGTTTTGGTGGTTGTTTCCTTTTGCTGCTTCTTGAAGCTTCTTCTGGTTTCAGAGACTAGATACCAGGAAGATGGAAACTCATCAATAATTCCTTCAAATCTTCAAAATCTTGAAATCATTTTTCCAGCTTTATTAAGAATCTCCATTTCTTCTCCCAAAGAATGACAAAAGAACATGTGCCCATGTTAAAAAAAAAAACACAAAAAAACCCAAACACTTTTGCCAGCAATTTTTCTAATAAGGTAATTTAAACAGATCAGATGTCTGAGAGAAGTGAATATATTACCTGGGGACTTTTTGCTGAAGTGGATGCATTCCTGGCCTTCTACTTTCCTCCCAATGATTAAACTTAAAAGTATGAGCTGGGCCAAATGTGCAGATATGGAATTCACTAAGTTACTTCCTCCGACTTCCTTATTTCTCAGGCAGCAATAATTTGATTATAATTGAGCTTCATAATTGGGCAACATACACATATATATTCTGAACAGATTTCTACTTATACAAGTGTGCTTTCCTCTGAAAAGCAGAATGCATGTGTTTAATTTGCACACATATTTATCCTAGCTTACTTGATTAAAAAAATAAAATAAGTAAGTCCAATAAACTACCCTTACTTCTGGTGGGAAACACCTTTCAAACTCCAGGGAGGGCAGAAAAGCACCCAGTGTGATTCATAGAGCTCATTACTGAGTCTCTCCTCCGACCACCACACACCTCAGAAGGTCTCATTATCCCCCTTCTGTGAGAAATGAGAGAAGTGAAATAAGGAGTGAAATATGAAAAAAGCGAAACTTTGGTGGACGTCTGAAGTTGGCTAAGGCTTTATTATTTAGGTAACTTCTGGTGCTTTCCTCTGGGCTTACAGTACAGACCTAGGAAGAGACATATAGTAACTGAATTGTTTCAGCTTTTCCAAATAGCATTGAAATGGACTTAATTGTTACACAGAGGAAAACCCATATGTCTCCAGAGACTATTAGTGTCATTGAAAGGGCTAAATGTATCAGAAAACCTGTCTTTAACAGAATAAAATTGTGCAGACCAACACAATTTTAGCTAATGTTTTCCACATTTCTTGAAAAAAGAGAGAAAAAAAGCAAGAAGGAAAGAAAGAAAAGAAAAAAGAGAAAGAAGGAAAACATTGGCTGTAAAGTAAGTCTATTAGGTGCCTAAATTATTAGGAACACTTTAATTCTGTAGACGTCAAACAGCTTTTTAAACATTAAAAGTAGTTTGTAGCAAGGTAGGTGCAAGGTAGATTTGAATACAAATTCCAATTCTACAAGGTAAATCTAGCCTATTATGTTTCTTTCATACTGTGGATTTAAACCAAAAATAAAATCTAACTTACACAAGGAACACATTCAGACCCCTTCCATTTTGTGCCTGCAAAATGGGAGGGAACTTTGTAGCTGGTTTCATTGACGCTTTAGTTTCATTCTATTTTTTGTTCTGGGGAAATACTTCCCCATGATATTTTTCTTATTGTTACATGTGTTGTACTTGTTGAACGTGGGCTTTGTTCCCTTTTGAGTAAAGTAAATAATGGTAGCCCTCTTCCAAAGCCGAAAATGGTAGAGAGAAAGGTTTAAGCATTGCTTTTATTCCATCAAAGAGACAAAAGGATATTTCTTTCCTCTAAAGAAGTTCAGAGTATAATAGGGAAAAATCAAGAACAGAGAAAAATAGTGAATCAAACCTCAATTGAAAGAACAAATCTTTCTATTTATCCGTCTCATCTTTTCACTGGGGTTGTATATCAGCTATCAAGAAAGCTATTTCAAGTAACTCTGCTAACATAATTGTTGTTTTATAAGTTGAGTTGCTATGGTGATGCATGACGTAATCATCTATTACCTCACAATCAGTTAGTTTTTCATACCTAGCCAGGATATTATTTTCCCCCCTTTTCTCCATTAGTCTGGGAGAAAACAAAATGAAACAAAATAAAACTATGTATATATTGTTTCATTCTTTTGGAAAGCCTCGAATCGGGACATAATTACCCACATGTAGGAGCTTTTCCTGTAACTGAAAAGTTTCAGCTTTTCATGCAACTGCAGCTATTATCACACGGTCCTCATTAGAATACCCGTGCATGGAAACGATTGTAATTTCTTCATTGTTCGCTCTTAAAATGAACGTGCAGCATGCACGTTTCCAGAAGATAGGGACTGAGGGGGGCCCGAAGGAGACAGGCTGGTTGGGGAGCACAGCTTTGCCATCGGCAAGTTCAAAACAAGCAAGGCTTTGGCAATGCTTTTGCTGTCAGTGACTGGCTGCCTCACCGCTGTAAATCTAGAAGTCTCCCAGAATCATGTCATCCCAGGAGTGTTAGGAGACAAGGAAAACACAAGTTAAGGAGTGCACGCGCTTTAATGAGCGGTCCACCTGATACATCGCCCTAGTGATGGGCCCCAGGGTACCAGGATGCCCTTCACAATGTGACTTTGCCATATCACCCCCGTACACGCGACCTCCCAGGATGACCTCAGACGCCGCACACAAAGTCAAGGACTGCCCACCGCAGGGATCCCGGGGCAGAAGGGTCCGTAAGGGCACTGACCTTCGCAGTTGTGTGGACCAGAGGACAAGCACACTTAGCCAGCAATAGACAGAGGACCACTGCGGCTGGCAGCATTGGCCGTGGTTCCTTCTGTGAGTAATTCTTCACCCACCAAGTCCCCCCCACCCCCCGCCACCACCCAGTGAGTCTCCAGTTCCGAACTGGCCTCTGCCGTCTCCATCCCAGCACCACACACGTGGGCATATCTGTCATCGCTTATCTTTGCTTCTGCTCTTCCTTGAAACCCTCGGTTCTCTTGCTTCCCTTCCCCACCCTTTTAAAATCCCAGTTTATCTCCCCACGTGCCTCCCAGAAGCCACGAGGCAGTTTTCATCTTCTTCCAGCCTTGTATTTCTGTGCTCTGGGTCCCTCTTTGCTTGCACTAATTCCCGTGTTCATCAAGTTTTTAGCGTGAGAAGATAAATTCTCTTTCTCTCTCTCCCTCTCCAGGCTCCATGTGCCTCTTGAAGTTGGAGACCACTTCTTGCTCATCCTTGTAGCTCCCAGTGGGTCTAGCACAGTGTTTGGGACCTATTGGTAGAAAGCTTTTCATTTGTGAGAAAAAGAAATCAAATTCAAACCCAGTCCTATCGCATATGTCTATTTAAAATAGTTACCACACTGAAATTTTCAGATAGTATGCGACCTTGTACTCTTTTAAGCATCTTTACCCCGTCTCCCGTACACCAACCCCTGAACCCGGCCATCATTTTTTCATTTTGTTATTATCCAGGGAACAGATGTTTTTCAAATTGTAGAATTTAAATATATACTGGCCCTGAATTAAGTCACTCTCTTTGCCAGTTTAGGAAAAGCCCCAAATTCCACTATTCCCTGCACTCTTGTATATTTTCCTTGATACATATCATAGAAAGAATTGCTGAAATCTTCTGAAAAACACATAATAAATTCGGTGCTTCTCCTTTCTTATGGTTTTGTGTTATACTTAGAAATATGGTAGTTCCATTTCATTTTTATATTCCCATAAGCATGGCATGGAAGCAGTGAGTAAGTATTTATTGAATGTGAGGAGAAAGGAAGAAATAAAGGAAGGAAAGAGGAAAAGAGGAAAAAGGAAGGAAGGAAGGGGAGGGAGGGAGGGAGGAGTGTGGGAAGAAAAACAGGGCATCATTTCTTGTTTTCTTCACTTGCTGATCGACACATAGCTCCTCCTGGTTTCAAGACCCAGTGGATGGCTTCGTCTTCTGAGTTTCAGTGCAACTCTAAGGGTTGTGATGAAGTTACAGGATAAGTTACTAAAGAGAAAACCCAAAGGATGCATATTCTAAAATGAAACAATTACAGTTATGGCCACATGCTACTGTGGGCAGATGTAATAACTTTCCTTTCCAACTCATTGATTTTCAGGCAGTTTAGGGCTAGTTACGCACAGAAGTACATTTGCAATTCACAGATGCCCAACCTACATTTCTTCCGTCATTCTCATCGTGATACTTTCTTCACAAATGGTGTTTAGCGGCACCCTTCTTTCTAGTGGCTTTAAATTAAAAAGCACTTGGACGCTTACTAATTTCAGATTAGATGCTCTGGGTCAGGACTGAGCTGGCTGCAGAATCATTAGGATGTGGGCATTACATATCTCCTTCCGGTATTGACTGGACCTGGGGAGAGCAGGAGATCAGGGGCTGGTCCTGCAGATGGCGGCTGTCTTTATGGACGATGAGATGATGCAGGGAAGGCTTCGTTATGGTGGACTGCCCCAGGTGATGCAATCAGTCTCTGACTGTAATTTTGAGATGAATTCAAGGCATGGCTGAGATTTTGAAACCTTCATTTTGTTTCCCCAGTGCACAGTGCTTGGCAGGTTCCAAAGCTCCCTGTTCAATGAACTAGTATAACGTCGCTTCCTTTGTAAAGCACTTTACTGTTGACAGGGATTTCTTCCGTTTACACAGGGCTTATTTATTTTTCTTTCTGAGTTTGAGCTTCAAAACCCACATTTTGAAATGGTTATTTTTTATACCCATTTTACAGATGAGGAAAAAAAAAAGAAATTTGATGACTTGCTCAAAGTCTTTTGGTCAATCACAGAGCTTAGAACTACAAATCAGGTCATTAGACGCCACAGTCGTTTGTTTGTTTTTTTTTTAAATATTCCTCATAATTCAATACAAACACAATTATCCATCCTTATAGATTTAGGTGGTGCATTTTCAAGTGACTCAGTCTCCTCATTAACATTTGTGATTCTACAATAATTTTGTCCCTAATTCCAGAACCATGGCCTGAAGAAAGTGTCATTTGTGGATACTTTAGTTGAATAAGACAATGATTACGGATGTTCTTTCTTCCTTACCTTGCTGAGATCTTAAAGCACATATGAATAATTTTGGCCGTGGCTGGATTTTGTGAGCCTGTGGGTACCATTCATTTCAACCACAGTGTGTGTCATTGACGGTTTTGATTGGCCAGCATCGCTCATCTCTAAATCTCTCTTCGGCTATATTGAAGCGGGTTACTTTTATTTCCTTTCTACCAGTTTGTAGGCAGGAGTATAATTTAGTGACTTGATGTCATAAACAGTTCTTTCATTCAAAAAGCTTTATAGAGGGATTACCCACAACAGACAGGCACATTGGTATAGATGAGTCACCTAAAACAATTTCCTCATTCCAAGGAAATTTTGCAAGCTTGTCGAGGCAAATTTTCCCTCTCATCACAAAATGTGTAATGAAAAAAATCTTCACTGGTTTTCTTTGAGCTAGATGTCTGAATTGGTGTATCAATGTCACACCAATTAAAGAATGAGACAAGAAAAAGATGTTAAAATATTCCTCCTGAAGAAATTAATGGTCAAAAAAACTGTGTTGATACTTGGGATGCATTGGAATTTTAAGATTCAATGTTAAAATTCTTTAATAGTTCCCTTTCAACTCCAACCAATATTTCTTTTGACTTTGAAAAAGTTAAATAGATTTTCTTCTTTATAAAAGTATACTTTGAGGAAAAACTGAAAATACCCCCCAATACAGATATAAATGAAAAGTTTCCATAACATGCACCTAACATATTCCTGAGTATTTCCTTGAGTCTTTTCTCCATTTCAAACTTTTTTACTTAACTGATGTTGTCTTCTCTAGGAAATTTATATCCAAGTTAACATATCATAGGCATGTTCTATTGCATCGATGGTCAAAGCTTATGTAACCCATGGCTATTCATGGACATATAGGTAATTTTTGTCAGGATAAAATATAACCACAAGACATACATATCATTTGTATATTACTTACATTCATATTAATATATAAATATTTGCTTGTGAAATATAAATACATGGCTATGTATTTCTAAAAAAAAAAAGGTATTTATCAAATAATTTTCCCACCTGTTATTTGCCCAAGTAGGCAGACATGAAATTTTATTTATAAATTTATGGATATAAAGAAGAGTCATATTTTTGTGTAATCAGGTTTAGTCATATTTTCTTTAATTTTAGGTAGAGAAATTTATTTTTGAATAAATAACACTTGTTATATGCTTTGCCTATCTTTCTAAAGATAGAATCAGGGATCCGATGGGCATGAATGCCTTTTAAGACTGTTGCAGTATTTCGTTGTTTGGAGTGGTTTTACCAATTCCTCCTCCCACCCACGGAGTCCAAGCTTTCAAGGCTCACTGCACCCATACTAGCCTTAAGTATTATAATTGTAAGTTATTCATCATTCTATTCTAATTCTAAAATGAACACATCTTCATCACAGAAAATTTGGAAAATACCACTGACTATAAAGAAAACAATAGAAATTGTTGCTGTCACTGGACCCAAGGATAAGTACTGTGAGCAATTTTGCTGAGTCACCTTCCTGCCCGCTTCCCTGGAGACTTACTTTACATATGAATTTTCATGCCGCTTGTATTCACTGAACATTACATGTGAGCGTTTCCCCACATCATTAAATAGTATGTACCCACATAATCTAATGGCCGCTATGGCGTTGTCAAACCTGTAATTAGTCATTCTTCTCCTTGAACGCGGAGGATGCTTCCAATTTTCCACAATTGTAAAAAAAGGACGTTGTAACAAATATCTTTGAAAACAGGCGTTTAACAGCATCTCTTTTTATTTCCTGAGGAACATTTCTAGAATGGAATTATTGGGCTCAAAGGATATAAATTATATAACTTCACTTCTATTTTCAAATGACTAACGTCATGGATAGGAAAGACTATCCAGGGTGTGGTCTCTTTCCTCTGCCAGTGTCCACGCAGTGTCACAACAGGTGCTGTGGTCATCCAGGTCCCAGGGTGAGACAGTGCAGAGCAAAGCCCCCAGTTGGCCCCCAAAGGACACATAATAAGAGCAAGAAATAAACCCAGTCCTTCTAAGTTCTCAAGACAATGTAGCATCCTCTGATCAAGATGTTGCCATTTTACTCAAGTTATAGTTTTTAAAAATTATCAATCAATATTTACAAGATCCTTTATATATATTTAAAATATAATTATATATAATTAAATGTATATTATATATTATTTTAAATTTATTTATTTTCATTTCTTATATTAATTCAAATGAAATAAGCCTTATTATTTTTGGACCAAGGGAAATAACTAAGATCCTAGCATGTCCCAAACCTACACTTTGTAATGCATGTAGGAATCCCTTGAAACAATGGAGGTGTTGAGACTCAGGCTATATCACAAAGAAAGAAAAACTCACATCTTCACAGAGAGAGGAAGTGCTCATAAACTATTTCATGGTGTTTGAAGCACTTTATAAAGTGAATTTGCATGCTGACCTGCTTCATCTATTGCTACACGTCCAAACTTCTGCAACTGATCTGGCATCTCCTCTCTGTATTTCTGAAGAGTAAATCTCAAAACTATATAGTAAAATAGCTGACGTTTTAGAGTAAGTTTTCCTGGAAATTTTTGATTACTTGATTACCAAGGCTGTTATGCATATTTCCTAATTAATTTTTTGTTCTTAATCCATCTCTCATTGAATAGATCTTCTTTATATACTTGTTATTTTGTTTCTAGCCATGTGGTTCCTCCATTTATAGACCCAATGGCTTTTACGACCAAACCAGTTGCTTACCTAATCTGATGCTCTACAAGGAATATACCATCTTATGAGAAATAAAAATTTAAAAGTTTATTCCATGACTTCTTTTCCTGTCGACTTTGAAAAAACATGACTGAATCTCAGAAGTGTTGTTTCCCCTTTACGCTTCAACTGTTTGTTTCACCCTCAATAATACAAAATATCATTGTAGAATCTATTTCTCCCTCTTTATTATTTTATTTTAACATTTCATCTAGCATTTTGCTGACTGGTCCACAATTTGCTTTCTTTTCTACTAGCATATTTCATGCTTCATCTGTATAATATCTTTTCAGTCTTCCCCACACCCCTTGCTCATCCGCGTAAATCATGTTTTATTTCTCTTCCGGAAGGCCTTATGGTAATTAAATAATGGTGTTTCTTCTAATATTTCTAGGAACACTTTATTATTTTATACTAGACATATTGGATGCTGTGAATTGAAATGGACTTCAGGCAATTGCTTACTTTCAATATTGGTCTGTCATTAGGTTATGTCTAAAGGACAAAATCAAGCATATTCTGTTTTCTGATGTAGTAAATGTAATTGAAGTTCAGACTATTTGCCTGTCTGTGAAGCCATAAGAGAATATCAGGATTCTTTTTTTTTCCTGTTAGCAAAAAGGAACAGGTACCAGTAATGCAAGGATACATCAGAAGTGGAACTAAGACTTTTGTTTGAAAAAATTAAAGTCATAGACCGAGATCCACACTTGAGACAATATTGACCTTTGGGTCTAATGACTGTGGTTTGATTTTAAACAAAATAAAAAATAGCTTTTGTGTGTGGGTGGAAGCGTGGAATGTGACTGGCAGTGCCGTGAAGGGTCCACGTTCAGATACCGGGATGTTTAACCTTCCCAAACCTTGGTTTCCTCTTTCGTAAAATGGTAAAATCTTTTCATCAGACTATTGTTGGGAAGATCGATGAGAAAATTTCTGTCAAGCACCTGGTCCACTGTTATATCTCGCAAACATTAATTTCCTTTCTCCTGTACTTCACGTCGCACATAAAGATGAGTAAAAACTGCACTCCTGTTTTCCTATGGTTTTTAAATGTTTGTAATAGCTGCCATTTACATTCACGTTCAGGGCCTGAATTTTAATGTTTCTAATTAGAAAGCTCCCTATTTAATTGATTAGAGCGCGCACGCGCGCGCGCAC
The DNA here is from genome assembly GCF_964374135.1 of Grampus griseus. Taxonomy (NCBI): domain Eukaryota; kingdom Metazoa; phylum Chordata; class Mammalia; order Artiodactyla; family Delphinidae; genus Grampus; species Grampus griseus. The sequence continues at coordinate 85,865,882 of NC_139006.1, read as the reverse complement.
ACACACACACTCAGCATATTCTATTTCATTAACTTTTAGCATTAGCATTCAACACAATGAAAAAGTTTGAGGTGTGCTCTTCATTTATCTGGACCATGTTAGCTTATGCTCTTGAAGACTTGTCAGCACTGAATTAGGGTTTTGAGATGGAAGCTCTGCAAACGTAGAGAAATGAATCAGCAAAACTCCATAGGAAGACAATTTCTGTTATTTTACAAAATATTAATAAAGATGAACACCAGCTGTTTCCCAAGTCATTAACGTAAGGTCCAAGTAACACATTCTTTCAGGAAATAGGCCAAGAAAATTCATAAGCTTCCTTTTTTTAGTTAAGACTATATTAACTATTTTTTTCACTTTGGTTGCTAAGAGGCTCACAGATGAATACAATCTGTACTTAAATGAGCTTTTTTTGAAATGTGCTTTGTAAAATATAAATTGATATACAAACGCTATGATGTTTGCTGCGTTAATATACAGACCTTTTGTTGTTAAATTTGTCTTTTCTTATGTTTGTGTCTTTTAAATTTTGAATATTAATTTTACAAGTGTTAAGAGTATGAGCTCTGAAAAATATTTTTGAAGTACAGTACAATTTATAAGTGAATGATATATAAAATAATAGAATATTATTCAAGCATAATATATTCATAGAATATAATATAAAGATAATATTCATAGAATATTATTAGAATACTCAGTCAATAAAAGCGATGGTTACCCTATAGGAAGTTTCTTTTTAGTTTCATTACTTTCTTTCCAGTTTTATCGAGATATAATTGAAATATGACATTGGTAAGTTTAAGGTGTACGTGACGATTTGCTACACATATATATTATAAAGTGTTTACCACAATAAAGTTAGCTGACATATTCTTTACGTCACATAATTGCCATTCGGTTGTTGTTTTTATGTTGAGAACATTTAGGACCTACTCTCATGGCTCCTTTTAGGTGTACAATACAGTATTGTTAACTACAGTCACCAGGCTGTACATTAGATTCCTGGAACTTATTCTTTTTATAATGAAAGTTTGTACCCTTTGACCAAATCTCCCCATTTTTCTGAACCCCCGGCAATCCCCATTTTACGCTCCATTTCTATGAGTTCAGCTCTTTTAGATTCAACATATAAGCGAGATCATAAAGTATTTGTCTTTCTCTGACTTTTTGCACTTAGCATAATGCCCTCAAGGTCCATCTGTATGGTTGCAAATGGCAGGATTTCCTTCTTTCCCATAGTTGAATTATATAGAGATAGATATTTTACATTTTCCTTACCATTCAACCATCAACGGACACTTAGTTGCTACCATGTCTTGGCTATCATAAATAATGCGGCAGTGACCATAGGGGTGCAGATATCTCTTTGACATAGCAATTTCTTTTCCTTCGATTATATATACCTAGAAGTGGAATTGCTGGATCACATGGTAGCTCTATTTTTAATTTTTTGAGGAAACTCCATACTGTCTGCCACAGTGTCTGCACTAATGTACCTTTCCCACGGCAGCGCACAAGGGTTCTGTTTTCTCCACAGACTGACCAACATTTGCTGTTTCTGATAGTAGCCAGTGATGGCTCACGGTGGTATTGATTTGCATTTACCTGATGCTTAGTGATATTAAGCACCTTTTCGTGTACTTGGCTCTTTGGATGTCTTTGGAAAGGTGTCTATTCAGGTGCTTTGCCCATTTTTAATTTGATGATGATGATTTTTGTTGTTGAGTTGTATGAGTTCCTTATTTATTTTGGACATTAACCCCTTATCAGATATATGACTTGCAAATATTTTCTCCCATTCCATAGTTTGCCTTTTCATTTTGTTGGTTATTTTCTTTGCTGTGCAGAAGTTTAATGTAATCCAACATGTTGATTTCTGCTGTGTTGCTTGTGTTTTTGGTGTCACATCCAACAAATCATTGCCAAGACCAATGTCAAGGTACATTTTCCCTGTTTTCTCCTAGTTTTAGGGTCAGATCTTACATTTAAGGAAGTCTTTAGAAGTTTGTTTGTTTGGGGGTTTTTTGCCTAGAATTTGACCCATCCAAACAAAATTATACGGTTTAGAACTGAGTTGTCCCCAAGGCTTTCTGGACTTGAAAAAGCCCTTAAAACATATTCTTTCTCTTCTTTTCTAGAAGTTTATATGTTAGCTAGTCCTCCCTTAAATAAAATGGCAAGTTATTATTATATTTATTTCACGATAGCATCAAAATATTCAGTTGCATATTTCCCTTTAAGATTTAAATAATATTAAAGAATTCATTCTGGAATATTCACTATGTTCTTACATCAAAAATGATTATCCCTGCAAGCTCTGATTTTAAGTGAAACATTAATAATAATACTACTTAGCATTTGCATAGCACCTTATACTTTCAAAGTACTCAACGATTATTAATTAGTTAATCTTCCCACTAGCCCTGGGAGGTAGGCCGGCATCCCCCTTTCTTTGTACAGACCCAGAGATTAAGTGGCTTGCCCAAGAACCCAGACATTCAAATTATACTTGAACTCAGAGTTTTATTTCTAATGTTTCCTGCAGACTACAGAGCTCAGCTGCTCAATAATAGTAGATTAAAATAGAGTAGATAAGAATTAATTGAAGTAGGTTTTTAACTGCTCAATGACAAAACAGTAAATATTTGAACTTGACTTTTTGCTTTCGCCTGTCTTAGAGCTTTTTATAAGGAAATCATGGCTCAGTTAAAAAATTATAGTAATTTAAAAACAATTAGAAAACTAAACCGAGTTCCTGGTAGAAAGATCAATTTGAGGAAGAGAGTGACCTACTTCCTCTTTAATAATTGAGTTAACGGAAAATTGGACTAGTTTGCCAGGAGCACTTCTAGTCATTTTCATGGGGCCTTTTTTTGACAATCTGCTCCCATCAGGAAGTATGTTTAAGCAGAAGAGAGGTGAGGTATTATTATTCATTCATTCGCACCCCACCAGCCCTATCCCCTCACCGGAAGCACATTTTGGGTATGAGTTAATCTCTTTGGGCAGCGACTTTCTCAGAGCTGGTGTGTTTGCTCAAGGCTGCTTTATGTGACTTGAAAAACTCGGCTTCGGTTTTCTCTGTTAATACCTTTCGTCATGCCAGGAAAACCCAAGACTCCATTTTTAATTTTTCATCTTTTCAAAAAGAATGTTCATCTGAGTCATTTCTCAGTCACGTAGCGTCTTGTGGTTTTTTTCCAGAACTCAATGGATTCCTTGCCTCAACTATATGCCTTTCCATTTACAAGTTGGGAATCATCAGTTTTTGAAAACTGGAAGTTTTTGTTTCATCTTTATCTCCTACAAAACCTGGTCCTCTGTTTTTGTACGTGAGAATTTGGCTAAATGTGAAGTGAGGTAACGTTTGTCCTGGCCTCATCCAAGGGTTTGATAAATATGCTTGCTATACTCTTCTACTGTTGTTTCTTATGTTGTTATTCCTTTGAAGGCAATAGATGAGAAAAAGGAAAATGCATTCTTTTTAAAAAAAATTTTATTGGAGTATAGTTGATTTACAATGTTGTGTTAGTTTCAGGTTTACAGCAAAATGATTCAGTTAAACATATACATATATTCATTCTTTTTCAGATTCTTTACCCGTATAGCTTATTACAGAATATTGAACAGATTCCCTGTGCTATACAGTAAGTCCCTGTTGGTTATCTATTTTATATATAGTAATGTGTGTATGGAAAATGTTTTCTTAAAGTTTCTTTCTTGTCCCTAAAGTGATGATCCTGGGATGCTAACAAGAAAGTAAAGGAATTAGCAAACCCCCCAAAACTCCAACGTTAGAACACGTGAGAAAAATGCGAGCCTTCTTGTGTATCCACCTCTCTGCCAGGCCAAGGGAGGGTTAGGGGGTGGCAGCGGCAGCCAGGTGCCAAAATGATACATCTGTTGATAAAGGAAACAATAATTTTCAAAATTTGTCATGTGATCTTTACAGTATAAAATGTTAAGGATCTATTCAATATATAAATCAATTATGAATCATGTGTTTTCATAAAAAATTCACTAAACAGGAATTTCAAATATTAGATAAATTTAAAAACAATATTTTAAGTAATATTTCTACTATGTGCTAATAGTAGAAAATTAATAATAATATAGTGAGAGCAATAATGCTTTATTATTTCTGAAAACTTTGGTTTCAGTTTTGTAATACAGTAATTTAAATGTCTATTCATAAGTTCAGTTTATTTTACTACTTGCTTTCAATAGCTGTCATAACTAAGAAATAAAAAACCCTTCACAAAGATACATAATTCCCAGTGGGAGAAACACACCAAGAGCTTTATTTAATAAAATTATATTTGTTTTTCACACCTACTGTATTTGATTTTTGAGCTTTTATGTAAAGGTTTTGTTGAACTCTTGCTATTAAAGGTCCATCTTCCTTTATCAGTCAATTGCACCAGCAAACTAATAGGAAGATGCGTCCTTTATTTTTATTCTTAGCTGTTTTGGGGGGAAGAAAACTTTTAAGCACATCAGAGGATTCTGTTTCTAAGTTTCTAAAGTTTGCAGCTGTGGTGTTTTTTTTTTTTTTTAGGGACAATGTATTTACATAATTTTAAACCACAAATTGCAGATGAAGGAAACACAGTCATCTGTTTCTTCCAGTAAGCAATGCTTTCTATCATTTTGTTGATATAAAACTCTATAGTTAGTATGCATTTGGCTGCAGATGACAGAAAACTTGACTTAGTGGTTAAAGTCAGGAAGGTATTAAACAAACTATGTAATAAGAAGTTCTTATAGGATGGACTAGGAGCTCTGTGATGCTGTCAAGGACCCAGGCTCTTTCTTTCCTTTCTGCCATTCTTAGCATGCTTATTCTTCTCTTCATGCTGATACCTCATGGTTACAGAATAACTGCCATTGCTCCAGTCATTCCTGTACTCATTCACGGGAGCCTCTTGAGCAGACAGGATAAGGTTAAGGGAGAAAAAAAGGGTCTCTCTTCTTTATTATCTTCCTATCATTGTGGAAATTAAATCTTTCCCTTTTAATGTGGCCGAGAAAAACTCACAAAAGAGGTAGGAGAAAGTTCACCTCTGCTATTTCTTCATGTTTCAACTGCCTGTCCAGTTGTATCATCTCAAAGCTGAAGTTCTCTTTCTTGAAACTTTCAAGCCACTTTTCCATTTTGTGAAGGTTAGCCGGCAAATACTAGAGCATGTCATTTGGATTCCATTTGACAAGACTTGGAGCCTCTGCCTGCCCAAGTCCAGTCTGCCCTTAGGACAGCTGTGTGCTACGTGTGTCACAGGACCACCGGGTGGGAGCAGCCTGTGTCGCTGCGCAGTGAATTCTAAGCATGCTTATCTCCTTTCTTTTTGACAGAAACATATCTACAGCACTGCTCTTCCAAGGTGTGCTTTTTGCAGCCCCTGGCAATAGGCATCTCGTTGGGGGGCCTCCTCGGCCGAATAGCTAATTTCACTAAAGAAAACCTCAGAAATGTCTTCTTTCCATTGACCATGAGTGGGCTGACTACTGAAGCTCCACAGAGCCCTTCCCACAACACACAGGCATCTGCTGACACCATCACCTAAACTCCTGCCCCAAACAATGAAAACAGAAAGGGACTCACTTCTCTGCCAATCTTTTTTATTTTTTACTACCAGAGGACGTAAGTCTCTCACAATGTAAGATAATGTCATCGACACGTGTAATCCTTAGGCATCTGTAAAGGGAAGATGTATAAGGTGGAGCTCTGCTATTCTGGACAAAAGTAAGCAAATGCTGGAAGATGAAAGATGCAAGGACTTTAACTTAACCTTCTTTCTGGTTGAAGTCACTTGTATTTAAATGTTAACTGACCCTTTTCCTTGGAGCTTAGGCTGTAAGTGAAGGAAAACTTCAGGAGTAGGTATATTATGTTGGGTGGGGAGGCTAAGGTGATGAGGTCATGGGAGTATCTTCTCGACCTCAAAGGACTTCCCTTTGGACCTTCCAAATAAAATAAAAATAAAATCTTAGGCTTCAAGGTGAAAGTTGAATTTCTATTTCCTGAATAAATGATGGTTGGTTTGCGTTTTCTTTTAGTCCTTGAGGATATTGTATTCCTTCACTGTGTGAGAATTCTGGACAGCCTTTTTTTTTTTTTTTTTTTAAGACTTAACAAGACTTAAATCTTAGAAAATATGTCAGTGCATTTCAGCATCTGGGCACACAATTAATCTTCATCTATCTCTGGTAATATAAACACACCTGTGGGATGTTTTCCATTGAATACATGGAAAGAAAACTCATAATAAATCTCAGACTGATCACTTCATGTTGACTGACAGCGCTGCTGGGGGCTGCCTCTTGAGGAGTATAATTTGGGAGTCTAGAAACGCGGGAGACCGATTTCTACAGAGCCTGTCTTTCTCTAGTATTTATCCCAGGCTGCGTGACTCTCCCTCCTTTTTCATAAAAAAAAAAAAAAAAAACCGTCACACAATGTGCTTCTTATGTTTAGTTTATATGACTGAAAGCACACACACACACAGACTTACATACGCATCATTGCTATCTAATACCTGGAAGACACAGAGATGGCCAAGGAGGGTGTGTAGGATTGGCTGCTGCGTTTGTCGCCCAGAAGGGTCCTTCTAGAACTTGTTGCTTTGGAGGGACAAGAGAGAAAAATTTAGTCCCTTAGCTGGAACAGTGCTCCTAGGGAATCCATTAAGTAGTAGATTTAACATGATTATTGGGGTTCGACTGCACTCATCATCAGTAGCGTGTTAGTCCAATCTCTCCTATTCTGTGGCGGTAGTTTTCAAACTGTTCCAGCATGTTCTGGAGCACACCTCAGGGGTGTGGGGTGTGGGTGGGAAGTGGCACGTGGGAAAGTTACATGGAAGAGTCTAAGGCCCCCTTCCCATCCCATCTTTGATAAGAACCTCTGTGCTTTGATCTGGTTTATACATTCGATTTTAACGGTGTGCTATTCAAATTGATTTGGAGACCACGGGTCAGCGGTAGATAAAGGGTAAATAAAAATTCCAGATACCTGGCAAAATAACTCCCTCATTGTCAGAATCGGTTAATTCTGCTCTGCTGAATCTGAAGGCCGTGTCCTTGTGGCTTTGTAGCCATGAAGGTAGAAATACCTTCGTGTGTAAGGTATTTAAATACCTTCATGGGTAAGGTAAAGTAAGCAGCTGTCTCTCTCCATTTTGAGTTGGGTGACGTTTCCCCAATATTAGGGGAAAACAAGTTTTATTTATATGGTGGAGGACTTGGGAAGAGAGAAGTTTGAATTGTAAAGATTAAAACTTTTTAGTTTAATATACTTTTAGACTTAGAGAAAAGTTGCAAAACACAGTACACCTAGTTCCCACATACCTCTCACCTAACTTCCCCTAATGTTAACAGCTTACGAAACCTAGTACAGTTATCAAAAAATCTTGGATAACTAGCTTTAATGCAATGTCCTGAACTAATCAAAATACTCAGGAAATTTTGCCAGTTTACACATTAATGTCTTTTTTACTGGTCCAAATTCCAATCCAATATTCTGCATTTCACTTGTTGTCTTGTGCCCTGATTCCGCTCCAATCTACGATCGCTCCTCAGTCTCTGTTTTTCATAAAGATTCTCGGTGGTTGTGTGTTGAGTGGTTAATACTGACTTTAACTTGTTTAAGAATGAGATTTAAAATTTGCTTGACACTCTTCAGTAAACATTCTCAACTGTGGCAGAACAATAGACAGTGAAAATTTATTACCTACACATATGGAGCAGTTGTCAAAAATCCTAGGTTTTGACAGCTTAAAACCTGTGTAAATTGGTAACATTTTAGGCCTGATTTAATATTCCATAAGTTGAACATAAATCTACATAAATATGTAGCTATAATACCATGAATTTACTGGGTCTGTGTTCCATAGATTTACAAAGAAGATAGTGGATAATCATTTTTACTTTATTTTAAGATGTGTGTTTATTAGTTTTCAAAAATACAGGGGAGTGGGAGAGGGTAGTGATTCTCTGTCTAGGTGTAAATAATCTCTAATTGTACTGTTTTAAGGTCAAATAATGTCTGTATAATGTTTAAGAGGAAAATTCTCTTCTAGCAAAGTATGTACTCAATTTTTAAGGTTTTTAAAATTTTTAAACTTCAGGTGCACGTGAAAAGGATTTATATTCTCTACATGTTGGATGTAGACCTCTATATATTTCTGTTACATCAATTGTGCTCAAATGATATTCAAATATACCAAATTCTCACCAACATTTGATATAGCTGTTTGTTAAAAATTGTGCGGGGCTTCCCTGGTGGTGCAGTGGTTGAGAATCTGCCTGCCAGTGCAGGAGACACGGGTTCAAGCCCTGGTCTGGGAGGATCCCACATGCCGCGGAGCAACTGGGCCCGAGAGCGACAACTACTGAGCCTGTGCGTCTGGAGCCTGTGCTCCACAACAAGAGAGGGCGCAATAGTGAGAGGCCCGCACACCGTGATGAAGAGTGGCCCCCGCTCGCCGCAACTGGAGAAAGCCCTCACGCAGAAACGAAGACCCAACATAGCCAAAAATGAATAAATTAATTAAAAAAAAATCGTGTGCTACAATCTCCCACAATATCTCCGGGTTTCCACTGTAACCTCTCCTGCAGTGCTCTTGATGTTTCTTCATAGATTTTATGGTTCCTTTGCTAAGAGAACGCACATTTAGGACTCTTTTCATCTTTCTGGTGTGTTGCTCCTTTTACTATTATGATTGTTAATTTTATGTGTCGATTTGGCTGGGCCCCTCTACCCAGATATTTGATCAAGTATTATTCTGGATGTTTCTGTGAAGGTATATTTTTGAATGAGATTAACATTTAAGTCAGTGAACTTTTCACAATAGCCAAGACATGGAAACAACTTAAGTGTCCAATGACAGATGAATGGATAAAGAAGATGTGGTATTTATACACAATGGAATATTACTCAGCCATAAAAAAGAATGAAATAATGCCATTTGCAGCAACATGGGTGCAGCTAGAGATTATCATATCTGACTTCTGAAGTAAGTCAGAAAGAGAAAGATAAATGCCATATGATATCACTATGTGTAGAATCTAAAATATGACACAAATGAACCTCCCTATGAAACAGAAACGGAATCACGGGTATAGAGAACAGACTGGTGGTTGCCAAGGGGGGCGGGGGAGGGGGGATTGGGGAAGGATGGAGTGGGAGGTTGGGGTTAGCAGATGTAAGCTTTTATATAGAGAATGGATCAACAACAAGGTCCTACTGTATAGCACAGAGAACTATATTCAATAAACTATGATAAACCATAATGGAAAAGAATGTATATAATTGTATAACTGAATCACTTTGCTGTACAGCCTAAATTAACATGACATTGTAAATCAACTATATTTCAATTTAAAAAGTTGATAAAAAATAAATCAGTGAACTTTGAGTAAAACAGGTTGCCCTCCATGATGTGGGTGGGTCTTGAAGGCCTTAATAGAACAAAGTCCAAAGTCCCCTGAGCAAGAAGGAATTCTGCCGGAAGACAGCCTTTGAACTCTGTGGTGGTTAATTTTATGTTTCAACTTGACTAGATTACTGGGTACCCAGAAATTTGGTCAAACATTATGCTGGGTTACTTTGAAGGTGTTTTTGGATGAGGGTAACACTCAGATCAGTACACTAAGTAAAGCAGATTGTCCTCCCAACTGCAGGTGGGCCTCATCCAATTAGTTGAAGACCTGAATAGAATAAAAGGCTGACCCTTTCCTGAGTTAGAATTCTCCTGCCTGACTACCTTGGAATTGGGATGTCAGCTCTTCCTGGATCTACAGCAGGCTGCCAGCCTTTGGACTTGAACTGGGAAATCAGCTCTGAAAATCTTGGATGTGCCAGCCTCCATAATCTTGTGAGTCAATTTCTTAAAATAAATCTCTTTTTTTTTCTCTATGTGCGTACACATTCTGTCTCTGGAGAACCCTGACCAGCACGATTATTATGTAGTACCCTCTTTATTCCTATCCCTATGTGCATACACATACTGTCTCTGGAGAACCCTGACCAGTAAAATTATTATGTAGCACCCTCTCTATTCCTAATAATGACTTTTGCCCTAATGTCAGTTTTACTTAATATTGATGGTGCTGCCCCAGCTTGACCTTGGTACCTTTTCCATTCTTTACAGTCAGTCTTTGTGCATCATATTAAAGGGTGTTGCTATAAAGCTCTTGGCTTGATTTTGTTTATTATTCAATCTGACAATCTGAATCTTTTAAGGTATGAATATAATCCACTTACTTTTATTGTTAAACGGACACATATTTGGATGAACTTGTTATCATATTTTCCATTTTCCATTTAACAGACTCTTTCTTGCCTTCCTTTTCTCTCCTTTCCCATGTTCTACTGGATTCATCATACCTTCTTTCTATCTCCTTTTTCCTTTAGTGGTTTGGGTTTGCAGTAACAGCAGGTACTGATGGGTAAGAGCTTATTGTGTTCTAAGGACCTGGTAATTTGTGCAACATTTCCCGCAGCACTGTGAGATATCTGTGGTTAGTTTTTCCACTTAGAAATGAGAAACTTGTGGTGCGGAAGAATTAAGTAACTTGGCTAATGTTGTATGGGTAGTAAAGACTGGTCGAGAGGCCATATTCTCAACAGCCTCATGCTGATTCTTAGGTTAAGTATTGCATTTCTAACTCTTAGTGTCAGGCACCATATATTTACAAGCAGTCTTGACTGAATGAAGTTCAAACTTAATCAACGTTCATGTGTTCTTCCCCAAAAATCCAAGGATTATAAAAAACTTTCTTTCACTGATCTCCTCTTCTTTATTCTATGTTATTGTTGTCTAATGTTAACTAATTTTGTTATACCTTCTTAACTACTGCCTTCCAAATTCATTATTATTATTTACAATAAAAGCTTATTTAGATGTGCTAACTTCCTTAATCATCACTACTTCCGCTACCCAACACCTTCCTATGAATCCACTTCCCTTTCTCTCAGGTATGTCTTTCAGGACTAGCACTTCTCACGAATGTCTGTAAACGGCCAAGTCTCTTGGTGGCTGTCTGCAAATGACCTTATTTTTGCTCAAATTCACAAGATTATTTGGAAGAATATAGATTTTTGCATTTTTATTTTCCCTCAGTGCTTCAAATGTATTATTCAATTGTCCTGGTAGCTATTGTGTTGTTAAGAAATTTTCTATCAGCAACTGTATTTGTTTTCACTGGTAATCTTTGCAGAAGTCTATTTGAAAGCTGTCAGAGTTGCCTGTTCTTTTTGTTTTTAATCACCTTCTTTAGAACAGATTCAGAAAATTTCCAAAGATAGTGCAGAGTCCCATTTTCCCTGTTGTTATATATGTTCCATTCCATACTACATTTGTCACAGCCAGAAACCAGTGTTGGTACTTTACTAAATGTACCAACTAAACTCCACACTTATTTGGATTTCACTAGTTTTTCCTAATTCCCTTTTTATGTTCCAGGATTCCATCCAGGACACCACATTGCACTGAATCATCCTGTGTCCTTAGGCTCCTCTTAGCTGTGAGTGTTTCTCATACTTTTTTGTTTGATTGTTTTTGAAGACTGTGGCAGTTTTGAGGAAGACTGGCGAGGTATTTTGTAGAACGTCCCTCAGTTGGGATTTGGCTAATGTTTTTCTCATGATTAGACTGAGGTTATGTGTTTTGTGGAGGGCAAGTACCCTTTCCATCCCATTGGACCAAGGATGTATCCTGTCAATATCGCTTGTTATTTTTTTTTCTTTTTTTTTTTTGTGGTACACGGGCCTCTCACTGTTGTGGCCTCTCCCGCCGCGGAGCACAGGTTCCGGACGCGCAGGCTCAGCGGCCATGGCGTACGGGCCCAGCCGCTCCGCGGCATGTGGGATCTTCCCGGACCGGGGCACGAACCCGTGTCCCCTGCATTGGCAGGCGGACTCTCAACCACTGTGCCGCCAGGGAAGCCCTATCGCTTGTTATTGATGAGGTGAACCTTGACCACCTGGCCATGGTGGTACCGGCCAGATTTTCTCCTCTGTGCATTAGCTTCCTCATGTCTTGTATGACTCCTGGGGAGCGAGTGACAAAGTGCAGCCTGGCTCATGGATGAAGTTGTGGGAGAGGCAACTAAGCTTATGCCTATTTTTAAAATATCGTCCTATTTTATTATGTTTCTACTTTTAACATGTCTATAAACGTCTTCAGCCTCAATGTTATTTCATATTTGCTCTATGGCTGCATTATTTCGTATTTGTTCATACAGTCGCATCATTTCTGGTTCTCAAAGGGCCTGATTCTTCTCGTAATGGACTCCTCTGACTCTTGCTTCTTTCCGTCGTGTGGATTGAAATACTTCACTGTGAGTTTATCTTCTGAGGGGGTGGTTCGTTTTGCCATCGTCCTGTTTACCTCCAGGTTTTGCTTTGTTTTGATTTTCTGCTCCTTCTGGGCCCCTAATGATTTCAATGGTCCTGGTCCAACATTTATGGTAATTTCTTAGTTCAGAGTTTCTGCTTGGCACACCAAAGCCAAACACCACTCTGAGGGTTTTAATTTCTCCCAGATGCTTTTCCCCTTCCCTTCAAGGTCCTGGCCAGGTGGCAAGCTTCCTTGCTGCTTCCCAGCACCAGCTGGTAAAGTTTTACTGGTCCCAGCTCACCCACTGGGCAGAAAGCAATGCATCCTGGCTAGAGGGGCTCAGAGACCCCATGGAACAGCACCCCTGGGGGATAGTTGGGAGTCTTCTCTGCTTTTCACCCTGTCCTGGACTTCTCTATTTCTGGATTTCCCTTTCAATGCAGATTTCCCTTTCTTCCAAATGTGGTATGATTTTTAAAATTTTTCTGTATTTCACCCAGCATTTTTATGTGTTTGCAGTCAGTCTGCCACTTTACTAGAAATCTCCTTTAATCCTTTTGTCAATACAGTATTTCCTATGTTGATATGTCATCTTTATTGTGCAGAATCAAGGATGGGGAAATTCTGATCCAGAATATTAATCTTACTTTGGGATGTTACAGATCTGCTAGTAATTATGTTTACGATTCAAAAATCTTTCTAGTAGTTCTTCAGGGTAAATGCAGTCAGAACTTCTGAAGTTAGTCATTAAATATTCATTGAGAACATACTGTGTGTAAGGTATTTTATGATAAACCAATGACCAAGGCATAGTCTTTGCCTTAAGGAGGTACATCACCAACATGGATAACGAGAAAGTTGAATGTATAAGCGACATAGAAATAGTTTACGGAAAAGTCTGCAAGAGGCCATAGAAAGATGAGACCATTTCTAGCTGGAAAGATCTGGGAAGGTCTGATGGAGGAGGGCATGGAGGGAACTTGAAAAACAGGCAAAATTTGGAGATGTGGCGATTGCTGACGCTCTCAGCGCAAACCTGGATTAAAATGTCAGGCGATGAGGCCACCACACTGCCTGGAATTTTGGTGCACACACGAGGTGCACAGCACTGCTGACTGAGTGTGTGATGCAGGGGCAGCCTGTCATCGTGTTCAGAGGATACTGGAAAGTGTTGAAAATATCTTCTCTCCAATGGAGTAAAAAGATCTTGGGGGCAAGCAGTGGTTAACGATGAGGAAGATTTCATCCGAAGAAACTTCTTGACAATTAAAACGATGAATCAGAAACAAATATACCAACAACTTGTCAGCAGTCGCCACACCCTCACTCCCGGCGAGCTGGGCTCTACCGGGCTGTGGCATCACCCCAGGGCGTGAGGAGGCCTGAGTCCTGCACCCAAGGTCACTGGTCCCTGGGTGAGCAGAGGAGGAAGACGATCAGGAAGCAGGAATCCAATTGCTGGAGAAGCTTCACTGGAACCATTAGAAAGAAAGAGCCACGGTGCACTTAAGCGAACATTCAAAAAGCATATTAACTTATTAATAACAGTAACGAATATTAGTAAACTTGTTTGTAGTTCTCTTGTCTTTCAAGCACTTTATAAACATTAGCTGATCAATTAACAATGGCTGCTTCCCAATACTAATCGTAGCTCTGAACACAGAGCCTGAGGAGGGGTGGGGCGCGGTCACAGATTCGGGGTCCTCGGGCCAGCGTCCCCACTGCCCACCTAGGCTCTGCCTTGGGGCACAGGCTGCCTACATGCCTCAGCTCCCGTCCCTACCCTGAGCTCAGAAAAACTGCCTGTGTGGTTTCTCCTCTACATTTCTCTCTCCCTTTCTTTCTCCCTTCCTTCCTTCCTCTCTCTCTCTCTCTTTCTTTCTTTCTCCCTTTTAAAAAACGTTTATGACTTTTGAGTTGAGAAAACCAGACCCCTTTCTCCCCCGAGGTTGTACTTGTTCTTTCTGTGTTACTGTTCCTGATGTAAGTAACTAACCGTAACAACAGGGCCCTGGCGTCGTTCTCCGTTACCCCTTTTATTTACTGTCGCAAGAGAGGCTCAGTTAGATTGCTCTCCCTCTCGCAGTCAGGGTCCGCACCGGCCAGACGCTCCCCAGGTAGCTGTTGTGGGGGATGGACCCGCCCCACTAGAAAGATGACCAATTTATGGGGACCAGAAAGAGGCCTTAGGGTATGTCTGCTTGAGGAGGGGGATTTAGACTGACCCCGTGGCAAGAGGCTGGGTGGCAAAGGAGGAACAAGGTGCCCCCGGGAAGAGCCGGGAGAGAAGGAAGAGGAAGGGGGAGCTGAGGAAGAGCCAGGAGCATCTCGCCGGAGCGCCCGCTGGTCCCCGCGCGCTCCCAGGCTTTCCGCACCTCGCGCGCCCTGGGGCTCGGGAGTGTTTAATTCATTTGGCAATGACCTGGTGCAGTGTTGAAATGAAGACCCATAAAACCTCCTCTCTAACCTGCTTCCTCCCCTCCAGCTCTGGAAGGGGGCCTCTGCCTGTCTCCGAGGAGCTGGCGGTGGCCACCTCAGGCCCTGCGCATCCCCGGCACTGGTGCCCCGGGGTTTGGGGGCGGCCTCCGGAGGGCAGGACGCGGGCCTCGGCTGCTTAAGGCCCATCACACACCGGCCGGCCGAGTGAGTGTCCAGGTGGTGACAAAGCCTGTGCATTCCTTCCCCATTGATCTCCCAGTCAATCATTAGGAAGCGACTGTGCTAGACACAGCCCTTGGGCATGTTTCCAATGCAAAGCCACTTAGCATTAAAACTGCAGCATCTCCTTTGGCTTTTTTACAAGACTTTATCAAACCCATTTAAAAACCTACCTTGAATCACAGCCCACTCTCCGGATAGCCTCTACTTTGAACTTCGACCTCTGTAAGACAGCAGCCAATAACTGTGCCGTTTAACATTGAATTTTCTCTATGATAGGCAATTCTCATGGAAATATACTAAATTGTAGTATATTTTGTTTGTTTAGTATATTTTGTTCGGGCTTCGTTTTTTTGGCAATTTGAGAGCAGAGGTGCTTTTATATTATTATTCTGTCATCAATACTTCCGTAGCCCAATGTAAGCAATCTTGTCTTCCAGTTGTAGTTTAAATTTCAGTGGAAAAGGAGTTAACATTTTAGAAATTCAGAATGTGTGAGTTTCATACGGCGTCCAGTGTTTCCCCCGTGAGGGATGGAGGCCGTCTGCTGGGACCCCCCTCCCCCGCCCCACTGGGGGAGAACTCAGGAAGGAGGTCTCCCCAAGCCCACCTCTAGACACGCTGTTTTTTAAAGACCATTTTTCTTTTATTTGTGTCTCATAAATTCGTCAGTTACAGAGACACTGATCATTTCTTTGGAAGCAAACGCACATCTCATGATGGAAACAGTCTAGCATATACCCAAAGGTCAGAGTCACTGTGACTGATGGCTTCCGAACAAAGTACCCATCCCTAGGAGAGGCAGGAGCTGACAGGAGCATCAGAGAACTCCAGGCATCTCGGGGCTCATTTGTTCGCCTCGCACTACTGACTTGGGCTGTGGTTATTCCTGCCGCGTGACACACAGACACACTCATGGCTCACCATCGGGCAGCCACCATGGACCAGAAGAATCTGCAAGCCCACCGTGACTGGGGCACATTTCCTCTGAATAAGCCCCATAAGAAGGCAGACTGGGGGTCTGAAGCTCTTGGACCTGGGCCCCCGAGACTGACCAAGGCGTGAATCTGTGTGCAAATGTGTCTTTCTGCTCTTGTTTACATGGACTTGAGAGTAGAAAGAAGAAAGGCTTGCAACCAGCTGAACCTTGTGTGGTATTTCAGGCAGGAAAACGGTAGTTCAGAAGATCACAGGATAAATCCTCAGGATAAATCCTCATTTGGTGTTTTCTTATTTTTTTCTTAATAGAATAATGTAAAATTTTCTGGAATAGAGTGGAAGAATGTAGATTAAATATAAGAACTTCCCAAAATTAAATAACACAAAGATTTGGCCCTCTGAATGTAGAATTTTATTACTTTATATTTCCTTTTAATATTTTTCTGTGGACAAACTTACATGAACAAAATATACTTTAGTTTAATTACACCGAACATAAGCCTAAAATTCTATTCTCTAGTTTTCTTATTGGCATGTTGTTCAACCTCATTTACTACGTTTCACGCTTGCCCTCACCCTGCGGCATCGTACGTAGCACAACGTCCCAGCTGCCCGGTGAGGCCTCGCTGGCCCTGAGCTGCTAAGGATGCTCTGTCCACCTCTGGTCAGAGTGGGGTGAACCGACGACCTCTCGGGGCTTCCAACTCCCAGTGTCTGTGGTCCCTCAAGTCCCTCACTAACGTCACCATGTATCACGACTATCTCTGGGCTCTGTAGGTGGGAAGTGCATCCCAGTCCTATGTTCATGCAACAGGGAATGGGAAACAGCCATTGTAAACACTGAGCATCAAACACGTGCACTTCTTACTTTGCCGTTTGATTTCAAGAGTTACGCATTAAATCTCATAAATAAAAATATCAGTCTACTGCTCCCTGAAGGAGGGGGACCATAATTTTCCAAATCGTAAGTGTGGGCTGTGCGTTGTGACTTATTTCCAAAAACCTAGTGTGCAAAGGGCGGGAAGAGAAACCTGGCTCACATGGCCTCAGCCAGTTGCTCACCCTGTGGGCCTCCTTTCTCCTTCGTCTGTTATTGGGGTGCATGTGTGGGCGGTGGTCCTCTTCATTTCTGATTTTATGAAAAATTGACAAATGTAGAAAAGAAGATAAAAAAACACAAACTCAGAGCCTCCCAATTATTTATGGGATGTTAAAAGTCTTGCGTGAGGCTATCAGAAATCTTTGGCGTGTGTGTATTTTCGTTTTTGTGATGCAGATGAGATGGCTAGGTAGCTGTGTAGTTGACAATATAAGGAACTATTTCTTTCAAATTGTAATCGATATGCATATGCAAAGCAGCTGAGGCCCCGAGGATTCGCATCAAGCGTTCTGGCCTTTTGGAATTCAGTGCTTTACTTTCTTCTCTTTTTTAAGGCTGTGATGATCTATGGAGAGTGTCCTGCTGGGACCCCCTGTGGGATCCTAGGATCTTCTGTGTGACCTTGAGCGGGTGGCTCAACCTCTCTGGGCCCTGGTTCTCAGGCTGCAGCACCAGCAGGAAAACTTATCATCCTCATTCGGTGTTTCCAGAGCATCGTGAACATTAGGAAATGGTGCCTGTGAAAATAGAAGTCCTCAGAGGTGGGTACAATGCAAATGTGACATTTGTTGCTGTTATGGAGAGATTCCATAAACATAATGAATGTAAACTGAACGTCTAAATAATCGTGTACACATACATTCTTGCCTTTATGAGGGTTCATAAAACTCAAACAGCATTCATTGATTTTTGTCTTATTGTAAACCAAAAAAGCAATAAAACATACCCAGGACATAAAAACACTTAAAAACTTTCCCTTTAGCGATAAAAATATGCTTAACTAGTTATGGGCCATCGCCGTTTTGTTGAAGAGTTGCATATTTACCACATCTGTCCCCTCACCTCTCCCACCAAAAACAAAAACAAAATCTCCAAGGGAATTCTTTGCTTCCAGAAACTCTAAGCCCCTTACAAATATCGAGATTTTCTATAATGGCAATAGCAGTGCAAAAAAGTACCCGCCCAAAGGTATTCTGATTTAGTAATGGCAGAAAGTTGTCTAAACACACCGTACGTCCCTAAACACAGGGGTATAATCTCCTCCCATCTATTAGATAGGGATTCACTGTTCCTCGGGATTGTTTTCATTCTTGGAATCCTACAGTTACTCAAAAAAAAAAGGAAAGAAAAAATTAATTTCTCTCCTAAGGAGTAGAGTCCAGGATGTGACACACATAGGCAGCTGCTCAGATTTCCTGGTTCTCTGCCACCCTCCGATGCCTCCGTTTATAGAAAAGGAAGAGCCAAGGCATAACAATTCTCCAGAACCACAGAATATTTCCAGATGGAAAGACAGGATTTTGTGAAAGCCACTGTGGAAGAGTGAGCTCACTTTTAAAAGATTTTCTTATTAATGGAAACGATTAATTCACAAAGAGACATAGGTCTCTTTGTTATGTATATGCAAGTTAATGTTAATATGATTCAGAAAAATGAGGCAGGCTATTCATTTTTTTATAGCTCTTCCCAAATCAATATACGTGTTAATATAAAAAGCTTGTTTTTTCGGTGAACTTGAAGGTATTTTAAAAGCATGCATTCACTTGGGCTTGCTATGAATATGTCACTGTTGATTCCTGTTGATCCTATTTTATAGTAATTTAGATTTCCTCCAAGACACTCAAATATCAAATGTCCAACAAGGGCTTCCCTGGTGGCGCAGTGGTTGAGAGTCCGCCTGCCGATGCAGGGGACACGGGTTCGTGCCCCGGTCCGGGAAGATCCCACATGCCGCGGAGCGGCTGTGCCCGTGAGCCATGGCCGCTGAGCCTGCGCGTCCGGAGCCTGTGTTCCGCAACGGGAGAGGCCACAACAGTGAAAGGCCCGCATACCGCAAAAAAAAAAAAAAAAAAAAAAAGACCAACAAATTACGCTGAGATGAAACTAGATATTTCAAATGTATTTTAAACAGTCGTTAAATTACCTCCATTGGTTTATTATCTCATCTGAAATTTGCTGATCCTGCTTCTGAATGCTAATCGCAGTTTCTGGCTTTTTATTTATATCGTTTAATCTTATATCTGCACATGAAGCCTGATGCCTTACTGCTATGCAGCCTGATGTAACTTATTCGGAGCCTCACTGTGTGTTTGTACCAATGGAAACTGCACAGGTGGCTGGCACGAAGTTGCCAGCTTCAGAGCACTGAGAAAATGCATTCTGCAGAGCCTCAGATAGAGCAGATACTCGGCACACTGCAAGAGAAGCTGTCTTCTGAAATGAAGACAGCTATATTCAAAATGGGTAAACGTGGGTCAAAATATGTAGGTGCTGTCAACGGATGTGTTTATTGAGAGAACAAGATAAAATTCCATATATTACCGTATAGAAACCTTACCTCATATCCTGTTATCCTGAAATATACAAAAACTACAAACACATTTATCACCTACTACAACAAGGAGCTTATTTAGATGGAGTAAAGAATAACAATGAATAAAAAGTGAATATGTTTTGCAGCATAAATTGTCAATTTTGTTCTCCAAAGTCCGTTAAGAGGACTCCTATAACTTGTTGTACTGGCTAGACTTATTCGTTTTTCCAACCAGCCTACCTTGTAGGAGCCTAAAAAGGGGTGGGTTTCCCCCCCCCCTCCGTGTTATAAACACATATTTTCTGTAAATAGAAGGGTAGAATTAAGCTTCTAGAAATCCGAACAGATGGTACAATAAGAATTTGTCAGATCCCTCTCAGTACGACAATGATTGTTGGAATTTTCAGGGCAAAATCTATGAACCCTCTACTTTCTAAAGGCGTATGAAAGATCTCAGTGGTGTAATTTTACAGGGAGTTTTTTGCAATGCTAGCTGTTGTGTTAGACCGAGAATATTTCCTTTCATTGGTCTGAGGACATACTAGTTTTCATCTAGATCTATATATTATGTAAATTTGGATGGCATAGCCTCCAAGATGGAGCAAGTGAATTTAATTTAAATTACAGGTACCTCCTTAAATTAAGCTAACATTGTTACAAAATTTTTCTCCTTATTCCTCCTTTTACGCATTTCTCCCCTCTATTTATCATTTTTCCCAACCACCTGAAATGGATGGATTAAAATAATTCAACTGCAGTCATAACCCACCTCCCACTCACCCACACCATAAATACCACCAACAAATTATTTGGGGGAGAAATGTTGGCACTGACTACATCAAACACTTTATTTACAATAGATTCTTTTCCATTTGGATTCACCAAGGTTGCTACTCACTTAAAATACCTCACAATCTTCCATGACTGAATATGGGAATTTTGGTTGGCAGTTTTGTTCGAATAACTCATGGCAACCATGAAATAGTGGTTCCCAGCAAAAGGAAAAAAGTCTTCATTACAACCTTAACCAAAATAAATGCTCGATGAATAGCTGCTACGAATCATTTTGCTGAAGTTCAGCCTTTTAGGATCTTCAGAGCTTTTTTTTTTTTCTTTTTTTTTTTTTGCGGTACGCGGGCCTCTCACTGTTGTGGCCTCTCCCGTTGCAGAGCACAGGCTCCGGACGCGCAGGCTCAGCGGCCATGGCTCACGGGCCCAGCCGCTCCGCGGCATGTGGGATCTTCCCGGACCGGGGCACGAACCAGTGTCCCCTGCATCGGCAGGCGGACTCTCAGCCACTGCGCCACCAGGGAAGCCCCAGAGCCATTTTTATGGAGGCTAGTTCTCATCTCTCTGTAAGTCAAATTTTCTTCATTTTACCTTAAGAAAAACTAAGCTCAAATGTCTAAGACAACTTGGGACACACAATAATTAACAGAAGTGAACCCCAGAGGCAGCCTTAGGGTCTAGACTTCATAAATTTATTTATTTGTATGTTTAAGCTATATTGTAACACATCCCAAAACAAGATTGTTATTTTCATTATGTGAAAACGTCCATGGCTAGATTCTTAAAGACAAAAACAACAAAGACCTTTTAATATCACTGGTCATTGGTGTCATAACTCATGGTAATGCCCAATAGAAAAGAAAGCATTTATCCAGAATGCCAAATGAGGTTATTGGTTTTCTGGGATTTTAAAATGTAAGTGCCTTTTCTTCTTCCGAAGTCATTTGCCCCTCAAGTAGTCACTGGAACAGAAGATAATAAGGATATCATTCACAAATCATACGTCAGGTGCTCGGTTTTGAGTCTCATCACTACTCTGGTTGCTTTAACACTGGTTTATTTGAAAGGATCTAGCTCAGTATATTACATGGTTGCTCATCTATTTCCTCACTTCTGCTTTCCTCTTGGCTACGTCTGGTAATATTTTACTCATATTACTACATTCTTGGTGCATTCTACATTTATAAAAACCCCTAAATTCATACAGGCTGCAGATATGTAAGAGTGTCATTCTTAACGATGCTCTGGTCTGAATTAGAATGAGTGCAAAGCAGTGTCCAATGCTTGTTTGTCTCCTCTTGGGTGCACATGGTAAAATGTATTCATTTCATCATTAATACCTAAGATATCCCTTCAGGCTTGTCACAAACACACATATACACCACTTTGTCATCCACAATGGGCTCAAGTCCATAAACAATCAGGAAATTGGAAGATTTCTATCTAAGTCAATTAAGTGTAATGGCGTATTTGTTTAGTGTATTGGAGCTGTCCTCATTAGGGGCTACTGGTTCATAATGCAATGTTTGCTGAACCTGGCTGAATGATAGATTGGGATTCTTTCTACTCCTGTGACCCCAAAGCTATTTGTTTTTCTTTTAAAAGCTCTCTATAATGTTTCCTTAATGTGGATGGTAAAATAAATAAGCCTTTAGGTTCAAATGTAAGTCAACATGGAATCCACTAATTTGCTGATTGTTGATGAAAATTAAGCAGTCTATAAACTTTAGATGAGATAGATGCATAAATCTAGCTCTCCCAGATGCCAGGCACACCATAAGAACGCAGTGCATGGTTTCCTTTTGAATGAATAAACTCATAAAATATATGATCTTAAGTGATGATTTTTTACAATAAATATGCCAAATATGATGAAATGGACATCATCCTACTTTGAGACATCCTTTGGAGAAGCCATCGAGGCACTCATTTTGGAGAATCCCTTCAAAACTTACATCACATCTTCTTAAATTTTCTCAGAAGTGGGAAACCTATTCCTCCAAAGTCTATTTAAATGTTTCTTTTACATCTGTGCGATCCACCACATCAACACAACAAAACCAATTTAGAGCAAAGTGCGCTCTGAAGCAATCTGGATAGTGAAGATACTCATCATAATTTCCCCCTTTTGCATAATGCCAAAGTCCACCCCAGAATTTCTTCCAAGTACAACAGTATACTATTATACTTTGAAAGGTAAGTTGAGTATACCGCTGATAGAAAAGAAACGCATTGGTATTCATTCTGAAAAGAGCTGTAGGTGCCTCATAAAAGTGCTAGGCTGTGCGATTCCTCACCACTCACCATTTCCTGCCTCATATCGTGATATTTATCATGATTCTTATGCTTGTCTTACTCTCCTTCATTATATTATGAAAAGCTAGAAGGCAGGCATGAGGTCTTCTCGTATTTATAGCTCTTGCTATGCTCAACACAATTCTGTATACCTAGTGTGTGCTCACCCACTGTGTATTGACTACCTGAACGATGATTTAATGAAGGATTTTTTGGGGGGGAGTACTGGGGATGTGAAGTGTCTGCCGAAGCCTCTCTTTCTCTTGAGTCTCAGTTCTCTCGCTCCTTGGTTCACTCCTGGTCACTCTTTTCTTCCTAAAGCATTGTATCACCCAGCCTCCCTCTGAAAGCTCAGCACAAATGTCAAGACCTTGCTGCTTCTGTTCGTCACTCAAAGCGCTTCGTGCAGTCTCCACAGAAACTTTCCTCATGTTCACGTTTTCTTTCAGAATATGCGAGCATCTGTCCCTTGGTATAAATTGAACTCTTCAGCCATCATTCTCACAGTTAATCATGTATTTGCATCAGCCACACCTCTGACCTTTTCAGCATTTCCTTGTGTCCTCTACATGGTCGCATAACTGTACGTCGCCTGAGACGTCTTCTCACCTGCTCTAAAGTCTCCTGAGGCAGTCAAAGTTTCTTGCTCTTGCTTCTTTTACAATGCCAGATTTCTCACTTGCAGATTTGTTTAACTTCCTGAAAATTACATTCTTTGCACCAAATAATGCTAATGAACTTATATAACAACATAGAACACCATACACTGGTATTCTCAGATGCTAGCACAAAACTGACGTTTCCTTCCTGAAAATACTGTTGCTTCAAGGTGAAAAGGTTCGTAACGTACTCAAAAGCTGCGTCTATACCAGATAAACAGTGAAAGCAGTTTCATCTGTGATAGTTTCCTGTGGTACATATATGCAGGAAGAGTCGGTTCTTCTGCGTGTCTTTCAACAACGAGAAGGAATGGCCTTTCCTGATGGCCTCTGAATGCAGTTCTATTGTCTGTTACCTCTATTTTGAAACTGTTGTGCTTTAATATTTCCTCTCTAGAGTGAGGACCACGGTATCTTTCTACATTGTAGTCACACTTGAAATAGTTTAAAAGTTCTGTTGGAAAAGAAAGGAACCCAGTGCTCCAAATAAATCATTGCCTTATAAGCATCTCAAACTTTTTATCCCAAGATGGTGAATCTACTTTATCAGTGAGGTAAAATCATTACTGGATTAAATATTAGACTAGAAAGATGTTGATATATTTGCAGATTACTCCTGAATGTAAAATACAGGCTTAAAAAACATATTACTATATATATAAGTAAAAAATCAGGGATTGGTTGTAAAGGAAATTTCCTGTTCAGTAAGTCACATATTGTCCAATGATTCATGGAGTTGTTGAGCTGGAGGAGTCCCTGGGGACCAGCTAGCCCAGTCCTCTCACTTCACAGTTGATGGGAATGCTCCATGGTTAAGTGATCTGCCCAGGGTTATCCAACCAGGAGAGGCAGGATGAAGATTAAGGGGAAGAATGCATGGTGACCTGCTTGGATCTTTCCCCACCATGGGGTATTGATCACTGAGCTATATCTTAGTTGAGTATAGTCTCTGCCTTTTAGGAGTTTGCAACTAAACATAATTATAACAAAAATCTCATACATATTCATTACTTAATTAAACTAATCTTAGAAAGCTCTTGCTATGTAACATGTTCTACTAGATGTTGGAGATTTAAAGAAAGGTATGATCCAGTATTTGCCCCCAAGGAAATTAAAGTCTAGGTGGAGAGACCAACATGTAGCAGATCATGAGAATTCATCTCTGTATGTAGTGGTAACGTGACAGGCACAAGGAATTACAGTAATACAAATGTGGGGTTTAGAGCATCCAGCCAGGTGATGGTGTGAGAAACACTCATCAAATGAAGCAAATTAGTCAAGCAAAGGTAGTGCATGATGTCTCTGTGCGTGTGTCTACGTGTCTATGTCAATCTTTGACTAGACAAACTATGTTAGGTCATAAGTATGCAGACACAAAGGCAAGTCGTAGCACTTGCTGGAGTATCTTTAAGCAGATTTATGCTTTTATTTGAGTATCAAATATCAGACAGTGACGGAAAAGGTCAGCCACATGGAACAAATAGAACTTCTTTTGTACCACATTAAAGCACTTATATTGGATTTTATGTTACGGAGGTTAAAGGAAAACAAGAATGAAAAAGTAAGTGAGCAAGAAAGTGACTATAAATCTGATTAGAAGGATTAGGAAACACTATATGGAAAAAGTAACAGATGAGAAATAGGTTAGGGCATTCCTGGTGGAAAGACAGAGCAAGGATGAAGACAGGAAAGCATGGACCGTGGTATAGAAGGATGAAGGATCTTGCTGCACTGGGGCACAGAGAAGAGAAAGGTCATGGTCCACGTTCAGTCATCCAGTCCTCAGAGGTGCAAGGTTGCACAGGGAAGAAGAAGTCGTCAAAGCAGGAAGATCTTCATTCATGAGCTGACCACTTATAAATTAGTTGCCATTGTTTAATGCAATGGTTTATTAATTTCTGTTAAGTTGACGGTGACTCACTCAATAATAGAGATTCAGACGATACAATGCAAAGAAAATACAACTGAATTGTAAAGAAAATTTGTAAAAACTGTAAAATGCATACAACTTCGAGAAATCAATAAAAGGTATATTGGAGAATTGTTTAAATCTCACACAAAGACATTTACAAAGAGAATCTGGCAGTTAAAAATTAATTGTTAACTTAACCCTAGAAGAATTCCATAAAGATGAAGATAAGTAGGCTTGTCAAAAGAAAATCACACAGAGATCAAATAATTACTCCAAATAATTATTGCAGGCTCTCTCACATCTAAGGGCTCCTGTAAGGCCATGATCACCTACCTCTCCTGGGTCTTCTCGAAACAGCCTCCCACTAGTTTCTCTGCCTCCAGACTTCTCCCTCTGAAACCTCTTCTCTCTAAAGCCACCAAAGGGATGCAACAAACGCTGCTCCAGTGTGGAAATTAAAACAATGTCGGTTTTTCTGATCTATGCTGAGAAGCAGTGAAAAAAATTGGAGGAACTCCCCTTCCACCCAGGTGTGGAATGAATCCCCTCAAGGTTAACGCCCTCAGGCTTTGGGCTCTCTGGCTGGTGCCACATGCATAAGATTAAACCTAGTGTTATCAGTTATGGAACCAAGAGGATAATACCCTCAACTTGTCTTGCCACCTCTTCTTGTAATCATGTTTTCAGGTTCCCTTCTCACTGATGGCTGCATGCTTGTCAATGAAAATACACCCTCCTCTAACAAACCCCAGAGTTTGTTAGAACTGTGTATAAGACAAGAGCAAATAGGCCCCGAAGGAGAAGCTGAGGGCGGATGACCACAGAGCACGAAACGCTGATGAATAGACCTGGGGACATCCATTTCAGTTACTCAGGGAATGCTTGCTTATTTCCTGATTCAATGCACATCCATCGGAATACAAGGATGACCGGGTGACATTACCTGCCAGTCCTGTTTCTGGAGGAACCGAATTCTGGCTGGCAGTTCTCTCTGCTCCAGGATAGGACACCCCTCAGGGCGCTGAGAGCTGGGCTCCAGAGCGAGTCCTGGATGACAGTGAAGTTTGCGATCGGCCCACAAGCAGGAGAGAAGAAAGGGGGGAATGCCCTTCAAAGGACCTTAACGGGGTGGAGAGAGAATTTCATTTCCGAAAAGAAAAGGAAAGCATCCAGATAGATACACAAAACAGAGGTCCTCGTGGTCTTTAGGCTGTGGAACTGCCGTGCACGGGAGCAAAGGACACTCCGGGTTTAGGTTTATTCATCTCCTTGATTAACACTAGAAATCCATTAAAGGCGTATCGGAGCAATTTCTGCGAACACGTTTCTGTGAATTTCCAGGGTTCGGCCAGGAAAACATGTAACCCATTAGCAATCCCACCCACAGACACCCACGGGGAAAAATGTACATTAAGAGGAGGACAGAGATGTGCAGTGGGGTGGAAACACATGGAATTCTCTCTGCTTCCACAGTGAAGTAAGCCCGGCTGCCAGCGTATTCCAGGGCAGGTATTGATATAGCAGGATTGGCCCACTTGCCTCCTTCCTCCATCAGGTGGAGGCACAGGGGCAGGAGCCTGCGTGGCCTGTACAGCCGGACAGACTTGGGTTTGGCTGAGCCCCACCACTCACAGCTGTGTCACTCAGAGCACATTCTTGGCCTCTCTGTGTACGAATGCCCATAAAACGCAAATACTAAAATGCATCTTGTAATTTTATTGACAGATCCAATAGAGGAGCAAAGGTAAAGGGCCTGACCAGAGTAAGTGTTCAATAAAGATTAGTCACTGGTATTGTAATATGCTACCTGGTTGACTATAAAGAGAAACAAAATGGTCAGCAAAGATGCAGCACCCAGGAGAGCCAGAGAGGGGGGTAGAGACGTGTAGTCTACTCAATGAGGCGCTATTTTCCATTTCCATCTATCTTCCCAGGATGGCGACTGAAAGAAACATTCATAGGATGTGACATCTATATGTTTGCTCAGTATGTGCAAAGTAATTAACATTTTGATCAAGTTCAAAAAATCTTAATTAGGCCCGTGAGCTCTTAGGGGATACATCCATTTTCTACTGGTGTATTCAGAAGACTCAGGATCGGTGTTCTCTCTGCTGCTTTTCCTCCCCCAGTATGTACCCAGATTCTAAATCCAAGCCGGGCAGCCAGCGACACTGCATCCTGGGACACCTGGAGTCCAGGGCTAGTGTTGTTCTCTTGTTCTGCCTTCATATGAGCAGTTACCTTCTGTGTCTTCTCTGCACGATGGGTGGTGTTGTACGGCTGGGGTCTTTACTTTGTGCATCTGAGGGTGGTTAAAAACAAAGCAAGCTTTTCAGTTAGACGTAGAAATTGCTTCTCTGTGCATACGTTAACGTTTGCAGATGAATTCTCTTTTCTTCACTTTTCTTTTTTCGTGCGTTTACTTTGCAACTCGTTCAAGGAATTTGTTCTCAAGCGGGCACGCACTTTTATCCCCGTTGGGTCTCTAAGAGTAAGGGATACAAATCCTGTTCCATGTTATGAATGCCTTGGGTGGCCCAGGAGACAGTCTCAAAGGTACCAGTAAAGCAGACTCCCTGGCAGTCACCTAGGTCTGTGTAAGTCTGTATCCCTGGACAAGAAGTCCTCTTGAATGACTTTCTAACCTCAGTTGTGTCCGGTGTTCAAATGACCCCAAAGGAGCACTGGATAACGTGGGTGCTTCTTCCAGCCAGCAGAACTGAAGCCCGGAAGGTTATTACTAATACACGGAGCAAACACACAGCATTTTAAATTTTATATCTATCTTGATATTGTTATCCACATCCTTAATAATACTTAGCATTGATGAGTAATGACTTCTTTCTCCAGAGCTTTTTATAAACCTTCATGATGAATCCCCTTGCACTTCTGTGACAGGGAGGTATAGGAGGTTTCGGAGTTACACATAGAAACAGGGTCATTCCCATTTTTTTGACTTTGCTAAACCAGTGGATTTGGCCCTTAAGGCACATTGAGGTCCTTCCTAAGTGTCAGAGGCTACAAAGAAAAGGTGCGTACGTAGGTCATCACTTCCTGAATTTCCCCAAAGGTGTATGTGTTACTTGCTCCTGAAGGGAAACCTGGAGCAAAAGTGTTGTGACGAAGCCTGGGGCCTTCAGGCCTCAGTGCTCCCCCGGCAGGGGCCTGGCGCCAGCGATGCACTTTCTAGTGGCAGCAGGGGCCGCGGGCTCCTTGCTGTCCTGTCGGCCTCACTTGGGGCACGCAGGCGTGTAGTCCGTGTGTGGTCTCCCGGTCCCTGCAAAGGGA
This sequence comes from Grampus griseus, assembly GCF_964374135.1. Classification (NCBI taxonomy): domain Eukaryota; kingdom Metazoa; phylum Chordata; class Mammalia; order Artiodactyla; family Delphinidae; genus Grampus; species Grampus griseus. Next base: position 85,837,585 of record NC_139006.1, on the reverse strand, counting down.
CTGCCAAAGGCTCGGGTCACCTGACCTTGGGAGCCATCCAGACCACAGGCTGTTCTGTGGGTGAGTTTGGCAGTTTGGAGGGTCATGGGGATGGGCTGAGAGTCCCAGATAATCTTCCCAACAACGTCAGGGGGAAAGTGACTACCAGAGCTGCCCCTGTGTGAGCCGGACACAGGAAGGCTCTTCCTCACAAGACAAGTAGTAACCCCAGCGGCACTGTAGGCTCCGCAAGGCTCCCTGCTACAGAAAAGTGGCTGATGTAGGTGGGGAACAGGAGGCTGCAGGGGGTTCGATTCCCTGGACAACCTTCTATGCAATCTGCTCTACAAACACGTTTTCCTGGGAAATTGCATCCATAGCGTCCCCTGCCTGATGGAGCCGAGCTGCTCCTCCAACAGGAGAACCGCGCAGAGGCCGTATTTCTGGGCCGTGCATGTGCTTTTTTGTTTCTTTTCTTTTCCTTTTTTTTAACAACAAGAAATAAAGTGGCAAAGATTGAAGCTAGTTAAATGGTCCTTCTCAAATCTTCAAGTACTGGCTTCCTGGTTCTTTCAGCATTCACATTAAGAGGAAACTGAGATTGTGCTGGAGGGAAGGTGTGAACCTGGAGTTACTTCTGTACAGAGACAGAGAGAGGCCAGCAGAGACCCAGAGGCGGAAAAGCACACGGGAAGCTGGGACTCCGGAGGTTTAGTCCGGGACCTGTGAAGTTCACCTTCTCACTTGGATCTTCCTGATTCTGCACCGCTCCACCGGGGAAGTGTTCTCTGTTCTCTGGGTAATGGCGCATTTCTCTAGATCTCTCTGAATCACCTTCATTGGAGCCTCGGTGCTGGGATGTTCGGACCCACACTTGCCCCTAAGGAATCGTTCCTGTAAAGCCTCCCACGGCCCCGGAAACCAGTCTCAGGATTCAGAGTTGGTCCCCAGAGCGGCACCTGCGGGCGGGCCTCCTGCGATGTGGAAGCACACCCCCAATCTCAGGCGCGGTGCCTGCAGGTACCCCCTCCCACCGGCGCACGTATAGGCGGGGCGGGCGCCGGGCCGCCCGATGCCTTCCAACCAGGGCGCTCTGTCGGAGGCGCCTCTCTTCCCAGCCTCGCCGCCCTCCAAGCCCAGAGCGGCCGTTCACACCTCGCCTCAGCTGCTCCTCGCTCCGTTCTCCGAGGACTCAGCCTCTCCAGGTAACCAGGGAGACTAGTTGCCATAGTAACGACAGGTTTACTCCGCCCACCCCTGGAAGGAGCAGCGCGGGCGCCAGGAGCTCTTGCCAGGACCGCACTGGCTGCCGGCCCCCCTGGGCCAGGCCCGGTGCCAAGCAGACCCCGCTCTCCAAGAGCCCTCTGCCCTCCATTTCCATCTCCTGCCCTTTCCCGTCCCCTCCGTCCCCTCCTGTCCTGTGGAAATGAAAGCAGGAACCCCCGTTCTCCCAGGACCACTTTAGGTGGTTAGCAGGTAATTTAATTCTCTGAGAGCGGCGCGGGGCTGCAGCGCGGGGTCCACGACTCATCGCGGGCAAACAGACTGCACTTAAATCCTGGCTCCTCGAGCGCTGCTAACTGGCTGGCAGAAGGCAATGTGGATGGATGCGGGTTGGACGGGGGCCTGGCTCCTAGGAGCGGCTCCGGCTTGCCAGGCATTGAAAGCCAAGCCGGCCAAATTTTTAAAAGGGACCGACCCACCCTCCCGTCTGTTGGAATCTCTGCTGCTCTACGCTCGTGAGATGGCTGGGACGGTGAGCTCCAGATATAAAATAGAGAATCTAAATGTTTCTAACAACGAATCAGGCAACGCCTGTGGCCTCACGGGCTTCCTAGGCTTGTGTTGAGACCCCGGCTCTCATCCAGCGTCGCCGGCATCCCCTCTAGAAGGCTGCCCAGGCCCCGGAGAAGCGGTGATGTGTCTCCCAATCGGCCGGACCCTAGGGTCGCTCTTCACACACGATTCCTTGGGGCAGCAGAGGGGATTGTGTGGGATTCCAAAGGGCACTCTTGGTGTGCGCTTGCATCCACTTGTGCGTGTCAGTAAGCGGTTCTTCATCCTTCTCTACAGGACACAGAGAGTGCTGGAATTTTCACGTAGGATGTGCCCACCTCCCTCTGTTGCATGGGTATCGCGAGATGCTACTCTTGAGAGGAGAAATTGACCCCCCGCCCCATATCCATGGCACGTGGCTGCATTTCTGAATGATTCAGATTCTTTCTTAGGAGACACTTCAATCAGTTTCTAGGGCCCCCTAAACAACTGTCTGTCCCTTACCCAACATCGAGGCTGGAACCTCTGCCCCCAGAATTGCTCGGTGCTTCCCCATCTCACTTCTTTAAAGAAGTCTCTTTGTCCAGCAAAGGCAGATGTTTATGTAGAGTTACTCCTAATATTGTATTTGGTCAACAGAGTAACAAAGTTCTGTATTTTCTGAATCTAAAAAAAACCCCCAAAGAAATCAACCTACTTGAAATAGGTTTTCCTGGACAGTAAATGACCAAGAAATCATCCAGCATTTTGTTTTAATAACTGATGTGGGAAATACAAAGAAATGTAGCCTGATCTCTAATGCAGAGGAGTTTCCTAGTTCCTTTGGAAAACAAAAAAATCCTTATGAATCTGAGGAAGAAAAAATAAAGTGTGCATCAGATATTCATATGTGTTTCAGTTAGCTGGAAGGACCACACGTCAAAGGACCCTCAGCTAAAACGAGGGTTTTGGACTAAAACAATCTCTCAGATCTTTAGATCTTTAGGCTCTGACATTAGGTTGTATGTATGTTTTCTGACATTTCACAAAGCATTTGGACAGCAACATCAGTAAGTCTGTTTTTATTTTTAACCCCCTGAAATATTGGTTCTAGAAAGGGAATGGTTTTATCCACAGCAGTACTTTGGCGGCACAGGCGAGTACAGAGAAAAGAAAACCGAATCCCAAGGCATTGCCCCTTCTGGAGCAACTCTGTTCTGCCCAGAATTCTAAGACCTTGGCAGGGATGGGGGGCGGGTTACCATGAGAGACAGTTGGGCTGCAACGCGCAAGGACAGAGCTGCTCATAGAGCGCAGTCTCCAGGGTCGGAAAAACCTGGATTTGAGTCCTAGATCTGCCGTGACAGGCAATTCATTTAACCTCTCTGTTTCCCAAACTATCCTTTCTTTCATTTATTTGTTCATTCATTTATAGAATAAATTTGTTCATTTATTTATAAGATAGGATTTTTTCATCCTATCTTAGGTGCCAGGGATAGAGCAGGGAGCCAAAGAGATAAAAATCCCTGGTCTCGTGGGGAGAAAAACCACAAACAAACCAAATACAGCTGATCCTTGAATGACACGGGTCTGAACTGCATGGATCCACTTATACTTGTGTTGTTCAATAGTAAATACGACAGTAGTCCAAGATCGGAGGTTGGTTGAATCTGCAGATACAAAACTGTGTAACCAGAGGGCTTACCCTAAGTTACATGTGGTCTTTCCCTAAACCCCACATTGTTCAAGGGCCAACTGTATACACCATGCCAGGGGGTAGCCAGTGCTCCTAAGGAAAATACAAAACAGGGTGGGGAGAGAGGGTCGTAGGCCACAGGTGGTGCTACCTTGTCACTAGGCACCTTTCTGATAAGGTGACCTAAATGGACGCATGTATGTTTGATGAACATCCTACAAAATAACGACCATTATAGCTCCTTCCTCATAAGTGCGTTCAGAGGCTGCAAAGCGATGGCCTATGTGAGGAGCAGGTGTAGGTGTAGGGTCTTTGCAGATGTAATTCGTTAATTTGAGGTCATACTGGGTTAGCGTGGGTCCTGATCCAGTATGATTGGTGTCCTTATAAGAAAAGAGGGAAAGAGAAAAATGTAGAGACCCAGGGGGAAGACCGTCCCGTGCTGATGGATTCAGAGACTGGAGGGATGCAGTGGCACACCAAGGATTGCTGGCCACCACCAGACGCTGGAGAGAGGCCTGGAACAGGTCCACCTTCAGAATCTCCAGAAGGAGCCAACCCTGCTGACACCTTGATCTTGGACTTCCGGCCTCCAGAAGCAAGGGAATGAATTTCTGTTGTTTAAGCCACCCAGACGGTGGTACTTTGTCACAGCAACTCCAGGAACATAACCCACTCCCCTTTTACAGATAAAAAGGGGAAAGGGGGAAAAAGCTCTGTCTTCCAGAGCTTTCTGACTTGTCCAAGTTTAAGGCCCCTGAAGGATAAACAAGGGCTGGAATATCAAGATCGGCCGGCTGATACACCATCAACCCGTGTCCCATTTGTAAACTGAGAACCACCTGCCCCACAACTGAGGAAACAGAAGCCAACCAATCAGGGCTTGAAATTCTGCATCTCCCTTCTTTAAAAGCTGTCCCTCGTGACTGAGTAATCGAAAATGACAGCTTTATTTTAGTAAACCAATGACATAAGTATACCCCATACTTTAATCTCCAAAATTAAAGCATCCAGCTGAGGATGAGAAGACATACCTGCAGGAGGCGGATGGCATTCCAGCCTGGGTGCTCTGCTCCATCAGCTCTCCAATCGGTTCCTGCAGGAGGCGGATGGCATTCCAGCCTGGGTGCTCTGCTCCGTCAGCTCTCCAGTCGGTTCCTTCAGAAGCACACATGCCACACATGTGCTCAAATGGCAACTGGAAAAATTACCAAACCGATTTGAAGGCACAGAAAATTTAAAGGGTCTCTAAGCCTTGGGGATGTCACGTGGCTAGTAGCCAAATAGCACTGCTGGTCACACCACGGAGAGTCCTGATACTCTGACCCTGGTTCTTCTATGGGTGTGACACCTCTCATGCAATGGGGCATGGGATGGTTTGTCTCTACTTGGATGTGAGCTCTTTCCACAACTCTGCTGCTGTAGAACAGGGTTCTTCAGAGAAGCAGAACTAGTAGGATGGAGATACACACACACACACACACACACACACACACACACACACAGAGTTGCGCCTTGGACAACATGGGTTTGAACTGCACGGGTCCTCTTATACGTGGAGTTTTTCAATCAATGTGTACTGCAGTACTGCAGGGATCCAAGGTTGGTTTAATCTGAGGATGCAGAGCCATGAATTTGGAAGCTTAGATTTGGAACCTCAGATTCAGAAGGGTGATTATAAAGTTACACATGGATTTTTGACTGCCAGAGGGTCAGCAGCCCAATCCCCCTGTTGTCCAAGGCACAACTGTGTATAGTATACAGAAGTATATATATAGTGTAGAGATGTATAGATAAATGTATGCATAGAAATTTATTATCAGGAAATGACTCACGTGATTATGTAGGGTGACAAGTTCCAGGATCTGTGGGCAGCCATCTGGAGACCCAGGAGAGCAGATGGTTAGTTTCAGTCCAAAGCCCCAAGACCCAGGGAGGTGGTGTTTCAGTCTGAGTCCAAATGCAGAAAAAAGCTGATTCCCAGTCTGAAGGTAGTCAGGCAAGAGAAATTCCCTTTGCTTGGGGAAAGGTCAGCCTTTCATTCTATCCAGGCCTTCAGCTGATTGGATGAGGCCCACCCACATTATGGAGGGCAATCTGCTCAACACCGTCTATGATTCAGACGTTGATCTCATCCAGAAACACCCTCGCAGGCATAGTCAGAATAATGTTTGAACAAATACCTGGGCCTTCTGTGGCCCAGTCAAGTCAGCACACAGAATTCACCACCACACTTGCCTACTGATAGAGGAAGTCTTTACTCATAAATGGTTCACTTTCCCATTTCCTCAAGAACCAGAATGCTTCTATTTAGAACCGTCATCAGCATTATCTTGCACACTTATATTTTAAGGAAAGACATCCATTTTTCTACAAGCTATAATTTTTAATATTACAGTGCTCCCCTGAGAGGAGCAACTGTTTGCTTTCCCTTGGTATTTAAGCATGTTATTGGTCTACTACTCTACTTGTCCCTAGACAAGTAGATCATAGATCATTTGACTATGTTCAGATTTAAGTTTTATTCAAATTTCGACTCCAGCTATTATTTCTCAACCAACCCAAGGGTTATAGGCTCTGCATTTGACCCTAATATTGCAACCTATGAACAGTTTCCTTCGTGTGAGGTTACATTATGTAGGAGGCTCCCCTTTGTCCATTACCTGGGCATTTCAGTGACAGAGCCTCGAAAAGGCATGATACTGTAAATCAGGAGGGGCTGGGAGCTGCAGGGGAGAGAATAATAGTGTTGAGGCCACCATGGTAATTTCTTCTATTCTTAATGCCATAGAAAGAGCTCTGTGAAGAATGGGCATGAGGTGTTTCTTCCTGGCAACTTGTCAAAGGAAGAATATGTTATGCAAATGGGAATATTCTGTTCCGAGAAATAATAGATCTAGAGTGATTTCATTCTTTTGTTGAACCGGACAAGGTTTACCTTTAACAGATAGGTTGGCCCTTACCAGTGTTACTTGTTGGATGAAGAGGGAGTACCAAGAAGATATTAATTGTACGACATTAAGCTAATGACGGGCACCCCCCCATACCATACTTGAGAGAGGTCATCGGTAAAAAATTTGTTAAAGAGTAATTGAGTGGTCTGAATGACTTAAATAGGTATTGAAAATGATAAAATAAAGTCAGCGCAGGAGGATTAAAAGAAAGGCACTGAAGAAAAGATGAAATAGTGACCTTTGGTGATCAGCTTGGTGTTCTACCAGGAGAAATTAAATCCTAAATGCGATACTTTAATTGGTTTCTCCCACTTTGATTCAGAAAGACATACCAACAACCAAGAAATTCTAGAAATAAAATGTGAGAAGAAATGTGATTTCCTGGCGTTTTTGTCTTCACTTCTGCCACCTCTGTTCCCATGTGAAACGATACGAAGCAGGTGGCATTCTGGTAAGATTTGTTCCTGTCTCCTTGGAAGTGGATCCCAGCTTCAGATTCTAAGTAAGCCCTGAGGGCTGTTGGTGGAACAGTATAACCAGCACTGGATCAAGTAACGCGATAAAACGCAGTCTCTGATCTTGCTATTAGCTTCAAGTTCAACAGGGAAGACAGACAATAAATAAGTTTATTATAACGTGGAGGGTGCCAGACATAGGGTGCTTTGGAAGCATTTACCAAAAAAGTGAATACATCATCTTTAGATTCTGAAAGAGTCCCTACTGCATTTCTTCTCTTCCTAACAGGTCAGTGTTAACATTTATTCATTTTAGATACTTTGACTAATGACCACACAAAAGCACCTTACATATCTTCTGGTCCAGATCGTCAGGTAACTTGTGGCTAGAGATCTACATGGACTGCTCCAAACCACACAGGGAATCTTTCAATGCAATTGCTGATATGATTGGATGCAGTTCACCCTACTTTGAAAATAATTCATGAGTCCTAGGCACCAGCCTATTTCTGTTTCCTTGAATGAGAACTAAAATACTGATTTATGTTGAAAACAAATCCTTTTATAGTTAATACTATTCTTTCCTTACTGAGGTGTACCTGTTGCATGTTAATTTCTATAATTTATGTTCGTTTCTTGAAGTTTTGAATTTCTTGATTTTGTGCATTTCTATTAAATAATATCTCTAAAGAGGTATATTTTACAGTGATTTTAAAAGAAGATTGAAAGAAAAATGCGATTACAAAATTTATCAACAATTCCATGCCAAATGGCATCGGTAATTTTAGAAATGTGCACTTATTAATCAAGAAAAATCTTCCATATGTATAAATTTCACTAGGCCGTGCATATACCATTGAATCAGAACGTAACGATTATTCTGAATTTGAAAAAAAAAGGAAAACTTTGCATGAAACATCCTCAGTGAAACTAAGGCATAGTTTAAAAACCAATCAGAATTAATAAAACATCCCAGATTATATTCTCTTTTAAAATCTGATTTGAAACCATGTGACAGATGTCTCCCAAACTTTTAAAGCCGTGTTGATATTTTTGAATAAATATATCTCAGTAAAGATGAAACAGAATGGTTTATTTTAATGGTACATTGTAATTGCTAATAATCAAGCATGATTCAGAGAAACCCACAAGTGCTGTTTCCAAGTAGACTTTTTCAAATCAGTGACTCAAGAATGATCGGGTCTCAAATGGCCACGCTAATACTCCCCCAAAGTCCTCCAATGATACCATTCTGCATGGTATGACCCCAAGAAGAGATTCTCTAGCCCCTACACAGAAACTTATTTTCTTGCATGTCATCAGTAATTTTGCATTTTCAAAAAATTAACATAAATCTTTTTTCCTTTTTAGAAAAATAAGAAGAGATTCAAAAAAAGAAAAAAAATTAGAAAGTATAATTTGTTGTAATCATAGCACACACATATAGAGTACTTATTATATGCTAGTTACTCTTGTAAGTGAGTTAATGTATCTGCTCATTTAATCCTCATAACTCTGTGAGGTAGTACAATTATTATCCTCCCATTTTACAGGTTGAGACAGTGAGGCAGAGAGGACACATAACTCCCTGGAGGTCACACAACTGCTCAGAAGTGGTTGAGCTGGGATTCAAACTCAGGCATTTCTTATTTCTGATGTTTACTTTTTGCTGTTGGACAGAGAAAACCATTCAATTTTTTTTTCTACATATATATTCACAGAAAGGCAGGGTATTATACATACTATTTTGTTGTCTGCCTTTTCCACTGTTCAAAATATGATGCACAGCTTTATTTAATAACAATCACATCATAGTATCACATTTAGGAGAAGCATAATATTTAATTTTTCATTGTTTTGTGACATTTCATCATATGTATTTAACTAACCCCGTTGTTGAAGACGACTGTGGTTCACATGCCGTCTTATTCCTCCAGATACCCAGATGTCTGTCCTCTTCCACAACTTGTGCCCTAGGGTAAATTCCTGGAATGGAATTTTTGGGTAAAGAGTTTATAGAGCTTACCTTTTGATATATGTGCTGAGTTGCGCTCCGAGAAGGATGTTCGCTCTTGAGGCCTTAGTTTGGCATCTCCGGTGGCCACCTTCTAATTGTAAACTGCTTGGTTTTCTTCAGCGATAATCTCTGAGGCATGGATAAGTAACCTTCCCTCTTTGAAAGTGTTCGCTCCTTACCCTCTGTAACCCTGCTTTCAGGGTCCCCTTCAAACCTCACTGCCTGCTCCTACCCAGAGGTTTTTCCACCCTGATAACTTCTATGGCTTAAGTAGAAACATCCTCAGTATTCTGCCCCAGCCTCCCCTTTGCCCTCTGTGTTCTCTGCTGGGCAAGTTCATCTGTCCTTCTATGGCCAACTCCCACCCTACACCCAAGGTTTCCAGGTTACCCCCCTGGACCTCACCTCCCTCCTAAGCTTCAGATCTCATTTTCTACTGCCTGCAGGACCACCACAGAAGCATCCTGATTTCCAAACGCGTGTCTGAAACCAACTTCAATTTCTTTTCTCCAAAACGTATTTCTCTTCCAGCAACTGCCTATGGAGCCTTATGTGTAACATTCAGCTTTCAAAGGGAAGAGGGAGGTAACTCAGCATCCATCCCCCGGTCACTTGGCTACCACATTTGGAAGCGTCTTTGACTTTTCTGGACTCCACATTTGCCAGCGTTTCGCGATTCTATCTCCAAAATACCTCCTAAAGCATCTTCTTGACTTCCTCTGCACTCACAATCCATGACTTGAAATATTTCTAGAGACTCCCAACTGATCTCCAGCTTCCATCCTCCCTGCATTCACCCTTCTCAGTACTCACGTCCGGAAAGAGCCCTCACTCTGGAGGGATGCAGGAAAGTGCGGTTTGACTTTCCCTTTAACATTACCCATCAAGAACCTACCCACAGGGAACTATATTCAATATCCTGTAATAAACCAAATGAAAAAGAATATATATAATTGAATCACTTTGCTGTGTACCAGAAAGTAGCACAACATTGTAAATCAACTGTACCCCAATTAAAAAAACAAAGAAAGAACAAAGAAACCTACGCCTTCCACAAAGCCACCTGGTCCATGCACTGTTTCCCTCACCACAGGACTGATCCATGCGCCTCCCCATAGGGCTGTTCCTTTCCTGTCCTATGACGTAAGTTCCCTCTCTGGGGGCTCCTTCATTAGACACGACGTGTCTGATAGCCAGGGCTGTATTTTGTTTTCATCTTTGTGTCCCGTACAGCAGTGACACTGGGCCTCTCACACCGTCGTTGTTCAAGAAACTTTTATTTCTTATCATTTTAAGCAGCTCCAGGGAAGCTTTGGTTGTGTAAATTTCTAGCAGAAAAAGACGTTTATGTCTTACATGCAGATGATCAGACAATAGAAGACTGCCCTCAATGTGCTGTGTGCAGTATGACGTTCAGGCGAGATCCTGTTTGGGTATCACGGTGCTGGGACAAACGATCAGTACTTCATAATCCAAGTGCTCAACTTGATACAATTTTTCTTCCAGTAAGAAAGCGCAAGCACACTCACATAGTTAACAGCAGAACAGTATTAAAATCATGAGGAACAGGTGTTTACACAGTGGTGGTGTTCCTTCAAAGGGCTGGAAGTGATAATCTATCACTGACTTCTTCTGGGACCTCATCATTAATGACCTGTACACACTATTTCGAGAGTCTCCTTAATGTCTTCCACTTCCAGCATCCACCATCTGACTAGTTCTAGTTTGTGTTAACTTGAGTGTGAATCCACCATCTTCCTCTCCAATCCCAAGAGCTGACTGGTGACCAAGGTAGCTGGACAGGGACCTACCCTTCTTTGCCTCAGGCTATGACTTTTGCATCTCCTAATAAAACAAGGACAATTTGATCCAGTAATATTTAGTGATCAAAGCTACCTTTGAGGAATCATATCACCTGCGGGCAGTGATCTGGCCTTCTTTGAGCCTTAGAGTTTAAGATGCAACCCGAGGTTTTACCCCGTCTCTTAAACGTGCAAAGCTCTGCAGTGAGAAGAGGGGGAGGTGGCGATTCCATGCCAGGACTGCTGTAGGAGACAGAGCATGTGCTGCAGTGCCAGACAGATGCCACAGGCTCACTTACCTTGATCGTCCTCAGGAAAGATCATCACCTTATTCATCCCAACCTTAGGGCAGCCCCTGGCACGTAGTGAAACCCAGAGAAGTTCCATAAGAACCTGCAACTCCTGTGCTAGGACTTCTAGGAGATGCTGACCCAGCAGAATGCTGTCATTTCAGGGGACCTTCACCTGAGCGAGGATGTACAGTAGCTGCCTCTGGGTTTACCCTGGAGCAGTGGTTCCCACACTTTTGCATGTATGGGAACCATCCAAGGGACTTGTTGAACTCAGCGTGGTGGACCCACCACCAGAGTTCCTGTTGCAGTAGGTCTGAGGTGGGACCTGAAAATTGAACAAGTCCAGGGTGATGTCGATGCAGGTAGTCTGGGGACCACGCTTTGAGAGCTAGAACCGTCCTCAAGCTTCAGTGTGCGTATGGATCACCTGAGGGTCCTGTGAAGATGCAGATTCTGAGGCAGCAGATCCACAGTGGGGCCTGAGAGTCTGCATTTCTGCCAAGCTTGCAGGTGTGTCGATGCCGTGGAGCCGGACTTGGACCGCTGTTTGAGGACCAACACACTAGAGATGGTCAGCCTTAGCTGGCCATCAGGATCAACACTGAAGTGGGCAACCCCAGACCAAATGGACCACATGCTAGCAACCATCCCCACGCCCCGGCCAGTCCTGCAGGCCATGGCTTCATTCTCTGCACCACCATCTCCTTCTCTCCGTGGACAGAATGACCTCAGCGGTGGTCTCGCTGAATTCATCCACAGGCTTCCCTGGGCAGGTGCCCCTCTGACACCACCCCCACACTGCCCCTCTCTTGTTGAGATGCAGCTGCAGGTTACATCGACGTCCCCAGTGGCTTTCTGACCAAAGCCCTCACTCCACATCCACTCTGCATCTTTATTCAACCCGCCTAGCAAACGACTGGACACCCAGAATTAAGATTTTGAGTTATAGTTTCAAGAGCTTCCTGAGAGTAGTAAGCAGATGGTAGGCTCTTCTTCTGATCAACCCAGAGTTTACACACTCACCTATGTTCTTCATGCCTTGATTCACTGCCACCATATTTGGTGAACTCCCTGTGGGTGTGTTTTTTTGTCTGCATTCATCTAATTAGATGAGCTGTAAACTGGATCGTATTGACCCACCAATGCATTGACCCACGTGCCATCCTGATTCAGTAACTGGAGAAGGCAGAATAGTGTTACAGGCACTGGAAATCACCGGCATGGCCCACGCCCATCCACTCATGGGGCCATGAGGTATAAAGCCTCTGCATTTCCAGAAAGAACAAAGAGACAAACCTTAGACTGGGGTTCAAGCTGCCACATGTAGCCACTGGTGCTATAGAACCTTCATTATAACCCATCCCCCAATGCCTGAGTTGCCTCAAGATGTCCACCGTCTTCCAGTGACTCATTTTGGGTGGGGTTCTTCATTCTGTGCTCCAGCTAAGTGCCCTTCCTCATGGCTCAGGACTCTGAGGGTTTGAGGGCTCACCTCTAAATGGGAATTGGGTGAACCTGGAGCTAAGACATTGGTTTTGAAAGTGTCCATGTCCTACAAGAGGGGAATGTCATCCACTGGGCCTTTCTGGAAGAAAAAGGAAGGATGAGACGAGGCATTCCAAGTTCAGAGAGTCCTCCAGGGATTGAATCTTGTTGCAATGACCTGGCCCTGCAGAACCCTGGCCCTCACCTGTGAGACCTTTGCTTTCAAGTAAAGGGCAGTGATGGGAAAGTGGGACAAAAGTCAGCACCTGGTCTGACTTTTGGTCTGAACCATCTCAGGGATGGTTCCCGGTTCCCATCTACTTCCTCCCCTGCCTGTTTCCTACTTTGCTTGAGTCTTGACTGCAACAGGCATGCAATAAGGCTTTTCTTCTGCCTTTGCCCACTAGCACAGGATAAATTCACAAGCTCACGTCTGGTATTGAGTCGTACAATTACAAAGCTTTAGAGGTGGGAAGGCAGAAGTTCAATCATGTCCATTGACTAAGACTCAGATGGGTGACGTCAAATTGCCTCCCGTGCCCGGCTCAGTGCTGACTCCTCCCCGCCTCTCCTCCAGCCTCACTGGGATTCTTGAGACCTGGATTTTGTTTCTGCCTCTGCCCTGACCCTCTGACCCTGCTTCCTGGGTTGCTAAATGCAGACTCCAGCCAAATACCTTACATGGGAATCTTGCCTCTCCCTTTGTTTGATCAGATACCCTGACTTTGACCTTTGGCGCTGAAGACATCTCACCTTTCACCTGCCCTTCTCTGTGGCTACTGAGCTTCTTGCCCTGAATCTGGAGATGCTTGGTCTCTTCTCTTTCTCCTCCTCACTCAGTCTCCTGGCCCCTCCTGGGCTGTTCTGCATGCCACACCTCAGGACCCTGACTCTAGTCCTGATATCACACAAAATACCTTGTGAACTATTTGTATTTCTCAATTTGACTTCCAGTGTGGGCTACCAAGAATGTCTCTTCCCCCCATGAAACTCCACATGGGAAATAAGAAGCCCTACTTGCTTCTTCTACTGGCCCCAGGAGCAGGAAAGAGTAGGAAGGGCCCATGACCACGGGTGATGCCAGGGGTACCTGAGAAGTGGAGCAGGTTCCAGAGTCTCCGTGGATTCCCTCTGCCAGCTTGTTTTGTTCACTGTTTTCAGGCTTTTCTGTGGCATGCTAGGTGATAGAACAAAGGTGATATTTGAAAAACACTTGATGGATGGCAAAATAAACTCCCAGAACTGACAAAGCTGAAAGAATATCATTTTCAGATACATAGCAGCCCAATTTAGACATCAGAGAACGCTATTATTAAGTCAAAGAATAGGGGAACAAAGCTACTTCAAATATGTTAAATCAATCAACAATGGTATTGTAGGACTGTAACCATATGAGGAGCTTCACATGTGTGGGCGAGGTTATAGCCACATTTGCAATTAGTGAAAAGGTAACAGCACGCAGTGGAAGGTGTGTGTGTGTGTGTGTGTGTGTGTGTGTAAGCAGCAGAGATTGCAAGGGCACAGTTCTACATAGCAGGTCACTCTCCAGGAGTATGGATAGTGGATCAATAGAGATTATTTACTGAGCACATACATGGGTCCAGGGGCTTGTGGAGCTCCTGTCTCATCTCTTCCCCTCAGTGAATCCCGGAGGCTGGTTCTTTGCCCAAATTCACCCAGAGGGAAAGGGACAGAACCTCCAAAGTTACACTAAGACAAGCACTCAGCCTAAATGTGGAAAGGATGTCCAAGGGAATAACCCCCAAACTAGCGTTCAGGTGTGAGATCTCCCCACGAAGCCCAGATCCTGACCCAGCAGCGAATACCACCAGCAAACATGCTCCACGTTTAGCCCATTCTTTGCTTTACTTCTCTACCTTTAAATAACGGATCCACTTACCCCCGCTCGGGAGTTCAACTCATCTGATGCCGAGTATTGATTTTCTCCTTCTCAAAATTATCCCTTTCAAAGTCGCGGTCCAGGCTGACTATCATGAGTGAAACCTTCAATCCTAAGGGACACGTCCACCTTTTCAAGTCAGTAGCACCCAAATTTGTTTCCCGTCCAGTGACTTGTCAGCCAAGAGTTGTGTCATTTGTTTCTTGTGGCTGGACGTACTGCAACTTCCCTGGCTTTAAAGCATACACGAGCAGCCATTCCAAATAACCTATGGAAGGGGAGAACTTCTTTGCTTGGCAAGTGGTTTCTCTGACTTGGGGTGTAGGAGCCCAGCTGAGATGGTTTCTTCTCCCGGGTGAAGCAGGCTGGGGGGTAAGGAGCACACGTTTTCTCCCTCTTCTGCACTGTGGGTGGCTGTGGGTGCTCACATGACTTTGTGGAACAGAAAGAGACAAGGCCCCAGCCCTGAAGAGTTTACAACCTGAGCCAGACAGAAAGGAGGCAGCAGCCAGCAGTAAAAATCCCATTTGTGCAGATATGGCTGGTACAGAGAAGGTGAGAAGACAGTACTTCTGGAAGAAACTTTTAGGAAAGATTTACAGGACAGGAAAGTATGTCCAGCGCATAGAAAACTGGGATGCTGCTGAGAGAGGTTCAGGCGAATGTACAGCCTGGGGTGGTAAAGAGCTGAAATGATTGACTGAAGAATTAAAAAGAAAGTGTTGGATATAACTTAACACGACAACCAAATAAATTATTCATCAGAATATATATTATAAGATATTCATCTTTTACATTGTTATTTACCCAAAACGGCTTTTCAGAAATGACTGACCATTTGGGACTATAGCCCTAGTTTCATTCAGCCCGCTAAGATTCTGAGATATTAGAAGAGAAACCAAAATACTCGAACTTTGCCTCTCTCTTGTTAATGGGGCCGTCGGCACTTGTATTTGGTGGTCTAGAGCTTTACAGAATGACATGCACAGCCTAGGTCCCTGGAAGAGTTTACTGCTGAAGATCACATGCGTGTTAGATGATTAACTCTTCCCCTGATAAACAGCAGAAAACGTTCCTCCGAAGTGCCTTGGTGTCATGCTGATTTCTGAGTCGTTAGTGTTACTGGCTAAGAGGAGTACTGAATGGTCAGTAATTAGGAACTGAAGGTACGGTTGTGACTCGAGGAGAATCCCTGCAGGCATTTCAGGCTTTAGTTTTCTTCAAAATTTCAATATTTGGGGAACATGTGACTCCTTGTTTATTCCCAAGGTTGAAGGTAGGTTTGTTCTTCTATCTGTAGAAGGATAGTGATGAGCGGTCACAACTCTGCTGTCTTATTTTTATTTTTATCTTTTTTTGCGGTACGCGAGCCTCTCACTGCTGTGGCCTCTCCCGGAGCACAGGCTCCAGACGCGCAGGCTCAGCGGCCATGGCTCATGGGCCCAGCTGCTCCGCGGCATGCGGGATCCTCCCGGACCAGGGCACGAACCTGTGTCCCCTGCATCGGCAGGCGGACTCTCAACCACTGCGCCACCAGGGAAGGGAAGCCCCTCCGCTGTCTTATTTTATTCCAATTAAATGTCTCTTAGCCATCCTCTGAACTTGTTGAAATTTATTTCCCTGACATGTATCTCTTTCTCTCTACTTATTTTTCTCTTTTAAATCATGAATTCAGTTTCTCATGATCATGTCCAATACGATTTGCATACAGGTAACTAACCCTTCCCCAAAAAAGGAATAGACAAAAGACAGATCCCAAGAGTTCTCTGTCTTTTAAAATAAGAGACTGTTCCCCAAACAACTTCAAAAAATTGTTTGACAAGCTGTGGTTTACTCTTTTGTTTTTTGTTTTAATTTTGTCTCTAGAACAGGAACCAACACACTTTGTCTGGAAAGCTCAAGGCAGGAAATATCTTAGTCTTTGTGGCCTGCATGGTCTCTGTCACAACTACTCAATTGTAATGTGAAGCAGCCATAGACAATATGGAAGTGAATGAGGGTCTGTGTTCCAATAAAACTTTATTCACAAAAACAGGAAGTGGGCAGGATTTGGTCCAGAGGCCTGGTTTGCTGACCCTATTCAAACCAATAGATTCAACTTCCCTTCCATGACCTGACCCTTATTCATGACCTGGCTCATGAATAAGCAGAGAAGGTATTTGACTCTTTCCTGGTCTTATTAAGGTATATATTGATAGAATGGTAAAACATTGGGGAAAATCAAATTTATAGCATTTTATAAGTGACCTACTGGAGCACTAGAAAAGTTCAGTGAATGTCACATGTTAACATGAATTATAAGTGACATAGCACAGACTCAGCATTCTTAGCTTAGCTTAGTAAACTCAGTCTATCATGTATCCCTTTTGGTAACAAGTTGTAGGAGTGGCTAAGAACCAACTAATTTATTATTCTGAGTTCTATTATAGCTCCTACTCTTTCATTCTTTTCCATTTTTATTCTAGTCCAGTCAATCCTTTCCATTTTTAGGTTTTGAAGATAGTGATGATTTTCTTTGCTTTATAATGTTAATGGTAATTATTTAATAATAACAATATCTGTTACATTTGCTTTGAGATTTTGTTTCTTATCTGATGTTGGACTACTGAATCTGTATAACATGTCCAACTCTTCTAATGATTCTACAAAGTAGGTACAATTAGTTCTGGCTTTTTTGTTGTTGTTTGCTTTTTGTTTTTTGTTGTTTTTTTTTCAAATAGGAATATTGTTGTTCAGAGAACTTCATTGGACTAGCCTCCAATCACACAGATTTTTATATAGCCCCTTCCACATGCTTTTTTTCCTCAGACCCATTGTTTACACATTCTTGATCTAACAGCCTAACTTTTCAGTCCTATCAATGATACCACCATATCTCACTTTTCGGATTAAGTTGGATCAGGATCCTCGGTTCCTGTCCTTTATCATTCACCATGACTATAAAACCGAGCCATGGAATACAGCCCATCGACAAATTCTCAAGCAATGCTGCTGCCGTGGATATTTACGGAAAATAGATATTAGACGACAAAAGGATGTCTAAGCGGCTGCTGTGTGATGAGCTTTAATGGAGATCTCCAAACGGGGTGGAGTGAAGGAATTCCTCCCGGCGCTGGTGAAGAGTGGCTTCCAGCAGAAGCAGTATGATTGGGCACTGCTGGGGCTGGCCTGGCACAGAGCAATCAGAGCTGGGTGGGTCTTTTAGTGAAGGAGAAGCCAGCAAACATGAATCTAAGAGATAGAAATGTCAAAAGTTATAAGCAGTGCACATAGTGGCTGGAGTTGTGGGCCAAAGGAAAAGTCTTTACATGAGTCAATGTGGAAAGAATGCCTGGCAGCAAATATGCAGACATGGATTAAACCAAACCAATCATGACAAACTTGGACAATACCAACAACAGAAAATCATCTCAGAGGCATCCTCGCTGAATACGAAGGACAATGACGCCATCAGTGCACTCGAATCAGTGTTGTTAGACTCAATCCTTGCCCCCATCCTCACCAATTTACCGTCTGGCTGGGGACTCGATGCTCCTTGGAATTCTGTATAAATATTTCCCCAAACATGGCCTTTTGCCTATTCAGCCAGTTCTACTGTCAAAGAAGATGGGTTCTTGTTTGTTCCTCTGGTTGTTGCTGTTGAATTGGGAAGTCTGGGGATTTTTATGCATTATCTACTTCTTTTCTTCATTTGACCTTTCTGCCCCAGGCAAAATGAAGAGTGTCGTTGGCTTGAAAGAGGAATTTTTCTCTTTTCGTCATAGATCTCATGGAATAAAAGGAAACCAAATGAATAAACTAGCGTTGGAACCATGGATTCTGTCGGTACTGAATCTCTCTGCATTGTAGAACATGGCGGCTGGGTTAATGGAAGGATGAAAGCTAGTGTCTTATTGGAGCAGGATGGCTAGCTGGACCAGGGCTTCCAGGACAGCCTCCTGCGAGGACGTGGTGTCTCCCCCCAGCTGCCTTTCACTGGCACTAGTTTGGGCATCTCAGGAAAGAGACTTTCAGCTCCCCAGATCAGTTATCACTTCAGCACATGTGTTTTTAAAATATCTTTTATGTTTGGTAAAAATCTCTACCTGAGTAAACTGTTACATCACTAATTGCTAAATATGACATTATCAGATAGTTTCGACTTCCTGGGGGTGAGAGTAAGGAAAAAAGGTTAATTACAATTAGTTTTGTCTCTAACCAATGGAAAGTAGCGTTAACATCTGTGTGCTGCCCGCTTGAAGGTTGGCAATAATCTCCGTGTATAAACCAGAGGAGAATAGAATGACCCGAAGTGCGATGTGTTACCTGAATTTACCCAGCAGCTAACAAAATCGGTCTCTTTCACTAAAGACTCGTTTTTGCATTAAAAAAATCTTTATTATGGGCCTAGTGCAGTTAAATTGCCTGACAGTAGGGAATCTATACTTAGACTAGTAATATTAAGCACTGAGAAAATGCCTCAGGTGATGATCCAGCTGAGTGGTAATTCAGACCCCTGATATTTCTCTTTCAGGGAAATTCCACCAGGTGGCACAAAATGTCTCAAAGTACCACTGAGCATGCTCTCTCTTTGGACCACAGTGAACTGGGGAAGAAAATATTTAAGAATTGCTAAAGATTGTTATAAGTGCCCCCTCCTCCTTCTAAATGCACGCGTTCTCATCCCCAAGCAGCTTTTTTAAAGACAAACAATACACCCGTAGCAATATATACATTCTATACAGTCACTGAAATGTATCCTTTGAATAATGTATAGGACTAGTCAGAAAAGATAAATAAAGCCGTATGGGAGAGAAATGGAGATTTGCAAAGTTACCAGTTTGACAAATCTGAAGTCATAAGCTTTGTGTAGAGAAATCTTAATATCACATCTTTTCATGAGTTTAAATGCACGATCATTCATACAAGCTGTAAATGTTCTGGCATGTTGAAAAACCGTAGTGATTATAAAGATCTGTAGAGTTTAACTGAAGCCAAAATCGCTGATACTCAAAGCCTGGGGAGAGACTTTACAGTAGGATGAAATAAAGTGAGATAGTCTTATTGTTCTAGAAACTTGTCTAATATTTGTCCAGAGTGGGGACTCAATATATATGAGAATAGGGTGTCAATTAAATAATTACATGGAAGTTGCTATAATATGCAATCTTGTAAATGATGGGAGAATCGTTTGGCTCTAGGATGAAGAGGGAGCTTCGAATCATCTATAGAGGGAGATTCCCTGCTTGTTCAGGCCAGTGTCCCAACCCCAGACATGCAGACCTGATGTGTCTGTGGAAGGCAAGCATATGCGTTTTGAAAAACTTCCCAGATGATTTTAATGGTCATCGAATTAAGAGACTTAGTTTTCAGAGTTTAGTTTCCTTTTATGGTAATCATGATGGGTGTCCAGAAGTTCCTTTCTAACAGAATCTTCCCAAGGAGCAGAGAAGTTCGATGCCCATGGGTTGATCTGGAAAGGAATCTAGTGTCTCTTCCTTAAAGAGCAATTCTTCACTCGCGTCTGGGGATGGAAGACTGTTGAATCATGTGAAATTTCTAGCATCTTTCATGCTCCTCTGTCTTCGAAGAAATGACTCGTCCCCTTAAGGAGAGATAAAACATGAATACATGGGATATAATATAAGAATTGTTCTTAAACTGGATTTCCAAAAATGCAAATTTGAGTAGTTTGAATAGCAAGGAAATAAGACCAAAGATGTAGAAAGTTAAGTTATGTGGAGGAATTAATACTTTGTTCATTTTAAGTAGGATGTGGGATATATGAAGGGTAGTCAAAGGAATTGAGCCTTAAATTTTAGACTAAGGTCTTTTAACTTTATTTCGTGTGAAGCCAATAGTATTTCTGATCCAAGATATGACGTGATTAGTTTTATGACTTCTGAAGTTTAAATGTGGCAGCTGTGCAAAAAAATGGGAAGCGACTGAATTAATACTTACCTTTATATTGAGTCCTTTCTAGTACTAGGCATTGTGGTAGGTGCCAATTTATGTTCAGCATTTCCCTAAACCTCATAATAACCTTGTAAGGTAGGTGTTCTCATCCCCATTATTAATAAGAACAACAATGGAGGCTTAGAGAGTTTAAGTTCTCTGCCCCAATCTATAATTTAAAGTCATGGAACAGGAATTAAAACCCAAATCTGTCTGACTTCACGATCTGTAAGCATGACTACATTGAATCATCTAGATATGTGTGTAAGGAGAGAATTAACCGTCATTCAGGACAGGGGTGATGAATTTGAAAACAATTTCAAGAGAAAAAAATTTCCTAGTAAAGTGTAACATAGAGCTAGTTCCTTTTTTTAGTTTTTTTAAAAAAATTTTTTATTTTATATTGGAGTATATTTGATTAACAATGTTGTGTTAGTTTCAGGTGTACAGCGAAGTGATTCAGTTATACATATATATGTATCTATTTTTCAAATTCTTTTCCCATTTAGGTTGTTACACAGAGCTATTTTCTACAGTAAAGTAAATGATAGAAATTATATCTGGAGCAAAAATCAAAGGAATTTTTAAAATCCAGATTTAATAGGAACTGACATTACAAGTAAACATGACCTAACACATTTCCTGGTATTGAGGAAAAGCTGTTATACAAGATATACTCAAGGCTCTATGGTCTTATTGGAGCATCAGTTTGGTCTAATTCTTTAGCTCCTGTTTTCTTATGTTTGGAGAAAATCCCACTGTATTAGACTGTCAATTCAGTAATGTGATTAGTCTGAATTCTAAGAGGGCTTGACAAAAGTACTGAGGTAAAAAAGCTATCCTCTGTGCATTGACCCAATGCCTCATTTTGAAATGAATGGATATTCAAGCCATTCATTAGAGAGATGCTACGTTATAGCAGTAAAAGGCTCTGAACTCAGGTAGACCTTACTAGCTCTGGTTTCTTCATCTGTAAGAAAGGGCTAATCATATCTATCTCACTGGGTATTTATTTCATAGGGAAAAATGAGAAAACATACAGTAGAGATGTGCCTGGCATTTGTCAGTACTCAGTCAGAGATAGATGTCGTCCACCTCAGGTTTTTCTAGGGTTGAACACATACTTCCCTGCTATGCCCCTGTGTCCTCTTGGTCTCTGAAGGTAAGAAAAAGGCAGGTGTGCAGTACTCTTGTCGCTTACCTTCACCCATTGTTCATTTGTTCATTCATTCATTCATTCATTCAGTAAACATGTTTCAAATACGTCCCCTGTACATGGTAGTGGAGACTCAGAGATAAAAGCCAGGTCTGAGGAAGACACAGTCACATGCGACCAGGGCTGTGATGGGCGGAGCTGAACTATTACCTAGTCTACAGGGGCCGAGAAGACTTTCTGTGAAAAGGGCTGTCTGACTTGGATTTTGAAGAATGCATATGAATTACCCAGGAGAAGAAGGGAGGGAAGAGGCATAAAATGATGTTCTGAATAGAGAAATGTTAATTCCTTAATCAGAAAAGACTTCCTCCTTAAAAATCTAAAAATAGAGCTACCGTATGATCCAGCAATTCCACCCCTGTGCATATATCCAGAGAAAACCATACTTCAAAATGATACATGCGGGCTTCCCTGGTGGCGCAGTGGTTGAGAGTCCGCCTGCCGATGCAGGGGGCCCGGGTTCGTGCCCCGGTCCGGGAAGATCTCACGTGCCGCGGAGTGGCTGGACCCGTGAGCCATGGCCGCTGAGCCTGCACGTCTGGAGCCTGTGCTCCGCAGCGGGAGAGGCCACGATGGTGAGAGGCCCGCGTACCGCAGATACATGCACTCCAGTGTTCATTGCAGCACTATTTACAATAGCCAAGGCATGGAAGCAACCTAGATGTCCATTGACAGATGAATGGATAAAGAAGATGTGGTGTATATATATATATATATATATATATATACAGACAGACACACACACAATGGAACATTACTCATAAAAAGAATGAAATAATGCCATCTGCAACAATGTGGATGGACCTAGAGATTGTCATACTGAGTGAAATAAGTCAGACAGAGAAAAATAAATATCATATGATGTCGCTTGTACCTGGAATCTAAAAAAATGATACAGATAAACTTATTTATGAAGTGGAGACAGACTCACAGACTTGGAAGGCAAGCTTATAGTTACCAAAGGGAAAGGCGTAGGAGAGGGATAAACTGGGAGGTTGGGATTAACATATACATGCTACTATAAATAAAGTGGATAATCAACTAGGACCTACTGTATAGCACAGGGGGGAGAAAAAAAGACTTCCGACCACTGGAAAAGGACTGGCTGATGCTGTTTTTAGAAGGACATCCCTGTGATTCCTCTTTGCTCTGAGCTCCTTCTCAGATCAGCCTTGGGCAAATTTAAGAATTCTTGACATTCAATTAAGAGTCTGGAAACTAACCTCTGTCGACCAGTCAGACCAGCTGCTGAAAACTGCAACACTTTCTACTCTATTTCTTTAAAACACAACAATACAATGTTTTTGGATAGACTGAGCCCTGCAGATCTCCTCCTCACTTGAACTTTATTGTTTTCCTTTTGTTTCTTTCTGCCACTGCTCCCTGATCCCCACCCCATGCAGGACGGGATCTTGTCCCAAAATCAGAATGGTATTTGAGATTATATGACCAGTTCAGTTCCACCTGGAAAACCCTTCATTTAAAGTAGGAACATGAGTTCTTGTGTTCTCTTTCATAGCGCTGATGGAGGGATGAACTGAAATCATTTCAAACTCTAAAAAGTGTTATCATCTAAGCTATTATCATCCAGTTGCTATGACCATTTCATATGAAATGAGGTAGCTGTTGGGTACTTAATGCAGGTAAAAGTGAGAGTGGAAAAGGAAGTGAACAAACACCCTTTGGCTTGCTTCCCTGTTATCATTAGGTTGTTTTGTCTTTCTTTTATGCACTGTAGCTAGTCTATTTCCTTCTCTTTGTTTAATGTGCTTATTTAAACATTTTTGTATTTTAAAATCCACAATAAAGTCCAGGGGCATTTTTGGGGGTCGCTTGTAAAACTGCTGCCACTTGGTTTCTGACATCATGAAGATAGTATTTGAAGCAGCCTTCACGCAGTGCTTTCCATCACTCCCTATTTTTATTTTATTTATTTATTTATTTATTTTTTGCGGTACGCGGGCCTCTCACTGCTGTGGCCTCTCCCGTTGCGGAGCACAGGTTCCGGACGCGCAGGCTCAGCGGCCATGGCTCACGGGCGCAGCCGCTCCGCGGCATGTGGGATCCTCCCGGACCAGGGCACGAACCTGTGTCTCCTGCATCGGCAGGTGGGCTCTCAACCACTGCGCCACCAGGGAAGCCCCTTCCCTATTTTTTTTCACTGCTAGGTAGTGAATTTTTCTAAAGTAGATTTTGGGTCTTAATCGTTTTCCTAGGCTCTAAAACGTTTCTGAGCACATGGTACCCATTTATAAAATTCTTAAGTTTTTAGAAACGGAATTCTCTAAAATTGTGTAGCTTTCTTGACTAGAAAAAACACTCTGCACGTATTATCAGTTCAACTCTGGCAAGAGAGACATAGGCAGGCTTCTGTCAGCATTTCTATAGGGTTGGTCTATGCAGTCAAAGCTGAGTGGATGATTGTATCAATTATCTGGTAAGCTTGGATCCAGAGAAAGAACATTCAAGTCAACAGAAGCTCCATGTGGCTTGTCTTGGTGCAGTTGGACTGTCGTTCATTCTAGATCAGAAACACGTTATCTGCTTTCTCACATACACACTCACACACAAGTCACATACACATGTATACACACAGACGCACACAGGCACATATACAGATACACACAGGCACATATACAAAGCCACACACACAGACACATGTATACACAGACACACACAGGCACATATACAAAGCCACACACACTCACAAACACACACAGGCACATATACAGACACACACAGGCACATATACAAACCCCCCCACACACAGACACATGTATACACACTCACAGACGCACACAGGCACACATACAGACACACAGGCACATATACAAACCCGCATACACTCACACACACATGTATACACACTCACAGACACACACATAGAGACTCACACAGACACACACTCACACACATATACATTCACCCACACGCATGCATACACCCCCCCCCACACACACACACACAGAACCAGAAAGTGTGCAATGAATTAACTTTTCCTTCCTTGTATCTACCATCTCTATGGACCTGCTAAGTCCCGGGATAATTATTCCAGCACACTCACTGAAAAGCCCTAAATATTGTTAAAAGTACAGCGTGCACCAGTTCTAGAAGAACATACAGCTTGACAACTGTTGGCTCACGTAGGATGATAATTCTAAGACTTTATGCTGGGACACAGAAAGTCTGAGATGGTTCCGTTTCTGACAGGTCAGGAGTGATAGCCCTGGTGTGTGTCTTGCAGACTAGAAAGTCTTTCAGTGTTTCTAGAACTCTTCAAATTGATAACCAGGAAGAGGATTTCATCTGGAGAGACAATGCGAATGAATTGAAGCCTTTAAAAAACTAGCCTAAAGAGAGACACATTCGTCCCTAACTACTCTCTCATTAATTAGTCTATTCAGTTGGTGTGTATAAATAGCAATATAAGAGTTACTTATAGGTAGTGGATATTTACGATTCCTTTTGTCTGTCCAGCATCTGAACCCTGTTTCACAAATGTTGACAGTATGCAAAGAGAATCTCTTCTTCAGCCGCAGAAAATTCCAGTGTTGACTTTCCCAGCTTCCCTTACACCAGGGGCTCAGGTATGTCACTCATGTTCTACCAGACTCGCTCCCGTACGACAGTCACTCAAAGGCAGAGGCGCAAGAGGGACCATGGACGCGGGGGAATTTTCCACCTGCACAAGGACTCACTGCAGCCAAAGGCAGCGACCTGGGTGCAGGCAGCGGCTCGAGAGGGCTGGGTGTTAGCCGGTGTGGTTTCTCACCAACCCCGCAGGCAGCTCACTGGGGCAGTGTTTCTTACAATGCGCCCTCTACCTTGATCCCCAGCCTCCCCTATGTCTCCTGGAGCTGCCTGACACCGTTTCAATACGGTTTCTTCTGCTTCTGTTGATCTCAAGCTTATGACTCAGAATCCGAATTAATTCCCTGCGCTGGACACTGGGGGGGCCCAGAGATGACTAAGACCCTCCCAGTGGCCTTAGGGACTTCACACTCCAGTAGGTGAGATAAGGCCAGCTCCCCCTCAGTGGGATGTGAATATGATTTTTCCCTCCCTGAACCCACTCACGCCTGTAGAGATGATCCTTTGTGTGGGGTCCTGGTGAGCTAGGGGATTCTCCGGGTCACGTTTCTGGGGCTTGCAAGGCTGACTCGTTACCCAGAAAAGAGACATCCCACATAAGCTCCCCGTGACACGTGTGAGTGACCAGAAAGACGGGCAGAAGAGAGTCTTCCTTTTGCCTGAGTGTATTTGCAGCAGAAGGAAATCTGCGGCTCAGTTAGCAGGGAAGAGCTTCCCCCAGCCCAGGCCTGTGTGGACTCTCACAGATGGCGCTCCCAGTAGGATTACACATCCCAGGGAGCTCGTGAAGCATATGGAGGAGAAAGTTCCCCGGCTGAGAGCTCCGCTCCATTATTTCCCGTTGGAAGTAGCGCGTTGTGATCAAGCCTGAATTATCAGATGCGAGGCAACGGGTATCAAAATGCTATATCTGCCAGAGTTTGGAACCACTTACTCTCCGCCTAAGGCTTAGAAAGAACATGTGGTTGTAGCGTATTCTGAGTTATGCCACCCGGGATCGCTGACAACATTTCCGAGGGCACGGCCATGCAGCTCCGCGGAGAGCCCTGCCCCGTAGCAGGATTCCGGCAATAAGGACAGTCCGACACCATCCCCGATCCAGATTCCTCCTGAATCTTGGTAATGGAACAAACTTTGGAGACAGGGAGCATGGTGTCCTTGCCTTGCCAGCTCTGGGTCCTGGCGGGCGCTGCCACCCCGAGAAACCTCTAAGGGCATCAGCGTGAGGCCCTCGCGTGCCATTGGATGTCTTTATAAATCAAGAAAGGAAGGGACCAAAGAGAAGGTGGGGAGGCCGGGTGGAGCAAGAGGCTTTCTGTGCCCACGGGGACGCACTGACCCTGGGCAGCTTCGCGTCAAGGTCCCAGCCCAGGAGATACAGGCCCAGGACCCCTTCAAACATCTCCCGAACGTGTGTCTAAGAACGGGGAGCCACTGGATGGAGAGGTTGCTTCCCTGGGGTGATGTGTTCTGTTTGCGTAAAACATGTAAGCTGGGAATCACGAGCCGCGGAGGCCGGAACGAGCGGCAGCAGCAAAAGCACACCAGCTGGCGCGGGCTGAACAACAAACAAAGGCTGACAACCCGCTGCCACGTGCACGTGGGACTTCCAAAGCCCTCCGTGACCAAGAGGGGCATCTGCTGGAGAGGCGCCTGCGCGGCCTCGCCCCGCAGGCCCGCCCCGCGGAGGAGGTGTCTCTGCGCCGCAAAGGTCGAGAGAAAGGGCACCGCTTTCGGGTCTGCTCTGGGATGGATGCGCCTGGCTCCGCCTCCGGCTGGGCCCACTGGGGTCTGGTCCTCCGAACTCCTGTGTGCTCTTGCGTGGGCTTCCCCAGGGCACATCTCAGGGCTGTTGGAAAGAGAACCATCCAGAGCAAGGCCGCTTGGGTGAGAGGGAAAGGGGCGGAGTCTCACGTGCGCACACGGGATGCGCCTGGTTTCTGAGGTCTGGTTAGAAGTATGTTTCTCACATTGCAAACACAAATGAAAAGGTATTTGGATTCAAGAGAGAAAAGGGGAACAGAAGGGAAGAGATGACCTAGGTGGAACCTCTTTAGCGTTAGGAAGCCACATGACATGAAACAAAACTTGTTGTCCCAGGAAGAAAGCGGGGTAAGGGAGGATTGTACATCAACCACTGTCGGCAGACATTGGGCTCATTCTTCTCTCTTCTTGTTTCCTATTGAAACAAGCGCTTTCGTGCAAGTCCCAGCCTGTCTCTTCTGCATCAGGGGCAACTGAGGGGTTCTGAACTTTGGGTTCTGACTGCTAGGGCACAATGTTCTAGAATAATTGGAACACACCTGAGGCCAACAGAGTGCCAGCAGTGGGAAGGATGAAGGTGAAATGCAGGAAGGTAGAATTGAGACAGGCTGGGACCTGATACCTGGGACCCTTTGCTGCAGCGCTGCAATGCTTGCACCTGTGCAAACATCTCCTTGAGCAACAAAATACAAAGAAACTATAAGGGACTAAAAGTAACTGCGTGCATGTGCAGCTGGGGCAAATTATGGACAACAAGATACAAAAAGACCAGAAAAGCCCAACTGCCACTTCTGAAGAGCTGGGAGCAAAAGCAGGGCACTGCGCATGCCCCCTGCACTCAACACCGCCAAAGGGGTGGGCAGACCACCTAAGTCAGCCCTCGGGCCCGACCCCTGGACACACCCCTCCCCTCACCCCGCGCAAGGAACCAGCTCCGCCCTACTTGAGTGAGCCAGCAAGGGAATCTGTTACGTGTTCTCACTACCCTCTGCTGCAGCAGGGGCCCCGATAAAGCCTTGCCTGAATTTCTTGTCTGGCCTCTTCTCAATTTCTGTTGATTAAGGAGGCCAAGAACCCTGTGGGTATCAGAATCAGAGGGGCTGGGTTCAGTGTGGAGTTACGGTCGTAGTTTATTCAGCAACACAAGTAGTCCTTTACACAGCCTCTGACCCTTGGAATTTCTAGGACGTTGACAGCAACATTTGCACGGGCTGTTTCCTAGAGTCTTCCTCAAAACCACATGACCAGATTATAGAGCTGGAAAATAGAAGTACTTGTTCAGGCATAAAAATATTTTAAACACTTTGTGAAGGTATTAGACAAAATAAGCAATATTAGTAAAAAGTCTCCAGGCAGATTGAATCCCATCCAGAGATGCAGCTTTAAATATTGATTACAAATACTCTTGCTGAATGTATACCAGACATAGATGATATATTCTTCCCCAGTTATAAAGCAATTACCCCCACGGCTTGGGGCCAAAAGTTTGGATATTTGAGACTCTGAAATGATCACCCTGTAACTGACTGTAATGTAATTAAAAATAGATTATTGGATTAATATTTGAATTACTTTGGAAGACCTTGCTTTTCCTTGGTGTATGTGGTTTTGTGTTTTGGTTTTTTCCCTTTATTTTTTCTCTCTCTGAGTATCATAATTGAATGCATCTTTAGACTACAAATTGTAATTTTGCTGTCAGCAATGGTACTCTAATCTCAGATGTTTATTAGAAAATTTCTCTGCGCTAACTGTGACTTTAGCTAACAAGAGGAACTTGAGTCAAGTGAATGGACTCATAACACAGTCAAGAACAAGGTGACAGCACTGTGTCAGGGGTGACTACAATGAGCTGTGATTGCTATAAATTTCATATTTTCACATGTAGGGATTTCATAAAAATAAGATAAACATAAATGTATTAATGCTTGTATTAGCTGTTCTCTAGAAAAGAGAGATGGACTAAAATATAGTAGTTTAGGTATATACATAATTGGGCCAAAGGAAATGGGGAGTTGAGTCATTTCTCAATGAATTTGATTAATGTAAATAATTTATCTGCATCCTTCCACTCCTACACCCCATTTATTCCTTAAGGCACAGGGCATCTTTTCCTTGAATAGACCTTCCTCCCCATGCTCTAATTCACAGAAGACTCTACAGAGAGCAGGCTGCAGGGACAGGGCAAACAGGAGCAGGACACGGAGGTCCAGCCTCCGTCCAGCCTCTGTCCTTCCTCATCGCATGTTCATGGATCTGCCCCATCTCTCTGGGCTATCGTTTCTTTGTTCTGAAAAAATGAAGAGATTGGACCACACAAAAATTACAGTTCATCTGACTCTACTGTTCCATGAACTGTTTCTGTGAAGAGGACTTTTGCAGTAGAATTTCTACCCTTTGCTCTTAAAGAAAAGGCAATATATCCTTAGTCTGTGTTGACTGGGAAATAAACTGCATAGTTTCTCAACAAGTTAAATAGACATTTACTGAATGACCCAGCAATCCGCTCCTTCATTTCTTTTGGTGGGTATTTACCCAAAAGAAATGAGAATTTATGTTCTTACAAGAAAAAGTACTCAAATATTTATAGCTGCTATATTCATAATCAGCCCAAACTAGAAACAACCCCAATGTCTTTCAATTTGAAGTGAGTTGAACAAACTATGATGCAGCCACACAAAGGAATACTACGCAGTGATGAAAAAGAAGGACCTGTAACACACACAACAACGTGAATGAACGGGAGAAAATATTTGTAAATCATACATCTGATAAAGGGTTAATATCCAAAATATATAATGAATTTCTACAACTCAATAGCAAAAAAAAAAAAAAAAAAAAATCCAACAAAAAATGGCGAAGGATTCGAATAGCCATTTCTCTAAAGAAGACATACAAATTCCCAACATGCAGAGGAAAAATGCTCATAATCACTAGATCCAAACCACAACGAGATATCATTTCACACTTGTTAGAATGACTGTTATTTAAAAGAAGATAAGTACTGACGAGAATGTAGAGAAACTGGAGACTAGTCCACTGTTGGTGGGCAGGTGAATGGTGTAGCCACTATGGAAAACAGCATGCAGGTTCCTCAAAAAACTGAAAATAGAACTACCATGTTCTCTTCCACTTCGGGGTATTTATCTGAAAAAATGGAAGTTAGGATCTGGAAGTGATATCTGCACTGCCATGTACACTGCAGCAATATTCCCAGTAGCCAAGATGTGGAAATAACCCTTGTCCATCACCAGAGGAATGGATAGAGGAAATGTGACGTCCACACCACAAAATATCCTTCAGCCTTAAACAAGAAGGCTACCCTGCCGTAGGCAACCATGTGGCTGAGCCTAGGAGCCATAAGCAGTCACAGAAAAGCAAAGCCTGCGTGATTCCACTTACATGAGATACTTAAAAGTATAGAGACAGGTATTAGAATGGGGGTGGGGCAGGGCTGGGGGGGAGGAAGAAATTGGGAATCACTGTGCAAGGAGCACACATTTTTAGTTATGCGAGATGAGTAAGTTCGAGAGATCAGTTAACAGAGCTGTACTGGGCACTTAAAAAATTGTGAAGATGGTAGATCTCACATTATCTGTTCTTATCACCATAAAAAATACATAACGAAATACCGATACATCGTTTCCCTTAAAAAATAAAAAGGGCGAGAACGCACACCACAACATGGTGAACCTCAGGAGAATGATGTGCTAAGTGAGAGAAGCCAGACTGAAAAGACTGCATGCTGATGATTTTACTTATTTAACGTTTGGAAGAAGCAAAGCTGTAGGGGCAGGAAACAGATCAGTGATTGCTAGGGGCTGGCAGGGGAGCGATGACTAAGGGGGAGGGTACAGAAATGTCCTATAATACCTTGACGGTGATAGTGGTTATGTGACTAGACGTTTGTTAAGACTTGGTTTTATACACTAAAAAGAGTGACTGTGCCTCTGTGAAGTATATATCAAGAAAAAAGAATCAACAGCAGAGATCTAAGCTTTGCTGCTAAACTACACTTTCCCTTAAATTTGAATTCTAAAATTTTTAAAGGCTTTCTAAAAAAGATAAAAGCTGGGCTTCCCTGGTGGCGCAGTGGTTGAGAGTCTGCCTGCCAATGTAGGGGACACGGGTTCGAGCCCCGGTCTGGGAGAATCCCACATGCTGCGGAGCAACTAGGCCCGTGAGCCACAACTACTGAGCCTGCGCGTCTGGAGCCTGTGCTCCACAACAAGAGAGTCCTCAATAGTGAGAGGCCCACGTACCGCGATGAAGAGTGGCCCCCGCTTGCTGCAACTAGAGAAAGCCCTCGCACAGAAACGAAGACCCAACACAGCCAAAATAAATAAATAAAATAAAATAAAATAAAAAGGCAAAATTCCTTTAAAAAAAAAGATAAAAACTAACACAAATGTGTAGGCAGCTGTGTTTCTCTCTCCTCCTCCTTGTGGCACACGAGTTAAAAATGGAAGTGGAGGGTCCCAGTCCCTGGATTGAACTGTCATTCAGTGACAGTGGGCTGACCCGGCTCAAGCACTGTCCTCAAATACACGTCTGCTTTTCAGGTTCCTGAAGGCTCCTTTCTGCTCCGAGGAAGCAGTTCTCATTTACATTGACTTCCAACAAGTTCCTACAGGCAAGGCCCCAGAGGCACGCACCCTCAGTCTGCTGCCTGCGGCGCAGGTACAGTTTGGGGCCGCTCCCTCCTGAGTTCTTTTGTGCTTCAAGACATAAGGACCCACAGAATCTGTCTTTCAATGCATCTGGCTTTCAAGGCAGACATTGTGCAGCTCCAGGGCTTCTGGTGTTATCAACCCAGGCATTGTATGTACCTACACAAAAAGAACACTTTATACAAATAAGGAGTTCGTATCAGATGCTCTAAATTCTATGCCAGGCTGGGAGCCCTATTGAAAACAGAAACGTGGGTAAATTCCTGTGCTTCTACAAGTTAGGTCTTAGATTAGAGTCTTTCTGGGCATTAGACCACAATGTGGTAGTATTTTAAAACCTATTAAATGGATGAAAAATATTTTACAGTTGGTAACTGCATGGTATGAGCAAGGTCCTTATATGATCCAATGCACATACTACTTACACAGATGCCTATGTAATGTTTAGGTGATTGAGAAGAGTTAAGTTCATTAGAGAGATTTAATATTAATCCAAAGACTATGTTATGCACGCGCTGCATGGTGTTTTCTAGCAGTAGCGGTAAGTTTGTACATAATCTCTTGTCCCTTAAGTAAACTGGTATTTTTAACTAGCTGGCTCAGAAGGGAAATACAGTCACGTGATATTCGAACTCATGATTTTGACCTCAGGTTCACTGAGTCACAGGCTAAAAAGTTTGAAAATCAGAAAGTCCAAATACTCACCCCAAGCGAAATGCACACCAACTGTTGCCTAGGTTGGCTAGATTATGCCTGAGTATCTCCTGTGAGAACAAATTCCTAACTTCCAGAGACAAATCCTTCCAGGTTTCTATAAGTTGGCCTGACATAAATTTTGTCCTGATCCAGTGTTCAAACACCAGGTTCAGAACAGTTGTTACCCTAAGGCAGTGGCTTCGACAAAGTGTTATATAAGGACTCTGTGTATATTTAATTATAAATAATTTAACTCAGTCTTCGTCAGGCTGAAATATCTATCCACAATATTCAGATTTCCAATCATGCATTCAAACAAAAGTGACCTTAAAAATGTCTGTTTTTGAAAACAATTTTCCCAAGGCTTTCTGTCAATAGAGCGCTAACAGTCTAAAAAAGGATCAGGGTAAATCTTGCAAGACAAGGGAAGGGAACAATGGGTGCTGACGTGCAGGGAGTCCTGGGCCAGTCACTGGAGCCTCAGCCTCACCAGATGGCTGGGTGATGGGGGGCAAGTCGGCTATTCTCGACAGGGGGTGAGTAAAATTCTCTTATAAGAAAGATCCTCTCCCTTCCATAGTGTCTTAATACTACAGAAATTGCATAAGACGATGCTCCACCCAACCAGAAAAGGCCATGTGTAGACTGGGGTCTAAAAAGCAATGGTTCCCGTTTGCAGGCATTGGGAACCCTTGGCACATCTTCCCTCCCAAGATCCAACTCTGCCTCCCAGTCCTGCCCCACATGCTTGTGGAATCCACCCCCCTCCCCCATTGCAACACTGATCCAATGTGGCAAATGAGGAAGCTTGTTTCCCACTTGTGTAGAGGCAAAGCAATGGCTTAAGCCAGACTTGGGCAAACTACAGCCTGGGAGTCCAACCCAGTGCCTTGGCTGTGTTGGCATAGGCTGGGAGCTAAGAATGGGTTTGCAGGTGAACATTTGCAATTGATTTTGTCATAGGGCACAGTGACTTTGAACCCCAAATACGTGGAATGTTATGCAGCCAAAGAATTCCATGTCTTTTCATTAGCTGTAGACCTAAGATGTTGTACTCAATTATTATTGTTATATTTTGACCTTCATCAAAAGATCTGGGGAAGTTTGTTGCCCCTTTTGTTATACGAATACCAAGAAAATGCCTTCGATTTTGCCTCTTAGCCTGCAAAGCCTAAAATATTTACTCTCTGACCCTTTTCAGAACAAAGTTTTTGAACCCCTGGTCTAAGCAGTATCTGGTCACTCAGCAGGGCAGAAATCGGTTGACTAGACAGAGGAGATAAGTTAGAAGAGAATGAAACAGAACAAAACAGTAGATGCCTTAATTGCTTATAACAAAAGCATAAGTGAATGTCATTACTAGGATTGGAATTTATCCAGGACGTTGGGATCAATTAAAACGGCATGAGCTCTCATGTCCCTGAGCGCTCAGTTTGTTACTTTTATTTCCTTTCCAAAAGACAGAGTTCCCCCATGCCAGGTTATTGGCTCGGTGTGATAGCAGTAAATCTCTGGTGACCCTTCCAGCAGCACAGAAGAAGATGGTTCTCAGAAATGACCAATGATTGACCCAGCCTGACCTGCCTAAGCATGGGAGGTCTAACAGGCTCTAACATTAAGTGTAGAATTATTTCCCAATAGATACTTTGCATGGAACGCTATTCAGATAATGAACAAAATAGAGTCAAGTAAGAGAATAGACTTCTTTTTAACTCTCCGTGATAAATGAAATTGAGTTTTGACCAACTGATGGAAAGATTACCTCTTATTATTTCTAAAATCAATGATAGCATAATCAGATTTAGCAAATGGGATTTTAAAAAAAAAATTCCTTTTGAGGTCACCAGGCTATTTCCTAGAGTTAATCCAGGAGTATTCCCTAAACTGAATTTTCTAGGGTTTTGGTTTGGTTTAATAAAAGACTTCTGGGCTTCCCTGGTGGCGCAGTGGTTGAGAGTCCGCCTGCCGATGCAGGGGACACAGGTTCGTGCCTCGGTCCGGGAGGATCCCACATGCCGCGGAGCGGCTGCGCCCGTGAGCCATGGCCGCTGAGCGTGCGCGTCCGGAGCCTGTGCTCCGCGACGGGAGAGACCACAAGAGTGAGAGAAAAAAAAAGACTTCTACTTTATTGTGTCAGTGTTGCTGAATAACAAATCACACCCGATCGTAGCTCAAAGCAAGGATGACTTGCTCCTTCTCGTGCTTCCTTGGGTTGGCCGTACAGTTCTTGAGACTTTAGCCAGTGGATGGCTCGGCTGGGGCTGCGTGTTGAATTGTGCCGCACTTGTGTGTCTGGGGCCCCAGCTGGTGGAACGGCCAAGCCCATCTCCCTCACGTGGTCTGTTATCCTGTGGTCTGTGTTCAGTGCTGCTTCCCAGCAAGGCAGAGGTCTTTCAAGAGCAGAACCTGCAGGTTCTCTTGGAGGCTGAGGCTCACAGGTTACCCCTTGTCATTCCTCTGTTCTACTGGTTAAAGCCAGTCGTGGGTCAGCTCAGATGCAAGGGGTGGATAAATACACTCCATCTTTTATTAGGAGGAGCTTCCATCCTGGGAGGACTTTTGCAATCGACCACATTTTTATTCCTGTTTATTTATCACCGTGGACCCTGAGATGCTAATGAAGGCCCCGTAAAAGGAGCTTGACGCGCCCTTGAAGATAGCGCACAATGCTCGCGTGATCAAGGACGCGGCTTTAGCAGACAGAGTGTCAGAGATAAAACAGAAACGGCTCTCTCCTCTTTAACAAAATTATGGAACAGAAAACATTTAGAATGCTGTCTACAGTTTGTTCCCTTTGCCCAACTTGCTGCACAAAGGTTTGTATTAGAAGACCAAGCCCCCTTCCCGGATCTGCTGTTGGCTAGTTGTTTGATGTCAGGCTAGTTACTTAAACCCTCTTGCCTCAGACTCTTCCTCCTTATAATGGGAATAAGAATAGTGCCTACTTGATGGGTTTGCTGTGAGCATAAAATGAGGCAGGGTCCAGCACGGTTCTCAGCACATCATAGGTCCGTGATTAATACTGGCTGCACGTATGACGATAATTAATGTTCCTGTATTGCCATTGTTTCATTGAGTTGACTTGATTAACTCAGAAAATGAAGGATCTTAGACGAAGCGGTCTTAAAATTCATGTATTATAGTCCATCTGATACTTAAACGCACTCTGATGATGGTTTTGTTGAGTTGCTGGATAGGCTAGGTTATGGCGAGGTAACAGGCAGCCACAGAACACACACAAATCCTTTCTCATTCATTAGACATCCAGTAGGAGGCAGCAGCTTTCCAGAACCGCCATCCTCCTTGCAGTGACCCAGGGATCCAGGCTGCTGACTTAGCTATGCCGGATGAGCACAAGGTCTCCTCGGTCACCAGGCCAGCGGCAGAGAGCGGGAGACCCACCCATTTTACCCTGTCTCCACCAGGAAGTAACCACTACCATTTCTGCTCCTATGGCCCACCCCACTGCAGGCTGCTGGAGAGTATGACCTTCCAAGTTCCCAGGGAGGAGAACGTGGGCCTGGATTCAAACACACACGTAACAGCCTCTGTTACCACAGTGATGCGGCCTGTGTTTCGTTCCTCGTCTTTCTGAATTGACCCATTTCGCAGTGAATAGCTCTGAATGGCAGCCAGGCCTGCTTCCTACAGCACAGGGATCCGCAGACTCCTCCTTTGGGTTACACAGGACAACACGAAACCCTCTCCCATATGAGAGCTGTTCCAGGATGTAAAGAAGATTGATGGACAAGCAGCCCCTGGGGACCAGAGAGGCCAGATGCTGCTCAGACAGATCACCTTCTCCTGCCCAGTTCTCTCCTCTGTGCTTAGCCCTCCTTCAGGATTTCTCCCACTGGAAAAGCTAATGTAAAGTATCACAAAGGGAATAGAGTCCGCATGACCTTACCCCACGGGAGTGCCAGGGTATGTGTTACATCCATTTTCTTTTGCTGCAGAAAGAATGACCTCAAACGTGGCAGCTTAAACACTACTACTTCCTAGCTCACCCTCCTGTCAGATGGAGGACTGGGTGGGCTCAACTGCCTTCTCTGCTCCAGTCTCACAAGCCCACAATTAAGGCATTAGCTGGGCTGAATCCTTATCTGAAGGCTCTGGGGGAGACGCCCCTCCTAGATTCCCCAGGTTCTGGAGGAAGCCAGCCTCTTGCGGCTGTAGGACTGGGACTGTCCCCTCGCTGGCTGTCAGCCGGGACGGCCGTCTGCTCCCAGAGACCCCTCTCCCATCCCTCGTACGTGGCTGCTTCCACCTCAGAAGCAGCAGAAGTTGCTTGTCCTGCTTTACATCTCTCGCCGTCTCCTCCTGCCACCAGCAGGAGAAAATGCTCTGCTCTTAAAGACTCACCTGGCTGGGCCCCGTGCACCCGGGTCATCTCCCAGCTGCCCTCCCAGCAGCGTCCAGAGCAGGGTTTGAATAAGCAGGGTTCAGGGGCCTCTTAGAGGCCTGACTGCCACATAGGCTAACTATCTTATATTTTAACTTCCCTCCGTGATAATAACAGCTACTACGTACGTAGTGCTTACAACGTGCCAGGCACTGTTCAGAGCAACCCCATGAGCTGCGTGCTGTTTTCATTAGACTGATGAGCAAACCGAGGCGTGGTCAGGTCCAGTCTGCGGCTCAGATCGTACAGCAGTACGTCAGGGGCAGTCTGGCCCTCGTGTCCCCCCTAACCACCACCCTGGGCTCCTTTCTGCTGAGCTCTAGGAATGGGCTTGAGAGCCAACACCAGGAGGGGTTCCCCATCCGCCCCGCCAGCATTCTTCTAAACCGTATTCTCTCTAAACTCCATTCCTGCCTGGATAGGGTCCTACAAGGAGCAAAATGCAGAGTGGTTTTAGTAGTGAATTGGATTGTTTAATTCTAATTGCCGAAAGTAGTAAAAACCAGAACTGACTCAACAGACGAACGATGAGCTGCCCTTCCTGACGCTTTTCAATACAGCACTTAGAATGGAGAAGTCGACAGACTAGACAGATAGGTGGAGAGATAGATAGATACAGATGGATAGATGCGTGAATAGATAGATGGATATGGACGGATGGATAGAGAGATAGATAGATATGATAGATGGTGATAGGTTTAATAACTATTTTACTCTTGTATTTTCCTGAGTGACTCTAAACCATGAACAAAAGTCAGTGCCAAGTAAGAGTTGGGCAAAGAGCCCCTGTTTTTACAGGACTGGTCGCTTTAGACCAAGTGTCTGATGGAGTCCCTCAGACCTCCAGGAAATCCAAATGGGAATTAGCTCACACTTTGCACTGTGATGCTTTCCAGAAAGCAACGCTTAAATCCATGAAGCTGATAAAGAAGAAGGGGCCACACTTTCCCCCCTGGGCTCCTCTGCTCGCTAGAAAATAGAAGCGACGTCCAAAGGCCAGGAAAGAATGCTGAGGACGGACCCTGACATTTTTTCTAAGACAAAGATGCAATTCCAGGCATAGTAAACCCAGCAATAAAAACAAATGCAAAGGTGAAACATCTTGAAGTGAAATTTGTGCTCTCCAGGTACTACTTTGGTTGGATTTTGATGTTTCACTAACTGTGCTACTTTTAACATTAAACTGATACTGTGATAATCCTCCTTAAATAGCATCTTGGAGGCGTTCAGAATCTACTGGAATGTAGAAGGTATAGTGCTGTCACACATCTATTTATGCATAGAGGTTGTTCATGCAATGAGTTATTTATAGAAAGCTAGTGGATTTGTGAACAAAGAAAGTTCTAATTAAATCTTCGCTTTTTGCCGTGCTGTGGCTGATGGTCAATGGACACTCTTATTTTTAATCACATCTATTTTTACCGGGCTTTTGTTGCTTTTATTTGCGTTTAACTGAACCTAGGAACTTGACAGCCTGTGACTTAATAAAATAGATTTGGAAAAAAGACTTACATCCATTTCTCTCTCCCCCTTTTAAAGTTCTAGGACATTGGAAAATGTGCTTATAAAAATAATCATTTGGCTTGGAATTTGGGTCTGTTCTTACTAAAATAGTGAATTAATCTTAATAATTGCAAAGAAATCATACATGGAGTGGTCCTCAGAAGGGTAATTACTCAAGTACAGTGGTTTTCATTAAAAAGTTAACATTTATCTTATTACAGTAATTACCTTATTGCAGTAAATTGGCAATATTTTCCTATTCCTTCAATGAGATAGTGCAGTAAGATGAGTTCCCTGCAATAAGATGTGTTTGAACTTATTAATGAGAATCATATGCATTATTGTTTTAACTTGGTTTTAAAAAGGCAAAACACATTTTATTTTTCTGTATAAAACAACATTAAGTTAGAAAGCTGTGGTTAGATATTATTTATCTATCTTTGAAATGACTCTGCTTTGAGATAGGACCACACTACTTGTATTTGTTATCAAGTAAAATACTTCCTGTTCTTTTCAACCTTCTATTTCAGGAATGAAAACATCAACTTAAATGAAAGATTTTGTGCCCATCTCCAAAGGTTTACTGAATTTTAAGGATTCTTGGAAAATATCTAATTCAACAGTACTTATTTTCAGGACAAGGCATCTAAAGCCTTGTGTTAATGCACTCGTTCAAAATTACATGGTGAGAGAGGGAAGGAGTTGACATTGGAATCCGTGTCTCCTGGCTCTGAGTGTTCTTTCAGGAATATTCATTCCTTGTGTGTGTGTATGTGTGTGTGTGTGTGTGTGTGTGTGTGTGTGTGTCTGCACACACGAGTGCTTGTGTGAAATATCTCTATGCTTGTGGCTAAAATGACCACGTGGCCTTTGATGTCCAGCCTCAAATAGCTCCTAGGAAACCACAATACGTTTTAACTTGATTCCCTTGTTTCAAACACTGTGTGACATCGTTGTCCAAAGGGACCTGCTTGTCCCTGCTTATTCTGGCTCCAGGGAAGCCTACGATCCTATGGCTGTGGTAGATGCTTTAGGTCGTTTGTGAATTTGTCTTGCCATGAAAGACCTTCGTGGCAAGTTCACTTCTATGCTGGTGGTTGAGCTACAGTCTTTTCTTCTTCATTGTTGTAGATCCAGCTTTGTCACTCAATATCAAGTCTATTTCCTAACTGCTGCAGATAAAGATGTGCAAGGAACGGTGAGTGGAGACTGGCAGCTGTTCCCAAACTCCAAAGCATGCATGCGTGGAAAGCAGCAACTCCAGGCTAGCATTAGTGCTGAATCCCCCCCCCATGATTCATCTTCAGAGCTGGGCTAAATCTGAGCTCCTTCCTGAAGCTGTTCAAGCAGGATGCGACTCAGTCCGTTTCCTTACCCAGATAATATGTGCACCTATAACACATGTGTATTGTCTCACTTTGCCAAGATGGTCCATCTGGTCTACCTGCTCAGATCCTCCTCATGGGGAAGTAGAAAACCATCTCACCAGGCACATGATCTTCTCAGGTTCCTTCACTCTTGTGGGGCTTCCTGTTCTCCTCCCAGCTTGGCCAACGAATAAAGCAGGCAGCTCTGCCTCCCAGACACCCAGAGTAATCACACTTCAGGTGTTGCCCTGAGGCATAACCTCAAACTCAGCGCTGCTCAGGGCTTACCCAAAGCCAGGCTGATGAAGAAGAGCCTGTGGAATATGCCAACCAACCTCTTCAGAACTTAAAATCTACTAGATTAACCGAACCCGCGGGGACCTTTATACTCAGACCACCTTTTCTCCTGTCCTACAGAACTGCCTGGCCTGAGTTACACTTTGATGCTCTCTCTCCAGATCGCCCTAAGGGATGTTCCAAGAAATAGCCCTCATGGAGGGTTAGCTGTTGAGGCTGATGTTTCTTGCATTACATGGTGTCCTCTTTATGAGAACTCATGACAAAAATTCTCACCAGCTGCAGGGCTTGGGATGATTATGCATCCCCTAAGCAAACATTTTTTAACTTTATAGACACAATGAATCATGTAAATTGCATCCTTTCTCTCTTTGTATTGGCTGTCACGATACTCACGGCCATGTTCGTATCCACCCTGACAGGTACAGGTCGTGCACTAACTCATTCCATTACTAACTTTACTTCTTATTTTTCCTTCCCTGAAACATCCTCACTTCTTTTCTGTCATTTTGTCACATTGTTTGTATTCCTCTAAGTGAGGTTAAATGACTTTTAGAACAAAGCAGAGAACAAAATAAAATATACGGATAAATCCCTACCAATGTGTTAAATATTCAAGTTGTGGGGATGTTCAAGGATGTTCAAGTTGTGGAGAAAACCATTTAATAGACTATCCAGACATCTGGAAAAATAGGAATTGGAATATGTCCTATTGCTTCCCTGAGTGACACTTAAGATCTGGAAGCTGCTGAACAGAGACACCATGTTTCATGTTACCAGAAACCTGCCAGTCTGGAAAGGCCTGAAGATGCACTAATAAATGGCATATCTAGTTTCTGTTTGGAATGAAACAACAGACCTCAGTTAACTCATTAGGGTCTGGAAGAATTTTAGCATAAGGTGGTTCAGGAGATTGTATAAAAGAAGCTGAACTTCTGTCCCTTCCTTTTCTGAAGATGGGCGGGGAGAATTCAACCTCCCCACCCTTGGTCCAAAGCAGAACCTGAGCTCCCTGTCAGAGGAATAGTGAGTAAACCCAGGGACCAAAGTGGCCTTTACCTCCCTTACGTTCAGTGGAGCCAATGAAAGTCAGGTCAATGTCGGCAGCGTTCAGCTGTCACCCAGGATGCTCTGCACGGCTGGCACCAGCAGCCCGAGTGACCTATCTCGTAACACACAGAAAATAAGAAATCCTCTTCTGAGGATTTACTGTCAGCACTGGCCAGAGCCATGTATCTTCATGATCACTTTATACATTTGCTATTATTATCTTCATGCGTTAGATGTGATCTATGTGTGAAGCACTGTACAGAAAAATAAGCGTTAGGCACCGGCGTCGCCTGGCTTCTATAATCACAGACTGAATTTGATAGACAGAGAAGATCCAAAGATGAGTAAACGATGGAAACACACTTTAGTGTATGTGCAAACTGACGAAGTTATTCTGGGGGGTAATGTTCTTTTACACTCTCAATAAGGCGGGGAGAAGGAGGCAGACACTGTTTTCGCACTACAATTCATTTCCATGAAGAGCAGCATTAAAATAGAAATGCAAAACTTGCAAGGAGTGGGGAGGAGAGACAGGGCAGTGAGCGCGCCTTCGGTGAAGCCCGAGTTCAATCAGTTAAGAGAAGATTGTTCAAATTGGGGTTATCCGTGCTTCTCACGTCCTATGTTTGCCTATTCTTCCTCTTTGCTTCCCAGCTCTTAGGCATTTCTGTGCATCTGTACCCCAGACAAGGTAACAGCAGCCACCCAACCACAGGGAAGGAAAAGAAAACCAAACTCCAGTCCAAGGTAACCTACCCTTGTGGGGCTGAGAGTCTCTTTGCCCCACGGAATCATTGAGGAGTCACAGGTACAGGGGCCAGGTGAACTACTCTCTGTCTCCCTCTCAACTAGGGAAATTATTATTATTTTCCCTCCATGATGGGGAGGGGGAGATTTTCAGGAAGACCACACATAGGGTGAGGGGCTTAAGCCCGTGCACCCTGGAGGGTGATGGCTGGAAGGGTGCCATTAGATGCTGTTCTGTCAACCCCTCCCCCCCAATACTCTTCCGCACTATACATATTAGGAAAGACAGAACAGCACAGGGTCCTGGAAAGTTCTTAACCCAACGGCTCATTCTTCTTTTTAAGGAGATGTAATTTACATATAACATTGTGTAAACTCAAGGTCAAGAGACAAGTAGTGTCTGTGAGGTGTGGAGAAGAGGGAACAGTCATGCACGGTTGGTGGGAACGTAAATGGACGCAGCCCCTGTGTGGAACAGCGTGGAGATTCCTCAAAACACTAAAAACAGAGCTACCATACGATCCAGCAGTTCCCCTTCTGGGCACAGATCCAAAGGAAATGAAAGGAAAACAGGATATTGAATAGACCATACCTCATTCTTAAAGAATAACTCAATCTACTTCAGCTACCACCGTTACTATTAGCTTAGATTTTTCTTGGGCATTACAGCCCTTGGAGTAGTTAAGAAGTGAGAAAAAGATCTATAAAACTATAAAAGATCTATAAATAAGTGAGAAAAAGATTTTTGTCAATTGCAGTAAAATTGCACATATCAAGACACACAAATTGATGGAGGCTTCAGAACAGGGGATGCAATAAGAGGAGTCCCATTTTAAAGCACTGAAACAGGGCAAGTAGCACTTTGAAAAGCATTTCCAAATAAACCCATGACTCTGAAGCTCAGTGCCATCAGATATGTCATTGTCTTACTTCTGGTAAGTATGGGAGAAATTTTCCAGGCTGGCAGAAGGGTGAAACCAGTCTAGAAGATTGATGGATTACTCTATAACTTACATTCCTTTCCAAGCAAGGAAAGAACTATTTTTAAAAAACCACCTGACCTCAAATCGTCTCTATTAAATGTCAGTGCTTCCATATTACCACTGAGATCTTAATAGAAATGACGGCACATTACGTCATGTCACGCAGGCCCCTGAAAACTCTTTTTCTTATTTCTTCCGTGTTAGGAAAGAAACATTTCTAAGGAAAAGTAGTGTTCTCTTTACAGCATCCATGACAACCATTCCCAAAGACCTGCGTCTTCAACATCTTTCCGTCTCTGTTTCTTTAATCACTTTGTTCTTTCTGATACAATCTATTTGACTCTCAACATTTCAGTGTACAAAGAAACATGAATCATCATGGGGACGGAAGAATCAAAATAACTTTTTTTCATTCCTTACGTGCCTATCAAGATTGCTTTTGAGAAAGTGTAGCCATGGGTCATGGCTTGAACCGGGAAAAGAAGTTACGAGTGATGATTTATTTTTCATGAACTGGGTGATTTATCTGAGCATCTTATCTTTTTGTATCTGCTTCTTCATCTAGTAAATAATTTTTTTCTTCAAACACAGAGTGTAAGTGAAAAATATGGCCCATTATTATCCTAATATACCTCATCAATAAAGTAAAAACGTATGCTGCAAATTAGAAATGTTTGGAAATGAGATCTAATGAATGCTGACTGTGGAAGTTCGTAATTTTTGGAAATAGTCAATGCCAGCCTTGGGAAATGGTGTTCATCGTTTGAGTTTGATATTCTTCCTTCTCATTCTGTGGCGTTTCCACCTGTCTCTCTGTCTGTATCTCCTCTCCTCTTAGGAGGACACTAGCCATATTGTATTAGGCCCACACTAGGTTTAACTGAATTATATCTGTAAAGACCCTGTTTTCAAATGAAGTCATATTCACAAGTTCCTGACGGGCATGAATTTTGGGGACACTGTTCAACCCAGCACAACTTGTCCCACTTTGTCCTTCCAATGGTGCTTTTCTCTCCATTTACCATCTCGAGTGCTTTCTTGGTCTTCCCAGGGCTGTAAGCTCCTTAGGCCTGTGCTCTCAGGAGATCAGCGTATCGTACAGCTCCTCCCTCTGCCTTTCCTGGAAAGGTCTGAGCAGCCAGCGACCTAAGAATAAAGGGTCCACAGGATGCTGGTGGTCTTTCCCTGAGACCTTCCCATGGTCAGAGGCCATCATGCTAGGGATACGCTAATGCAGGACACAGAGTGCAGCTCTCCATGCCTGGGGCTGCAGGAGATGCACTTGGTGGGTCTAGAGCTTTCTTTCTTTTTTTTTTTATAATTAATTTTTATTGGAGTATAGTTGTTTTACAATGTTGTGTTAGTTTCTACTGTACAGCAAAGTGAATCAGCTATACACGTACACATATCCCCTCTTTTTTTGGATTTCCTTCCCATTTAGGTCATCACAGAGCACGGAGTAGAGTTCCCTGAGCTCTATAGCAGGTTCTCGTTTGTCATCTAGAGCTTTCTGAGGGTCAGTATCCTATGGCAGATCTTTCCAAACAAAAACGCCCTTTTTGTTCTGGAAAGCTACCCAGAACCTAGGATAAGTTTGAAGAAAGGAGAAGAATGAATTAAATTAGGGAAATGAGGCGGGAGTGGGGGGAAGAGAACAAAAAGTCTTTATTTAAGGAAGAATAATACAATTTACTATAAATTTCTACTTGAGGTCTACCAAATATCCTGGAAACTTCAACTAACTAAATGTTGGGTAATTTTTTTAAAAAGGCGATTCTTTGGTGACTGTAGTCAGATCGGATTTCTTCAGTGAGTGAGCTCTGGACCAGGAGCCAGACCCCTCTGTCAACTGCAGGTGCCCCCAAACCATCAACCTCAGCTCGTCGCCCTTCTGCAACCACAGCTACCCTGCACCCGTCTTCTTGAGAGTGAGGGTTGCACCTGAGCTGAATCTCCCCTTAGGTGGGAAGGAAGTCATAACATTAGGAAACATATGTCTGTTGGGTCAGGGCTGCAACGGCTCCATAGAGTTGCATCCGTCATGCCCTTTTCCCATTGTAAGTTGAGGTCCAGAGAGAGTAAGTAAGTGGCCCAAGGGCTCTCTAGGAGGACACAGAGCTGGAACGTTGCTCTGAGGTCCATGATCACAGGCTCCACTCCACGCGGATGCTGGCGCTGGAGGCTGGTACTCTTGGTAGTTCCCTGACCTTATTATACACATTTAGAACCAATTCAGTCCCCACGTATGAAAAGGATCTCGGGGAAAACTGAACGCAGATTTTGGGGAGGACCCCTTCTGGCTGGTCTAGAGGTCAGCTCTCCTGTTGCCC
Source organism: Grampus griseus (assembly GCF_964374135.1). Lineage (NCBI taxonomy): Eukaryota > Metazoa > Chordata > Mammalia > Artiodactyla > Delphinidae > Grampus > Grampus griseus. The sequence continues at coordinate 85,792,702 of NC_139006.1, read as the reverse complement.
GTGCAAATGCCTCATTCACCACATTATTCAAAAGGAAAAAATACATGCAATTACGGTATTTGGAACTGGCCCTTCCAAAATGTCTGGGTCCATGACATTCGGCTACACAAAATTATTTAGCAGAGAGGAAACACTGCAGCTTTCAGAGCATCCCAAAATTTAACACACTGAAGAAAGTAGAGACGATCGCTTACTTTGCATAATAGATTCCAATGATACTTCAATATTTTTAGTAATTCATGCTTCTAAAATTTGATTTTTTGCTTTCTGGCAGCCTCAGTGAATTGTCATCATATGACAGATTTAGGGAATTAGGATTCATTAAATATGGTGTTTAATAGAGGGTTACTGTGTAGCTCATCAGTAGATAAAAGATGTAAACAAATTAAAATACAATACATTAAAATCAATGTATTTGGTAATACATAAGTCATCCTAGGATCCTGTGGTGTCTCAAGGAGGACACGGTCATGGGATAATGTTTTGAACAGTAGCCAGATCTCCACGTGGGTCTTTACTGATTGGGTCAGCATGTAAGAGCAGATACTCTCAGGTGCGTGGGCATTTAGGGAGAGGGGAGAGACCAAGGCTGTGACACAGACTAAAGGTTTGGGGCTGGATGTCTGTAACAACAGAAATGAGCAGCATTCATCCAGGGCTATTTGCCCAGACACTTCGCTGGCATCATCCCCTTTAATGCTCGGAGAAACTTCAGGTGCAAATATTATTATTTTCCCCATTTTTATCAATGAGGTGACAGAGGCAGAGGGATTGTGGGTAACTCGCCCAAGGCCGCTGGGCTGAGCTGTGGACCTGTGGCTGACTTGGCGGCCGCCTCACCGTTGTTCTCCCCACCACCCTGTGCTGCGCCCTGCTCTCCCCGTCCACGCTGCAAACCTCACCTTGACCCTCAATGTGACACCAGAGTATCTCCCCAACTCCTGCCTCTGTCCCTCCGTTCCTTCCACCATGTTGCAAACCCTTATTTTCCTGAAATTGAAAGAGCGATCATGCCAACAGATGTCATAACATCTTCTACTGCCTCTAAACGACTCCTGGATAAAGTCCAGACACTCTGCCTAGAACACAGGCTCTTCCTGACCTGCCCTTACCCAAAGCCTCCCGCTGACACAGTCCCCAGGCCATTCACACAGCAGCTACTTGCTGTTTACGCACTGCGGGGGCTTTTGAATCTGTCAGCAGGGCCATGCTCAACTCCATCTCTGAAATGCCCTTTCTTGTAGAGCTTCAATTTGAGGATGCACAAGGGAGATGCTTGGGCTGGTGGGGCTCGCACACACTGTGGGCTCTTCTGCAGACCCTGCTGGTGGGCAAGAGGCCCCTGAGCCTCTGACTCCTGGGCCAGGTGTGTGTGTTCTTGTGTGTTTGTACGTGTGTGTGAGTGAGTGTGTGTGTTCTAGTGTGTTTGTATGTGAATGAGTGTGTGTGTTCTTGTGTGTTTGTATGTGAGTGTGTGTGTCCTTTGTACGTGTATGTGAATGACTGTGTGTGTTCTTGTGTGTTTGTATGTGAATGAGTGTGTGTGTTCTTGTGTGTTTGTATGAGAGTGAGTGTGTGTGTCCTTTGTGTTTGTACGTGTATGTGAATGACTGTGTGTGTTCTTGTGTGTTTGTATGTGTATGTGAATGACTGTGTGTGTCCTTTGTGTTTGTATGTGTATGTGAATGAGTGTGTGTGTTCTTGTGTGTTTGTATGTGTATGTGAGTGTGTGTGTTCTTGTGTGTTTGTATGTGTATGTGAGTGAGTGTGTGTGTGTGTGTGTGTGTGTGCTTTCTCCTTGTGGTCCTACTTTCCTTGTTGAATTCTGCCTGACAGACCCCGTGCTCTTTCGTGCCTCTGTACCTGTGTAGGTGATGCTGTCTCCTTTTGTAACACCGAACCCTCACGTTCCATCCCTGGAGAAACCCAAAACAGTTCCCTGACATTTTATAAAGACGTAATCACTCCTTCATTCACGATGTCTCGGATCCTTTAAAGTACCTCTGTAATATAACTACTCCCAGTTTTTCTTAATTATTTCCATGTTAGCATCCATTGAATCTGAGCACCTCAGAGACTGTGGCTTCTTTATCTTGTAAACACATCTCCTGATTCTTAACAAATAGAAGGCAAAGTATGAATCAGAGGAAAGGAAAACAGAGGAATCTATCAAGGGACAAATGGAGGAACAGCGACAGAGATGCAACAAGTAACCGTTAAGAGTATTGGATGGATAGATCATATGTTTTAGAGTGCGAAGTTTATTTTTGATGTCATGAGGTTAAATAAATTCTCTAAGTTCAAAGAGTTTAAGCAGATGATGGGAAAGTTAAAAGTCAGTTTCAGTCTCCAATTAATATATTTAATTTTTTTCAAATAATTTGTGAAAAGTCCATGACAAACTCAGGGACATTTAAGGTGATTTTTCACATCCTCCCCTTCCCACCCACCCCTGCTTCTTAAGGTCTTTGCTGAGTAACTATTTAGACTTAAAAATAGCTTTGTGCCCTCTCATTCATCAACCTTTTGTAAAACAATTTCTCTTTCACAACGTTGGAAGCAGATAATCCTCTCTCCATTTTACGTCATAATCAATGATTCACAGTCATTCACACACAAGAGCCATTCGTTTTTATGTTTTTTTGTTTTTTCCGTACGCAGGCCTACCACTCCAGACGCGCAGGCTCAGTGGCCATGGCTCACGGGCCCAGCCGCTCCGCGGCATGTGGGATCCTCCCGGACCGGGGCACGAACCCGTGTCCCCTGCATCGGCAGGCGGACTCTCAATCACTGCGCCACCAGGGAAGCCCCATTAGTTTTTCTACTTGGCAAAATTATCTCATCTTAGATCCAGTCCACTGCTTACTTATGAACACATTTGTGCTCCAAACAATGTTGTTTGGATGCTGTGGGAAATTCAAAAGAATCTGATGTGGTACATCATCAACAGGCTTACAGTCTAGTTGGAGATCCAAGGTATTAATAGAAAAATGTCTACTGTTTATAGTTCTATCTTCCTAGAATGAAAATGTATAAGTGAAAATTTGAAAGAGATTTTGCTTTATTTTCTATTTCAGTATTTAAGAGGTGGTGTGTGCTGAGTAAATATTAAATAATGATGTTGGCATGGTGATGATGGTAATGATGATGATGATGATGATGATGGTGATGATGGTGATGATGATGATGGTGATGATGGTGATGATGATGTTGATGATGGTGATGATGGTAATGATGGTGATGATGATGATGATGATGATGGTGATGATGGTGATGATGATGGTGATGATGGTGATGATGATGGTGGTACTGATGGTGGTAATGATGATGATGATGATGATGGTGATGATGGTGATGGTGATGATGGTGATGATGGTGATGATGGTGATGATGGTGATGGTGGTACTGATGGTGGTAATGATGGTGATGATTATGGTGATGGTGGTGATGACAGGCTTAGCTTGCACTTTACCCAGTAAAGCTGAACACCTGGCAATTTTGTCTTAATTACACCTGTAAAAACCACTGCTCCAAACAAAGTCACATTCACAGGTTCTGTAGGTTAGGACATGGACTTATCTTTGGGACAGACACCATACAATGCACTACACATGCTCATGAAGCTGGCACAGCCATACCTTGAGATACTAAGGGTTTGGTTCCAGATCACTATGATAAAGCGAATATCGCAATAAAGCAAGTCACACAATTTTGGGGGGTTTCCCAGCGCACATAAAAGTTATGTTTACACTGTACTGTAGTCTATTAAGTGTTCAACAACATTATGTCTGAAAAAACAATGTACATGCCTTAATTATTGCAGGCTTGCCACAAACCTTCAATTTGTGAAAAAGTACAGTATCTGTGAAGCACAATAAAACAAAGCATAACGCCGTGAGATAATCCCGTACTGGGCCTTGGACAGGGGTCTTCGTCTCTCCAAGCTTCAGTTTTTTCATCAGTAAAATGTAAGTAATAAGCATCCTATGGGCCTCGGAAGGTGTTTATGGAATCAAACTGGGTGACACCTGTGAGACCACTCCAATGTTAGATGCTATTCAAATGTAACGTAAATGCACGTCACTAAAATCAAACACTATTTTCTAGACTCCCCGTTCCCCTACCCCAGTAATAGTCCTGTTTCTCCACCTTCCTCTTCAGCAAACTTCTGAAACATTTTCTGTCCCAGAGGACCCCTTCCCCACCTCGACTCCACAAGCTACTCCAGCAGGGATGTCCCTCCCAGCCCCCATTGCCAGCCTCCAGCCGGCCAGGACCATTCTCACCAAGGTGACTGGTGAGTCCTGGTTCTCAGACCAAATCGCCTCACCTCTGATCTCATTTCACTGGCTCTTTCTTCAGCATTCTGAACTGTTGACCACTCTGGAAGGCATCTCAAGATTTCCTGATTCTCTTCTTTCCGGCTACTCTGTTTCTGGACGCTTCCCCTTCAACCTGATATCCACACTTTGGAGTTCTGAAGATTTCAGTCCTGCGGCCAGTGGCTCTCCCGCCCTGTGTTCTCTCCCTGGGTAACTCTCTTCTTCACGAGGGCATGAAACCTCACCCGTATGCTGATGACTCTGGTATGTTGATCTCCAGCTCCAAGCTATTCTCTACGCTTCAAACTTATTTATCCCACTGCCTACTTGACATTTCTACTTGGAGTTTGCAGAAACATCGCAAAATAGGACATTGAAAACATTTCTGCCCGTCTCAGGCTGTCCTCTCTCAGTAAGTGGTCCCCACCAACCACACGGTTACTCAGCTAGGAAGCTGGATGTAGTCTTTGATTCCTTCTTCTCTTCACATCCCTCATCACAAGGTCCTATGGCTTCTTTAACACATACTTTGAGCCCATCTACTCCTTTCATGCCAACCAGCATCACTCTGGTCAAAGAACTAACCTCTCTTCCTGGATTGCTGCAATGCCATCTTTATTGTTCTTCCAGATTTCGTTCTTGATCCCTTTCAATCCACTCTTCAGACAGCAGACAGCCATCCCTTTAGATTAGAACATGGTCATTTGCTACTTAAACCCTTTGGCAACTTCCAAACCTTTGTGACGTGACCAGCAAGCTTTTCCCCAAACCCAGCCTCATCATCCACGCTGTAGCTGATGGATTCTTCCTGGTTCCCCACCTCTTCCCACCTTGGGATCGTCTTTCCTCTGTGTCATGGCCCCTGTTCCTTCTTTAGGTCTTCGACACAAGAGAAACCTTTCTTGACAATGTTAAGAAAGCGCCCTCTCCCCCAGTTAAGTTCCAAGTCTTTATTGTATTTTCTCTGTAGCATCATCAGGATTTGAGACCATGCACTGATTGGCTGTTTACTTGTTTACGGTCTAACTTCTTGCCCTCAGAAGACATGTCCTTCTTATTCTCTGATGAATAGTGCCTACAGCAGGGCTGGACGTGGAGCTGGTGCTTGATAAATATTCAGGGAATGGATGTTGAATGAATGAATGAGAGAAAAAGCTCACCTTCCCTTCAAGGATCTAACATTTTCACATTAAAATCTTATGGAGGTTCAAACAATCCTCCTCACGTCACTTGTGAGGACATGGCCAGACAAAGCCTGGAGACCTGCATTGCGAGAAGTTAGATGGGAGGAGGTGAGCTGTCTAGAATGAGATTCACCTTCCAGAAAGGGACAGACACTAGGAGGTCAGACCCACGTTGTGGTGTTGGGGAAGAGTCTGGTCCTGAAGCCCACTGGGGCCCCAGGGAAGCCAGGCAGTAGACAGTAAGGTCCAGCCAAGGGTGCAGAGAGGCAGGGACACAGCAGGGACGAAGGAGTGTACACGGCCCTGCAGGAAGGCCCGGGTGGGTGGAGACACTGTTAGAGGCAACATTCTAAGACCAGTGTTCTGGTTCCAGAGCTGATACCGAGCCTGAAGGCTGCTAACCAGCAGAGGTTGGCTACAGAACAAAGGTAGATTTCCAGAATTCCAGCCTAGAGGTGCGCTTCCCTAACTTAACTTGGTTAGTAATTGTGATCACGGGGTCCAGCGGCTCCCTTTCAGTTCAGGGATTATTTTCCTCCCTGGGGGGACACACTTTGCACCTGTGTCTGCTGTCACCCTGTCGCCCCTGCTGACCTGAAAGATTTACAGCATCTTCAGAAGAAGAAACAGATTTCTCTCTCGCCTTAGGGATCTATGCCAAACAATTTTTTTCCTGCAAAATCCATTTTTAAATTTCTTTTCTACAGAACCATTTTAAGTGATTCAGAATTTGGTGATGCGTTCTCCCCAGGGACTCAAAAGGTGTATTTTTGAGGTTGAAAAGTACGAAGCTCTCAAAAACGACCACCACGTTTCAACTGAGGAAAGTACCTAATAAGCACGGACTGAAGAAGATGTTTTCCATAATATTGTTATCTTTATCGTGAATGACAGTGATAGCCTGTCCAAAGAAAGCGCGAAAGCAAAGGAGCGTCAGGGGGAAGTCTTTTTTTGTCAGCGGCAGTGTCTCCTGTGCTTGCATTAGAACTGTTATGATGTCAGTGCAAATGCGAGTGCCATTACAATGTCAGTGTGAGATTCTTCCCCTTGCTTTTGTCAGTTTCAATTAGATGCTTGATGTTCCCATAATGCAGTTTCTTCCCCTCCCCCAGGCTTAATGTACTCAAATTCTGAAAGTTACCACTTTTAAGAACCCTGCTCTATTTCTTAATGGCACTCCACAATGAACCCGTATTAAAAAGTAATACATTTTCCATACAGAAAGGAATATAAAGTACAACACACTTACATTTTAAAGTATACACCATTAAATATATTAAAAGCACATTGTGTCACACCATATATACTAAATACCATGAAAAAAGCCGGCTTTGTAATTTATTTTAAGTACATGAGAACTGCATTTAATAAAATGTTTAAAATATAATTTATTACGGTAACAATTTATTAATAATGATAAGTAAATGCTCTTGAAGAGGTTATTCATGAAAGAATGGTTTGTCAAAAGAAAAGAATTTTCCATTCTAAAGGTAAGGGCAGTAGTCAGAAAGGCATAAATTTTGCCCTTCTTTTAATTTAACAATTCTAAAAGAAGCACGCACATTAAAAACCTTTCCCATAACTGTTATTCTTTAAAGCACTGACACTGGTGGAGTATTATTCTGGACATAAACCCATCATTTACTCCACTGGGTTCCCCTTTTGCCTACAAAGGGTGGCACCGAGGGCTTCCCTTGCCCTGATTGTAAACACTAGCTCCTGATTTAAGTGATAGTTTGTGTTGAAGCCGGGCTATAAATATTTTACATATTGTATAACATAAACATCGTACATTCCCTCCTCTGGGAGAGTTGGTACGTGTGGAAGATTTGTCAGTGCCTGAAGCTCAAAGCCATGGTAAGAATGTCAGATCTGGAACATGTCACTTTGAGCTTTGCGTCTCGTGTATTTATTTCACTCAGGCTGGTCTGTATAAAGTGCCGTACCCAGAAGATGATCTGTTCCAGACAAATGACAGATCCTTGCTCCAAAAGCAGATGAATCCTACAGGCTTGAGAAGAGACCAAAAAAAAAAACCCCACCAAAAACAAAAACAAACAAACCAGAAAACAAAACAAAGAGGGAAGTCAAGTATGTACTGATAAATAGTTAAAATTCCTAGGTTCTGTCGGGAACCTTAGGTTTAAAACTGAGAGAGGGTTCATGATGGTTGTTTTCTCTCCATGGATCATAACATGCATCCCAGAACAGAAAGAAGGTGATCATGTTAACTACAGACCCATCCTAGCAGAGGTGTCAGCAAGACATGGAAAATTCAGTTATGTCAACAGAATTTGATTTCCAATATTTTTCTCCCATACAGCTCAATGATTCCAGGTATGAGGGGGCGTGCTTGGAAAAAAATATAAGAATTGATAAATGAAATAAAATATTTAGGACTGCCTGGTTAGCAGTCCATTTTTGTTTGGGTTACTACCAAGTTAAGAGGATTCGGTTTTTCTGAAACAGCCAGTGACCGCATGGCCCTCACAACAGATCATTAACGTTCCAGAACTGCTAACTCTGGGCTCTAAAATTTCAAACGGTGGAGGTTTGCTTCAGGTGCTATCAACTTCCATAGATGCTGATAAGAGCAACTGTCATCTCAGCTCATCTGTTCTTGTCAGTCACAGAGAGACCAAGAACATTGCTTGCAGCCGAGAGCCTTGTGTCTTAATAATGGATGTTCCCTGTAGACCTGGTCAGTTTGAGGATCAGAGGGATTGCTCAACGCAAAAAGAAAATAGAAGGAGTAAAACGCTGTTTCGTCCATGGCTTATGTTCCTATTATTCAAACGCCCATCAACTGATGAATGGATAAATAAAACGTAGCATAGCCATGCAATGGGATGTTATTTGGCAACTAGAAGGAACGGCATACTGACAGATGCTACAGCAGGGATGAACTTTGAAAACATTGCTCTCTTTGAAAGAAATCAGTGACAAAGGACCACACGTTGTATGATTCCATTTCATGTGGAAATAGGCAAATCTATAGAGGCAGAAAGTAGAGTGGTGGTTTTCTAGGGCTTGCGTTGCTGGGGTTGGAGAGATCATGGCTCAGGAGGGCAGAGTCATGAATCAGTTCTAAAATTTTGGTGATGGATGCAAACATATGTGAATATACTAAAAGCCGCTCAATTCCATACTTTAAATGAATTATGTGGTCTGTGAATTATGCCCCAATAAAGCTATTTAAAAATAGAAGAAAGTTCAGAAAATAAGCCTATAGCAGCTAGGACCAATGTAACTCAAACTGGCTCAAGTGAAAAAGGGAGATTTTGGTCAGTTCAACTGGAAGGCTAAGGATGAAGTGAACTCCAGGCTCACCTGAATTCCGAGTTGAGAAAATAACAAGACCCTTTCATTCTCTGCCTTGCAGGTTTGCTCTCCTTCTGAAAAGTTCAAGGGGGCTTCTGGAAGCTCTCTGCTCCCTGAAGCAGGTCCATAACTAACTACCTGGAAGCTTCAGATCTGGCAGGAAAAGCCAAAGTCACTTTCCAAAGTGATACAGAAAAACAGCGCAGGAATGAGAGCTCAGGAAGGAATGAGCCTCTGGAAGGACATGAGGTAGGAGGAGGGTGATTAGATGCCGGGTGAAAAATAACAGATGATAGATACAGAGATAGACAGATGATAGCTGCTAAATAGATATGTAGATGGATGTGTGCCCCTAACCTACCTTTCTAAGAAATTTCCCACTAATTAGCCATTTATTCTCATTCCAGAGCAACGTACTTTTAATTATTGCATATTTTCAATACGTTTTTATGTCATAAAGAAAAAATTACCCCTCATAACCCTTATTTTCCAGACTGTTTTTAGATTTTCTTCTAGCCTGGGTAAGAGACGCATACCCATTACACATTTTTAAAATAAGAACGTAGTATTGAAAAAAAAAGCATAACTCAAGGAGAAAAAAATTCCGCAAAGTATGGAAAATTCTCATGTTTCTATAGATACTTTCTTGAGGACGTTAACTCAATAAAGCAACAGATCACACCTTGAAGATAAAGCAAAATCAGATGACAAAGAAATTCTGCAAAGCTCAGGAAGTAAGGTGAGAGATGAAATAATCTCATTGCAGGACTAATAAATAGAAAGCAATAGCCACTATTTCCATGCCCTGGAGTTTTAAGATATCACAAGAATTGTCAGTTATTTGAAAGATGAAAAGGAAAAAAAAAGTAAAAATATCGGTTTTGGTGACTTTGGTGACACCAGTTTCTGGATAATGTTTTCAGCGCCTTCCGTTTCGTTTATTCAGGATTTCCATTCCTTCTTGGGTCAAAGTTTGTCATCAAAAACAGTCATTTCTTCAAGATTTTCTGATTAATTTTTTCAGAGATTTGTATAACATTTTCTTAGATTAATTGTTCTCTACTTCTGTAATTATATTACTTTTTTTGTTCCTAATCATTACTATTTGTGTTTCTCTTCTTTGTTTACGTCCATCTTCGTATCTCAATCTCTTTCTCCTCTCTTTACTGTCAACATTTGCCAGATATCTCTCAATTTTAATTTCTTGGCTTTATCAAGCCCCTCTTCTGGCTTTGACAGTCTTATTTCTCGCTTTAAACGTTTGCCATTCATTATTTCATTTGATCTTCTTGACAACCCTATAGGATAGATAACTTACTTGCATATTACAGGTAAGAAAATGTGGTAAGTCCCACAGTCACAGAAGAGTTCCAGGGCGGCCAGTCTCATCCTCGTCTGTTTTCTTCGCTGCTGTGCCACTTGGCCACTGTTATGTCAATTCTACTAATGTATTTGCATTATTTTCAATGTTAACTTGCTTTTGTCTAATTGCTTTGTGGAATGTTGAGCAGATCATGTTAAAATTTCTTACATTTGTTTTTCTATTATTTAAAGCATCTTGCCCCCCCCACCCAGCAAACCTAGCCATTTAGCACAAGAGAAGTATTATCTCTCACTGAGGGGACCCACTGGGCTCCCGTGGGTGGCCTTCAGCTCCTTGTGAACTCCTGGGTTCATTGGAGTCTGACCTTAGCTGTGAGCTCTGTGCAGGATGGGAGAGCAGGGCTGGCTGGGCTCAGGGCTCGGGGGGCACTGCCACCCTCCCTGTCGGGGACTCTCTTGCATAGTAGTCCAGCCTGAACATTTTATAAGATGGCTGGCTTCTAAGAGTGTGCATTTCCAGAGAGTGACGATGGAAGCTTCCAGGCCTCTTAAAGACCAGGCAGAAAATCAGCACAGCATTACTGCATTCTCTGGTCAAGCAAGACACAGGGCAGCCCGGATTCAAGGGGAAGGGAGATGGACCCTGTCTCTTGATATGGGAGCAGCAAGCAGATAGGAGGTCCCTTCAATCGTTTGGCCAAAAAGCTCACGCTGGCACCTATGGAAGACCGTTGGATGAAATATCTTCCCATCTTTGTTTTACGATGCAGAGCCTACGCAGAGTTTGTTTAATTCCAGATACAATACAGTAGGAAATATTGACGGACGTACCTGCAATTTGCAACAGGGTAACAGAAGAGAGAGAGAAGTGAAAATGAATTGATAATTTTTAAAACTCCAAGATGGGTATGTGGGGCTCATGAAGTTATCTTTCTACTTTTGTATTGGAAAATTTTCCATTATAAAAAATCAAAATAAAAAGTAATTTTAGCTTTAAATGATTTGGGATAAGTGGAGATCCGCCCCCAGGTTCATCAGTGCTGCCTAGCGCTTGTGTGGACTGTCCTTGAACTTGGGGGTGTGGGGTGAGTACTGTTCACATTTTAGTGGGAAGGTAGTAACACATTTATCAGGTTATGACTATTATCAAGATCTCATTCATTTTTATGTGGGTTTTGGTTTGATTAGTTTTTCATTGTTTAATACTTTAAAAAATGTAAACGCTATTTTGTCGTCACACACATAATATATTCTGTGGGAAAAAGAGGAAGCGGAGGGTGTGAAGGAGGAGGGGGAGGGGAAGCAGATTCCGATGAGCCAAAGACACAACTCAGATGTCGCACAACATCTGAGGGGTTGCTTTTGATTAGTTTCAAAGATTCATTGCACAGTCCCACCTCCCACAAGGTGCTTTTGTAAGAGAGCTCTTCTGACATCAATGGAGTGGCTTAGCTCTTGGTACAAGGAATTTGGAGGAAAGGCTTCAGCGAAAGACACGTGACAGAGATCTGTGGAAGGACTGTTCTGCCGGACCTCTTGCGCTGTTCCAGGACACTTCATCTTACCTGTCCACTGCCCCGCCCGCTTGTGACGACAGTCCATATATTGGCAATAGCAGTGTGGTCTCATCCCCTTGCTGATTTCATCCACTCCTTTTGACAGCGTTGAAGTAGCCAGTGTGTCAGATGCCTGGACTGCCCCGTGAAGAGGCGACCAGGCTCCATTTCCTTGGCTACCCTTGTTCTTTCAGGACTACGTGATACTCAGACCAATAGAACAGTTGGCAGTGCTGAGGCCAGGGAAACACTCTTGAGGCTGCCCTGGCTCTCAGGGTCCTCCAGCAGCTCCAGGTGTCTGCCCTGGCACCTCTCTCCCTCCTTCTCTCTCTCTTCCCTCCTCCACCCCAGTCTCCCCCCTCCACCCCAGTCTCGCCCCTCCACCCCAGTCTTCCCCCTCCACCCCAGTCTCCCACCTCCACCCCGCCCTCTTCTCTCCACCCATCATCCTCCCCTTTTTTGATTTTTGTGGTCAGTACTTCTTCCAATGGTTGGTTGGCTGGCCTGTTCGGTGCAGGAGAAGGAAGCCGGGGACAAGATTCATGTAGCTCCAGACAGACTAGCAGTGTAGCAAGTCCAGAAAAAACATCATCCTTCTCTCTCCTGGAGGAGACACTGATTCGCCTGGCCTGGACACTGCGTCCATCCATGCGGGTGGACCCTATAACTAGATCTGTGTCCCCTCTGCTCTCCCACCATGGCTGGGACTTTGGGGGCTTTGACTGGCAGCCTCACCAAGAACCTCAAGAGAAGGTGAAGGGAACATCTCCAAAAGAAGAGATGCTCTCATGTGAAGGTGGGTAGAGTCTGCTCGGCTACTGCCCCAGAGCAACATGGCCTGCGAGGCTTAAACAACAATGTTTATTTCTCATAATTCTGGAGGCTGGATGTCCAAGACCAAGGAGCCAGCTGACTCAGTTCCTAGTGCGAGCTCCCTTCCTGGGTTGTGGGTGGCCCCCTTCTCTCCGTGTCCTCACGTGGTGGAGGGAGAGAGCCCTGGGGTCTCTTCCTCTTCTCATCAGGGTACCAGCCCTATCGGATGAAGACCTTAACCTATGACCTCTTTTAACCCTTACACCTCTCACAGGCCCTCTCTCCAGATACAGTCACATCAGGCATTAGGTTTTCAACCTATGAATTTGGGGGGAGACACAAACATTCAGTGCATAACAATAGAGGAAAGGGCTTCTGGGCACAGAAAAGCAACAAATGACCACAATGCAACCAAAGAAGTGATTCTCACTGGAATCTTACATGTAACAAAGGAACTGTGAAAGGACAGGATGCAGTTGGCTGTGCCTTTGACCTAAGCGTGCATTTACATAAAAGACCCTAAAGGCAACTTGCAGATCCCATGGTAACACAGCTGGTAGAACCCCCCGACACCTGGAACTATGGCGCCTTGAGACACCTTTCGCGGTCCGTCTGGATCGTCAGCTTCCCACAGAACCTGTGTTACCACGTCTCGATCCTCTGTGCGTCGTGTTCTTCTCCTGCTGGTCACAGACAATGCCCTGTCTCCGTTTGACATTGTTTTGGGTTCATAATTGTAAATTGTAATGTTCAGCACTTTTACTGGTAATCGTTTCTCTTTCCATTTGCCTCTGTACAGAGCACCAGATCTCAATAAAACCTGAGAATGAACCTTTCTCTCATACTGAGAATACGTCAGTAGCGACTCAGTGAATGCCTAGCAGGGCCGTCCTCTCTGTGGCTTTGAAATTTCTCCAAACTGCTCCGGATTTTTAACTAGAACTCGTCTCTCATGATCCAGAAAGTCTTGATTACTGCCTCGTGGTTTTATAATTACCCACAGGGGTGAAAAAAAAATGGGGGGACCAAAAATGTGTGGTTCATGCTTAAAAGGTTTAAGTACTTATCTGTTTTGGATGATTGGACAGAAAAAGGTACTCACCTGATTATGGATATTCAGTTTAATGCAATAATTTGTGGAAGGGTCTGGGGCAGTGGATCAAACCCTAACTTGGAAGCCAGGAAGTAGGAGATCTCACCCTAGGTCTTATGATGTGATCTAGTCCAGAAAGGTGTTAAATTTCAAACAATAGGAATTTATAAGGAAGTTTCCCTTGTACTCACTGTTTGACCTAAATGGATGGGTTTCAACTTAAACTCTGTAAAATGACTTCCTCAGTCCCCTTAATAGAGAGAGAAAAAATTATGTAATGAGATGTGCCTGATGCTGGCTCCATACGACCACGTCTGAACAGAACACAGTCCAGATGAAAATGAAACTGACGATTTTGTAAAAGATACGTTTCAAAATCATCTACTTGTGTCCCTGAGCAAAATTCAAGCTGTTTCATTTTTCTGAATTGTTTATTTTTAAATTATGTTTTCATTTTTATAAATTTTATTTTCTGTATTGCTTTCTTTCTTTCTTTCTTTTTTGTTGCATTGGGTCTTCGTTGCTGCGTGTGGGCTTTCTCTAGTTGTGACGAGCAGGGGCTATTCTTTGTTGTGGTGCGCGGGCTTCTCATTGCAGTGGCTTCCTTTGTTGTGGAGCACAGGCTGTCAGCTCATGGGCTTCAGTAGTTGTGGCTCACGGGTTTAGTTGCTCCGCGGTACGTGGGATCTTCCCAGACCAGGAGTCGAACCCTTGTCTCCTGCACTGGCAGGCGGATTCTTAACCACTGTGTCACCAGGGGAGTCCCAGTATTGGTTTTATTTGTAAAATTTGCATAACATTGTAAGTTTTTAAAGCAAACGAAGTGGTGTGCAGACACCCTAAGGGTTCTTACCCTGGGGTCCATGAATCTACCTGGGCTCCTCCTTGAGGGGTGGGTCTGTGGGGAGCATTCAGAGGTGTGCATGACCTTGGACAGGAAATAATTACATCTTAGCTTTGCCCTAGCCTCTGACTAAAAAGGAGTATTTCTTTCAATGCTACTTGTAGATCACAAATTGCAGAAGCATGGCAGTACTGAGGCTTTGTCAGCAATAAAAATCACATATATACACTACCAAACGTAAAATAGATAGCTAGTGGGAAGCAGCCGCACAGCACAGGGAGATCAGCTCGGTGCTTTGTGACCACCTAGAGGGGTGGGAGCCTGTGGTCCATAGCGGGAGAGGCCACAACAGTGAGAGGCCCGCGTACTGCAAAAAAAAAAAAAACTAATAAAAATACATTATGATATCACAAATATGTCTTGATGTTGAGATCACTGAATCTCATTGTTTCCTTGATAAACTTACACAATCGTTTTTCTTCCTTTAGAAACATTGTTTGGAGAAGGGGTCCACAGGGACCAGGCTCCTGACCCAGAGTAGGGGTTTGCCCTGAGAAAAATGTCACGATTCGTGCAGGTTGGCTTTGTCACCTCTTTCTCTTCCGTGCCTTCCTTCTGCTGCCTGGTTTCTGCTTCTCCCACGCAGAGATCCAATGGCTTCGCGTTTCTTTGGAGTTTGCTGAAGGTCTGCGACACCCTGCACACCTCTGCCCCTCCTCCACTGCCTGCTGTTGCAATTGAACTTTTCCTCTAAGCGTTTTGCCAGGTCTAAAGAACCCCATTACTTCTTTGACGCTGATTATTCTAGAATGTTTGGGAGAAAGAAATCAATCAAACGTCTGCTAAAACGTTAACGAGAAGCCCCACTTTCGAGCGCTCTTGGATAATCCAGGATAATCTTCCTGTGTTAAGGTCTACATCCTAAATCAGCCCTTAGGCCAAGCAACATAACATAGTCACAGGTTCTGGGGGCTGGGATGTGGGCATCTCTGTGGAGCCCCCCTGCCTGCTGCAGGGTGCATGAGACAATACTTCTCTCCCAACTGGCATTCTAGGCTCCTTGTTTTAGGGAAGAGCTTTTATATTAATGGAAAGATTTGATAAACTCTGAGGTTACTAAGTTAGTTTATTCTTGGAGCTCTCTAAGAATAAATTAACCAAGTACCCATGTTGGTAATGAAGATAGATCTACTGGTGGATTAGATGAGCTTTTTGGATCTCCAAGAACAGCGGATTTACACATTTTCTTAGTAAATTCAAGTTTTTTCTTTGAGCTTTCTTTCTCTTGGATCTAAATAGTCATGAGATGGGGAATCACAGGGTTTGCTCCTGATAGAGCCTGTGCTCTGTGGTTCTCTGAATAGTTCCTCTATAATCTCTCCAAAATGACTGTGGCTTCTCCTTCAACCTTCAACCTTACCGGTTTTTCTGAGTATCTCCAGTTACTTGGTCCCTTTAAATATCATCACTAGGCTTGCAATGTCTGTGGCCTGGCATGAATGGCCATTGATATCTTGCTGCCAGGAAACTGGCCACTGATACCTTGTTGCTAGAAACTTAGCTTTGTGATGATCATTCCAGCTGTTTTTAGTGTCCTATTAGTGCTTTGTTGGTGTATTACCTAGGAGATTGATAACTGGCCATTTCAGAGTTGTTACCAGGGACCAGGATTTTTCATGCTCACGCCCACTGTTTATTTGTGCGACCACCACATACAGGAGGGTGTTTACTTCAATCTTCCTTCTTGCTCACAGTGATGAGTTTGGTTGCTTTTCCCTGGAGTTTGAGAAGCTTCTCTCCAGAACTTTGTACGCCAAATGCAACAGTACATACGTTCTTCTGAGATGTGTATGCAAGAATGGATGAGAAAGGTTTCCGAGAACATCACAAATAGTAGGTGTTAGTACACACCTGCAAAGAATATTTTATATCTTCTTAAATGTGCATATTTATCTATATCGGCACCAACTAAGGAAGAATATGGAGACCGTCAGTCCCTTTAAATACAGAAATGTTATACTTAATCTACATTTAAAAGTTCTTATTATAATACTATACTAAAATTTATGGACTTATCCAGGAAAAAGTTTTCCTCTTGGAAAGTAAAATAAAGAGAGTATTTAGGCAATATTTAAATAACAGAGAATATGGCCGAAATTCGCCACCTGAGTCTAATAGGTGTGTCCACGATCATTTTGGTTGTTTGATGAGATTAACTGCCTATTAGCCAAAGCCATTAAACAAACAAACAAACAAACAAAGAAGCCAAGAAAGCATCATTGAAATTGAAATTGTTTAAAATTAATTTGTTCTATTAATTTTAAGTAAAAATAGTGGAATCAGTTAAGCATATACGCATAGACTTGTAAACATACATATTCTTGTTCGGAATATTTGAGAATTCGAAGCCTATCATAGTTACACTAACTGTGGATCTGCTTTTGGGTAGGCAACCTGACAGCCAAGATTTACAGACTTCCCAATTTGGAAAACTAGGCAAAAATCAGAAAACATTTTTTAAAGGAAGAAGTACGCCACTTAAAGCATTCCTGCCCATTCATATGGGAATAAATAATTAAGAGAAGGCTGTTCAGAACTTAGGAAGAGATGAGAAAATGAGAGACCTTGACACCACAGGAAAAGGAGAGTGTGGGTTGACCTGAACTTTCTAGACCATACTTTGGCCTTCAGACCATACCTCCCTCAAAAGAATGATCCAGAAGATATGAAAACTGCCGTCTAACATGAGGAAAACTCCCTCAACCACATGCAAAAGTAGCCAATACAAAAGAATATTGCAAACTTAAATGAAAAGAAATGTAAGGTACCCCCCATACGATTGAAAGCAAAGATATATTCTCATATCAACCCTATCTGTCATAATAACACAGGGTAGATAAAGTTCTCATGAATTCAGTATAACCCCCTGTTTCGAGGGTTTACATCTCAGCCATAAACTTGCTGTGCACTAAAATGTGGCATATGAACGTCACACCAGGTGTGAATATGTGTGTGTGTGTGTATCTTAATGGGATTCAAAGAGGCAGGGCATGTCCACAATTTGAGTCGAGAGATTTAAATAGCAAAATCAAAAACTCTCCTCCCTGCTCACATTCCCCAGGGGACGTCCTAGGAAGGGAGGAGCTTTGAGCAGTGTTACCCGTGCTCCAGTTGTGTGCGTGACGCTTGCAGCTGGCCGTGTTTGCCAGTTGCTCGGGGAATATTTCCTGGACTTGATGTCTATGAGCACACTGCTCTGCTTCTTCTTCCCTTTCACCTTTTCAGCAATTCCTCCCATCCCCTCTCTCCTCTACCATCATCTGATCAGCTACCTTTCCAGAAGCAGTAAGATGTCTTCAATTGTTACAAAGCTTTGAGTACTGTGATTGGGGAAACGCCCTCCCAAAGTTGCCCACCCCCTAGTCCCCAATGCTACTCGTGAGTATGTTTCTTTCATGGCCCAAGAGACTTTGTGGATATGATTGATATTGAGGACCTGAAAACAGAGAGATTATCCTGGATTATCCAGAGGGGTCCAATCTCACCACAGGCACCCTTGAAAGCAGAGCACCTTCTCTGGCTGGAAGAAGAAGCCAGCGAGGTTCAAAGCATGAGAAGGACTGCAGGCACCGCTGCTGCTTCTGAGAAGTAGGGGCCACATGCACAGACTGGAAACAGAACTCAAGGAGCCAGGGAGAGCGTGCAAAGGGCTCTAGGAACAGAGATTGGTGATAGCCAGCAGGGGAATGCGTATCTGAGCCCTGCCAGCCTAAGGGACTGAATTTGGCCAACAGCCTGCATCAGTGGAAGCAGAATCTGCCCAGAGCTTCCAGCGAGGAATGCAGTTCTGCCAGAAACCCCTTGATTTTAGCCTGGAGAGACTGTGTCCAACCTCTGACCTGCAGCGTTGTGAGGTAATAACTGGGTATTGTTTTGTGCTGCTGTATTTGCAGTAATTTGTAGAGAAGGAATACACTAACTTTTCAAGAATAACGGAAGACTCTTCCCAGCATTCCTGGGGTTCAATTCTGATGATGCATCCGGGCTTCAGGATTCTATTTATGCCTGATTAGTTCACTTTGTGAATTCTTATTTTTTTCTCTTCTTCTGGTTGCTCATATTTTAACCTAGGTATAGGATGCAGTCCTTTAAAACAACAATTTCCTCTCCAAACTCACGAACAAGTCACTTGTAGAAAGCAGAGTGGGGAAATGGAAGGTTGATGCAGTCTCCAGGTCAGGATGGTCTCAGTGGTCCCTGGGCTCTGGGCTTCAAGCCTTGTCTAGTCTCTTCCAACAAGGAGTTAGGCTTAGTCTGTGGCCAGTAGCATTCAGCAGAAATAACGATACATCACCCGATAGTCTAGGTCATAAAAGATAGGTGGCCTCTGCCTCCCTCTGTCTCTCAGGCTGCTCGCTCTGTGAGATGCCAGCTGCCATGCCCAGGGAGTACTCAGGCTCCGTAGGGAGAGGCACACATGGTGGAGAACCAAGGCCTCCAGCCAACAGCCCAGTGAGCGTGCCATCTTGCAGCGGCTCCTCCAGCCTGGGTCAGACTCTCAGACGACAGCTGCCCCTTCTGATGGGTTGACCGCAAGCCCAGGGAGAACCCATGCCACCGCCCCCCAGCTTAGCCACTACTGGACCTCCGACCTGCAGAAACTGTGAGATGATGTGCAGTGGTTGTTTCAAGCTGCTACATTTAGGGTCATTGGTTACACAATGGAAGATGAACGCAGCTTAATACCAAAAATTTTTAAAAAATCTAAATATCTCATGTTAGACATTCCCATCCTCCGAGTGTCTCAGCCATTTCATCCAGGTACAACCCCACTTCCTATCTCCTGCTTCCATCCACCTCTCTCCTCCTGTTCCCATTTCTTGCCAAAACAACCTGAGTTCTCAGGCGGGGAACCTCCTTCCAGATTCCACCTCCAAAGTCGACTCTAGGCTTACTTCGCTAAGCCCAAACCCACCCAGGGACTCAGCAAGCAACGAGGTGTTTCCTAAGACAGAAACCACCCTCCTCAGAAGGCAGCAATTTTCTCAGACTCTCACTTCTGTTCACTTAATGCTATTTTCCTGTGCTTGGTGAAAATGGATTAACTACAAGTAATTCTAAACCCTACACCTCCCCACTTCCCTACCCAGGTCTGCATCCGGTGGAGTTACCAACTGCTATACTCTCAACATGGTTCTCATTTAAACTAGACCCCTTTCCTCCAACCTTTTCTCTTGGATCATGTCTTCAAAGCCTTTGATGGGTTTAATGTTTTCAAAACCCTCTCTGATTTCTCTGTAGAAATCAAGTTGTACAAATGAAATCAGACATTGTCCTTCCGGAAAAGTATGCTAAAACAGACCAGAGAGGAAAGATGTTCCTTCCAATATTTCTCTGTTGCAGAAAAACCTTGATTCATTGGAATTAAAACCAATGATAAGCGTCCATAAATCACCAGTTTTCTTTAAGACCATTTTAGGAGCCATGAAAGAAGATTTAGTCATATTGTATCTCTAAAACCGGAAATGCCAAACAACCATCCCTTTCTCCCTCAGAAATCCCCACAGTATTACCAGACTGAGTCACACATAAGATTCACAAACATTGGTTGAGAAAGACGTTTGGCTGTTTGTAGAACAGCGTCAAAGAGAAAGGATTTACTACTGCTCACCACCAGAAGGATGTGACACGGGCTTTATCTGAAAGAGAAGCCCCAGAAACATGTGAGCGATGACATGTGACTTCAGAAGTGGATGTCCAAGGGGACCACCATCTGCTTGGACACCTATTTGTTTAGGGCATGTTCAGTTTTGTTTCTTAAGCCTACTCCTCAAGTTAAGATCTTCCCCTGAAATGGTTTCCATCCAGTTCTAAAATTTAAATGCCTCATCCCTCACATTTGTATCTACTTCTGTTGATTTTTAATCAATCACAAAAAGATAATTCGTTTAGTTCTCCATGCTATTTTAAGAAAAAAGGAAGTGAAATTTCTCTTTTATGATTTGCCTGTCCATGTGAAAATAAAGGATACATTTTTAGATATTAGAATCTTTCAAATGTTTCCCCGTTGCCTCCTACATCTTGGGAAGTTGAATTTCCTTTTTTGCCTTCACCTTCTTATTTTTACACACTTATGCCATTTCCCAGCCTGCTCTTTAATGACCTGGTCTGATTTCATTTTCGTGTGGTCCTCTAATTTGCATTTCAGATCTCCAGCTAGTTCTTACCTAATTAAGATTCATCTAATGGGGCTCAGCAACTTCTACTATAAAACGTTCCTCGAGTCATCACCAGGAGCCTAGGAGATGCCAATTATAGTATGAAAAGGAGCTTCATTAGGCCTTAAAAGTAGCCTTTGAGGAAACAGAAGCTCACATGCTTATCTAGGCTATAAAGAAGAAAAGAAATGCTTTGGATGACTCGTAGATGTGTAGGCGCTTTGTCCATTGGTCTGGTGATCAGGATTGGTTGTCCCTTCAAACCCCAAACAGAGGGAGACCATGGCAGGATGGGAGGACCACTTGTTGTCTGGGTCTTGTAACAACCCAGCAAGTGCACAGCAAGTTACTATGTCACGAATAATGAGTCCCTGGGTGCCCAGGAACACTGTGACAGCAGCTAATGAGGCAGAACAGTGTGTGTGATGAAACAATGACATTTTTTTGAAGTCAGCAATGTGAGGTAGAGATCAATAAGTGTTTTCCAGGGTTAATTTACTGGTCACCATTACTGACACGCCATTAGAGCTGGGGATGAGTGCAGGGATTCAGGAGTGGGGCTTAATCTAGATAAGCGTTAAGACCATCAGTGGTTTATTTCAATAATCGGAAACATTGAGCATTAATCCTCACCCATCTTCTTCAGGGATCCTAATACCCTTCAGTCAGTTATCATTGCCCCAGCCCGTACCATCTGAATCCTCTCCTAGACTGGATCCAAGATTCCATCCCACTTGACGGTACCTGGAGCGGAAAGCTTTTAGCTACCTGCACTTATATGGGTTTCAGGGTTGAATGACTTCTATTTCTATTTGTCTGGGGAAATGGTAACCAGGAGACTCATTTCTGTCTGTAATAAGTATTATATTGTAGGGTTGGACTGTGTATAAATCAGATAAAATTTAGAATACATGGGCTTTTGTCTTGCCTTTTTCACAAGCTCACAATTGGAGTCCAACAGAGTCTTTTCACCTGTCTGTGCCTCAGTGTGTCTACCTGTGAAATAGGAATAATAACAACCTCCTCAAAATCACTGTTAGAACTCATGCAATCAAAAGAATATTTCTTGAACCCTTGTTACCCTACTCTCCAGGCACCGAGATAGATGTTTTCCTTGCACCAACAGTTAAAACATGTGACAACCCCAAGAGGCAAAATCCATTATTACTACTGCCCCCAGATAAAGTGGTAATATGCTTAGAGCAGTTTGGATTTTCTTCTTTCTGTGTAAATCCCTTGTAAGTTCTATATTTTTTGAGCGTATTGTTATAACCCTTATAGTCTTTGAGTCTATCTGTAGCATCTTGATTACAAATGATCCTTCAAACAACCCCAGTTATACCGTATAGGTGACAACACAATGTTGCAGGAAAGTACCTTAAAATTGTCTAAATTCGGGTCTAAACCTTGCCTCGTGGTCATGGAGCCTATAAAACACCAGCAATGGAGCCAGGTTGCTTTTGTAAAAAGAGAAACAGGGCACCAGCTGAGCTTACGGGTGAAGCAAAATATCCTGTTTATTAGAAATTATAAACAGGATTTCTAAGCTGCTTGAGAGCGAGGGATGTAAGGATAGGTGTTAAGAACTGAGGTTAATAAGTGATCTAGATCCTTGTTTTTTATGGAGTGGTTTTTTATTAGCTGTATCTGGTGAAAATTCAATAGCAGTCTGAACTTTAAGCCCCAAGGTAAGAGAGGGAGAAGAAACAGTTAATCTAAATTATGGGGAACAAACACTTTTCATAACTTTAAGAGTTGCTTATAAATCAACAACCAGAAAGGGAATTTAAAGTGACACCTGACAGCAGCCATAACATACTGTCCTAAAAGGTGAATTTGATCTAAAGATACATATGTATATATTTAAGAAGAATTGAGTCTTTCATCCAAATTTCTTGAAGAAAAAAAAGAAAGAGAGAAAGAAAGAAAGCAAATGTTTCCGGGTGGGATGAGGTGTTTTAGGAACTCGTCACTAACATACATGAGGTACTTTAAGACGAAAAGGCTCAGTGTCAGAATTATTGATCCTCTGACTCTCTGGTAGTGTGGGGACCTCCTGAAATAACATCCTATGGCGATTCTTCTGGGATTGATGACTCTTGGTCCCAAGCTAGGATGCTTCACATTCAGAGGCTCTTCCCCCAGAGCCAACGGTTCAATCGTTTTTATCTTATCAGAACTGGAATTCATTAGAGAGAGGCAAAGGCCTCTACGTTTGAATGGGAGACATTTAAGGCAATAATTTAAAGATGAAATAAGAGTCAAAACCCCAAATGGCAAGACACAGAGCCAGGTATCCTTGATAGACAAAAATAGATTGCACAGACACAACCCAGATTTCAAATGATAATTGCAAATCAATGGCGCGGTAGCCCCAGCACATAAACCCTAACTAAAACGTTAGTAAAGTGTATTAGAATTGTTATAAAAATAACAACATTTATCAAAACGAGGGTGCAGCCGCATTAAGAAAAATAAACCAGGTGAAACTGTTTTATAATGTAGTTTTCTGGAAAATAAGATGTTTGAAATAGAAAGAGAATGGCGAAAGTGTTGACGTTGAAGGCGTTCTTGGGTGCAGTATTTCCATAGAAATCTGATAGTGAGTCAAAAAGAGAATCAGATACAAGCAGCTAGTGGTGGAGGGGATGCTCTGATGATGATCTGGCCTTTCCTGGGCGTAAAAGGGCAGGACAGAATAGACCATATGGTCTCCCCCGAACTTTCATGTTTCCACGGGACTCTGTATTAACAAGGCAACAGCCAACCTAAGGAGATCGTGCCATCTGGAGCCACGGAGATATGAGGCAGGATAATCTATTAGGTAATAAAGGAAGGCTGTGGGAGTGACACCCAACAGCCCCGGAACTATACAAAAACCGGGTGTGGGAACTTGGGTTGACCAATTGTGACTGGGGAAAACACATCGGTCCAATTTGCTAATACTCTGCTTCTATAAAGCAAAGACAATCAATATTTTCTGTATCATTTTCATAATGATGAAAAATAAATTTGTGACATTCAGGTGGAATCGTCATTCTATTAAGGCCACCTGTTGAAATACGGTAAGGAATCTGATGGTAAATAAGGAGTGAGCTCAGCTTCCATGAAAGGACGCTGAGTTAGAATATGTATCTGCTAACCCCAAATTCCCATTCCATTCCTCCTCCAACACCCTCGCCCTTGACAACCACCAGTGTGTTCTTCACGTCCGTGATTCTGTTTCTGTTTCATAGATAGGTTCATCTATTGTATAGCACAGAGAACTATATTAAATATCCTATGATAAGCCATAATGGAAAAGAATATATATATATACACACATATATAGACATCTACATATATATGTATAACTGAGTCACTTTGCAGTACAGCAGAAATTACTACAACATTGTAAATCAACTATACTCCAATAAAAAAATATTGAAAAAAGAAAAAGAAAACACTTTAAGCAAATTCCTAAACAGGAAAAATAAGAAAAAAAAAAAGCAAAGTTTACCCAAAGGAACCCCAGAAAAGCATTTCCACTTAGCCTAACACTTGAGGTCATGGCTTTGAGGACGTTAGCGTGCTCAAGAAATATTTCGGGGCCCGGAAGGAAGATGGAGTTTGCTCAGAATGAGGCATTGTTTCTGTCTGCAGCAAGCTGTCATAGCTCTTGAAGGCGTTCTATAAACAAGAATGAAGTATTTAGGAAAACAGATTTATTGTAGCATTCCCGGGGATTCAAGAGTTTATCTAAGTGAGTAAACAAACAAAAGGTCCCTGGTAGTGGAGCTGATAAGGAAGCCAGGGCAGCCCTTGGTATTCCTCACACCCCCGGGCCCCCTGCCATTTGTGCCTGAGAAGGAGTTAGCTGGACAGGTTTTCCAGACCTCTCTAAACATTCCTAAATTACTGCGCTCCCCAAATTACAGTCCTCAGGGGTCTCATTTCATTTTCTGAAAATTGGTAACAGGCCGCCATGGCTGATGAAATGAGGAGGGTATCCAGGCAACTATTGTGCTGTTTGATTAACACAGAGAGGCTGTGGGGATGAGCCCAGGGCTCCGAACCTCCTGCCTGAAACCAGAGCCCGGGAAACCTCTGCCTCCAAGTCAGCCAGGCTCCCACGCTTGTGTCACCCGCATGTTCCATCTGATAATGATCTCATCATCTCCATTAGCAGTAGACCATTTAACCAGTGGTTTCTCCTAATCCTAGGGATTGGGCTCTGGGTCCAGACTCTCTGACGAAATATGTGCAGGGCTTTGGAGAAGGCAGAGACCTTGTCTGCAAAATGGCGGTGAAGTCCATTTATTTATTCACTTAAAAATACGTGTTGACATCTAGTGTGTTCTGGTCGCTATTCTAAGTGCTCGGCTTACTTTATATCAGGAAACTAACAACAACCCAAAACACACAAAGATATCTGCCGCACCAAGTTCACTTTTTCTGGCAAGGGAACACAGACAATAAAATTAGATGCATTCAATGAACATATTACATATGTTATGGCTTGAACTGTGCACCTCCCCCCACCCAAGAAAAATAGTTGGGGTCTTAACCCCCAGTAGTACCTTAGAGTATGGCCTTATCTGGAGAGAGAAGGTTTTTACAGAGGGAATCAAATTAAAATGAGGTCATTAGTGTGGGCCTTAATTCAACATGACTGGTGTCCTTGTAAAAGGGGAAGTTTGGACACAGAGATAAACATAGAGTGAAGACAGTGTGAAGACACAGGGAGAACGCCATCTACAAGCCCAAGGATGCCAAGGGTCGCAGGGACCACCAGAAGCCAGGAGAGAGGCCGGGAACAAATCCTGCAGAAAGAGCCTTGATCTTGAATTTCTGGCCTCCAGAAGTGGGAGACAACACATTTCTGTCGTTTAAGCCACTCAGTCTATGGTGCTTCGTCCCGTCTCCCCTGGGAAACTAACACAGCGTATTGGAAGGTGACAAATGCAACAGACAAGGAGACAGTCCAGGTGGTCAACGGGGACTGAGGTGCGAAGGGCAGTGGGGAGACTGTGGTGTGAAATGGGGGGGGCTCTACAGACCTCCGTGAAAATTTTGGGGTTGAGCAAGGACTTGGAGGACTTTAGGAAGCTAGGCTAGTGAATATTTGGGGGAAGCCATTCCTGCAGAGGGAAAGGCCAGTGCAAAGGCCCTGAGGCAGCTGTGTGCCTGACAGAATTGGGAAAGAGCAAGGAGGCCAGTCGGGGGAGGGGAGGAGAGGAGGTCAGGGAGGTGACAGGGAGCCAGGTTGGACTGGATTCTCTCCTGAGTCGGGGAGGCACCACTGCAGGGCTGTAAGCAAAAAACGTGAAAAGTTCTCCTTTGTGTTTTCAAAGAATAATTGTGTGTTATGCTGACAGTAGATTACAAGGGGAAAGAGAGAAATAGGTGAACCAGTTAGTAGCTGTTGCCATGGAGGAGGTGAGAAGAGAGAGTCTGGCAAACTGGAAAGGCAGTGCCCAGAGGGTTCTGAGGCTCAGACGGGGCTCATGAGAAAAAGAGAAAAGCCGAGGGTGAGGCTGGTGTGTCTGAGCCCTGGGCCACCGGGCTGCCACGCCTGAGACAAGGAAGATGGCTGGGGAGCAGGTTCGGGGGAAGGTCAGGGTTCACTGTTGGACGTGCTGGACTGGAGAAGCCTGTCCCGTGCCCAGCGGAGATGCTCACTGCGGGCTGCGGGATGAGGCTGGCTTTGGGGAGACAGGACTGAGGGCTGGAGACAGGAATCTGCGTCGCCGTCATACCCACTGTATCTAAAGTCAGAATAGAGGACCACGTGGGTGGAGAGGAGAAGGCCCTTCCAGTGTTTTTCAAGGTACAAGGTCAAAAGGGGCCTGACTGCAGTGTGTGGAGGAAAGGTGACATTTTCCATGTCTTGTTTTTGCACGGGAGCATCCCACCCCTAACACGTGAAATCCTGTGTCCGACACCTCCTCCGCCCGTGGAGTATCACCTACTGGTGCCCACAGAGGACTTTGGGGCGTTTCCCTCGGGGAGTCACACAAGCCCTCCCTTTCTGGGCAGGAGCGAGTTCCAATCCACCTTCACGACCACACACAGAGGCTTCTAGACGGCACTGACCTTTGATGGGGTTTCCAAGAACAAACCCACCCACCAGATGATTCCTCCAATTTCTAGGGCGAGTCCGGGAAGGCAGTTAGTCCCCCAGATGCCTCATCGAGGGCTGGACAAGCCAGGTGAGCACAGTGTTCCCAGCCCAGCATTGCCACCTGGCCACCTGCGAGTCCCCCCAGCAGAGGCCACGGTCTCTCTGAGCCTCCCTAGCCCCGGGGGCGCTCAGGGACAGCCTTTTCCAGTGCACTGCAGGATGTGTCCCTCTCTCTGGAGGCTTGGGGAAACCCTGCAGAAGCTGTAAGAAAGCACTTAGCATATGTTGTATTTATAGGGGCCTCTCTACCAACAAGCTGTGTGGTGCAGGTCCCATTTCATTAATCCTCGCAGCAGGTGAGGAGAGGGTTGGTAAGAATAGTCACTTGTACCTAATGTTGAGACAGAGCAGAGAAGCGACTCGCCTAAGGCTGTAGATGACTCAGTCCCGGGGTTCAGATGACAGCCCTGGATTTTTTGACTTCTGATCTACCATTTTACACCCCCCTTCAGAAATAGCGTAATACAAAGGGCACTAACTTTGAGAGTCTAATTTTCTTTATGGCGCCCAGCCTGTCTCTTAACCTCTCCCTGCCCCAGTGTCTGAATCCATAAAATGGGGAGAATAACACTTGTCACTCAGCTTGTCACAGAAATATTATGCATATTAATCTCTCTAGTGATCGGACTGTTTGGAAATAGCGGTCATATAAATTCAAGGTTGAGGTTAAGATCAAAGCAAACCACTTACCTATTATTCAATGAAATAGAGAAATAACATTGGTTTTACTTTAATGGAGGAAAGAACCGTGGAGTGATAGGGAAGCTTTTGAAAGTATGCATTTTTTTTTTTTTTTTTTGCGGTACGCGGGCGAAAGTATGCATTTTATTTATCCACACGGGGCTGGTTTTCTAATGATGATATGTAGGTATCATGAAATGCCTTAATTTTTCAATGATCTCCAAATACTTTTCTAGAACCATCTTCCCAAATCTTTAGTTAGATACAAATGGTTGAATATAGTCTGATTGTTTTTCAGACAAAATGTGCTTAGATTTACATCACATTTGTCATCAGAGGAAACAAAGAGAGAACATGGGGAAGGTTTTGTCTTTTACTTCCCCTCCTCCGTATATACGTTCCAGGTCCAACATCCTCTGTCGCCACTAATATGGTGGTGAAATTGGGATGTATCTGCCGCCTCCAGCTCTGGTCTAGTTCCCTACATCCCTCTGAGTCCAGTGCTCAGGGGTTAACGGAGTCTATGGTGGAGTGTTTGCTTCTCCTCTTTGAAATCAAACACCTGATCTTTGTCTGCGGTGACAGGCTTAATGCTTTTCTTCTCTGACAAATTTTCAGTTGAAGAGGAATGCAAACACTGGTATCCGTATGCTTATATAAAGAACTCATCTGCACAAGTCAGTATTGGCAACTTGATCCCTAATGAACAGCAGAACTCCAAGTAGCACCACTTGATAGAAGGAAAAATAAAAAAGGAACCGCAACTCTGTACACATTTTTCCAGCACTTCCACAGCTGTGCTGGCGTCCGATGGGGGAGAGACGTAACACAGAACTTCAGCTCAGAAGTAGCAGCATTTATCACCACCCCTCCCAGGGAGGCTGGGTATGCAGTCACCCAGGAAGCAGGTGGACACTGCACAGATGACCAGACCCCGGAACTCCCCAGAATTAACTGGGCTTTTCTTTGGCCCTCGTAGTGGTTCTACCATTTGTAAATGCTAAATTCGAAGCTCCTCTTTGGAAACATAATACTCTGAAAAGTACATTGGCCCACCATCTATGCACAGGTCTACCTCATGATGGACATGACCAATTTGGGCACTTTTCCAGGTAGCATCTAAACTTCCCTACCGAGCCCTGTGGGTCTCCAGAGACCGGGAGAGCTCACCACGGAAGCTGAGGGAGGAAAAATTGCGCAGAGCTAGTATATACCAAGGGCGCGTAAGCCAGGCCCTCGGCAGTAAAATACTATATTTCACATGCAAGGAATAGATCACAATATATGGCAATATTTTAGGTTGATTCTCGTTTTTCCTTTTTTG
The DNA here is from genome assembly GCF_964374135.1 of Grampus griseus. Classification (NCBI taxonomy): domain Eukaryota; kingdom Metazoa; phylum Chordata; class Mammalia; order Artiodactyla; family Delphinidae; genus Grampus; species Grampus griseus. The sequence continues at coordinate 85,763,860 of NC_139006.1, read as the reverse complement.
CATTAAAATTCATGCGATGTAGAGGAAACCTGAAAAAAAATTACATGGTAGCAATTTCTGACTGTGACTTGCATATCAAGTTCCCTAGAGAAAACTTAAATTTTAACCCACGATAGAGTCTGAGCAGATAGGGCCATCAGTATGATGGGAATTGGAAATTAAAAATTTAAAAACTATTTCTGTATCTAGTCTAAAATACACTGAAATATTTGATATTTATTTTCTGGGTGGGATGGCTTTTACTTTACTCATCCCCTCCCCCTTTACACCAGAGCTTTTATTTAGTGAATCAACAAATATTTATTAAGTGCCCACTGTGTAGAAAGGCTCTGTTAGCAAGGAAGACAAACCCGGATGAGAAACGGTCTCTGCCCTTGAACCAGGATCTTCTAACCGTGTCAACCATTCTGAGCACAGAGGCCTCAGGCCAGAATCCCCTGGCTCAGGGTGAAGCTTTCCAGCTGTTGGCCTGATACTCATACCATTTGGCATCCAACTGACGGGGTCCCTATTATCTTTGTACCCGTGACTTGAGCAGATTATACCTTCTTAGGGAGTCCCAGATGAAGTAATAAGTAAATTCTGACGTCCTTAGGTGACAGCAAGCTGACTACCCCTCAATCCAATCACACCTCGCCCCGGGTTAAGTTCAGCCCCTTTGGAAATCGACCTTCTTACAGTACGAATCATCGCAGAAAACAAAACAATCCATGCTGCTTGTTTACCTGCCTGGGCTCAACCCCGCAACCCCCAAGCCCTCCAAATCCCTCCTGTTGACTGCTCTAGCTCAGAGCCCGCCTCTGCAAACTCCAGGGGTCCTCAACCACCTCGGAGAAGCCAGGCCATTTGTCCTTGAGGGCTGACCCTGCAGCTCCTTTAAGTGGCCGGGCACCGAGCCGAGCACGGGTCTCAAAGGCATCGTCTCTTGTTGGTCCCCACATGCTGGTGAGCGAACTCCCTCAGCTAAACTCTGCTCCAATGAAGACCTTTCCGGCACCCAAGAGGCTCCCAAAGGAAGAGCAGCTGCGATCAGAACATAACAGGTGTCAGTACATATTTTTACTTGAATAAATAAGTAGACTACATCACCATTTTGCAGACAAGTTCTGTGCCTTCTCAAAAGTCCTGCAGATACTTCATCAGAGAGTCTGGACCCGGAAGGGCCCCCAGCTCAACCCCTGGGATTAGGATAAATCACTGGTTAAATGGTCTGTTTTTGACTCTTGATTTGGGTCTTACTTTACTCTCTTGGAAGTTGAAGTACAACGTGTTTCTGTAACCCTGTCAAGATTGTCTCATTATGTCAGCTGTGGCAATACAGATGGTATCAACTCATTGCACATTCACTTAAATTTGTCCTGCCATTGTGCATAGAATTTAGGCATTAAGGGACAAATCCAGCAGAAATGCTGTGATGTAAAAGTACTCAGTTAGGAGTGGTGTTTTGTGGTATAACGCCTCTTTCTAACATTAACTAATTTTGTGAGTTAGGCAAATTACCAAACTATCCTATGTGGGGTTAGTTACCTACAAGTTGGGAACAGCATACACACAGATATTCTTACACCAGTAAGAGCAGTACTGCATTTATTATATAAACCAGGAATGGTAACATATACATTTTATGAACTACCTTCATCTTTAAGTTCTGTGTCATGACAGAGATTATTGCAGAAGCAGTAACATGCCTAGAATTTCTATATAATTAAAAGACCCTATACTATAAAACCATAAAAATCAGGAGATTTACACACATGTGTTTGCTCTCTGAGGTGCATGGTTGGGTCTGGACACTTCAGACTCTCCAGGCACCCAGCAGAGACGTGTTTGTATCACAGCTCACGTGTTCTCTCAAGAGATTTCCAAGAAGAGAAGAGGAAACTAGTTCTTTGTAGACGCCGTCTCTGATCAGCATCCTTGGTACTTTGACATTCTTGTAACTTTAATAATTTTCTCCCTTTGGATCCCCCCTATGGGCCAAAAAGGGAAACAATTTTTCAGGTAGATATTATTTTTTATTGTGGTAAAATATATATAACTCAAAATTTACAATTGTGCAGTTTTGTGGCATTAAGGACAGTCCCAGTGTTGTGCAACCATCACCGCCATCCATTTCCAGAAGTTTTTCATTTTCCAAATTGAAACTCTGTCCCCATGAAACAACCCCCCACCCCCTTTCCCCCAACCCTTGGCATTCCCCTTCCACTTTACATCTCTGTGAATTTGGCTTCTCTAGGAACCTCATGTAAGTGGAATCTTATAGTATTTGTCATTTTCTGTCTGACTTATTTCACTCAGCATCATGTCTTCAAGTTTTATCCATGTTGTGAAAAGTATTTTTTTAATAGGAAGAATAAGTGAAAGGAGAAGAAGAAAAATCGTGAAGAATCATGGAGAATTTAAATTCTCTTTTATAAACATTTACAAGTCACATATAAACATGTACAAGTCACTTATCCCAACCACATCTCAGCCTGTGGGAACCCTGAGGCTGGAATGCCCTTTGTTTAAGACTTCTGGTCACAGCCCTTCTTCCAATGCCAGGAGCATCATAGTACTACCCCAACTGACTGTTTTTCTTCCAACTTTCTCAGTGAATTCCTGGTGGCAGTAGAGTAGCTTTATACAGCCCTCCAGCTCATGGTATTTCAAATGTTGCCTTTTCTGCATGGTGTCTTATTTGAATTTTTGATATACATATATCTTTACTTTGGGCCTGGGTATAGAACGGATAAATCAAAGTGTCGAGGAAACTCATTGGTTCACAGAGCTGTTTCTCAGGCTCTGCTTAGTCTTTGCCTCAGTTACACTGTGCATCTTAAGATGTGGCGCACGGGAAGGAAACTGTATATATTACAGGCAACCATGAAAACCATCAAAATCAAAGCTCACCTGTTTCGATCATATTAGCCATGTGTCCCCCCCACTGACTGTCACCCAGTGGAGCCTTTCTGCTTTGCCTTCTTCTTACTAACTCTTTGAACTAAGCCTGATACACGTCTTGCTATTTTAACTACACCCAACCCAAATTCTTCTAAATGGAGGCATTCCTTTACATCGTTCTCCTGGAGATTAACGTATGTGCTATGTGCCCTCCTACCACCCTATTAATAATGAATTTATTCCTTTTCAGAGCTGCTGGTACAGCCTCTCTTCCACTCGACCTCAATTCCCACCTATTTTCCAAAAAACGAAGAGCCATGAAAAGCTAACGTGTTCATTCGTCCTCTCCACGACGTCAGGGAGAGACATGCAGTGGGCATGCCTGGGACTCACTTCTGGGCCTGGGAGAAGGCGGATTCAGCTGGAGTGGGTAGAAGGTGGCGGTGTATGCGTGTTAGTGGGTAGATGTGGGTGGGGCCGGGGCTCCAGAGGAGGAGGGACAGCAACCATGATTCACATTTGGGGCCAATTCTGACGGGTCGAGTCTGGGGTTACTCCAAAGCCCTTGGGTACGTGCATTCTCACGCTCCCGCATCCTTTGGGACTGGAGCCATGCCCAGTCAGGAGGGATCCTCCCCGGACACGGATACAGGCATTGCAGAGAGTGGGGAGCTGGTTGATTGGCACCCAGAAACTTTGCTGTCTACCTAGCAACATGATAATTGACGTGCTGGCGACAGGAGTGCCGGACCACATGGATTCCAAACAATTACTTTCCTCAGCTGTTAGATTTTCAAACGTGATCTATCGAGGGATGCTGACAGTAGATTTTCTGCCGGCAATAAAGGTGGCCTGATTCACAGAATAATTACTGTATGCAAATGAATGTGATTTTCCTCTGCCCTTTTATGGATGACTCTGCTCTGCCATTCATCAGGGCCACAAATTTCACTTGGGAGGAGATGGATTTAAAGAGACAGGCGCCCCTGGAGCTTGCAGAGAACTTACTAAATCCACGCTAAGTGTCCTCATAAACAGGCGTGTGTATGACAGAGTGGGGTTGCCAGACTCTGACCTTTCGGTCTGTGCTTTGTTGCTTGGAAAACTGTTGAGAATACATCTTACTCTGTGCCCTCCCAGGTCAGGAATGCTTTCGCTGTCTGGAGGAGCATTTCCAGCGGCAGTATTATTATACGTGTGGTTCAGGAGACCCTGGTGGGCTTCTTCGCCGCCCACTGAACCCACTCTGATGTTTATACACCTGTAGGAGGGGACGGGAGGAGCAGAAAGCCCATCCTTATACACAGCATTGTTTCTAATGAAATCACAAGTGATTTGAAACAAGAAGTGGGTTTTTGCTTGACACTGAGATGGAAGCAAAACACACAGTAAAACCTGGAAGTAAAAATGAGCTGCTAAAAAACCTGGAGTTTCAGGGCTTCCCTGGTGGCGCAGTGGTTGAGAGTCCGCCTGCCGATGCAGGGGACACGGGCTCGTGCCCCGGTCCGGGAAGATCCCACACGCCGCGGAGCGGCTGGGCCCGTGAGCCATGGCCACTGAGCCTGCGCGTCCAGAGCCTGTGCTCCGCAACGGGAGAGGCCACAACAGTGAGAGGCCCGCGTACCGCAAAAAAAAAAAAAAAAAAAAAACACAGAAAAACCCCCTGGAGTTTCATATATTTGGGCTTGGCTTCTCGGGGACCTCGTAGCCTCCTCCCGAGTTGGCGGCATTTCTCTGTGAGCCTCTGCGCCCTTGCACACGTGGGACGGGTGGGTTTGCTCTGTGTGGCTCCAGTGGGGGTCAACGCTGGGCAACCCTGCGGGATGGAGCCGCCATCGGCCCCAGATGCTGGGACCAGCAGAGGAGGGCACAAGCTCAGGGAAAATCCGTAGTACATCACGTGTCACTGCTAAAGATCAGTGCCCGAATTTGCTCCCAGCATGCAGCATGCGTCCTCATCCTCCGAGTGTAGAAGAAAGGGGACCTCGGGCCAGTGTTGTGAATGGAGCAGCCCCATCTGTCCGTGGCCTGTCTTGTTACTCATACTGCAACAATATACTGATGTCAGCACATCCGAACATACCTCCTTCCACCATCACTCACAGAATAAAGGAAAGACATCCGTGTTTCCGTGTATACAAGCAGCACACGCCACGGGAGGCCATCACAGCCTTCTCAAGGTAAGTGCCCATTAACATCGACATTTTCTGAGAGTACGAAACAGCTGAGCTGGGTCCCCTCCTTGACTTGGGAAGCAGGTCTTCCCAAGGGCTCCTACAAGGGGCACAGGTGGTTTCACAGACCAGCACAAATCATGACATTATTTTAAAAATTTCTTTGATTTTCTTTTTTGTTTTTACATATTTTTATTTTAAAAAGATTTTAAAATGTTTATATAATTTTAAAGATTACTTTCAATTTATAGTTATTAACCATGACACTATTTTAAGATAAAATTTTAGATCAGTTCTTGATTGTGATACCTTTTCATAGGCGAACAAAATTATCTCCCCTTCACAAATTATAACAATGAATGGTACCCTGTATTACTAACTTATTTTTTCTGTTAACCTCTTTCTTTAATACCACTTGTGATATAATGAGGAAGACATAATGTTCAAAAGGAGATTCAGTATCGGACTACCACAATTTATAAAGCAGTTTTAACCTTGTACTCTACAGTGATTGCATTTATTGAGAATTGTTTTAGTAGGTAGAAGGGGAAATAGCGAATATTCCACTTGAGAGATATTCTTAAGGAAAACTAATTCAGTTGAAAAAATTCTAAATAACAAACATTTATATGTTGATTGTTCACAGGTGTGCAATGAAAACATATGTAATTACTATTTGGTAAGAGTCAAGAAAAGTAAAGTTGCTTATACTCTTATTGCCAGATTTAAATGCAAATTGACAAGTTTCTCCTTGTTTGGTTAAAAAAAAAAATTCCTAAAATGCAGATGACAATGCTACACTACAAAGAATTAACAAGTGAAAGAGGATTTTAAAAAATTATTTAGAAACAAAGTAGCTTGCATGGTATTAATTCTCAACAAGTTCGTTTATTTTGCTTAGCAGAAATGTCCATCACCCTTTACCATGGGTTGAATTGTGTCCCCTGAAAAGGAGATGGTGAGGCCTAACCCCCAGTACCTCATAGCGGGACCTTATTTAGAGATTGGGTCTTTGCAGAGGTCCTCAAGTTTAAAGGGGCTCACGTGGGTGGGCCCTAATCCAATGTGACTGGTGTCCTTATAAGAAGGGGAAAATTGGACAGGGGTGCACACAGGAAGAAGGCCAGGTGAAAATGAAGGTAGAGATTGGGGTGAAGCTTCTACAAGCCAGGGAACACCCCAAATTGCCATAAAACCACCAGTAACCAGGAGGGGAAAGCCTGGAACAGATTCTCCCGAAGTGTCACCTTGATCTTGGCCTTCCAAACTCCACAACTGTGGCAGCATAAATCCCTGCTGTTTAAGCCGCCCAGTCTGTGGTACTTTGTTACGGCAGCCTGAGCAAAGTAACGCACCCTAATGCTCTCACACACTCAACTGGGTTTAAAAACAACAAGCCACCCCAGCAGAGTAAATAGAAACTGCAGCAGCCTCCTGAGAGCTTACAGGAGACAGAGCCAGCGGGAGAATGAGCCCCATTGCTCTCTCCTCCTGGAAACAGTCCCATTCTTTTGGAGGAGAGCTGTGAGAACAGCTGTAAACTGCATATTAATACCACTAGAAAATGACCTGCATTTCAGTATTCCTATATACCAAAAGTGGGTTTGGGGGTCTCTTTAGCAGGTAGCTAAATTTATTTCACAGATTAAAAAAGGATTTGAAAACTATATATACGCTTTGTTGACTTAACATTTTACTCAATGAATGTTTTCATTAAATCAAATTATATAGCGTTAAGATTCAAGGTTACTATTGCATAGGTAGTCAAGGTTTTAGTTCTGATGATATAATTTTATTTATCTCTCTATGCAAATTTTTTACAAGATATTTCTTTAAATCTTCCACTGTGTCTTTATAACAAGTTGCAATGACATTGCACCAGAAGGAATATTGAGTCGCAATTTTAAATATCGCTAATCTTTAGCCAGGAACTCGCTGAACTGAGACAGCCAGTATCTGGGCATTTGTCAGTGCTTATGAGAGTCTTATAAATTCAACTCTAGACTTTTCCAACAGTGTCTGCTTTTTTTTTTTACCCCCAAGTTTGTACCTCCCCCAACTAAACCTGCTACCGCACAGCATTCATCTTTTTACACCTCATTCAATCATCCATTGTTCGGCCATATGTACAGTCATTCATACATCACCCTTCGATTGTGTGTCTATGTGTGTCCATTACTCTGATCAGCGCTGGGAATGCTTAGATCCAAGGAATACAGTGCCTGTCCTCAGGAGTTTTCAGTCAGGGAGTAGTTCCTGCTAATCCTTTACTCCAAAATGGTTAGTGCCTCCGATGGCTGGTAGGATAAAGTCCAAATTCCTTAGCTGAACAAAGTGTCCCTTAGCTGGAACTGGACGTGTATCTAACTCAAAGGTTGAGAATTCAGCTGGCATCTGGGTAGGTCATCTGAAGTAGTCAAATCAACTGCCAAAACTTAGGAAAGTATTAGAAGCTGGAGCACCAACATTCAAGACAGACAAATGATGGCGGGGGACACGCAGCTGCAAGCCACTCCCCTGTGAGTCAGCCCATGAGCCTGGGACCTCCCTTACAATAGATGCTTGAATGTGGATGACATCAGACAGGAAGCATGAAAGTGCTATTGTTGCCACCCTTGGAAAGTCAACCAAATGGCTTAATGATTTATTCTTATTCTTGGTTCATTCATTCCGTCATAATGTCACCGCTGTGTATTACATGACACAGCGACTGTGCTCTGCTGGTTCCAGAGGATAATCTAGGGCATCAGTGGTCTGGAGAGGATGGAACTGGTGTTCCCTGGTGAGATGGGTGTTGAACAGCTACAGTCACAGTGAAGAATTACTGGTGTTCATCCCCCATTTTCCCAGAGCCAAGAATGGCAGCACCATCTATGCTGTTGGGCAAACCAAAGTTCTAGGGATTGCTCTTGACACCTCTTACGACTGATATTAACTGTGTTCCCGGAGAGCCAGTTTCCCTCTACTATTTCGCATGGAGAATAACTCCACTTTTCTGTCCCCTTGACCCAGTGTCTTTGACAATGAGCTGTGGGCAGAGGGGATGGTGGTCACCTCTGTCTGGAAGCATTGATGAGTCAGGCATGATTCTCTAAATTCTCTTAATCCTAATTCATCAATCAGCCGCTTCCAGGGGAGAGTCTCCATCAGCCTTGGTCTTTGAGGGGAGACAATGGGGAACGAGGCCCATGCTGACATGCCATGAACGTGGAACCTAAAGGAGGAGTTGACCTAAGTTGTTCGGAGCCATCACGACGTCAGTGCTAGTTTACCACACGACGCAGCTGGACCACACTGAACTATATGCTCCTCCGTCTCTCAGCACCGGCCATTCTTGTTGACTCTACTTCAAGACATGTGCTGCATCTGTCCACTTCTCATCGCCCACTGCTATCCTCCCAGCCCAAGCCACAAGCCCTCTTTCGCCTGGACAACTGCAACACCCCCTTCTCTGGTGTCCCTCTTTCTACTTTGGCCATTTCAATAGATGTTAGAGTGATCCTTTTAGAACTCAGCTCAAATCAGACCATGCCAGTCTCCATCCGAAAACCTTCCCATGCCTTCCTATTGGACCTAGAAGAAGATGTACTGTTGCCTTGGGTACCCATGGGTACAAGACCCCACCTGACCTTCCTCGTGCTCATCTGTCCTGACTCATCTCTGGGCAGGTCACCCTCATTTATTGCTCTTCAGAAACTTCAGCCTTCATGTCATTTCCCCAAACTCCAAGCTGTCCCCTCTGCCTGGAATGTTCTTGCCTGACCTTCACTCATCTATAACTCCTTCACTGAAATGTCACCTCTTCAGAGAGATCTTTTCTGACCAGAAAACCCTAAGAGCTTTCTCTCCCAACACATTATTTTAATTTTCTGCAGAGCAGTCATCTCCATCTGATGTTTTTCTTGCTTACGTGTTTTGTTTGTTTCCAGTCTATCCCCATGAGGATGCCAGCTCGTCTGAAGCAGGGGCCTTGCTTTGCTTAGAACTGTATTTCCTAGAGCAGAAGGAGGTCTGTAGTCAAAAAGTGTGGCTTGCAACCTTGATGGAGTGCATCTGCGTGTGAATGAATGGACGCATGTGTGCTGACCACGAGCGCAGGGGTGTGCCGGGCACGCAGGGAGCAGTGGCCTTCGGGGACGTGGTCCTGCGGTGACATCTCAGCCACCTCTGTGCAGATCTTTCATCCTGCCCTGGCGATTGGGTCTATAAGAATTAAACACGCAGCATGTAAATGAAGTCTTTCCTCTTTCTCTTAAAGGAATAAGAGGAAATGGCTTCTTAGTGCAGCTCTTTGGAATTACAGTGGTGAAGAATTTTAGAGCATGATAATAGAGTGCTCTCCCATTTGTGAAAATCCCCTTCCCGGAGACCTTTAACAATAGGATACTATCAAGATGGAGTTTAATTTTTACTCTGTTCTGAAACCCAGTGGTGATATTAACAACCACAGCTATGAGAGACGTTGCGCAGAAAGTCACCATCCGACATCTCTATGTGATATTGATTGCTTGGAAGCAGTAGAAGGCTATACGCTTAATAACTATTTCAGCGTTTGTTTTCTCTTTTGCTTGAAGATTGTAAGGAAATGGCACTCAACAGAAACATTGGGATTAAATGAGGGACCGGCCTGTCTTCTCATTGTTGAGGACATATCTAGATTTGTCTTAATAGGGTTTGCGTGATTTTCCACGACTTAGCTATAAATACAGTTTTGTGGCAGGTAAGAATCCTGTTGGGGCCAAAACATGGGCAGCTTTTTGACACTGCAAAATGTCAAACTGTATGGATTGAATCTCCTTTTGGCTAATTTAAAATAGTATTTGGTTTATTTTTTCCACCTTATGATCTTACATCTCCCTTTCTGCTCTAAGACAATACCACTATTATTTCTTCTAATTCTAGTTCTTATGGTTAAAATGGCCCATTAATTTGGGACTTAAAGGTTGTCAAATATAGGGTGAGGCATTCGAAAAAGGAATGGCCCTGGGAAAGATTCTGGTTCTCTTAAGCCGACACATTCGGGGAGCCTGGTGACTTGTTTTACGGGCTATCAGATACAGGACTGACGCAGCCATAAAATTTGTTTTAACAGACATTTAAACAAAGGCTGCTCATTCTTAGGGTTATTGAAATTGAACACTCGCTACCTAGACTGAAACCATAGAGAAATTTATTGGGCCCTAAGCGTGCTGGCACGTGAGCTGCAAGCCAGGTAAACCAGGGCTTGGGAAGGATTCAACCAAGAGCAAATGAGAACAGGGGTGTCAGACTCGACTTTTTAAGGTGCCAGGACTCAGGTCATAGGCCGTTTTCTGGCCAGGTAGTACAGGTTTTTGTTGTTTTGTTTTGCTTGTTCGGTTTTGCATTGTTTTTAATAGCAATTTAAACCAGAGTGGCCGTTGTTTGCTGCTACGATTTTAGGCAAACTGCCAAACACTTTCTTCACAAAGACGAATGGGCAAAAGCCAAAAGCCTGCTGATTTTGCTTTGGTTATGTGTATAATTTTTTTCCCGTGGCTTCCTGGTTCATCCTGCCTGATCTTTTGTCTTAAATCTTTGCGATATACTTATCAAAATCCCAGACTGCTGTCTTTGATTGATGGTACTTCTAATGATATAATTCTAAAGAATTTGAGGAAGGTGGATAAGATCCAAGCCAGCTTGGGAAAATCCAATGAAATGTAAATCCTGGAGAAGGACCCATCCCCCAGGCATTCTCCACCATCCTAGGCTCTTGGTCCAGCCTGTCCTCTCCCTTCCTTCCCTGCTGCCAGCCAAAAAGTTTGCCCTCTGCATCATGGATATATAACCTGTAGCCAAAGATTCCACAGTTCCTTAAAATGGTCAAAGAATTGCGAAGAAACAAACTGAGACATACCACTGGCGAACAGTTAAAAGAAAATAGACATTTTTTCAGTCAAAACATCCCACAGTATCTCCACACACAGACTCATGACACATGACAGGTAGAAGATAGTGTTTCTTTTCTTTTCTTTTTGGAGTATGATTGCTTTACAATGGTGTGTTAGTTTCTGCTGTATAACAAAGTGAATCAGCTATACATATACATATCTCCTCCTTCTTGTGTCTCCCTCCCACCCTCCCTATCCCACCCCCTCTAGGTGGTCACAAAGCACAGAGCTGATCTCCCTGTGCTGTCCAGCTGCTTCCCACTAGCTATCTATTTTACATTTGGTAGTATATGTAAGTCCATGCCTCTCTCTCACTTTGCCCCAGCTTAACCTTCCGCTCCCTGTGTCCTCAAGTCCATTCTCTACGTCTACGTCTTTATTCCTGTCCTGGCCCTAGGATCTTCAGAACCATGTTTTGTTTTGTTTTGTTTTCAGATTCCATATATATGTGTTAGCATACACTATTTGTTTTTCTCTTTCTGACTTCCTTCAATCTGTATGACAAACTCTAGGTCCACTCACTTCACTATAAATAACTCAGCTTCATTTCTTTTTATGGCTGAGTAATATCCCATTGTATATATGTGCCACATCTACTTTATCCATTCATCTGTCGATGGACACTTAGGTTGCTTCCATGTCCTGGCTATTGTAAATAGAGCTGCGATGAACATGACTCTTTTTGAATTATGGTTTTCTCAGGGTATATGCCCAGTAGTGGGATTGCTGGGTCATATGGTAGTTCTATTTTTAGTTTTTTAAGGAACGTCCATACTGTTCTCAATAGTGGCTGTATCAATTTACATTCCCACCAACAGTGCAGGAGTGTTCCCTTTTCTCCACACCCTCTCCAGCATTTATTGTTTGTAGATTTTTTGATGATGGCCATTCTGACTTGTGTGAAGTGACATCTCATTGTATTTTATTTGCATTTCTCTAATGATTAGTGATGTTGAGCATCCTTTCATGTGTTTGTTGGCAATCTGTATATCTTCTTTGGAGAAATGTCTGTTTAGGTCTTCTGCCCATTCTTGGATTGGGTTGTTTGTTTTGTGATATTGAGCTGCGTGAGCTGCTTGTATATTTTGGAGATTAAGCCTTTGTCAGTTGCTTCATTTGCAAATATTTTCTCCCATTCTGAGGGTTGACTTTTCATCTTGTTTATGTTTTCCTTTGCTGTGCAAAAGCTTTTAAGTTTCATGAGGTCCCATTTGTTTATTTTTGTTTTTATTTCCATTTCTGTAGGAGGAGGGTCAGAAAGGATCTTGCTGTGATTTATGTCATAGAGTGTTCTGCCTATGTTTTCCTCTAAGAGTTTTATAGTGTCTGGCCTTACATTTAGGTCTTTAATCCATTTTGACTTTATTTTTGTGTATGGTGTTAGGGAGTGTTCTAATTTCATTCTTCCCCATGTAGCTGTCCAGTTTTCCCAGCAGTACTTATTGAAGAGATTGTCTTTTCTCCACTGTATTTTCTTGCCTCCTTTATCAAAAATAAGTTGACCATATGTGCATGGGTTTATCTCTGGGCTTTCTGTCCTGTTCCATTGATCTATATTTCTGTTTTTGTGCCAGTACCATACTGTCTTGATTACTGTAGCTTTGTAGTATAGTCTGAAGTCCAGGAGCCTGATTCCCCCAGCTCTGTTTCTGTTTCTCAAGATTGCTTAGGCTATTCGGGGTCTTTTGTGTTTCCATGCAAATTGTGAAATTTTTTGTTCTAGTTCTGTGAAAAATGCCATTGGTAGTTTGAGAGGGATTGCATTGAATCTGTAAATTGCTTTGGGTAGTATAGTCATTTTCACAATGTTGATTCTTCCGATCCAAGAACATGGTATATCTCTCCATCTGTTTTTATCAGCTATAATTTCTCTCATCAGTGTCTTATAGTTTTCTGCCTACAGGTCTTTTGTCTCCTTGTGTAGGTTTATTTCTAGCTATATTATTCTTTTTGTTGCAATGGTAAACGGGAGTGTTTCCTTAATTTCGCTTTCAGATTTTTCATCATTAGTATATAGGAATGCAAGAGATTTCTGTGCATTAATTTTGTATCCTGCTACTTTACCAAATTCATTGATTAGCTCTGGTATCTTTCTGGTAACATCTTTAGGATTCTCTGTGTATAGTATCATGTCATCTGCAAACAGTGACAGCTTTACTTCTTCTTTTCTGATTTGGATTCCTTTTATTTCTTTTTCTTCTCTCTTTCTAGTATCTGTTCTGTTTGCTAGTATCTTGTTGAGGATTTTTGCCTCTATGTTCATCAGTGATATTGGCCTGAAGTTTTCTTTTTTTGTGACATCTTTGTCGGTTTTGGTATCAGGGTGATGTGGCCTCATAGAATGAGTTTGGGAGTGTCCCTCCTCTGCTATATTTGGAAGAGTTTGAGAATGATAGGTGTTAGCTCTTCTCTAAATGTTTGACAGAATTCTCCTGTGAAGCCAGCTGGTCCTGGGCTTTTGTTTGTTTGAAGATTTTTAATCACAGTCTCAATTTCAGTGCTTGTGATTGGTCTGTTTATATTTTCTATTTCTTCCTGGTTCAGTCTCAGAAGGTTGTGCTTTTCTAAGAATTTGTCCATATCTTCCAGGTTGTCCATTTTATTGGCATAGGGTTACTTGTAGTAATCTCTCATGATCCTTTGTATTTCTGCAGTGTCAGTTGTTACTTCTCCTTTTTCATTTCTAATTCTATTGATTTGAGTCTCCTCCCTTTTCTTCTTGATGAGTCCGGCTAATGTTTTATCAATTTTGTTTATCTTCTCAAAGAACCAGCTTTTAGTTTTATTGATCTTTGCTATTGTTTCCTTCATGTCGTTTTCATTTATTTCTGATCTGATCTTTATGATTTCTTTCCTTCTGTTAACTTTGGAGTTTTTTTGTTCTTCTTTCTCTAATTGCTTTAGGTGTAAGGTTAAGATGTTTATTTGAGGTGTTTCTCGTTTCTTGAGGTAGGATTGTATTGCTATAAACTTTCCTCTTAGCACTGCTTTTGCTGCATCCCATATGTTTTGGGTCTTCGTGTTTCCATTGTCATTTGTTTCTAGGTATTTTTTGATTTCCTCTTTGATTTCTTCAGTGATCTCTTGGTTATTTAGTAGTGTATTGTTTAGCCTCCATGTGTTTTATTTTTTACAGATATTTTTCTGTAATTGATATCTAGTCTTATCGCATTGTGGTTGGAAAAGATACTTGATACAATTTCAATTTTCTTAAATTTACCAAGGATTGAATTGTGACCCATGATATGATCTATCCTGGAGAATGTTCCAAGAGCACTTGAGAAGAAATTGTATTCTGTTGTTTTTGGATGGAATTTCCTATAAATATCAGTTAAGTCCATCTTGTTTAATGTATCATTTAAAGCTTATGTTTCCTTATTTATTTTCATTTTGGATGATCTGTCCATTGGTGAAAGTGGGGTGTTAAAGTCCCCTACTATGATTGTGTTACTGTCGATTTCCCCTTTTATGCCTGTTAGCATTTGCCTTATGTATTGAGGTGCTCCTAGGTTGTGTGCATAAGTATTTATAATTGTTATATCTTCTTCTAGGATTGATCCCTTGATCATTATGTAGTGTCCTTGATCATTATGTATTGTCCTTCTTTGTCTCTTGTAATAGTGTTTATTGTAAAGTCTATTTTGTCTAATATGAGATTGCTACTCCAGCTTTCATTTGATTTCCATTTGCATGGCATATCTTTTTCCAACCCCTCACTTTCTGTCTGTATGTGTCCCTGGGTCTGAAGTGGGTCTCTTGTAGAGAGCATATATATGGGTCTTGTTTTTGTATCCATTCAGCCAGTCTATGTCTTTTGGTTGGAGCATTTAATTCATTTACATATAAGGGAGTTATCAATATGTATGTTCCTATTACCATTTTCTTAATTGTTTTGGATTTGTTATTGTGGGTCTTTTCCTTCTCTTGTGTTTCCTGCCTAGAGACATTCCTTTAGCCTTTGTTGTAAAGGTGGTTTGGTGATGCTGAATTCTCTTAGCTTTTGCTTGCCTGTAAAGGTTTTAATTTCTCTGTCGAATCTGAATGAGATCCTTGCTGGGTAGAGTAATCTTGGTTGTAGGTTTTTCCCTTTTGTCCCTTTAAATATGTCCTGCCCCTCCCTTCTGGCTTGCAGAGTTTCTGCTGAAAGATCGGCTGTTAACCTTATAGGGATTCCCTTGTATATTATTTGTTGCTTTGCCCTTGCTACTTTTAATATTTTTTTCTTTGTATTTAATTTTTGATAGTTTGATTAATATTTTTCTTGGCGTGTTTCTCCTTGGATTTATCCTGTATGGGACTCTCTGCATTTCCTGGACTTGATTGACTATTTCCTTTCCCATATTAGGGAAATTTTCAACTGTAATCTCTTCAAATATTTTTTCAGTCCCTTTCTTTTTCTCTTCTTCCCCTGGAACCCCTATGTTGGTATGTTTACTATTGTCCCAGAGGTCTCTGAGACTGTCCTCAATTCATTCTTTTTTCTTTATTCTGCTCTGCAGTAGTTATTTCCACTATTTTATCTTCCAGGTCACTTATCCGTTCTTCTGCCTCAGTTATTCTGCTATTGATTCCTTCTAGAGAATTTTTTTTTTTAAGATGTTGGGGGTAGGAGTTTATTAATTAATTAATTAATTTTTTTTCTGTTGGGTCTTCGTTTCTGTGCGAGGGCTTTCTCTAGTTGTGGCAAGCAGGGGCCACTCTTCATCGCAGTGTGCGGGCCTCTCACTATCGCAGCCTCTCTTGTTGCGGAGCACAGGCTCCAGACGCTCAGGCTCAGTAGCTGTGGCTCACGGGCCCAGCCGCTCCATGGCATGTGGGATCCTCCCAGACCAGGGCTCGAACCCGTGTCCCCTGCATTAACAGGCAGATTCCTTCTAGAGAATTTTTAATTTCATTTATTGTGTTGTTCGTCATTGTTTGTTTGCTCTTTAGTTCTTCTAGGTCCTTGTTAAACGTTTCTTGTATTTTCTCTATTCTATTTCCAAGATTTTGGATCATCTTTACTATCATTACTCTGAATTCTTTTTCTGGTAGACTGCCTATTTCCTGTTCATTTTTGGTCTGTTGGGTTTTTACCTTGCTCCTTTATCTGCTGTGTGTTTCTCTGTCTTCTCCTTTTGCTTAATTTACTGTGTTTGGGGTCTCCTTTTCACAAGCTGCTGGTTTGTAGTTCCCGTTGTTTTTGGTGTCTGCCCCCAGTCGTTAAAGTTGGTTCAGTGGGTTGTGTAGGCTTCCTGGTGGAGGGGACT
The DNA here is from genome assembly GCF_964374135.1 of Grampus griseus. Taxonomy (NCBI): domain Eukaryota; kingdom Metazoa; phylum Chordata; class Mammalia; order Artiodactyla; family Delphinidae; genus Grampus; species Grampus griseus. The sequence continues at coordinate 85,747,642 of NC_139006.1, read as the reverse complement.
GGTGCCCGTGTTCTGGTGGATGAGGCTGGATCTTGTCTTTCTGGTGAGCAGGACCGCATCCAGTGGTGTGTTTTGAGGTGTCTATGACCTTATTATGATGCAAGGCAGCCTCTCTGCTAAATGGGTGGGGTTGTGTTCCTGTCTTGCTAGTTGTTTGGCACAGGGTGTCTAGCACTGGAGCTTGCTGGTCGTTGAGTGGAGCTGGGTCCTAGAGTTGAGATTGAGATCTCTGGGAGAGCTTCATAGTTTGATATTACGTGGAGCTGGGAAGTCTCTGGTGGACCAATGTTCTGAACTCGGCTCTCCCCACTCAGAGGCACAGGCCTGACACCTCGCCACAGCACCAAGACCCCATCAGCTGCACAGCAGACACCGAATCTGCCATCTGACAGCACCTTGATCTTGGACTTCCCAGCCTCTCCCGTCGTCCATCTTTGGTCAACCTGGATGGTCACCCGTCTCGACGGTGTTTCTTATAACTAGTCAAAAATAAAATCCAGGTTGAGTGTGAACAGCCTTTGGAAAAAAAGAATAAAAACAATCCTCAATCTGTGTTTCAGGGTCACTCAACTTGGAATCTCTCCCAAAATTGTTGGTTGGGGTGGGGGGTGGGAAGTGAGGGGGAGGAAGCAATTGTTAATTACTTAATGAGAATGTTAAATGTTAGAAAAGGGAGAAATCCCACTTTGTGAAACACCATTTACACATAATTTTCTGAGATTTTTGGGGGGGGGAATGTGAGGTTTCCAGTTTAGAGGAGTTTTTATTCAATAGGTCACAAAGAAAACATTTCTGTGTGTTGTATGAAGAAGTGAAATTAACATGTGTTAGTACAGAAATCCTGTAACACTCAACTAGTGATGTGATGTTTCCGGCACAACATAAAAAGCTTTTCCCAAAGAACACTGTATTAAAATGACTCCTAAAACTTACACTCTCTTAGAACACAAATTTTGGAGGGTTGATGGCAGCTATAGAGTCCTTACCTTTCATTTCTTTTTGGCTTACACATCCTTATCTTTTTACTTCACTATTTTGCCACTTATACTTCTCTTCCTGTCTCTCTCTCTCTCTTTATCTCTCTGTATCTCTCTCTCTCTCTCACATACACACACACACACACACACACACACACACACACACACACACACCACACAGAATAACCTCACTTTTAGGGTTTTTCATAGCAGTTGCCCCCAAAGAAATGCTCTCCACCAGAGCTGGTGCCTGTCACCACAGCCCATCACTTGCCTGGTAATTAAACTCTGACTGATTTATTGACTGACCGCCAACAAATCCCAACCTGGTTTTTATGATACACATACTTCCCCGGGCTAAGTTCACTCAAACAACAACCCAGAGAGGGCTGGCGAGGGGGATGGCGGCGGTGGGCGAGTGATATGAAAATAAATAGGGAAACCAGCACCCGTTGCCAAAAGGAGACATTTTGCAAAAGAAAGAAACTCCATGCAACATCTTTTTCAAACCCTGAGTTCTGGAGAGCAGGGAAGGCGCTGGTAAACATCATACTTCAGCTTTGAGACCCATTTGAACTGCCTCACGTACAGAAGTGCTCTGAAGGGGAAAACAAGACGGGCTTGCAGCTAATATCACAGTCAAGTTCCAATTTTACCTAAGGGAAAGCGGCTTTATTAAAAGTCATGACTGAAATTGCATGACAGGTGCCAATATCCCGCATCCTGACAGATGTGCCGGTTTGCGGATGCCATTTCCCTGTCAGCGGTCCCTAGATGGAGGTGCTTGCAGCCCCATTTGTCTCTCTTCCAGCGAGATCACACATGCCCGATGTTTGCCTCCAAGCTGCATGGCGTGGTTTGATGTGTGGAATCCTCACAATGCGACTTATTAAAAGACAGTCCATTATTTTTATTTAGAGCATTTCCAAAACAGGCAGAGTGCACACGGAGATAATTTAAAAATCGTGTGGCAGGTCATCTCCCGGCCAGCGTGGCTCCATTTAAAATGCATAAGAAAGCAGCATCTCTGTCCCTACACTCCACACACACACACACACACACACGCACACACACACACACGCACACGCACACACACACGCACACACGCACGCACGCGCACACACACGCACGCACACACATGCACGCACACACGCACACACACACGCACACACACACACGCACGCACGCACACACGCACACACACACACACGCACACACACTTCTCTGTTCATAATGGGTGTGATCTGAGCGACATTTAACCCTTGACTAATAGCCCTGACAGTCCAAAGCACTATTTTGCTATAAACCACAGGAGCATTTCAACATGAAGGATGAACACTGCTCCCTGTTTTCCTTCAATCTTTCTTCCTTTTCGTCTTTTTTTTTCTCTCTTCTGATTTCCTTGCATCCCTCTTTTATTTTGTTACAGGTGGGCTTTCTCATTGCAGCCACAGATATAAAATACTCCCGATTGGCTGTATTTATGGGTCCTTCTCGTCCTCCTGTTGATTTCAAACACAAAGAAAAATGGTCTCTCTTGACCGTGCCTGGTTTGAACAGCAGGTGAAGCTCCAGCAGCCTCCTCTCACCAGCCTCCGATGGAAAATTATTACAGATGCAATGATTCTGTAATGGAAATGGTGAGAGGAAAGTTGCAGCTTAAAGGATGCTTGTGACACACAGTGGATTTGCCACCAGGACAAGTGTGACCCAAGCTGGCTTTGCTTTCTCAGCTGGGGAAGGGCAGGCAGCAGAACAGCCTCTGGAGAGCTGGACAGCACTTCCAATGGCAGTGAGCAGAGTTTCCCAGCATGAAATTTGTTCTCAGATGAACCGCTGGGCTTCATGCCTCCCTACTGCTTTATCTGGTGGAATGAGAGTAAAGTGAAAGCTCAGTGTTGATTGGCATCAATTCTGTGACCTCACCCAGATGCAGCATGGCCACTGGCTAAGCTTATTGCACCCAGGGCAGCCTTTGGCCCGTTGCCCCAGCCAGCAGTCCCCAGGCAGGAAAGGCAGCTGTCCTGGAACAGGGAGGGATTTTAGGGCAGTGTTGAGGTGTGGCACACACAGCGCAGGGCACCAGCAGAGCACTTGGGAAAGGGCTTGTGCATTCTGCACTGTTACTCTTGTTCTCGCCAGAACCCTTCGGCGCCTGTTTTCACGGGCACCCTAGCAAGCCACAAACAGTAAAAAGAATAAAATCATAATGATAAAAATTTAAAAACCGCATCTTACTGTTCTAACCTTGAGATGGAGGATGGGCTCCAAGGAAGGATGGTCTCCTGAGGGTCCCCCAGGTGATGGGTGGCTGGTGGTCAGGTGGACCACACCACCTTCATCTGTGGAGGAGTCGCTGGATGCAGACAGCAGAAGATGCATCCGAGTAGATTCACTTGCATGTCTTATTCATGTAGCGAGTGCCCACAAGCCTCCTAAGACATTGTGCTAAGTGCTGCGAACCAAGAGAGCGCATAGGTGGTCTCTAGCTTCAAAGAGGTCACTCATATTCTTAAACAGATAACAGGATAGCCTCCATTGTTCTTCTTAATAATTATGGGTATTTACATATCATGTCTGCTGAACCTCTTCATTAGCTACTCAATATGTATTCTGTTGTGGAGTGTTAGTTATCATCCCTCCTACGGTCGGTCGTTCTTAAGTTCTTATCATGGAACCACGGTGAATACATTCAGTGCTCTTAGTTTCGCCAGTTACAACATCATATTGGCTCTTCATTCTCACTTATTTGTTGTGTAGATTTGTTGAAAGTCCTCAAGAAGTGTGCCACTAGGAATGGCATCCATTATCTTTCTCTAACTTCAGGATGTGTTCCTTTTACTATTGTTTCGTTACCGAGCTCCCCAGAGGGGGAAGGAACGTGTAGGATTGACTCCCCCTCCTTATCTAGAAGACCACGCCCTGATGTCTTTTGCACCTGGCTGTCCATCCAGAGCCAGAAGAACATTGATCTTCCCTACTGTTGTTCCACTTCTTGTAAATATGGATTATTTGGGGGCCATTTTCATCGTTTCATTCACTTATCAGATATTTTCTTCACTTTTTCAACGAATATTAACTTAATTGCCTGGAGATGGACAAACACAGACGTTGATGCCCTTGTCGATCTTAAAACCCTTGGAGCTCGGTATTATCCTTGTATCTGCCCGTGACCAAATACCTTAAACCTACTTCATGAACCGGATTACTTAGATTCGTATTTTGGTCTATTCATGATTATCCTGCAGCCCTTAGTAAAAGCAGGTTCTGTGTTTTATTTTGGCTCAAGAAAAAAGGTTCTTGCTTCTACAATGTTCTGTGATTACTTTATTTCCTTGTTCAGAAGCCTTTGTTGCCTAGTAAATAATTCCAAATTCTTCTCGTTGGCATTCAAGGTCCTTCCTAGTCTGACCCTGACCTGATTACCTGGCCTCCCTTGCTTCTTGCCCCTCCTGGCTCTGCCTGTCCTTTGTGCTCTGGTCACCAAAACCTATAACTTACTCAACAGGATGTACGTTTCTCATCTCTGCATCTTTGTATAAACTCTTGCTCTGCCTGTAATGGCTTCTTGCTTGGTAAAACATCGTGTGTATCTTTCACGATCAGTCTTTATGGCTTTTTCTGACTCCCTGTTCTGTACACTTTTTGTGTATCTCTAATATAGCACTTTGAACACTGTATTAAACGTTGTTTTTTTATTCCTCAAGTGCCACACCAGCCTCCAAATCCCCACGGATAGGATCTGTGTCTTCCTCGTTGTTCTACACATAAACTATCTCCTGGATCATCTCAGTGAGAATGTTTCCCAAATACACCCAAACCTCACCATCTTATGGGCTTCCCAGGCACAGTTCCCACAGCTTTGGAACAAAGTCTCTAACAATTCTTGAGATACAATCTTCTGGGGAAAATCCATTCCTGCAGGAAGACTTTTCACGTTCCTCTAGTTAGATCCAATCCTTTTCTCCTAAGAAAATTCAAAAGCTTCATTCATGCATCCCTCTATGGGGACATTATCTTCTACTGTGTAATACAGTTATTTGAGTACATAATTTGACCCCATTACTAGATTTAAAATATCTGGAAGGCAGGTGGTGATGTACAGCTTCTATCTCTCATGTCGCCCAGCACAAAGTATAATGATCGTCACACAGGTGCACCATCAACGCTAATGCAAGGGAGAGGCAAATGAATTGATGCATTCGGTCCAAAACTGACTTTACGGTATCACATTGTAGCATGTAGGTCTGTATATTTTTCATTCGAGCTATTCCCTTTCTTCTCTCAAGGGTGAAGAGACTGTCTGGTGAGATCAAAGTTGGCTTGGACTCAACGCATTCCTTGAAGAGCCTTTCTTGGACTCTTTAAACTATTTTTTGAACAACATGCAGGATGCCAGTTTCCATAGCATTTGACCCCCAAGATGATTAGCGTTATGAAGATTGCAGGCAACGTACACGACATACAATTAAAAAGAGAGCAAGACAGAAAGGGAATGGGGAAGGAAAGAATGCAGGAAGCACAGCAAGTCAATATGACACCCTCGGTCTGAGGTCTGATTGCAGGGAGTTTTCAAGCAAGGATGTTTATCTGAAACTTCACAGGCCGCTTGACCTTGACGTGACGGAAGTATGCCAGGATTTACACCGGTTTAGTCACTCGAGCCAATGGGACCAGCTGTTAGGCAGGCACTGGGGACCCTGCTCAACATCGTGACTGAAAGGGAATGATTAACACCTTTTTCGAGATTTTTCAGGAAGTAATTTTATTCACACTTCACGAACCACAGGGTATTCCACAATCAAAGCTCTCCTTTTCTTGTTTCTGTGAGATTTCTCCTTTGTCTTTCTTTTAAAGTTGTCTAGAAATACTTTTCACTGCTAAGAATGTCCCCTCTCAGGTCACTTACTGAGCCCCTGTTGAACTGGAATCGTTCGGAGGTTGTGAGCTTGGGGTGCTGTCACCTGCTCTTCCATTTCTGATGGAATTTTTTTTCATTTTCTTTTCTTTTTTTAAACCAAAGAATTTAAAAGAACAAATCCCACTTATTGTCTTAAAACTGAGAAGTGCAATCAATGGATTTATCACAGGAGGTCAGGAGAAAAAGAGGTAATTGGACAAAATTCTCTAAAGGAGAAAAGAAGTAATCAAAATAGAAAAGGAGCATGAAAAGAAAGCGAAGAAGTTCCCCTCTGACTGGGAGGCTCCTGTGCTCACAGCCTGGACGTCCTGAATGGACCCCATCATGTACAGCATCTTCCACCTGGCCAACGAGTAAAGAGTGAGTTGACAGGGTTGGACTAGAGACAGAGGCAGGCATGCTTTTAGTGGAGAAAACTCAGATTAGTGGAAGTGTAAATCTAGGTAAACCAGAGTAAAAATTAGATAAATGAACGTGTGGCTCAAGAAGAGAGTCTATCCAGCCACACCTGCCACCAGGCCATGCAGCGCCTTTGTTGTATCATGAGTGACACTGGCTCCATCACACAAATGCAGCTGTATCTATGCACAGAACTTCCTTCGTGATGAAATAATCAACCTCAGTCGTTATTTTATAATGACTCATTAGTAACTGTTGGATAAAAGTGTTAAGACCCCAGGTCTTGCTGTTGAGTTGAGAAAAGATCCTCCGGTTTGCAAAAGTTTCACTATTACTTGGCACATTGACTCATTCCACCATTTTAGCACACTTGACTTTTAGTGCCCCTAGTGATTATCCCACACTCAATGAATAGAATCGTTGTGACCCCAAGTCCTTAGTCCCTGAATTTCTGAACCTATTTGGAAATATTCTGTGGCTCCTGAGATTGTGGAATGAACGTCAGATAAAATATTCCTAACGCTATATTTGCAAACCACATCTGAAAAATAAAAATCCTTACCTAATTCAGTGTAACAATCTATTTTGAAAGCAGACAGTTCAGGTGGGTTCCCCTCCCAAACGGCCACAATCCTGTGTTATTATCACTTGTTCCTGCTTTCTTTGGAAGACATAAATACTCCCCTCACTCATCTAGTCCTGGGGGTTCGCTCTGGGAAACAGGCATTAGGGTCTGAGGGTAAAGAAAATCAGAGGTGACGTGGATGTGTGTGCATGTGCACGCATGCGCGCTCGGTCCGGTGGTTTCCATCAGAAGACCTAGAGGAATGAGGAAACCTTCCCACTTACACTGGCCTAGAGACTCAGACATCGGCCTTAAAGGGCGACTCAGCATCCAGATCTCTTGGAAGGAGGCGCCTCCTGCCCCATCACCTCCAGCCCCGCTTGAAGACTTCGCTTTTGGGAAGAAAAAAGCGAAGTCCTTTTTCCTTCCGGTTTCTGTCTTGGGAAAATGCTTGGGAGGTTGTGAAGGTTGGAACTTCTTGGCCAAAATTTCCTTTGGCCTTTGGGAAACACCACACTCCGTCTGGCATGTTTCTCTTCTGCCAAGTTCCTTTAGTTCCCTCCCAAGTGTGTGGCAGGGTTCTGTGAAATCCCATGACTTTGTGAAGAAGTGAGCCCCGGGCAGCCAGAGGACGTGAGACCCTCCCACGTGGTGGTGGACTCTGAGGGCATTGGACCAACGTCCTTGCCGAAGCCGCGCTTCCCCGTGAAAGGCGTCCCCTAGGGTGTCTTGCACGACCTCCGTGGCTGCCCGTCTAGGGGTTTCAGGAGGCTGCAGTGGCCTTCGACGCAGCTAGGAAGTCTGGGGAGAGACACGACCGGATGAGGGGAAAGCTCATGGGCTGATAGCAGACAAACAGCTCTTCCCAAGAGCTTTGGTGGCGATGGTGTCCCAAGGCAGAAATCAGGCCTATAGGACAGCAGCTCTTATTTGTATTTTCATCTGTCTTCCTCTAGGCTGTAAGCTCTTTAAGAACGAGCACTGTAGTCTGTTGATTGCATTATTTGAGAGCCCGGCCCATAGTAGGGATTCAGTAAATATTTACTGCCTAAACCATGAATTTTGTTGAAATACGAGGATTTAAATGTATTTGCACGTAGTTAAAAGTCTGGACCAGTAGACTGTGTTTTTTTCTGGATAAATTCCTATAGACAGTACTGGATAGAATGACATTTTGTTTTCTGTTCTATTGCCACCCATCCCCCAACATCCCTCTAAAATATTGCTGTTAGGTGATGTATACCTATCTCTATACAGATATACACATATTATATTTTAGGGTCTAATTCAGGCCATTTGCTCTTTCATGGAAAGTGATAGATTTAGATTCCTTTAATGTTTCTACTTATAAAAGATCATAGGCCTGTATAATAATTAGTCTTTTCCTACTAATTGGTGACAACTTGAGTCCCCTTTTATCTGAGCACAAAATGTTTTAAATATTAACTAAGCTTCACAACCTCTCCGTGTGATTTGTGCTGTGTGTCTGTGGCAGAGAGGGGTCAGCTGGTCCCCTGATGCAGGGGCAGCTGGGGGCTACGGTCCCTGACAGCATCACACACAGGTTGTGGTGGCCCAGACCCAAAGCCATCTGAACGTGGCTGTCCCCAAACCTCAGAGTGCTGCTGCACGTGAAAACTGGCTGGCCTCTGAACAACGGGACTGCCCCGTTTGATTTTTAGGAGTCCAGTCAGTCAACTCATTGGACATTTCTGTGGTGAGATCACTCAAGAAAGTCAAGGAATCTAATCATGTGTGTGGCCAGGAGCCCCATCAAAAGCAGATTCCTACCATGTGCTTAACTTAAACGCCACATGAGCTAAGCATCATTTTGGAGAAATTTATCAACACTGCAGCTGTGTCTGTGCTCAGAGGTGTTGATAGTATTGTAATAAGGTGCGCCCATTTGTTTAACATATAGATTTATGATTGTGTTAATTACATTAATTATGTAATAATTATATACTATATACTATTAATTATACAATAAAATTATAGACAACTAAATAATATAATTATTAAAATCATATGAACAGCCATGTCATTATTATATAATTATTATATTAACGTTAATAAATCTATCATATTAATTAATATGATAATTGTATGTGATTAATATAATGTATTACCATAAAGTCATTGTTTATAATGGCAATGTTTTCTAAAGATTAATATTTGTATACTAATCTTTAGAAAACATCGTTAGTTTAAAAGCTTTCTAGTTTAAAAACTTGAGTGGTACTAATACCAGCCATGAACCAATCCAGGCATGGCCTGGGACCTCGGGACTCCGGAGCGCTGTGCGACCAGAGTGTTGTGGGACGAGACGCGCGCTTCCTCATCTATCTCCACCCCTTCCAGATGATTCCTTCTCTTCCCAGAGCTTCCCACAGAGTCAAATCTCCGTAAGCAGCAGTGTCAGTGGCTCCTGAAACAGCACTATTTCAGGACAATGACGTGTCCTCTGCCCCATCGGCTCTCCACTGGCCACAGAATGTCCGTGGAGAGGGCTGTGACCCCTTTTAAGGTGAGGCAGTCAGGTGGAGGTGGTCCCTTCTCCGTGAAGGAGGGCCTCCGGGTCAAGTTCTGAATCCACCTGCAAATGTGTGACCAGAGTAACCAATGGAGTCCTTATCCCCTAACAGTTGACAGTACCTGGTTCTCCAAAAGAGCCCTCTGGGATCAAGCCCTAAGGGAGGTGGGGCAGGCAAGGGCGGAGGGGCTGCCGGATTAGAAAAGCAGAACTTCATGGCCCGAGGTGAACAAGTGGGGCTGCGGTAGAGCATCAGGTCAGAGGTCAGAGATGGGAAGCCAAGGGGCAGAAAGAAGGCAGGAACTTCAGGAAAAGGAGCAGAACATCTCAGGGCACAGCAGAAGAAACTGGGACTGGGTGGACACCGAGAAGCCCAACGTGGGGGGCTGGGCCCCGCTGGCCTCTCCAGGAGCCGCCGGACGCTCCGCGCTACTTGGCTTCAGAGAGAAGTGCATTCTTACCCCGTATTCCCCCAATTTCTCATCTTTCCATGACTGCGTGAAGTGTCACCCCACATTTATTAATCATCCACAGAAAACCAGTGGCACAGCTAACAGTATCTCACACCCAGGGATGATAATTCTGTTACTGGGATGTCGGTGTCCACAAAGCAGGGGGGCTGTGACATTTACGATTTGTGAAAGAGGAAACATCCCAAGTAAGGAAACAAAGGTATGTGGCAGAGGACAAAACAGCTGAGAACGACATCAATCCACATCCATTTCATGGCAATGTCTTCAGAAAATGTGAGTTGTCTTTTTGAGAAGGAATGTCATGGAAAAATACAAATAATGCCTTGTTTTGATTGTTTTGTTTGAAAGATTATTATTTTGGTTTCAAAGAGAACGATCAATAGTTTGCATTTTTATTTCAAACTCACGTACCACGACTCGACCCCATCTTGACCCCATCCTGACCCCACATGACCTCTCCCAGCACTTTTCCTGGCACACCAGTTGTGTAGCCCAGCGCTTGGAGTAGACTCATAGTTCCATTCCTTTCTGTACTGATGAGATAATGCATGTAAATCTCTTGGATCAGTGCCTGGCACTTAATGAGTGCTCGATCAGCATTAGTGAATTATTACCATTGTTCTGGTTCCTGAATCCTAGTGGTTTGGCTGTGAAGACTCACTCCAGTAACTGGACCCAGTGACTCTGAGTTTTGCCTAATTCTGCTTTGCGCATTCATTAGAGTCAGATTTCCTCAGCGCACACTTTGCAGTGAGCCAAAGTCCTTTGCAGAATACTGCTTTAACACCGGCAGAGATTTTCTCTTTAATTATTTCTGCTTCTTTTGGTTTTGAAGTGCGTGTTTATTTTTATTTACCCTCTGGATACAGCACACCACACAAGTGAAGAAATTACAAAAAAACCCAAAAACAAAAACAGTTTCGGTCACATAAAAAATGTTTCCAAGTATGAAAATGTAAGCTAAAAAAATTATCTGCTGAAAATGCTGGCCAACAAACCATTCATCTTAACATGTAAAGAGACTCTTTTTTGGTCAATGAGGAGTACGAAGATCCCAACAGACGAAAGAGTGGAACAGACAGTTCGTAGAAAAAGACATCACCTGGTGAATGGAAAACGTGTTCATCTTTACTAGCACCTCAACAATGTGAATTTTTAAAAGTTACTACTGTTTATCTACTAAATGCCAAAAATATAATAATGCTCGCATTACATGTCAAATGTGATGACCACAGTCCTCACCGGTGTAAAATGATTGAGTGTCTGGAACACTGGTCAAACACGCCGCAAGGAACTTACAATGTTCATATGCTTTTGAGATTTTCTTTTATTTCTTGGTCCGATGGTATCTCATTTTATAATTCATAATTTTTTAAACTGACACATGGTATATTTGAAAGTTCTTAAGAGAGTACATCTCAAGAGTTCTCATCACAAGGAATAAAACATTTTTTCTTTTTCTTTCTTTTTTTTATCTGTAAGACGTAACGAATGTTAACTAAGCTTACTGCGGTAATCAATTCACAATGTATCAATATACGCAAGTCAAATCATTATGCTGCAACCTTAAACTTATACAGTTTATGTCAATTAATATGTCAATGATATCTCAATAAAATGGGGAAAAGTCAAATAGTCTTTAAGATTCACAGCAACAACAGTAGCTGCCCCCCGCAGTTGCCACCACCCCATATCCTTCTGCTTTTCAGTTGGATCTGCTCTCAACTCCTTCAACTGCTTCTTCTATTTACCTCCCTAATTCTAAATTATATGATGCGCTGCTCTCCCATGCATCAGTTTAAAACTTTGTTGACCTTTCATTATGGTAGATGGAGGTATTTTTTAATTAATTAATTTATTTTTGGCTGTGTTGGGTCTTCATTGCTGTGCGTGGGCTTTCTCTAGTTGTGGCCAGCGGTGGCTACACTTTGTTGCGGTGCGCGGGCTTCTCATTGCGGTGGCTTCTCTTGTTGTGGAACACAGGCTCTAGGCACACAGGCTTCAGTAGTTGTGGCTCGTGGGCTCAGTAGTTGTGGCTCGTGGGCTCTAGAGTGCAGGCTCAGTAGCTGTGGCCCACGGGCTTAGTTGCTCTGTGGCATGTGGCATCTTCCCAGACAAGGGCTCGAGACCCTGTCCCCTGCATTGGTAGGTGGATTCTTAACCACTGCGCCACCAGGGAAGTCCTAGATGGAGGTATTAACTTTTATAAACTTTCTTCTTCTCCCTTCATACTTGCAAATATAATTCTATCCTGATTTTATGGTAAGCCTGCTGAGCCTAGTGGGATACTATATTTGCACTTCCTATCTTCTACAACTTTAAGTTTTCTCTGGAGTTCATGATTGCTTCTTTTTCTCATTTGCTTCATTTTTTTCTTGAATCTCTGGGTAAATAGTCTCAATATAATTTTCCTCATAAACTATCAGTGTTCTTTTTCCAGAAGATGCCCCTCTTGATCTGCCCTGGACACCCTACCTTGAGCCATCCACCCCTAGCTCTGACCTGGACTCTTTGTTTTGTAGGCTCGCTTGTGCAGCTGTCATCCTGGGACTCGCTTTTCTGTAGTCACTCTATTAACTCCTTTTCTGTGTTGGCCCCCATGCCATTCTCTTTCTTCGTTCATTGCTTGCTTGGGAAGAGTAATGTTGTGCATAGTTTCCTGAAAAAGAATACATAGGAAGTAAATTTTATAAGGTTGTAGTTGTCTGAAACAGTCTTGATTTTACTCTTGTATTTGATGGTAATTTGACTGGGTATAGAAATCCAACTTGAGAAGTGTAATGCCATTTTTGATTCTTATGACTTGCTAGGCTCTCTCTCTTTCTCAAAGCATTTAGGAATTTCTCTTTATCTCTGGTGTTGTATTCTTTATTCCAACATTGTGCTTAGTATTCATGAAACTCATTAATGTGTATTTTTACATTCTTTCGTTCTTCAATTTAAAAAAAAATTCCTGTTGTTAGATATTAGTCCTTGTGGATTAATTCTCCTCTATTTTTTTCTTATTATTTTTTGTCTCATATTGTCCATCTCTGTGTTTTTGTTCTACTTCTAGGGAGATATCCTTGATTTATCTTCCAACCTTTCAGCTTAATTTTTATTTCTGTTATTAAATTTTTTTATTCATAAGAGCTCATGTTCACTAATTATTCTCTTTTTAGAACATCTTGTCTATATTTGAATTGATGCAATATCTCTTCTTTTCTCTCTGTGGCTACTCATTAAATTTTCTTTAAAATTTTCTTCACACTCTCTTGTCTTTATATTCATTTGGTTCCATTTTGCCTTTACTTCTTTCGTTCTATCTGTTGAGGATAGAAGCTTTCTTCAAATGTGTGGTTAATTCCTCAACACTATGAAATATTTTATTAATATTAGTTTAAATAGAATCAAAGTAGGGCAGCACATGGTCCTAGCAAGGATGTTAAGAGCATAATTCCAAGAGCAAGAGTGTCTGGTTTTAAGTTCTACTTACCAGCCACATGACCCACCGTGAGAAGGTTACTTAATTCTCTGTGCCTCTGTTTCCTGGTCTTTAGAATAAGGCCAATGACAGTACTTACAGGATTATTGTGAAATTGACATCGGTGGATCTGTCTAATGCTTAGAACCATTTCTCACACATAGAAAACACTCACTAAATCTTAACTATTATTATTATTGTTGTTATTACCTAATTAGGTCACATTTGCTGTCTAGTTCTGATAACCCCATGTTAAGTGGGACATTGACATGCTAAAGAATTCCAAGAGAATTCTTGGACCCGGAAACGTTCATATGAAAAATGAATAAGCGGACCATGAATGTTTAGCCTGAATAGGGGAAAATGTATTGGAGAGGAAGCATGATATTAATTTTTGAATCATAAAATATATTTGCCAATATAACTCTTCTTTTGTCTGGTTGTAAACGTTGATGGTTTTACTAAAATCTGCAAGACAGCTCTCCTAGCTGTGGTGGAAGTGAAAAGGGTTGCATGAGATAATACAAGGAAAGAAGAATTTAGGAAAGAAAAAGATTTTGACAGTTAAACTAGACTGTTGAGCATCCCTACACTACGTTCCACAAAGACAACAAACATGTGGGCTGTATGAGCCTTCAGTAGCAGCTATAACAAGTTAACCACATGTTCCCTGGTCTACACAACACATGTTCATTAACTTAAAGTTCTGTGGGTCAGAAGTCTCACTGGGTTAAAATCAAGGTGTTGGCAGAGCCTTCCTGGTGGTTTTAGGGGAGAATCCATTTTCCTGCCTTTTCCAGCTCCTAGAAGCCGCCTGCATTCCTTGGTTCATGGGCCTGTCCTCCAACTTAAAATGAGCAGAATAGCTTCTCCAGATCTCTCTATCAACACTCCCTCCTTTTTTATAAGAATCCTTGTGACTATATTGGACCCACCCAGATACCCCAGGATAACCTCTCATCTCCAGATCCTTAATTTAACCACAGCTGCAAAATCTTTTTGCAAGTAAGGTAACATAGGCACAAATTTCAAGGACTAGGATGGACACTTTTGGGGGGCCATTGTTCTGACTGCCATATGGCCCACATCCTGAAGTAGAAATCAGGTCGGTATGCTGATTAGGAAGAGAGCACTCTCCTTAGCCCAGCAAGAGAAGCAACATGACTTGGGGTGACTTCTGGGGTGATGTCCCAAGGACACGAGTCCAATGCATACTTAAAGAATCAGGCCCAGAAGGTAGCCAGGGACAGAAGAAGAAAGAACAGAGGAGAGAGGAGGGAAGGAAGGGAGAAAAGAAGGAGGAAGAGGAAAAGTGCAACCCTGGGAGCACAACAGCTTTTCTGTCAAGTCTAGTAAGTACATTGCAAATAATCCTGGGAGGTCCAGTAAAAGAAGAATCATGCTAAGGAGAGGGGTTCCAGGAATTAAGCACAGTTTCCCGGAAAAATGAAGGTCCTTTCTAAGATGTCAGTTCTGTAGTGCCTGAGACCTGTTAAGTTTTATCATAATTACTAAAATTAATATAGCTATGGTCATGGTTGCACGCCCCTCCAAATCACATTAAAGAACAAAAAATCTCACAAACTCCATTTCCAGTGAAATAAGGAGTTAAATAGGATGTCGTTTCCAGTTCATATGAAGGACCTATCAAAAGCCCCTGTGGTTGGGGGAAGAGGAGAAAGAGGAGAAGAGGCGGGCAGAGAGGGGAGTGGGCCAGGGGAGGCAGAGCTCGGGAAACATCATTTCCTGAAGGCGAAGAGCTCACTTTGGAGTTAAAAACATTCTATGTGCCTCATCTGCAGCAACAGGTGTCAGACCTCCGGCTGGGGGTGGGGAGGTGGGAACGCCAATAGCAGAGTCCCTGTTGGACTTAGAGAAGCAGAGGGGGCGGGGCTACCCAAAGAATCATGGCAATAAGCCACGTTTGTAGGAAGAGGTGCAGATCTGGGGCAGGATAAGCAGAATCACAACAGGGATACAAACCTTAGATGCCTACTGGGCAGAGAGACACTCTGGCCGTTCCCCTGTGTGGCTGCACATAGGAATCTCCTACACAGAACTGCTTCAGGAAAATCGATTTTTTTCCTGTGATGAGTAGTAAAAGTTGGTATTAATAACCAAAATATGTAAAGAGCCCACACAGCTCAAAGCAGAAGAGCAAATAATCCAATTTAAAAGTGGGCAGAGGACCTGAATAGACATTCATCCAAAGAAGGCACACAGACAGCCAACAGGCACATGAAAAGATGCCCAACACCACTAATCATCAGGGAAATGCAAATCAAAACCACAATGAGCTATCACCTCACACCTGTCAGAATGGCGGTCATCAGAAAGACAAGGAATAACAAGTGTTGATGAGGATGTAGAGAAAAGGGAACCCTTGTGCACTGTTGGTGGGAATATTGCTTGGTAGAGTCACTGTGGAAAACAGTACAGAGATTCCTCAAGAAATTAAAAATAGAACTACCACATTCCACTCCTGGGTATTTATCTGAAGAAAATGAAAACACTAACTTGGAAAGATATATGCACCCCAGTGTTTACTGCAGCTTTATTTACAATAGTCAAGATATGGAAGAGACCTAAGTATCCATCAGTAGATGAATGGATAAAGAAGATGTGGTGTATGTATACAATAGGATATTACTCAGCCTTAAAAAAGAATGAAATCTTGCCATTTGCAACAACATGGATGGGCCGTGAGGGTTTTATGCTAAGTGAAATAAGTCAGACAAAGAAAGACAAATAATGCATATTGTCACATGTAGAATTAAAAAAAATAAAACAAATGAATAAATGTAACAGAACAGAAACAGCTTCACAGATGCAGAGAACAAACTAGTGGTTGCCAGAGGGGAGGGAGGTGGGTGGATGGGTAGAATAGGTGAAGAGGATTAAGACTTACAAACTACCAGTTATAAAATAAATAAGCCACAGAGATGTAATGTACAGCACAGGGAATACAGTCTATAACATTACAACTTTGTATAGTCGGTAATCTATAAAAGTATCAATCACCATGTCATGTACCTGAAACTAAGATAATATTTAAAGTAATGATATTTCAATTAAAAAAATTCAACTGCAATAGCACTGATACAAAACTGTTGTAAGAAAAACATTGTGGGAGAAAACAGCAAAATTTAACATTAGATAAATGTCACTAACCAGAAAATGATTAGTGATGATTAAGTAAGTAATAATTAACATGAAGATGATGTGGAAATGTTTTGCAATGTTTTTAGAAACTTAAAACTTTAATTTAACTCTAGAAGGGAAGACTAGAAAGAAGTAGAAGAGGTCAGGGAAGAGGTGTTAGATATTAGTAGGAATGAAGAATGTCAGAAAAAAATATTAGAAATGAAGATTATACATATATGATCTATACAGAAGATTACATACATATGTATAAATATATTTCTTGTAGAAGCAGTGGGTTCAACATTCACTAATTAAGTGTTCGCTGTGACTTTATAGAACCTACCTACCTACCGTGAATAATGAGAATGCACTGTATGTGTGTGTATATATATGTATATGTATGTGTGTGTATATGTATATGTATATGTATATGTATATGTGTCTTTGCCCCTATTTTCCTTCACACCACTCTTATCATTACAATAATAGGCTTTGTTTAAGAAGAAGGCGTCTGATTCTTCCAGAATAAGGCCATTTTGAACTGACAGTAGGTCATCCATAACTATCATACCTAGACACAGTTTGAGTTGCATTTGTTTGAGGTTAATTTAAATATATTAATCCCAGCCCTTTGTTCAACTACTGCTTTTTTATGAGATTTGTATAAACCCTTGAGAGATTTACTCATTACTTATTTTACTTTGCAATATTTTAATTTTATTCACGTTGTGTTTATCACCACAGCACCTGCATGCCATGCAGATAAAAAGTTCCTAGATAATGGTTGTTGAAGCTGTAGTGCAATGAAATCATTGCTCCTTAGAAGCAAAGAAAAGGTAGGTGCCAGATGCAAAAGATAATGCAAGAAGGCTTTCTTGCAGTGGGGGAGCAGCTCTATAGAGACCTGTGCTGTGTGATTCTCAATGCCAATTGTCAAAGTGGGTATTGCTGTAGGAAAACTATACTCAAGTTCTCTGTGCCCAAACATCATAAATCAGCTGTGAAAATGATCAGACAGTTTAGAAGATCCATGTTTGATAAGTGAAATTTCTGGAGGTCTTTCCCACCAGCCCCCTTCTTCTGGCTGGGCAAACTCCCATCCTATTCTCAGTTCAGTTCATTAAAAAGATGCCCTTTCCTCTTCCTTCCCACTTTCTTCTCCCAGTCCTTTTTTTTTTTTTAATCTTTCCTGATGCCTTGTTTGTGTTCATTCATTCATTCAGCAAAATAGTTACGGAACTATACTAATTGTCAGATTCTGTCCAGAGGATACAGTGATGAACAAGACAGAAAATGTTCTACTCACGTGGAATCTTGATTCTAAAAGTAGAAGACATACAGTGATCAAGTAATACCAAAATGTCAGGTGTAAGAAGATTTTATACAGGGAATTAAAATTAGCTGATGTCATAGAGAATGACTAGGTAGCTACTTTAGCCTAAGTGATCAGGACAGACCTCTCTGAAGAGATGACATGTCCCTTCATATAGTATTTTCAACTTTAGTTCATTCAAACTATGTTCTAATTTTCATTTCTATTTCTTCTTTAACCCATGTATTGTTTAGGAATGTGCTATCTACTTTCTCAATACTTGTGAACTTTCTAGGACTATTTTTATTATTGAGTTCTAATTTAATTCCATTTGGTCAGATAACATACTTTGTATAACTTAAATTCTTATAGATATCAAGATTTATTTTATGGGTTCATGGCCCAGAATATGGTCTACCTTGATAAATACTTTGTGTGCAAATTAAAAGAACCTGCATTCTCTTGTCAGGTGGCGAGTTCTATAAAGTCTAATTGGATCAAGTTGATTGGCAGTGTTGTTCAAGTCTTTTATAGGCTTATTGATTTTTTTGTCTCCTTTTTCTATCAGTTATTGAGAGAGGGATATTGAAATCTCTGATTATAATTGTACATTGTGTTTTTCTCTTTATATCTCTATCAGTTTTTGCTTCACATATTTTGAAGTTTTGTTAGTAGATGCATAAATGTGTAGTATGGCTGTCCTCTGGATAAATTGAGTCCTTTATAATTACAAAGTGACCTTTATGCTGGGTAATATTCTTTTCTCTTATATCTACTTTTTCTGATAATAAAGCCTCTGGATTTTTCTTTTGATTTTTGGTAGCATGGTATATGTATTTTCCCCATTTTAAAACTTTTAACCCATTTGTGTCTTTTTGAAGTGCATTTCTTGTAAGCAGCATATAGTTGAGTCTTACTCACTTATCCTACCTGACAATCCCTGCCTTTTAAATAGATATTTATACCATTTACATTTAGTTTAATTATTGAAAGGGTTAACTTTAAGTCTATCACCTTGCAATTAAAAAATATTTGTTCCATCTGTTCTTTGTTTCCCTTTTCCTATTTTTCTGGCTTCTTTTAAGTTGAATACATTTTATGATTTCATTTTATCTCCTTTGTTGTCCTTTGTTTATCACCATTTGCCTTCAAGTGATGTAGCATTCCATGTATATTATAAGAAAAAAACTTGCATTACCATTTCCAGTGCTTTTCATTCCTTTGTGCAGATCTGTATTTTCTTTCTAGCTGACATCTTTCTTCTTCCTTTCACATTTCTTGTACTGTGGGTCTGTTGGTGATGACCTTCTGCTGTACTGATGATCTACTGATCTAGACAGCCTTTGTAAGTTTGAAAAAAAGTTGTTATTTCACCTCTTTTTGAAAGATATTTTCACTGACTGTACAAATCTGGGTGGATATGCTGTTCCAAAGTCTTCTCACCTGCATCATTTCTGACAAGAATTCTGCTGTCATCCTCATTTTTGTTCCTCTGTAATTAATATGTCCTTTCCCTCTGGATGCTTAAACATCTTTCTCTTTAGAACTGGTTTTGAGCAATTTTATTATGATACACCTTGATGTAGTTTTATTCATGTTTCTTATGCCTGAGGTTTTTTGAGCTTCTTGTATCTGAGGAATTATAGTTTTTTAAATCAAATTTGAAATTTTGTAGCCATTAAAGTTATTTCACAGTTCATAGTGTCTCTTTAAAATTTTTTTCTATGTATTTTTTCATTGTTTTTATTGCTATATTTTCAATTTCAGTTATCTTTTCTTCCACAATGTCTAATCTGCTGTTAAACTCATCTAATGTATTTTCATCTCAGCCACTATAGTTTTCACATCTCAAAATTCAACTTGGATCTTTTTTATGTCATCCATATGTCTAATTTTTCTAACATGTGGGATAAAGCTATGCCCTTTTCTGTTAATTCTAAAATTTCTGGGACTAATAGTTCTGGATTAGTTTCAATTAACTGATTTTTTTAAAAGACCTTATTATGATTGGTATTTTCCTTATTCTTTCTTTGTATCCTGTTCACCTCTGATTGGATGCCAGCCAGACATTGTGAATTTGACCTTGTTTGGTGTTGTATATCTTTCTATTCCTAAAAATATTTTTGACCTTTGTTCTGGGGTGCAGTTAAGTTACATGGAAATAGCTTCTTCCTTTCAGGTCTTGCTTTTAATATTTGTTAGGTGACTTCAGAGCAATGAGGAGCACAGTGCTAATTATTCTCATCAACTGGGGCAATACTATTCTGAGTAGTCTATCCAATGCCCCATGATTTATGAGATATTCCAAGCTTACTGGTAGGAAAAGACACTCTACTTGGCCCTGTGTGAGTAATGATACAATTCCCTCTAATATATATTTTTAACATATTATATAGTTTCCCCTTTTCAAGTGTACAACTCAGTGATTTTTATGCCAAGTTGTGAAACCATCACCATAAATCAGTTTTAGAATATTTTCATCATACTAACAAGATTCTTCATGGCCATTTGCTGTTAATTCTTGTTCTCTGCCCCAGGCAATGACTAAGCTATTTTCCTATAGATAGCTGCTAAGATCACACATGTGTAAGTCTTTGTGTAGGTGTGTGTTTCATGTCTCCTGAATAGACACTTGAGTGGAATTGCAGAGTCATAGCACAAATTTATATTTAACTTTCAAAGAAACTGCCAAGTGGTTTCCCAGTGTGGCTGCAATTCTCACAAGGAACGTATGAGGGTTCCTGTTTCTCCACATCCTTGCCAGCATTTTTAGTGTATGTCTTTTTTACTATAGCCATTCTAGTGGGTGTAGAGTGGTATAACATTGCATTTTTAATTCACATTTCCCTAATGCAATGTTGATCTTGTATTTATTGGCCATTCATATGTTTTCTTTGGTAAAATGTCTACAGAAATCATTTGTCTATTTTTTTTTAATTGAGTTTTTTCCCTTCACATTATTTAAGAGATTTTGATTTGTTTTGGTTTTGTATAGTCTGGATACAAGTCTCTTGTCAGATGTGTTTTGCAAATAGTTTCTCCCAGTCCAGTCCATTGTCTTCATTTTCCTAATAGTATCATTCAAAGCACAAAAGTTTTGAATTTTTGATGAGTTCCAATTTATCCATCCCTTTAATACTTTTTGCTGGTTTCTTTCTCAAGCTCAATTAGTTTCTTCACATGCATGTGCTAACCAGCACCTTGATAAATACTGAGGGGGACCCTCTGCATATCTCTTCTCTGGAACTTTGTTCTGTGAGCCTGTTTTATTCTCCTCTGAATTTCACCTTATCTCCTTAACTCAGGGTATTTTCCTGGTTCTTCCTAGGTTCCTCCTCTCTGCACTGTGTCTGGGAACTCTCTAGTCCATAAACTGTAGATGTAGACAGCTCAGTTCATTTGCTTTCTGTCTTTCAAGAACCTTTGTCTTTTGTTGCCTGATGTCCAGTTCATTTAAATACATATTTTTGTTAATTTAATTTATTATTATTATTTATTCTCCTATGTTGGAAGATAAATCCAGTCTCTGTAACTCCGTCTTGGCCAGAAGTGGAAGTCATATCATGGAGATGACCTTCAGGCTATCTGAATGCTAGAAGGTGCAAAGCCATATGAAGTTCAAGGGAAAACTGAGAGGTAAAAGGCAAGAAGGACCTAACCTTGGTCCAGAAAGAACAAACCTGCCAGAGGAAAGTCTCTGGGTGGGAACAAATGTGATGTGTTTTAGAAACAGACTGGAGTGTTTGAATCTTGTTGCTGGAGGAGAAGATGAGGTAGGGAGGTTAAGGGAAGAACATGTAGAGGTTGACAACCCGGGGTAAGGTGACTGGATCTCACTGGAAGTGCAATGGATGCCACTGGAATCCTGCCCCCTGCCAGACATGGTCCCAGTCCATGGCCCTTTGGTTTCAGTGGTAGTCTGAATTCCTCCTTGACCATTTGACTTTGGCACTCTCGGGGATACTCATCTTTCTTCACTCAGTCTCTTTATATTGCTCTTATTGCCTTAAAAATAAAACTTCTGCATCTTTCAGCCCTTACGGAACACTAAGAAGACCAGGCCATAGCCAAAATACTTCCCATTCTCACCCTCTATGCACACACAGATATGTACATACATACACACACACCACGATGGGGAGAGGGTAGTTTCAGATAAGGCAGAGAATGTAGGCAAAAGTAATCGAGGAAAGCTTTTTCTACACCACCTTCTCCAAAGAAGCACCTCCATGGAGAAGAGAAGCATAAATGGCAACAATCAGTCCTGACCTGGGCCACTTTGTATCTTCTCTTAGGATTCCTTGTAGACTAAATGGGAATTTGGAAATTTGGATAAAACTGAAATAATTTACAACAATAGGAATTATTATTATTGTTATTCTAATGCATTCACTTTATTACCTCTCCTGGGGAGAAAATTGTTAGATGCTTGGTATCTGGAGCAGAAAGGAATTTACCCTGACAAGGTATTTTTTGTGAATTTGTTTTCTTGGTGTGTGATGACTGGGATTGCTTCTTAACAGTCTTCTGATGTTTGACAAGATCTCCAAGCTATAATTGTACCACTGCTGGTTGGAAAATTTTATCCCTGTCAATTTTGTTCCTTTAGTTATATTTTGCTAATAAAAATTTCAATACACAAAACGCATTTTGTTGCCTTTTTCTTTTCAAACCCAGCTTGCATCTCATCACAGTTTATGACTGTTTCTGCTAAAGATTTGCGACTTGCTGACTATCCCCTTAGAAGTCTTCAGATTCAAAGAATACCCAGTAATATGTGTTCTGCTAATTTTAAAATGTGGGTTCATTACAAGTTGAAAGCATTGTGGACTTTATATTTTCCACGCAATGTATTTTAAGTGTCCAGATGCCCACGGATCTAGATATTGTGTGCAAATAGATGACACCAAACTCAAAAGTTCTAAAGTACAGTCCCCTGCCTGTGGGAGTGGCCTGTTAGCTATCATATGTTTCCAGACCCATCTCTTACCATTTATTGCATCCATCTTGCATCTTAGCAAGTTGGGTATAACCCACAGAGATACCAGGAGAGATGTGACTTAAGGGGCATGTCTGTCTCCAGGATGCTGCAATATAAAGGGCAGGGAGAAAAGAAGAAGGAAGGAGGGAAGGGAAGAAAGGAAAAGAAAAAAATAATGTTAATGGCGATGAGTCATTTAAACACGGTGTGATCTGGTGACTTCAAACAGTAAGAGAGAAGCCATAATTCTTTGTTCCTCCGGTCCAAAGAATGCCTTCTTCTCTACCTGGTGGAAACAGGTTTCTCAAGATCCAATTTCCTTCGGGCTTGTCACTTTCTATCCTTGAGAATAACTAAGTTTATAAAGATGCCCTTGCCTCCAGGGTTTCTTAATCATGACACTGGTATCACCAGCCCTCCCCACCTCCACCAAAGCCCATTTCTTTTGTGCCCCCCAGGATAGGATAACTTTTACAAGGCAATCTGTTGTAATCCCATCGAGTTTCCTTTGTGAATGCTGGCCACAGAGTGGTACATCCTCTGAGGGTCACTCGGAAGGACTTATTCCTGCAGAACAAGGATTTCTCACGTCCCTGTAACGCAGACTGCAAAACCCAGGGCTGCTTTTGTTTACAGTTCTGTTCAAATGTCATTACCAATAACGTGTGCAGGACATGAACAGCCCTTTAGTTTCCTTTATTCCTCTCTCTGAATTCTCTTTCTTGACTCATTTTGAGTTCGAAAAATGGATCAGAGTAATGGCAAAAATACCAAGAGGTCGAACTGATGGAGGGACCCTGCTTGTTTGGAGCGTACCCTGTATTGTTTGAGGCTCACTGACAGTGAGATGACACAGAGTTCTCAATTTGCTTCAAAGGGTGCTCAGACCCTTCTAAATCTGAAAAAAAAAAAATCTGACTTTTCATTCTTCAGCGACAATGTGAATACCGTACAACATTACTGTTTATGATGTATTTTATCATTCTGATGAGTTTAATGCAGAGACCAGTAGATTTCTCTCAGTCCTGTAAAAAGCCTGCTTCTGAATTAAGCCTGTTCTTGTAGGAGTCAATTTTGTGACAACAAGAGGACCTTAGACTCTCAGAATTGGGGGTGTCTTAAACTCTGTCTGGTCTTGTACCAACATCTCTGGTGCCAGAGAACTCATTCCTTCCCGTTCCATCCCTGTATTGTTTCCTTTAATAGAAGACGTTCCCTCACACTGGACTGGTATCTATCGCCCAATATTCTCCATATTCTATGCTCAGAATCCAACAATCCCTGTAATTTGGTCCCAATATTTTTCAGTGCTTGTCTAAACTCACTTTTTTCCCCACCCCTTAGCTCCAGTCAAACTGCTTCCAACTGGGTGTCTCCAGCTGTGCCAGGTGACTTGCAGTCCCCAAGCTTTACTCCGTTGTCTTTGCTGCCTGTGGTTGGCTGGATCCTGTTCCCCTGCAAAGATCACCAGGTCCCCATCCTTGAAATCTGTATCTTACTCTACATGACAAAAAGGACTTTGCAGATATGAGGGAGTTAAGGACCTTGAGATGGGAAGATTATTCTGAATGATCCAAGTGGGCACAATTTAATCACAATGGTCCTTGTAAGAGGAAGGCAGGAGGGCCAGAGTCAGAGAAGTGGGGCTGACAGCAGAAGCCTAGGGAGAAGGAGACATAAAGTAGAAGCCAAGATAAAAGAGGAAGATTGGCAAGATGCTGGGCTGCTCGTCTTGGGGATGGAGGAAGGGGCCAGGGAGCCAGGGAAAGCAGGCAGCCTCTAGAAGCTGGTAAAGGCAAGGAATAGGTCCTCCCCTGGAAACCTCCAGAAGGAACACAGCCCTGCAGACACGTTTATTTTATTTTATTTTAAATTTAGTTATTTGTTTTTGACTACATTTGGTCTTCGTTGCTGCGCTCGGGCTTTATCTAGTTGTGGTGAGCGGGGGCTACTCTTCGTGGTAGTGCGTGGGTTTCTCATTGCAGTGGCTTCTCTTGTTGTGGAGCCCAGACTCTAGGTGTGTGGGCTTGGTAGTTGTGGCTCACGGGCTCCAGAGCGCAGGCTCAGTAGTTGCGGCGCTTGGGCTTCGTTGCTCCGCGACATGTGGGATCTTCTTGGACCAGGGCTCGAACCCGTGTCCCCCTGCATTGGCAGGAGGATTCTTAACCACTGCACCACCGGGGAAGTCTCCACGTTGATTTTAGGACTTCTGTCCTCCTGAAATGTAAGATAATAAATCTGTGGAGTTTTTTTAAACCTTTAAGTTTATGGTAATTTGTTATAGCTGCCAGAGGGACCTGAAGTAACAGACCTCCCTCTTCGACTATAACAATTATTGCCTCAGATACATTCAGTTAGAACAAAAATTGCACTGAATCGCTCATCCTCTTAACCTATGCGTGAAGACTACTGTAAGTACTTGGTTTATTCAACTCTTTCATATTTATGTGGCCTTCACAACTTGATTATAGCCTCTCTGAAGACAGAAACTCTGAATTTAATTCTACCTTGCCAGTTCCCCTGGAAACAAACCCAAGACCTTAATAAGCGTGATTCATCAATTTCTCTTGTTTCACCTCGATCACATCCTCCACCCGTTGATACATGAAGAATGCATTTTTATATGATAAGAATATAACCTTTACATCCTAGGTTTTCACCCAGGATATTTTAGCCAATATGCTTAATGATACTTATTCACTGGCTGCAGGCTTACCTTTCTCTCCTCTACACACTGCAGGGAATCTTCATCACAAGGATTTTACAAATACTACTCTGAGCTCTGACTACTTGCATTTCTTCTTTTCACTATTTTGGTGACTCTTCTATCAATTAATTCTTCATTTTTCTGAGAAATCCCTTTGCTGTTTCTTTTTTTAAAAATAAGAATCTATGATATATGGAATTCAAACGTATTGCCCTTCTTTATCAACTAGAGTCCTGTCAAACCCACAGAAAACCAAAACGTAATTAAATTTCGCAGTACCTTAAAACAAGCAGCAAACAAAAGAGTGCATTGAAATTCTCCATTTCACTTCTAGCTGTGCATCAGCGGGTGCATTAAGGGTTAGTAAAGGCAGTTTTGCTTTTAAAGGCAGGTGTTGGACAAAGAACTTCCTACAGACAAAGGACCACAAAACCAGAACCACCATCAGTTTAAAATAATTCAATTAAGCGGAAGTCACCCTATAAATA
The DNA here is from genome assembly GCF_964374135.1 of Grampus griseus. NCBI lineage: Eukaryota > Metazoa > Chordata > Mammalia > Artiodactyla > Delphinidae > Grampus > Grampus griseus. Next base: position 85,721,679 of record NC_139006.1, on the reverse strand, counting down.
AACATATTGAACTGCCCACGGAATACCAGAGTAATGATTAATAGAGTGTTTCCATATCAAAATTAAGCCGGTTTTTAACATCTGCATTATTATAGTGTGGGCATGTCCCTGGCTGACCATGTTCGTTTTTGCTTTACAAACACATATTAAAAGTGTACTCCATTATGCAAACTTTTATGCATGTGCATAATCTTTGCAGTAATGTAATTTATTTAGGGGGAACCATAAAAAACTTATGCCCTCTTTATATTCTGCTGATTTAAAAAACATGTATCCCCATCTCTACCTTGAACGTGTTCATTTACTGGGATATAAATTTTGTTTGGTTGTTATGGGTTTCACAGGACCCCCTGCAGACAAAGTAGAGTTCCATGACCCTCTAAAACTTAATTCTTTTCTTTTAATGCGATTCCCTTGTCGTTGTTGTTGTTTTAGGGAAATAAATGCAGCTCGTCCTCGCGTCTCTGAGGAGTCCACACCGTTATCCCAGGACAGCCCTGACATCTCTTTTCTGTCTCTCGCTCCAGCCACAGCACAATCGTCTCTGACTTCTTTGCTGGCCTTCAATAAGGACAGTATGTGTTGTGTAGCAGCTGCAAAAGACTTCACAAATGCTGGCTGACGAGAAGTGACAGCCCTGTATATCTCTCACTGGCATTGACAGCTGACAGATGGATACCACTCACACACAGAAAAAAAGCCCCCAGGACGATTCGCCAACATTACTCTCTGTTCATAGGGCCACACTTGATTGAATGCTGCTCAGAATAATAAACCCTTGCTGATCTGCCGCCGAGCCCTTCTTGCTCACACAATGCCCTGGGTTTTTTGTTGTGTGTTTTTTTTTATCTCTAAAACATGAACAAACATATACATCGAAGCTCTGTTCTGTGGATTATTTTCTTTCAATTTTGGTTTTGAAAAGGAATAAAGAAAAAAAAAAGAGGAGAGAGGGAAAGAAAAAGCAGAAGAGCCCCCAACATTTGTGACTTTCAGACGGAGGGAGCGATCCATATATAACGGCGCGGAACCCTGCCTGGGCTTCGGTCCTCGGTAACTCCTTCATCTCTCCAATCTGTTTGTTATTATCCTTTGCATTGTTTTCGTTTCCTTCCATAAATCAGCCCATCTTTAAAAGCATCACTGCTTGGTTAGTTGAGAGACAGTGACATAAAACTGGACAGGAGGGAGGTGTGTGGATACAAAGCGGGGAGGGAGGAAGAGGGAGGAGGGAAGGATAAACAGAAGAAGGTGTCCCCCTGCCCGTCGTGTGCGTGGACGATAACGGCAGAGGAACAACGGAAGTGAGAATGGGAAAAACTTCCAACCTTTTTTCATGGGTTTGAAGATAATTTCTGTAGCTTTTGCCACGGCTGTTGCGTCGCCTTAAACTACCCAATTAAGTGCACCAGGACCTGGGTGTGCCCTGGAGCCCTCTGCCCTGGGATGGAGCAGGCCCCGTGAAGGCACCCCTTCCGACTGACGAAACAGAGTGAGAACAGAAGATGCATTCTCCACAAGGGGAGAACCTGAAAACCGACAGCCCCCAGATAAGAAAAGGGAAGACCCACATCCACACAGCCTGCAAAGGCAGTCTGTAGTCGGCAGATGAGCTCTTAGCGTGCAGTAGGGAACAGGGCTGACTTGCATTTGGATTCTTTGGTAAGTTAAATTGGAGCCTCTTAGGGTGTTCAAGTCATTTGATGTTTTTGTCCAACAGCACTGTAAACACCCATGGTGGATCACGAGGCCGCACACCATCGCGGGTTTCCCCACATCCTCTTCTGACCCGGTCCCTGGTTCAGTTGTCGCCATCTTAGAGCGCACGGTGCCCCCTCCTCCAGTTGCCATCTCAGTGCTACAAATTTTGGCAACGTAGAGGTTCTGAGAGTGAGGTGGTTGGGTGCTGAAGTCTTTCTACTCTGATGGGTCCCATGGTTGCCATAGAAACCACAGGCTGGGCTCCCACAAGTCATTCCATCTCATCCTGGTACCTGGCGATGTGGCCCATGTATTTATACAGAGAGTCATTTCCATGCTCTACTACATGGGGAGGAAAGAGGGGTCAGTTCCCCTGGCCTGGGGGTCTTTAACCACCAGTCCACTCCAGACCTGCTGACCACAGAGGGTCACTACTTAGATGAATCAGACATAGCAGGTTAGGGTTTTTAAGCAACCTTAACGTGGGGAGAAAATCCTGTTGGTTTAATACAGCCTGGAGGGAAAACTGTTCTCCGGCAATAATCTCCCTTCTATGCAAGACAGGTCCCAATTTCCACTAAACAGTAAGAGTCTGTGTGTGTGTGTGAGGGGTTCTGTGAGACACACGCGGAGGAGAGAAGTACAACCAGGAGGCTGCATTACTGCTTCTTGTTCTCAGAAAGAAGGAAGAGCCTCAGTCGCCAGCAATGATCAGGGTGGCCATATCTGCAAATATGAATGAATGACCGGTATTTTCAATCTTGAAAAGCAGTTCAGCGCCATCTGTGTCTAAGTGCGCTGCCCTGAAGTAACAAGTCTAGGTTTGCAAAGGGTCCCTCAGTGACGCCACTCACTTCCACAACACAGTGCTCTGTTTCCCTGTTATTATTATGGGGTCTGGTGTCGCTGCACAAACCAACCCAGAGGGCGCTTTCAGTACCTATGTCTCGTAGCGACCAAGGGTTCCTTTCCACAATGCCCGTCCTTCCAGAATGGCCTCTTGATGAAGGATCGGTAAGCGTTTTACAAAATCTCAACTAATGAAGTTTTGCAAGTCCCGCAAGGGAAACAGCACATATGACGTCTGCTGTGCACTGTGCTCCTCAAAGCAACAGACACAACGTTAACTTAGGCAAATCACCTAATTTGTCTCTCGTAACTTCATAAAACTTCCCAGAATGGAAATTTCCCAAGTGGATCTTGGCGAGAGGAAGTTTCTAGCAAGAGTAAGCAAGGAATAAGAGAAAGAAAGAAAAAAAGGATCACTTTCACTTTCCGGTTTCTGTTCCTTTTCATTAAATAAAAGCAACAAAGTGTGCAAAACTGGATTTTTGCCATATTACTCCACCTGAGGGGAGCATGATGGAAAGTTGCAAAAACTGTGACGTGTATACCACTTAGGAATTGGCAATGTTTTCCCTCCATAGAATGTCTTTCCTCGGATATAATCTTTTTTTGAGTCAATATACCCAATCTACTTACACGATATGTGAACTCTGTAGGTGTGGACCCCAGCTTTGAATGGGGGCAGTGTGGTGGGCTCCGACTGAGTCTTGGCCTGAGCCTGGTCCATTCTGCCCCTGCTACCCACGCCAGTGGGGTCACCCATTGTTCAGAATCCCCAAAACACGATGCAAGCAGAAGGGTCCACGTCTAAAATAACGGGAGCCAGTATCCATGGATTGCTCCCCGCGCCCCAGGCCTGTTGCAAGTGCCCTGGTGCATTTGCATTTGAGCTGCCCATCAGCCCTGCGAGCCGGGCACTACTGCTGTCCCCAGTTTGCAAACAAAGGAACTAAGTTTCTCCAGGTCACACAGTAGGTCCTGGAGCTGGTTACTCCCCGAGCAGACAGCTCTTCATCGCCGTCCTGTACTGACTCTGTTCCACAAGATTTTTCCAAGTGACGCAGATTTGAAACGTTATTAATTGTGTTGATAATTAATCATTACATTTTATGTAATTTGTATTAATTAATAACTAATGTTCTAAGTCCTTCCTCCCTCCAATAATTATAAGACCACATGAAAGTAGGCTAAAAATTGAAAGAAAAGATAATAGGGAGAGTCCCAGAAAATTGAGGGAGGGAAGGGTGGATGGGGTGCGCAGAGGGCCGGGAGGGGGCTGACAAGGGGGCAGAGAGGAATGAGGGAAAGAGAACACCCGCTTTCTCACCTTAGTGACCTGGAGAGAGACCCAGGATGAAGGAGGTGGGGGACCCAGGGGGGGACGCGTGGCTGCTTGCTGGACTCCGCTGAGGGTGCGGCTCAAGTCCTTGTCTCTCCAGGAGATGAGCTGCTGCTGTGTCACCCTGCCAGGACCCCAACCTCATGCCCAACGCCGGGCCTGTCTTGGCTTCCACAATGTGAAAACACTCCCAGCTCTGCTCGCTCATTAGAACTGCAGAAGAGCGAGGTCTAGTTGGAATTGATCTTGGGATAAACGGAGTCTAACAAGCTTGAGAAAATGTTGCACAACCCACAGAAGAGCTCCCCGTCTTCCCGGGGCTGGGGGGACTTCCTCCTGGCCCCTCAAGGCCTCCTTGGTGTCTTCCGCGCCTTCCCTCCCCCTCAGCTGCTGTCTCACAGGCCCAGCCTCGCAGCGCAGGGCCGGGCCCAGTCCTGGGAGCAGCGAGAGTCATGAAACATCCTCTCAAGAGCCAGCTGCGCTTAGGAGCAAAGTTCCTCTGGGCACCCTGATGCGATGACTCATTACACGCTTTGCGCGGAATGCCCGGCCGCGTTACCACGTCTGCGCGCTCGGCTTCTCGGGCCTCTGCGCTCCTGGGTGCAGTGGTGGGGTGGTGTGGCGGGGGTGATATCGGCCCCCATTCATCACGCGCTGCTTCCCCAATTCACCACGGCTGAATCATAGCCAAAGTGAAGAATCACAGAATTATAAGGGTTACAGGCCCATTTTACAGTTGGGAATGGTAACGCTCAGAGACTAAGAGCCTCCACCCTCACTTTCCCAAATTCCAGTACTTCCCTTCTTTCCTGTCCACAGTTCAAATGCAGTCATGACAGCTTTCTGGGCGCCTGAGACAACTGTATCCCCACTTCACATCTCCTGGCTGCCTCTTCCCGGGAAGGCCTAGCAGTCGGTCCACTGGTGTGTGTGGACCTGCTGGTCACACAGCACCCTCCTCCTCTGCTGGACTGCCAGCTCCCGCGATCAGTTGGGTACCAGAGTAGAGGTGTTATCACAGGCCCGGGGATGCAGAAGCAGATGGGACGGTCAGCTACCTGCTGCTCCTGGGAAGTGCCCTGTTCCTGACCTGATCGCTTCCCCTGGGGAGCGACTGACCCCAGAGTCTCCGGAATCCAAGGTGCTCCTGGGCGAGGGCTCTGGGTTTCTTTGCCACCACAGTTTGAGGCCTTTAATTTTCATTGATGAAGAACAAGGGCCTGGTAGAGTGAGGCTACAACCTGGATATAAATAGGCATGTTTATACATTTCAAACCCTACCGAGTGGGGATTGTGACACAAAGCTGATGCTTCATTTGTGCAAATTTGCTTTCTGTCTGTCATGGATTCTTAGATACAAAGCAGATTCCAACAAAAGAGGAGGCTTTGAGGAGGAGAACAGAGCAGGAAGTGAGTTCCACTTCCTGCCATCGTTCTTGTTACCGTGGACAGAACTTCACCAAAAACAGGACACAGCATCAGACACCTCAGTCATTTCCAGCCATCCTCCCATTTCTTTGCTAGTTTCAATCCGTAAGTTAGAAGGCAGGAGAATTTTGTCAGACGGATGTCAAGAACTTTTCAGGGAATAATTCTGTGTTCAGCGGTCCCTTTGAACGGAGTTTCATATTATTCATTACAGAGCAGAGGTAATCTTGTGATCCTCGCCTCACATGTTTATTGTAAGGATTGAGTGAACTAAAATCGAGTTCTCTGGGAACTGCAGTCAGGTTCTCTGTGCGAAAGTTCTCTGTAAATGGTAAACCACTATACAGATGTTCCTATATATGATGTTCAAGTAAATAAGAAGAGATTGTTTTTTAAAGAAAGAAAACGATTCTTTTCTACTAGCACCCTATAGGCCAAAAGATTGTAGATAATCATGGATTAATTGTAAGCATAAAGAAGGAGACTGAAAAAAAAAAAAAAGAAAAGAAAAGAAACAACCGTACCAGAGCTATGGCTTCAGGGCAAACTCCGGGGCATGAACGCTGAAATGTTTTCCGTTATCAGGGATCCTTTTCTGGCACCTGAAATTATTCCTTTCATGTCTGATACTGAAGAACGAAGCAGCACTGCTCCCTGGAGATGAGCGATAGGTGCCATGGTCTCATAATGTATTGACAGCCGATGCGGCGTCCGTGTACACCTGTCACTCAAGGGCGCAACGCGCGGATGAGGCTGGCGTGCTGCGGTTCAGACGCGGGGGCCCTCTCTGCCCCACCCACAGCCGGTGCCCTGCGCGCACAGAGATGCGCTCCGGCCGCCCTCCCGCCCACCGCCTGGCATGGCTGTGGAGGCCACACGTGTTGCTCACGGGTCTGCGTGTCAATTATTGGGAGCTTGTGCTGGTAGGTCTGCGGGGCGGCCCGGGAGCAGACATGTGGTCCGGACAGGCAACTCTGCTGCTCGCGGGTTCCCAGACACCTCCAGCTCCCGTCTCAGTCATTTCCTTCCAGCCTGAGTCAACTATATTCTCTCAGGCACAAGAGGAGGGATGGATTTCTAAATTGGGGGAACATTTCCCTAGTTTTTCGCTTAGACAGTAAAGACCTCAGCACGTGGTTACTTAAAAGCTATCAAAGAGATCAAGAAAAGCTACTAAGCCTTCTTGTTATTCCAAAAAGAAGTTACATCATGGATACAGTGATGAACTTCTGAGAAGGCTTGGGAATGTCACCCTTTTTCTGAATTCTGGTTCCAGAGCAGAGATGCAGGAGTGGGCAGGTGGGTGATGTTCCCCAGGTGAAGTGGACCTGACCCCATGCCATGCCTCAGTGTACTCTAGGGTCCATAGAGTCTGAAAATGAACTTGTGCCTCTCTTACTATTGTTGTTATCATTAAGATATCTAAAATAATCAGATGTTTCAACCTAAAATCAGTTCACAATGAATTTTCCCGTGGGTTCACTCCACCAAAATCCTACCCAAATCCCTACTTAAAATGTAGGTTTTGATCTCATTTAAAAGGCCAAAATGACTTCAAATTTCTTCTTCCATTTTTTTTCTCCATCCAGGCCCTAGGGAACCGAGCATTAGGTTATCTGTTTGCTTGGTGAGAAAATCCAGAAAGACAGAATCTGAAGGCTTATATTTACCTTTTGTAACGAAAGTTAAGAGATCTGTAAACTATCTTCCTGAAAGCTTAAATTTAAGTATCCCATTTTTTTCCTATGCACCACACTCAAAATATACTAAAAGTATAGCTAATTAGAATTCACAAAGGATAATTTTCATTGTACCATGAACACTATACACAAAAATGTAGGTTGTATGAGTGTGTGTGTGTGTGTGTGTGTGTGCGCGCGCGCGCGTGTGTGTATGTTTCAACTGGCGTGCTGCTAAAAAGAAAAAAAAAAGACCCTACGTAGATTCCAGCGGGGGAGAAAGCAGAGAGGGGAGAGAGAAGGAGGGAACGAAGAAATTGCCGTTTCTCCAGTAATTAGCTGCATCAGGCCATCTGGGAGCTCCTAATCTCATTTAACCTTCACCATGACCTTGGGAAGTGCCGTGTCAGTATCCCTCATTTACAGGTGAGCAGACTAGTCATTGGCCCAGGTCACACAGTTAGTGAATAACAGAGCTGGTTTATGAATCCAAGTCTCCTAACCCAAACTTGCAATCCGTTTCATTCTATCTGATGAATACAGGCCTAGTTTACTTGCGGGAAATGAACTTGGAAAAGCACGACGCTTCCTGCTCACGTGGAGTGTAGTGAATAACGATAACCCAAATAACGGTCCCATACCCTTCCTTCATCTCCGGTCCACGTGCTCTCATTCTGGGAAAGAAGACGTCCCGTTCTGAAAGTGTGTGAATCGCATGGTATCGACCCTGGGGCGCTGTCATGGATCTTGTCACCTTGATTCTTTCAGCCTGGTTCCACTGGAGGAATTATCAGTCCCTCATCCCTCAGCCCAATCCACCCCTGAAGAACCGAGGTTCGGGAATCAAGGGACTGAGTAATGGGGCACAGATGCTGGGTCCAGACCAGACCCAGGTGACGCCACCTGCCCCCTCCTGCGGCTCCGTAGCTGTGGCCGAGTGGGGGTCTGGCAGACGAGGGGCTTAAGAAGGTAAGTGACCCTGCCCGTCACACCCTTGATAAGAGGCAACAGCATCCAGACCTAGTCCCCACTGTTTCGCTCCTCGTTTGTTCTTTCTACATGTGCAGCCCATGGTGAATATAGATTTGAATTTGCTCCAAGCAGATGTGGGCGTTTGCCCTGTGATCTGAGGGCTTACTCATAGTTTTCCACCCGGCAGATAAAAAAAAAGACAAACAAAAACTAAGACAAGAGTAGCCGGTGCCCCTGGCAATTCTGTCCAGTTGTCAGACATCACGGTGATTCTCTGCCTTCCCGGTGGAAGCAGCGGGCGCCCGAGGGCTGGGCTTGCATGGATAATGATGGAGCTGGGTTTGCAGATGTGATGTTGGGAAGGCTGATGGGATGGAGAGTTCCCAGTCACTGCAAGATGCAAACTGAGGCCAAGATAGAATTCAGAGTCTCAGTGATAGAAGAACGTGAAAGATTTTACGGAGCAAACCATCGAGTTTAATTCCCAGGCTGATCTCAAAATAGCATTGTTTTTTAATGTGGGAAATATCAGAATGAGTTCAAATCCCTTCATCTCAAATTCGTAGATGCATCATTTTATTGAATCATTTGGCCATTTTTATAAGCTGATTTACGGGACCCGTAATGTGATTCATCACGCCATCTTGTAAATAAATGCGACACTTCATTAAACAAGGTAATCAAATTTAAGCAGTTCTAGTTTTGTGTTAACCACCAAGACCTTTACATTTGTTTCCATTGCTCTGGAGACCCTCCTACCATAATGAATGCAGATTCTAGGAAAAACGCATCGGGTATTTCCTTAGGAGTGGGAGAGAGTGCTTTTGCAAAAAACCGTAATGACATTAATAACAACCAGCAATTTGCTGTAATGAAGCATTTTAATATCTGGATTTTTTTTTGAAGGGGAGGAGGACACATCGCTTATGTTCATTAGAATTGGAATGTTGGAACATCTTGGAGTATCTGTTATCGGGCTAACAGAACACTTTCAAAGAGTGTATTTCAGGAGGAAATTTTTCATGCTATTTTTGTATTTGCCATCTGGAATGACACTGCAAGCTGGCCAACACAAGAATAATGTGAGATATTTCCATCACAGAGAATGCGTTACAGATCCATCTGGGAGTGTGAGAGCGTCTGAACACCAGTCGGATAACTGTAATTACCCCAACTTTGACCTTCTTAGATGGTTCAAACAGCTTCGGAGCTATTAATGCTTGTTTCCCTGTGGAAGCAGACGATGTCTGAGTGATGTGCACGAAGGTGGTACCTGCACCGTGCAAAGTGTCGCCAGGAGCAAGGACATGGCGTTAGGTGACTGTGGCAGGACCGAGGACTGGACTTCCCATGGCTCCAATTGCAGTGAAGTCGCCTGAGACCCTGAGCCTCAAAGCGGCAGGCTCACACGTGTCCCTTGGATGCAGGGAGCTCTCGTACCTGTTGATGATCAGTTTATTTTCAACTGATTAATGTCTAGTATAGTCTCAGAAATAAACATCCAAAACATATAGGGTGAAACATTTCACAGATCCTCCAACAGAGTCACCCCTCTATTTGGCTGACAACATTTTGCATTTTCCAACCATAAAAGCATTACTCTTGTTGTGAATTTACATTGTCAATGCTTGTGAATTAGAAAGGCGTTTCTGGGAAACAGAAAAGATCTAACTATAATGGTTCCTTCAACCACTGGCTCAAAAGTTTTAACAGAAACAGAAATTTTTGAAAAATTTGAGAGTTGATTTTTAAGACAAAATAATTTAGAAACTTTGTCATCAAGATATTAAAAATCTGAAAGTAAAAGGGGCACATTCAAGCAATGTACTCCTTTCAAACATAGTAGCATTGTGAAATTTCCAGATACTTTAAAATAATTTTAGGTGGAACTGTTTTTAAAATATATTCTATTCATTCCTGCTCTCTTAAACAGAGTGCAGAACATAGGTTCATGACTATTGTTATCTATGTTATAAAATACAGTGATGACCTAGAAACTTCATGTGTGTCTAGTTATTTGCCCCTATACTAAATGACACTAACAGCTGATATTTCTTATTTATTGGGTGTGCTTTTAAAGGTTCTTTCCCTTTCACCTCTCCCTAAGGTCAAGGCGTTTGCCCACATTCTCCTTGCCCTCAGCATTTCCTGTCCCTAATATGCTGTGGTCTGGAAACAAGAAAATCCGCGTGTTAAAGGGCAGAAGCTATAATTTTATCTCTCTTTGTGTCCCCAAACAATTAGCCTAGTATCTGGCCTATAGAAGAAGAATCAGAATGTTTTTTGAGAGACAGGCAAGAAATAAATAAGGAGTCTTCTTAGAAGTTAAGTGTTCACATCAGCCCACTGGATCAGGCTACAATGACTCTACCATTGGGTGAGACCTCGTCCATTCCATCAGGGCTCTGGTCAATGCCTATAACTTTGGCTGGGTACACCTGGACCTTTTGGCTTTAACATTTGTTAAAGCTAAACAAGCAAAAACACATGAGTGAAAACAAGGCACAAAGATAGTGACTCTGTAAGGAAAATAGAATGTCCAAGTGAGAAGACTATAAAAGACAACCAGAATGGAGAGATATCCAGTTTTACAAGAGCATAAAAATATAGCATAATAGTAATATGACACAGCACAGTGCCGTGACATACTATACCACACAACACAATGCAATAGTGTGTTATTGTATAGGGTATTGGTATGTACCACGTTACTCTCATAGCATCTTAGCTGAGCCCACAGGGGTGCCTGCTGGGAAACTTTTCCATCTTGGTCCTATAACATCATCCTTTCCACCAGAAGCGTCTTCTTCAAGTCCCAAGTTCATGTACCCTGGGTAGGCTTTTTTCTAGTATTAATATTCTCCCTTGCTAGAATTTTTGTACTTAAAATGATTAAAATACTGTGACTTAAAATACAAACCCTAGTGACAGAAAATGCATTCATTCATTGAGCAGATGTTGGGTATCTCCTATGAGCCAGGCACTATTCTAGATGCTTTGGGATTCTCCAAAGGGAGGGAAAAAAACAATATGAAGGTGGAAATCACTGTCTTCATAGAATTTACATTTTATGGGGTGGTAGAGACAATAAATAATACACCAAATAATAAGTAATAAAACACTAGTGAAAACATTATATCATATTCTAGAAGGTGGTGCACGATTTGGAAAAAAGAGCAGGGTATGAAGGGGGATCTTGAGTGTAGGGATGACGGAGCAAGTTACAATTTGGATAGAATGACCAGAAACCTGGAGGAGCTTGACGTGGGATGTGCAGTTTCCTGGGGAAGGACATTCCAACCAGAGGGAACAGCCAGTACAGGACCCTGAGGCGCTTGCCGGGGAAACTCATGAAACAGTGAGAATGTATCCAGAGGAAGGCATGAGGGCAGGAGTGGGAGGAAGTGTGGACAGAGAGAAGAGGGTTAGGAGTCAAGTACACCACTGGAAGGCTTCATTTGTGCTTTGCAAGAGGATCTGGCCTCTGTGTCAAGGATACTAAGAGGCTGAGGGGGAAGAGTGATGGAAGGGGGGACAGTGAGAGGGGGTTAGTTGCTGGTATGTATGGAACATGTAGGGGACTGGGTTTCTTTGCTGATGGACTGGTTGTGAAGTGATACAAGAAGGAGTGGTCAAGACTGGCCCCACGTGTCTGTCTGGCCTGGGCACCTGGAACGATGGAGAAGGGGAAGTGGTGGAGTTGAATGTGGTTTTTTGGGGCCATGGGGTGGGAGCGATCAGAAATTCCATTTTGGGTAGTCAAGTTTGAAGTGTCTTTTAGTCCTGAGAGTGGAGATTTTGAAGTGGCAGTTCAGTGGAAGTCTAGTGTTCAAGAGAGAGGTCTGGGCAGGGCACATAAGTTTAGGAAGTTTGGAAGATTGTGTTTAAAGCTGAGAAATGGCTACTATCACCGGAGTGTGAGTTTGAGGAGGGAGGGGAATTTCCCATACACCCGCCATACACCCCCAATCCCCACCCAAGCACGACTTCCCCGTTATCAACATCTCCCACCAGATTGAACCTATGTTAATATGTCATGATCACCCGACGTCTGTAGTTGACATAGGGTTCACTCTTAGTGGTGTGCATTCTGTGGGTTGGTACAAACGTATAATGACCTGTATCCAATCATGTAGTGTCACACGGAGGACTTACACTGCCCTAAAATCCTCTGTAACTTTGCCTAGTCACACCCTGCCCCAAATCCCTGGCAACCACTGAAGGTTTAAATGTCTCTTTAGTTTTTTATTTTCCAGAATGTCTTATAGTTGGAATCATGCATTCCGTAACATTTTCAGATTGGCTTCTTTCACTTCCTAATTTACATGTAAGATTCCTCCACATTTTTTCATGGCTTGATAGCTCATTTCTTTTTATCACTGAATAATATTCCATTGTCTGGATGAATCACAGTTTATTTATCTATTCACCTACTGAAGGACATCTTGACTGCTTCTAAGTTTTGGCCCAATAGAATTTTCCTTTTGGGGAAGTACAAATGCCAGGTTTAAAGTAGAAGTGTATGTAGCTGAGTACAGCAGAGGGAACGCTGCTCAATATTCTGTAGGGAAAAGAATTTGAAAAAGAATAGTTACGTGTATATGTATAACTGAATCACTTTGCTGTACACCTGAAACGAACACAGCATTGTTAATCAACTATACTCCAATATAAAATAAAAATTAAAAAAAAAAGAGTTGTCTTTTCAGTTTCCAATGCAACCTGCTTTGTGCCATACGTAGCCTCTGAAAATCGAGATCCAAAGGAAACTGCAACTGCTGCTACCCCTGCTCCCCTGGCATCTTATAAAACCATCACGAAAGGAAATTGACTTTTCCTTTTTCCACATAATCCTAAGGTTTTGCAGTGTGGACCACAGTTTCCAAAACATAAGAGCTCTACCAACAATATTAGTGTGACTCCATGGAATTTTTAATTGGCCTACTGATCTGATCATTACATTAATAAATTTCCAATAATTAAAGTTTCTTATAATCTTTGAATAAATCCTACTTGGTTAAGAATGCTTATTATAAAAAGATGTAAAATTTCATTTTTCAAAGCTTCATTTAGACTTCCTGAGTCTATATTTAAAAGGGAGATGATTATTTAATTCTTTCTCTTTTATTTTTGTAGAATTTTCAACTGGTTTTGATATGTTATATGTTAAATTTAGAATATAAATTAAGTACATGGTTTGTTTAAGCTATTTTTTAGTTCACATTAAAAAAAATTAATATTTGCACTTTTTAACATTGTCAACACTTTACTGAAATGGCTTGACGTATCTTGAGTCCATTGTGTTACTTTCGAGATGTTCCATGATTTAAAATGTTTTTATTCTTATCTCATACTTGATTAGTAGTTTAATGAGTAGAGAACCCTGGCTTGGAAGTAATTTCCCCTGGTAATTTGAGGTATTTCTCCATTTTTTTAGCATCCCAAGTTACTATTGAAAAGTCCAATATCATTCTCATTCTTAGGTCTCTGCATAAATCACATGTTGTTCTCCTTCTGCAATTGTGTGGGGATTTTCTCTGTTCCCATTCTTCTGAATTTCATGACACATTGTCTTGGGGTGAGGCTGATCTCATCCACAGTGCTAGGCACTAAGTGGGCACATTCAATCTGGACACTTATGTCCTTTAATTCAAAGACATTTAAAAAATTATTTTGTGGTTTATTTCCTTTCAACTCTCATTTTGTTTCCCTGGAACTTCATTCTAGAATTGAAGATTTGCTCAGATGTCGGAGCTCTTGAACTTTTCCTCTGGTTTCCTAGTTCTCTCAATTTTCTTGTGTGTGTGTTTGTGTTTGCTCTGCTCTTTTGAGATTTCCTCAATTTTATTTTTCCATCTACTCACTAAGTTCTTAAAGACTGCTATCATATTTTAAATTTTCAATACAGCTTTTCTGACTTTGGAATGTTCTATGTTTATTGCACCCTGCTCTTGTTTCATGAGAAGAATATGTTCTTTTGTCTCCCTGAGGACATCAGTAATTTCTTCTTAAAAATTTCCTTCAATCTCAATCTCTTTTTCATCCAGTATTTTTAACCTTTTGTTCATTTTGGTCTTTGTCTTTGAACACTTTCTTCAAATTATTTTTCCTCCTTGGCTCATATTTAAGGAGAGCATTATAGAAGGGAGAGGACATTTTATGACAGACCTTTTATGTAGTTGGGACCAAGTGATGTGGTGAGACTGATTTACACCACCAGGCCATATTTCATTCCAGAAATGTTTCACCAGCTGTGCCTTTGATAGATATCCTCCTCCATTTATTTTCTTTCGTTTTTCTTCAAAAAAACCCATTATTTTAGGCTGGGCACCCTGTCACATCTGAGACTTTTCCATGTCTTAAAATTTTTGTTTTCTTTTTCTCTGTTTTCCCCTCTTGAACACCTTCTCAAAATTATTCTCCATATTAATAATTCAATTTTCTGGCTAGTATTAATTCTGATATTTACTGCCTACAGTGTACATTTTCTTCCTGGTGGAGACATTTTGGTCCCTTGTAATCCTTCCATCCTTACTTATCTCCCATTTCCTCACATCCTGTTGTATTTATCTTCCAGCTTTAATGCTCCACTCTTATATCTTAACTATACTACTGAAAAAATAGCAAAGAGTTTTCTAAAATTTAATGTTATTTCCTACAAGAAACCTATTTGTGCATTCTGCTCTTACTCTTCCCATTCAGGACACTCCATTTCTCATCTCCTGCAGATGTATTTGTAAAACTTTACCACCAAACAGAGGGGTGGTCTGTGCAGACCTGCTCTGAATCCCATTCTTGCTCATCTGAGTGTGGACTCCTGTTCTCAGCCTGGTCAGCTAGTAGATGTGTCCATGTGAGACCCCCAGACTTTACGCATCAACTGTGTTCTTTAATCAAGTTTCCATGGAAGGGAGCCAGTAGAAATGCCTTCCAAGACTCAGTCTATAAATTGTCCAGAAGTCCTAATTTTTGTGTCATATTTGAGTCTCCATAGGCATTTAGTGAGAATAAAGAATCAGCTGTGCTGGGAAATTTAAACAGACATCACTTTAAATGAAAAGGTAAATAGTTCCTACCCCACCTGCCCTCAATCCACTTTTCAAATTTCCAGAAATCCACTGCTTTGTGAAATAGGCTACACTCTGCAACGTTTCCCCATTTCTTAGGAAAACAACCTGCTGTTTTTATTTTCCCATCCATTAAGCAAGGGCGTGTTCATTTTCTGCACTTGGCTGTGTGTTCATTAAACCAATGACTGGCTTTGTTCCATGTCTTCCCGATGAAATGATGAGAAATGTGGTTCTGAGCTGACTGAATATACACGATGCTCTGTTTCTTGGTGGCATTAATACTGCTACTATTTATTATTTACATATTTAATGACCTTATTGATATTATGCACTGTTAGTGCTACTAATTATAACACAATAAACATAATTTATAAACATAGTTTATGGCGATCTACATAATCAACCACTAGTGACAATGCCTGGCACAGCTGCAAACATTTCCCCCATGTTAGCACAGACTATTCTAAGAAAGAGGGCCATTGGCTCACAGAAAACCTTTTAAATAAGTATTTTAATGCATTATAAACAGATTGCAAGTAACACGGGTGAAGATTGCTTCAAAAAAATCCAAATGATCATTTTATGAGAATGGCACGCTTCCCTGTCTCTGAAACTTCACAAAATGTTCACAAAGGTTCTCCTGTATAACATCACAGCAAGATGTATTGTGTGGAGTGTCAATTTAAGAACTGTGAGGATTCCAGGATAATATGGCCAAAACACAGAAGTGCCACAGGATAAAGGGAGGACATCTCTTGTCTCTGGGAAGAATGATGCTAGGTCATGAGAACATTTTTCTTGGATTCAAAGATAGAGAAAATGAGGAGTGGGTGTAGATCAGAAAGGCACATACCTGAATAGGTCAGATTTCAGGTCATCTATTCAAGGGAGTCAAAAAAGTATGGATAAAACAAGCCTTGATCTGCTTCTCAACTCCTGAGTGGCAGTCACAAGGTTTTGGGTGATGCCACAGGATTTGGCAATAGAGGATAAAAATTTCCTGACTTTCTTCACCATTGAGGCTCATTGAGATTTAACATCCATATCTCACGTCAATAATATCTTACTGCTCATATGTTTAATCTGAAAAGGACAAAGTTTAACTAAACCAAATAATTTATTTCTAATAAAATTACATGCAATAGATTTCATCATGGAGAACCACACCTGGTGTTGAAATCAATCACGGCTTCATCTAATTGGACCTTATTTAAAGATAAACCCTGCTTTTTCTCACTCGTGAAACGTGGGCATGGGGAAGCTGGACAACCGTGTCCATCCTCACTTCAATTGTTTGCTAGTTATTTCCGGGGGAGCTTGACTTCAGCTTTGCACTAACTGTGTACACGATTTAGAAGCATTCAACATGCCTTCGCCAATCTCAACTAGCTTCTTTTACAGGGTGCTTCCTTTCTTATTTTTGATGCACCTTTTCTCAAAACATGCACACTTTCTGTCCACACCTCTTCACCCTTCAAGGTAGCTCCTCTTACTTTAAATTAATATGCTTTCTGACAGCAAGACCTATGTTCCATTTCTAGGAAAAAAAAATTCTTTTGTGGAAAAGTGTGAAATATTCCTAAGTATTTAGGAATATTTACCAGCTAGCACTGCTCTTTGACCTTAAATAGTATTCCAAATGTCTTTATGTTCTTGAACCCATCCTACACATATTCATAACAGTAATTTGGACTCTCCCACATCCAAATCCCTAACATTCTCCAATACAAAACAGGATAAATGAGATTCCCTTGATACAGATTTTCTTACCCAAGAACTGACACCACTGGATCAGTTAAGAGTTCCAAAATTGAGATGCTTCTTGCAATCAATACGTATATTTGATATAGTTGTGTCCAGTTTTCCTCTTCACGTTAATTCTTTTCTTATATCCACAGAAAAGCCTATATTTGATTCACAAATCTTAGAATGGAGTGAATAGGATAATTTACTTCCCAGGCTTTATTGAAACTCCTAAATTGTGAGGGGAAAAAAGTTACTTTGTTTTAGTTACTACAAATTATTCATGAACTAGTGTAGCTACTCTGAACACATCTTATAAAGGTAGTTTCTAGCTAGAATCATTTAAAGGGAATGTGTCATTCTACAAATGTGTGGGCAAACCAGAACATTAATATTCTTTGTGCTGGCAAGCATTATTTTCCATTTCTATGGAAAAGTTGCCAAGGGGGGTGGGGAATAAAAATATTCCCAAGTATTAGTTTGAACCATACAAAAATGCTAATATTGGATCACATTTTTGCTCACACAAAAAAAGCAATTTCATGTGACTCAGCCCAATATCGAAGCATTAATGGTGCATTCTAGACACAGTAAATTTTATTCCACACACCTAAGCAAATACAAGGTGGTGGGCGACCAGTTAAGTGTCTTAAATAGCAGATCCTTTTTACAGTTGTAGCTTTATGAGTGTCTCAAAGAGGCTATTTGTTTCTCTGAAATATCCATCCTCTCTCCCCTCCCCAGACAAGGGAGCCTCATCCCTGGCAGCACAAGCCAGGTAAGAAATAAATAAGACGCCAACGGAAGAGTCCCAATGCTTATAATATGCAGTCATTACTCTCTGGCACCATCTTTAAGCAGTGACCCCAAAGACATTTGGAAGTTACACCGTCGACCAGGGCATACTTTACACATCTTTACTTTAGGTCACTTCCCTCAGCTAAAAGCAGAAATGTTAGAGAGTTGTTCCAGGATCAGGAAATGGAACTAAACAGATGTGCACGAGATAGATCACTTTTTATGTTCCCTAGAGAATTGCATTGACAATGTATTAAATCTAAATTACCTTTAAAAATGAGTATGATTAATAATAACCCATAGCGTGAGCCAGGATTTCCACGGCAGGAGAAAATTACACAGAGTTGCTGGCATTGGGGTAGGTCTCCAAATACCCACGTGGTTAAGTTATCGGCACATTAAAGCAGGACTACTTAGAGACAGGGAGAAATAAATAAGGAATGTGGCTCTTCGTAGGACTAATTCAAGTACCTTCAACATCTTGGAAGGTGATAGACCAGCAGAGGTTGCAAATATCACGTGATTCCATCTCTTGTCCTTTGTCCCTGGGAAGGGTGGTATTAGGTCAGAAGACTCTTCTCGTTTCCAGGGATGCAGGTTTAGGGATGGACACATGTGACGCACATCTGCCAACATGACAAAACTTTTAGTTTTTATTAACAGCTCCATCTCTTGTACCTTTCCTTTTCTTTACCACATCAACAGTTTCTGAAAATGTGAAATTCCAACTAAGTGATCACTTTATGGTTTTGTACACCTTTCCTCCAAAGAACCAGTGTGATTGCAAAAGAGCAAATAGTACTTCTTATTTATTTCAATCACAACAAATTACAGTAAAATGTATCTTCAAAGATAAAAAGTAAAAAATTCAAGTTTTATGTACATGAGGCCAAATATGTAAATAATTGAAAGTTAAAAATTGTGGCCTTGGGGCTTCCCTGGTGGCGCAGTGGTTGAGAGTCCGCCTGCCGATGCAGGGGACATGGGTTCGTGCCCCGGTCTGGGAGGATCCTACGTGACGCAGAGCGGCTGGGCCCGTGAGCCATGGCCGCTGAGCCTGCACGTCCAAAGCCCGTGCTCTGCAACGGGAGAGGCCACAGCAGTGAGAGGCCCGCGTACCACAAAAAAAAAAAAAAAAATTGCGGCCTCATGTTGACATAGCCATTATCTGCAACACATTTGTACCTGTGAGAAGGAAGTTGCTAAAATAAGCATAGTGTCTTCATGGCTGTTTATTATTTATATTTTTGAATATATGTCATTTACCTTTCTAGTGTATGTCTCAGGTATAAATTTATAATTTATGACCAACTAAATTTTCCATGTTAAAGGAAGAATAACTAGAAAAATATGCTTGTGATGATGATATTGTGATGATAACTATACTAATGATACTTCATGTTTGTATAATACTTTATGTACCTATTCTACCAATTTACTAATTTATCATTTAAAGCACTTTTTTGTACTTAATCTCTTTTTTCCCTTGTCATAGATAGGATTAAGATCATTCCCCTTTTATAGCTAGTGAAACCTAAAACCTCAAGTCATATCTTGATAGAACTTGTACTTAAACTCAGATTGTCCAATTTCAAGACAGACACATTTTTTGTGACTCCTGGAGGGAAATGGAGACTAGTTCCTCAGTACTTTCAAAGGAGACAGAGTGATCTGGGCTCCTTAAGTCATGGCACTTTAAAGGGATTAGTAGATCCGCATCTTGCATTTTGCGCTGCTTCCGGCTGGTGTTTTACCAGTGGGTACTTTTCCCCCATTCAGGTCGCTAGTTCCCCCATATCAACAGCTTGCTTTTGTCTCTCGATGATTTCATTCTCTATCTGGCCAAAGGTGGTAGTAAATTGATTATTTTAGGGAATATTAGCAATATAATTGCTTATTGGGAACCCACATAGACTTTGATTGTTCACCAATATGAGAAGCAGAAAAGGTAAACTGTAATGAAATGAACAAATATTTGCTAAGCAAAAGAGTGAGTTCAGGCACAAAATAAGTGACAACAAATTTAAATGTCTTATTCCTGGTACCCATAGGAGAGAAAATACCGAATACCACCTAGAATCAATTTCCTTAGCAGTCTATGTGCTTTCTGAAAAAGCAGACACTCAATAAATTGTACCGTCCACCACTTTCTTGATTAAGAAATTGCATTTATGTCCTCTGGGTATGATAAGAACAAAGACATGCAGGAACATGGGAAGATGGGCACAGAGTAACACAAACGGGAGAATAAACACTGGCCGTTATGCCCCCCAAATTAACCTGGACTTAATAAAATCAGTCAGTAGTAACAAAATTCTTGAAATAATTGTAAGGATCTGTGTTACCACTTTCTGATCATTCAGTGATAGCATCTCGTGAGTCTGTGGACCAAACTCAAAGCGGGTTTGACAGAAGCCTCCAATAGGAGCACAGTGAAACGGTGTCCAGCAGGTATACACCACTGCGGGGCCCAGAGAAGGCTTCTTGAGCCCCGCCAGCCTCCATCAGCTCTGGCTTGCTGCTGTGACAGTCTCAGCCCAAACAGGAAATTGTCGTTGTGCACAGACGACTGAACCTGGGGAACCAACACTGCCAAGGCTGATTCAGTTCAGTGAAGACTTTATCCAGCAAATTCAGTGTCTGGCTGCTGCCGACCAGATGTCTGTCTGTGTGTCCGTGCCATGAATCTGGGAGTTCCCCGAAACAAGGGCCACGCTTTACTCAGCCAGGTGTTTGGTGCGCTGGCACAAAGCCCACAAGCAATAATTATTTTTAAGAATGAATTGACAAATGAATCGGAATTGTCGAGAACAGTTGCATCTATACTTGGATAGGAACATTTTATTAACAGAAGAAAATGTAACCAAATGAAATGGTTATGGTTACTAGCGTGCGGGGGTGATTTGCCCAGTGACGTGGTTAACGTCACAGCATAACCCAAGGAATGGGGAGGGAGAAGAACTAGCTAGAAGTGCTCATAGAAACGGCCTGGACTGTCAACACTGGTTGGTATTGTGCTTTTGCAAGGTCAGCTTTTCAGAAGTTTAGTCCAGGCCACACCTACCAGGACTGTGCTCATTTCATCACTGACTTCTGCAGTTTGAAGACGTTACGAGAGGAAACAGGAAAAACAAAAACTCCAGATCCCACATATTCAGCACAATATTTCACTTCTGTTACAATGCTCCCCGTCTTGCTAAAACCCACAGAGATTTTTTTTTTTTACTTTCACTTTTTTTTTAAAAACATCTTTATTGGGGTACGATTGCTTTACAATGGTGTGTTAGTTTCTGCTTTATCACAAAGTGAATCAGTTATACATATACATATGTTCCCATATCTCTTCCCTCTTGCGTCTCCCTCCCTCCCACCCTCCTTATTCAGAGATTTTTGTTCCTAGGTGATAATCAATAATCAAATATTTGCACCAATACTTGATGAAATGACATTTCTGGAGGCTCATTGAAACGGAATAGGATTTGCATGTGAAAAATGGAGATGAGAGAGAGGTAATAAATTCTGACAACGAGTTAAAGGACAGCAAGAAGGGGGAAGAAAAATTCAAGCATAAGAGGAAATGAGTCAGAGTTTTAAAAATGTTTAGAAAGAGAAAAATGAGAAGGAAATAGATAAAATCATCAAGAGTTTAGAGACACATTGTTGGACATCGAGACCAAGCTCCACCCAGTGCAGAGACCCTCTCCCCAAGTCTTTGGGGAGGTAAACAGCTTCTGCTCTTTCTGTGCCACTCCTGTGACAGGAGCTCACTACTTCCAAGGCAGCCCAGCCTGTCAGACGAGTCCAATTCATAAGGGGAACGTCCTCATATTGAGCAGGTAATGGCCACACCAGAACCCTTGCTCTCACTTTATCTGTTTGAAGCAACACAAATTAACTAAATTGACTTCTCCTATGGACAGAGCACCAGTTATTTGGAAGATGCGTCATGCAACAGTACTGTCCTCAGGGTACAGGGTGATTCTTCCTTTCTGTTCCTTATATCCATCTTCATATGAAACGTTTCCCATTCTTCACCCTCCCAGCTGTGATGACTCAGCAAGCAGAGAAGGATGCCCTCAGCCGGCACGTGGGCCAAGCGCACCCCTGCAGATCCGGGCACACCCACTTGGTGCCGTGACACCAATGGCCACGAACTGTGCTGTTACCGCTAGAATTCTGTTGATGTGGCCTAATGTGCACTAACTTTTGACTGAACTTACCATAAACTTAGACAAATGTACTACCATGAAACTGGGACAGATTTTTAGAGTTTCCTTTATAGCTCAAAGTTAAAGTTCTATGAAGTTATGAAGTATTTTATACTCAATCTCCTCCTGACTCCTTGGTGCCCCCAAGGTCCTTCTGGCCTGGGAAGCTCCTTGAAGCCCATCTCTCCAACCTGGGACCCCCAGCCAGACCCTGAAACCAGTCTTCCTGCAAACCTTCACAACCTTGGGCCCCCTGTGTATCTTAGGTGGTAAATGCAAGAGACTGCATTTACCACCTAAAATATGTCAGCTGGTCTAACACAGAGTCATCATCTAGGCCACGTTACTGAATACTTGGAGAGCAGGACTCTTTTTTAATGTCAATTCATTAATCAACTTATCGAAACAAGCATCTGGTCATTGATTAAGGGCTTGCTGGGTGCCCACGATGTGTGTTCCCGATGATACGAGGGAACATAACCCATTGCCCCAACCCCAAGGGCCCTGCTTACCTTGGTTCTCAAGCAAAACAGCCCAGGACATCAGTATCATCCTCAAAAAGCTTTGCAAAAAGAACAGCATCAAAATTAATTTTCAAAGATAGAAATCACTGAAACAAACCTGTTTAAAGCTAGATGTTGAGTCAAATGATTTCTCTGAAGTGGAAGAGTTCCAGGAGCCTTATTTTTCCTGGCATCATTTTAAAAATTAACACTCTTTCCCTCCCCACCCCCAAGAAGACCATCGTCAAAGATTTATGTCTATCATATTCAGGAGCAGCTCTGAGTCAGGGTGGGTATTTTTTACATAAGTGTAATTATATGTAAGTGCTATAATTTAATTACCACAATTCCCTCCCTATTGATTTCAGATACTCATCTGGAGCCTACAGATATGGTTCTGTGAAGCTGACGGATAGGGTCATCCGTTTGAATGCCCATGGACACTGCAAGAAGGCAGAGACAATCACTCGTTAAAGAATATCAAGGAGTTTTGTTCCCAGAGACACGAGGGTAACTATTTTAAATTAAGAGCTGGATTCTCAGGTAAAGAGGACAGAATAAAGCCTGGTCATAGAATGCTCTTCATGTGACATCTAATACACGTGGATACAACAGGGCAAAATGCATGTATACAAATCAAATATCAAGAGCACATTGATACAAAAAATTAAAGACTTGGGCAAAATTTGCCACTGGCAATAACTCAAGTCAGTGGGAGAGTGGTAGATAACACACTTAAAATTCAAATCAATCGGGGAGGGGGCATTTAATTTTATCCCTGCCTGCAAAGGGCAGAACTCAGAATCTGAATTGATTATATCCTAAGATTTCTCACAACGTGCTGTAGTTTGCAGAAGGTGGCCCGACATAAAACCAGGAGAGAAAACACCTCAAGATAAAGGTCCCTTTGACAGTTATGGGACTTTAGCATAGCAGAAAGGACTTCTGAGCCTTCCATCTTCCATGGCAAGTATGTTTCAAGATAAGTTTTCTGGGTTTGACATGTGCTCCAAGCTTGGTGGAATGGGGGTCTGTATAAATGGGGGTCTGTATATTCATTTAATGGACGTAGTGTTGGATTGATCACCTGTCTCTCAGGATGAGAATTTAAGTTCTATAAGTACAGGATCCTATCTGCCATGTTCATTGCTATATCCCAAAGCCATAATAAAAGGCCTACATAAGGCCAAAATAAAATACAAATATATTAATGAAGGTAATCAATTAATTAGTGAGTGAAATCAAAGAAAAATGTGTAAGACCTATGAGAAGAACCCAGTTGGAGGAAAAAAATCAAGAAATAGCTAGAAATATTTTTATGTGTCTCCCATTATAGAACTATTTCATAAAAATATTAATTCAATAAAAAGAACCCTCAAAATAAATTGATAAAAGAAAAGATGTGAAAGTATATCCTATAGTCAATTTGACTGTTTCTGTAACTGGATAATAAATGCTATACAGCATAATTTTATATTAACAATCTCCTGAGTACAAATTTTATCCAGTCAACAGATGTTGAGACTTTCAGCTTAGTTACAGCAATAAATTCTGGGTGTATGTTTTGGAAGGTTTTCTCAAAAATTGTAACACTTAATTAAACTAGTAATACTTTCCCTTAAAATTTATGGTTTTATTATTAGATTACTTTGGGGTTTTAATATTCATTTTATTAATTTTATCCTGAATTCACACATGAGGCATTCTGGATCAGAGACAGATTTCTGATTAAATGCTTAGGTCCAATGGCTCCTTTTTGCTTCCAGTCCTTTCCCCTAAGGCAATGCAAGGAGCATGAGGGGAATTCATCCTACACAAATGTCTAGACAGTCCACAGGTGAGTGTGACAGTTGGTTCCATGTGACAACTTGGCTAGACTATAATGCCCAGTTATTCATCAAACACTAATCCAGGCATTCCTGTGAAGTTATTTTGTAGATGTGATTGACATCCACAGGGAACATAACTGTCTAATATACTATATAATTCATTTATTTACTATGTTTATTATTTATAACCTGTCTTCCCATTTAAAATTTAAGCTCCAGGAGGGTGGGAACCTGTGTCTATAACAGTGCCTGGTGTCTTGTGGGCACACATAATTATTAGTTTAAAGTAAATCAGAAGCAAATGGTTTGATTTTTCTCAAAAAAAAGAAAAAAGATCTTAGCGGTGAGTTACTGGTGATTTAAAAGGGATCAGTTAACACAACCTTCTGTTTTTTGTGTTTTTTTTAAGAAAATAAGCACATTCTTTTACTCATAAATTTGTACAACATAACAGAATTTAGGGCACGCCATTGGCTAATCCTTTTTAAAAAGAAATTTGTATGATTTGTAAGTTGTATGTCATCTTTATAAGAACAAGTTTTGACAGTGTCCTCTTTAACTATATTTCAGTGTGTTCTTGATATAGCATTTTTTTAAACATCTTTATTGGAGTATAATTGTTTTACAATTGTGTGTTAGTTTCTGCTTTATAATAAAGTGAATCAGCTATACATATACATATATCCCCAAATCTCCTAACACAACCTTCTTGAAAAGCAATTGAGAGAGGTAAAACAAAATGTAAAATGTGATTACCTTGACTCTGCAATTTCTAGGATTTTACTTGGAAGACATAATTACTTAAATAGAGAAAGATGTTTGTATGAGAATGATCATTGCAATGTCATTTATAATAGTAAAATTTGGGAGAAGATTAACCATTAGAATACTAGTTATATAAATTGTAGTACAAGGATACAATATAACGTTAAGAAACAATTATAAATATGATGCCTTGAAGCAAGGTAGTAACAATGGAAGTGGTGGTGAGATAATAAACAAAATTTCTTAGATATGGGTTATGCTATGTGAGAAAAAGAGAGGGGTCAGAAATGATTCTAAGATTTTGACCTGGGAAACTGTTGGGTTAGTTTGGTATCACGTAAGAAGAGGAAGTTTGCAGGTGGATATTTTCATTTGGGAATGTCAGAATTTCAGTTGGTCATGTTAAATTTAAAATCTCTAAGAGACCACTTTTGTGGGTTTAATTTTGTCCCCCCGAAAGACATATTGAATTCCTAACCTCTGGTAGCTGTGAATGTGGTCTTATTTGGAAATAGGTCTTTCCAGAGATATCAAGTTAAGATCAGTAGGATGGGCTCTAATTCGATACAACTTATGTCATTATACAAAATGTAGTCTCTGATCACAATAGAATTGAACTGGAAATCAATAACAAAAATATAAAGCCTGGAAATAAGGTTAGGCAAGGAGTTTTAATATGACACTGAAAGCATGATGCATAAAAGAAAATAATTGGATTTCTTTAATATTCAGAATTTAAAACTTTTGCTTTGCAAAGAATGCCATGTAGAGATACTGAGAAGGAAGGCACAGACATTATTTGCAAGTGACATATTCATTAAAGGACTTGTATCCAGAATCTATCATTAAAACTCAACAATAAGAGAACAAAATCCCAATGAAAATGGCTCAAAGATTTCAACAGAAATTTTACCAAAGAAGATACATAAATTATCAGTAAACACAGATTATCAATGAAAATATTCTCAACATCATTAGTAATTAGGGAAATTCAAATTAAAGCCACAATTGAGAAGCCATTACACACTTATTAGAATGGCTAAAATAAAGAGTACAGAAAATAACAAGTGTTGACAAGGATGTGCAGCACCAGTACTCTCATGCATTGCTCATGTTAATGCTAAATGGTATAGCCATTCTGGAAAAGTTTAATAGCTTCTTCTGAAGTTAAACATACATTTACCATATGACCCAGCAATCTCACTTTCAAGAATTATCCTGTAGAAAAGAAAACTTACGTTCACACAAAAACCTGTGCATAAATGTTCAGAGCAGAATTGTTCACATGCAACCACATTGAAAATAAAACAAATATGTTTCAGTGGGTGAATAGATAAACCATGAGTACACCTTTACAATGGAACACTACTCAGCAATAAAGAGGGCCAACTATTGATACATGCAATAACTTGAATGAATCTCAGATGAATTATGCTGAGTGAAAGAAGCCTATCTTGAAAGGTTACATACGGTATGACTCCATTTAGACGGCATTCTGATAAGGGGAAAAATATAAGGATAAAGAACATATTAAAAGAACATATTCATCATTGCCAGGACTTAGGGGTGGCAGGATGAGTTGACTGCGAAGAGATAACATGAGAGAATTCACTGGGGTTTTGAGTGGCTGTTTCTCCTGTTTTTAGTTGTGGTTACAAGAATCTATGCACATGTTAAAACTTACAGGACTATACACGAATAAAAGTGACTTCATAACAATGTCTTCTTCAATATGCTGCAAATTTCTGGAACATACAGTAGCTAGAACAGTTTCTTCTAAGTCTAGCTTCGTGTAAGAATAACGTCTTTTGGAACTGTTTTTTAAAACCTACTATTAAACATTAATTTTATTTTGTACACAAGTGTTTCTTTAGATTTCCCCACATGTATCCCTATGTCTTTAGTCATGGCTCCTCCTCGTTTTCCTTCTGAGACCATTTCCTCTCTTCCTCTGACGACGCCTTTGAAATTTTACTTCACGTAGGTTTGTTGGCAGCAGATTCTCTCTTTTGTTCAATTTAAATGGTTCTGAGTCTTTCCTTTTTCTTGAAATTTCGTTTTGGGCTTATAATTCTAGTTTGGACAATTATTTTATCTCAGGAATTTGAAGATAGTATTCAAAATCTGTCTGATTTATTTTGTTATTACTGAGAAATGTCCTTTCATTCTGTTCTTGCATATGGAAGTGATTTCTCTTTTCTCTCTGGCTGATTTTTGGATTTTTTTTTCCTTTGAGAATTTTTAATATTCAAGTGTATCTGACATAGATTTCTTTTTTTAATTTATACTGTTTGTCTACATTGCACTTCTTTTATCAGTGGATTCCTTCCTTTCATCACTTCTGGAAAATATTCATCCATTTTCTTTTCAAATAATACCTCTTCTCCATTATCTCTCTCCTTCCCTCTGAGACTACATTTTAACATTATTCCACCTCATATTTCCTTAACTCTTTCCTATGCCCAATTTCTTTGATCGGTGTGGTGTTTTCTGGGTAACTTCTTCACATCCAACTTTCAATTCAATAATTCTCTGCATTATTTGTGTCTGTTTAAATCATCTACTGGGTTTTTAATCTCAGTAGTTAAATTTTTCATTTCTAAAAAATCCACTTCATTCTTTTTCAAGAATTCTAGGATATGATATATTGTCTCTGATTCCTTTTTAAAAATTGTCTTCAACTCTACCTTTTATTTCCATAATGATTTCATACTTTTCTATTCCCCACTGATGACTCCAATATCCAAAGTTTCTAGGGGCCTGTTGATTGCTGTTTCTGGGGACTTTCACCAGTGGTAAGATTTTGCATTCATGTTTTATTGCATGTAACTTGTGAAAACCTGAGGCCTAAATTGAAGTTGATTTTTTCTGGAAATTTGTATTTGCTTCTTCTTGGAGTCAATAAATGCCAACAACCTGGGGTCACATTAAACCCCTTGGAGGGTCCTGATTCAGGAGTTAATGTGAGAGTTCCCAGTTTATTCCATCCCCCTGACCCCCACTTTGCCGTGGTCCCAGAGAATAGTTTTTTAACAGCTGATACCACCATTTACCTCCAGAACAAGTCTTGATTTTATATTTATTTAATTCCCACTGATCAGGGTTTTCTATCATTTTAATTTGGTTTTTCATTCCATTTTTCCTTGAAGATGTCTCCCTATTTTCCACTAAGCTTTTCAAAGGATTAAAAATCATTTTGCTGTAATTTCTCCAGGATCTCAGAGTATC
Source organism: Grampus griseus (assembly GCF_964374135.1). Lineage (NCBI taxonomy): Eukaryota > Metazoa > Chordata > Mammalia > Artiodactyla > Delphinidae > Grampus > Grampus griseus. The sequence goes on along the minus strand of NC_139006.1, from coordinate 85,693,570 downwards.
CAGTCAGCTACCATTCCATAAGGCTAAGTGCATGTATCATTTTATAAAACAATGTAGACACTTATTTAAAAACAAAATACAATAAACCACAGTAACACAAGTTCAAATTTTGCTTAATAATTTTACCTCTGTTTTCCAAAAGAAAGTCTTACATTATTCTTTAATCCAATAATTGTATTGCACTGGTCTACAAGGATATGCGTGGATATTGAAAATATGACAAAATCTCCAAAATATTATCATCCAAAATAAATTTTCATCATCAAAATAATAACCATAACAAGTTCATCATTGTTATTTTCAGACATTTACTGGGCATTTTTGAAATGGCAACAAGTTATACAGAATTAGATTACATGATTGTTAGGTTTAAGAAGATTATAATTTACATGATAAGTAAAGCCTTCCAGGGAATTGAATTTTTTTCCACTAAGAGAATTTTGTAAAGACCAAAATAAATGGAAATCCGAAGGTGCAATGTCTGGTGAATAGGGCGGATGAATCAGAACTTCCCAGCCAAGCGGTAACAGCTTTTGCCTGGTCATCAAAGGAACATGCAGTTTTACGTTATCTTGATGGAAGGTAATGCGTTTTCTGTTGACTAATTCCAGACACTTTTTGTTGAGTGCTGCTTTCAGTTGGTCTAATTGGGAGCAGTACTTGTTGGAATTATTCCTTTGCTTTTCCAGAAGGAGCTCATAATAGAGGACTCCCTTCCAATCCCACCATATACACATCACATTCTTTGGATGAAGACCGGCCTCTGGTGTGGTTGGTGGTGGTTCATTTCGCTTGCCCCACGATCTATTCCGTTCCGCATTACTGTACAGTATCCACTTTTCATCGCCTATCACAATTTGTTTTAGAAACGGAACGTTTTCGTTATGTTTAAGTAGAGAATTGCATGGGGAAATATGGTCAAGAAAGTATTTTTGGCTTAACTTATGTGTAACCCAGACATCAAAGCAATGAACATAACCAAGCTGGTGCAAATGAGTGTGTCGGCTATCTCCCGCATGGTATAACGTTGACTGCTCTCAGTTAATGTCTCGATTTGATCACTATCAACTTCAACTGGTCTACCCGACCGTGGGGAATCATCAGCGAGAAATTTCCAGCATGAAACTTTGCAAACCACTTTTGACACGTTTGATCAGTCACAGCACCTTCTCCATACACTGCACAAATCTTTTTTTGCATTTCAGTTGCGTTTTAACCTTTCTTGAAATAATAAAGCATAATATGCCAAAAACGTTGCTTTTTTTCCTTCCATCTTCAATATTAAAATTGCTACACAAAAATTTACCAATTTTGATAATTTTTCTAAAATGTGTGCTGATATGACAGCTGTCACATACAATCTAACAAAATCGTTTCAAATGAAGTTAATGACAACAAAGCGCTACTAGAGCCATCTCATGGAAAAAAATGAATGAACTTTTTGGCCATTTAGTAACACCTTATGTTTATGTGGTGCTTTATGATCTACAATGAACATTTATTCATTCATCAAGTATATAAGTTAGTAAATTATTAAGTGCTTACTCTTAGGCATTTCCCTCCCTTGGAGATAGCCCAGATGTAAATAGAGGCAAATCCTTATCTTTGAGACACTCACTATCAACGAGGGGAAGCATATACATAATAAACTGTGGTAGAATACAGTCATGCCATAATGGAGTTGGGTACATACTACATCATATAGCATCATACAGAGGACGGAGGACTTGGAAAAATCATGGAGAGTGTTTTGGGAGGACCTTTTAGCTAGATACTGAGGGATTCACATTTTTCCCATTTAACACAGCAACTCTGTGCCCCACTTCAGAAATGAAAAAACTGGAGGTAGGAAAAGTTCCATCCGATGCCCATCATCATGCAGACCCTACACTGATGGCTAGAACAGTAGCATGCCCATCTCCTGACTTTAGGAGCCTTGACTGACCTACTTGATCACAACTCTATGGTTCTGTGAGCCTGTGATTTCATGAATAGCTGTATGAGCCACATAAGCTATAAACTATAAAGAGCCACTGGGGTTCAGGGAAGAAAAGCCAAGTGCCTCAAAGGCATTGCCTAGAAGGACAGGTAAGGCATAGATGGGAGGTGAATCAGAGACGTCACTTGAGTAAGCAGGAAGGTGAGTGAAGAACCACAAACACAGCGGGGTCCAGGCATCGAGCTTGTGCTTTCCTGGTCTTGATGTTTGAATAGGGAGGGCCTCATGGCATCCAGTAAGGCAACTCATTTGGAAGATTGCTTCATTAGAATATCCTGGCAAGAACCCCTAAAATGAAATTTTAGATTAAATAGCCTATCCAAATTGCTGTTTAACCTTGGGAACTGTGCTGTGCAGGTGCTTTTATATTATGTGTACTTTTCTTTCAACAGGCAGAAATTTTTTAAAGTGGAGATGTTTTTATTCTTCCATCTACCTGCCTCATCCCAACCTTCTATTTTCACGTGAGTCTTCAAAGCAGGTTTCAGGTGGCAAAAATCATTGTCTTACTTTATTTTAAACAATTGCGTTCCGCCCTTCTAAGTATAGCGATGTGATAAAGCTGAAATCGAATGACACCATCTGATGGGCTTTTGTCACTAATGCAGTGGGAAATGGCTGGAAAAGATAAGCACCGTCAAAGACAGATGCATTCATGTTTTGAGGCAATAAAGTGTAACCGGAAATGGACACTCATGATAAAACCTGAGGGAATCCCAGCAATCTGGTCCTTTTCTTCTACCAAGGAATCACTTGAGTTCTTGTTTGTTATTTGACGATATGTGTGGGGGTTTTTTCTCCCTTCAATTTGATTTGGTTGTAGTTGCTGCAGTCTTTTACCATGTGAAGCGTAGGTATTTCAGGAAATGACCCACATCGTAGTATATTTATTACCTCATAATATGGCTGTTGAAGTTCTGAACGTGCACACTCTAAAGAGCTCACTGGGAAGATTTCTGGCTGTTCTAGAAATTTGAGTGGACCAAAAGCTGTCCACGAGAATCTGACAATATAAGACTCCAAGACATAGGAGGCAACAGATGTCTTCTTATTTTATGAACTTCCTTCTTTAGCCTCTTAAGTGATGTTCAGAATGCTTTTACAAAGTGATGTGTTGGTTAGAAACTTCATCCAGCCTGGCGGGGTCATTGCCTTGGAGACCACTGTGCACGGGGTTTGCATCCACTGGAGGCAATGATGTGGTCTCCTGAGAATTTTCAGGCTATCACTCTGACTAGCTGCTAGAGGCATCAGCTGGTTACTATAATTGCCCCTGCAACTCTAAAATGAATATATATTTCTTGTGACAGGGAAAGTGCAGGGATATGTGCGTATGGAAACTTAAGACTCCTACAGTGCCATGGAGATCACATTAAAATAGTAAAGTGAAAACCTGTGGCAGTTGTGCTTCATTAGCTAAACATTGATTTAGAAAATACTGTGGAATAGACAGATTTTTAGGTATGCTGCTAGAAATGGTTGGAAGAGATAACTCTTCCAGTTGGTTAAAAATGAGATTTAAAAATGAAGGAAATTTTAAGGTGATTCTACCTCTAAATATTAAGGTAAATGATAGCTCACCTTGAACAGCCGGTAATTATGGTAGTTGGGTTTTTAAAAAAATTCTTTAGCTCTTTACTTTGCTGAATGAGAGGAGAAACTCATGGGAACCACAATAGAGGGACATTTTCAGCACGGTGACCCAAATAGGAGTCTAGGGCGCCCATGAACATGCAGTCCTGAGAAATTTCAGGCAAGCTATTTTATCTCTTGTTATTTATTTCCATTAACTTCCCAGCACACTGTTTAACCTTGGCCTCCTTTTCCTTCTGTTTTTAAAGAAGAGTTTCTGTCTTCCTAAGAAGAGCTGGGACTAAAAGTTCTTAGTAGAGACAGTTTAAAGATCTCCTGGCTTCAAGCACCAGCTGTATGTGCATTGAATTATGAATTCCAGAATTAACTAACTCCAGAACTGGCTGGTTGACTAAGTAGCCTCTGGATCCTCCGAGTACTCCCTGGAGCCCAAATGCTTCCAGAAATAGGCGTTGTGTCAGTATCCGGGGCAGGTGTGTGCCATTCTTCTGCCATTTTGACAGTCTTGTTTATTTCATATCAGCCAGACACCTGATCTTCACCCTAAGTTGTCCTTGCAATTTGGAAATCAAAAAAGCTAGTTACCATACAAAGAAGTAAGAAGTTACTGGTTTAAACTGTTAACAGCCACCAACAAATTATTTTTAAAGCTATGCACACATAATTGTTATTCAGTTTCTCATTCTAAATAACTCAGATTTTCCTCTTAGGAATCAAAAAAAAAAACGCCTCTGTGTTAGAAGTTTTCTTATATCTCAATTATGGCAAGATTCATATTTCCTTTCCTTTGTAAAGACTTAGTGATTAAAAACTTTAAGAGGAAAAGGTGTTTTTAAAAACAAAAGAAAACAACATTTAAAACTATATTTCCCTATGAAAATTCATGAAGATTTTTTTCTCTTTTAATTCATTTCCCAAGTCTTTTGACAATGATTTCAGCAATGTTCCTGCCTTCTCTTCCCTTCAATCCAGAAAAATAACCCCAGAATAAGGACATTACTTTGCAACCAGTATTTGGGGTGCCTCTCTTAAATTATGTTTCTTTTTATTTTGAAAGTAATATATGTACCTAGTAAAAAATAATTCCAACAATACATTAAGTAATTAAAAAATAAGCATCTCATTTTCTATTTCCAATTCCCATTCAAAAAATATCATCTTTAGTTATTTTGGTGGTTAACACCATAATTTAAATTAGATGCTGCATAGACTGAACATTTGTGTCCCCTCAAAATTCATACGTTGAATCCCTAACCCCCAATGTATTTGGAGGTAGGACCCAGCAAGTCCAAGCTGCCTTTAACTTCTTCACCTCCAAAGCTGGCGGACTGTCCCATTACATTTTTATTAAGTTATTATAATATTTACATTCTTCTGATCTGTCCATGAATTCTTTTAAAAAATTAAAAAGACAATAACAAACCTCACAGTTAGGACTGTATTATTTTGTTTATTTCAAAACCAAATAGTTTGGACTGATGGGAAAAAAATGTGAACCTATTTCATGAAATCTGTGCCCCTTGAAAGAGAATGTTTAAAACATCAAGGTCAAATTGATTTCTGTTCCTACATGTCATTAGTTGTTTAAAGGTATGCCATATTTCACTTTATGGAAAGTACCTTTAAGGCACTCAATACATGTCAGTACTGTTCTAAGAAGTGTACATGTATTAACTCATGAAGGGCTGTCATTAACCCTGTCTTACAGAGGAAAAACAAACAAACAAGAAAACCAAGACACAGAAAAGATAAGTAATTTATCCTAGATCACATAGCTAACCATTAGACTAGAATTTATACATAAGCAGGCTGGCCTCAAAAGGTGGTTCTTTTAACCATCATGCTAATATCAGGGCCATTCTTTCTCCTATGGCTTCAACTAGTTTTACATTTCTCTTGTTCACAAAAGAAAAACAAGCATTCTCTAACTACTTAATTATGACTTTCCCGATTCTTAATTGGAATAATTAGATTTACGGAATCGATTTATCCCTTAAAGGCATTCCTGTCAAAGCCCTGTGACTTACTGAAAGGTATCCAAGGGAAAGTAGAATTAAACCTCAGATCTCTGAAAAACTGATGTACAGTGATCCCAGAACGCGTTTAGACCGAGGATTTCTTAGGACTCCCAAAACATAAGCCATGAGGGGTAAGAGAGAGAAATTTTGACACATCAAAGTGAAATGCTCTTTTCAACGAAGGATACTATAGTGGGTGTCTTTCACGTCCCTTGGGATCCAGGCTCCACTCCGTCCAGCTCTGTGCCCCCTGAGCTTGACCCTAAAGCATGACATCGACAAGTTCTTAGTCCTTCCTGTTATGCAGGTATACAGAACAAGAATAGATGCCTTTAAGTTCTTTTTCTTTTTTTTGCGGTACGCAGGCTTTTCACTGCCGTGGACTCTCCCGTTGCGGAGCACAGGCTCCGGATGCACAGGCCCAGCGGCCATGGCTCACGGGCCCAGCAGCTCTGCGGCATGTGGGATGTTCTCAGACCGGGGCACGAACCCATGTCCGCTGCATCGGCAGGCGGACTCTCAACCACTGCGCCACCAGGGAAGCCCTGAAGTGCTTTAGATTTTTAAGCGAGTTCTTCTTACCCGCTTGTGTGGTGCCTGGAATCTCCTGTTCCTTGCCTCTGCCCCAGGTGATGGGCGAGCACACACACGTCCGCCCTCCTGCCGCCCCTCCCTGTGAGGGGCTGGGGGAACGACTATCTTTACTTTGGTTTAAGGCTACTTGTTTTCCTTGTGACATAACCTCTGTGATGGTTTCAACAAAACGTAATGATTTTATAGTTTATCCACATCTCTCTTGTTCTTAGGGTTCCAGGTTTCTAAAGTGAAAGCAGAACTGGGTAAGTCTCACGACCCACCTGTATTCATCCATAATCCATTCTTTTTCCTTCTTTATTAGAATATGACATACTACAGCAAGGTGTGCTAATTTAAATGTACAGTTTGATGACCTTTATTAATATATACATACATCTCTGTAACCCCATTGATATTAAGGTATAGAACATTCCAGCACCCGAGAATTCCCCTTTCTCAGTCAATAGCACCCAGAGAGGGAACTTTCCTGGTGGTGCAGTTGTTAAGAATCTGCCTGCCAGTGCAGGGGACATGGGTTCGATCCTTGGTCCAGGAAGATCCCACATGCCGCAGAGCAACTAAGCCCATGCGCCACAGCTACTGAGCCCGTGTGCCACAACTACTGAAGCCTGCGCACCTAGAGCCCCATGCTCCACAACAAAGAGAAACCACGACAGTGAGAAGCCCGCACACCGCAAGGAAGAGTAGCCCCCGCCCGCCACGACTGGAGAAAGCCCACGCGCAGCAACGAAGACCCAACGCAGCCAAAAATAAATAAATAAAATAAATAAAAAAATAAATCAAATAGCACACAGAGAGAACCACTATTCAGATTTCTAATGCCATAGGATGGTTTTGTCCATTACTAAACCCCATATAAATGACCTCATACAGTTTATACGCTTTCATATCTACGGAACTCGAGTCTGTGATACTCACCTGTGCTATTGCAGATAGCAGTAGTTTTTTTAAATTGTTGTGTAGTATTTCCTTGTATAAATACATCATGACTTATTTATCTCTTCTCCAGTTGTTAGAACTTCTGCTTGCTGTTATTTTCTAATTTCTATGAACAGAGCTGTTGGGAAGACTCTTAGGCATGTCTTGGCTATGTACCCAGGAGTGGACTTGCTGGGTCAGAGTGTAGGCACGTTTAGTTTTAGTTTGTACTGCCTAACAGTTTTCCAAAGATTTTGTAGCCTTATGTACCCACATCAGAAACATACGAGAGCCCCACTTGTTCCACATACTCACTAACACTTGGCAGCATAGAAGCATCTCATTGCGGCTTTAATTTGCATTTTCAAGATGACAAATGGTGGTGAATGCCTTCTTGTAGGCTCACTGAGATATTGTTATCGTGAAGCGCCTTTGTTGAATTGATGTATTACAAATACATTCCCCCGGTGTGAGGCTTGACTCCTGAGTCTAATACTGGTGTATTTTGTTAAACAGAACAATGTCAGTGAAGTGCAATTTATCAATATTTTTAATAGTTAATGATTTTTGTATTATAAGAGATTTTGTTCCCTACCTCAAAGTAATGAAAATATTCTTCTGTGCTTTCTTCTACAAGTTGCATTTTTATTCCTCAAACATTTAAGTCTGTAAACTATCTTAAATGACATTTGCAATAGCTTGCTCACTGTTATTCCGATTTCCTTCCTTGAGGGGCTAGGAGAACGGTGGTGTTTACTACAAGCGTCCCCTGAATTGCAGAAATCATCATTTTCCTGCAAAGGCACTTGTCACATGATTGGTCGTACAAGTTACGACAGAAAAGTTGACTTCTGTTCTAGAAAATATGGAAGTTGCATTGCTTCGCTCAATTACTATTTTTTTTTTTTAGAGTATAAGCTTAATTTCTAATTCACTACATATTCAATTGCTTTTAGAAGCCAGCATTTAAATTTTTCCTCTTTCAAATTATTGCAAACTATTGGTGAACCTAACATGACTAAATTTCTGATTCAAATGGAAAATTAGTTCGAAACATCTATAAGATTTAAATATATGATATTTGATGCCAAACATCTGAATGACCCAATCGTTTGCTTTACTCGTAGTTATTTGGTGTATCTTAGTTGACAACAAAGAATATGTAATCCACTGCTACACTATAGCTGGTGAAAAAGAGGGAAAGCCAACTGTAATTTAGATTGCATAAATGGGATAGAGTAAAAAGATCATAGGAAGGAAATTCAGCATGCTTCCTTAGGCTGAGCTGATCACCTTAGAACATTGTGTTCAATCTAGAAGTCTCATTTTACAAAGGATCTTGTCAGACAGAAATGAATATTTATGATGCTGGTGAGACGAATAGAGAGATTTAGACATGAAGATGTTTAGCCCGGAGTCGAGAGGCGCTAAAGAACACATGATAGGAGTCTTTTATGGTCCACCCTTAGCAGGTCTCATGCTCCCAGGAGGAAAGGCTCTCCCCCATGGAAGGGCCCCCCTGAGTAGGGGTCTCTCACCAAGAAGTTTCAAGCACGGGGTGTGTGTCTTTAAAGGGTGTTGGTGAAAGGCTTTCTGTGGGTGAAGTTCTTCTTTTCTTCCCCCAGAGCTGAGACAAAGACACAAAGAAAATGTCTAAGATTCCTTTCTCAAAGGAGGGCAGGAACTATATAAGACACCTGGGGATGGGCCGGAGCAGAGAGCAAGAGAGTAGCTGTCCATTCAGACAGGAGGGGGGACTATATAATGGAACGCGGGGGCAAGATGGCGGAAGAGTGAGACGCGGAGATCACCTTCCTCCCCACAGATACACCGGAAATACATCTACACGTGGAACAGCTCCTACAGAACACCTACTGAACGCTGGCAGAAGACCTCAGACCTCCCAACAGGCAAGAAACCCCCCAGACAGGAGGGTCGGCTCTGTCTGGAGGGAGGCGCGTGAGGGAGGGAGCCTCTCCTTCCTCAGAGCGGGAAGCTCTGAGACAGAGAACAGGGTCCAGAGCCCGGCTTCCTTGTCAACTTCAATCAACACCAGGAGTCTGGGCCCTTCACAAACCCATCTGCCTATGAGCAGGGCCACTTCCCCTCTGTGTGGGAACTGGGTACCAAGGGGGAACATTGGCTGAGCAGGGAAACGAGATCAGAACTGGAGAGACACTGGCATTGGGTGGGAGGAGTGTTGGATGACAATTATTGTGCCAGGCTCTCAACAGAGGATGTAGTTCTTTAAAGGCACAGACTGAAATTCTGCCCGAAACTGGAAGGAACATGGCACTGCAATTAGACCCCACTAGACACTCCACTGCTCTGAGAGGACCAGGTCTTCTCTGGGGCGAGAGGCACGTGGGACCCTGAGCTGCCTACCAGGATGCTACCCTCAGGCGCTGGAAGACGGCCATGCAAGGCAGTGTGCTCGGAGAAGTGGAGCCTTATTCTTCATTTGGAGAACTGTGCTTTCAGCTCTGTCAGATGAAGCAACTTGAGAATGTGGATGGAAATATTCCCGAGAGCTGATCTGAACTCCACCAGATTTCAAGCTCCAAGAGGAGTGTTTGTTCCGCTTACAAAAAATCTCCAAGTTGTGTGCTTGGCAATTAATTTTTGAGGATAAGAGTGGTGTATGTGCTTTTTTTCCCTGACGCCTTTGCATAACCCCTGTGTACTTCCAAGAGAAAGCAGGGTTTTTATTTCTCCCCCATCTTCTTCACGAACCCAGTTCCTTGTATAGAACAACTCGAAACAGCAAACAGTAGTGACAATCTGACAGCTTAGTTGGTATTAACGGGAACGACAGCCAGCAAGTCAGAAATCATGGCGCTGCATCTGTATGAACAGCAACTTGTTTTTAGTTGAATAACTGGGAAACTCAGAAAATCACGGAGAAAGACAAAGGACAAAATCAAACAGACACGTTCCTACCATCCCCCACCACCCTAAAGTAATTGACAAGGTGAAGGACAGCAGTGTTCAGAAGTTTCTAGTACTTACTTAAATTCCACTTCTTGACACACCCAAGCGTTTAAAAATCAGACCAAAAAAAAAAAAAAAGCTAAAAAATCTTTCTATTTTCTTCTTACAAGACTGGATACATGATATGTTGCCCATCTAATTATTTTATGTTAGACTTCCAGGGAGTTTCTAACTCGGTATTATCCAGAGGATGAAATAAAATTCAGATCAACTAGAAGTACAACTTTTTTTTTCCTCTCACTGTTGTGGCCTCTCCCGTTGCAGAGCACAGGCTCCGGACGTGCAGGCTCAGCGGCCATGGCTCACGGGCCCAGCGGCTCCGCAGCATGTGGGATCTTCCCGGACCGGGGCACGAACCCGCGTCCTCTGCAATGGCAGGTGGATTCTCAACCACTGAGCCACCAGGGAAGCCCTAGAAGTGCAACTTTTAAGTTATGCTGTGGTTCAGAATCTTGGATATTGTGTTTTGCACACCTCAATAGTTTATTGGACCTTTTTTCTCTCTTCTTTTATTATTTTTGAAAAAATAACATTCATACTTCTAGTTGATAGGTGTTAGAACAGATATTTTCCCAAAGCTTCTATAGCTTTTTCTTACCCCTTCCCCCTGTCTAGTGATTAAGAAGTTAGATATTTGTTCACAGAAATCATATAATGTTACTAATTAAGGAACCATATTCCAGACTTATATGACCCTGGGAGGGACCTGGGATGAACCAGGGCAGTGAGATCATGGGAAACAGGAGGCTGACTTATTTGTGCTGCTGTGTGTGCTGAGCTGATTGCAGCTGGGCACTCGATTACACACGTCACATGACGTGATTTTTTTTGGCGAAGGTTTAATATGGAGTAAATATAGTAAAATTGTATCTTGAGAAGAGGTTGAACAATCCAGCAACTCAAACACAGATTCCCCAGAAGCCCAGAGTCACCAGCAGCTCAAAGGTGAGCACATATATGAGAGGTGAAGTTCTTGTAAAGGAGAAAAACTCCAATTCAACTTCAGATCCCATGTAAGGCGATTGAAAAGTGTTTCCATTGACTGGAAGGTTGGGCACTCCTCTTACTTGAAGTCTTCACAGCAATTGGATGTCTTATCAACCTGGACTCCCAGGTGGAGGAAGAAAAGACTTGAGAAATTCCCTTTCTCTCTCTCTCTCTCTCTCTCTCTCCCCCTCTCTGTTTGTTAGAGCTAATAAAGACTTCCTAATTAGGATGGAGAAAATTGTCCAAAACAAAAAAACTGATCAAAAACGTTTAAAATATGGTGAGGATACAAGTGTCCTGCCAAAAGGTTAGTAAATAGAAGTCAGGATTCAATAAAAATAGTTTATTAAATTTTTGCCTCACAGAACAAAGATGTTTCGTCTAAAGACCTGACATCTGACACACCTCCAGAGAACAAAAAGCCTCAGGTATCTGTGAGTTCACTCCAGGGACAGGGCACCTCGTGGTTTTCTATGAGAGGTCTGAAGGCAATCATACCTCGCCTTAACGTGGGTAATGAGAGGTTCTGTCTTCCCAGGGATGGTGGAAGGACTGCTAAGAGTCATCAAACGTATGACTGTTACTCATTTCTGCCGATTCATGTGAGAATAAAAGAGAGACCTTAAAAAAATCCTGGAACTTATTTTTATTGACTTTGAAAGAGGAAAAAGGATGTAGAATATGTGTAACTAGATTAAAAATAAAAGCAAGAGCATGTAGTTTTCTGGATCGCTGCTTATGACATCTGAAAGATGGGCTGGTACACAGTGGGCAACATGCATCTCACAAAGACTTAAAGAATAAGAATTTGATCAGAAAGTCTTTAACCTCAACGTGAGGTGTGGGGTAGGAAATTGGATACTGTGTTAGAAATGATATATTGGTATTTTGTAGAATGAAGAAAAATAATGGAAGAGATTCTAAGGAAAAAAATAACAATGATGATAAAGAAGAATGTGTAAAAGTGTAAGTATAAATGAAACAAATTTGTACAAGAGGGTATATATTATCTTATAGATTGCATGGAAATTTATTCTAAAGGATTCCTAGTTAGAGGAAGATTACTAAAAAGAAACGATCCCAGAAGGGAGAAGAGTATATAATATGTCATTGTAGGGACTCACGAACTTTAGCTTCAGGGAGATTGATTGCATTCCTAAGAATGCATTCCTAAGAATGCAGTGCTATTCTGAGAAGGACCTTTGATCCTAATGGCAAATTCTAGTACTTCTCCACCCACTGCGTGATTAGAGGAAAGTTCCTTACTCTCAGGTTTGTAGACCTGATGTAGCTGATGGTAGAGATGCTGTGAACACTGAGTGAGTGAATTGTATAAACATATTTAGCATGATACTTGCTACATAGTACTACCCACGATGGTACCTGTAAGAATTAGGCCAGGAAAGATGATACTGCCCCCTTTTGGAAGTTAGCGAGATCCCGGCTGTGCAAGGGGCACCTTTGGAGTTGTTTGTGACCCCAGGCAGCTCCTGGTATGGTCGTGGCTGCTTCTCTGTCCTCATCACATGACCCTTCCCACTCTAAACTCAAAAGCAGTCCGTTGTCCTGTTGTAGCAAAGTGGTCCAAAGTGTTCAAAGGGAATCTTAAGGGTGCAAGAGTTTGTCCTCAGCAAGCTGAGAGGTGAAACCAAACGGCTGTGGTCAGAGAGCCGAAGAGCTGAAGATGAGGCCTTTGGGTTCCAGGTGCAAAATGGGATTTTTACTGCAGGTGGTTGTACCAGCTGGAGCTCACATTGTCAGGAGTGAAGATTTCAAGAAACTGAAAACAGGGTTAACATGAAGGTCAGTTCAAGGAACCAAGGTGTTGATCTCAAGACCCTGCGATCCCTACATAACATCTGAAATGAGAGCATTATAGAGTGGAGATCAGTGGTTGTGAGGCTTAGGGATGGGGATGGGGGTGCCTGGGGATGTGAAAGGGCGACACAGGGGCGCTTGTCATGGAACTGCTCTGTGTTCGCGCTGGTGTTGGCCTCACAAACCTGCGCATAGAGCACAGTTACACAGAACCAAATGTGGACACACACTCAAATGAGTACGTGTAAAACAGGTGAAATCTGAATTAGGCCAGTGGATCGTATGAATGTCAGCTTCTTGGTTGTGATACTGTGCTGTAGTTTTGCAAGATGTTACTCCTGGGGATGAGTATACAGGATCTCACAGCATTATTTCTCAGAATTGCTTGTGATTATATAATTAATTCAAAATAAATAGTTTAAACATTTTTTTAAAGAAAATGTTCTTGAACACACAAATTAAAAAGAGACTGGCTGTGGAGAAGTATGAATACAGGGTGAGATGGAGTTCTATAATACGGGGTAGGAAGAAAATGTCGACCCCCTCCCCCAGAAGAAGATGGGCAAATAGTGAAGAAGAAACAGCACAAATTTAGCAGAAAGGATGCTGTCGGAGTGAAAGACCATTCCAGCTATCCAGAGATCGGATGGAAAATCTCACTCTACTAAAAAAGAAAAATATTTTACTTACTACGCTGTTTATTACCCTGGAGGGAAAAAAAAAAAAAAAAAAAGACTGAGGGAATAATGAGGGAAGTTTTTTTGTAAAGATTTAATTTTACAAATAATAAATAATTGTTGCAATACAGAAGTGATAGGAAACTCAAGAGGAAGCCATTGTGCCATCTGTAAATTAAAAATAGCAGAGGAAGTGAAGAAGAAGCACTTTCATAGTTTTATCCTAAACTTTAGAAAGGTCCGTATCAAAAATTCCCAATAAAACATTTCCTAAGCTATAAAAAAACACATTGCATTCTTAAAAAAAATTCAGATAAAACAATGAGAAAATACCCAGATAATGAACACAGTAGAATAAAGAGTAGATAGCAATTAATATTTACAAAACAGTAGCTGCAAATGATAACTACAAATGATTGAGCCTTGCATGAGGCGCTTTGCTAACCTAATGCCTTGCCCCCCATCCTTCTCCCTCCTTCTCCTTTATGCATTGAATAAACTTAAGCCTTGTCAACCAAAAATTAAACCACTGACCCTAGAAATGATTTTCCCATCCCAGTTTAACCTAGAAAGCCCGTATCAGGATCTAATGGGTCCATATGTGTTTCCCTCACAAATGAGCAATTGGACACATTCACCAAAAAAGACAACTGTGTAAAACAGTCATATGGTGAGGATTGCATTTCTATTTGCTTGTAGAAAAATGTATGGTTTTCTGTTTTATTTTTACTTTTTAAATTGTTTCTCCTGGCATCATCCAAAATCTCATTTGTAAATATTACTTTGGGCCTTTTCGAAACTAGTAGAATATCAAATTTGCGTCTTTTCTTTGTCAGTCCCAGGGTTTGATTTGCATCGCGAGATGCCAGACTGGCTGGTGGTTTCCCTGAGGCAGTGTGATCATCTCACGATGAAGTTGAAGGGAATCTTGTGCCTTTCAGGCATCTTGTGAAACACAACAAACACCTCCCTGTTTCCAGGAAATCTTTTCTTTCCTTTTTTTTTTTTCTTTTTGTCAACATAAATTCTAAACAAAACAGAAAAAAGTGAACTAGCCACGGCCCATCTGTCACAAGGAGAAGTCTGTAGGCTGCTGCAGTTACTTCCGCCTTGTCAGCCAACCAGAGACGAGGTTGAGATGATCTCAAACAAGGTTTACAAACAGTTGTTGCCAGGAGCGATCTTCGTAAGATGTTGGAATGTAGCTGTGGGATTGGGGATGGGGGTGGGGAAGAAGAAGAAGTGTCTGAGCTTCAGGGTGATGGGAAACTGTGAAGTTAAATGGGTATCTAGGTTCTAGAACAACTCATGGGCCTCTGTTTTCACCTGTGTGTAGAATCTCCCAGAAGAAGAAATACAACAGCCCTTCTTTGGCAGCTCCCTGCACCTTCTGCAGTCCTGTTTCACGGAAGAGCACCTTGGTCAACACTGACCCCAATCATTCCTAACCTGTAGCCAGGGCTCGGGTCATTAGAGATGGGATGACACAAAAGGAAGAGAAAATCCCAACACTAACACTCACTGTTAAAAAATACCATTCACGCCAAGAGTCCACCTACAACTCCAACAAGGCAGCATTCCTCAGACAGATGCGGGGTTGTGTGGAGGTGACGAAATCTATCAAGAGGTGCTTTGAGGCCGTCCTAGATGTTTCCAGTATAATTTACTGCAAACTACCCATCCATCTCTGCCCTGAATCATGCACCCCTTGCTCACAGCTACAGGATATCCATTTCAGACAAAATGCTGGATTCTTAGTACTTTACACCATTTTGGACCCGCACCTAAAATGCCTTTAGTGAAGGACGACCAGATTTCACCAGGCACGTTCTTGCTGGACTGGCTTCAGACTCCACGTAGGTACTTAGAAACTAGTCATCTCCGTGTAAATGTCACCCCCTCTTTTTCCTTTCCCAGTCTCCATTGTCAGTTTTATGACACCTGAATTTTGGTCATTTCTGTACATATCAGACTCCTCCAAATAGCAAGTCCATAAAATAAATTGACCAACTTAATTTCTAAATTGATAATATCAGTCAAACTGTATTATAGTAGCAACCTTAGCAAGCCAGGAGACGAGACACGATCACTACAGCGAAAGATGGGTCCCTCCCTTAGATTTCATCATCCTTATCATTGCTGGAGATCTCTAGGTGGTTCTGGTGTGATGGCAGAGCAGTGTGGCTGCTTCCACAGCATTTGGAAGGAGACCCCACTACGCTAATGGTATTTTCCGGGTGGGCACTTTAGTTGGTTGTAACTTCGGTTGCCTCGGTCATTCATCCTAGAGTTTTAGATACTTAAAATAAGCATCTGTATTTTCCTACCTATATCATGTCTTAAATGACTATTTAATCTTGACTTGGGGTTTTGAGGTAGAGTAATATACATCACCATACTCAGACTAAATGAATATCAAAGAATGAAAGGCTAGAATTTGGAGCTAAAAGGGAAAATCTTGATTTATAGAAAATGAAGAAAACGGAACTTGGTATAGAACTAATTGTCTGAAAAGTTAAAGGTCACCATGGAGAATTCAGAATAGGACTCCCTCATCCCTCACACTCTCTTAGGAGATCTGAACCCTCTCTCACATGCTTGTAGATATTGGAACCTCCAGCAGATGAGATGAGAAGCCAGTAGGAAAGGTGGATGAGGTCTGTTCACTAGATTTGCCTCTTCGAGTCAGGGAAGGACTATAATGCAAGCGGAGATCAGAAGTACCATCAGGAAGACCTATGTTGCTCCCTGACTCTGTCATCACAGGGTCCTGCGTCCTAACCAGGACCTTCTTCACTTTATCAAAACAGAACTGCACATGATTTTCTCAAGTGGTCAGAGAACCCAACACAATCAGAATAAGAGAATATTCTCCTGCAATTTAGCAATCCCATACTCACCAGACATTGTAAACTAAGAAAGGGACTATGTGTTTTAACCAGAAAGAGGGAATTTGCCAATATTCATGATGTGGAAAGTGAGAGAGACATGTACTTTCTTTTAGACATGTACTAAACATGTACTTTTAGACATGTACTAAATTGTCTGCTGGAAAATGCCCAAGTGAACCTACCAAGTTCAAGAAAATTTAAACAGAAAAACAAATGTGTGGACCTATGAAATGGAAAACTTCCCAGAAGTAACAAAGGAAGAAGAGAAAGAATATATATTACTGAAACCAGTGTTCTATAAGAAAAGGTGAAAATTTAGGAGACACATGATTTAGTATCCTCAAAAAGGAGCATGTACATATGGCAATGTTAAAGAAGAATGGAACTTAATAGAAAAAAAAAGAAAAATGGAAAGGCAGAGATGCAATAAGATATAAATGGAATTTTTTAAAAAATATCAAGTGACCAGAAAATTGATAGGAGAATTAAAAGACTCAGTGGACAGTGGAGGCAATAAAAACCAGACTTTACATTACCAACACCCAAATCAGTGATGAGGACTGCAAACTTGAGAAAATGGGGAACATGGACAATAAGATAAAAAGAATGACAATGTACGAAAAAAAGAGAATTATTCGACCTCATAATTACAGATGGAAGATAATACATTTAATCTTACATTACTTGTAAGAGAAAGTAGAATGTATAAAATTAATTATGAATACCTGTTATCAACTATGGCTATCAAAATAAATCCAAAAAATATTGAAAAAATGTATATTCATGTATAAAAAGCATCTATAAATTAAAGTGGGTCTAAAGGCTGAAATAATATGTGATGAAAAAATCGATGGGAAGGTGATAAAGATAGGAACTATAGACAGAATTACTGACCTCAAAATTGAAGGCAAAATCTGGTAAACAAGAGAGAGAAAACAACTTAGCATTTATAAAAATAGAAAGCATGGAATGTTGCTAAGACAGTGCACAGCAATAATTTTATGTCATAAAATTATTTTCTTCTATAACAATAAAAAATTTAATTATCTGAGCATTAAAGAACTAATTTTTTTAAATTCCTTACACGGTGTTAGTTGCTATGCTAGGTACTTTATCAACATTGATTAAATGAACATTTACAAAAACTCTATGGAACTGTTATCTCCACATGGCCAGATAATTTGTGCAAGTTCTCACGGAGGGAGGGACCATGTGTGTTAGCACGTCTATCTATCCCGAAGTGGGAACAAGCTGTGTCCCAGGAATTGCAGGACAGTCTGTACGGCAGGAACAACGTGAGCCAGAGATTCTGGCCATCTCACCTAATTTTTAAATATTTTGGAGTCTTTACAGTGCAGATGCAGGAGTGGCAGGAAGCAGGTTCAGCTTTGAAAGGACACTGTGGCTGCTGTACAGAGAACAGCCCACAGTGGGGACAGGAGCGAGAGCCAGGATGGAGGTGGTGGAGGCTGCATGGGGGATGAGTATGTTTGTGGTAGAAAACAGCACCCATGGGACTGGCCGACAGATCAGCTGTGGACACGCAGGAGAAGCGTCAGGTCTGATTCCCAGGATTGGGTCTTGAGCAACAGAGTGAATGTCTTGCCATTTACTTAGAAGACCACAGGGGAAGAAGACATTTTGGAGACTTTGTTTTGGAGTTTGGATTTGGTTTAGATGCCTATTAGACCATCGTGTAGATATTTGGAGAGGGATAAAATATTGAACTAGAAATAACTGTTGAGTAGTCATTAGATGTAGGAGTTTGTAGAGAATTTTCTGTGGGGAGTTTATTTCCTGGCTAACCAGTAACCAGATCAGATGCTGGTCAATGGAGGCAAATGACAACCTAGTCTAGAACTGTATGTGGCCAAAATATGTGTGTGAAAAGAGAAAAACTGGTTCAGTCACCTAGATGTTTTTATCTTACATCATGTAGAGGACTGATTATTTTTATTCTTGGCTCACAATGTCACATCATGAAGGTCTGGCATACTACGGTAAAAACAATGAAGGATAGCATAAACTAACTTTTCTTTTTGATCGTAAGACAGAGATTGGAGAAAAATGTTATGAAGAATCTAAATGGTGGAGGACTTGGATGTGTGGTGAAAGGGAAGAGAGACAAAGTAAATGCATGTGTCTGGGTTAAACTGTGGGATACACAGAAGGAACGAAAGGAATTGACTACTTGGAGATCACAGACAATATACTTACACTCCCTGCCCATGGGGACTGGGCAGGTGAGAAGACATGTATACTCTTATAGAAAGAGCACAAGGAGTTTATTTATCAAGCCTTAACTGATGTGCACAGTTTCTCTATTGAAAGTGAGTTGTTTGCTTCCTTAATACCAACCAGTCACTCACATCTCCCATGTAAACTAATTACCCAGCAGTTTATTTCATGTTGCTGAGCACAAAAAGACGAAATGCAATAAATAAATGGTTTACAATGGCTTCATACGTTACCTAAGAAATATCATCCGTGCTATACTAAAGCTGAGAATATCATTGTATGAAATAAATATAAAATTTAAAAGCTGATATCTGCTTCTGAACTGTGATTTACTGTATTATCTATGTTCTATGAAAGACTTGTGGAATTGTGTTGTATCTTTGCATAAAGTAAAACAAAAAATCTGTCGTTGGCGAAATACGTCCAGGAGAGCAGGAGGTTTCTGATGGGTTGGCTTCGAGGTTGATGATGCACTTTAAGGAGCCGCAAAGATTTGGGGAGCTCTGAAAAAAGTGTGAGATGCTAGCATCTATTTAGTTTAGATCTACATGAGAGCTGTATAGACTGGTTTAGTTAGGGTAAGCTCTTACTGGGGGAAAATGCACAGGTTGGTCTCCCACATGAGACCGCTACTTTGATGCAGAAATTTATTTGCACTAAGACACTGAGTCTTCAGAGGACCAGAAACCATAAAGAATCTGTGAAAAATAGATACCAGTTGGATTTCTCATTGAAGAAATAATATACAGCCCAAGGTAGTATAAAACCGACAAATAAAGTAGGAGAGGTCCCAAGGACATTCTATACCCTAGAAAAGTAGGAGACCCAGGCAACGAAACTGAAAGAGAATTATTTGACGGGAAGTAGCCAATTTGACCTGCTCCTATCCCTCCTTCCTTGCCCTGGATGACAGCAGCTCATGCTGGTTCATGTCTTGTTGAAGAGGGTAGAAGCCAGACACAGGAAGTGCCAGGTTAAGTCTACTCATGGTAGGAGCCCATCCACAGGGACAGCTCTTCTCACAACCTTGCACTAGACAGGCTGCAATAGAAGCTGATGTATGCCCTGCCTTTGTCCAAACACAATCCACCCTAGCAGTGATTGAATGTTTAAAAATTAATTAGCAACCTCAAATGCAAAGAAGGCTATGCAGAAAATCCCAACATTACAAAAAGCCAATGTAAGAAAAGAGGTACTAAATTCAACCAAGTTAGAACATAAAGTTGGGGAAAAAAACCATAGTGCTATTAAACTTAGAAATTAATGACAGAAGTCTTGCCATCTAAATGTAATTGCCTAGAACTTACAATAAACATTTCAAAATGATTCTTGGGTTACAAGAACTACAGAAGAAACTACAAATTGGAAACAAATAATAAGGAGACCACTACCTATCGAGATCCATAAAAGGCAAAAGTACAAAGCCAAATGTGGAGGAAAAATACATAAACTTAAGTCACTAAAATATGGAAATAAATTCACAAGTCTTTAAACTTGAAAAAAAAAATTTAAAGGAAATCGAGGGAAAACTTGACCAGATTAATGCAGTTTGAATGACGACATGCAAAAAGTATAATTGTTCAAAAACACCAGAGTTTTGTTTAAAACCCAATTAAATAAGCAAACCAAAACCACTATTATCCAAAAAGAAATAATGATAGAAGTCATCACTAAAGAATAGTAGGAAGAAAGAGGGACATGACCACTGCTACATGATAGATTAAAATGCATGAGAATTCTTAACTCTAAGTCAATCTATCTGTCTATTTAACTGACTTTAAAAGATAAATTACAAAATTTGTCAATGATGTAGTAGGAAACTTGAACAGAAAACTGTTGATGAAATTAAAGACTAAATATTTATCTCTTAGAATAGAAGTCTATATTGGTTGATTTTTAAAGTAAATAAATAAAAACAAATTTGAAAATGTGAATGGAAATTCCAATCAAAATAAGTAAATACAAATATATAAATCTCAAATTATATTTGTGCAAGTTATTAATAAAAAAACTATAAGGTATTCTTAAAAGACATTTAAAACGTCTGAGAAACATGGGTTGCTAAATCACAGTTATTCTTAAATATTTTAGGGATAGTATTTTTTCTGTAATTACTCTATAAGTTCAATGTAATCCAAATCAAAATTTCAACAGAATTTTTTTATTAAACTTAACAAGCTGATTATTAAATTGATCTGGGAGAGTGTAAATTCAAGAATACTCAAAACCATTTTGAAAAAGAACAACAAAGACAGTCCACTGAAACACAAAGTTTATTTTTAAGGATAGAATCTTTAACATGGGGATATTCTATAGAAATAGGCAGACAGATCAATGCAATATCTATCAAGAGGGGAATTCTTAAATGGAAAGGAGTGTTGTACATATAAGCCAGGAAGGAGACTCACTAAACTGGGGAAGGTCATGGAACCAAATGTATAAATCAAGGGTGAGCTGCAAAGCAGAAGTAAAGAAGCATAAAAAAGCAAGACAAGCATAAAAGACAAAATAAAATGGTAGAAACACATTTGTAATACCAATAAATGTAAATGGTCTAAACTTGCCAGTTAAGACAAAGTGTGTGTGTGTGTGTGTGTATTTACTAAATATATAGCAAAAGTATAAGGACATAGAAAAGACAACAAAAAGATGGAAAACATCTTAACAAAAAGCTGGAGTAGCTTTATTATAGGAAAAAAACAATTTGAGGTAAAACACATTACTAAAGAGAATAAAGTTCACTACTTAATTATGAAAAATAAATTCAGAGAGATGATTTAATTCTAAATGTATATAAATCTAATGGAAAGTATTGCATCACACAAAGAAAAATTTTCAAATTTTAAAGAAGAATGACAAATCCATAATTATAGTGGAAACAAGTTATTACAACTTATCCAATGATTGATAAAGCAACAAAAATTGATAAAGTATAGAAGAATAGAAATTAACAAATATGAATGAATGAATATACATAGTCACCTTCACCAAACATTTAGAGAATATATAATCTCCTCTAACATATATGGGATTTTTATAAAAATTGAACATTTTCTAGGCCATTATCAAGTCTTAACAAATTTCACAGAACAAATAGTATATGAACAATGTTTTTAAAATGTCAGCAATTAAGTTACAATTTAACAGTAAAAAAGATAACTAAAGTTTTTTTAAAAACCTACATTTAGAAATTTCTTAAGCGGGTCAAGTATAATCATAGCGGTAATTATAAAATACTTACTACTAAAAGATAACAAAATACTATGTGTCAAAAGTTGTATGATTTTGCTTAACACCATATTTAGAGAAATTTATAATCTTAAAATTTTATGTTATAAAGGAAGAGCTGGTTATTGATTCAATTCAATTAAAAAAGATATTAAAATACTAACAGGATAAATCCAATGAAAATAAAAGGATGAAATAACAAAGAGCAGAAGTCAATAAAAGGAAAATAAACATAATTGAATGAACCAACAAAGCCAAAAATTGGCTTCATTAAAAGCTATAAAATGCACAAAATTAGCAAGACTCATGAGGACATAGAAGACAGTAACAAACAATATTAGGTAAGAAAAGAAGGTCACAACTACAGAAACAGCAGATATTAAAAAATCAAAGCATATTATGAACAACTTTATGACAATATGTTTGAAAGCTTAGATAAAATGAACAATTTCTTATAAAAATATAAATGACTCAAGAGGAAATAGAAAACCCTACTTCTGTAATATTTTTTAAAAATTAACACAATACTTTAAAATCCTCTGGAGGCGACGTGGACAAAGAAGACACTGGCCTTGACAATTTCACCAAACATTTAGGAAATACGAGTCTTACACAGGTTCTTCCAGGGAATAAACAATGAGCAAACACTCACCATTTGTGGGTTATATAACCCAAATATCAAACTAGATAAGCTGAATAAAAGGAAAGGAAAATGCCAAGCCAATCCCATCCACTTGCAAATATTCTCAGCAAAATTTAAGTAAACTTAATGTGGCATGCATTAAAGAAGATATATATTATTCTCAAATTGAGTTTATTTTGGAAATGCTGTATTCTTTACCGTTAGGGAATCTATTAAAGTAACTCACCATATTAACATCTCAAAGGAGACAATCTTATGATCACCTGGAAAGATGCAGGAAGAGCAACGGATAAAATAATGCTACAAATACATTTAATCTTGTGCCCCAGGCAGTCAACTAAATCCTTACGTTCATCAA
Source organism: Grampus griseus (assembly GCF_964374135.1). Lineage (NCBI taxonomy): Eukaryota > Metazoa > Chordata > Mammalia > Artiodactyla > Delphinidae > Grampus > Grampus griseus. The sequence continues at coordinate 85,670,614 of NC_139006.1, read as the reverse complement.
TTCAATTAGTCTTCATAACGATCCCATGAGGTGGATACTCCTATCGCCTACCTCATTTTACAGCTGAAGAAACAGAGGCACACAGAACTGAAGTAATTTGCCCAAGGTCAAGTGTAAAGTCAATTGTGGGACTGGGTTTTGAATGCAGACCCTCTAGCTCTGCACCCAAGTACAACAAATATTTCAATATGTTCATATGCAGGTGGGCAAGTAAGCAGTCTCCAAATTATGGCAGATTTGGTTGAAAATTTTACTTGTATTTGGTTATTAAATTCATTTTCTAATTCTCACAGTGTCTTGATGGAATGTTCAATAAATCTTTGCTGAATGAATACATTTCTCTTCCCATTAACAAAATACTAGTCTTCTGGGACTAAATAGAATTAAATTATAATAATCTTAAAGTTCATCACTAAGAATATTGTTTTAGCTTACTTAATGATCCTTTATAACCTTATTTCTATAAACAAATTTAGATTTTTTCTTTTCTTTTTTTTGGCCAAGTCCTGTGGCATGTCGGATCTTAGTTCCCCGATCAAGGATCAAACTCCTGCCCCCCGCAGTGGAAGTGCAGAGTTCTAACCACTGGACCACCAGGGAATTCCCAGATTTAGATTTTCTTAATATTCTGTGCTGTGTTTGGAGACGTGGTGATGCCTAGCTGGCGCCTACTTTCCTGTAGACGTATGTATGTATATATATGCGCACACAGAGTCTGGAGGCAAAGCAGACTTGAGTTCAAATTTTAGCTTGTCTCCTTACTCATGTGTGACTGAGAAAGTCACTGAATTTTTCTGAAACATTGTTTCCCATCTGTAAAATAAGGTGGTGCCTGTTAGAGGTGGCAAAGTGACTCGTATTCAGCTCTGACCGACTGATTCTGAGGGCAGATGGGGATTTAAGTATGAAGAAAGGGGACATGTGATCCAAATTCTAATTCAAATTATGAAACGTTTGTGACCCATCGCACCGCAGCCTCAGACTAATGGTGACTAGAGTTAGTCCTGCAAGCTGTTTGTTTAAAAGGAAAAAGTGAGGACAGAAAGAACTATGCATTACTTTTCTATGTCAGTGAAGCTTTGCTCTAAACTTTATGCAAAAAAATTAATTTTAGTGCATAAGCCCCTTCTGTTCAAGATAATCAGAACCCAAATTTCACACTATAGAACTGGCACAGTATAGATGCTCAAACATATTTTTGGAATGGACAAATTGTCCAAGAATATAATTTCTACTCCTTCTGGCCTCACCTTCAGATTCTCCATCTGAAGAGCTGACCACAATCCTTCAATTGTCCTAAGGTCCCATACCTATTTCTCTTCCCTTGGACGCTTGAATCTTGCCTGTGTCTTTCTGCCATTTCCACTACTCTTCTCTCTGTTTGCTGTCACATCCACCGTTCAGGCACCAAACCGCAGTGGCGTGAGTTGAGGACAATGCCCACCCGCTGAGCGGCCAGCTGGAGCACGTGGACAGCCCCGCAGGATTTGATTGTGGTCTGGTCTGCACAATCTCAGAACCACCGATCAATTTAAGGGAAAAGCTCTTGTTTAATCAGCACTGGAAAAAAACAAATCAGTCAAATGAATATATCATTTAGACCAAATCATCAGGGACCTGGCTGACTTGCTTACTCCCCTGCGGGCTGGACTAAGGTGGGGACTCCCGATCTATGCTGGCCAAGTGGTCAGCATGGGGGTGCCCGCCTTGGTCCAGCAAACCCTCCTGCCAGCCACCCCTCTGCTCTGTCACAGTCGCATTGGCACAGAGGGATCCAGGTACACCCAAATCTCATTTCGTGGAAATGTGGCCACTAGCGTCCAGTGACGAACGTCCTGCGTCCAGGTTCTGAGCATAAGGAACACGCATCTGCGTAGGGCTGATCTCTGAAGGGACCACGTATGAGTGGAGAAGTCATAATGGAATCTTGGAGCTGCCAACACTCGCCAAACACAGCCAAACACTCAGGCTATATGCAAGGCCCAAAAAGAGAAAAAATGAATCTGACTGGCTAAAACCACAAGTGGGGATCGGTGACAGCAGAACTTCCAGCGGGAGCCGTGGAGCCCAGGCTCAGCATGATGTATGGGGTAGGATGGTGCCCAAGGAAATGGGCACTATTGAAGGTCTGAGCTACCGTTGATGGAAGAGAGCTGGACACGTTTGAAAGGACTAAAGTAACGAAGGAGAGGGCGAGGATTTGTTTTCTGTTAAAGCCAGTGCCCGGCAGGACTCCCGACAGAGAACCCAGGCTCGGTGGCTCCCTCCGCTTCCGGCCCTGCATCCCTACGCCCTGGACCTTCCCTGCAGGAGCAGGTAAGAGCGCGGTGTACGCAGCTGGGTGCGGGACATCGCCGCCGCTGCAGTTCCTGAGGGATTTATAAAGCCCTGAATGCTGAACAAAAGACAAAAGGACACAGCTACTGCTTTAGGGGATTTAAGCTCAAAGAAATGTGGCCCGAGCATGGAACATGGCTCGGCTCCAGATCCTGGACGGCACACCATCTCTCACTGTCTTTCTACTCTTGGTCTCTTACTTTTATACCTGATGTGTTTTCTTTCCTGTTACTGATTTTGAAGCAGACAAATTAAGCATTGCAGAAGAATATCCAACTCGGGGGAGGAGGGGGTCCCACAGGTATTAAATTACTGCCGTCGTGTGTCCAGGCGCCCGGGCTCAGGGCAAACACGAGACCCCAGCGCAGTCACGGGGCAGCGCGCACTCCTCCCCGACTCACGTTTAGCAGAGGAGGCCCACCTGCTCGATGTCCTCCTGGAGTTGGGGCCCAGGGTACCCTAATCTTGGTCCTCTGTGCACCCTAAGAAATTCATCACAGGGCTCCTGGACTGCCCAGCGCCAGGTGGGGCTGCAGTTGTTACCTGTTACCATAGACACCACCGCCCTCCCCAGGTGTTGCCAGGGGGGTATTGCTGACACCAGCTTGGGGCCAAACCCAGGAATGCTGTTCTTTGTTCTTTATGGTGTCACCTTTCTCTCCTAACAAAGGTGAGATGATTATTAAATTAAACTCTTTGCTTTTCCTGAATGTCTTACCATATTCTTTCTTATGGACACATTTCGTTTATTTTAATTCTTGATTTTCTGAATTACAGAAGTCACCTATGACCTGTAGAACGAGCAGACCAATGATCGGAGTCTTCCTGCCCTGCTCTATTTCTCTCTCCAAAGCCCGCTCCCCCCATGCCAGCACCAATATCCACCACATCCCCTCCTTCAGTTCTCTTAGTGCAAACATGCAATCATTTTCCAAAAAGTGGGATAGTATCTCGCAACTTGCCATTCCCACTTAAAAATACATTAATTGGCATAGCGGCGGCTCATTCTGTAATATTTGCACAACACTCCGTAGTACGTCTGACTCTAAAGCAATATATCTGACTGTTCCCCTTGATAGAGTACAACACAATGTATTTAGCCACTCCTACTGCGATTCATTCTTTGAAAACAGCATAAGCAATGTTGTACTTAACTGTCTTGAGAATATATCCTTACGTATGGGTACTAATTTTGTTTTCTGTTTTTGTTTTTCTCTAGGAGAGATTCCTAAAACGAATTGCTGAATTCAAGAGATTTATATTTTTAATTTTAAGAAATGTTTCCAAACTCCTTTTGGAAAAAAAATCTATAGCACTTCGTACTCCACGAGGAAGCTTTAAGGGTACTCTCTTCCTTGCCTTCCAACAGCATCAGAAGTTATTGTTTTCCTTAATTTTTTTGCCGCTCTGATTGCATTATCACTTTAATTCCCACCTCCCAGACTCTACGCGCAAGTTAGCATCTTTCTAGGTTTATTGGCTCTCAGGAAGTGCTTGCTCATACGAACAACTTTTTCAGATTATCTGTAATGCTTAAATCAATTTTAGGAGATTTTTATATATGGGGGAGGGCAATCTTTTGTTATATGTGTTATAAATATTTTCCAACCTTCTGATTTCTGTTCGTCATTCTTTGCCACAGAAAAATGTTTAATCTTTGTACAGTTGAAAATGCCTAGTTTTCTCTTTCACACACATTAAGTATTTAATTTACATGCTTCCTCAAGCCAACTTAGTTTGCCAAAGGCTTCCTGGTATTTTAAAGGCCATAAAGTTGTCATTCTCCTCGAAAGTCTTAACATAGATTCAGACTGTGGAGGAATACTCTCATCTATTTGAGTTGGTTTTGTTGCTCCTTTTCTCATTTAACAACTTTTATGTATCAAATCTGGCAAGTCTATTAGGAGTGTTATTGGGGGAGAAAAGTTCATCTGGAAAGTGAAAATAGACTAGAAAATACAGAGTGTAAATTTTGCAATTTCCCATTGAGTTAAATAATTTGAAGTTTGGGTCTATTTTTGCCTAGCATTTGACTTTCGCTTCTGAAATAAGAACTTAGCGTGTCTATGCAGCCCCATTTCTCCAAAGACGGGCAGAAATAGATCCTCTTTCTTCTCTTCCTGCACATCTCAGAAATATTGGCCGCTGGAATATGAGTAGAGGAAAGAATTTGTGATTGACATGCCTAGCAGAAGAATGACAATATGGTGAGGGGGAAATGGGATGATATTATGCATATTAGGAGAAAAATGGTAGATTCTGTTGAGAGTAATGTATATTCAACACTGATAGAATTAAATCACTGAAATGTGGTTTTGGTATGAATAGTACCAGGAAATTTATAACCATTGCTAATTATAGGAGACGCGATGGGATTATTATTTTTTCCTCTCCAATGGCCCAGAGATCATACTGAAAGGTAGTGGAGATTATAGGTAAATGTATAGATAGATAGAGAGAGAGAGAGAGAGAGAGAGATAGTACAGAAAAAATGAAAACAATAAACAAAAGGGAAATTTTCTAAAAAGGCATTTTCGAAAATTGTGGCTTAATAAGTTTTTGCTCATGCATGTAAATGATGTAGCAACTTATAAAAAACAAACTTCTCTATAAAGTTAGCTAAGATAAAAATGGAGTTGACAACAATATCATTAGAGAGATAAGACACTGAAATGAGAAGCTGAAAGTGTTCATACAAGTTTTTCTCTCTTAAAATGATGTGCCCCCCCATTAAATACAAACCAGAGTAAGTAACTGAAAATGGTTAAACCTATGGGGGCCCAGGCTCCTTTTAGGGCCTCCCCAGAGCCTATCCACCGTAACGTCTTCCATATCAAATCCTTGTCTCATATCCAAACATGTCTTTCCCTAATATCGCATTTATTTTGACGTGGATTTTCCCATACTAAAAATTGGGAACTTGGCTCCACTTAAAGAATATAGTTAAAATGGAAGAATTTTAATCTATTTTAAATAAAACACTGTATATATTAGCAGCAGATTGGTTGATAGAATTTCCCAGAACATGGTTGCAATCATTGGGTTTACTTCCTAGACTTCCAAAGCCAGACAATAGTCAAATTCCCAGCTTCATGCTCCAGTGGATTTTTTCCTTCTCGTTCTCATTATGATTACTTATGTTTATTTGTATTGTTTTGCTTAATTACATGTTGTGTTTCATATATCTTGTGCTATTTCTGAAAAATGGCATTTAAAATGAGGTGAAAGTAAACAGGTAACTGTCAAGAGGAGATGACAGTCTGTTAATTTATGTAAAGTGTAACCAACCAGATGTTCTAGAAGATGCTTCAGTCAGAAATAAAGACTCCTATAAACACAATACTGTTTTTAATAAACAGGTAACGGCTGCATGTTGTGATGAAAATAGTTTTTGCAGGAGGACTTGGAGCTCAGTCTAGACCCAGGAAGTGCAGGGCAGGAGTTACAAAGGCAGAAGCCTAGAGTCCTGGCGGGTTGCCCAGCGGCTGAGGCACTCCCAGCCATAAGAAAGTCTAGAGTGAGCCACAGGCTTGGTCGCTCTGCTCTAGTAATGCTCAGGGTCAAAGAAAAGTCTGATGTTATCAATGTAGCTGCCGTCTCACCAAAAGTGAGCTTTCAGGCTCTAAAATCTTACAGACCAAGAGTGGACACTATTTTTATTACTAGTGACTAATATTTATCTAATACTGGAAGGGCACATGTCAACATCCAGGGAAGAGTGCAGATCTTTATTTATGTTATTATTTACCTCTTTACAAAGGGTACCACACACTTAGCCATCATCATGTTCTTGCCAAGTAAATGGTTATGAAGTTTATTGTCCTGGTCAGTTTTCTTCTGGTGATACACTTAAATCTTTCCACTCAAGTTCTCCCTGATGAGTTTATAACACAATCCAGAAGCCAGTAGGCAGGTCTCAAATTTGCAATTCTAGTTGTGGAATTCAGATGTGCTAGTTACCACCGCTCTAAGATGCCTTAACTTATTCCATTGTATTTAACTAGAGTCTCTGTTTCTTGAAAAACTAAAATACCGATTTGGCAAAAACAAGACAAAAAATTAAACTTCTATCTTTGAAAAGAAGGTAACTATAGGTCAAGGTGAGTCATGGCCTTCCGTGTTCCTCCCACTCATATGTCTAGACATCTGCAGCAAAGACTTGGCCGTCTCTGGAATTTGATGAGTAAATCAATCCTTAATGGTTAGAAGGAGTTCTTGAATGGTTGGCTACATATTTTTGGACGGCCTTCCAATCTCTTCCCTTGAAGGTCACTTGTAGATGGGCTGGAAATATTGCCCAGGCTTCCTTCAGGAAACAGACAGTTACATACAATCTTGTCTATGTTTATCTTCTTATCTTTTCTCTTTTATAAATCCTTCTCTCAAAAACAAAATGTGACTTTCCTTGTGTAGAGTTTTTGGACACCTCACTGGAGTGAGCAAAGCTTTGCTCTGTAGGAATGTTTCGGGCCTTCACGTCGGGGCCCCCAGCGGGTAACTTGAAGAAAGGATGCTGCCCATCTGTATGCAAATGAACACATCAACAGTCTGTCTTGTCAAAATCCATCGTATCACAATTATTACCACAAGTCCCACTCTGCTGCCAGGAGTTTTACATTCATGACAGCTACAAGAGGATGAGCTCTCTTCTTTTCTTTCTGTCTCTCTTTTTTTCCCTACAGGCATATGGTTTACCCAGGCCCAGCAGAGTAAGCCAGTATAAACGAATGGAGCCACCAATGAGATGAGGTACTAAGATAACAAACCTATGGTTACCAAAGGGGAAGGGGAGACGGATAAATTAGGAGGTTGGGATTCACTTATGCACACTACTATATGTGAAACAGATAACCAACGAGGACTGCAGTCTAGCACAGGGAACTATACTCAGTATTTTGTAATAACCTATAAGAGAAAAGTATATATGTATATATGTATGTATATATTGGGTTTGCGCAAAAGTTCGTTCATATATATATATATATGTGTGTATATATATATATATATATATATCTGAATCACTTTGCTGTACACCTGAAACAAATACAACATTATAAATCAATTGTACTTCATTTAAAAAATGATGGCTGTTGCAAAAGAAATCTAAAGAAAGAATGCCTTGTAAGTAAACCACAGAGTGGCTTCCTTCTAACAGGCCAGCATTGCTTATCTGTTGTGCTGTGTCTCTCTTTGATAGAAATGACCCACCAATAACTCATAGGTGAATAATTTCTTTCTAAATCCCATCCCTACACCTGAGGTGGCTGCCACAGGCGCAGCGCTTGGACCAGCAGTTAGGTTTACTCCAGGCACTGATGACTGAGAGTATGGCAGGTATAGCACAGGATGTGTTTACTCCTGCTGCTCCTACAGAAATCGTTCTTTAAATGAGCGTCACATATGATCTTATTATGAGCAATTTCATATGCCAAGGACAGCATGGGTTAAAAGCAAATGAAGTTTCAAAGACGAAACTTGATTTACTCATGAATATTTTACTTCTACAGACTTTGTTTGTTTAAGCTATGGGTCTAAAAGCCGACCTTGGAGATAGTGGGGGTTCAGTTCCAGACCACTGCAATAAAGCGAATATCACAGTAAAGGGCGTCACATGCATTTGTTTGGTTCCCTAGTGCATATAAAAGTTGCATTTACACTATACTGTAGTCTATTAAGTGTGCAATAGACTTAACACAATGTGCTGAGTGTGGCACATTATGTCTAAAAAACAATGCACATACCTTAATTAGAAAATACTTTATTTATTGCTAAGAAGTGCTAACCATCATCTGACAATGCAGGGTTGCCACAAGCCTTCAGTTTGTTAAAAAAAAAAACAAAAAAACGCTATATCTGCAAAGCACAATAAAAAATGATATGCCTGTATGCAGCTAGGACTTCTACATGTTTTGTATGTGGTTCCACACAAAATAAAATCATTCTTTATTTCAACTTGTTGTGGTTCTAGGTTCTTCTTAGCCCCTGACTTTAATGCTGCTTTTTCTAGATGTTTTCCTGAGCACAAACATGGAAGTATTATTAATGCTGGCCTTCTGTTCTTTTAAGCACCTGCAATTCCCTTTTACCCCTTGTCTGAGACTTAGCCCCCAGTTTGAAATACATTCTATGTCATGGAGCAGAGTTTATTTATATGTAGAATGGAACTAAATTGCAGTTTGCTTACGTTACATATGATATACACCCTGACAGTTTCTGTTCTACTATATTCCTTGACATTCTCTACTATTCTGTTTTATAAAGAGAAATAATCTTAACCCAGCCAGTTGTTTTCACAGTCCACTCTTGGGCTTCTTGGGAGAGATGGGGTGCAGAGGACGCTGGGGATGTTACCAGTGGGGCTCCCGAAACCATGGTCACACAGCAGCCTTGGCTGTTGGTGTATAAATTAGAGATGAGGACTGAGGGAATAATTTAGAGACTCCTGGCAAAAAGGACATTTTCTTTCAATTATTAGAATAATGGGGAAGGTTTGAAAGACCTCAGTAGGTAAAGATGGACGAACTCCTGGTAGGGGATCTCTCACCAGGCTGACAATCACCTCTGTCACCTCTGCCCTGACAGCCTGTGTGGTCTTGAAGGCATTTCCGATTTATGACCTCAAGAGGCAGGTTAAGACTGGTTGAGACCCAGAGTCGGACAACTTGGATTTGAATCCTGACTCCACCGCTGGCTGAAGGAGCGACTTCAGCAGGTTCCTCTGGAGTTTTCTGGATGCGGCTGTGTCTCCTAGATGTGTGTCTTAGGTTGCCAGCCTCTCCCTGCAGGAAAGGGCCGCTTTTTCTGTTCCAGACAGCTCTCTCCAGCCCCTGCTCTACGTGCCCACAGATTTCTCTCACTCTCACCTTTCACTACCCCAGGTCTTTCACAGTTTAGTGAGCTTTAGAGATCACCCAGCCAGATTCTAATTTTGGAGTTCAGTAAACTGATTTTGTAGATAAGCAGATTGAGGTTGAGTGACTTTCTCATTGGAAAGTCCCATTTTAACCGGATATGTTAGGTCTAAACACCGGTATTTCTTGGTATGAGAAAAACTGAGCACTGAAATCTTCAGTATTCCCCAGTTAATGTGATTGTTTATGAATGCCCAATTCCTTCTCTCATTCTGTTGTGTACGCTTTCAATATTTGGAAATTTAACTTATGGCTTCCCCTTGAGAATCATAACCATCACTGTTTTCCACGTAAAATTATTTTCCTTTCAGATGTATATCTAGAGTGAAGTGATTTCAAAAAAATTTTTAAAAATGATTATCAAGCAATTTTTACTTGATAGAAAAAAATTCAAATGAGTAGTGCAATACTTATTGAAAATGTAGTCATGCAAAATTCCTCTCATGTTACTTTTCTAACTACGTGAGGAAAACGCCACTTAATATGTGAATGTGTCTGTCTTCCTATTTAATGGGCAGCCTTCTTTTACCACTTCAGGTATTTAGGTAACTGAAATTTCTATGGACGCCCATACTAGATTCCAAGGAAATTGTTTTTTATTGGCCTAAAAAGATAATCTGAGGACGGATTATGACCTACCTCTGAAACATTTTATTCCCAAATATTTGTGAGCACTAAGTATTCTTAGTTTAGGAATCAAAAGGTCAAGTAGCAAATTAGCCTTAAAACAAAATGCTGAATGCCTATCAGAACAGGGTGGTTTCATTTCTTATGCAAATACACAGAAAACAAAGTCCACCAGAGGAAACAGCTGTCAGAACCTCTTGTCAGCAGGTCCATTAAAGTTTTTTTAAAGCACACACAGGTATCCCTACATGGTTTAAGACGAGGTCAACAACGTCAACTCACAAACATAACAACACCTAGGCAAGAATAATACGTTCCAGAATTTTACCCTCACTTTACTCTTGCTTAATCATGAGTCACTTTTCAGGCACCAATAACATAATCTCTCCTTCATTCGTTCTTTGCTCATGGCAATTTAACCACTTCCAACTTGAAACTAAAGCTTTGTCTATTATCACTAATGGTACCTTATTTGGGTGTGATTTATTTCTTAGATTGTCCTGGAGACACTAGGATAGTACACTTTGCGAACTTTTGTTGTTGTTGTTGTTTTAATTCTTTCCTTTCTAGATTTAAATAAAGACAATGGTTTTACCTTTCTAAAAATTCCCACCATCATCTCATTTGTCAAGGGACGAACAGGAGTGTCACCTTGGATTCTCCGAGAGCTTCTGGCCGCCTCATCGGCCTCCAAGTACCTGGCAATACTGTTATGTTCACTTTAAAGAAAAATAGCTTTTAAGACATAATGTTTCATTTTATTAATTGGGGTGGGAGGTACAGTGGTAGAAGAAGAGAGGATAAACCTAGGTTCCCAAAGTTTATGTGGAAGGAGAACGAAAGCAGAATCCATTCTCTCTCCTCTGATTTGCCTTAGTTTGTTTATATTTGAAGATGTTTACGCATAAATTCCCTTTGTAGTTACAAATCAAATTGGAAGGACATTCCCATAGGGTTTGTTTATCTATTTCATTCTGCGATCCTCAGAAAACCAATATAATGTTTGAGCTTTTCTGGAAAGTGTATGCGGGCCTAAAGAGCATGTCAGTCAACACACAACTTTTCTATATGTACAAGCTGCCTATTACTGTTCAGTACACCTTTTTCCTTTTTTCTTCTGTTTAGACTAGGATCTTTAAGGCCATCTAAATCTACTCTATAGTTGGGTTCGTTTTAACACTTAACTACCTTGTAAGAACTCATCGCTTTTGTATTTAACTTTTAGACTTTCTTTCTAGACAAATGCCATTATTTACTAAGTGATTGGGAAAGCAAATCATGAAAAGTGCTCGATACTGTTACCTCTAGTCCTTTATGAATCGGTACCCCATAAACCACTATCAATATTTGTATTAAACACTTACTGACCAAGATTTTACAGTAGCCTCAGACCCAGAAGGGACCACTGCAAAGGCACTTCAGCTCTTGTCAAAAGACCACCTTGAAGAGAAGAAAATGACTGTTCAGAAAGGAAACAGTCCTTTTCTGTCAGTTCAGAAAGGAAAAGCTGACAGTCCTTTCTGTCAGCTCAGAAAGGAAAACGGGCTATTGCTAAGATACAAGCACAAAGAAAGTCAAAGGAATATCAATTTGCAATTTTCCAAACCATTTCCTGGACCCAGGCTTTTGATGTAATTAAAGGCAGAAAAAGTGTAAAGAAAATGATTTGCAGCATAGAAGGTCATTGATATGTAGGTTCGTCAATGAAAATGTTTACATTGATTCCCATGTCTGTTCTTGGTAACTTGTAAAACACATGTTCACATGTATTTAAGTTATTATTCAGATCTGGTACTGAGAGCCGCACCCTAACTGTTGACCTGTACACCTAGAAGCTAAAGGTAGAAGTTAGAGGAAGCCCACTAGCTTTGGGATGGTCTTGGTCATCAACGATATGGATAACTCATGAGATGAAACACTGAGCTTAAGAAAACAGTGGCCAAAAATGGTGTTGGCCATCACAGAATGCACTGTATGTCTCAGGGATAAAGTTTTCCTAGTTCCTGTGTGAAAACTGAATGAATAAATACCTAAGCGATGTTGGAAGTATCAAAGTTATTCTTTTATTTTAATCTTTTCATTTTCTCTGGCAATAGACATTCTTTCAGACAAAATTTTTAGAAAATTATCATCAGTAAAATAATTCTGTTTTCTGCTTGGGTTCAACTGTATCTAGACCCATGAACTTGTCTGTTTGAAGCAGTCTGTTTAAACGATCATAACTGTTTGGTAGAGAGGAGTCTGATACATAACTTATATGCTTCTAAATGGAGCTAAAAGTTGTTCATTTAAGGTAGAGTGGCTCTATAAGTCAATGTGAACAATCGATATTCACTTTGAATTCACTTAAGTCTAAAATCGTTTTTCAGTATAAACACTGATTCTGAGTTCTCTTGCTAATATCACAGTTTTCTGCAAGGGACTAAAAATGGCTTTAAGAATGGACAAATTGGTCTATTTCTGAAGGTGATTATAACAAAGCAGGGTGAGCTACATCCTCCCATCAAGACTCCTTGCAAAAGCTATAATCCCATCCAAGAAGCAAGGCTTTGCATTTGCAACCAGGGCAACTCCATTCCTCCTCTGCACATGTTTCTCCTCACCCCCAATCCTTTCTTCTGCTTTCTGCGATACCCCGAGGTCTCCCTGAAATGGGTCCCATCTACTGGGCTCCTCTGCCAGGCTTCTCTCTGCTCTAGAGGAACCCACACTCCTTGACTGCCAGTTGGGTGGAGGTCCTACAGAGTCTAGTGCCTAGGCTGGACCTGCCAGGAAGAGCCAAGGAGGGAAGCACCTGAGAAGATCATCAGGTGTCATGGAAGAGGCTTCCCCAAGACTTTTCTGGTCTGAACTGCCTCTAATGGCATCTGGAGTCTTGTTCTTTTTTTCTTTCTTTTCTTCTTTTTTTTTTTTTTTTTTTTGGTCTTATTTCCCTGACCAGGGGTTGAACCTGGGCCATGGCAGTGAAAGCTCCACGGCCTAACCACTGGGCCATCAAGGAACTCCCTGGAGTCTTATTCTGATGTAACCCTTAGAACGCCAAATATGAAGACAGTCTTCAGGTTCTTAGGGTCCATTCCCAGTAAAATGGATCCTGTGAAACTTTCAAGCATTATTTGCAGTTCCAGAACAAGAGAAGGACTTACTATAGTCAAGTAAGTTACAACAACATGGATCTAGAGAGAGCCTCCCCGTTTTAGAAAACAAAAAGCATTATGAGCCCAAAGAGGCAAAGTGCTTGTCCTGGGTCTCACAGTTGTGGAATCAGCACTGGGGTGAATTGCTTTCCCCATGTCACCCCAATGTTTTTCAGCCTCAGTGAGTCCTTTTGTTTTATTAAAGTCTGACTTTCTGTGACCAGGTGTTTAGGTGGACTGGCCCTTCTCTATAGCAACACTTGATTTCATTGTTGCCCAGTAGGTTGTGTTAGGGCGGGTGGAGACCCCGCTAGCAATCAGGGTTAGTGGTGATGGGCTAAAAACCTAAGCAGATGCTTCTTCTATCTGAACGGGTTTTATGACTTCCCCCCTCCCATTTACAGGCTGGCAAAGAACATGTGGACAATATGGATTCGTTAAATATACAACTACTGAAATTACTGGAATTGTGTATTTTCAAATAATTTATGTAATTGCTGTAATTAATTTTGGTTTGTGTTATGTTTGGAATAAAAAGTAATAAAATAAAATTTAAAAGCCCCCCCCACATACAAAGGACTAAGTTCTTGTAATATTTTAGTTTCTTTTTAATTGCTCCATTTTTAAACTTTGATCAGTAAAGGAAAAAAGCACCCAGCACCCAGCAGAAGAACAATACCTGAATCCATTTAAATATAGGAATTAATCCATTTGAGTGGGTGCCCAGATTGAAGCTTGTATTTCAAGTTTTAGTTCAATAAGGCTGTTTGCTATACATCTTACCAGGTCAAATTCAGTGGCATACCTAGAATCACAGGTCTAGGAGACATGAGACCAGCTTTACTTTTACTAGAAAATTCTATCAAAAGTTACCTGTATTCTCAAAGAGGCTGTTCCACAAGGTGTTTTTTTGTTTGTTTGTTTTGTTTTGTTTTAATAGAAGAGAGTAAAAAAAAGTACCATTTGTTGCTTTAGTCACTGCAAATATCCCAATACCATTTTTTCCCAGCTAGGTGAAAATTCAAACTCATTCATAGGAAATTCAATATTTAGAAAAATGAAAACTTTTCCTTTTTTTGTAAAGGAAAAATATTGGGAATCAGGGGGCTTCTTTTCATCAGGGAGTTTCAAGGGTAGACTACATGTCTGAATGTCATATCTACTGAAGAGAAATTCAAGTGTCAGGAAGGAAGTGAGGGCAGAGGACCTTTCAACACTGAAAGTCTCAGGGGCATTTTGAAGAAAAAAAGAATTGTTTTATGAAAAAAGCATCCTACAAATACAATCAGCCAGGCCAACCTGTCATTCCATATGGTGATTCCTTTTCCAAAGTTCCTAAAGGATGGCCATGCAGTTCCTATTTAAATTTTCCATGTGGAGAGCACTGATAGACCGGAGACCTCATCCCAACATTGGCAAATCTTGGTTTTGGAACATTATTATTATGTTGAACTAAAACCTGTTTATTCCTGGGACATGCTTATGTTCTCTTGCACTTGGCACCCGACTGGTTTGACACATTTGCAGACAGCTACCATGTCTCTCTGGGTCTCCTTTTCCCTAATCTTGGAATCTCTGTTCTTTTCAGTGGTTCCCAACCAGAGTCTTAAGGACTGTTAGGGAATTTATGGGGGTTTCTTCCCAATAATCAGTATTTACTGCGAAGAAGCCAGGAATACGTCCCACAAAGGTGGTTAGTCCCAGCTGATGAACACTTGTCCCAACCCCTAAACCCCAATAGGAGCCTATGTTCCCCATATGACATGGGTCTTCATTCTCTTGGTCACCATCTCAGAAGATACCCAGAATGTCAATTTTTGAGATGCAGTTGCAGTTCTTACCCGCCAGGGCATCACGATACAAATTGGCACAGATTTGGGGAAATAAATTTGGTGATGTGGATTAAAAGTGTTCATACAGTCTTCTAATACATTGTGTTGGCAAAGCTATAGGGAAATAGGAACTCTCATACAAAAAAAGTATTTAAAATGGTATAAGCTATAAGGAAGAGGATTTGAGATACCTAACAAAATTACATATGCATTTCTCCTTTGACCTAGTAGTCTTATTTCTAGGAACCTAGGAACATACTGTGATGGCTCACCACATCAAATATAAAATAGCATAAGAACAAGATTATTAATTGCACCATTATTTATAAAAGCAAAAGACTGACTCAATCCAAATAAACATCAATAAAGAAATAAAAGTTGAATAAATTATCATACAACAACATAACAGAATATCATGCAGCCATAAAAATATTGAATCACTATGTTGTATACCTGAAACTAATACAATATTTTAAATGAACTATACTTCAATTAAAAATAAAATATTAGGGCTTCCCTGGTGGCACAGTGGTTGAGAGTCCGCCTGCCGATGCAGGGGACACGGGTTCGTGCCCCGGTCTGGGAAGATCCCACATGCCGCGGAGCGGCTGGGCCCATGAGCCATGGCCGCTGAGCCTGCACATCCGGAGCCTGTGCTCCGCAGCGGGAGAGTCCACAACAGTGAGAGGCCCGCGTACCGCGAAAAAAATAAAAAAAATAAAAAAATAAAATAAAATATTAGAAGATAAAAAATTTGAATGTTGAATAGGCATGTCTTATAAAAATGTATATAATTGAATGTGTATTATTCAGAAAGTTTGTAAAAACGAAAAGAAAAACTGTAAAAAAAAATGAGAAAGGTCTTTATGAAAAAATAAGTTAAAAAAAGCAAGATATAGAATTTTATATATGATGCTACCTTTGTGTGAGAGAGAAGGAAAAATAAGAGTACATATATATATTTCATATTATTACAAAAAGAAACGAAAGACAAATAAGAAATTAATTAAAATGGTGGTGCACAAGGTGGGTGGAGGGCGTAGAAATAGGCAGTGAGCATTCTTTGGATGTATCTTTTTATATATTTTTGATTTATGAACCACTTAAATGTTTTACACATTCAAAAATTTAAATCAAAGAGGTAAAAAATGTGTTCCTACTTACTGGCTTAATAATTCTACTTCTAATAACTGAGCAAATGGAAATGCAAAAAAAAAGTATGAAAAAGTGAGCTCGTTGGAGTATTATTTTAATAAAAGTACCAAACTGGAAATGAACATTGGTAGCAAATAAAGAGTAAAATAGCAAATGACCAAGTCTTATAGGAAATATTAAGCAGTCACTAAAATTATGTTTATAAAGAATGCCTAATGATAGGGGGGAATTTCTCCACCAGTTTGTGGCCCTCAGTTGATCACTTTAACAGACTATTGGGCCAATAATCCACACTGATCCAATAGGAGAACTGCCAACGTTTTCCTTTTGAGCATCTAATTGGTTGCTCCCCAAACATCTGTCAATCATGACACCTGCCACTCCTCTCCTTGCTCCTGCTCACATCTTGCCTTCCAGACGAAATTCTCTGCCACCGCTTCTCAGTCCCAGAAGGCTGTGTCCTGCTCCAGGCTGCCATGTTTTGCTGCTCCCTCAAGACAACCAAGAAGAGAGACTACCTGTATCCTTGTTCCTTGCTGAGACCTTGTGTCCCATTCTGGTTTGAGGAATGATACCTTGTTCGTGAAAGCTGTTTCCAGCCACATATCCTTTAGACGATGTCTGTCCTCCCTTATGTTACTTACATCCAGATGGCTGAATGTGTTTCCTTGTCATTTCTTCATTACAATGCTCAGAGCCTTTCAGTACATCATAGTAACTTTGATTGTTTTCCTACTGTGTGCCAGGTACTGTGCCCAACACCTGGAGGGCCAAGATGGCTCGACACTCCTCCTGCATGCAGAGGTCAGATAGGGGTTTAAGCAAAATGTGAACACATCTGTGATCAACCACAGTAAATGTAATGATAAATACGCATAGAGTATTGTGAGAGTGTTGAAGAAGGAAATCGTAACTCCAAGAAAGGTAGGATGGTTGGAGATGGCTCTGAGGAGGCGATGCTGCCTCCACGGTGGATCAAGAGAAAGGCTCAGCCAGGCTAAGAGCAGAAGAGAAGGACTTTCCAAGCCAGGGAGTTAGGATTCACCGAGGCGCGGACACACACCATGTTGTATGTGAAAAAGCATATATGTTTTAAACTACTGAAATTCAAATTGTGAAACAGTGAGTAACGACAGATGAGACTGAAAAGGTACTAAGTGAAGGAAGCCAATCTGGAAAGGCTCCGTACTGTATGATTCTAAAACCATGGAAACAGTGAAAGGGTCAGGGGTTGCCAGTGGATAGAAGGGAGGGAGGATGAACAGGTGCAGCACAGAGGATTTTTAGGGCGAAACCTAAGAACATTCTGTGTGATTCCGTAATGGTTGATGCAAGTCATTTTACATTTGTCCAAACTTATAGAACGTGTAACACCAAGAGTGAACCGTAGTGTAAACTATAGACTTTGGGAGATGACGTGTCAAGGTAGGTTCATATATTTTAATAAATGTACCACCTGGTGGGGTTGTTGATAGTAAGGGAAAGATATGCATGTGTGGGGACAGGGAATAAAGGGAAATTCTTGCACATTCTTCTCAATTTGGCTATAAACCTAAAACTGCTCTAAAAAATGAAGACAATTTTTTAAAAAAGGTATAGAGAGATCAGTTTCCAGAGTGCCGTTTTTTCCAGTTTTAGGTGTTTGGACTTTATTCATGTCCACTCCCATCACGAAGCTCCTTCTTATGAAGGAAAAAGATGGTGAATTTCATAATCACGTGCTCCTCCCACCAATCAAATAATAAATAAAGATATGGACACTGAAGTCTACAGAAAACTTTAGACAAATTACAACCACACAGAGTACAAGACTTTGGAGATTTAGAAGTAGATTCTCTGTTTTCAACAATTTGCACTGATGATCTACTTCCCACAGCCTCTCCCCAAACACACACACACACACACACACACACACACGCGCGCGCACGCGTGCGCATTAGGCCCTTCTCAAAAGGGCCTAATGTCACGTTGCATATCAACCCTTACATGCCAGCTTCTCGGAGCCTTTGATCCCTTCTTTCACCAATGCTTCACGAGCCCAGCACAGCTACTTCACTTAGTTGGGCCGTTGCTTTCTCCAAGCTTCTGAAGAGCATTCATAAGTTTGGTAGCACCTTCCCTCAGGTCTTTGCCAAGGTTTGAATCCTAAATCCTGTATCTGGAAAGCGTACCCCCTCCTTGATAAGCTCTCTCTTTTGTAACACTACCTTCTGCCCACCTTCCCGCTCTTCAACCAGCAGCGGCAAAATCCACTCATGTTATACACCGTCTCATCTCCTAGGGGTGCACATTGTCGGGGTCCTGCCCTCCTTTGGTGTAGGGTCCCTTGCCTCCCTCAAGGGGGCCCAATCATTCCCCAGTCAAGTGTCCATGTCCATGTGACACCTCCCTAGTTACTGCGTTGTTGTCCAAGAGGGGAGAAGGGGCAGACCCTGTCAAGGAAGAGGCCCTGTGCCTTTAACAAATGGAAGAGGGCCAGCCTCTAAGAGGGAGGTGTCCAGTAGGTCTGCAGTCTGAGGATTAGGGGACTCTGGGGATATGAGATTTTCAAGTGCGTCAATGCGATTTTGTGTTCTGACCCAGGGTCCCATTCCTTCCCAATCAGGCCCCTGACCCAGACCCAGCAGATCAGCCTAGGTTGGGAGTTCCACTTTCTCTGGGGTCCTCTTCCTGGTCCTCAGCTTTGCAACCCACCACCTACAGCACATGCGAGTCTTTGTAAGTTGCCAAGGGGGACTTCTGCTTTTCACACTTAGCCTTAATTACTCTCAGACTTTTCTTATCACTTTTTCCTAAAGTCTCACTGCACCCAGCAATAGCCGTCCCATTCCCCTGTCCTTATCTTTGCTGTTTCCCCTGTATTTATTAAGTGTCTGATGTGACTGCCCAACTACTGCGTTTCTGACACCCAGTCCACCATCCCAGTCCACCAGTGACCTTGGCCCATTGGCCAGCTGTGTAAACTGGCTCAGAAACCTGTTAGAAGGCTGTGAAACAGAGATAAGCAGCAGGAAGTTGATGACGGGGGCTCCAGCCCAACACCTGTACAAGGAGGGGCGAAAGGAGGGCTGAGTCGAGTGGCAACTGGGCTTGCGTCTTCCGCAAAGGTTTCAGCCAACCCATGGGTAAATCTGAAGCTGGGATGGCTGTTGAAAGTTGTCCCAAGTTAGGGCAGGGAAGCTGGGCCTTTATGTCTCTGCTACAACCAGTCACGGTGCAACGTAAACCTTTGGGCAAGACATTTCTTTCCAGCTGAACGCAGTGTCTGGAGTAGGTGTCAGTGGCAGCGTTCCAAGTGGCTCAGGAAATAAGTGCTTCCTCCAGGCAGGGAGTTCAGTGGCACATGACAGCAAGTGAGGCAGACGCAGAGCCGCAGATGACTGGCCAGCCAGGAATGACCCAGGTACCCATCATTCTGGAGTGGGTACCTGGATATGCCAACCAACTGAGAATGGAGGCTGCAAGAGGGGAACACAGAATATGGGATAATGCAGTCCCATGAAGACATACTGATTATGACATATCCATGGATCATCTAGCTTGAAATGCCCACCAGAAAAGACAAAATGACCTTAGGAGTCTAAAATCTAAGGGTGAGGGAGGTCCAGACAGGAAGGATAGTGTTAGGATTCTATGGTATAAAGATGGTGTCATGGGTTAAACATGTTGCCCCCCCAAATATGTCGAATTCCTAATCCCCAGTATTTCAGAATGTGACCTTATTTGGAAATAGGGTGGTTGCAGATGTAATTAGTTAAGATGAGGTCATACAGAAATAGGGTGGGCCCCTAATTTAGTGATGGGTGCCCTTATGTGAAGACAGCCATGTAAAGTGAGAGACACACGCAGAAGGCCATGTGATGACCAAGGGAGAGAGTGGAGCGATGCAGGAAGTGCCAAGGGATGCCAGCAACACCAGGAGCTGGAAGAGGCAAGAGGTGTCCTTCCCTAGAGCCTTGAGGGCACGTGGCCCTCTTGACACCTTGATTCCAGACTTCCAGTCTCCAGAATGGGGAGATGATAAATCTCTGTTGTTTTAAACCACTCTGTGAGTGGTGCTTTGTTGTGGCAGTCATCGGAAAGTAACACAGATGGTAACTGAAATTGTGAAAGTCAGTGAGATCACACAGGGAGAGTGTGCAGAAAAGAAGTCAGGGTAAGGGAAGAATCAATAGCTGAAGAGCAGGTGGGGGGAACTCACGGAGGGACAGAGAAAGGCAGGGTGGCCATCCACGGGCCAGCATGGAAGAGAGCCACAGCTGTGCCCGGGGCATGGGGGCGAGGGGGTCACTGGGGAAAGCCAGGCCACCTGGGAAAAATGGAGGTCCATGGATTTTTTTTAACCTATGTGAGAGGTTAATTAGAAAGTCAATAGTTATCAATCAGTGTGTAAATAGATTGGCAAAACAGCATTGCATTCTGCTTCCTGAGTGCTGCATAACGTACTTGTGCTCCAGTAGGCCCAACTTGACATTTATTCCTTTTAAAATGTAGCATATATCTATTTAAAACAATATTAGTCTTGGCGTTGTTTAGCTCTTGTGTACACTTCTGTCAAATCTGTGAGAGAGAGCGAGAGAGTCTTTGGCTCAGACTACAACTGATTTATGTGACAAAAATCTGTATCTGCCAATGTTTGCCAAAGGAACGCTATAAGCTGGAATCATTTCATGCAATTTATAAACACATTTAAATGAAAAGAAAATGTTTTACTTGTATTCGGCATCGTGAATGTATTTGTATCTGAATTTAGAAGACAGGAAGTAACCCACCCTTGGGAGGAGCACTCAGAATGCAGGCAAGGAACCCCTTCTTTCCAGGGTTATCAAAGGAAGAACTTTTCTTTTTTTTTTTCAGTATGCAAGTTCTGATCTTGTATTACGTGCCAAATCAAAATAGTAATGGACATCTATTAAAATGTAGGTTTTTAAAATAAATAATAATTTAAAATTTATATAAATATAATAAAATATAATTCATACTAAAAATATATTTATTTGTATCTATTTTTTATATATAAAAATATAATAAACAAATATTTCAAGTAGACGAAAATCTCTCATATCCATGGGCCCTGTGGAATTCTGAAAAAACTTCAAAGGCGCAACTCTTAGTATCAGCTCAAGTTTCTTCTGTCTTAGCTGTACTAGCAATTCTCAGTTTTGTTTGCTGTCTGGAGTCCCTTGAAGCCCATGAAAAGCCAGATTCCTCTATCAAGCATTCCAAAGGCTAATCCAAATTTTGGAGCTCGTAAGGACCAGTATATAGCCAGTATGATTTAAATATGAAAAGAATGTTTTCAAACATTCATTATTCAAAACAATCAGATTCTTAATAGGCTATCCATATATGTATCCTTTGATCAAATGTCACTGAAATTTAATGTGACTTGTGCAAATACAAGGGTATCTTATTTTTTTCTGTGGTTCTCTAGCATTCTGATTATCAGCCTTATTATGAGACTATTTTGTACCATGTAATCCGGCGTGTAGCTGGAGCTCTGTTCTGGAAATATATTTGTTGGCAACTGTTCCATTATCTTATGTATATATTCTTCATATTTAAATTTATGTGTTCTGGGTCCCTTCCCAGAACTAGTTAGAGTGCTTAGGGTGGGACAAAGGCAGGAAAGTTTTGTACTGTGACTCTCTGAGATCCAAGAAACTAACGATGTGTTCCATTCTTAGAAGATGTGTTAAAATACAATGTCCAAACCTTCTGCAAAACTTGCAGTGAATCCATGATGTAGAAAAAAAGTAACTGAAGAGGTTTTTTCCATGCATCATACAGGTTTGGGTTTATAGAAAACACAATGTCAAACTAGAAAGTTCAATTTTCTTATATCTTCCTCATTTTACCTGGGCACTGGTCACAGTTGACAATATTTTACATAATCACCATTCAGTTTTTAGGGTACATTAGCAAACAATCATTTATTGCTTGATTGAAACAGACCTGACTTGTCAGTTAGGAAGGACAGTGATTGTTCCTATTTTCTAGGTGCTCAGAGAGGTTAGGACATTTCCCTGACACATACAGTTACTGAGGGAAAGACCAACCCCAGACTGCTAATTCTCAACCTTGGTAGCTCTGATGGACCACATCAGGTGCTTTTTATTTTAAAATAAATACCAATTCCATCATAATCTCTGGGGTGGGGCTCAAGCACCTCCAGTGTTTCAAATTTCTCTTCATGAAGCACTATACACCCAGGGGTGAGAAGTGTGCTCTGGCAGATGGAAATTCTCAGGTTATTCACCCACTTCCACGTGAATTACTATCTTTCCTTCTTAAAACCTCACAGTGCTGTCATGAGGATTAAATGAATTAATGCATGTAAAGTGCTCACAGGCATCTGGTACAAGGTACAAGCTCTAGAAGGAAAACTATCATCACCATCATCGTCAGGAAAGACAGTCTTAGACAATTTGACTCAAATTACTATTCAATTGTAAAATGGTCAAATGGAGCTCAGGAAATTTCCAGGTTCTAGTATCTTTTGTCAATGAAAAACAAATTCGTGTAGAAAGATGAAGATACGAGAAAAAGGAAATCATTGGAACTTTTAATAAGCCCCTTAGTAGCACTCTTATTTCTCATCATGGTCAGATAGTAACCTGTGACCACATAGAACTACCAAATAAGCTAGATTCTAAAAATGGGATCTGAATGATAGCAAATGGCTAATAAAAACATTAACTTACCTCACAAAGGGAAACAAGACACATTCAGGGATCTTTACATATTTCAGTTCATAGAATATGATTTTACTAAATGTATGTACTTTCTATGTACTTATTGTAGGACATCTGATTTAACCAAACCTTTCCCGATAAATTAATGTAGCAAAATTAGGTAATTTTTAGTGACACATTTGCCATAATAATGCACTCTTCTTATTTACTAAAATTATAAAATGTAGAAAGTTAAATGTGTGGTTCTATTTTTGGCAAGTGTTCTGTTTTATATGCTTTTTAGAGTTTGTTAAATGAACTGGATGATTATTCCTTAATAACAAAAAATCTCCTTATAGCTTCCTAGAAATTAGCACTGAAAAATAAGTGGTCTCGGGCTTCCCTGGTGGCGCAGTGGTTGAGAGTCCGCCTGCCGATGCAGGGTACATGGGTTCGTGCCCTGGTCCGGGAGGATCCCACATGCCGCGGAGCGGCTGGGCCCGTGAGCCATGGCCGCTGAGCCTGCGCGTCCGGAGCCTGTGCTCCGCAACGGGAGAGGCCACAACAGTGAGAGGCCCACGTACCGCAAAAAAAAAAAAAAACAAACAAACAAACAAACAAAACACACACACACACACACAAAAAATAAGTGGTCTCTTATATGGTGAGTAAACTGTTAAGACTAATTGGGTTTTCTTCTTTATCAAAATCATATGCTGGGGAGGACGATGAGAGCGATGTTATTATTCTGACTTAGCAAGACTTTGGTTTCAGCAGGATGTCTATGTGAGCAAAAGTCAAATTGTCAAATGGATTAAAACTCTTTGTCCTAATTTCTCTAATAGAACACCACTATGAGATCTTGCATCAGATAGGTAGATTTAAGTGGTGGAGAAAATCTCTGTATGGCCCCAAATGTCTTCTTCAGTGGGTTTAATAGGACTACTGTTGTCTCTAATTTGGTGTGAAATGTCCATCTTTAGTTACCTTGGTGGGTTGGAGCTGCAGGTCCCTGACATCGGAAACAGTGACATTTGCAAAACATATTTAGTAACACATGTTAGGCAAGAACATAACATAATAATATTAAAATTAAACCAAGCAAAACTAGCATCTACTACAACCAATATTTCATTACAGAAAGGTCATTTTAACAAAAATAGGAAGATACAAGCCCAGAATCAATACTTTAAAGTGATTAAATTTAGCCTTATAAAAACTCATTACAATTGGTGTTATTTCTCGTATCTTTTTGGTATGGTGAAAGCTTTTCCATAGTCACAAAATTTGGAAACCACTGTCTGAGACTATAAAAATGGGAATGTCATCCCTCAAAACCCATTATCCGGTTACATATGTGCTACCTGGTGGGGAAGAAAGCAGCCCAGAGATTCCTTCAGGTGCTTCCATCAGTACACGAACACTAATTCCTCCATGAGTTGACCTTATTGCCATGTAAGGAAACCCAGAGCACCTGACCCGGGGGGTGGGGATCAAATACTGAGCAGGAGCTTTAGAACTGAGAATGACGTAATTAGTGAATGTCAGTGACATATTCCAGAATGCTAATCATGAAAGACGACAGATCTGGGCAGGTCACACAGCCCCCTAGGGCATGAGCAGCTGAGGGAGCAACTGAGGAGCTCTGGAGAGAGTGAGCTTTGGGTGAGGAGAAGCTTGGAGCAATTTCCACTCTTTGTCCATAGGCTTCCTTCCAGTAACCATGGCTTCCTTCCAGTAATCATGGCTTCAGGAAGAGCCATCTTTCCTCATGGCTGATTCATTCTTAAAATAAGACATCAAAAAACCAGTGAGCTTAGATGTGAGACTTTTGGCATGGTGGAGTGAGCCCATCAGACCCTCTCCCCAGCAAAACAACCTTTTAACTGGTAAAAACCATTAAAATCAAGTATTTATAGTCTCTGGAAATTGTCCTAAGGGCATACAGAAAATGAAGAAACATTTATTCAAGAAAATCTACTACATCTCAGTAAGAACAGCAAGAGTATGTGGCATTATTCTCTCCCTGCAAAAGTCAGTGTTACAGAAGCTCCACTTGGGTCCTCTACTACAGATGGGCACAGCCAGGAAGACGGGGTCTACCTCTATCCCCAGATATGATTTCACCATAGGAAGGGCAAGCCACTAAGACTTTTAATCTCCCCTGACCCCATGTTGTAGAAGCTCTTTTGCAGGCAAGCATGGCCAAGAGGACCAGATCTCTATTCCCCCACCTGTCCCTTACTTGCAGGTGGGAGATCTACCCCAAGGACAGCAGGCTGGGAACACTGGGGTCCCAACTGCTTCCACCCCTACTTGTTCATAGTTCAGAGGTTTACAAGTAGGGGCAAGCATAGAAAACTGGGAGCTACCACATGCCCCCCTCCCAACACCTGCTCCTAGAGCAGGAGTTGTTATTCCAGGAGAAGCATGTTACTGTCCTGGACCTCTGCTCCTGTGCAGTCACAGATGTACTTCCCGGTGGTGGGGGGAGGGGGGCAGGCTGTGAGGACAAAGCTCCACAGCTCTCCTTGAGGGGACAGATTTCACTTGGAGAGTCTCTAGAGACCTAAATAAATGAGGAGGTATACCATGTTCATGGATTAGAAGACACAATAATGTAGTATGTCTATTCAATTGCAATTCAGCACAATCCCAATAATATTCCCAGCAGTCTTTGGGGGGAAGCAATTGGCAAATATTATGTATATGTTGTATACCTATATATTATATATCATATATTATATATTATGTACTATATAAATTATAAAATATACTATTATATATAAAAGCAAAAGATTTGGAATAGACAAAACAATGTTGTAAATGGCAATAAAGTTTGAATATTTATATTATCTGATTTCAAGACTTACTATAATATTAGAGTTTTCAAGAGAATGTGGTATTGGTGTAATGATAGAAAAATAGATTAATGGAACTGAAGAGGATCCAGAAATAGACCCACAAATATACAGTTACTTTATCTTCAAGCAAGGAAGGTTCTCAGTCATTTCACTGAAGAAAAGAAAGTTATTTTAACGAATGGTGTTGGAACAACTGGATATATGGAAAAGAGTGAACTATGAACTTTAGACACTTCACACACAAGAAATTAATTCTTGATGAATTATATACTTAAATATCAACACTAGAGAAGAAAACTTCTAGAACAAAACAGGAGAGATTTTGCAGTCTTGGAATGGACAGGAATTTCTTAGAAATAACACTAAAAGCCTTAATAATAAAAAAATAATAATAAGTTGGACTTCATCAAAATTAAAAATTTCCACTTCTAAGAAGACACTATTAAGAAAATGAATTGACAAGTTGCAGACTGAAAAAATATATTGCAATACATATAACTGACAAAATACTTGCATTCAGAATATACAAAGAACTCCTTATATAGAAAGATCAACATAGATCTGGACTCTCTCAGTAATTCCATTCCTAAGTATTTACCCAAAACAAATGAATATATATGCCCACAGAAAGACTTGTATAAGAATATTCATAATGAGGAGGGAGAGACAAATCAGGAGTTTGGGATTAATAGATACACACTACTATATGTAAAATAGGTAAACAACAAGGACCTCCTGTATAGCACAGGGAACTCTACTCAATATCCTGTAATAACCTATAATGGAAAAGAATCTGAAAAAGACTATATGTGTATAACTTTGCTGTACGCTTGAAATTAACACAACACTGTAAATGAACTATACTTCAATTAAAAAAAAGAACATCCATAATAGTCTTGCTCGAAATAGTCCCAACCTGAAAGCAACCAAAATACCTGCCGAAAAGAGAATGGATAAATAAACCATAGTATTTTCTTACAATGGAATACCACTACTAATAAAAGGGAACACATTTTTGATATATGGATCTCAAAAATATTATTGTGAGTGAAAGGAGCCACACAAAGTAGACATATGCTGTTTGTCTTCAAACACCTGACAAACAAGGTAGGCACCTGGTCTGCGGTGAGAGAACTCAGGAAGGTGGCTGCCTGGGGGTGGAAGGCCAGCATGGGGAATTCCTGGAAAGGCGCACAAAGGAATTTTCAGAAGTTACGGAGGTATCCTAGCCCTTGTTTTGTTTGGTAGTTACAAAAGTGCATGCAATTGTCAAAATTCAGCAAACCAAACACACAAGACGTGTTCCTTTCATTGTACATAAATTATACCTTAATTGTTTTTTTTAAAAAAGGCAAAGGACACATATAAAAGTCACCTCACAATATTGCCAGAGGTTATGTCTGCTTCAAGGAACGTTTGCCCTGCTCTTTCCAGGCAGGAGCCCTGTGCTTCAGAGACCTTCCACGAACACCCATCATGGTGAGGTCTCTTACTAGTGAGGCGGGACATCTTTGCTAAATGCCTAATTCACGTGTTCACTTGGCAAGTATTTACTGAGAGTTTATTATGTGCCAGTCTCTGTGGCTGACTTCAAGGACCCAGCGGTGAATGGCAGACAGATGCTCTGCCCAAAGTTACACTAAAAGTGAGCTTAGGGATGAACTAGACCAGTTTCCAGATTCCATGGGCAGTTGTTCTGAGACCAGTGGATTGGCATTTTTGTTGAGTTTGTAGATTTCCATTAAATTGCTGAATAAACACACCCCAGGTCCTCATTCTAAGGAGCTTTTCCAAAAAGGTTTCATATATAAATGCTTACGTATTTTTGAAGTATCTTTAAAAATTACTATTGACATACATGTATTATAATGATACAAAGTAATAATTTCGAAACTTATACCTGTAATAGACTTCCTTTAAGAATAATTTTCAACGTTTTATTTATTTATCTACTATGCCTATTTCTTCCTGAAAGTATGTTTAAAAAACAGAAAAGAACAAAAAGTATTAATGATCTCCTAGCTTAGATTGATTAATTACAAGCTTTGAATTTCTCACACAAAGTTTCTCTCACTCTATTTTTTCTTTACCTCTGTAAGTGATTGTAACTAAATTTATGGTACTTTAGGCATCAGAAGTGCTACTATTTTTTCCCTTCTTTTGTCTTGGTGTGGTGAATAGTAATGATGACCTTGCAAAAAGAAGCATTGATACAAAGAGTAGGAAAAGAAGTGTGGATTTGAAAAGTTCGTTTCACATAAAAATCAGACTTTCTATACTATGTGCATTTTAAAGCACTTTTTAATCCCCTTGAGCCCTACAGATCAAATTTAGAATTCAAGATGAAAAAGATCAAATAAATTGTCCAAATCCTTTGGAAAGCTATCTTCATCACCTGATTCTAGATTGCATTCTCTAACTGGGCATTTAAAACATGATTTTCTGAAAGAAAATTCCTAAAGCATAGACAGAATTTTACAAAAGAAGAAAGAAATAAAGAACGTGATGTAGTTTCAATTTTAGACTATCCTGTGATAATCCAGCAACTAAATAACTAAACACCAGCAGTCAACTAAGCTAATATAAAGGAGCAATATCTGAAATGCTCTCAGATTAAGGAGATTCAATTATTGAAGCAAATAGAAAATGTAGTTGAAAATGTGCACTATGTGATGTGACAGGATACAGACTTTGAAATAGAGGTCGTGTCCCACCATTGTATGTCTTGCACTCAGCAAAGTGTTCGGCCCGTAGTAGAAACTCAATAAATGTTGGGTAAGGTATGTTGAATGTAAGGTATGGTAAGGTAAGGTATGTTTTCTATTTTTCATAGAAACATCATTCCAGAAGAGATCTTAGAAGTACCAGGTCAACTTCCAACAATCATTGTAACATCCTTTTCTAACTTGCTTTCTCTTCTATATGATAGATTTTCACAAAATTAACATAGTAACCAGGCTTCCTCTTAGTCTTATTTTCCTCAAAGTGAAATGCCCCTTTCAACTGTATTTCGTGTAACACAATTGGTAAACAATTCTGCTTGCACGGCACTGAGTGATCTCTGCACCTTTTAAAATAAAGCACCAAAATTTTAAATAATATAATATAGAAGAGACAGATCTTTGCAGAGGACAATCAGGTCATTATTTTTTAGGACCCAAAGGATTTTATTCTATTAATTCTATCTAAAACAGATTTAGCTTTTCCCTCTCATTTCTAAAAACATACTATTGAAGAAGATGGTCATTGAGGAGAAGATTGGTAGCTGTCTTCTAAAATCCATCCTCCTGGTCTCAATGGTAACAAAATCATAGCTTCATAACACATAACTGCTTAGTTGAACTACAATTCTCAACTCTCCTTGTAGTTAGATGCACGCTATGTCTACGTTCTGACGAATGGAACGTGAACACAAGTGATGGATGCCACTTCTGGATTTGGGAATTAAGACTTCAGAACTGTCTCCTCTCTTCTCTCTTCCTGCAGGTGGGAATCCAGATGGAGTGACTGAGCTCCAGCCATGCAGAAAATGACAGAGGTATTGGGGATGACAGAGCAGAAAATGGGAAGAAACCTGGGTCCTGGAAGGCTCCTGCAGGGCAGAGGTGCCCAGTTAACCTGAATTTCCCACCTTGGAATTGCTGTGTGTGAGAAATAAATGTCCATACTCTCTAAGTCATTACAAATTGAGGTCAATTGGGGTCTGTTTGTTTAGCTAGCCGTTTCACCAGAATAGAGAAATCCAAATTTTTCAGGTGTTTTCTCTCATGCACTGCTATTAAGACAGGCCTGGTTTATGACATATTTGTAAAATCGACTATTTTGGTGTCGTATATAGAAAGAACACATCAAGATCTACTACAGCCTATGCCTCAAATTCCAAGGATGAAAAGAATCTCAAAGTTAAGTTGATGGCCAGTTCACTGTCACTGGGCTCCTGCAGTAGATGTGGAATTTAGGTGTTAACTCTGAACAAGGGTGTAAGTATGTATTGTGTTTGGTCTTCAAGAAATGTGGTTGATAACCAGATATGACTTATATATTTTGAATTCTGGCTTAAAGACAGCTAACACGGTGGGCATGTCATTATGGAGAAGAGTTTTAGCCAAATCATATGAAAAAAAATTATGTTGGACTGAGGACAGGCAGTGAGCATGGGCTATTTCTTCCAAGAACTTTAACAATGAATTTTCTGGTAAGATAAGCACAGGTGTTTAATCTACTGTTATAGCTCTACTAAAATGACCAATATTTCTTCTGAAATTAGAGAAGGTACCACCTACCTACCTTAACAGAGGAGGAATTTTGGTAGATGGGGTACCAATGGAGCTGGGATAGATGAAGAAAGGAAGACAGAAGGCAGATGGCATACAACTCTTCCTTCTGAATCTCAGCAGCATCACCAGGCAATGGCAGAAGGCACTGTCTTCCACTTCAGGGGGATGAGGGCTAGGGGACTGGCAGGGTGCAGGGAATTTGGACTCTATTCTATTGCTGGATATGGAATTAGTAGCATGTGGAATTCCAGCACCAACATGATGGCAAGGTCAAGAAGGGAACATAAAGGGCAGGATGTGCTCATTGATTCACTTATATCGTCATGGAACAAAGAGGAAGATGAGCTCAAAAAGTAAACATAGCAACCTCATGAGAAATAGAGAAGGAGCACAAAAATGGGGACTCAATTATCTGTAGAAGAAAGGAAGAAAGGAAGAGATGGAGGGAGGGAGGGAAAATGAATAATCATTATTCAATTACATAGAAGAACAAACTAATATAACCAATATAGTTGAACCAAAAAATGATTATTTATCACAGTCTACATACAGTCTTAAATGTAGTCTTAAATATGTATACATATTTAAGATTACATTAAATATATACAGTCTTAAATATGTATAAATACTTATCATACATTGTGCCACAAAAATTTAATAAATTCCCCAGAAGTGGAAATTATATACGTGACATTCTCTCATCACACACATACACTAGAAATAAATAACATACCTTTACACAACCACAATAAAATCAATCTCTTAGACTTGGAGCAGAGCAAGACTAGTCTCCCACACAACTGAGCAAAGAAGAAATCAACCCACAATTATGGACTGTGCAGGAATTAATAAGGATGCTGCACGTCTGAATGTGGACAGCACTATACCCATATGCTAATTCAAAGTATTAAACACTTTCATTTTTGAACAAAGTTACATACACATAGATCAACTAAGAGGTCAAATTAAGAAGTTAGGTAAAGGAAAACACAAGAAACCTGACATCATAAAGAATGAATTATAGATTGAATATAAAATAATTTAGAATCAAATAGCCTAATTATTAAAAAATTCAAGTCTTTTAAAATTTAACAAAATCAAATTCTTGCATGTATAATCAGGAAATAAAGAGCTTCACAATTCACATAAAATTAAGAAGACATAAAAGCAGATATAGGTGAGATTAATGACATAAGCAAATAATATATATATAATTCTGTGTTAATTAAATATATCAGTTAAGCATTAATTAGCAAAAGAGACTAAAAAGATGTAGTAGGCTTAAATCTGGTCCATAACTGTAGAAGAAACTCCCAGAGTTTCACAGATAGAAAATATTTTCCAATAAAAACATAAACCTCCAATGATTATATTAGCAATTTCTTTCACACTTCCAATGAATAAATTCTAAAGTTGATATATAAAATATTCCAAAATAGAAGAACATGTGGGAAAGACAAAATATGAGGAAATAAGGAAAAAACCATAATAGAGTATGAACAAATAAGATCTAAGCTAGAAATCTGACTGTTTTAAAATAAGAAAATTGATCCACAAGATATAAAACATCAATAGATAAAAGGAGAAAAACTATAGTTTACCACGATAAATGGCAAAAACTGCTGGATAAAATCTAACATCCCTGCACGGTAATCTAACATCCGTGCATGGTAAACTTGGGATAGACTGATGCTTCTTTAATATGAAAAAGTGGCCATTTCAAACCAATAGGCAATATAATATTTCAGGAGGTAACATTATAAGAATTCCGTTAAAGTTAATAACACTGCCTGCTTGTATTTCTATTATTTTATATTGGGTGTTTGATTTTCTAACCAATGTGATAAGACATGAGAAAGGAAAAAAGATATAAAATTTTCAAAGAATCCAGAATTAATTCCTGATGAGAGTCTGAGAAAACCAACAGAGTCAGCTGAAATCAGCAAAAGATATTAAAATCAATAAACAATAGCAATAATATAAAAATAATCAGAAAGTAACAAGGAAATCAAACCATAAAAAGACTGAAAATATCCATTTATATATAGACACTTGGAATTGAGGAGCTCTTTTTAAGCAAAAAGAGAAGAATGAAATTATTAAGGAAATGTCCAACAGATTTTACTCTGTCAAAAGACACAGTTAATAAAATTAAATATCAAGAGACAAAATGGGTAAACTATTTGTAATGTAGGACAAAGGATTATTAGTTGTAACATGTAAAGACATATTATAAATTAATACAAATTCTTCAGTTTTAAAAAGGGACAAATTTATCAACTGACAATTCAAAAAGAAGAAACACTGATGTCCACAAGCATGTAATTATCAAAAATTTTAAATACATGCATTCGATCTGACCTTGCAATTCCCCTTTGATTAATTTGTACCCAGGAGTTAATTAAGAATGTACCAAAGATTTAATCACCAGAAATTTGTACTCAAAGCTCTCAGTAAAACTGAAAATAACTAACAAGCAAATGCCCACTATTAGAGGATTGAATAAAATAAATTATGTATACCTTGCTAGCAAGAAGTACAACTTATATTGTAAATAACTGTTTACTGAAGTAGAAAAGTTTTTGAAGATTTAGTTAAGTAAAAAAGCAGATTACAAAATACCGTGTACAGTCCTAGTCCATCTTTGTAATACTTAAATACACACATGCATGTATTTTTGTGTCAGTATAAAGTATCAACAGTGATTATCTTTGGACTTCAACAAAATTTTAAGTTTTTACTTATTTTGCTTTTTTTCTCTTTTCCAGTTTTTCTACAATGAACATGCAACAGTTTCATCATCAATAAAAAGTATTTTTACTCATAACAATAATCCATTAATTTCTGTTAATATGACACAGTTACTTTTGGCATAACTCGCCCTTCTTATGTTTAAACAATACATGTATATATGTTCACATTAAAATAAAGATGTCATAACTAGTATAAAAAATGAGATAAATAACACTGTGACCAGAACTGGAACAGAAGTAAAAAAAAAATGAGCAGGGGTAAAGACACTGTGACTCCTGGGGAACAAAAATGAACATAGAGAGTATGTGCCTGGCGTATTACAAGAGCTCAGAAGAGTGGATTTAATCTTATTATAAAGAACAGTTGATCGCCATTTTTCTGGCAACAGAACTTCAAATTTTTGAAACCTCAGAATGTATCTCTTCTAGTCTAAACAAATTTAATCTCTTATATTTTCTTAACTTATTTTCCTATATAAGTGACCCTTAATATTCTTATATAAGGAATATTATATATAATATATATAAATACATATTCCTATATATTTCCTATATAAGTGACCCTTTTCAAATTCATTTGACTTTCTCAGTTTGGATGCACTCCAGTGTTTTTCATACAGGGATGCCTAAATCTTAAGCAAATGGCATGACATGAACAGGGGTTACCGTGTGCCTTTGTCATGGCCTTTGGACAAAGAACCACACAAGTTGGTCCACTGACCCTTGACCTACAGTGTTGTAGGGCTCTTTAGTTTAATGGCAAAAAGCACACACTATAGAATCAACTCCCTAGGTGTGAATTTCAGCTCTGTCCTTTACTTGCCGTGGGGCCTTAGTGTTTCTATTTGCTTGATCTTGCCTTGCCTGGGTTTAAAGCACCTGGAACAATACTCAGCTTATCGTAAGTCTTAACAATAATTAATTCAAGTTCATTTGTAGACTTAAGCTACTTCCAAGTCAATGCTGCCATGTATGTTTTACTATAATTTTCCATATTATAATTTTTTTATTCCTAACCCATGCTCATTAGGAAATTTGTCTATCAACCAGGGCACTAAGTTTCCCTCAGAGAATGACATCATCAGTACAAGTAATCAGCATTTTTTCATCCTAGTGAGTGTCATTAAACGTTCAATAGTACCAGCCCCAAATGGGGGGCATTATTTGTGTTCTTGTTGGTGATCATTCTCAGCAGATGATGTGTCAGTTAGAATACTTCAGCCTTAAGAAGGAAAATTCTGATTTGAATTGGCTTAAACAAGTGATTTGTTTTCTCATGTGACGAGAAGCTTAAAGGGGCTCCAGTGCTGGTGGCTTCAGCGTCTTGGTGAAGTAAGGAAGCGCCCAGTTCATTTCATCTCCTGGTTCCCCCAGGCTGTTCCACAGGCTGATTTTGTCCTCAGTCTTGCCCATAATGGCCAGAACGGTTTAGAGCCACATCTGGACAAGATAACGTCCAGGAAAACAAAGCAACCGTTTTCTGTTTCATTAACTCAGGAGCAGGAAAACCCTTCTCAAAACCCCTGCTAGAGAGACGTTTCTCTAGCCAGACATGAATGACGTGACTATCTCTAAACCAAGACTATGGTAATCTGAGTTCATGATTGGCACAGATGAATCAAGATTTACCCCAACAGCTGGAATAGGAGGTGCTTCCCCTGAAACTCATGGAAGATCTTAAACCTGCCCACCGAGGTGGGCGTGCGGACAGGGCTGAATGTGGGGTGAAGCCAAGCATGTCTGCTGTGGTTGACCCATTCACGGCAGAGTGACAATTCCCTTTTCTTTTTTAATGTTCAGGTAGCAAATGGATATGCCAAGGGGATCAGCTCAGGCCCACCACTTGGCTACATCTCTATGTACATTGAGTTAAAGAGAGACTGTATCTTCGAAGAAAACAGAATTGCTGTCACAATCTCCCCACAGTGTCTTCATTTCAGATATTACCCTCTGCTATGGACTTGAAGAGTTAGCAGGTGAACGAATGCTGTTTATCTTCAAATTACACACCACTCAGCACGTGTTCTCCACGTATCAGGGCCTCGTCAAATAGAGCAAACAGACATGGGTGTCATCTTTCAGTGAAAAGGAGCAAAAATCTAGCCACTTGTCTTAACACACCTCTGTCCCCAGCGCTGCTGACATATCTCCGGTCATAGACACACAGAGTGTAAATACTCCCCCCTCACAATTCACACGGTACAGAAATTCACGTTCTAATAGTTACTTGAGTGATTGGTTTACAGATCTTTTTGACACAAATTGGTTTTTCTTTAAGGTAAGTTTACAAATTCACAGCAGTCAATCCTGCATTAAACCTGGCTGATCAATTTTAATGAAATGTCCTAAGTCATAATAATAATTTTAAAAAACAACCCTGTTTTATATTACAACAACAAAGAGGTATTTATTTGCCCCCAGGTCCTAGCCTCCACCTGCTCCTATATAAAGAAAATGTGCTGCAATAATAGTGACATTTTTAACTATGCGGTTTTTCTGTAAAACCCTGGTTGGTATATCATGGCTCTGCGAGGTCGTAACAAGCTTCTCCAGTGATGGGCTGACCTCAGAGACCAGAGCCTCGCAGGTGCTCTGGAAAGAGTGTGAGAGGGAGGGTTACTAGAGCCTGCAGGTTTAAATTCTTTATTTTTAATTATTAATAAAAATCATTTTAGAATCCTCCCTTCACCCTACTTTACCCTGGAGCTACACACCCACTTTACCTTCCCTCCCCACTTCTAGAGAGAGTTTGTACTGCCCATTTCACCCCCCTCACCTTCCCAATCCAACTTCCAACATCACCATTAGCCTGTAACTTCCGTTGTGAAGAAGATCAATGGCCTTTAGTCATCAATTTCAGATGCTTTCATTTACCCCTCACTTCATGTCACTCCTCTGAGGAATAGGAACTGTGTTCTGCCCCATAACCCACGTGCACAGGAGCCCCCGAGAGCTCTCTCCTCCTCTGGTCCAGCGACACATGGGGGTCCCTTCCACGTCCCCACCTCGACACTCGAAACACAGAAAGGACACCCTCCTCGACCCTGAAAGGTGGCATTCGATGTGACAGTAAGAGTGCTTCAATGTCCCCTGTGCTATGACAGAGCCACTAGTGTACTGTCCTTGACTTGTAGGCACGTCTTGAAAGGGTTTCTACAGAGGAGAGTGACACACTGATGTCTGTGGTTATAAAGAAGCTTCTGGGGCTTCCCTGGTGGCGCAGTGGTTAAGAGTCCGCCTGCCGATGCAGGGGACACGGGTTCGTGCCCCAGTCCGGGAAGATCCCACATGGCGCGGAGCGGCTGGGCGCGTGAGCCATGGCAGCTGAGCCTGCGCGTCCGGAGCCTGTGCTCCGCAACGGGAGAGGCCACAACAGCGAGAGGCCCGCGTACCGCAAAAAAAAAAAAAAAAAAGAAGAAGATTCTGGCAACAACGCAGAGGCTGGTGCAGACACCAGAGGACCTGAGACAGACATGAGAGGGAAGGCTGCAAAACACTCCGACAAGAAGCGGTAAAGATAGACACCAAAGAGCTTTAGTAAGCAAGTTAGAAGGGAAGAGGAACCGACAGAAATGAGACCATCGCTTAACTGGATTTGGGGACGTGGGATGGGAGGAGGAAGAGGCATTGCCAGTGTCCAGTTCTCTCTCCAGGGTCATGTTCACCAACACAGGGCACAAGGAGGGTGTCTCAGATGGTGATAGGTACCAGCAGAGTCTCAGTACGTTCCGGTTGCTGTAACAAAATACCACAGACTGGGGGCAGGGGGAGGCTCCAACAGCAGACTTTTCGCTCACAGTTCCAGAGGCTGGGGTCCAAGGTCCAGGGACCAGCAGATTAGGGGTCTGAGAGGGAATTCCAGTCCTCCTGTCAGTTCATAGACGGTGCTTCCTCACTGTGTCCTCACATGGTGGAAGGGACAACGGAGCTCTGTGGGGTCTCTTTTATAAGAACCTAAGTCCCATCCATGGGGCCTCCATCCTCCTGACATAATCATCCCCAAAACCCCACCTCTCAATACCATACCTTGGGGGTTAAGTTTCAACACAGTGATTTGGGAGAGACACAATTAGCCCATAAGAGGGAGGAAAAGGGATGTTGGGTGCATCTTTTCAGGACCATCTTCCTGCCGACCCCTGTAGCCTTACCGTTTGCCCGGTCCCACCTCCCCATCGATCCTCCAGTCCTGTTAGGAACTTTGAACCCCTACCTCTGTGCAGCAGGAAAGGAACAAAGTTGCATGGGAATGCAAGGTGGTAATGAAACTTGCAGTCTGTGTCATGGATGTTTCGGACAAGGCTTCCTAGCATGTGGGGTGTTGAAAATGCGACAGGGGAAAACGGTTACGGGCACAGAAAAACCACGAGAAAGAATCAAAGGCAAAACACAGGGGCCATTCAAAAAGGAGGGAGAGGCAGGACATGGTTGGCGGAGCCTAGTGGAACTTAGAACCGTAAGGACTGTTGGGACCACGGGGCCCATCAAGGCCACCGTGGGCTCTGCACTAACCTTCGAGGCTCCAGCTATCAAGGCCTGCTGCCCGGGCTTCTCAGACCCTCACACCCAGACCAGACCTCTCCCATGATCTCCCCGTATGTCCCTTCACAAGACTGCTGACCTCTGTTTCAAGCTCATGAAGGCTATGAG
Source organism: Grampus griseus (assembly GCF_964374135.1). NCBI lineage: Eukaryota > Metazoa > Chordata > Mammalia > Artiodactyla > Delphinidae > Grampus > Grampus griseus. Next base: position 85,633,400 of record NC_139006.1, on the reverse strand, counting down.
TGTTATTTTGAATCTTTACCATAGTTGAGTAAATTTTAAAATAGCAAAAGCAACATTTGAAAAGCAAACGGGAGTCATTTTAAATCTGGGTGAGTTTAACTGTGTTCTGGGCTTGACACACATTCTTTGAGTTTCTCCTTTGTTCCTTATACTTCCAACTTATCAGAGACACACAGAGGTTCATCTCCAAAACTTAATAAAAGTCCTGATTGTTATTAAAAGGAAATCTGTTGAACCTCGATAACAAGAACCAGAGTCCACATTTTAATTTTACTTCCGTAGAGTCAATGACATCATTGGTCTTGTTCAGAGGCCTTCTGCATTCCACATTAGGAGCAGTAGTCAGGTGGTGGGTGCAGTGTCCATTGGTTTGGGGTTCAACTGGAGCCTCAGAAGATTTATTTTTCCCTCTGGGCAGTGAGAACTGCTGTGTGGATTTTAAAATCACAAAGATTGATCTTAAGTGCATTTCCATAAATATGCTAGGCACAGAGGAAACACTAGAACGCACGTCCTTCCTAGTTGAAATGTGGCAGCTAAGCCCAAGGAGTAGTCCTTGCTGATTGTGAAATTTCCCATGAATACTTAAGCTTCAACAAGAGCCAGTTTCTTCCAAAAGGACTTTGGTCAACAGATTTGTACTGAAATAAACCTCACAAGTTGACGTGAGCTTAATTAAAAAGTGATAAATCTCCTTTGCCTCGTCTATCAGCTATTTAGAAAAGAGAGGGAAACGTCAGGCTCTTGCTATTAAGTCACAGTAGTTGGCACTTATAAACACAATTTCCATGATATGTTTTCTTTCTAAAGAATATGGAGCCCATGCATTTTTTTTCTGGAAAATGTTAACTAGGTTTTCATATCTTGTTTTTCATTCTTTACATGGCTCAATTCTAGGGAGGATCTCACTGAGTTCATGTTATATTTGCCTGACTGAAGTTGAATGTTCTCCTACCTACCGTGAATAAGGCAATATGACTTGAGAACCTTAAGTTCCCAAGTTCTAGGTGTATAACAGTGTGCCTGTCCCAATGCAAAAATGAAAATGCTAGTGTCTTTCATGACTATAAATGGACATCTGAAGGCATCTCAAGATTTCAGATTCTCAATCCCTCTGAAATAAATCTTCATATTGAGGAAGAATCTCATGTGTGTCTCCTCTTAGTTATGCAAATGCAAATTCAGGAAGATCGGACCCTACTGGTGAGATGACTCCAGAAAGCAGATTGCTGTGGGAGGGCTTTGTAAAGTAGCTTCCTTTACAAAGGAAAGGAAGCTTCCTTGCAACGTCGTTTTCATCAGGGTGGAAGGAAGTGATGATATTTACATCTTTAAAGACACTGAAAATGGCCTGGTCCATGCTCTTAGTGTTGGCTTTTAGGTTAAGAAGTGGCCAGAGGTGAGATATCAATTCTTTCTCCACCCCTTTTTCCCCTCCTGTGGTTTTTAATCCTTGGAAGTGGCAGGTACCATTCAGGTCTCTTCTTGGGTGTCTCACTCTTTGCACCTCCTCCACAGTACAGACAAAGTTCTCTTCACGTGACTTTTAGATCACCCAGCGATAGCCACTGTATATGTGCTTTCCTCCTAACATTTCATAGAGGAAAGAAGAAGAGGAGGAAACAAAAGTCTTATCCCTCTCAAGTTTCTGCTCTTGCAACAGAAAGCCATGGATTTCGAGCCCTGATTTACGACCTGAAACCCTAGAATCTGAATCTTAGTTCCATTGGATCTTTTAACGATCTCCCTTCAAAGAAAATATAACTCAGTGTCATGAGATAATATAGCTCAGTTTTAATGAAGGAAAGGATCAAAATAAAAGAAATGACCTTTTATAAAAAATAATTTAAAAAGGAAATCTTACCAATATTTCTAATTATTATCCTAGTACAAGTAAACTTACATTTAAGAGAGTGAGGAGATGTTGCTGAACATACTTTAGACTCAGACAACCCTGTAGCTCCAAGTAAAACACAAATAGATTTGGGTGAGATCGAGAATTCGCTTAGCCATTGCTTTCCCTCTTCTCTTTGACTGAGTCTATTAGTTTTATACATTTGGAAAAGTTCAGTTATTCCTACTCATTTTGACATTCCAGGAAAGGAGAAAGAAGATCCTGCAATGTCCAGTCCCAATTTCTCTGAGTGCTTCTCTTCCTGGTGTGTTATCTATAGTTATGTTTACCATACGTTTGAACACAAAATAAAGATACAAAGCATTTTTTCTCATTTTTTAAATTGATTCATATGAAAAGTCTACTATGGAAAGCTATAAATGTTAAGTTGCTTTTAATTTTAAGCAGATGAATTATACTTATTGAGAACTAATTTAACTATTGGTTTCCCTATAGTAACATTTTATCATGTTTTAGACCACAACGATTCCCTACTATCAGCTCTTTCTTTCATGCCAGACCATTAACAAAAAAGTGTTACGACGTGAGAGTCTACAAAGCACTTTTATTTCAACTGAATTTTTTTTAAAAACACATAAGAAAAGAAAAGAAAACATTTATGTCACATAGTAAGTGATGCAGTCTCTTAAGATGATAGACTTTATGGTTTCTCTACACTTATAAGAAAGAAAAAAATATTGGCCCATATTATCTTCTGTGTAATGGGTCGGCTGAGTGAAAAACAGTTTCAATCTTCCCAGGCATGTTGATGAAAAGTGAAAAATGATTTTTCTCAGTGAAAACATGAGTTCCTAGGATGCTAGGAACGTGTTAGGACACCATGATGTTTGCTGACACACAAGACAAACATTTAAGCTGTTTTGCAAATGTGTGACCTCGCAGAGAATCCTGGGAAAGGAAACTGAGGAGAACTGGGTAAGGACGAGTCATCCCCGTCCCTCTCTTTGCCATAATAAAAATCTTCTTTAAACCAGATTTAGACAGAAGGAATTCTGGCAATGGCAGTGTGAAGAAGCAAATCATCTCCCACATAAATAATATGAACACATAAGACAAGGGTTTCAGGGCTCTAGAGACTGATCAAATTTAAACAACAAATTGAGAAGTATTTATCATGGAAAACTACTAAAATTGGATAAAAACCGTAGGAATATCTGGCCCTCTCACTTGGGACTGGTTCCATCCCTTCACCCCCACCCAGTTCATGACCTAGTGGATTTACCAGGGCAGGAATGGCCCTGAAAACACCCTGCTGCCACGGAGAAGAGGACAGTCCACTTGGAATGGAGGCTGAAAACTCAAGATGGCATAGTCATTAGACGCAGCAAACTTATTAAGAAATGAGCGGGGAAAATCCACAGCTTTTCTAGCCCAGGTTGCAGTCTCAGTTAGGACAACGATCAGACCAGCAGAAATTTGATGGGGAGATCTTAGAAATGAGAAGGCCATAGAGGGAGAGAGATAGGCACTCTGCACATCTCTGGCTGACTATAAACAATGCTGATGTGCAAGGGAGACTGGAGAGGTCTGAGAAGACAGTAAAAGCCTGAACTCTGGGTGTGCTCCCCAACTCACACACAGATTGATTGGCAGGGTGAGAGGCAGGCATTTGAGCACAACCTCTGCCCCAGTCATTGGCTGATCACTCAGCTATGCAGACACAGGCGTGATCCCACAAAAGTCAAAATGTTGAACTTAAGAATACAGCAAAAGCAGTTCTAAGAAGGAAGTTCATAGCAATAAACACCTACGTTAAGAAGCAAGAAAGATCCCAAAGAAACAACCTACAACTCTGAAGAAGAAGAAGCTGAGACCAAAGTTAGCAGAAGAAAGGAAATAATCCTTCTCTTTATATGGAAGTCAGAGTATTCAAGTTCTCAGAACTGCTAAACATGACAAGTTTATCAGGAAGTGAGTCACAAGATAAACTTCCAGCTGTAGTTCTTGAGGTGCTTTTTAATATACTTGCAGATACCACCTCTCATCTGGAATTACAAGGTATACAGTTTGCTATTTTCACGATGTTTACGTAAAGAGCTAGAAATGGCAGAGCGAACTTCTGCTCCTCTTAATGATATGTAGATCAATCCGCTCAGACACCAAATGCTGCTCATGTATAATTCCTATAGATAAAAGCCAATACAGCGAACACCTAATACAATTATCTCAATCAATTATTTCTTTTAACTCCTCTGAATTATGATGTAGATGAAACAAGTTAGGCAGTTACTACCAATTTTTAGTATTTCAAAATTTTTTCTTTTCAATGTTGAACATATCCAACTTATTCTTTTCACAATAATTTTTTTAGTTATGACTCCAAATTATGACATATACAGTTTATAATTTTGAGTCCATTTGACACATAAGGAAAATAAGGCAGACAATAACATGAATGACTTGACAACTTACATAGGTAAGTACTGAGAAGGTTGAACCAGAATTAAAAACTCCTAATCTACCCATTCTAAGTGTAACCTCCTAAATCTGACAAAATTACTTACACACAGCCTTCTGTCATCATTGGAGGAATTGGCTAGAACAGAGGCATATGATATGGAATCATACATAAAAGCCTAGAGAATGTAATGATGGAACATGACTGCTTCACCCAGTAACATTTGATTACAGTCTAGACTCATTAAAATAGTGAAATCAATTTATTTGCCCTTGACCAGCATTTTTTAATGGGATAGGATGGAAATAAGATAGGATATAATAGATTAGGATGGATTAGGTTTGAATAGCAATAGGAATAGTATAGAATAGAATAGAATAGAATAGAATAGAATGGAATGGAATGGAATGGAATAGAATAGAATGGAATGGAATGGAATGGGATGGGATGGGATGGGATGGGATGGGATAGAATAAAACAGAATAGATTAATACATTAAAAATGAAATGAAATTCTTATATATGTATTCTGGGCTATGTTGCACAGCATGTTTCTAACTATAAGTTGAAGGAAAATATTTACCTAATGTACCATTGGTATCTGGCTGTCCACATGTTTCAAATCATCATGAAACCCTTTGTATCCCTTTAAGATCCAAATCTATTTCGTGCTGTCAACAATAAGGGAAGAAGAAAGTTCAGCCACTTCTACTTAATTATGTGCATATACTATATGATTAGAAAAGGATTCAGTAAGGCTGTTTGGAGAGAACATAGCTAGGTTGAAAGGATACAAAACTAAGTGTAGTATAAGACAGAAAATCTGATCAAACATGCATACATTATTTGTATTTCTACCTCTTTATTCATACCTTGGATGATCAAAGTTTGAAGGATTTGCTTTGTTTTAATTATACTCATCACGTTTGCCACACCCATATGACTCAAAATAGAAGCTCCCGAACCCAGGTGTTTAGGAGAAATATAAGATTTTCATTTGGGCTTGTCTAACCACTACCTTCCAGTATCTATTGGTTGATGATTAGTTTTCTAAAAGTCGCAGGAAGAAAGACCTCTCTTCTTTCTTTTGTTCCATGTATACTTTTCTCTGGGCATGTATATGCCTGTGTGTGTACGCATGGCAGTGAGAGATTTTTAAAGGGAGAGAAAATGACAGCCATGGCAAGAGAAGGGTCTCAACCACTGTGGATAAATCAATCCATCAAAAAAAAAAACCAAAAAAAAAAAAAAAACCAATTCTGCCATGAAACTTAATCACTAAAGGTCATGTCGGGGAGTAAGGAACAGATTAAATTAGCATAGTATTAGATATGGAAAATGATTTCTGTCAAAATCATCTTTACCACAATTATAATATGTTAATTACGTATTTCATTAAGGAAGTTGATTATGGTTCACGGATGAAATCATGCCTGCAAGACACCTGGAAGGGGCGGCGGAGCCTGACACCGTCCTCTTGCTTTTCCTGGCACTTTCCCTCCATCTTCTCCGCCCCCCACCAACTCTGTCCCCCCAAGTTCTCCTTTTCCCCTTTTCTATCCTCCTCCTCATTGGCTCCCTGTTTTATGCCATCAGCTGCGATGAGATGTTTCCATCTTTAAGTTGATCTCATGTAGGGACTCCTGGTCTCATGGGTACAGCATCGTCCAAGTGAGGGCACTGTGGCCACTCAGAAGCCATTGTGAGGATCTTCAGTTTTGCTCCTTTTTTGGTTTTTGTTTTTTAACTTAATTTTTTATTTTAAATTAGAGTATAGTTGATTTACAATGTTATATTTGTTTCAGGCGTACAGCAAAGTGGTTTAGTTATACATATACATGCATCCATTCTTTTTCAGATTCTTTTCCCATGTAGGTGATTACGGAATATTGAGTAGCGTTCTCTGCACTATACAGTAGGTCCTTGCTGGTTATCTATTTTATATGTAGTAGTGTGTGTGTGTTAAACACCTAATTTATCATTCCCCCCACTTTTCCCCTTTGGTAACCGTAAGTTTGTTTTGGAACTCCATGAGTCTGTTTCTGTTTTCACGCTCAGGCTCAGCTCATCTCTTTGTCTGCTCTCCTTTCCTCTCCCCGCTGCCCACCACCTCTGCCAGGAGGTGACCTGACCTGCGGGGCCCCGGCGGGGACTGCCTGACGGACCCCCACTGTCTCTGTCACGGTGGCCTGCGACGGGCTGCAGCGTTTTTGTGGCCCATTTCCAGGACGCCCGCTCTGTCATCCGGATGCGGGGCTGAGGCTAATGTTAACAGCACTTCGTAATCCTGTCCCGGGAAGCGGCCACAACGAAGACAGCAAAGAGGATGTGGACTCAAGGGTGGCCGAGGATACGTGGGATCTGAGAGCCAATTATTTTAGTCAATAATCTGCGAGTCTTTTCCTCAAGATCACCCATTCATTTTTTTAATGATGGTCCAACATTAATTCATGGGGAAATGTACAAGTATTTAGAATTCCAGAATTTTATTATGAGCCTCGTGTGTCCCTCGCTCGTACATCTTATGAAGCCAAGTCGCAGGGATCCAGGGCTCCATTTTGGTGCCCTCTGCAGTGATGTCCTTTTGCACTTAGATACATCAGGCATATTTGAAGGGGCGAGGCAGAAATAGGAAGACCTCATGTTACACTCTATGTGCTCTTTTCCATGCAGGGTCGTAAGTCAGACCAGGCTCAGCCTCCACCAGCAAATGAGGCAGAAAGAAGGACAGGTGACTAAAGGGAGGGGCTTATTCCCATGCCCAGGGGAAAAGGTCCCTGGGGAGACCCCGGGGCGGGGGGGAGGGGCGCTGGAGGCTGTATCTCTTTCTAATATTTCCCCGCCTCAAGGCGCGTGTGCCCTTGTACGGGCAGATACTGCCCCACGGAATAATCTTGGTTGGAATTAAGCAAAATTGTCAAGAAATACTTAGTCATCACAAGAAAGACTGTCTCATACAACTGTCCCTTTGCTTTCCAACAGTAATTACTTTAGTAATTAATCTCTGTCATTTAACTGTATTACATTTTGAAAAGAGAAAATGGAAGAAAGACCGGTTTCAAACTCATTTACATCACAGTTTAAAATCCCAGAATAGGGTGAATCAAATGTCAAATTTAGCCCTTTCACATTTTCTAAAATAGTCTCATTCTAACACCCAGTCCAATGGGATCCAAAGCGAGACTCCGCAGTCACCTCTACCTGAAAGGCCAGGCTTCAAAGGCAATATGGCTTCAAATTCTTCATGGAAATCCTCCTGGCTTGTTCCAAGGTGCTCAGAAATACAATTAATAAGCCCATTGAGGAGAGCAATAGGAAATCTCTTCTGTCCAAAGACCATTTAGGCTGCTGGTAATGTCAATTGCCCATAATGTGGCTCTAGCATTTGTTAATGACATCATCATACAGTCAGTGAATAAATCTGCTCCAGCAATCTCCTTTAATTCCTTTTCACCTCATTTCATCTTTTCAAATTAACTTGTTTGACCTTGTTTATTGTACTCCTCATTATACTTAATTTTCAAAGAAGTGCTTTTAATATACTGAAATTTTCCTCAATTTCTTATTCGTTTTTTAATATTAGTAAGAGTGCACGTATTACCTTTCTTTTTAATAGCAACCCTTATTAATGAAATGCTTCCCATCATAGACGACACAAAAATTTACGATATATATTTTTTAAAAAATCTGATTTACTTCACTCATCAGCAAGGTATGCCACTAGCTTGTTTAAATAGAAATTCTTCAGACTTAATAATCCATCATAAACTTTAAACAAAATCTTCCTCATTAAGAACTATACTGAAAATGTAAATGTCTCTTGCTCTCAATGTAGGGAAGGCTAGTATCAGATATGTGATCGAACTGAGGACTCGTTCAGGCATCTCCTATTAGAGAGTTGGATAATACTTATGTGAGCAAATGAGTCTGCATTTATTTGTCGAATAAGGTAGATGTTTGTCTTTTCCACTAATGTACAATTCAGATAGACATTACGATTCCCGTATTCAATATTCAATTAACTTGTTTCTTCAACTAGTACAAACCATTATTATTTCAGCTGCTTTGTTAGACACAGAAAAAGAGCAGAACTTAAATGTGTGAAGTGGGAGGAGACTGAAAATGTCTGTGTGCAGAAAAAGAGAATCCGTGAAGTAGGAGGCGAGAAGGACGGGGAAAATGAGGTAGGGAGGGGGAGGGAACGGGAGGAAGAGCGGTGATGGGTCGAACACCTTCCCATCACACTACTTCCTGTGGTCTGACCGGAAGGATGTCTCTGTCCCCAGACTTCCTGAAGGGCTGCGTGAGTCATCCCTGCAATCCACGGATGTACCAAGACAGCGGGCAGGTGATGTGTGTGGCTTACGTGACTTGCTGACTGAGTCTGGTTTATCTTGAATAAAAGAAAATTAAGAGTGCTTTACAATGTTTATCGCACCTGCTCCTCTGTTCGGTTTTGCTTTTGCTTTTTTGGCTTGATGAAGATGAAATAAAACTTTATTGAAATGGTTGAGATACTTCCGGCGTAACTCACTGCATGACCTCACAGCTCTGACAGAGTGTTTCGGGTTCCTTAGCAAGTCTTCATCGCTTTCTGGCAAAAAGCAGAGCCGGTATTTATATAGGCCCAGAACCTCCTGATTAGACAAGGTTTACGGTTCACGCAAATATATGGGAGATTAAGGAAAACAAAAAAGCCTCTTGCCAATTGACTTGCTACGTGAATACGTATCAGGGCACAGTGAATCAAAAGGCTATGAGGTTTTTGTTAACAAGAACTGACTGATACTTAAAAGCTGGGTTCTCCCCCCCACTCCTCCTCCAGAGTGAGTTCGTTATCCTGGCAGGCTGGACACTGCACCAGCACGTTTGCCTCTCCCCCTCTTCTCCCCAAATCAAAGATCAAAGGCTGCATTTGTAAAGCAAATAGTTGGAGAGTTACAGCCGGGTTTGATGAAAACCCACTCCAGGCCTCTTGGGAGATATTACCTTCCTCATTATTCCACTGATTGGCCTTATTTCATCCAAGGATTACTGCACATTCTCCTGACGGCTGATGAGCGACTTCATGAATATACAAAATAATCCGGCGGCACTGGGCCAGCACTGATTATTGTTGTGAAACTCGGAGGGGCTGCTTCAAATGAGCTGCTAGAGATGGTGGAACCCTTCCTCCCCGTTTTCCATCTGATTGTACCACAAGGACCCTTATTAGGCTATTTTTCACGTGTCTGTAAGAGAAAGAGAAAGAGAGAGAGATTGCATCTAGTTAAAAAGGATCAGGGAATTCTGGGTACCAGATGTTTTTTGCTTAATATTGCAAAATGCCTTTTATTAGATTATGCAGAGCACTTACTAACTACAGTTAAACTGCTTTGCAGAGAAACCCGATGGGAACGGTGCCCTAAATAGCTTTCCTGGGTTTGTTTTTTTCCTTTCCTTTCTTTTTTGTGCATATTCTGCAATGTGTATGTGCTTATTCACGGTTCCCTCTCTCTCTCTCTCTCTCTCTCTGTGCGTGTGTGTGTGTTTGTGTGTGTGTGCGCGCGTGTGTGTGTAGCTGGCTAAGTCTCTTGGGAGACAGGAACTGCGGATATGAAATTATCAAGGACTATTACACACTGGCCTGCAATAATTTAGCATCACACTGAAATCCAGTCTCTTTGGCCAAAGTACTTGGCCAAGGTGTTAATGAAACAGTAATGGTAGAGAGCAAAGGTGTTTATTTTCAGATTCAGTCAGGCAGAAACAGCTTTGACATAAACCACCTCTGATGGCTCCAATCTCCTCTGATGGGTTCAGACTTGGATTGAAGCCACTTTGGCGACAGAGCCTTTCCTTTCCTTTCTGCTTATTATGAAAAACCCATCGGATACTGTAGAGACCCTCTCTACCCCCAGAAAGCAGCTTCGGCAGGAGATAGGTTTCGAACAGAACCAGGGGCCTTCCATTTCCGTCCTAAAAATATATTTATTCCCCTTGTGCTGAATCAGAAATTGTATCTCCAGTTGTCTTTCTCTACCCTCTAACCCAGTCAGAACCCTTGATTCACAGCATTGCTAATTTAATATCTGATAAACGAGGTTCTGTGATTGTCATTTACAGCTGGACACACTTGTTTTTACTGATTGTGAACTGCTGAACTTTTCTGGGCAATAAATATCTTATCCTGCACCGTGCAATATGTCACATGCCACAAATGACCAACACGAGTGACTCTGGGATGCTTCCTACCACGCTGGCCAGAGGATCATCCAGCAGCTCTATTTCTGGGCCAGGAGGAGAGATCTTCTCCACAAACCACTGACAATGACAGTGGTTTGCTCTGTTTTGAATAAGAGGGGGCTGCCTTTTGGGGGAGATACCAGTTGTGAGCAAGGTAAGTAGAATCCCGTTCTGGGTGAGTCTGCAGTTGGCGCAGAATTCTTTCAGAAGGTTATTTATTCTGTTCACGGGGCTGCATCTCTCCCAATCCGTTCGACTCCAGAGATACAGGGTGGGTATATGGGGAAGAAAGCAACACGCACACATGCAAGTTATTATCATTCTGATTACACAGCATCAATCTCTTTGGAGAAAAACTATATGTATCTGTATAACTGAATCACTTTGCTGTACACCTGAAACTAACACAGCACTGTAAATCAACCATACTGCAATATAAAATAAAAATTAAATGAAAAAACTACCCGCTGTCATTTCATATGGAGAACAAATTCCATGTGAGTTTTCGGGGGCATTTGTCAGGGTCTGATGTCTGTAGGCAGTCCAGTAAAATTCTTAGTCCTAGACACTTTCTGGTCCAGTCAGAAAATATCCTTGTTGTTTTAAACAGAAACAGAGCTGGTGTTGGGGAAAGCCTGTCAGGCAGACTCCATTGCTGACTGAAACTCAGCTCCATTTTCACCCTGTTGCTCCCCACACCACCCTGGCACAGTAATTTAATGAATCTACATTTCATGACTGAAGTGATAAGGATGAAACGTTTTAAAATAACCAGAAGGTAGATACACCAAAAAAGCCTGATGAAACATTAAATGAATGTAGTGTAACACATTATCTCTGCTTCTGCACATCCAAAAAGCGCAATGAACTAAAACATTGCATTAGGCCAAGAATAAAGCTAAAAATTAAATTGGCTCAGAAAGATCTAGGGTAGTTGTTTCTGCACTTTGAATGCAGTAAATCTGGTCATTTAATCTCATTCTTCCTACCTCTGATGTGCACACTTAAAAGAACACAGGGTTCACAGGGAAAAGGTGAGAGAAAGGGATGCGGCTATGATTCTGCCCTTAACTATTTACCTGATGCCGGAAGGCAAGGGGCGAGTCATATTAATGTTGGCTTTTTCTTCCTACTGTAAAATTGCCTCCATTTTCCAACATTTAAGTGCAGCGAATGTCAACAAACATAAAATATGGGCAACTTTGTAAAAGATGGGAAACAGACCCAATAAAGAAGACATATTCAAGAATATAATACTACCCCTTCAAATCAATAAATAAAGACAAGCATTTCATACACTAATGCATTTATCTATGACCATTATAAATTAGTCGCTTGCCAGAAAATACACTTCTTAGCACAAGTGCCATTATTTAAAGTTGTCTATTTAATGCACACTTAGTATATTTCCTCATCCAAAGCTTCTCTGCATAATTAGACAACATCCATTCTTAAGAACTAAAGTAGATGCCAAGCATGCAATACATAAAGTATGACGTTTTACAAATTTACATCTTCAAAAGTTATGTGTGGTTTCAGATAAAAGAAATTGCAAAAAGATCACGCTATTATTATGGCCCTAGTTTCGTTGTGTGTACGTACCCAGGGTGAGCTGGCAGAAATGTGATCCGTAGGGCAGCCATTCTTATTCAACCTCAGTGAATGCATATTTTCTAAGGTGATTCTCTGAGCAGGACAAGTGGAGGGTGGGCTTTTAATAACGTGCTGAATTGTGCATGAACATCCTGTCTTGGGTCCCCAGGTCGTCTGAGGTCAGCATTAGGGACCCTCAAGTCTCAACAAGGTCTTTGTTGCCTTACTTGCTCTAACTGATGGCTCTGGATCAACACTCTTCTTATTTGCAAGGACCCAAAATAGGCCTTCGGGGAAGAGGTTCAAGGACTGACTCCTGCACCTGCACATTCCACTGTCTCCTTCCTTAAGGTTCCCTAGTTTCCTTTACCAACATCCTCACTATTTTCCATGTTTCTGTATTATCCCATCTCCAAAGCCCACCATTGGCCTCTGCCATTGTCAGTTTCTGCACTAACAAGTTGACCCAAATAACGTTTGACTCTGCATCAGATCGTGGCACTAGATAAGACTGTTATCTAGAGTGAGTTGGGGCAAATTTCAACATGTAGTTACCAAAGCAACTCAGACAGTGGGCATGGTGCCTAAATAGAAGTCAGTGTGGTCATGAAGCCATCGAATTGGTGCAGCTCAAGGTTATCTCTGAAGAAATGCTCTTCTTGCCTCTCATGTAATTCAATTCAGTGTCACTCCCCTCTTTAACCCAAGGGGACCTGTAACCTATCTGGAGATAGTAGATGGGAGAAGCCCTGAGAGATCACAGAAGCTAGTGAGTGGAATAAATATACATTTTATGCTGTGTAACGTCATGACTTAAAGATGAACAGATTTTACCAAAAAGATGATTCTTCTTTTCACCTCTCTTTTTCAGATACTTTTACAATATGAGAATTTAATAACTATCCAAGAACGCCCTGAGTCATCTTTGTCACAGGCGACATCAGACGATGGATCAAGAAGATGTGGAGGGACCTTCAAGATGGCGGAGGAGTGAGACGCGCAGATCACCTTCCTCCCCACAGATACACCAGAAATACATCTACACGTGGAACAACTCCTACAGAACACCTACTGACCGCTGGCAGAAGACCTCAGACCTCCCAAAAGGCAAGAAAGTCCCCACGTACTTGGGTAGGGCAAAAGAAAAAAGAATAAACAGAGACAAAAGGATAGGGACGGGACCTGCACCAGTGGGAGGGAGCTGTGAAGGAGGAAAGGTTTCCACACACTAGGAAGCCCCTTCATGGGCGGAAACTGTGGGTGGCGGAGGGGGGAAGCTTCGGAGCCGTGGAGGAGAGCACGGCAACAGGGGTGTGGAGGGCAAAGCGGAGAGATTCCCACACAGAGGATCAGGGCCGACCGGCACTCACCAGCCCGAGAGGCTTGTCTGCTCACCCGCCGGGGCGGGCGGGGCTGCGAGCTGAGGCTTGGGCTTCGGTCGGAGCGCAGGGAGAGGACTGGGGTTGGCGGCGTGAACACAGCCTGAAGGGGGCTAGTGCATCACGGCTAGCCGGGAGTGAGTCCAGGAAAAGTCTGGACCTGCCAAAGAGGAAAGATACTTTTTCTTCCCTCTTCGTTTCGCGTTGCGTGAGGAGAGGGGATTAAGAGCGCTGCTTAAAGGAGCTCCAGAGACGGGCACGAGCCGCGGCTAAAAGCGCGAACACCAGAGACGGGCATGAGACGCTAAGGCTGCTGCCACTGCCACCAAGAAGCCTGTGTGCGAGCACAGGTCACTCTCCACACCTCCCTTCCGGGGAGCCTGTGCAGCCCGCCACTGCCGGGATCCCGGGATCCAGGGACAACTTCCCCGGGAGAACGTACGGCGCGCCTCAGGCTGGTGCAACGTCACGCCGGCGCAACGTCACGCCGGCCTCTGCCGCCGCAGGCTCGCCCCACATCTGTATCCCCCCTCCCCCGGCCTGAGTGAGCCAGAGCCCCCGAATCAGTGGCTCCTTTAACCCCGTCCTGTCTGAGCGAAGAACAGACGCCCTCAGGCGACCTACACACAGAGGCAGGGTCAATCCAAAGCTGAGCCCCCGGGAGCTGTGCAAACAAAGAAGAGAAAGGGAAATCTCTCCCAGCAGCCTCAGGAACAACGGATTAAATCTCCACAATCAACGTGATGTACCTGCATCTGTGGAATACCTGAATAGACAACGAATCATCCCAAAATTGAGGCAGTGCACTTTGGGGGCAACTGTAGACTTGGGGTTTGCTGTATGCGACTGACTAGTTTCTGATTTATATGTTTACCTTACTTTAGTTTTTAGCACTTGTTATCATTAGTGGATTTGTTTATTTGTTTTGTTGTTCTCTTCTCTTTTTAAATTACTTTTTATATTTTAATAATATTTTTAAATTTTTTATTTTAATTATTTTATTTTATTTATTTTCTTTCTTTTTCTTCTCCCTTTTCTTCTGAGCCATGTGGCTGACAGGGTCTTGGTGCTCCAGCCAGGTGTCAGACCTGAGCCTCTGAGGTGGGAGAGTTGCTTTCAGTACTGGAACACCAGAGACCTCCTGGCCCCATGTAATATCAGTCAGGGAGAGCTCTCCCAGAGATCTCCATCTCAACGCTAAGACCCAGTTCCACTCAATGACCAGCAAGCTCCAGTGCTGGACACCCCATGCCAAACAAACAGCAAGACAGGATCATAAACCCACCCATTAGTAGAGAGGTTGCCTAAAATCTTACAAAGTTCACAGACACCCCAAAACACGCCACTGGACACAGTCTTGCCCACCAGAAAGACAAGATCCAGGCTTATCCACCAGAACACAGGCACTAGTCCCCTCCACCAGGAAGTCTACACAACCCACTGAACCAAACTTAGCCACTGAGGGCAAACACCAAAAACAATGGGAACTACTTACCTGCAGCCTGAGAAAAGGAGACCCCAAACACAGTAAGTTAAGCAAAATGAGAAGACAGAGAAACATGCAGCAGATGAAGAAGCAAGGTAAAAACCACCAGACCTAACAAATGAAGAGGAAATAGGCAGTCTACCTGAAAAAGAATGCAGAATAATGATAGTAAAGATGATCCAAAGTCTTGGAAATAGAATGGAGAAAATACAGGAAACGTTTAAGAAGGATGTAGAAGAACTAAAGAGCAAACAAACAATGATGAACAGCAGAAAAAATGAAATTTAAAATTCTCTAGAAGGGATCAGTAGCAGAATAACTGAAGAATAAGAACAGATAAATGACCTGGAAGATCAAATAGTGGAAATAACTACCACAGACCAGGATAAAGAAAAAAGAATGGAAAGAATTGAGGAAAGTCTCAGAGACCTCTAGGACAACACTAAACATACCAACATTAGAATTACAGGGGTCCCAGAAAAAGAAGAGAAAAAGAAAGGGACTGAGAAAATATTTGAAGAGATTATAGTTGAAAATTTCCCTAATATGGGAAAGGAAATAGTCAGTCAAGTCCAGAAAGGGCAGAGAGTCCCACAAAGGGTAAATCCAAGGAGAAACAGGCCAAGACACATATTAATCAAACTATCAAAAATTAAATACAAAGAAAAAATGTTAAAAGCAGCAAGGGAAAAGCAACAAATAACATGCAAGGGAATCCCCATAAGGTTAACAGCTGATCTTTCAGCAGAAACTCTGCAAGCCAGAAGGGAGGGGCAGGACATATTTAAAGTGATGAAAGAGAAAAACCTACAGCCATGATTACTCCCCCCAGCAAGGATCTCATTCAGATTCGACAGAGAAATTAAAATCTTTACAGACAAACAAAAGCTAAGAGAATTCAGCACCATCAAACCACCTTTACAACAAATGCTAAAGTAACTTCTTGAGGCAGGAAACACAAAGGAAAGAAAAGACCTACAAAAACAAACCTAAAATAATTAAGAAAATGGTAATAGGAACATACATATTGATAACTCCCTTAAATGTAAATGGATTAAATGATCCAACCTAAAGACATAGACTGGCTGAATGGATACAAAAACAAGACCCATATATATGCTCTCTACAAGAGACCCGCTTCAGACCTAGGGACACATACAGACTGAAAGTGAGAGGATGGAAAAAGATACTCCATGCAAATGGAAATCAAAACAAAGCTGGAGTAGCAATTCTCATATCAGAAAAAATATACTTTAAAATAAAGACTATTACAAGTGACAAAGAAGGATACTACATAATGATCAAGGGATCAATCCAAGAAGAAGATATAAGAGTTGTAAATATTTCTGCACCCAATATAGGAGCATCTCAGTACATAAGGCAAATGCTAAGAGCCATAAAAGGGGAAATTGACAGTAATACAATAATAATAGGGGACTTTAACACCCCACTTTCACCAGTGGACCGATCAACCAAAATGAAAATAAATAAGGAAACACAAGCTTTAAATGATACATTAAACAAGATGGACTTAATTGATATTTGTAGGACATTCCATCCAAAAACAACAGAATACATATTCTTCTCAAGTGCTCATGGAACATTCTCCAGGATAGATTATATCTTGGGTCACAAATCAATCCTTGGTAAATTTAAGAAAATTGAAATCGTATCAAGTATCTTTTCCAGCAACAACACTATGAGACTAGATATCAATTACAGGAAGAAAACTCTAAGAAATACAAACATATGGAGGCTAAACAATATGTTACTAAATAACAAAGAGATCATTAAAGAAATCAAAGAGGCAATCAAAAAATACCTAGAAACAAATGACAATGAAAACACAACCGCCCGAAACCTATGGGTTGCAGCAAAAGCAGTTCTAAGAGGGAAGTTTATAGCAATAAAATCCTACCTCAAGAAGCAAGAAACATCTGAAATAAACAACCTAACCTTACACCTAAAGAAATTAGAGAAAGAAGAACAAAACAAACCCAAAGTTAGCAGAAGGAAAGGAATCATAAAGATCAGATCAGAAATAAATGATAAAGAAATGAAGGAAACAATAGCAAAGATCAATAAACTAAAAGCTGATTCTTTGAGAAGATAAACAAAATTGATAAACCATTAGCCAGACTCATCAAGAAAAAAAGGGAGAAGACTCAAATCAACAGAATTAGAAAAGAAAAAGGAGAAGTAACAACTGACACTGCAGAAATAGAAAGGATCATGAGAGATTACTACAAACAACTCTATGCCAATAAAATGGACAACCTTGAAGAAATGGACAAATTCTTAGAAAAGCACAACCTTCCGAGACTGAATCAGGAAGAAATAGAAAATATAAACAGATGAATCACAAGCACTGAAGTTGGAACTGTGATTAAAATCATTCCAACAAACAAAAGCCCAGGACCAGATGGATTCAAGGGCGAATTCTATCAAACATTTAAAGAGCTAACACCTATCCTTCTCAAACTCTTCCAAAATATAGAAGAGGGGGGAACACTCCCAAACTTATTCTATGAGTCCACCATCACTCTGATACCAAAACCAGACAAACATGTTAAAAAAAAAAGCAAACTGGGGCTTCCCTGGTGGCGCAGTGGCTGAGAGTCTGCCTGCCGATGCAGGGGACGCGGGTTCGTGCCCCGGTCTGGGAGGATCCCACGTGCCACGGAGCGGCTGGGCCCGTGGGCCATGGCCACTGAGCCTGCGCTCTGCGGTGGGAGAGGGCACAACGGTGACAGGTCCGTGTACCGCAAAAAAAAAAAAAAAAAGCAAACTACAGGCCAATATCACTGATGAAAAAAGATGCAAATATCCTCAACAAAATACTAGTAAACAGAATCCAGCAGCACACTGAAAGGATCATAAACCATGATCAAGTGGGGTTTACCCCAGGAATGCAAGATTTCTCAAATATACACAAATCAATCAATGTGATACACTATATTAACAAACTGAAGGATAAAAACCATATGATCATCTCAATAGATGCAGAAAAAGCTTTCGACAAAATTCAACACCCACTTATTATAAAACTCTCCAGAAAGTTGGCATAGAGGGAACTTACGTCAACATAATAAAGGATATATATGACAAACCCACAGCCAACGTTGTTCTCAATGGTGAAAAACTGAAACCGTTTCCACTAAGATCAGGAAAAGACAAGTTTGCCCACTCTCACCACTATTATTAAATATGGTTTTGGAAGTTTTAACCACAGCAATCAGAGAAGAAAAAGGAATACAAAATGAAAAAAAAGAAGCAAAACTGTCACTGTTTGCAGATGACTCTACATAGAGAATCCTAAAGATGCTACCAGAAAACTACTAGAGCTAATCAATGAATTTGGTAAAGTAGCAGGATAGAAAATTAATGCACAGAAATCTCTTGCATTCCTGTACACTAATGATGAAAAATCTGAAAGTAAAATTAAGGAAACACTCCCATTTACCACTGCGGCCAAAAGAATAAAATATCTAGGAATAAACCTACCTAAGGAGAAAAAAGACCTGTATGCAGAAAACTATAATACAGTGATTAATGAAATTAAAGATGATACAAACAGATGGAGAGGTATACCATGCTCTTGGATTGGAAGAATCAACATTGTGAAAATGACTATACTACCCAAAGCAGTCTACAGATTCAATGCAATCCCTATCAAACAACCAATGACATTTTTCACAGAACTAGGACAAAAAATTTCACAATTTGTATGGAAACCCAAAAGACCCTGAATAGCAAAAGTAATCTTGAGAAAGAAACACAGAGCTGGAGGATTCAGGCTCCTGGACTTCAGACTATACTACAAAGCTACAGTAATCAGACAGTATGGCACTGGCACAGAAACAAAAATATAGATCAATGGACCAGGATAGAAAGCCCAGAGATAAATCCATGCGCATATGGTCACCTTATTTTTGATAAAATAGACAAGAATATACAATGCAGAAAAGACAGCCTCTTCAAAAAGTGATGCTGGGAAAACTGGACAGCTACATGTAAAAGAATGAAATTAGATCACTCCCTAACACAATACACAAAGATAAATTAAACATGGATTAAAGACCTAAATGTAAGGCCAGACACTATAAAACTCTTAGAGGAAAACATAGGCAGAGCACTCTATGACATAAATCACAGCACGATCCTTTTTTGACCCACGTCCTAGAGAAATGGAAATAAAAACAAAAACAAATGGGACCTAATGAAACTTAAAAGCTTTTGCACAGCAAAGGAAAACATAAACAAGATGAAAAGTCAGCCCTCAGAATGGGAGAAAATATTTGCAAATGAAGCAACTGACAAAGGATTAATCTCCAAAATTTACAAGCAGCTCATGTAGCTCAATACGAAAAAAACAAACAACTCAATCCAAAAATGGGCAGAAGACCTAAACAGACATTTCTCCAAAGAAGATATACAGATTGCCAACAAACACATGAAAGGATGCTGAACATCACTAATCATTAGAGAAATGCAAATCAAAACTGCAATGAGGTAGCCCCTCACACCATTCAGAATGGCCATCTTCAAAAAATCTACAAACAATAAATGCTGGAGAGGATGTGGAGAAAAGGGAACCTTCTTGCACTGTTGGTGGGAATGTAAATTGATACAGCCACTATGGAGAACAGTATGGACGTTCCTTAAAAAACTAAAAATTGAACTATCATACGACCCAGGAATCCCACTACTGGGCATATAACCTGAGAAAACCATAATTCAAGAAGAGTCACGTACCACACTGTTCACTGATGCTCTATTTACAATAGCCAGGGCATGGACGCAACCTAAGTGTCCATTGACAGATGAATGGATAACGAAGATGTGGCACATATATACAGTGGAATATTATTCAGCCATAAAAAGAAACGAAATTGAGTTATTTGCAATGAGGTGGATGGACATAGAGACTGTCATACAGAGTGAAATAAGTCAGAAAGAGAAAAACAAATACCATATGCTAACACATATATTTGGAATCTAAAAAGAAAAAAAAATGGTTCTGAAGAATCTAGGGGCAGGACAGGAATAAAGACACAGATGTAGAGAATGGACTTGAGGACATGGGGATAGGGAAGGGTAAGCTGGGACGAAGTGAGAGAGTGGCATTGACATATATACACTACCAAATTTAAAAGAGATGGCTAGTGAGAAGAAGCCGCATAACACAGGGAGACCAGCTAGGTGCTTTGTGACCACCTAGAGGGGTGGGATAGGGAGGGTGGGAGGGAGAGGCAAGAGGGAGGGGATATGGGGATATATGTATACATATAGCTGATTCACTTTGTTATACAGCAGCAACTAATACAACAATGTAAAGCAATTATACTCCAATAAAGATGTTAACAACAACAAAAAATGATGTGGTCCAAATAGACAATGGAATATTACTCAACTATAAAAGACCATGAAATAATGCCTTTTGCCGCAATATGTATGGACATAGAGATCATACTAAGTGAAGTAAGTCAGACAGAAAAATAATTATTATATAATATCACTTATATGTGGAATCTAATTAAAAATGAGAAAAATGAACTTATTTACAAAACGGAAACAGATTCACAGATCTTGAGATAAAATTTATGGTTACCAAAGGGAAAAAGTAAGGGGAAGTGACAAATTAGGAGACTGGAATAAAATATACATACTACTATATATAAAATAGATAACTAATAAGGACCTACTGTATAGCACAGGGAACTCTACTCAGTATTCTGTAATGGTTTATATGGGAAAAGAACCTGAAAAAGAATGGATACATACATACATATATATATATATATATATATATATATATATATATATATATATAAACTGATTCACTTTGCTGTACACCTGAAACTAACACAAGATTGTAAATCAGCTATACTCCAATAAAAATTTTTTAAAAGAATTGTAAAAAAAACAGAAAATTGTGAAATGAAGAAAAGAGTAGGGCTTCCCTGGTGGAGCAGTGGTTGAGAGTCCGCCTGCCGATGCAGGGGACACGGGTTCGTGCCCCGGTCCGGGAAGATCCCACGTGCCGCGGAGCGGCTGGGCCCGTGAGCCATGGCCGCTGAGCCTGCGCGTCCGGAGCCTGTGCTCCGCAACGGGAGAGGCCACAGCAGTGAGAGGCCCGCGTACCGCAAAAAAAAAAAAAAAAAAAAAAAAAAAAGTAGAGCTTCTGGATGCAGTACCTACTGAGTCAATCTCTCGGGCAAGATAAGAGTGTAAAGAAGAGATTCCTGATGTGTTCTAATGGGGATCCTGGCAGATAGAATGAGTCGGCTATGCAGTGGCCAGCCATACCCCACCTTGTCTTCCTGGTTAACACACAAATTTTGTTCACCTTCCAAGCGCCTGGTCCTTCAAGATTGAGAGAATAACATGACTTTTTCTGAATCCAAGCCAATCATCATTATCTCATTCCAGTTGTTCTTGTTAATTTAGGCCCAGGTATGTGATACAATCCCCACCATTACAAGTCTGCTGGGGTAGGAATATGGTTGCCCCCGGCAATGTCACATAAGCAGGGACCTTCTATTCTTATGTCTTTGGACATATTTGTTCCCTTGATCTGCAAGAAGTATCCTGGGACCAAGTCCACAACCCAAGGATATCAGAACAGAAATACAGGGAGAGTCTGGGTCCTCAATCCTTCCCTGAAATCACCTTATTCCTCAACTTCTTGTTATTCCTGATACTAAATTTCACCATTACTTGAGATGCTTTTAGTTTTATCTCCCTTTATGTGTAGGCAAAAGCATCCTAAATGATACGGGCTTAGAGATACACCAGGAAAAATGGGGGCTGAGTAGATGTTCCTTAGTAATAAAGAAGGGGAGGAGAAAGATCTCAAGTTAGGCAGTACAAATCGACGGAGGCCCTTGTGTACTGGGCAGGATAATGAATGTGAATGCAGGACGGAGAAAGATCGTGAAATCTCCACATGGCACCCCTGAACACAGCTCCTTGGTCCGCTGGATTGGAACTCCCTCAAAATTGCTGGCGAGGTTCTGCAGAAGAAAAGCAAGAAGGATTCAAAACCTTATCTGGAAGACAGTGACACGTACAGACGCGGGCAAGCGTGTCATGCTGAAAACGAATTACGTACTTCCAATTTGTAAAAGTATTAGTGCAAATAATTTCCACCTAATGAAAAAAGCTCGTTGGAATAAAATGGTAGATTGGAACTAGAAAAATAGCTCTTTATTTGTAATTGGTTCAGGGAAACTTTGTGAAGGAGGTAAATTTCCAAAAGCTCCCTGGAAAAAAGACACCCTTTCCCCCATTCACCACCTACTCATCTGTTCTAGATTATAAACTCGTAGAAGATGTGCGGGTGTTTTTCTCATTAGTTTTATGTAGCACCCAACATAAAGGTTAGTAAAAGGCCACTTTCCCTAAGTACCATCTTCCTTTCTGTCTACTTACGATGACTTGACCAAGTTCCCATAGATTTCTGGTTTTGGCACCTTTACTTACCCTGTTCTGACAAGAGCTGGCTGCTCTCAGACAAAATAAACAATGACTGGTAACTAAAAAATAAGTATAAGAAGCTGGTTCTGCCTTGCTGTGCACCACTTGTGGTCTATTTATTGACATTAAATCTTAAAAAGAACAGCATTTATGGAGAAAACCACTGGGTTTCCCAAGAGGCATAGGCAGCAAGAATCCAGCAGGGGACAGAGAGGGAGGTGGAGGTGTAGTGTGAGAAGGGATCCACAAGGGAAGCTTCGGCTAGTGGGAGGTGGGCAGCGTGGTAGAAATGTGCTTTACTAACCTCTAGTTCTTATAGAAAAAGAATCTTAAGACCCACTGCCACTGCAAGAGAAGCACTTTCTTACAAGTCACTTTGGCTGTGGCCAAGCACTATATACATGGAAGGTGTTATTACTATCATGCTGTCCCTGTCTTTTCTAAATTTGCCGACCCATCCCTAGTGAACGAATGCCTTCCTTCCCACAATTTTATGTGGAGAAGCTGATTATGGTGCAGCTGAGTTTTCCAGTCATTGTTTATCTTCTGAAATACAGCTAATGTAATAAACTAAAAGATATGCTCCCTCTTTATTCTCTTTACCAAAGGTGAACGCACCAAATTCAGTAGAAACCCTGGGAAGTTTTGTCTAGGATACAACGAAATACCTTATTATCTTTAGAAATGAGGACAGGATTGCAGTTACATTGCATATTTCAATATTTGAACGAGTCCTAGAATCCTATTACTTCCATGTGGTTTTCCATTAACAAAACCCTGCATGATCTCATAAGACTGTGTGGTAGAGGGAAATGCACTGTCCTGGAAAGAAGAAATGTGGCTTCGTGCCCCACCTCTGACCCTTATCCTCTGTGTGACCACCGTGGGCAAGTCGTTTAAACTCTTACCGTTGCATGAATTCACAGTCGTAAATCTGCTCAGTAAGAATGTTACTTGTCTTTTATTTCCTTAAAACGATTTGAGGTTAACATAAAGGACTAACCTGGCAAGTGTTTGGCCTCCCGGTTCACCCATGAGAGGTGTAATGCCCAGCTGATGCAGCCTTTTGGAAAGCTATACTCTTTTGCTTCTGGGCGCACCAGGAACTCTCAAGACTCTTTGCGAAGTTTGAGGAACCCAGTGTCCCCAGCTTAGCACCCCCATCCTGAGTTCTCACATCTTCCTGGAGAGACACTGGGAACCCAGAAGATGGCCGGCCAAGATACTCTATGGCCTCCACCCCGTCTGCAGAGTGAGCTTTCTGTTCTTCTCTGGCTTCCTTCCAGGGCATTATCTTCTCCACTTTCCTTTGTGCATAAAGGCTCAGGAGAGGCAGGCTGAGGGTCCTCTATACAATTTGGTTGCCCATCACCCACCGCCCTTCTCTGCTAGAAAGAACTTGCAACAAGGGCAGAGATTTTCATCTCTGCCTAAAATATTAGTGTCTAACACATAGTAGTGTTCAATAAATAAGTGTTGAAAAAGTGAATGAGTGAAAAAAACTGGCAACCTAGGGCAACAATACCCAAAGGGATTATGGAATGCTTATGAGGAATTGCAGTGTATGTGTATAAACACACACACACACACACACACACACACACACACACATTTATTAGGCTAATTTAATTATGTACCTAGCTTCATCTACTAGTATTCAGCACTCTTTGTTTCCTTTTTTTTTTCATGGAAAGGCATTTTATTTTGTTTTTTATTTTTAACATCTTTATTGGAGTATAATTGCTTTACAATGGTGTGTTAGCTTCTGCTTTATAACAAAGTGAATCAGTTATACATATACATATATCCCCATATTTCTTCCCTCTTGCATCTCCCTCCCTCCCACCCTCCCTATCCCACCCCTCTAGGTGGTCACAAAGCACCGAACTGACCTCCCTGTGCTATGCAGCTGCTTCCCAATAGCTAACTATTTTACATTTGGTAGTGTGTATATGTCCATGCCACTCTCTCACTTTGTCCGAGCTTACCCTTCCACCTCCCCGTATGCTCATGTCCATTCTCTAGTAGGTCTACATCTTTATTCCCATCTTGCCCTAGGTTCTTCATGACCACTTTTTTTTTTTTTTTTAGATTCCATATATATGTGTTAGCATATGGTATTTGTTTTTCTCTTTCTGACTTACTTCACTCTGTATGACAGTCTCTAGGTCCATCCACCTCACTACAAATAACTCAGTTTTGTTCCTTTTTATGGCTGAATAATATTCCATTGTATATATGTGCCATATCTTCGTTATCCATTCATCTGTTGCTGGACACTTTGCTTGCTTCCATGTTCTGGCTATTGTAAATAGAGCTGCAATGAACATTTTGGTACATGACTCTTTTTGAATTATGATTTTCTCAGGGTATATGCCCAGTAGTGGGATTGCTGGGTCATATGGTAGCTCTATTTTTAGTTTTTTAAGGAACGTCCATACTGTTCTCCATAGTGGCTGTATCAATTTACATTCCCACCAACAGTGCAAGAGGGTTCCCTTTTCTGCACACCCTCTCCAGCATTTATTGTTTGTATATTTTTTGATGACGGCTATTCTGAATGGTGTGAGATGATACCTCATTGTAGTTTTGATTTGCATTTCTCTAATAATTAGTGATGTTGAGCAGTTTTTCATGTGTTTGTTGGCAGTCTGTATGTCTTCTTCGGAGAAATGTCTATTTAGGTCTTCTGCCCATTTTTGGACTGGGTTTTTTTTTTTTTTTTGGTATTGAGCTGTATGAGTTGCTTGTAAACTTTGGAGATTAATCCTTTGTCAGTTGCTTCATTTGCAAATATTTTCTCCCATTGTGAGTGTTGTCTTTTTGCCTTGTTTATGGTTTCCTTTGCTGTGCAAAAGCTTTGAAGTTTCATTAGGTCCCATTTGTTTATTTTTGTTTTTATTTCCATTTCTCTAGGAGGTGGGTTAAAAAGGACCTTGTTGTGATTTATGTCATAGAGTGTTCTGCCTATGTTTTCCTCTAAGAGTTTGATGGTGTCTGGCCTTACATTTAGGTCTTTAATCCATTTTGAGTTTATTTTTGTGTATGGTGTTAGGGAGTGTTCTAATTTCATACTTTTACATGTAGCTGTCCAGTTTTCCCAGCACCACTTATTGAAGAAGTTATCTTTTCTCCACTGTATATTCTTGCCTCCTTTATCAAAGATAAGGTGACCATATGTGCATGGGTTTATCTCTGGGCTTTCTACCCTGTTCCATTGATCTATATTTCTGTTTCTGTGCCAGTACCATACTGTTGTGATTACTGAAGCTTTGTAGTATAATCTGAAGTCAGGGAGCCCTATTCCTCCAGCTCCATTTTTCGTTCTCAAGATTGCTTTTGCTATTTGGGGTCTTTTGTTTTTCCATACAAATTGTGAAATTTTTTGTTCTAGTTCTGTGAAAAATGCCAGTGGTAATTTGATAGGGATTGCATTGAATCTGTAGATTGCTTTGGGTAGTAGAGTCATTTTCACAATGTTGATTCTTCCAATCCAAGAACATGGTATATCTCTCCATCGATTTGTATCATCTTTAATTTCTTTCATCAGTGTCTTATAATTTTCTGCATACAGGTCTTTTGTCTCCTTAGGTAGGTTTATTCCTATATATTTTATTCTTTTTGTTGCAATGGTAAATGAGAGTGTTTTCTTAATTTTACTTTCAGATTTTTCATCATTAGTGTACAGGAATGCAAGAGATTTCTGTGCATTAATTTTGTATCCTGCTACTTTACCAAATTCATTGATTAGCTCTAGTAGTTTTCTGGTAGCATCTTTAGGATTCTCTATGTATAGTATCATGTCATCTGCAAACAGTGACAGCTTTACTTCTTCTTTTCTAATTTGGATTCCTTTTATTTCTTTTTCTTCTCTGACTGCTGTGGCTAAAACTTCCAAAACTATGTTGAATAATAGTGGTGAGAGTGGGCAACCTTGTCTTTTTCCTGATCTTAGTGGAAATGGTTTCAGTTTTTCACCATTGAAGATGATGTTGGCTGAGGCTTTTTCATATATGGTCTTTTTTATGTTGAGGAAAGTTCCCTCTGTGCCAACTTTCTGGAGGGTTTTTATCATAAATGGGTGTTGAATTTTGTCGAAAGTTTCTCTGCATCTATTGAGATAATCATATGGTTTTTCTCCTTCAGTTTGTTAATATGGTGTATCATGTTGATTGATTTGCATATACTGAAGCATCCTTGCATTGCTGGGACAAAGCCCACTTGATCATGGTGTATGATCCTTTTAATGTGCTGTTGGATTCTGTTTGCTAGTATTATGTTGAGGATTTTTGCATCTATGTTCATCAGTGATATTGGCCTGTAGTTTTCTTTCTTTGTGACAACCTTGTCTGGTTTTGGTATCAGAGTGATGGTGGCCTCATAGAATGAGTTTGGGAGTGTTCCTCCCTCTGCTATATTTTGGAAGAGTTTGAGAAGGATAGGTGTTAGCTCTTCTCTAAATGTTTGATAGAATTCGCCTGTGAAGCCATCTGGTCCTGGGCTTTTGTTTGTTGGAAGATTTTTAATCACAGTTTCAGTTTCAGGGCTTGTGATTGGTCTGTTCATATTTTCTACATCTTCCTGGTTCAGTCTCAGAAGGTTGAGGCACTCATTGTTTCTTAAATGCACAATGAATGAAGGTTTTCTCAGATGGTCTCTGCAAGCAGTTGTAAAAGGCATTTTAGTGTACATCATTTTTAATCACCAAAACAATATTTGAGAAAGGGGTGTTATTCCCATATTACAGATGGGCAAACAGAGGCCCAGGGGAGTGAATCACTTTTTCACCATAACTATCATAGTGAGGGGAAGAGGCAGAAATGATGCTAGGCCAGGGTTCCTTGTACTGCTCTGCAACTTATTTCCAAACAAATGAAAAAAACTCCCTATTCCTCCTCACCTAAAGGATACAGACTCGTGTCAAACTTTCTCGTAACTCAGAGCAAGGAAAATGTATGTGATACTTAAACTATGAAAAAAGTTCAGACTTTCTCCAGATCTTGCTCTCATAACACCTAAATAAGTAAATATGATATGCTTAATGGAATTTAAAATGTTTCTCAAATTTCAGTACCAAGTCCAAGAGAATACAGGTTATATACAAACATGAGTTTGTCCATGAGTACAAATACATGAGTATTTGTAGCATTGTTACTCTCCCATATTTCCAAGTATGATTTTTATTGTTTGTTATGTATTAAACTTTTGAATACCCAAGTGGTTTGTAAAAGCTTTTATTAAAAATCCCAACTTTTGGATGGATAGCCAAATTGAATCTGAACCCTGAAACATCTGAGCCATATGATGAGTTATTTGCTCACACAATCTCATTGAATATACAGGGAGTTCTATCTTGTGGAAGGCAATTTTAGTGAAATGCTCAGGAACCAGAATTCTTTAATTATCTTGACATTGTCCTGCTGAAAGGGAAATGATTAGGAAAGAAGAGAAGGAAGAAAGATAGTTGGGAAATTGAATAAGGAAAGAAACTGCTTCTCATCCTCTTTGGAAATAGTCTAGGATTGAATAATAAATGAATGAGTGACCAAAAAAAGAAGGAGAAAAGACTGCAGAAGGGAAATGAGTAAAGGAAGGAGAGA
The DNA here is from genome assembly GCF_964374135.1 of Grampus griseus. Lineage (NCBI taxonomy): Eukaryota > Metazoa > Chordata > Mammalia > Artiodactyla > Delphinidae > Grampus > Grampus griseus. The sequence goes on along the minus strand of NC_139006.1, from coordinate 85,605,326 downwards.
AAAGGCGGACCAAGGAGGCTACAAGAAAGTAGTTTCTGTTTAGCAGCTTCCTATGGCTGGGCTGGAAGAAAATGACAACTCTGCAAACTCCTTTCATTTTCCCTACATTCCTGGGGTCTTCGTGTTCTGGGACAAGAAGTCGAGGAAGAGAGGAAGGGAGGGAGAGGGGATGGGTGTGAAGGAAGGAAGGAAATTAGAGAATGAAAGAAGGAGGGAAATAAAGAATGAAGGGAGAGACGGCAGGAGTGAGAAAAGCAGGAAAGAAGGACAGAGTGGAAGGATGGAGAGAGGAAATTTGGAGACTGCTACAATTGTGCATGCTTGTCACCCCTACAGACACTTTGTGTCAAGCAAGTGTTTTACAAAACCAGTCGACGAGTTCCAACACATTGGGTGTTAGGCTGAAATGCAGAATGCTTTTTGCTCACAGATCCATTTTGTTGGTGAGGAAAATAATTTTGGTCATTAAACCTCCATGTCTTTATATTTCTCAGACCACAGAGTCGAGATGTCTAGAAAGACCTTCCCCGATTCTTCCCATAACTGGATCCTCTTCATCTGTAAGTTTCCTGGGAGGCTGCCTTCACCATCGGCTCTACATGTCCATGTAAATACCTACCCCGATGTCCCAATTCTTGGGACATATTAGCTATTAGTCAAATCCTTATTCAATGAATGAACAAGTTGACATTTATCAGGGAGTGATGGTAATACACGAAAAATTACAAGAGAACGCCTAAAAGTAAAAGAATACTTTCCCCTCTTTGTATTATTATTATTAGCATCAAACTTAGTGGTAAGAAGAATGGACTGGGTCTCCCTTACCTTTCTATCCCCCATTCCAATCTCAGAAGGCACTCAATAACTGTCACAGAAAAGAAGGAAGAGGGAAGGAAAGAAAGGAGAAAGGAAGTGTGACTGGAGGAAGAGGAGAGAAAGAGAAGAAAACAAACAAAGCAAAAAAACAGACTTTCAGTCAATACTGAACAGGGCCAGAGTAACCCAGGGGGTCTTGCTCTCCCCCTAACCTCTGCCCCACTTCCACACAAGGATATACTGGATAAGAAGTAACATAAGTAGAAATAAAACTCTCCAAATCAGAAACAAAGAGGAAATTTATAACAGGATGGAGAACTTGAGTTAAAGACCAAAGGTCTATGGGGTCCTATGAATGTGAGTTTATAATTTCAACAACTGTAGAGAAGCCATTCTCAGCTGTAAGCCCATGTGCAGGGGAAACCTGGAACAGAGCAACCTAAGGAGAGAGTCATCCTCTCCATTTCAAGCTGGCAGAATAGAAATTCTCTCCCCAGCTTAGGAACTCAGCACAAGGTCTGGAAGAATCACTAGTGAGAAATCAGAACCTTAAAATTCTGCTGTGCTTGTGGGTGGAGCCTGACTTTGCGTGACATGTGGGTGGGAGGTGGGAGATCTATTAGCCCAAAATCCACGTGAAACTTGGTCTGAAATGAACCCCATCTTCAGGGCTCTGGAAGAGGCAGATCCTAACAGTATCACGGGGATGATGCTATGGCCTGGGGCACAGAAGACACTCATGGAAAACAAAATGCTAAAGATGAGCTTGTGGTCAAAAATGATACAGCAGGTTGAGAACTAAATCAGCAAGATAGACAACCAGCAGGTGCCACAAATGACAGAATTTACACCCAGGAACAATAAATAATCAACTCTAAAGGAAATAGGTTTGAAATTATCAAGGAAATGAAAGAAGGAATAGACACCATAAATTTAAAACACAACATGATAAAAGAAACAAACTGAAAAGTATGAAGAAAGTGTAGTCATTGAGATTTTTTAAAGTTTTAACCTGTAGATTAAATGGTAACATCAGCCTACTCTTATTTAACTATTGTCTCAACTGCATATACATACATTTGTATAATCCCCACACCAACTCTCTGAATTAAGTTCAGCTGAGCCTTGAACAGCACAGGGGTGAGGGGTATCACCCCCTGTGCAGTCGAAAGTCTAACTTACAGCCAGTTCTACATCCACAGGTTCAACCAACCTGGATCATCTAGTATCATAATATGTATTTATTGAAAAAAAATCTGCGTATAAGCGGGCCCACACGGTTCAAACCCATGTCATTCAAAGGTCAACTGTGTGTATTAATTTTGTTCCCACCTTTCATGTGAAGAAATTGAGACACAGAAGTTAAGTGGCCAGGCCAAGCTCACACCAAGCAAGCAGTAAAGCCATGATTCAAACTAAGAAGTCGGGATCTTAGTCTCAACTCCCAACCACCAGCCTTTCTTGTCTCTCAGCATATTCTAGCAGAATTTAGAGGGAGCTGAAGAGAGAATTTGGGATTTGGAAATGGAGCAAAAGATCTAGGGAACACCCAGAATGCGATAGAGAAACAGACATGAAGAAACAGAAATGAGAAGTCAGGAAAGTTGGAGAACATAATGAGGGGCTCCATTAAGTCTGTTGGGAGCTCTGAAGGAGAGACCAGAGCAAAGGAAGGAAAGGCAGCATCAGAAGGGTTAATAGGTTAGAACTGACTGAAAGAGCATGAGTATTCCTTTTGAGAAAGCAGTACTACTTCCAAGCAGGATTAATGAAACAAGTCAATAACTGGACACACCTTAGTGCAACTTCACACATCAAAACTCAAGGAGCTATCTTACAAACTACTGACAAGAAAAGCATCAAAGAGCAAATCCAATTCACAGAACACCTGTGAGCTACAAGACATGCTATATACTACTAAAGGATGAACTTCAGACAACATGACATTGAACCCAAACAAGGAAGAGGTAGGTGTAGAGCACAGGTACAAAAATAATGTTTTCCATCTCTACCACCAGATTCAAATCCCAGCCATGTTCTCCTGTACAGGTTTGTTTCCTGCTGCTTCTCCCATACCCAGTGTGGCTTCCCACCAACCAATTATCTGGGCTGCCACAGAGGGAAATTTCCAAATGCAATTTGGTCGTATCCTCTGCCCTGCCTCCACCATCCCACCATGCTTGAAATATGCTGACAGCTCTTGGATTAAAAGTCAAAATCTTATAAGTCTCTGCCTGGCCTCCCATTTCCTAATTCTCCAGCCTCTGTTCACTCCTCTCCCTCTTGCACCGACTCCGGCCTCACTGACTTTCTTCCAGGCTCCACACTTGGCAAGGTCCTGCCTGGCCTATGCCCCAGTGCAGAGCTTTTCCACTCCCTTACATGCTCACGCCCTCGATCCCCTCAACTTCTATCCATCCTTCAGACCCAAGTCTAAGATAGATCCTTTTGTTTCACACTGCCCTGGAGCCTCTTCCATTCCTTCATAGCTCTTAATCCAGTTTCCAAAGAAACCCACATTTTAACAATTATCCGATTAAGTGTGTCTCCATAGAAGAGCCTTTCGTGGTACCTGGCACATAATAGGTGATCAAAAATTATCTGTTCATTGAATGAATAAATGTCTGTTTATAGATGTACAGATGAATGGAGATGTCTCAAACGATATCCACCCAGTCTTAGGTGTAGCTGGTTAGACTTGGGATGCTTTTAATCTTATTTTAAATTCTAGTATTTGAAAGTTTTATAGTGATCAGGTTATCATTTTTATGAAAATAAGTTGATTTTCAAAAAATAATAAACCAATTAAGTGGCAGGTATTCAAGTAGAATCAGCAGAAGTCTGTGGGGCAGCTAGGGAGTTTTCTGAGGAGAAGAATGCGTACTTTAACCCAAATCTAACTTAAAAAACAGCACAAAGACTTCCTGCTGTCCTGCATTTGGTCTGTGCCCACTGACTCTGTCTTAGAGCTGGCCAAAGCAGAAATATGATACAGCATGAGAGGAAGCTTCCAGATCATGTGCACTCAGCACTCAGAGGGTCCATAGATCCTTCCTCATCCTGCTCTCAGCTTGTCAGGGATGGACACTTCCCACCTGACTTCTCTCCTTCCTTTCACGGCCATGGGCTCGGCTGCCAACCTCCGAGCACTCCCCCCACCCAACCATGGCTCCCCGGCAGGTGCTGTTTGCTTCCTCAAGCTCATCCTTCTACATTCACACGCTCCATCACACACCCTCACGCACCCCGACACTTACACACACACACACTCTCACCCTGCTCGTTCACAGAGTCCTCGTGGGGTGTAACCGACCTCCGCATTTCTTTGGCCACTGGCGTTTGGGGCACTGTGTGTTGCAGTGAAAGCCTCCTTTGGGAAGCACCAGATTCCCCCACAATCCGCGCACTTTACACTTTTACCAACACATCACAGTGCATGATGGCCGTGTGCCTGCCGCACCAGACCGTGCGCTCTTGCAGGACGGGAGCTGTCTTCTTATTTCTGTGAATCACCTCACGCTCAGCAGATGTCAGGTACCACAGCCATGACTCAGCCAATGACAGGTGACGTGCGCGAGGATGTCTCCGCGTGAGTGGAAAGGAACGTGAGTGTCAGTGCAGCCTTAGCACGTGCAGACAGAATATTATAATGGTGCGTCTTCCTCCACAAGGTTTGCATGGAGGAAAATGGGGCAAGGAAACTGATCCGACAACTGAGGTGGTCGTGGATAAACAAGCACGTGGGCAGATCCGCAGTCCTGAAGGGGGGACCGTGGGGTGGGAGTTGCATCTGGCAGCTTTACCCTGGGACCTTGCTCCAGAAATGGGGTGAGAGCTGACGCCGTGCCGGGAGCAGCGAGGGACTGAGCCCAAGAGACACTGACTAATCCGAGCTGGACTCAGCACATCCATCAGACGCGAACCCTGTGGGTCCCCGACGGGGGTGTGTGTGTGAAAACTAGTGTTACAGCATCAACGCATCAATAAGGAAAAATCCAAGCCCGGAGAGAATATATGTAGGACGCAAGGTAGTGGGTCAAACTCTAGCCAGTCTGCAGTTTGTTTGGGGGAACCGCCCAAGGGCCCCTAATGGGGCAGATGAACCCTCGGTCTGCAAGTGGATGCTTCGTGAGGCCTCCTGGGAGCAGGGGCGGGACAGGTGGGTGTCATATCACAACAAGAAGGACCCCCAAACTCTGAGCGTGGGCACACCAGGCTCCATCCAGCCCCCATTGGACAGTGGGAAGGAGGGGCAAAAGGGACTGGCCTAATCCGAAGGTCTCAGAAGGCATCTAATGTCACCAGGCAGGAAGAGTCCCCAGCGGAATCATGCCCTGGGTTTGTACAAGCAGGACACCCTGTCTTCATGTCCCTCACCTGCCATCTCCAGGCCCATCCTTAGAGAGCACTACAGTCTGGTGGGGCTCCATTCTCACCGTCAGACTTGCAGTGTGGGGAGGAGTGCAGTCTTGGTTCTCATTGCCAACCACAGTGAAAGGAGAGGGAAAAACATGTCCTTGCCAGTCGTTTGCATCCGGGAACATTGTCACAAGTGGAGGCTGAATCACACCCTACCATCAGAACTTTGTAGGTGCTGGCGGAATAGCATAGGAAGCTTGCCACCAGGATGTGGGGAGAAATGGACATTCTGCATCTCAAACAAGGGACTCCCACGTGAACATGTAGAGCACAGTCCCAAAGTGAGATCAACCCCGCCCAGAAGTTCAAGGACAATATTCCTTAGGTCTGCAGTCAAAAACTCTGCTTGATATCTAGTCACCCAGCCCTCTCTTCCAAGTGCTTAGAGTTGGGAGAACATTCCCTTTGGGTAGCTACTTTGTCAGAGAAAAGAGTGAGAGAAGAGCTTACGTCTGCCCTGAGTCAGCGTGGCGTGATGCAGAGATGACTTTCCACTCAACGCATCTGAAACTTGCTTCCATGACTCACCCTCAACCCAAGTAGTTAAGGTGGTAAATTCATGGATTGTGGACTGCTGGTTTAGGGATTCTTTTTTCTCCATAAAATATAGCATACACGGGTTATAAACACACAATACAGATTATCAGACTATAAAAAGGCATAACAATACAATATGATTCATAGCTGGCATGGGTGCAACATTTTGCTGGAAGATTAAAGACTCTGTGACTTAAATAACTTTTATTGTAATGCTTTCAACAGGTCTAACGGAAAACAAACGGATTCTGCCTGGTGATATGACTGGTGAGTAGTACCCAGTAAAATCCCCAGAGGGTTATTCATCTCTTCAGTTTAGCTGAGATGGTTCCACCTTGGTGAACATTTCACAACCAAGCCGGGAGGTTTCTGGGCTTCGAGGTAGTATACCAGTCTCCTAGGATGCGCTGTGTTTGGCTAAAGACAGCAGGCATCCTCCAAGTCACACCACTGATGACGAGGAATAGGTACCCCAGTCCCTCCTCCCAGTCTTCTGCACAGGCTCTCTCGGACCCCGTCCAAGAATTAATTTGTGGTAATCTGGTCCCCAAATAAATAACTTTTGTCTTCATCCAGCACCTTGAGTTTCACAAGGAACAATACGCAGCCCTGACAACGGGCACGTTGCACACGGGCACGGGGAGACCCCGCTCTGAGCGTCTACGGTTCAAAGGCAGAGATGAGGGCTGAAGTCACTAGTCTGTCACCGTCTGCTGCATCCAGGCTGAGCTGGACGTGGAGCTCTTGGCTGTGTCCCCCAATGACGCTTCGCAAGCAGTGACAAGTGGAGGGTCCTGACGTCCTTCCTTCCTCCAGCTTCGACGCACAGGCTGCTGGCAGAGCTTTCCATCAGAATAGAGATGCTCTGTGCCCATGAAGTGGAACCCTGTCTGCTCCAGCCCCTGGACTGGCCAAGCCAGTGAGCAGGGCAAACGCTTAGTTCCCGAGAGTTGTTGGCAACCTCCGGCTCTTTGTTCTTCAGAATGTGAAAATAGTGTAAACAGCAGCATCTGTAACGGCTGCTGCTACTCTGACCGCCAGCCAAATCCATTTTTTTTCCCCTGCTCTCCCTGTCGAGCCATCCACATGCCTCACACAGGCGTGAACCGCAAAGATGGTGCAGCGTGGAGACCCCAGAGTGCGGCGGAGACGCAGGGCTGACCCCGCCTCCACGTGGAGGTCCAGGGAGGGCTCCAGGATTCCGGGGCTTCTGGCAGAATTCAAAACTCCATATGCTGCATCACGGATGTTTACCAGCTTTATAGGATGATGTAGACAAAATGCATTTTTGCCCCTTCTCCTCCCCACAGCCCACAGAAACACCACACCTCACTCCTGAATAGCTGCAGAAACCTAAGCTGAATTTTATGCTTTGGAATTCTTAAAAGGGGATCATTTTTACCCATGGGTCCTCTGACTGTACTGAGATGAACCCTGGCATGAGTAACTCAAGGAATTCTGCAGTGGATGGCAACCAAGAGATTTCACATTTTGCCCAGATCTTTCCACGGGGCCGGATCCAAAGTGTTCGTTTTTCTTGGATCTTATAATTTCCTTTCTCTGTCTGCCATCTCTGTTAATTGACAAAAGAAAAGGCCGTTATTTTCAGCATGCCCAAAGAATCCACGCTGTTTTTCTATCCAAGTGGTAGATGTCACTGGACTGTGAATTGTGTCCTCAAGTTCTCGATGGCCTAATCAAAATTAACGTCATCTTGATTTTAGAAATGAGGCGCACAGGGTCAGTAAGATCGCTTCGTGTTATTATAACTTCCAAATCACTTTGAGTATCATCACTCGAAGACAACCTTAGCCTAGAAAGGTAGAATTGCCAACTATATTCATCCTTTTTAAAAAATGCATATCTTTCTAACACATGTCAACTCCAAAGATATAAAATGCTAGTCTCTGAGGAACAGCCTATAATTGTGTTTTAAAAATACACACCAATAACTCTCCTGTGTGTTAGAAAATTCTGCACATGGGTGAAGTATGTGTCCACAGAATGGCCAACCTGTTCTGTGGTGCCTAAAGGTTAAAACTGGCGTAGATCTGAAAGGGTCCAGTGCTAAAGCAAGCAGGGGTGTGTTTTCAAGCTAATAGTAAATAATGGTCTTCAGAATTTCAGGAGAGTAAATACAGTCTGTTTTGTTAATACTTCCAGCTTCTTCCACCCATTCTTTGGTGCACATTTTCCTCTAAACGAATCCTTTCTACAAGCAGAGGCTCGTCTGTCCATAGCAGGGTCACACTAACAGGTTTTTCTGTCTTTACCTTTGATTCATTGAATATCAACTACTTTGGCCTGCAGTAATCACGTTGGCTGAAGAAGGCAACCGAAAAGCCCAGGTGGCACATGAGAACGTCATCATTTTGATGGTAAACCTGGATTTACTTTTCCCCACAAACCAATTTGGTGAATATCTCCTCCTCTTCCTCTTTCCTCCTCAATGAAACCCAATCAAACCAGTTTTGGAAGACGTTTCAGGCTAAGTGGCAGTGAGGCTTCTTGTATGATTGCATTTGTAACCAGCAGTACTGTGTGTTTGTTAGGGCTCTCCTGAGAAACAGAACCACTAGGCCATACAGAAATATCCATAAGGGGGGATTTATTACAGGAGTTGATTCACGTGTTTATGGAGGCCAAGAAGTCCCACCATCTGCTGTCTGCAAGCTGGAGCCCCAGGAAGCTGGTGATGAAATTCAGACTGAGAGACTGAAATTCAGACTGGAGAACAAGGAGCACAGGTGCCCGAGGGAAGGAGAAGATGGATGTCCCAGGTCAGGCAGAGAAGGAATTGGCCCTTTCTCTGCCTTTTTGTTCTACTGAGGCCCTAAACAGACTGGATGATGCCCACCCACACTGGTGAGGGTGATCTTTACACAAATCTGCTGATTCCAACGTTAATCCCTCTGGAAACACCCACACAGACACATCCGGAAGTAAGATTTTACCAGCCATGCGGGCATCCTTTAGCTGTGCAATTAACTGTCACACCCTGGCATCATGTAGTTATGTTCTCAGTGTCCTGCAGACGTCAGATGGAACAGGAAGAAGCAGCGTGGAGGCCTCACTACACGTGCTCTAGGCTCTCTGCCAGCGGCTCCCCTGCATGGATACAACTGGTCAACCTGCAGCTTGGAAGGGATGTTCTAGGCAGATGTGAAGTCCCGGGACAGGGAGAATTCCCCTCTTCAGGACTCACTTCCCAGCAGGAAGCAATGAAACACAGAGAGAGAGAGAGAGAGAGAGAGAGAGAGAGAGAGAGAGAGAGAGAAGTCAGAACCTGAAGCAGCTCCCGTGGTCGAGAGCAGAAAGGTCTCTTCATGGTGTTGGGAGTGGAGCCTAAAAAAGCTGCCATTTCATGTCTTGCAGATTCAGTCTGTAAGTTGATGGACACGCGACAGAGCTGGGCTGACTGGGGGTTTCCTCAGTGGCCCGCAGGTGAGGGGGTGACAGCCTCCTCAGGGACCTCCTCTCTTTCTTTCCAGCCTTCCTGTGGGGTCTGAGGGGTCTGCATCAAGAGTTTCCTCAGCCTTGTTTCCGTCATGATTTTTTCCCTTCAGTTTATTTTCCTCAGCATTTCGTGCCCCTGCCAGAGAGGGAGCCCTTGAGGCGGGGGCTGCATCCAATCTCACCTTCTGTTCCCAGAGGAGCCTAACTTGGGGCTTCACGTAAGGCAGCTACTCCACCGACGTTGGTAAACATGGACACTAATCCCTGATAATATCAACCAGTTGTATAACGTTTTAAAATATCAAAATTTCCAAATATGAAAAATTGACACAATAAAACATTATAAAAAGGGGTTCTCCTCAAACATCATCAGTCATGGTCAATGGGTTCGGGGTACTGATATGTGGCTGTGCCCATTCACTAAACCGCTGCAACAGTTCCCCCCTCGGTCCCAGTTGTACCGAAGAGAAAGAGAAAGGAACAGACAGACTGACAGCACCATGGGACCAGAAGGATCAGATGTACCCCTGCAAGAGGGGGTCCTCGGCTCCCGGAGACTAGATACCACGTCGCAGGAGAGAGGGGAGCCTGTGGCCTGGAGGGAAGGAGTGAGGCCCCAGAGAGCTCCAGGGCACAGGACTTTCCACTGGGAGCACTGGGAAGAAGCTGATGGAAGAAGCTGCTGACACCCAGCGGGCGCGGAGCTGCTGTCCAAAGCACCCTCCAGTCACCTGTGCAGCCAGCCATGGCCACCTGCGGGCACCACCTGCTGTCCCAGGCCCTGGACATCGTTAAGCCTCAGAACTGAAGCTGGGGACTCGGCCATCTTGTGACTGGAGACAACGCAAGGGAAAACTTCAACTCAGCAGAGGTGGGACCAGACGGGCTGCCCTCCTGTTTGCACACCGCTCACTGCAACGGTGATGAGAGGCCCACGAAGAGCGCCCGATGTCGGGGTGGCTCTCCATAATGGTGAGATTTCTTTGATGTTTATCCTATAAACTCATGAGTTGTTACATGCCCACACTTATGTAACGGGCACCCCTCTGCCACCTCCCCCCATGAGAATGTCTGTAGGGACAGGGAATACAGAGCCCTCAACTGTGGTTCAAGAGAAACCCAAGAGGATAGACGGTGCCCTGGCGCGCAGCTCGGTGGGATGAAGGTGCAGGATGATGCACGGTGGGCCGCCAAGAGCAGAACGGCCCCTCTGTGCGCGCTCTGCTCAGCGAATACCAGACACGTGGCCTGCCACGTGCACTCAGTTGAATCAGTCTGCCAATTGGATCAAATGAATCAACGCAAAATTAGTTCAAATGCCTTTTTTTAATGGAGTAGTTATATAACCAAATGTATTTGATTTTTTAAAAACTCATGGCACCAAACCATCTTGTTTTGGAATCAAATTTATAACTTTAGAAACCTCAGTGAGAGTGAGAATACCTGCATGATATTATGATGATGGACACACTTCCTTTTACGTTGGTCCGAACCCATGAAGCATACAACATCAAGTCTGAACCATAATGTAAACTGTGGACTTTGGATGGTTACGGTGTGTCAATACCGATTCATCAAGTCTAACAAACGCTCCACCCCGGTGGAGGACTTTGATAACAGGAGAGGTTTTGCATATATGGGGGAAGGGGAGGTAGGTGGAAAATCGCTGTACTTCCCTTTAATTTTGCCATAAAACTGCTTTAAAAAAGTAAAGTCTGGGCTTCCCTCGTGGCGCAGTGGTTGAGAGTCCGCCTGCTGATGCAGGGGACATGGGTTCGTGCCCCAGTCCGGGAAGATCCCACATGCCGTGGAGCGGCTGGGCCCGTGAGCCATGGCCACTGAGCCTGCGCGTCCGGAGCCTGTGCTCTGCAACGGGAGAGGCCACAGCAGTGAGAGGCCCACATACCGCAAAAACAAAAAAAACAAAAACAAAAAAAACGAAAGTCTGAAAAAACTTTTTAAATCTCACTGACATATGTGATCCAGTTCAGTTTTCATTTTATCCTCTTCAGGTGGTCAGTCCCTAAGTCACTACCTCCCTTTTAGAGATTCAGAAATGAGGGTAAGGGGCTGAGTAACTTACCTAAGTGTTAGGGGCAGAGCAGACCTCAGATGCCATCGTCCACATCCACTCCTCTTGTGCCTTCCCCCGCTTTCGACCGTTTATCCATGTAGAAATGCTCTCGACGTGGAGACGATACCACCAGAGTAAAGTATCTGGAAAACGCTGTGGGCCAGTTCGTGATTCCAACAGTGTTGGAAACCTGAAGAATTGCAAAGAAGTTACGTGTCATGACGGTTATATACACAATGGGAGATTGAAACTTCATCACTTTAATAACAAAGTTGAAATGGCTTCGCATCAAAGCCGTGGACCAGAGCCACAGCAGTGCCGACCTGCAGATGATAAATGTGCTACTTGAAAACATAGTTTCCATCCCCTTCTTGTGTATCATCTTGAGCTTGCAGACATCAGTCACGGCAGGACTGTGCTGCTCGGTCACAGACCTGCCCTGGGCTGCTGAGGCCAAGTCTAACAGTGAGGGATGTGGACTCAATGGAATTGGATTTGCAAATGTCTTCCTTGAGTCCACGTTTCCAAAATAAATATATGGGTAATGGGATATACTGTTTGAGAATGAAAGTTGAACATAAAGAATAGAGGTTGGATATGGAATTTAAGAAAAAAAATGTCATGAAGAAACTAGGGGTAAGACAGGAATAAAGACACAGACCTACTAGAGCATGGACTTGAGGATATGGGGAGGGGGAAGGGTAAGCTGGGACGAAGTGAGAGAGTGGCACTGACATCTATACACTACCAAACGTAAAATAGGTAGCTAGTGGGAAGCAGCCTCATAGCACAGGGAGATCAGTTCGGTGCTTTGTGGCCACCTTGAGGGTGGGGTAGGGAGGGTGGGAGGGAGGGAGACGCAAGAGGGAAGAGATATGGGAATATATGTATATGTATAACTGAGTCACTTTGTTATAAAGCAGAAACTAGCACACCATTGTAAAGCAATTATACTCCAATAAAGATGTAAAAAAAAAAAAAAAAGAATAGAGGTTGGTAATCCAGACTAGACTGACCTCATGAGAGAAATATCCAACCTTCAGTCATGTGTGGACTATACACGTCACCATAAAGCATCTTACTTGTCTTTGGAGACCTTTGTTTCTGGTCCAGGTCTCGTGCCACATAAGACTCCCAGGTGGACTGATCCCTCCCTCCATCAGGCCTTGTGTGGCGCCATTTTTGGCTCCATTTGGCACTTAGCCTGTGGCGCTTACACTGTCGTTTTGCCCCCAGTCTGGAAGACGGTACACGCATATGGTCTTCTTTGAACTGGCAACATAGACTCCTAAGGCAGCTAAGTGACCGAAGTTTGCTCCCACAGCTGAGCAAATTTTGGAAGTCCCTCAAAAAGTTAAAAATAAAACTACAGTAATCCTGCTTCTAGGTATTTATCCAAAAGAATGGAAATCAGGATCTTGAAGAGATATTAGCACTTCAAGTTCATTGCCGAGCTATTCACCGTAGCTAAGATATGGAACAACTTCAAGGTCCATTGATGGAAAAATGGATAAAGAAAAGACGGGCGTATACGTCATTGGAATATTATTCGGCCTTAAAAAAGAAGGAAATTCTACCACGTGTGACACCGTGGATGGACCTTGAGGGCATTATGTTAAATGAAATATGCCAGGCATAGAAGGACAAATACTGCATAAGTCCACTTATACGAAGGATCTAAAATAGTCACGTTCATAGAAACAGAGAGCAGAATGGTGGCTGCCAGGGACTTGGAGGGAGAAATGGGGCCTTGCTAGTCAATGGATATAAAATTTCTGTTATGCAAGATAAAAAAGTTCTAGGGAACTGCATACATCACCGTATCTACAGTTAACAGTACTGTGTTGTACACGTAAAATTGTGTTTTGAGGGTAGATCTCATGTTAAGCGTTCTTAGCACAAAAAAATAACATTAAAACAAAATAATAATTTTGAAAGCCACCTGAAAGACAGGCACAGTGACCATGTCTGTGTCAGAAGTAATGTTGCCTAGGTTCACACCCGGCGCGGTTCTGGGAACAGTGTCAAGACCCATTGGGGGGGTCTGGCCCTGGAGCCCCATCTGAGCTCTGCTCTCTGTTCCTTCTTTTTTCTAACTTTTTAAAAAATTTATTTATTTTATTTACTTATTTTTGGCGGTGCTGGGCCTTCGTTGCTGTGCGCGGGCTTCCTCTAGTTGCGGTGAGTGGGGCCTACTCTTCGTTACAGTGCGCGAGCTTCTCATTGTGGTAGTCTCTCTTGCTGCCAAGCATGGGTTCTAGGTGCACGGGCTTCAGGAGTTGTGGCTTGCAGGCTCTACAGTGCAGGCTCAGTAGTTGTGACGCACGGGCTTAGTTGCTCCGCAGCATGTGGGATCTTCCTGAACCAGGGCTCAAACCCGTGTCCCCTGTATTGGCGGGCGGATTCTCAACCACTACGCCACCAGGGAAGCCCTCTCTGTTCCTTCTTGCAGGTCCTCACAGGAAGGAGAGAGAGGCTTGGCTTCCAACTTGCCAACCACAAGGCAAAATCCAAGCGCTTTGGCAGAAGCAAGAGCTGCCCCCCGAGCTCCCAGGGCATGAGAAGCGCCAAGAAGCAAAGAGGGTGGAGGAGGCGGCCGGCTGTACGGAGTGTCTCATTACGTTGGTCCCTTCTCGGGACCCAGGCATTTCCTGCCTCCACTAAAGCAGACTGGAAACAGAAAGCACGTAACTGAGTGCTGGTACCTGCAGGAAGAGGTGGGGCAGGGGTGGCCATGTGATGTCGCTACCATCCCTGATTTCACAGGTGAGAGAATGAGGGATACTTCCTACCCTTGTGAAGCCAGTTCCTCTCCAGCTGGACACCGCCGGCCTTGTAGAACCCAGCTCTCAGACCCAGGGAGGCTGTCGGCCCCTTGGAGAGATTGTGGGGAGTGAGGACCCCGAGAAGAGCAGGCCTGGTCAGCGTGGGGGCCGTGGCCGTGCACACATCCCTCGTGTGGGTCAGGGCCTGGGACACGCGAGGCTCTCCATCTGGTGCTGTCCAAGAGGGCACGCCAAGGAGCTCACGGCTGCTGCGGGAAATGAAGAAATCATGCCGTTCCCACTCCTGGGTGCCTACAGCTTCTGGGACCAGCCACTGCATGGTGATGGCATAAACGACAGATACGTATCCTCTCGGTGCTGGAGGCCAGCAGTCTGAAACCAAGGCATCAGCAGGGCTGCACTCTCTCCAAAGGCTCCAGGGGAGAATCCTTCTTTGCCTCCCCCAGCTTCTCGTGGTCCCAGAAGCTTGACTTGTGGCCGCAGCTCTCCAAACTCAGCCTCTGTCTTCACACGGTCCTGCTCCTCTGTGTCTCTGTTTTCTCCTCTCCTTATATGGACCCCGGTCACTGGATTAGACCCTGTCCTAATCCAGTATAACCTCATTTTAGTGAATTCTATCTACAAAGACATGATTTCCACATCGGGTCCCAGTCCGAGGTTCCAGAGGGACAGGCATTGGGGGAATCTGCGTGTTCTGTGAGGTGAGCAACAGAGAATTCGAGAAAGATGAGTGTGACTTACAACCAGAGAAGGTATTATGGTGGAGAAGGAGGGAGAAACAGAAGTCCACAAGGCAGCCTCACCCCTTCCTTCAAGGAACGTCTGGAAGTAACAATCCGAGGAGATGGTGAGCAGAGAGAGGCATGGCTGGGGGTTGGGGGAGGGGAGAAGGAGGGTTTGGAAACTGACTCAGCAAATTCTGCCAGGCCTCTCCCCCGCTTCCCCCTCCCCCTCTTCCCCCTCCCCCTCTTCCCCCTCCCCCCTCCTCCTCAGCCCTGGGTGGTCATTACTGGGCTGCCACAGAGTCACAGCGGCAGCCCCCTGTTCTCACTGAAGTAGGGGCACAGCTTCCAGGGCACACAGAGGTGTGCCCACCGGGGTGCAAGTGGCAGGGACTCCATGTTGATTGTGAAACATGCCTCCAAGTGAGAAAACTTGTCAAGCATAAAATGTCAACTAAGAATTGAAAACATAACAACACACGTATAATTAATGATGCTTTTTAGGGGTCCTATTCCAAGCCCAAACATACAAGCTTTTAAAGACATTTGTCAGTGTGCATTTCTACCCTCCAAAATGCCTCCATAAAAGAGATTTGGGCAGCACTTTAGTCAAATTTCCATAACCAAAAGATAAAAGACCCAGGGAAGGTAAATAAAGAAGTGAAATGTCCAGAAACAGCCTGAAAACCACCACCCCTGAGTTGGAAATCAATAACATAATTCATTAGTCATGGAAACATCTAACCGCGTCACTCAATAATGTACTCAGTTCCTTCATTAAAGAAATATTCTTTGGCACAAGTAACAATACTGTAATTTTTTATTAGGGAAAAAATGTCAATGTTCTCCTAAAACTCCAAGTCCTGTTTTGAAAAAAATCTGTTTTAAATTCCAGTTTCGTGGAAATTATTAAATTTTTCTACAAGTGTAAAAACAGTCAATTAACTCATTGGATTTAATTTTTCTTTCCATCGAAAATACCCCTAAAAGTCATAAAAATAAATTTAGGGCCAACCTCGTCAACAAAGAGATCTGAAACTATAACAGGAATTCACCATCATTAGAACTTCAAATTCTGCACATCCTTGTTCTGCTAGAAGCCACTGTCCTTTGTTCTAGAAGTTTCCTCCTTCCTTGGTCCCTATCACTCCTTCTCTCTGCAAACTCAGTTCTCCTCCAAGTTCCCAGTGGATTCCAGCCATTCCTGGAGCCCCCCAGTGGCCACCTTTTCTTGTCACTTGTCCTGTCTTTGAGGCCGAATCGTTTACTCCATCTCTGAAGTCCTGGAGCATTTCCTTGCTGTGACTCTAGTCACCGGAATCAGGATATCTTTGCGTGCCGGCCATCTTCTCCTTATCTCTTCAATCCTCTTCCCTCTGTGTGTGTCTGTGTCCAAATTTCCTCCTCTCATAAAGACACTGGTCAGATAGGATTGGGGCTCACCCTCATTTTAACTTAATTATCTTTAAAAGACTCTATTTCTAAATGCAGTCACATTCTGAGGTCCGAGGGGTTAAGATTCCAACCTATGAATTTGAAGTGGGGGACACAATTCAACCTATAACACCCAGACTGTGCTTCCTTTCATCACCGAAATCCCATGGTTCTTAGAGTTTTGTTTGTCTGCTTTGCTTGTTTTTAACTCTGGACACTCAGATCGTGGTCTGTCTGCCGGAGGTATTTAATCACACACCTTTCAAAGACCCCTTTGTCACTGCCCTAGATGGAGTCATAGCCTGGATCTAATAAGCGCTCTTTCAAGTTTTTTACTTTTCCTTCCCGTTTCAAAATTGGATCCAAAGTTCCCCTACATGGCACACAAAATGTTTGTGCATTGCAAGCTCCAGGCCCTTAAATTTATGAATTATTGTCTCCTTGAAAGCGAGGCTAACCAGACCTGATGTTCAGGCATTCCCAATGCACATAAAGCCAGACTTGCGATAAAAAATGTCCAGTGAGTTCAGACCCTTCCATGGAGAGTTCGAAAAGACAACCACTTAGGTTTGCCGTTTAATTTTTTTTTCCCCTTATACTGAGAAGGATCACGCAGAATCAACCCACTCAAAAAGAATTGTCATAAAATCTCACACCATTGACTTGTAAATGGAATTGAATCTGTAGTGTCTACGTAACGATACTATCAAAAAGGAAAAAACGATCCCATCCATATAACAGATGAGATATGAAATGACTACCGTGGCAGATGAACACCCCAGAGGTATTTTGCTTTATTCTACTCACTGTGTTTATAACCCCAGTTTCTCTAATTTTCGTTATTCTTTTCCTCAGGTCTCAAGACAGGAGCAGAAAGACTTTTTTCTTCCCCCCTTCTAACGAATCACCTCATACAGAAGTCAATAATATAAATACTTACGTTTCTGGGGTCAAGGCTGGGGTTTTATTAAAACTGATTTTTCAAAATGTATTTCTGTTGTTGCTACAGCTGCAGAGAAGCCCTCCCCTCAGAACCTCCCTGTCTTATAATCAAAGCCTGTGTGGCGGGAGCTCTGAAGAAGGAAGACGCACTTGGGAATGCAGACCAGGTTATGTGAGCATCCCGGGGTCAGTCCCGCAGACGGACACCGACCTGGAGCAGAAAATCAGAGATGAGTTCTCTCTGGATTCCTTCCTCAGGAGCCTCCACTCCTGCCTGCCTCTCTACCTGCTCGGCCTCGTGACAGAGACCCTCCCAAATCATCAGCAGATGCCCTTCGTGGACGCCCACCTGGAGTCCCACCTGCAACTAAAATGCGGCACCCCCCAAATAAAAAGCCATCAGAATCATAGGCACACGCTTTGCTTTCTGCTGCCAGAGGATGTTCCCCGAGAGTGGAGGCCAGGCAGGGCTAGCTAGTCCCCAGACCCTCCGCCCTCGGTTTTCGGGGGTGTCACGGCCAGTCTCATTAGGGCTGGAGCCTGGACAGCGCTACATGCCAGGTTCTGGGCCAGGGGTCCCAGGTCAGCATCACCCCCAGGGGTGGGAGGAGGGAAAGAGGGAGGATGTCCAAATGTGCTCAGGAATTACTGGCGTGCCTACGATTTACAAGCTGGGGGGGTCCTGGTTAAAGGGTGTGCTTTGGACTTACTAAATATGAGTGGCCTCAGGGACTGGGTCATTCCCACCAGCGTGGTCAGCAGTCTCACTGTGCGGAACACAAGACCTGGCGCTGATGAAGATCTACAGGGGCAGCCATCCCTCCTCCTGCAAAACCAGCGCCGGTGGGCTTTCTGCACGCATTTCACCCGCAAACACAGCAAGAATGGAGAAAAGGTGGTGCACGTGGCCACATGAAAGTCTGCAGGATAAAAAGCACACAGCCGACCCACACATGCTAGCAATAAGCATTGCCGGGGCATTAAATGGTGTGAAACCGAGAGAAAAACAAAAGCAAGTGTGGGAAGAGCAGCCAGGGAGCCTCGGCCACAGCATTTAAAAAAAAAAATAAACAAACATACAGAAAATAAAAACGCCCCGCGGTGTAAACATGCTCTTGTAATGAAACTGGTCCCCCTCCCGCCTCCTTGCTCCTTTCCATCTGAGCCAAACTTTTATTTAGCTTCCGTAGCTCCTTAATTACATTTATGCTTGGTGCCTTTCCTGATTTCTCAGGGCTTAAGGAGATCTCGTTTTCTTTTGTAATTTTCCAAGAAGGTTCAGAAAAAAAGGCACGTGTGCCTTAAAAGAGCTCGCAAGATGATTCTTTTCTGCCCATAACCTTCTTTTTCTGGTAAAAAGCAACACGTGTTTATTGTGCAAAATTTGGAAAATAGAGAACAATATAGAGAAGGTAAAAATTATCCGCGATTCTTCCTCTCAGGAAGAGTCACTGTTGTAGAAGATTTATTTCTATGTTTATCAGAGTTGATCAAAAAGAAAGTAAAGGTAAATAGGAATACAATTTTATTTTATAAAGCGAGGGTCATACTATAGAATGTATACTGGTTTTATTTAATGTTATGTTGTGAGAATTTAATATGGTACAAAGTGTTCTTTGAAAGCATGATGGTTAACAGCTTCAAACTACTTTTAATGTGTGTACTATCATTTATTTTCCCATTTTCCTAATCTTGGATAATCAGATGGTTTCGAGTTTCCTCTCATAAATCAGGCTACAATAACTATCCCTGTACATAAATCCTCGAGCACATTTCTGGTAATATCTTTAGGATACATTCCTAGGCGTGAAATTATTGAGTTAAAAAGAATGAACGTTCTTAAGGCAATGTCTCGATATTAGAAATTTACCCTCCCTCTCACATGTATGAAAAAGTCCATTTCACTGCACCCTCCCCAGCAAGGAGTATTTTCTTCAAAATTTATAAACAGATTAGTCTATATTATAGGTGAAAAAATACTATTTGTAATTTAATTTGATACCAAAGGGGTTGAACACTTTTATTATTTTTTGTTTTCAATTTGAATTCATTTTGCAAATTGTATGCTGTTATTTTTTAAAAATAGGATGCTAATATTTTTTCTTCAAGATTTGGACACATTCTTTGTGTTATTAAGGTTAATAGATATTTTACGGTCATCAAGGCTGCATTTTATCTAGTTTCTAGGTTGCCATAATTTTGTATGTGACATTTGTTGATATTTTAAATATTTCTAATGATTAAATTCACATAGAGAGAAAACTCACTCTTTCATTTGTCATTTATTCTATTTACTTATTCTCTGGAAAGTCTGCCCCCTCTCAAGGTAATTTTGTAGATAATTGGCAGAAAAATCTTCTTGTGTTTTTGTATCTTTTTTAATATTTATTCCATTAATCTATTATAAATTTATTTCAGTGTATAGAGCAATGCGAGACCCTAACTTGATTTTTTCCCTCAAATAGCACATAATTTTTTCCAAATTTAGTCGCAAAATTGGTTGAGCAATCCATTTTTTCCACAATGGTTTACAATGTTTTCTTCACCACAAAATCTGGTGTATCTGGGTCTTTTTCTGGACAATATAATCGAGTCTACAAATCTGTTTGTGTTTGTTGTACAATTAACAAACTCTCTTCATTATTACATTAGCTTTATAATGTAATTTATAATATATACTCTACAAATTTATATAATATAATATATTAGCTTTATAATGTCTGATAGGTCATTTCCCATGATTTTTTTTTTAAACATTTTAAAAATTATTTTCACAAAATGGTGCAGCCACTTTGGGAAAGGTTGTCTCTTAAAACGCTCAACGTAGATTTACCGTATGACTGAGAAATTTCATTCCTAAGTACTTCCCCAAGAGAAATGAAAGCATATGTGGACACAGAGACTGGAATGCAAACATCTATAGCAGCATGATTTATAACAGCTAACAGACGCAAACAACTCAAATGTCCATCCAACTTGAATGGATAAACAAGATGCAGTATATCCGTAGAGCAGAAAATTACTCAGCAGTGTAAAGGGATGAAGTTCTGACACATACTACAAGGGGGATGAACCTTGAAAGCATGTTGCTGAGTGAAAGAAGCCAGACACAAAAGGCCACATATTATATGATTCCACTTATCTGAAATGTCTGGAATAGGGAAATCTGTAGCAATAGAAAGTAAATTCGTGGTTTTGTGCAGCCGGGATGGTGAAAGACAGTGACTGAACGTGGGCACAGCCTTTCTTCTTGCTGTGATGGAAAGTTTCTAAAGCTAGATTTTGGTGGTGGTTGCACAGTTCTGTAAGCTTAGTAAAAATCATTGAATTGTACACTTAAAATGAGAGAATTTTATGGTATGCAAAGTAGACTTCAATAATGCTGTCAAAAATCATTCTTATAATTTATTTTTTCAGATTATTTTAGGATCATTTGCTGAGTCTCTAAGAAAATTCCATCAGTATTACATTAAAACTTCACTGAGGAAAATTGTTATATTCACACTGATAATTTGGTATCTATAAACATATTTTATTTCTTTTTCATTGTTGTATAAATGGAATCATACAGTATGTAAACGTTGGTGTATTTTACTTTTAAATTATCTTTATATCACTAAGTAGAGTCATGTTCTTAAATTTATCTCACTAAAATTTTTCTTAAGGTGAGACTTATTTTCTTTTGACATATTAAAATGTTTTGTTGTCATACATATTTCAAGCTTATTATTACCAGTGTAAAGTATTTTTGTATTTATTTAACATAATATCACCTTGCTTTTTAAGATTTGTTTAGATTACTTTGGTATTACAGTCATATAATTATAGAGATTTCAAAAAATTTTTGGGTCTCTTTCTAATAATATTTTTTCTTTCCTCTGCACCAGCTATAACTTCCAGCTCGAATTAGAAGAATAATGTTGATAGCAAAAAAAAAATTGTCTCATGCATGATTTTAATGGGAATTTTTCCGGTGTTTTACTATTAAGTATAATGCTGACTTTTGGTTTGCATGTGTGTGTTTTAACTTTTTAATTTTGAAAGAACTATAAATTCACAGGAAGTTGGAAAAATAATACAGAGGTATTGTGTATCCTTTCCCCAGTTTCTCCTGTCAATTACATCTTACGTAACTATCACACACTATTAAAGCCAGGAAATTGGCCTTAGTACAATGTGCTTGTATAGTTCTTCGTTATTTATCATGTGTGTAGACTCGTATAACCACCACCACACTCAGAACTCTTCCGTGACCACAACGATATCTCCTCTGCTACAGCTTCATGCCAAACCACTCAGTCCCTCACTATCCCTAACCCTTGACTACCACTAATCTGTGTTCCACTTCTGCAATATAATTTGGTCATTTCAAGAATGGTATATAAATCATATACTATGTAACCTTTTGAGACTGGCTTGTTTTGCTCACTATAACGTCTTTGAGATCCATCCAAGTTA
Organism: Grampus griseus; assembly: GCF_964374135.1. Lineage (NCBI taxonomy): Eukaryota > Metazoa > Chordata > Mammalia > Artiodactyla > Delphinidae > Grampus > Grampus griseus. Next base: position 85,583,682 of record NC_139006.1, on the reverse strand, counting down.
CTGCATGTACAATCATTTGTTTCTTTTTATTGCTGTAATATTCCGTGGTATGGATGTACCATAGTTTGGTTAATTATTCACTTCTTATTGGAAATTTGGGTTGTTTCTAATTTTTAGCTATTGCAAATAAAACTGCTGTGAGCAACCATGGTCAGGTTTTTGTGTAGACAAATTTTTGTTTCTCTGGGATGGGAGTCCAATTGCTGGGATATATAGTAATATACATTTAGTTTTCTTAAGAAAATGCCAAATTATTTTGCAGAGTGGCTGTATCATTTTACATTCCCACAGCCCACAAGCAGTGTATAAGAGATCACTTTCTTTGCATCCCGCCAGCGTTTCGTATTGTCATTTTGTATCGTTTTAGCTGTTCTAATATGTAGTGATTTCTCCTTGTGGTCTTAATGTGTCTGTCTCTCATGGCTAGTGATGTAGGAAATTTTTATGTGTGCTTATTTGCCATATGTATATCCTCTTCAGTAGATGTCTCTTCATGTCTTTTGCCCCTTGCCAAAAACAATTGGAATTGTGTGACTTTGTTGAATTTTGAGTTCTTTACATATTCTAGATATGAATCCTGTTTCAGATATGTTTTGCAAATGTATTTTCCCAGTCTGTGGCTTGGTTTTTGATCCCCCTTAATCAGGTCTTTTGCAGAGAAAACCTTTTATAAAAAAAGTTTGGTGAAGTCCAATTTATGGATCATTTTTTATTTTATGGATTTTGCTTTTGGTGTCATGTCTAAAAACTCTTCACCTAACCCTAATCTCGAAGGTTTTGAATTATTTTTTCTAAAGGTTTTATAGCTTTATGTTTCGCATATTGGTATTTGATTGTTCCAACTTTGGAACTCCTCTACTGAGTTACTTTTATATCTTTGTCAAAAGTCAATTGGTCATCTGTGTGTGGAGGCATTTCTGGTTCTCTATTCTGTTCCACTGATCTACGTGTCTGTCTCTCCACCAACACTACACAGTCTAGATTACTGTAGCTATAGAATAAATATTAAATTTGGGTAGAGTGACTTCTCAAAAGGTATTATTCTTATTCAAGATTGTTTTTGCTATTTTAGTTAGTTTGCCTTTCTATATAAATTTTATACTAATATCATCTCTATCTAAAAACATTTTAATTGATTTTGACATGAATTTCATTAATCTGTAGATCCTTTTGGAGAGAACTGACATCTTTACTACGTCAAGTATTCCAATCCATGAACACGGTATGTCTGTCAATTTACTTAGCCCTTCCTTTTATCAGTGTTTTGTAGTTTTTCAGCACACAAGGTCTGTGTATGTGCTTTTTTTGTTTTTTTTAGATTTACAACCAAATATTTTACTCTTATTAAGCAACTATAAAAGGGACTGTATTTCTAAGTTTGCTCTCTAAGTGTGTGTTGCTCATGTGCAGATATAGAATTGACCTTTGTCTGCTGGTCTTTTGTTCTGTAACCTTGCTGAACTCACTATGTATAATTTTAATCATTTTAAATATGTCACAGATTTTTATGGCCCAAGATATGGTCTATCTTGGTATATATTCTGGGGTACTTGAAAAGAACGTATATTCTGCTGTTTTTGGGGTGGCGTATTCTCTAAATCTAAATTAGATCCTGTTGCTTACTTGTGCTGTTGAGTTCTTATATATGCTTGCCGATTCTCTGTTTATTCTGCTTTCTGTCTCTATGAATCTGACTGCTCAAGCTACCTCATATAAATGGAAACATACAGTATTTTTCCCTTTGGGACTGATTTATTTCACTCAGCATAAAGACCTCAAGATTCATCTATGTTTTAGCATATGTCAGAATCTCCTATTTAAGGCTGAATAATATTCCGCTGACTTGACGACTTTTTGATGTCGTGGGGTTTTGTCTTCTTTGTTTCGTTGTAGGAGCTTTTGTAGCACAATGGAAGGCGCTGAGCTGGCAGCAGCTAGGCAGGCACCATTTTAACTAGAAGCCGTTATGATGCTTCATTATTCTTCTATGAACAGAGGGTTTAAAAAAAAATACTACTACTTAAATCAATTTCACCAAACAATAGAACAAATAAAGGAACTAGTAAACTCCATTTTTGATACAATGATCATTGATGGTATATAAATCAGATTAGTTAACTCTCGTGCACCTTTCCTGGACAAAAGACAACGTACAGAAAACAATTTGAAATTCTATCTCATTCACATGGTAGACTGAAATCAACCTGTCAACCGCCATCTACTGTACCGAGTTTTTGCATAATTACAATATTCTTAACACAAACGTTATTGTTATTATCATTCACTCCTAGATTTAATTAATAGCCTATAGAGTTGAAAATTTGAAAACCCAAAATATTGGAGGGTTTAAAAGGAGAAAAAACAAGTAAACAAAGGACAACAAACAAAAAACCCTCAAGCAAAACTGTCATTTAATGCATGTATACATATTAATTAAGAGTGACTGAATGACTATTTTCTCTTTTTGACATATTGAACATAAAGTTGATAAGAGACAGCCTGAGGAAAGAGGAAGAAGGGACTCAAGAAAAGAGAACAGAGGGCTGGAGAGTCACGGGACCTGAGTAAGAGTGGGAGGGAGGAAAACGAAGAGAATCTCTCGTGAGCAGACTTGCCCTATCCAGTTTCCTACCGAAGGTGAAATCACCCTCAGCGGAGAGAATTCCATCCTGGGAAATGTCCAGGTACGTCCTGGCGGGTGAAGGATGAAGTGTCAGTTTTCGGTCGGTGAATGCCCTGGGATTTAGAGGTTTAAGCCACCTCGTTAATGTTACTTTATTTTTGGCATAGGAGTGAAAGGTTTTTTTCATCTGTTTCTGATGTTTGCATAACAGAAACAGAAAATGAGAAATTTCCCTGAGGTAAGGAGGACATTCAAGACAGAGTAGACAAAAGGCTATTCCTGCTCCAGAGACCATCTGAGACAAGACAGAGTTAGAGGCCATCGCTCAAATGGAAGAGAGATTTTAAAAGCCCCGATTATCTCAGGAACATACATTTGAGGACCCTCCACAAATATAATACAATCTGAAAGCCTTTTTCAAGGTTAATGAATATCCATGAAAGTTATAAATTAGATGTTTTTAAAATGTAAACTTGACCGCTTTTAATCAAGTTAAGAGTTATTTCAATTTCTTATGAAAATGAGTGCTAAGATGACCATAAATCCAGAATAATTTGAACATCTAAATCTGCGCGGTGTACTCTCTCCATTCAATAAGTATTTAGCACGACCATCCTCCACTAATCCTCCATTAATACTTCGTTAATAATCTCAGCACTCGTGGAATGTGACCATACTCATAGAAAGGTGACCTCTGCTCATGCCCAAACTGACCATCTTAATGTAGAATCGGGGTTAGGAAATGCATTGGTAATAAAGTACAGAAACTCTGTGAAAACTGAAATCTACGTTTTCAATTTATTCACCTGAAGTGAGATGAGCTGGTTCTCAGAAATTCTTACTCACATACTATTGGGGTTCGTTTTGGCATGGCTGTGTCATTTTAGTTCTAAGTACTAAGAGAACTTCAGAGGTTAGAGAGGTCCCTTAAGTCAGAAACAAGACTTTCTCGCGAGATGCGTCTCTTGTTTATATTTCTTGCTTTTTGTAGAGTAAATGGGTTGGCTTCATATTACCTGCAAATAATCACTGAAATAAAAATTGCAGATGTATCTGCAGAACATCTTCTCTGCTCCTGGCTCTGTGCAAAGAGGTCTTTACCGCACTTGCAGAGTGCTGGCCCCTGATTTACTGTGTGGTGTCATTTTGTGAAGGTGAAATGAGAAAATACGCATGGAAACACCTAACAGTGTACCTGGCATATAGCAAGTGCTTAAGAGATGTTCGTTAGCCTGTTGCTCTACGGTCCTCACCAGAAAGAAATTGAGTTGGAAAAACACTGATACATGCATAGAATAGTAATGTTATATATATAATATATATATATATATTATGGTAAAATTAAGTACTAAAGTATCGATATAGAAAATATAGTCATGAGAGAGTTCAATTAGCCACTAGGCGTTGACTGTCTGCTACACTGGAGGCAGCTGGGCTGAGACACAGGGAGGGGAGGTGGGGTGTGGGTGCATCACAGTGTATTAGTGCAGAGGTGTTACAGACCATTCGGGGCGGACCTGTCACCCAAAGTTTGTGATGTAAAACCTGCCTCTGAGAGTAGTCACTCAGTTATCATTGCCAATTTTCCTCCTTTCCACCAAACTTTAGGGAGGTTTAAAGACGAATGGTAAAAAAAAAACCCAAACTACTAACAAAAATAAATTTAGTTCAAAAAGGCAGTATATATTTAATCTAGAGAAATACAAAACAGCTTTTGAAAGCAATGATCTGACCCCCCTTTTCTTTCAGCTTGCATACCCATAACACTAAAACATCCTAACTGATTTTATTTCCACACTTTGATAAAATGATTCCATCCCAAACTGGGACCTCATATGCCCAACATTTAACCCACAGAAAACTTCACCAGCTTGGTTTTGAACTCACAGAAATGGTAGCTTTTCAGGGAAATGCTGACAGACCCTTAAGTGGAACGACGTGAATGGTACCAATGATCATAAATAAGAGGGGAGTGATTTCCAAACTGAAGCCGTGCAAGTAGTTACCCAGCTGCTACAGAAATAGCAAGATAGAATTGGGGGGGGGGGGGAACAAGAGAGAGAGAAGGGATTAAATGAAATGGATACGAGCTGGAAACATCTGTGCTCACCACAGAGCAAAATGCATATTCAGCAACCAGTTTATCGGTTCTTCAGAGGACGTGAATGGTGCATTGTAAATAATGACCCGCCTGTAATAAATTCCCAGTAAAAAAGAGAGGGGCCGCTGTCTGTTCCTCCCACAATTCACGTTTCTGGGTCCTCGCTCTGAGTGATGGTTCACAGCAGTCACAAATTCCTGTTTTCAAAATGCTATTGTGTACACCAGGGCTTTCATTAAGTTTTACACTAGCTGGGGAAATTTAAAACTTGAGAGAGGGGAGAGGAGAGGAAGAGCAGCTCTCGGTGGTGACGTGCATTTCGTGCTCGGTCTGTGGTGGGCTTGATGGATGCGATAGTGGTGTGCCTTCCCATCCACCCCGAATTGCCTCCCATCCTTCTTCCTGCTGGAAATCCACAATGGAAAGACAGAGCAAGGATCAGGGACTTCCTTATGCTGTGGGAAAGGAAAGAGACAAGCTAAAGATCTTTGCGGCTGAACTTTGAGAGGCAGTTGGGACCAGCGTGAAGACACAGGGTGCTACATTTAATGGGGTCCACAAGGGGCTGCAGCTGCCATGGCTTTCTGGACTGCAACCTGAGACACCTTGCTCTACAGAGCTCTATAGGTTCTATTGCCCGTAAAGATTTAGGCTCGCGCTAATTACATGTACCAAATATGTCTGTTGAATATAAATACTACGGCTACAGCATAATGTTGGGTTGTGTGGATCCTAACACTTAGAGAAGAACGTGTCCAGTCTGGATGAAAAGTGTCCCCTCCAGCTGGGTATCCGTACCAAGGAATAAACGTCCTCTCCTAGCTCAGCAATATTTTTTAACTTTTCTAAAAGTTTAGTTGGACTGATTACAATATAAAACACTGGCGGGTTTTTTGTTTTGTTTTATTGGGCTATAATTGACATGTAACATTATATTATTCTCAGATTACAACATAATGATTCGATACACGCGTGTATTGCAAAATCCAGTGAATTTATAAGACTCAGTTTGGTGTGTGCTGGTGCCTGGCCTGGTGACAGTGACCTGATGGAACTAATCCCCCCATGCCAGGCCTTCCACCTGCAAGACACAGTTTTATCTTCTGTCTGAATCTTTCTAGCCAAATGGCTGTCCGACAACGCAAAGTACACTAACGAGAAGAGTATTGGGCAAGGTCTCAAACATTCCCAGGGTTCAGGGAGGGCTCAGGAAGGGCTCAGGAAGCATGGTGTCTGGTGCCTACCTCTGTCTGCACTTTGGGAGAAGAGCTGAGTCTTCCCAGCGTCTACGGAGCTGCGGCAGCCCACGGGTGGAGTCTCCACCGTCTGGACTCCACCCGCTTCTACTGAGAACAGAAGACATAGCAGAACCAGACCTATGTCCCCAGGTGGAACATGCAGCAAAGCTACACGAAAAGGGGTCATTTCAGTTGAGGTAACTTAGAAGTGTATCTACCAAGAGCTCCAAATCACTCAAACTCTTCTTTGTGTATTTCCTCCATGGATCTCGAATCACTGATGTCTGCAGATAGCAAAGGTATTATGTCATTTTCTGAAACAAAACAACAGTTAATCCAAATTCTTTCCATGTTTTCTTTTCTTTTCCAAATAAACTAGTCCTTTTCAAATAAGCAAGTGACTAGAACCACTGATAGCTTTCTTTAGAAAAAGAAATTCTGTGGAAGGAATCTTCTATATTGCTTCTAGAATAATTTCCAGTAACTGTGTTCTTCTTCAAGGGGTATTTAGGATTTTGTAAGACAGGCTTACAAGCAAAGAAACGATCATCTTACAATATGCTGAGTCTTAGCTTCAATAATTACAGGAGTGGACATCAGAAGGACCTAGGACAGCCTCAGCATCTTTGGTTGGTTCTAGGACCTAGGACAGCCTCAGCATCTTTGGTTGGTTCTAGGACCTAGGACAGCCTCAGCATCTTTGGTTGGTTCTCTTGGACTCGGCACGGGAAGTGGAGGCTGCAGGGGGCCCCGAGGGCCTGGGCCTGCTGCCTTGCTGCATCTTGGGAAGACCAGTTCAGGGACAGCGACGTGAACTCCCCAGGGCCAATCAGGCCATGGCCTATTGTGACACTGGGACACCTAAATGTTTAAAAAGAGGAGCATCCCTGGGAAAATGAATTAAAGAATTGAGGAAAGGCCTCACTCTGGAAAGAGGAAGGCAGATTCTCAATACTAGTTACCAAATCAATCGATCAGTTTACATCAGCAAACCTTTCCTGTGCACCTATCGTATGCAGACAGTGTGCTAGGTTTCACGAGAAGCGTACAGATGATTAAGGCACGATCACTGATTTCTAAGAGCATAGGCGCTAATGAAAGATACCTGCATGTTAACAATTCATTGTGAAACAAAGAAAAGAGACATGATAAAAATTAAGGGTGAAAGGGGAAAGTAGGTTTTTTAAATGCTAAATGAATGGGTAAACTCAGATACTTTCTAAATCAAAAGAAACTGGAACATCAATATAATTTTTGATCTGAAAGAATGGTTGGGAACATAGAAAGCAGTATTACTTCACATGGTAGGTAAACTTTGTAGCCCAATGCTTCTAACAGGTAATAAAAGCTGAAAACAGTTCAAAAATGCTTTTGATCAGTTTGGAACAGGAGACCCACATTAGTTTTCTAAGGAAGTCAAAGATATTTTGGATATAACTGTGCCCTTTCACTGACCGTTCACTGATACTAGTCACGTGGGTTGGATAAACGATGGCAGGCATCTAAAAATGTCCTATTGATGAATTCTGGAAAGATGTTGGGAGGCTCAGAGGACAGCAGCCTTGCTGCATTGATAGTTACTAGAACAAACACCAAAGCAACTGGATGTCACATGCAAAGCAAAGATGTCCAATATTGACAGAAAACCACTCCATGCGGCACATTCAGTATGGTACATGCACATCTCAACTGTGCCTATGCACGTACACTGCACACATAACACACTTCTGCATACAGTACTCATTAAGGTTCTTCCCCAAAGTAAAGCGAAAGAGTAAGCCCCTCTTCTGAATGAACTAAATCAGCAAGTTGTGTAAAAACCAAAAGAGAAAATAAGGTCCCTGCGACAAGCCCAGTCGTGTACTGGCTTAGTGTTGATATCTTTTCCAAGACCACATATCTACAGACCCCTGTGTTCACTGCATCCGGTTAGATCCTTTCTACTCTGTGTCCAATCTCCCTTCGCTGCCATAATGCCCACACCACATTTGTGTTTCAGAATGAATCATGATTATTTTAGCTGATTCCTAAAGCAAACTGGAGCTCAGATACTTAGACTCGCTTGTGGATATATTAAGAAAGCTTACTACCCAGTATATTGCTATAAATAAAAATAAAAACATGTCAGGGACCCCTGTGTGCAGAGTAAGTCTACTTTTACAAAAAGAAAATTCTGTGTTTGCATACTCCTTAAAATATAATAGAAGCCTATGAGAGCGTTGTTACGAATGTTTGCTATGAAAGTTTGTCATGAATGTTTGTCAGGAATGTTTTCCTCTGGATGACAAGGTTAAAAGCGATACGTGTTTTTCACTTCTTTTGCTTTTCTTTGGTAAGTTTTCTGCTCTATGAGGTTGAGGACATTTCCTATACCTTTCAAAAAAGGTAAAATCGTGATTACAGATGTGAAATGAACATGTGTTAAATATTTTATTTAACTCAATCAATGAGGGAGTCAAGCAGATGTTATAAGTAGTTCAAAAAAGAAATTTTAAAAACACGAAGATTTATGGAGTAACAGAATGTTGAAATAAGTGTGCAAAATTGGGTTTTCCAAGGGGAGAAGAGGGTTTCAACTGAACCACTATAGGCAGAATTTCCATGTCTATAGACAAGAATTATTTTGCATTCTATCACCTATACAATTTGGAAGGTTGTAAAATAATTCCCACAGAATTAAAATCTTATAATTCAGAGGATTCTCCTCTAGACTCCTCTAGAGTCTAGACAATCCAAAGTTTTCCACTATAATACAGATCTTCCCCTACACTAGTTCATCTCTCCCTCCAGGGCTTAAATCTTCCCTGGTCAAAGGGAGGCTCATTTAATAAATATTTACTTAAAGAATGAGTAGATGTGTATCTATTATAATTAGAATAATCTTATTTAAAACTTTTTTTTTTTTTCAGTTCAGCCTCACTTATCTCTGGAGAGTGGATGGAGTTGGGAGATTCCTAAATTCCCCTCTCAGGGCAGTCACAGTACAGTTGTACAAGTTGTGCACTGAACAGCCATGGGAGGCATCATACACATTGTAATCCATGTAAATACCATTACAGTTCTTAGAACACAGTGCTTGGAGTCAGGAATGAGGATGGGAAAACAGAGGACGAGAGAAGCTGAGAGCGCCAGACCTGGCTCAGGACACAAGTTCACTCCCCCAGCTCTGTGTAGGTTGGGATATAGCTGTTTCTTCATTGCTCTGTCCTCCTTGCACACAAACTAACCAGGAGTCAAGGTGGGGCAGGGCAGAAAGAAGGTCCTTACCAGCACAAGTAGAAACCTGTTTTGGAAAACGTTTTTAGGATAGAAAGTTTGGTTTGAAGGAAAAAGAAAAACAGGCTGTTGTTTTTTACAGATCACTATCTGCAAATGATGCGGTGCTGCATTTGAGAGCTGGGATCTATTACTCACTTTTATTCCTCTTGAAGACAAGCCATTTGTAGACAGTGAGGCTAAAAAGTGATCACTTTTTTAAGCCTCCTCCTCTCTGTATCATGGCCAACTTCCAACACAATTCTTTTAATTAGGATTATATTTCATGGCCTAGAAAGCCCACATTCCCTAAAAACCCTCCTCCAGTCACCTTTGGGCCCAATTACTTCACCACCAGGGTGGGAGCTACACTCTTTTTTTTTTTTTTTTTAACATTTTTATTGGAGTATAATTGCTTTACAATGGTATGTTAGTTTCTGCTTTATAACACAGTGACTCAGTTATACATATGTTCCCATATCCCCTCCCTCTTGCGTCTCCCTCCCTCTCACCCTCCCTATCCCACCCCTCTAGGTGGTCACAAAGCACCGAGCTGATCTCCCTGTGCTATGCGGCTGCTTCCCACTAGCTATTTTACGTTTGGTAGTGTATATATGTCCATGCCACTCTCTCACTTTGTCCCAGCTTACCATTCCCCCTCCCTGTATGCTCAAGTCCATTCTCTAGTAAGTCTGCGTCTTTATTCCCGTCTTACTCCTAGGTTCTTCATGACCTTTTTGTTTTTTTCTTAGATTCCATATATATGTGTTAGCATACAGTATTTGTTTTTCTCTTTCTGACTTACTTCACTCTGTATGACAGACTCTAGGTCTATCCGCCTCACTACAAAGAGATGACAACAGATGAATGGGTAAAGAAGATGTGGCACATATATACGATGGAATATTACTCAGCCATAAAAAGAAACGAAATTGAGTTATTTGTAGTGAGGGAGCTACACTCTTTAGTGACTTTCCTTACCCTGTTTGTAAACCTCAGCTCTGCAGCGGATCTCCAAGGGCACATTGCCGCTTCCAGGGAATAACACTGCTGAGCAGATTCGCCATTCTCTTATCCACTTAGAGGCTTGGGGCTCAACCCCGAACACTTCCCTCCCCAGGCTCTCTCTCCTGGCACCCACCCCAAAAACACACTGTAGAGGGATGTTCCAACAGGGTGAAACCATTATCCAACCTCATCCCAAAGCTACTGTCATTCTTGGTCACTAACAATTGTTTATGTCATCTTTCTAAATCCCTCTCTTCCACTGGGCTTCTCCCCTCCATGACTCTTGTACAACTTTCATGAGTTTCCAATTTCCAGGAGAGATTAAAGAACTTTTACAAAGGGAGAGCTTCGAAACTTTGCCAAGACTTACTAGCAAAGCAGGTGACTCGAAATAAGTAAGTCTGATAAAGACAAGATTTGCTTTATCGTGTTTTTTTTTCCATTCCCTATAATGACTTTCTTACCCTGAGCGCCAATTCAAGCCCTCCCTGCACGCACATACATACAGATTTGGGAGGCTCAGGGGGAATAGGAGGAAAAGTAAAAGGCAAGCAGAACGGGGAATATACTCTCTCACCATGACCCATTCTCTGCCTGACCACTTACCAACATACTACAAACTTGGTTTACTCCCAAGCAATGATCATTCTACCACTGGAAGTAAATGACAGGTTTCAACCAGCCAAGAGTGGGTTGATATGAAATATTTAAACTAAATTATAAAGATACCTGCTAAAATACAATACAGTTACTGTATCATAATATAATTTTATCATATCCAGGAGTATAAAAATGTTTGTGTGTATTTCTCTAGCATGAACAAAAAATAGATACTGGGGTGATTTCCCTAGGGGAGAAAGCCGCAAGTATTGGTTTTTCCACTGGGAGAGCTGGAATGGCATTTGCCAAACCACTGTGACATGTGGAATTTGTTTTTCTTATAACTTCCAATCACTCTTTTTTAAATTGAGGTATGATTGACATAGAAATTTATATTCATTTCAGGTGTACAACTTACGGATTCAATATTTGTATATAAACATCACTCTTTTTTGAAACATGTCTCAAATTCAGGGAAATCGGTGGTATGTGATGCTCGAGGTAGTTCACTCACAAAAGTCTTATGTGACAGTCACAACACTAGACATACTGTCAGCTGACTTTCCAGGGTCCTTCTGGGCCCATTATTTTCTTTGCAATGATCGAATACCATTGTTTTTTTTAAAGTGAAAGATTTCCCCAGAGGTTATGGCATTTTTCAATCGCAATATTCTGATTTGAGATGTCTGCAAGAATTCAGAGTGTGAACATGCATTCTGAGCAAGAACCACTCTCAGATGATGAGCTGAGCACCATCAAGAATGACTGACTTACTAAAGACCAACTCGCCCCATTTGCCTACAAGGGTTCTTATGACATCCTGTTTCTAGTTACCGTCTTGTGTTGGACTGTTTTGTGTTAGACCTTGTCTTTGCAGGTCACTAGATACAGAGGTCCTGAATCTGTACCAGCGGTAGACCTCAAGCCTAAGGCCAGGATGCATTTAGACTTCCACGGGCCCTGGGGTCGGCAGGGACTTGTTTTGCATGTGGGAGGCTCCCTGCCATCTCAACTTCACTGAAAGTCTTCTGCATTCACAGAAAACTGCCACTTCGAGATCAAGGTCTCCCTCCAAATGCTCCATCAGTTCCCAAGACTTAACAGGCACCGTTCACACCCCAATGTCCACGTGCAGCCCTGTCCACATCCAGGACAAGTCCACTCCTGAAATCCTTAAGTTACATGTTCCACCCTCTGACTGCAACCTCCTCTCCTTGTAGACCACGGTCTCTATTTCTGCTTTATCTGTTCTTAACAACTCCAAAATCTCCACTCCTCTGACTTCTGTTCTTCCCTCACTTTCTCTCCAGGGTAGCCTACACCGAGGAGTCATCTGTTTGACCGTTTTTGCTAGTAGGCATACATCTCTTGTCTACTTGTCCTTCCATTGCATCTTCCAGGAAGACAAGCAAACAGACAGATAAAAACCCAATTCTAGATCAATCCAACCATCTACTTTCTCTGTTCCCGTACCAGGGCTATGGAGAATTGGAAGAAATCAAACATTATAATAAGAGTAACTCCAAATACAATTTCCCTATCTCAAGTACAACCTCCAGGTAGCCTGACGGTTGTATCATGGATACAGAGACATGCAGGGGTCCTGGGGCAGAGAAAGGAGTACCAATAAGGAGAGGGTACCAAAATGGCCTCACTGAGGTCTCAGGAGGAAGAGATGATGGAGTGAATCGGCTACCAAGTTTCCCCCAAATTTAGTCCTCAATCAACTAATGCGACCGACCGACTTTCTTGGTCCCCATTTCTATGTGATGGGTCACAGTCAACTGCTTCTGTTTCTTGTTTTTTCTCCTGAAGATTAGGGACTTGCAGCGTTCATTCAGCGTAACCCCTTGGAGTTTCTATATATCTTTATATAAACAAGCATATATCAAGTGCCTTATGTGTGACAAGTGAAGTAGACATTCTACTTACAGTTCTGCTGTGTGCATTCTCAGAACTCACATTATCAAGAGCCTTGAAAAAAGGAGCTAATGAAATGAGTAGTAAAGCTTTAGCAATTAAAAGATTACCATAATAGTGACATAGAAATAGAGACCAATAATTTTTATTTTCAAAAATCTGTAAATATGTTACTGTTTTAACCCAAGGGGGTAGCTAATTATTGACACAGAAACTTAAAGTTGCCACCAGGTGCTCTGCGTGTACAGTATGCGTCCACTTAGGTAAGTGTGTGTACCTGTGGGTGTGTTCACAGAGAGGTCAGGAACAGTGTCCATCTGGGGTCCACAGTGGTCATCTCGTGGTAGCGGAGTGTCACCTGTGATAGTGTTTGCTTTCTGCTTCTCTGTGCTGTTTGAATTTTTAACCAGGAACGTATATTTTTAAGAAACCTATTAAGACTATTTTCAAAGGAAGGAAAAACAAAAGTCAACAAAAGGATCCTCGTGAGATGTCACACATAAGCTCCCAAGTCCAGATACTGGATTCAGCTCTTGCTCTCACCCTACTTCCATCGTTGCTTCAGGCCCTTCAGAGACCTGAGCTGGACTGGGGGACGCCCTTCATAACTCAACTCGAGGCTCATGCACCAATAAAACTTCATAGCTTTACTAGTGTGACCTGCATGTACTGTTCCCAGCGTTGGCCCAGGATTAATTTATCGTAACGTGTGACGGGCGCCTCTTAGCCCTCGAAGTGAACAAGAGTCAACGGGTGTGGCCCCTCCCCATTGTATCCCCCAGGTAGCTGTGTGACCACATCTCGGTTATGTCCATGTAACTCTCCAAGGGTCCTCAGATTCAAGCTGTCGATGATGACTCGTAGAAGAGAGGCGAGTGGTGAAAGGAGACGAGAACAAAGGAAATACTGGGGAAGCCACAGCAACAAGGCCACTCTAAGTTGGGGCACAGACAGATGTAGTCCCTGTTTGTAATACGGCAAAATGGGACCAAATAGAAGCTCAGTAAGAACAAGGAGATAGTATGTGTGACCCATCGATGACTCCTGCCTGCATGTGACCTCCCCAGGCTTTGCTCTGCAGGAGGTTCCTCTGGGGAGGGGACGGAAGAGTGATGAGATCTGGCCCCGCTGTCCTCAGCAAGCCGTGTTCCCTGGTGTGACGATGTCCCCACTGGATGGACAGGAGATTACTTCTCCCCAATTCTCATCACTGGGAGAATCTATCACTTTCTAATTTTCCTACAGGTAACTTGGGAGCCAGTGGCCTTGTTTCTCCCATTTCCAGAACATTTCAAGAGCGAAATAAGTGATTTAATAAATTAATGATATGAAAGTAAGTAAGACAGCATTTATTTTTTATGGTGAGGCAGAACACTTTTTATCCTTATTCTCCATTGGTGATGATGTGGTATCACGGCAGAATAGAATAGATGGTAAAATGCCAATCTGAATGGAAGAAAACACTTCTGGAGGTGGAACGTTTTCTTTGCCATTAACTTAGATTTTTCATTTAGTTATTTAAACCTGACCCCCTTTCTTCACAGAAACCAGTCAATATCTCTTTTTTATCTATGCACCCAGTATGTAATTAGTCAGGGGGTAATTAAAATAATCCCTCAAAAAGAGCATGAGGAGGAAATCATGGAAGAAAAAAAAACAAAACAGCAGGAAGGAACTCAAAATTAAAGCAGATAGACTGTCAAAATCACCACTGTTCTACCCAAAGCAGGCTCTGGATGTATACATTTACGTGCATATGCAAGAGGGAACATGTAGATATCACTTATACCATGTGCACCATGACACATGAATGGATTTGGGGGAGAGTGAACTAAAAAGGGGGCTCCAATCCCTGTACTGATGGAAATTACTTTGGTGTCACAATACCCTTCTCTTAAATACACTAAATAATATTTTATTCTTGATTACATAAGTCCTAATCACCAAATAGTAGTGACAGTTCTACTTGGAACTCTCCAATTTCTCTCTCTCTCTCATTTTTTTTATGGAACTCCAAACTCCGTATTGTAGCATAAAAACAAAAATCGAGAAATTCCAAAAGACCATGGTGTTAAATAATAATAAATGAGTTGAATAACGCTAAAGATATACATACAATTTATACCAAGTTCTATTTTGATAACCAAAGTAATACAGATAGAAGCTGATGTAAGTAGCTTGCAGAAATCACTGGAGAAAAACTTAAAGTGTTATAATTTTTTTTACAGTTTGTGGGTAGGCACAAGAGGTTATCACGCACAAAACTAAAAAATCACTTTTTTCTTAAAGCAATACAGCCAATGTATCACGGAGGAGAAAAACATAAAGGTAATGAATAGTTTTAAATATATGTTTAAGGAAAAGGAGAGTACTCATCTTGGGTTCTTTTCCAAATCAGAGTACAAAAGGTTAAGTGCACTTTTTAATATGCATTCAAAAGTTATATTTGCCAATATTCAGTGAGATCTTGCAAAAATTCAGTGCATGTAGACTGATCCAATAGCTTCAGCTTATTGGTTGAAAATTACACTTAGAACAATTTGTCAAACAAATTCCCAAGAACATTAAAACCCATGTGAGAAAGAAATTAATATCATGCAACTCAGCATCAGTTAAGAGCTGCATGGATCAGAGATTTGCCTCGGTGCCATGAAGGTCTGACTTTGACTTTCAAACAAGATGAGAGGCTGAGCCACAAGATAAGACGGAAGCATGAACAGCTAATTTCTAAGGATTCCATCAGATTATACACGAAATGCACAGTAATGAGAGGCGTCTCCAAACTGGTTACACAGGAGTTTGCAGACCACAAGCGAATGTAACTTTAATGGCTAACTGCGTATATCACATCTGGCAGAGAGGTTGTACCTCCCTTTTTCTATTCTTTCCCAAAGACAATATTCTTCATTTTTCCTAAAACACAAATGAAGAGCCCATGGTTTTAAATGGACAGGAAGCAAATTCTGTTACATCAACATCAACAATGCATTTTACTGCTTTCTGCCATGTACTTACAGAACGTGCATTTGAGCATCGTTTAGAACATTTTAACCATCTTAGTGTACTAAAAATGGCATTAACTCTTCATTCCCCTTTACACATCATTCCAGATAGAGTACCTTGAAAAGCATCCTGTACATTCTTCAAAAAAAAGTTAGCAGTTGGAGCATAAAGGACAGATAGGTATGTATTTTATCAGAAAATATTCAAAACTTAAAAAAAAAACTACCTGGGGAATAGGAATACCAATGAGGGTTTATGAATGAAATAACGTAACTTGTGAAATCACATAGAGATTAGCGCTTATTTTGTTTCTAAATTGGTCCTTATTCCCTCATTCAATCATGGTTTTTACCATCATCCTTTTCAATAAAAGATGATGTTAATGAAGTTAATAAAGTTCAGCATCTCTGTGTAGAAATGCACCAGGTATTCACATGCTCTGATATTCCCTTAATAGGCTCAATGCGCTAACCAAGATGACTGTGGCCACCTTCACAAATAGGTCAACTGCTAAGTGACGTGAGTGTTTTGGTCTATTTAGTGACACATCCAAGGGGATGACCACAGGAGTGAACCCACTGGGTAATTCCATCAAAGTGGTTGAAGCATTCTTGGACATATAGAGGTAGACTGATCAATAAAAGGAAAAACATACTAACCGCTGATGCTGTAGCTGTGACAAGCATTTAAAAAGACATTAAGATGGCATTTTTACTAAAGAGAGTAGGGTTTGCTATTCCTAATGTAGAAATATTTTGTCCATGGGGCATGGAAATGTTTCAAATATATATATTTCTAAGCAGCTGTAATGATGACAACCTTCTTATAAAGTGATATAATCTAGATGACAACCCTCCTATAAAGTGATATAATCTATGTCCATAATTTCAGATTTTAGCACAATATTACAGTGTTGATGTTTTTCAGCAATCGAAAATTACTCTTCTTTGATCTAGGAATTTAGACATAAGACAAAGTGTGAATATCTTTCCTGCATTCAAAAAGATTATCCTGTACAAGGAAAGATAAGCCAGAAACTAAAATAACTTTTTAAATATTTTACAATATTAAGTCAAATTCAATAAAGAAGCAACAGAAACATAGAAAGAAACTAATTTTTTTTAATGAATCTCAGTGTCTGTCAAATTGGTGGCATAGCCATATAGACAGGAACTCGTACAGGTGAATTCACACATCTGGCCATGATGACCTAAAAGGGACCAGACTTTCCCATCTGAAACAACTGGAACCCTGGATGCAGTGTAGGAAACAATGATTCTCAAGATATTGGACATCAGGTAGTGAAAGATAGTGACCCCTGAGAGATGAGAAACCAGCGAGGTGAGCAGTACAGTCACCCCAGCTTACGCGCCTCCAGGCCATAGTGCAAGGAGAAACACTGAGAGCTCAGCTGTCCCCCTGAGCCGAGGAGATGGGGCAGGGAGTTCCAGGAGACTAAATCAGTTTTCTGCTGCTCTGGCAGCAAATTACTACAAATTTACAGGCTTAAAACAAAAAAAAATATTTATCTACAATTCTGGAGGTCAGAAGTCCCAGATGGACATGCACAGCTGTGTTCTTTCTGGGATCTCTAGGAAAGCATCTGTTTCCTTGCCTTTTCCGTCTCCAAGAAGCCTCCTGAATCCCTTGGCTGTTGGTCCATTCTTCCATCTTCGAAGTCACCAGTGTAGCATCTTCCAGTCTCTCTTTCTGTACCTCAGGTCCTCCAGCTTCCCTTTCTTAGGATCCATGCAATTGCACTGGGCCCACCTGGAAAATTCAGAATAATCTGCCTATCTCAAGATCCTTAGTTTAATTTCATCTACAAAGTCCCTTTTGCAATACAAGGTAACATCTTCACAAATCCTGGGGCTTAGGATGCAGATGTCTTTGAAGGGTGAACAGTCATTATTTCATCTACCACAAAAACCAAAGCAGCTAGAGTTTGCATCACAGAGAAGAAGAGAGGACAGGTGCACAGAGTGAGAACCCTACAGGTCTAGAGAGGGGCCCCTTACGTCTTCAGCAGAGGCTCCTTCTGGGTATTCAGCTAAGTGTTGATCATTGCATGCATGTGAGGAAACTAGGGTTGAGGGGGAGACATCTCAACAAGATGAGCAGAAAAAATCCTAGGATTTTGGGCTCACTCAGGACGGTTAGTGTCTGTTTCCATCACCTGAGTAGAAAATTTCATAATTTATGGATACCGAGTATTCAGTCAGGATTTTTGCCTCAGGAGTAAAGCAAAATAAGCCCTGGATTAAATATCACTCTAGTCCTCCAAATCAAAGTTTAAAAGCAAGATTCAAAAGGATTAAAGTATTTCCAAGTAACTTAACCGCATCCCAGAACAAAGCTCAAGAAGATTTTCAGGAATACAAAACACTCAGCACCCAAAAATTAAAAACTCACAGGGAAATGCATTTAATCAAAAATTGCCAGGTGTGCAGAGAAGAAGGAAAATTCAACCCATAATTAGGGAAAAAAACCAATCCATCAAAACTGACCCAGAAATGATTCCGATGATAGAGTCAGTAGACAAGAACATTGAAACAATTATAATTTTATTCCATGTGTTCAAGAACCTAGAGGAAAAATGAAACATCTGAAATTGAGACAGGAAAGATATTTTTATAAGACTCAAATTAAACTTCTAGAGATGAAAACATATTATCTGAGATGAAAAATGCACTGAATGGGATTAGCAGCATCTTAGACATGCAGAAGAAAAGTTAGCAAAGATTTTAGCAAATTTGAAGACATAGCAACATAGTTCCAAAGTGAAACACACAAAGAAAAAATAACTTTAAAACATAAAAAGTAGCAGTGAGCTGTGGAACAGCCTCAAGTGGCCTTATTTGCATGTCATTTGAGTTTCCAAAGGAGATGTGGAGAGATAAAGAAAAGGTATTTGAAAAAATAATGGCTGGGGCTTCCCTGGTGGTGCAGTGGTTAAGAATCCACCTGCCAATGCAGGGGACACGGGTTCGATCCCTGGCCCGGGAAGATGCCACATGCCACAGAGCAACTAAGCCCGTAGGCCACAACTACTGAGGCTGTGCTCTAGAGCCCGCAAGCCACAACTACTGAGTCCGAGTGCCACAACTACTGAGGCCCATGTGCCTAGAGCCTGTGCTCCGCAACAAGAGAAGCCACTGCAGTGAGAAGTCCGTGCACCGTAACGAAGAGTAGCCCCCGCTGGCTGCAGCTAGAGAAAGCCCGCACGCAGCAACAAAGACCCAACACTGCCAAAAATTAAAAAAAATTAATTTTAAAAAATAATGGCTGCAAATTTTCCAAATTTGATTGAAACTATAAACCTATAGATCTGAGAAGCTGAGCAAGTGAAAGTGCAAGAAGCATAAAAACAACTACACCAAGACACATCATAATCAAACTGGAGGGATAAATAGAAACTATTAAAACCAGAGATTAGAAAAAGTCACATTACATGAGCAGCAGAAAAAAAATAAAGATGATGGTAGATTTCTCCCTGGAAACAATGCAGGCTGGGAGACAATGTAGCAACATCTCTAAAGTACTGAAAGTGGGCTTCCCTGGTGGCTCAGTGGTTGAGAGACTGCCTGCCGATGCAGGGGATGCGGGTTCGTGCCCCGGTCCAGGAAAATCCCACATGCCGCGGAGCGGCTGGGTCCGTGAGCCATGGCCGCTGAGCCTGCGCGTCCGGAGCCTGTGCTCCGCAACGGGAGAGGGCGCAACAGTAAGAGGCCCGTGTACCTCAAAAAACTAAATAAAGTACTGAAAGTAAAATGCATCAGGCTGAAATTATTTACGAGTGAAAATATATTTCAAAAACTATTTTTAGTAATTATATTGTTGGTGGTAATTTTTATATTGTTATTCTAAAGCGTTTGTATATGAATAGTCAAATAAAGCAGGTAAGTCATTATGTTGGTATCATTAAGAATCAGAGCTGTCAGCATTGGAGCTGGGATACAGATGTTACAGATGAAGTTGAGTAAAAATCTTGTTGTGCTGAATTTGAATGCGAAATATTAATAAGAGCTCAGGATATATTTTGCTTAGGAAAATACATAATTATTACTGTATTCAATAAAAAGTCTTAGGTCAATGAAATACAGTTGAGAGCCCAGAAATAATTTATACTAAATTGATTTTCAGCAATGGTGATAATACCATCCAATGGGGAAAGAAATGGTGCTGGGACAACTTGATATCCACATGCAAAAGAATGAAGTTGGACTCTTACCTTCCAAAATATACAAAAATTAAAATATCAAAATGGATCTAAGACCTCAACTTAAGAGCTAAAACTTACAACTGTTAGAAGAGCACATAGGCATAAAGCTGCATGACCTTATATTAGTCAGTGGTTTCTTAGATATGACACCAAAAGCACAAGCAACCAAAGAAAAAATAGATAAATTGGACTACATCAAAATAAAAATTTTGTGCTTTAAAGGACACACCAGGAAAGTGAAAAGATAACTCACAGAATGAGAGAAAATATTTACAAATTATATATCCAGTAAAGACCCAGTAACCAGAATATATAAAGAACTCTTACAGCTCAACAATAAAAAGATAATCCAAATAATAAATGGGCAAAATATCTAAATAGATGAGCCATAATAAACGGCTCATTTTGCCCATTTTAATAATTAATTAACAATAATAAATGACATGTTTTGCCCTTTTTAACAATTAACAAATGGGCAAAAGGATCTAAATTGTCTTTGTACAATTCTCCAAAGAAAATATATAAACAGCCAGTAATGACATGAAAAGAGATTCAACATCATTAGCCATCAGAGACTGTAAATCATAACCACAATGATATACCACTTCACACCCACTGGGATGATTATAATAATAATAATAAATAATGAGAACTAGACAAGAGTTGGTGAGGATGTGGAGAAATTAGAACCCTTCTATATTGTTGGTGGGAGTGTAGAATTGTGTAGCCACTGTGGAGAATAGTTCCTGATAAATTAAACATAGAAATGCCATATAATCCAACAGTTTCTCTTATGAGTATATATCCAAAAGAACTGAAAACAGGTCTTCAAACAAAAACTTACACACAAATGTAATAGCAGCACTAATTAAAATAGCCCAAAGTAGGAAACAAACCAATGTCCATCAGCTGATGAATAAACAAAATGTGGCCAATCGACACAGTGGAATATTACTCAGCCGTAAAAAGAAATGAAGTACTGACACAGGCTGCAACATAGATCAACCTTGAAACCATGATGTTAAGTGAGAGAAGCCAGACACAAAAGGCCACATATTTTATGATTCGATTTACATAAAATGTCCAGAATTAGCAAGTTCATAGACAGAAAACAGATTTGTGGTTTCTAGGGGTTTAGGCAGGCAGGACTGGGGAATAACTGGTTAATGGATACAGGGCTTCCTTTTAGGGTGATGAAAGTATTCTGAAACTAGATAGTAGTGATTATTGCAAAACACTGTGAATATACTAAATGCCCCAATGGCAATTTTTATGTTATGTGTATTTTACTACAAATAAAAGTACTAGAGAATAGTAAGCAGTGAATATTATATTTTCTCTACAAGACAAAATATAGTTTAAAGAATCTGGAAAGGGTGTAGGTAGAAGATATGGATGAAATGAGATGGGTCAGAGGTTGATAATTGTTGAAGAAGGATGATAGGTACACAGGAGTTTCTTTGCATTATTCTTTTCATTTCTATTAATATGCCCATTATATATATATATATATATATATATATATATATATATATATATATAAAACTTTAAAAATGTATCAAGGAATCAGTGACTTTTGTGGATTCTTGTTGACGTAATAATCAAGGATAGTTCCTTGGAAAAAGTTCCATAGGCTATGATTTTAAAATAATTTTATTTGTGGCTTGATAGGCTATTTTTTCCAATGGCATTATTTGACAATGCCTCAGAATTAAATTTAAAAGTGCAAGATGATTGGCGTAGTTGCCAAGTGAATATTGATTTTAGAAATGGAGGCATAAGCATAGATGCATTAAAATTATCCAAGGCTTATCTCAGTGTCCTGTACAGCAGACTCTCAATAAATATTGCTTTCTGAATTAACAAATGCTCCAATATGTGTGTTTTGTCCTAAAACTTACAGGAGTCTTGTGAATAAATGAGTACTGTTAATTTTAGGGAATGTGTTATTTCCTCTTGAAGAGTGAGATCACAATGGCTTTAAGTGTTTTGAACCAATTAACTGATTTAAAAAAGAAACAAATTTGTGCTTAAAACCAATTGACAAACTAGTCAAAATAAGTTGTTGATCTAATTGTAGCTACCAAATCAATTTGAATGTGTGGGATTAATCCGGTGCTTAGGTATCATGTAGATAGGATCTGAAAATTTAATGCATAATCTAAGACTTCAATGCTGATCAATTCATATAATTTTGGGATTTAAAAACGTGTCCATCTTAAATTAAATCAACTGCTTTTTTTCATTTAAATATATACTTCTGTATTTAGCCCAGCAAAACATTCAGAGGTTAGCGTTCTTTATTGTGGTTACAACTCCACCCATTTTTACCTCTCCAGCCAATTGTTTTGACTGAACAACAGTACTTTGTTCCCAATTATGATACCGTATTCGACTCCATACTATACCAGGTATGCAATAAAGAGCTGGCCTGGCTCAACACAGGAGATAAATCTTGCCCTGTAATCTCTGCCTAGGCTACCTCCTGAAGCCTGTCTTCTGCCCACTTCCACCCAGAACGATCACTTCTTTTCTAGCTCTGTCACTTTCTACTCTTGCCATGGTAACGTCCTATTATTTTCCTGAGCAGTTTGTCTGCAGCTTCTATGGCATCAGAATCACTTTCCTTCTCTCTTCTCTGTGGAGGCTTACACGGCCTACAGAATTATCTGGGATTTCTTTTGATCATTCAAGATCCAAATCATTTGTTCAAGAAAACTATAGCACTAATTTTTACAAACTGTTGAAAACCAACATACATGCAACGTATAATTTACACTTAAGTATGATGATACAAAACATGTAGAAATTAGAAAAACAGAATCACATGTTCTACCTGCAAGTACAATAGATATGACTGCCTGGGTAAAGGGCCACAGCCAGAGCATGCTAGAGGCATGTACCCAGGCAGAGACCCATGGAATTGTCTAGAAGTTTCCCACACTGGCCCAAGGTGGAGGTCCACTGGTACAGACATCACTAGCCATCTCTCAGCTGCCATCAGGCAAAAGGCACTGAATATTAGACACCCCCTTCCAAAGACTTTCCAAGAAGGCTCTTTTCCCTTTGCACCGAAGAAAACATGGTTAACTCCTTCCAGGTTAGAAAAAGGAAAATGGAACTAATGAAAGAAGATCCCTCGGGCTGTGGTCATGTCGGGTAAAGAAATGATGACGATGTGTTTGCTTCTACTGCCTGTTCAGGGTAGCCTTTCCCATATACACACATACCTGAAGACACTGTTGAGTGTTAACACTGTGATTTAGCATGCCTTGGTTAATACTAAAAATAAAATCTTTTCCCCCATATTTCATTGTGATACAATTTCCTGTCTTAAAGAAAGATGGAAACTTTTACTTGGAAGATATATAGTTAGAATTTCCTGTAATACTGAATTAGCTCCAGTCAAAATGAACTATTTTACACTGCCATTATTACTCATTTACCAAAATACTTTGTTCTGGGTTTAGTATTTTCTTAATACTTTTAAGTTTTCTAAGCACTTTCTTATTAAATATGTCTACTGACCTCACAATAAGACTCAGAGTCAGGGCAAATACTACTATTGTCTAATGTCAGGATTACAAGAAGTGGTGGTGAATAGTGACAGAATTACGATTATAATCTGCATTTCCCTACTGTTAGTTCCATACATTTTGGGGAAAAAAAGTATCAAAAATCAAATAAAACAGTTTCATCACATAGCTCACCAAACATCTGTTGCATTTTTTAAGTGACAGAAGCAACTTTTATTTGTTTATGATGACTATGTTTGCCTTGACGCTTTAAAAAAATACTTCAGTAAAAAATTACATGAAAAATCCCACAAAAGAGTCTTTTAATGCCATACCTTGACAATAGACACGTCCATACAAAGCTCTGAGGCTCCATTACATTTTTATTATGATATGATTACGATGTCAATGCATATTTCTGAAGAGCGCTATCCAACTGTAATTTCAAGACAGCTTCATTGCATTAAGGAACAAAACAGTCAACATAACATCGCGTTAATTTGGGGTTTTGACAGAAAGCCATAAAACAAAGGAGTGTGCCAGACCAAGTCAACCTGGAGTTTGGCTTCTCTTAGGGTGGGTGGTGTGATCGAAGTTCTTGGTTCTAAATATAGGGACCAGCCGGCGATGCAAAAGGAGACCCGGGAGCTTGGGCGGGATGGGCTGGAATTAATTAACGTGCCGCTGGGAGCCTCCAGTCTGCTCGCCCTGACTGCTGACTTTCTTTGTTACTGGATCTGGTTCTCGCAAGGATACGCAGCCCTTTTATGCTGTCCTACTATTGAGGCCGAGGGGAGTGGGGTTGGCAGGCATTCCCCTTCTTTTCTTTGGTATTTTTTTTCAACCCTGTATATTTATGGGGTTTTTAAATACTATCTTTTCCCATTTACCATATGTCAAATTCTACATGAACTGATAAAAATACGCAAAGGTCTTATCACTCTAATCTCCTGAGACAGACTTTCCTCCCTCCTATACCTCCTATCCTTCCTCAAGCACCTAAGTACTAATTACTAAAATCTAAAATGCTCATCTGACCAAATTGCATTCTGTGTCCACTTTTAAAGACCTCAATTCAATTATGCACACTGATGTGGGCACCCAGAAAAAACAAATCCCTGTCTGTATTTTTCCATGATGCAGCAACTCAGCTCTGGGACAGTTCAGCATAAAGATGGTTCGCCCTGGAACATACCACTCTTTTTAAAGTGAGCCAGCACCCTCCTTGCTGGGAGGGAGCACGGGGTCTGGTATGGACACCGCAGCAGGCTGCCTCCATCAGAGCCCGCTGTGATGCTCCCGGGCGCACGGCCCTGCTTGGTGCTGGGAGCCAGATAGATGCGTAAGCAAGTTGTTAGGTTGTGCCAGCACTGGCCTAGGACCCCCTCATCTTGCTCTTCTGCATCTAGGGTAGTTAGCAGCTCGGTGAAATTTGCAAGTAAAAACACAAGGAGGGTGGAGGTGGGGAAGGAGTGAAAGACAGAGGTAGGAGAAAACCCCTCCCCAGTCTAAGCACAGATCCCTGCTGAAGTGGCAGTGAAAGTCAAAATGCGCCTCAGCAGCATGGAGTGAAAAATGCCTAAAAAACAAACAAAAAAAATGCCTGCAACCAACAGTGAAGATACTGGTCACTTCCCTCCATTTACAGTCAAAACGGTCTGCCAGGCTGCGTTCTACACCAGAGACTATCCAAACGGACAAACAGGAATTGGAAGGCAGCTGGGTTGTCACCAGAGAGAATATATTTAATATAATATATAATAGATATAGCATAGAAAATGGACGAGGGAGAAATACACCCAAACATTAGCAATCACTGTTGTCTTAGAGGCAAGACAAAGGGTGATTTTTAATGGTTCTCTAACTTTCAACTTTTTCAGTATAATGAGTTTTGTAACTCCTATACTGTGTACATATTTTCAATCAGGAAAAATAGAGTGTGTAAAAAAGATCCCATCATTTATGTTCCCAATGTCAAATCGCACAGGACTCTGAGGCGAGTGGGCAGGACACGTAGTCTCGGCCATTTTTCCTCAGTCTCCCCACCGGCACGCCTCCCAGGACTGGGGCTTGGGGGGGCCCTGAGCAGGGCTAACCACCTGGGGTGCTCCAGGGTCTGGGCCCTGCTAGTCGCACGTCTCCTGAGTGGCCCTCTGCGGCTCCCGTGTCCAGCCTGGGGTGCAGGAGCTGCTTTCAGAGCTGAAGCTCTGGGGCAGGGCCCCGTCTCCCAAAGCAAGTCAAGTATCCTTGTCCTCAAGCCTTTCCACCTGCGGGCACTTGCCTGGAGTGGGCGTGGCTCACGCAAATGGGAATGTGTTCCATTTTACATCTAAAACGATGTTTTCTTCTTCCCTCATGCTACCCTCAAGTTCCCCCCTCTGTCGCCTCTATCCACCATCTCTACTCAGTTCCGAGTTCAGGTTCTTGAAAGACAGAAAGCGTAGCTGTCTGCCAGCACTGTCGGCTTCTGCCCCTGCGAAAGCCCTGGAATGAGAAATGACACAAGTGGCCTGGTAGGAATAGGAAAAGAACAAATACCGGGGTGAACGAACACAAATAAAAACGTCTGTGAACAACCCTGCCACCTCTTTGCGATTATACACAAATGCTGCGTTTCTTGAGCTGTATGAAGAGAAAATAAACTGAGAATCAGGAATTCAGAGTCAGACAGTTGGAAAGGAATGTCAGTGACTGTGTCTTCCCGGAGCCACTGGAAGTCGGACTGACCCTAACCACGAGCTGGCGAAGCCACAGTTATGTCAGAGTCCAAGTTCATCTCTCTAACTCAGCCTGACAACCGTGTATGCCTTCATGCTTAGAAGATTAAACTGACCAGCAACTTACATTTTTTAACTAAAGATGATATTTTCTTGGAGTGAATAACGGGGCCATGATTTTGATCACTTTGTGTCTTACAGCTCTTGAGCGTTTTCTGTTTCTGATTGGGGGTGAGGTATGTTTTCAAGTATGTAAACCCTTCTA
Organism: Grampus griseus; assembly: GCF_964374135.1. NCBI lineage: Eukaryota > Metazoa > Chordata > Mammalia > Artiodactyla > Delphinidae > Grampus > Grampus griseus. The sequence continues at coordinate 85,557,215 of NC_139006.1, read as the reverse complement.
GGATGTGTGGCAGGGGCCACCGAACCTTTTAAGTTTACCCACCACAATGAATTTTGAAGGATTTTCGTTTGGGAACTAGTTTCCCTCTATAGGTTTGAGGCTGCTGTGATGTGCAGGGTCTGACAGAGCAAATACTGGTTTGGGGATTCTTGTGGGCAATAGGAAAATCCCAAATTGCTCAACTCTATTTCCATTCAAACTGGAACCTAGAAAGGCTCTCCAGATGCATGGGAATGAAAGGAAAATCAGGAAAGGAATGGACCCGTGAATTCTCATCCATCAGCCCTTTCAGAAAGATTTTGTGGAAAAGGAAAAATATATATAAAGAAAACTCAGACTGATTGGGAATGAAAGGGGGAAACGTTTCAAAAATACTGTAAAATATGCTAGGAGTCCATTGGCATCTCTGAAGCTCCCTCCTACCAAGCGTGGAGACTCTGGGGGGCCACATGGCCTGCGTGCTGCATCCACAGACCTCAGGTGAGGTTTGCCCAGCACGGTCTGTCTTCTCTCGAGAGCGTGGGCATGAAGCTGAGGTTTACCAAGTTTTCCTCATCAGTCCTACATTGTCACAGTGAGGGTCACCATCTAGTCTTAAACAAGAAGACATGGCTGAGAAACCCTCTGCTTCCACACTAGTCATATGAAAGATGAGATTTCCAAGGGCACTGCCAAGGTCCACATATTCGGGAGTCTTTCTTATCACCATTGGCCCTTTTCAGTTTGGAGAGATTATTTCGCCACTGCCATTCACACTCAGCTAAAAACACAGAAGTGGGTGCAGATTTATTAGAATTACGCTGATAAACAAAACAAAGAAACTTTTAGAGTAACAAAACCTGTGTTGAATTAGGTCATAATAAAAGAACAGTCTCTCATGGATTGAAACTGTGGTTTGGCCAACATTCTAGACGTACACACGCACACACACACACACACACACACACAAACACACACACGGAAAATTAAAAGCTTTTCTTCTCAAAGAAAAGTCATTTTAGAGTGTGATAACCCTCAGTGAAGAGGCCAACAAGCTCATCTGCGGCTTTGCAAAATACATGTCAGTGACATTTTAATTTGAAAACACCTCTCAAGTGTACAGAGGTCCACTCTTTATGGTGGATCTCCCCAACATCATACGGACTCTCTGTCTACTGTCAAGGGCAATACTTACATCTAAAAGTATGAACGACTGAGAAACATTTTCCATGCACATTGTTAAGCTGTGTCACTGAAGTATTTTAACAGAAAGTCATTAAATTAAGTAAAGAAATTTAAAAAACCATAACTAAAGTTCTGACTTGAATAAACCAGAATGGAACTATTAGTCTTAAAATCCCTACGACTCTCATCCCACCCAGCCAATCTACTTGCTGCTTGTGTAATGTGGGCCTTTCTCTGGGTAGTAAGCATCCTTGTAACTGACTAATTTGTATAGTGTTCTACGAATGTTGTATCACTTGATACCTAGGAAAACCTATAATATTCGTAAGACAGATATTACCTCATTTTCATATGTAAAGGAACTAATACTCAGAGAACTGAACTAACCCAAGGTTACAATGCAAGTAAGAAAGAGAAAACTTGGATTGTTATAACTCATCAATCTAGTCTCGAAAATGTGAAACCCTCTACTTTATGCCCCCTTGGTTAAAATCTTAATTGCAAAGAAAAGTCAGACTCACTTTGGATCTCCACGGAAATCTGACCTGATTTTATTTACTCTTCCATGCTGTAGATTCACATCCATGGTCAAACAGAGCAGACATAAAAAATATGTGTATTTATAATGAAATTGAAGCCTTCTTCCCTATCAGGTTCTTGGGTCAATTTATTCTCTGGCTAGTGGACGGCATAAAACTGAGTAGCACTGCAGTGAACCATCCTGTGACCCAGGGAAATTTCATAATTGACTAGATTATTAGAAATGGCCAGGGGCTTCCCTGGTGGCGCAGTGGTTGAGAGACCACCTGCCGATGCAGGGGACACGGGCTCGTGACCCGGTCCGGGAAGATCCCACATGCCGCGGAGCGGCTGGGCCCGTGAGCCATGGCCGCTGAGCCTGCGCGTCCGGAGCCTGTGCTCCGCAACGGGAGAGGCCACGACAGTGAGAGGCCCGCGTACCGCAAAAAAAAAAAAGAAAAAAAAAAGAAATGGCCAAGGACTCTACAGACTATGCCTTTAATCCTCTCTATAGGAAAAATAATAACAGCATAGACTTAAGACACATAGACTATAGATATAAAAGCGGGATTCATTCTCTTAAACAGGACAGGAGTAGGATACCTCCAAGAAATGAAGATTAAGAGAATTCAATACAAATGCAGCTTACAATGGGGAGTAGGGGGACCTTTCTAAAGTGATCATAAATCAAAATATCTATGGTAATACCCTTAAAGTTTCTGGCCATACAAAGGAGCAGAAAGCTTGTTATGTGGAGAATAACAGTGAAATTAGTCATGAAAAGACTTACTCATAGCTTACTATTAGACATTCAGCAAAGTCTTTGTGCTATCCCCATTACAGCTTTCTATCAATTACAGGTTGCATGTATTTGCCCCATGTTATAGATGGGAAAACCGAGGCCTTGGTAATTTGTATAACCTTCCTAACATCACAAAACTGACAGAGGATTTGAACCTAGTTTGTCTAATCCAGAGCCCGTGCTTTACATCCTAGTGCTCTGTAGAGGCTTCTGAACATGTTCTAAGGATGGTTCTGCAGAGAATTTTACACCAACACCAGACTTTTCCCACAATATTTTTGTGTCTTGAATCTTTATTATTCGATATTTATTTGCCTATTTTTCCTTACTTAAAAAAAATACCACAGAAAGGTGTAATAAATTGTCTCATCGTGGCTTAGTGTGAATTAATTTCTCAATGGCTTTTGGTTGGAGAAGTGAGAAAGAGAACCATGGGAGGCTAGGAGACTAATTGGAGGGGCTGTAGAGGGGTAAGAAGCTGTGGAGGAAAAGCTTTGGACGGACAGGAGGAAGGAAACGGAAAAGAAACACCCTCTTTCCGGTCAGGCCAGATGGGCTGGTACTCTGCAGAATCAATCACAGTAACTAACGCAACACAATTTTATATCTTACTCACATTAGCTTCCTTTTCAGGGTATAAGGGAGAGCCCTGCTCATTTTAGTCCCTCACTTACAGATCCAGGTTGAAAAAGTAGCCACCATCTCAAACAAGGCCGAAGGAAAAATACCTTTAAGGGTGGTGGTTTCACCCCGGCAATTGAATGCCCCAACGTAGATGTAACACAGCATTCTGCTCCCACTTCACTGACCAAAACTAATCACTGGTCAATGAACTAACGAGCTAATGATTTCATTGACCACTCCACAGGGGCCAGGAGTGCCAACCTACCGTGTGCACAGATGGTGGAGGGAGGAGCCAGAAAGTGTCACAACTGCACTAGAGAATATTCTGGGAAGGAGTGTCTCTCAACATTTTCCTACTTCCCACTGTGCTCCAGATTCGATGACACCCCTCACACTCATTGGCACATCTGTCTTCCCCAAAGCATTTAGGTTCATTTGCTCTTCATGTCACTTTCTAAAACAGTTATTTTTTTCTGAAGTTCAGCTACTCTTCCATTATACACATGTACCATACGACCAAAGTAAGTGAAGAACATATCTTTTAAACATATTTGGAATAAGAAAGAACATGACTAACGCTGGGCCCCCTATTTGTGGGAGGGCTTTGTCATCTTTATCAAAGAGGCAGTCTTGTCTGCTACTTCAGTTCTGTTCCTTCCTCATACATTATCTTATCAGAGGCATTGTATGGGATCTTAAAATTATGAATACCTGACTGATGCGAGTGATTCATCTTATTGTAATTTTCTGTGAATATTATGATAGCCAAGAGGAAAGGGAAATTCATCTGTATGCTCTGAGATCTTTGAAAATCAAACTTTACTTTAAAAATAAATTTTATTGCCATAAGGTATTCCTTTTGTGTCATTCCTCACCTCAGTGAGAATGTGATGGACCCTTTATAATGAGTAGTATCTGAATCATGCTGGAAGATGTCAAAATAAAATGAAGATTTCAAAAGAGAAGAGCTTCCTATAATTTTGCAAAAAAAAAAAGAGGGGGGCAAATCACATCTCAAATCATATCTCAATAAGCAAATAGTTCATTTTCTATAAATTGTATATACTTATATAATCATCTGCATTTTGTTAAAGTGATTCAATAGTTTTGTTGAGACTCTACAGGTTGCCCGTTATACCTATGCCTGTGCTAAATACAATGATTATCAAGGATTATAAGAAACCATCTCAGTGCCCCACGATCTTACATTCCAGTTAAGAAGAAAAGGCAAACAACATCATGGATCAGGTTTACCAGAAGCAGAGCTTGAGATAAGGATTCCTGAGCCGTAATCTAGTTGCGAAAGAGAAACTGTTGAGGGAGTGAAGGAAGCAGGGCCAGCTGGAGGAAAGGCCAGGCAAGGATGTGATTTCAGGCAACATCCCAAAGCAGGGAGCCTGACCCTTAGGATAATTGTGAAGGATAAATGATTTCTAATGGTTGTCTTGACCTAAGGCAAAGGAGCTGGGTTTTCATACTCGAACATCTCAGTCATTGGCTAAGGTTTGCATCAAGGCAACATCAAATCCTAGGTACTTCCTGCTCTCTGCACATGTAATCAAAATGACCCCAGTTTCCCAAGGGCAGTTCTCCCAAGAAACCTTGCAGACAGTGGTCTCTGAATGCACACACATCCAGATTCTGGAGCAAGGCTATACAGGAAAGGGATTCAAGGGAATCTGGGAGAAAAACGGACATTGTCAATTACAGTTCACCCCTTGTGTCATTCAAACATATTAACAGTAAGCTTATATACCGTCATGATATCTTCAGCATGGTGGTGAGTCACCGTTTCTGGGAGGAACATACAGTAGAGGGTTGGTGAGGTGACCTAGAGCTCCCATGGCTGCAGCTGGTCCCATAACTCAAATGCATCACCTGCTTGTACTGGGACAGCTCTTTGCCCCCATGAGAATTGTTTCACTAGTTTTCCCTTCACTAGTTTTACATTTCAAATTTGAATAATACCAAATAGATTCAAACTTTTTGCTTGTCCTTTCAGTTGTCCCCTACTCTGTTTCCTGGGAAAGACCCTGTCTGGGCCAAAATACCTAAGATGTTGCTCTAGAGAAAACAATTGGCAGACACTAGGGATGCAGCTGGCTTCACAGATGCCTATGAAATTATCCCAAATATACAAAATAAGAATATGCCAAAAGGAAAACACTGATTTTACTGTGTATTCATTCAAAAAATATTACGGAGTGCTGACCAGGTGTGAGGCCCTGCTGCAGGTGTTGGAAGGTAGCGGTGAGCAGGGCAGACGGTTCCGTCCTGGAGAGAGGGCTGACCAGGTGTGAGGCCCTGTTGCTGGTGTTGGAAGGTAGCGGTGAGCTGGGCAGACGGTTCTGTCCTGGAGAGAGGGCTGACCAGGTGTGAGGCCCTGCTGCAGGTGTTGGAAGGTAGCGGTGAGCTGGGCAGACGGTTCTGTCCTGGAGAGAGGGCTGACCAGGTGTGAGGCCCTGCTGCAGGTGTTGGAAGGTAGCGGTGAGCTGGGCAGACGGTTCTGTCCTGGAGAGAGGGCTGACCAGGTGTGAGGCCCTGTTGCTGGTGTTGGAAGGTAGCGGTGAGCTGGGCAGACGGTTCCGTCCTGGAGAGAGGGCTGACCAGGTGTGAGGCCCTGTTGCTGGTGTTGGAAGGTAGCGGTGAGCAGGGCAGACGGTTCTGTCCTGGAGAGAGGGCGCTTTGTGCCTCTGGCGTACCCCACTCCTCAGAGCATTCCTTGTCACCTTTTCTCCGCTTGTCTCATCGGGAGACCCCCGGAGCTCTCTTCAGGCATGAATCTGTGAAGTCTCCCCGAGATTCCAGGCCTTGCAAATACTCCATCTCGTGACGACTGTGGTACTTCCTACCGACTTCACGTAGCAGCTTCTCACACAGGAGATCCGTGGAAACCCAGCATAGAGGGACCACCGTATCCAGAGGATCAGGGGGAGGGGACAGGTGGACACCAGGGCCCCTCATCACTTTCACTGAGCAACAAGCTTCCATAGAAATTTAAGCTACTCTATATGTGAGATCTAAAATATGACACAAATGAAACTATCTATGAAACAGAAACAGAATCAGCGACATAGAGACCAGACTCGTGGTTGCCAAGGGGGTGGGGTTTGGGGGAGGGATGGAGAGGGAGTTTGGGATTAGCAGATGCAAACTATTATATATAGAATGTATAAACAGCAAGGTCCTACTGTATAGCCCAGGGAATTATATTCAATATCCTGTGATAAACCAGAATGGAAAAGAATATGAAAAAGAATGTATATATATGTATAACTGAGTCACTTTGCTGTACAGCTGTAATTAACACAATATTGTAAACCAGCTATACTTTAATAAAAAATAAATAAAATTTACAAAAAAAAAGAAATTTAAGCTAGTGGTTGGGGTTGACCCATAATTTAAACAGAGAATAGTATAACTATATAATATATGTATATATAATTTAAATATAGATCTTATAATCTTATCAGTATTAATAACTCCTTGTCATCAGTGTGTGGGTGAAATGGATACTTCTGGCTAACTAAGGAGGTAAGCACCATGTATATTTTTGTTCCTATAAGAAAATAAATTTAGGTCGTAAACAATTCAATCACAAGTTCACCGTGGCAACCAAGTAAATCAGGGATTACTTGTACTGTCCTGGCGTTAGTGATGAGGTGTTAAGGTACTCACACCTCGTTCCCTCTGTCTCTTCTGTTAAAGGTTCCCATGAATTAGGATATCATTCCGAAACCAACCTGAGTGGATGCCAGCAGTATTAGATGGGCATCCAGCCAGTGGGATGGGTAGGGCGAGGGCCCTGTAGAGGACGCTCCTTACCCAGTACCCAATATCTTTGGCAACTCTTCCTTCATTTTAGTTACATCATGATTTCACCTTCCATGTTTCCAAGGCAGAAGCTGGAATCACTCACAGCCTAGCTTCTCTGTATGCAGGTGACCTGGGCTCCACCGATCAGCATAGAAAGGGCGCCAGTGAGAGGGAGCAAAGCACAGGAACCCATTACCTGGCAGGAGTGGAGGAAGCAGTTTGAAGGGGTGCTTGGTGTGGGGGGCGTGTCTGCCCTCTGTTCCTGAGATCTCTGAAGATGAGAGACGGTGGCCGTCTCTGCAGTGAGCTCGGACCTTACTCCTGGCTACATACTCCAAGGCCGGCTCTATGGCGCTCCCAGTGAGTCTGCCAATCACCTTGTCCCTTTTAAGAGTCCTTTTTTATTATTTGCAAAGCAGAAAGAGAGACACCGGAGTAGGGAACAAATGTATGGATACCAAGGGGGAGGGGGAGGGGGATGTACTGGGAGATTGGGATTGACATTTATACACTATTGATACCATGTATGAAATAGATACCTAACGAGAACCTGCTGTAGAGCACGGGGAACTCTACTCACTGCTCTGTGGTGACCTAAATGGGAAGGAAATCCAGAAAAGAGGGGATATATGTGTACGTAGAGCTGATTCACTTTGCTGCACAGCAGAAACTGACACAGCAGTGTAAGGCAGCTACACTCCAATTTTTTTAAAAAAGTCCCTTTTTAAGGAACTCTGACCCTTCAAGGCCTAGAATAATACTAGAACTCTCTACCACACCCCCATCACTGCCCATGCTTCACACGGTTCTCTGGGGACACTGGGGTCTCTTCTGGGCCCTTGCCAGCCCCAGAAGTAAAACCCTGCCCTCTCTGCCAGTGCAGGGTAGAAGTACTGCATGACCCCGGCCTTTCTGGTCATCTGGGGTGGATTCTCCTTACTGGGTTCTTCTCACTTACTGGACCCCTTGTCCTCATTCTGGTCAGTGCTGGCCACTGTGGCTGCACTCTGAGGTCACTGACACTCCTTGGCCAGTTCTAACTCACGTCTGCGGTGACTGTTGGCCTCCAACTCTGCCCCCGTCTTAGGCAAGCAATGCCCATGACCCACGGTTCCTGAGACAGCTGCCGGTTCACCTCTGTGTCCCAGAGCATCTGGAGGACAGGGGTCCTCCACGTAGCAGGTAGAGCTCACTCACCAAGGACAAAAGTCTTAAAAGACCTGGCTCAGGTCACACACAGCTCCAAACCCATCCCCTGGGGTCCTGTAGCTCTTACAATGCAGGTGCAATAGAGCGATTTTAAAGTGAATAAACAAGAGAAACGATCGCATTTAAATTTCTCTGGTTGTTGTTTGGTTTTAGGCTCTGTCTTGAGTTTTGTTGAGTTTTCTTGACAAACACCCTGAGATCTAGTCCTAAGTGAACAGAACCTGAGGTTCCAGTCCGGAAAAGATCAACACCCACCAAAGGGGAGCTGAGAACATGTTTCCTGTTCAGTCTGCATGGTCTTGATGTTGCTTAAAGCACAAAAGTACAGATGGATGACAGGGAAAGGGACCAAGACAGCAAGAGGAAGAGGCGGTTAGGATGGGGGACGCTGCCCCCAACCTGAGTCGAAATGTCCCTCCTATTCCAGCAGACAGAGGCAGGCAAGGCTGCAGAGTTGGTGCCGAGAAGGACAAAGAGGCAGGAAACGTGGGGCAGCTGCAGCTGGGGAAACACAGCATCCGCCTGGAGGGGAGAAGGATCAGGAAGGAGCAGCGATGAAAATAGGACTCGTCCCCAAGTCTTGAGGATAAGAGAGTCCTTGCCCACACCTCTAATCCCACTGTTCTGTAAATTCACATACAAGTCTATCCACTGTACATTTCCTGGTTCTCCATAAACTCTTCCGAACTCAATAATTTCAATCATTTTGGACATAGAAATATCTTGGCTCTAGTGGACCCTAGCGTCCATCAGAGACTATGGCAGGAGAATTGTGCCATGCACAGAGTTGGCAGGTCGTAAAGGAAGCGGTGCCCGCCAAGGTTTATTGCCGATGGTTATGGTCACTAGGATCGGTGAGCTGAACACCCAGTCCTGTGGGCTGAATTGCGGCTCCCCCCGCAAAAAGGTATTTTGCAGTCCTAACCCTCCAGTGACTATGTGACTCTTTGGAAATAGAATCATTGCAGATATAATTAGTTAAAATGAGGTCGTTCTAGAGTAGGATGGACCCTCAATACAATATGACTAGTGTCCTTACAGGAAGACAGAGATACACAGGGACAGCATGCCATGTGACAAGGAAGGCAGAAACCGAAGTGATGCGGCCACAAGCCAAGGCATGCCAGGAATGGACAGCAAGCACCGGAAACTAGGAAGAAGCCAGGACGCTCTCCTGCGGGTTTCAGAGGGAGCCTGGCCCTCGTGACGCTTGATTTCAGACTTCTAGCCTCCTGAGAGAACACACTTCTGACTTTTTAAGCCACCTAGTTTGTGGTAATTTGTTACGGTAGCCCAAGAAACCAAACACACCCAAACTAGGATATGTAAGAACTTCTGTTAACATAGTACATGAATTCAAATACACGATAGGGAAAACACGGAATTAGACAATATTATTTTTTCAAGCTTAATTTTTGTTTTGATCGTATACTTTCTCTGCTTATAATCAATTAAATTATACATTGCTCCTGCCTGAAAATTTTTCCCTAAAAATCATTTTTATTGTTCTTGCAGTATTGAAAGTAAAAGAAGCTGTAAATAGGAAGCAGATGTTAAACAACAACAAAAAAAAATGTAAGGAGACAAGCGTAATTCGGAACAAACGCCACACAAATTACTGCTGCATGTGATGATAGAAATTCAAAAACAGAACCAAAACATCAAACCACCGTGGCCCCGGCACGTCCACCAATTCCAAGAAGGTCTAGAGACCAACAGGTTATCATTCGATTCCTGTCCCTCTTAATTCCAATAGCGACTCTCTAAGGAAAGAGGAAAACAGAGGTTGGCACCTACAACAGAATTTGCAAGGTGGATACTCCTGGTACACATGGCCAATTAAGAAAACTCCAAGGTATTTATTCATCTTGGTCTCCTGAGAAAAAAATAGAAGAAAAGATGTTAAAATACAGCTCTCCAAAGGAGCAGAAGGAGGTGTGAGGACTATTGTGAGATTTTCCTCAGCATCGGGCGGGAGATGTACAACAGAACGGGAATCCACTTCTTCCAAGCTGTGTTCAGAAATCCAAGAGCCGGTTGTTTAAACGCTGTCCAAGCTGCACTGTGATGAATGTAAATATAGTATCCGAATGAGGGACATGGATTTTAAAAAGTAGAAAATTACAGTATTCCTACCTTTCAAAGGAAGAGCTCGATTTATTTCTGCATTTTTAAAAAACAGAGCCTGAAGATTAAGGGGTTGACTGACACTCAGAGGGTGGTGTTCTATCATTCTTCTCACTCACTTTCCGATCTCCCGTTAGTCAGGCGTCCTATCTTCAAGCAGCGCTGCTTAGGATGGTGGTGTCTTCATCCAGGGGCAGTTCTTCCTGGTGGGGTCCCCAGAGGGAATGTGGAGGGGGGCTGGGGTCTCTGGGACTGGACGGAAGAGGTTCCAGAGTCCATCAGTGCTGACAGGGCCCTTTTACTTCGCAGCCCTTTGCCCTCTGTGACTGGGGGACCCCATCAAGTCTCAATATTATGTTAACTTTCTTCACCTGATGCCAGAGAACACGGCCCATGAATTAAAGAATTGTGTGCTAGTGGTTCCGTTTTGGACTCACCCTTGCGCCCTCCTCTGCTCCTTGGTGGAAGTGAAGGGCTCTGCTCCGGAGGACCCCTCCACCTCTCGCTAGATCCACCCCCCTTGTTAAGTCGAGTGCCAGACAAGCTGACACACACGGGATGAAGTGTTATAATTGAACGGTTTGGACAATTTGAGACGTGAGATGCCACGAGCACATCAGCAGACACCCTCCTTTTCGTCCCCTTCACCTACGAATGCCGTGGGAGGGCTGGTGTCTGCATCACTAGCTCCCCACAAAACCTTGCCAGTAATAATTACCTCCTGATCCAAACACAGAGCAGTTCCTTCTGGTGTAGAAAGAAAAAGAAAAGAAAAGACCTTACTGAAAATAAGGAAGACCCTTTTTTTCCTGTTTTATTTTTAACCTGATGTATTGCAGAGGACTGAATGTCACCAGATTGTCATTAGTGTCACTTTTCCTCATGTTCCATATGTGATGTGACATATCATCTAACTCACGAAACCCAATGAACAATATGTCAACATAAAGAAGCACGCTGGGTCGCAAATATGCTTTGAGAACGTTCAGTTGCAAAGGAAATGTACATTGAACGTGTTTTCCACAGGAATAAAATCGAGCTGCATAGCTAACACAACACGTTTAGGTATAATATCTTGGAGACCAAAAGCACCAACATACATTGTTGAATGACCTATAAAATGCACATTATCACCACGTGTTGATAACAGAGACAGGCAGACAGAGGCAAACCAGCCGGAAGAAGGCAGCCCACGGGAAAGGATGCTTTTCTCTAAGATGGAAGAGAACCAAGCCACATTCATAAAAGGTGTGAAAGATAGAAAAGCACCCCGTTATTTTGTTTAAACATTAAGCAATGCTGTTCTCTAACACCCTTTGTCCTCACCCACTGACACCATGCGGTGGAAACTGGTTCCTGAGCCAAGTCCCCTGGCACCAGCCTGACCTCGTAGCCCCGCCCGTGATGCCCACCCCAGGGCTGTTCCTCTCCCCTGCAGGGCTGGGCCTGCCTCCTCTGCATCCCACACGATCCACCTTCGTGGCATCTACTGCAGACCGTCAGCGTGAGATTACGCCCCAAGCCCCTCCAATCAACCCTTCCAGTGACTTCTCAGAATCGTGAGCCCTGGACCTGAACTGTTGTCAAAGAGTTTTGCCTCCTACTTTGCAGAAAAGACAAGGTGTGCGGCTAATGGGCTCGACCCTCCTTCTCTCCAGCTTGGAATGCTTCTGCATTTCTCTCCATCTCATCTCCAAGAGCGAGGTGTCTCTTCTCCTCCCCCTCAGGGGTACCCAGGACGCCCTCCTTTTCCACCCACTCCCGGCCGGCCCTCGTTTCCTTTAATTTGCTCTTTCTGGGTCCAGGGCTTCCTCACACCACACCCTTCAAGTCTCCCCAGGTTACCAGTCAGAGTCTGCTTGCGTGCTCTCCCTTCTCTGTCTCTCTTTCTCTCTCCCCTTCCTATATTTTCTGACCACTCTACCGACACAGTGGGTTGAAGTGATCACTGACCTCCTAGTACTCTGATCCGTTCCCCCAGCCTTCATCCTCCACGTGTTAACGCAAATTCGTGTGCCCGACGCACAGTGAGGCTAAACAAACCGAAACGTTGGAGTTTGGAGCAGAGGAAGGCTTATCGCAGGGCTCTGCAAGCCGGCTCCTGCCCTAAGAAGCCCCGAGCTCCCTGAGGGTTTCGGCAAAGCATTTTTACAAGCCAGGTGAGGGAGGGGCGTCGCGGGGTGTGTGCTCAGCTTGGGCACAGTTCTCTGACTGGCGGACGGTGAGGTACCAGGCTGGTGTCGCAGGGATTCACCTCGTCGGTTCTTAGGCTCCAGGAGGCCTGGGGCGATGTGTTCACGGTAACAACTTCCGTTTGTTGGGACTGGGGGTTTGGGCAGAGTTACATCTGAAAAACAACCAGGAAGTGTGCATCAAATATGATTACCCAGGTCCTTCAGAGAGGAGCTAAAGCAGAGGCTATGGGGGAGGGCCTGTCCTGGGAAGGACGCACGGGGTCCTGCTCGGGTACCCAGGCAGCGCTGCTCAGCGATGCCTAATTCTCGGCCGTCCCTCTTCCCCTGGCTTCAGCCTGCGCACACAACTCCTCTTCCTCCTGGCTCACCACTTCCGTCTTCCCTTCTGCACCCTCTCCCTCCCACCCGGTGCACTTAGGTATTCCACAGCACCCAGATCTCGAGCCTCTTCCCCTCTCCCATAAACACTTACTGCACCGCATTAACTAGAACCACATATATTTTTTACGCATAAGATTCCATTATAATTGAAACCAACAAACTATTGAAAACAAAAATCCAATGAGATTCTAATATTATACTCCCCATAGAGTAATTGTGAAAATCCCAGGCCAGCTAACTAGGACCAGGAGAATGTTTCCCATCCTTAATCGTCCCACTCCAGCCAGTACCATCAGTGTACCCTAATCCCAGCTCCGGCCTTGCGTTGCCTCTTCCTTCTTGCTGTTTGTCAACAGTGGAGGCCTCCGCATCTGCAGACGTTCAAAGTTCCCTGTAATACAGCCTCTGCTGACTGTACCACTCGTCCCTCCATCTGGTCAACCCTGAAGCTCTCCCTCAGCACTTGGTTCTGCTAATTCTCCCTGCTTTGTTTTCCCCCAGAATCCAAATACTGTGGTAATGGAGCAATATTTTCAATGCCTTTTGGTGGGAAGGATTCAGTCCTGTTCACCCTTTGATCAGGCAAAACCATAACAATTCTTATGTGACACCCGTGGATACTTCCTTGGGGGTGGGCATTAAAGACATCATGGCTTGGGCTTCCCTGGTGGCGCAGTGGTTGAGAGTCCGCCTGCCGATGTGGGGCCACGGGTTCGTGCCCCGGTCCGGGAGGGTCCCACATGCCGCGGAGCGGCTGCGCCCGTGAGCCATGGCCACTGAGCCTGCGCGTCCGGAGCCTGTGCTCCGCAACGGGAGAGGCCACAACGGTGAGAGGCCCGTGTACCGCAAAAAAAAAAAAAAAAAAGATATCATGGCTTAATGTTAGCTGATGGTCAACAAGGTTTAGGATATGTTCACATGTGTTAGAAGTGGAATGAATACTCACTGAATGAGTGAACAAATTAACAAACAAATGAACGAAGCTAAGCATTTCCTTCTGACTCTAACCAGAGCTAAACCACTTCTAAACCCAACCAAAATTTTATGTATGTGCTGGGTTATTGGAAAACCCTCGATATCAGTCACGTGATCCACCCCTCAAGTCCAAGAAATTAGGAAAGGGAATTAATGATCATGAAATGATTGCCACGTGACAGATCCCTCACATTTATCTGTTGAATCTTAATGGCAACTCGAGGAGTTATACCCCCATTTCCCAAGTGGGAACTGGGAATCTGAATCCAGTTTTGTACGATTCCTTGCTTCTGAGATTGACCCCAACATGGAACTAGTGCCCTTGGGGATTAATAACAGTCCTTTAATTGCAGTCTTTTGGAAGCCAGTCTCTTCTATGCAACACCACCAATTTGTACTTTACTAAAATTTTTAACGGGTTGATGAGAGCCATCGAGCACCCTCTGAGGCCCCTTCTGCTCTCCCCTTAGTCACCATTTCCTCTTACCTGTTCTCCTGTCACCGCCAAGCGTGGGGAATGCATTCTTTTTTGCGAGAAGTCTAGAGCGATGACTCACGCCACTTAACCATGTTTTCCTACGTGCAACTTACCCCACAGTTACCAGTGTGCTTAATGGAATTACCAGGCTCTTACTATGTGATTATTGGGAAATAATGTTGGGTATCTTGCAGTGAATCCATCAGGAACCCATGTCACCAGTACACCGACCACTTACCCCTGTAGTTAAGATATTGTTGGTTTCTGTACACTTGTTTAAACAAAACAAAACAAAAAATCAAGAAACTATATTTTTAAATAGTGTTTGATTTAACTGCAGCCCAGCCAATGCATAACATCAGATACCTGCGATTTTGTAAATACTCTGCCAGCCCCAGAAGGACATGCTAGGCTTTATGTCGAATCATCATAATGGATACTTTGCTGTTCCAACCAGCTTGGAAACAGATGTATTTACAGTTCCGGCAGCTGAAGAGCCACTATTAGGAAGCCAGATTTGTACTACCTGTTATATCCGTGCCTCCTTGGTTAAATCCCAGCTCTCACTCCTGAATCAGAAGTGGTGAAATAGGGGAAGGAAAGCTACACTCCAATGGCCAAGAAACTGGATAACATATTTTTATCTGAGAATAAAATTATAAAAGACTGAAAGAATTGGTCTGGCAATCCATAAGCATGAAGAACTCCAGGGTTTTGGGGTGTAAAACTACTGTATGTCATGTTACAAATAGCGACAATTACTGATTTAATACCCACTTGCCCTCAGGGAGAAAAGATACCACTCCCCTCTAAGTTATATTAGAAGAATTGCAAAGTGTAGTTTCAGCCGCCCCGCCAACCGATGGCTCCGGAGAACAAACACCAAAAAATGACACCTCTATAAGCGGATGGAAGACTGGGCAGGGCCCCT
This sequence comes from Grampus griseus, assembly GCF_964374135.1. Lineage (NCBI taxonomy): Eukaryota > Metazoa > Chordata > Mammalia > Artiodactyla > Delphinidae > Grampus > Grampus griseus. The sequence continues at coordinate 85,541,994 of NC_139006.1, read as the reverse complement.
TTATTTTACAGTAGCTGGATTTTTAGCTGGGTATTCGGTTATCCAGAATAAACATTATGCTACCAGTTTCGCTTTCAGCTAGAAGTTCTCGCTAAGGGCTTGTGGCAGAAGCAAAGTGTGTGACCTTCTGGTTGTCCCCGCTTCCAGTTCTTAAAGGGAGACGTGGTGGCCAGGAGGGGTGGACCACGTAGACCAGGGCCACGGAGGGGGGACCACGCAGGCCACTCTAGGGGCAGTGGGGCAGCAAGGAAGAGCCTGCTCCTGGCAATTCCATAATTAGAGCCACCACATCAGCATGGAATCTGACATGAGAGAAATACCTTTCTGTCCAGCTTAACCCACTGTTATTATGGATTTCTGCACCATCTTTACAAACCTGTCTCCTAGCCCAGAAGAACACATATCGAAAGTATGATTCTGGAGAAATTGATTATTTTTCATTCTGATGGGATGAAAAGATAGATGTTTTTTCCTCCATCTCACTGTGTTTCTAACACTTTCAGGAATCCTAAGTAACAAATGGCTAAAAATCCTACCGAAGCAGTTTTCCAATATTTAAGAATGTGTTTACATGGGCTTGTTTTAATTTCTTAGGTAAAAATTGGTTAAAAGTTTAACAAGCTGCAAATACTGTATCGTGGCCCCCAGTGAGTGAACAATACAGACCTGTCTCCATCTCTTTGCGCTGATAAATTCTTTTACCTTTTGGGTGCCCAGTACATTTAGCTGGTTAACGGACGACTACCTTAAATTATCTCGGAGCTTTGCTAACGTGCAGAAGCTCGGAAAACATTTCCCATGATGTTCAAATGCTTCCAAGGTAAGTATGTGTCACTTCATAGAGAATGATGACCTGGATGATAATGAAGGACTTTTTCTGAACCAAAATTGTGGATGCAATGTCTGTACCCATGTCAGAAAGAGGGAGGCACAGGTCACGGCCTTCGGAGAGACAGGCACGAGGTTCTGACCGTGTCTTTCTGAGTGGCAGTGCTACTGGTGGGACATCACCACCCGGGGTCTGGGCTCCACTTCAAAGGCGTGACCGCCCCCAAGGCAGGTAGCTAATTGCCTTTCAGGCAGCATGGGTGGCGGTGCGGTCTGGGAAAACAGAGTCTTATGGCCCACATATTGGAGACATTCTGAAACATCTGCTGAAAACCTAAAATTAGTTGGTTGGACTTGACAAAGGACACAAAAATAAATAGTACTTCAGAAAGTGACGGATAAAGGGTTTCCCAGTTTCCCAGACCTCCCTTATGCTAATTACTTGACGTTTTTCTACCTAACTTTTTAGTGGTGATGCAGTTTCCACACACATGGAGAATAAAACAAGACAACCAAATTTATTTTTACTTATGGACCTGAGCCAGAGTTTACATGACTCCAGCAATGACACTTACTTCCCTGGGGAGCATATTCTCTTGTCTAATAGATCTCGCTGTTAGGAAATTTCTCTTATAATTCAGCATAACTTGTCCCTTGCTGAATTCCATCCCATTATTCCTAGTTAGAGGTCCTTGGACCCTCTTAAACAACGAATCCTCTTCTCACTGGCCTGTCCATTTCCAGGCAGGAGAGGGAGATGGAGAGAAGAGAAAACGGGAGGGATGATGAGGAAGGATGGAGTTGAATGTACCAACTCTGCCCTGGCTTGCGTGTGATCAGTGAACGTTTCAGCCACAAACTCTCACATTCAGACACAGGCAGAAAATTTATTAACAATGGGATTGGGTAATCTCGGGAAAATATTTAATTTTCAGCCAACCTTGACATCTACCTCTTTATAATTTCTCTGCAAATGAGATAGCTCAAAATCATAAAGTGAAAGACTAAAGATACAGTGAAGATATAGATCAAGTTGAAGATTAAAGATATCTGTCTGCAGGTTTTAAAATCATAGATGTGGCTCTATGCTTGGTTATTGATCACTTCTCCTTTTCCCTCCAGATACCCAGTCTTTTAAACAATGGACACTATTCATTGAGCTGTTTTAAACATCTGGACGTTATATGTATAATCTCATTGAAAACCCACAGGCAGCTCTGACACGGTTTGTACAGAACCCCAGGATCAAGAATTGCATCTCTGGTCCCCATCCACTTGGTTGCAGTGGAAGAAGCCATATTACAACATGGCGAGACACCAGCTATAGTGGATCAGGGCAAGTTGGAATCTGACCAATGAGTTCTTCTCAGAAACATGTTTGATTTTGGCTGGAGAGAGTCAAATCTGTCTGTCTTTAGGTATCTGGACTGAAATATGTAAAGCTCAGGAAGACATCCTATCTTCTGTTCGGCGGAGCTAAGAAGGGATGATAAAGGTAAGATAGAGTGAGGAAGAATGCCGGCTCAACACAACAAAAGACAGATCCAGCCAAATCCTAGGCCCTGCTCCCATTTGCTTCTGAAAATTGAGAGCATCCTGTATCTTGGTTTCAGGAGGAATCTCAGAATCCTTGTTATAAATGCCATTTAAAATACATTAGTATTCTTTGAAACACAGAGAGTTTCCATTTATAGATGAGTAAACTGAGCAGAAGAAGCAAAGATTCACATCCAAGTCTTTCTGACTCAGAGCTATGCTTTTCATCATCACAGTATATTTACTGCCACCAGGATTTCCTAGCGCACGTTCTAAACTGAGGCTATGAACAGGCTGAGGGAGAAAGAGGCCATTTGCACCCAACTCTTAGGGCAAAGGTTGAAAACTCTTTTTCGGGGTAGACAAGACTTAAGCGACCAGCAGCTCGCTAACTGTCTCTGATCACCAGGTTTCTGTTTGTAAAATGAGCAGAAAGGGTTGTGCTGGACCGAGTGCTTCCCGGTGGGGGAGGTCTGTGTGTCGTTAATGTCAGTACTCACGAGGAATCTCTTAAATTACTTACATCAACACTGCTTTTGCACTTGGCTGCGCTTAGATCAGATCTGTATTTTACAATACAAAACACAGTCAATAAGCAGCCAGGATGTCTACACCACAGAAGAAACATCAAAACGGGAATCCCACACTTGGGTAGATAAGGATGGAAATGTTCGGTCACAACTAAGCCATGTCTGACGTTGTAGAAAAAGGGAGGCAAAGAACACCCATTAGGTTATCTCTAACCATTGGCCTTATTTCCCCCCAAATTTCCCTCCCAATTCATTTGGCAAGATTCCTTATGATGCTACGCCCACGAGGTACACAGAGATTAAGGGAAATAGATTTCTCTGTAGTCTCACTTTATAACCGGTTGTGACTCTTAGAAAAGTCGTTTCATCCCAAGCTGTCCTGAAAGGAAACCAGCTTCTTCCCACTGGCAAGTAAATTTTCTGGCTTGAAGTCAATTTACCATGCTGTTTTGTAAGGCTTCCATCTCGGTTTCCCTTTCCTGCCTTGAGATAGGCCCTATAGTATTCCTCCGGGACCCAAGCCTATTAAACAGCAAAAACGAAATATGCAAATTATCTCCCAGCTACACGCATGAAGCTTGCAAACGTTATTCTTAGGAAAGTGCTGGTAATTTATAAATTAACATGTCAGGCACTGAGCTTTGAAACCTATAACAGTGTTTACTGTATAAGAGGCCCCAAATGAACTGAAAAATAGAAGGGGAAACACAGCAAAATCAGTGATTCAGAGATTTTAAGGTTGCCAACATCCAATTTCTGCCTTACTGGCTCTGCCAACTCCAGTAACCTTTGCACACGCATGCACAGGTGTGCACGTGCAAACGGACATGCACAGGTGTGCACGTGCAAACGGGCATGCACAGGCACACACCCACACATGTGTGTACATGCAAACGCACATACCTGCACGCAGTAAGGCAGAGAACAGACACATAAAACAGCAACAACAAGAGTGACAGTCAGTCCTTCTGGTCTAGGCTTCTTGGCTGACTGCATCCCAAGCTCACTGATTCAAATTATTCCTTTTTTAGTCTTTCCACAAGTATTAACAGTAAGATTGGTAAGTACTGGGACCATAACACTAATATTTTAATAACATTGGCAGGTCCGATTTGGTAAATGGAGTGAATGTGATGGAAATCCAGTTGTTTGTAACAACACTTTGAGCTTTGTAGATTCTGAAGGCTTAGCCATTTCTATAGGGGAGTTAAGCTATGGTTCCGTTTTCTGAAATTAAATCAACAAAGGATCCCAGACAATATGAAAAAATGTGTTTTTTTTAATACTGTAATAATATCGGCTATACATCTCTACTAAAGATTTGTGCAGCTCCTGTTAGCTTACATTTCCACAAGGAAGGGACCCAGTAAAACAAAATTTTTTGTCAATCTCTGATCACATTACAGTTATTCTTTAAAAGGAAAAAACCTGATTATATGCTGAGCACATAGTCGATTGCAGAAGAAATGGTTTTATTCGAGGAGAACTGCCGGTCAACACAGAAAGAAATGATGCCCCTTGTTCTCTTCATTGGCAATAGATCGATATAAAGTTGATGGTTCTGAGTTCCCAGGTAAGATAATGTTTCCAGGCAGGAAAGACAATATTCGAGGCTCAGAAACCGTGGAGTTAAGATCCTTTATTACACACTGTCTTGCAGGAAAGTGAGGCTGGGGGCCATGATGTTTTTAATGACTGAAAGTAAGTTTCAAGAGTTGCTCCATCCCCATCTGTCTGGTGGTTTCCTGGATCCTAGGAGATCCAGGAAGGTGAAGCACAAGCTAATTATTTGATCTTCATCTTGCACTGGCATCTGCTCTGAGTCTTGGTCTCCTTCCCACATCGTTAAACTGAATTTTTCCCCTAAAGAAACCCAGAGACTCTCTTTCCTTTTTCTGCTGACCCTGTCTCTCCCTCCTTCTGAGAACCTGGCCTAAATGGCATTAGCTTTTGTTCATCCTTGCTACGTGGCAGGCACTGAGCTAAGTGTGCAAGTACCTCTTCTCTCCTAAGCCCTCATTCCCCAGCTGAGGTGCAGGTTCTTCTTCTGAGCGTCTCAGTTCCTGGATCACGTCCTCAGCTTTGGTTACATACACCGCCCGTATCACAGACAAGGAAACAGTGTCACAGAAAGCTTGGTTATTGTGCCAGAGATCAAGCAGAGTAAGTGACAGAGGGGGGACTGGAAGGTTGGTCATCAGGGCTGGCACCTGCTACCCTCACTGTCCTCCTCTCTCTCCCGCTTCAATTCGTATCTGCGTTTCTCAACGTTGTACGTGGCCTGTGGGCCACGTGTAGATGCCAGTGCCTGCCCACGCTTCCGTTACTTGATGGAAACTCTTTCCTGAGCACCTGTATGGGGCACCTATTAGACAATATAGAGGACACAGCAAAATATAGTTGACACTCATTATCCATGGTGGTCCTACAACATCTACACAGAGTTCTCTAAGTCACCTTGAACACAGAATTAGCAAACACTGAGCCATTGCTCCTAAAGGAAATACAGAGTTAGGTTCCTGCAACCCTCTGGTCACACATTTCAACTTATCCTGCCATTCAGTGTTCTTGGGAAGAATAAATGGCTTGAAGGCTCCCAAGACTGAGAGGCATTTTTCCTGTCTTATTCTATGGGATGCCTGCTCTGCAACTGATGCCTCGTCTGCCCCCTGCTCCACACACATCTTCCCGTGGCCTCCAGATGTCCAGCACATGTGTTCTCTGCTTGTCTGGACCACCACGTAATGTTCTCATGCCTCTTAGTCCTCTCCACATTCTTTAATTTTAGAGCTTCTCTGACCTTAGAGACCTTCTAAGCTTCTCATCCCCTATATGCTTCCTGAGTGATGATGTCATCAGCTTCAGTTACATCTGCAAGTGGCCCCCACTCTATTGCTTTTGCACTCCTTCTTCTTCCTGGAAGGCTCTGCTCTGCTATCCCCAGAAAAAGTCACTTCCTCGCTTCATTCAGGAGTCTTCTAGGAGACCACCGCCCCAGCTGCTGCTCCCATAGCTCTTTCCCTCTTTGTTTGCTCCTTGCCTCCTACACTACCTGAAATATTACATTTTGCTCTTTATTTACTTGTTTTTACCCTTCTGTGGTAGACACCTTTCTAAATAAACCCAGTGCCTTGCTTAGAAGCCTTATGGGGACAGCTGTTAAAACAGTGACATTTTCTACATCATTGAATCTATGCTGATAAATCCTACTTCAGACCGCTCTACTGGGCTTCACGTGCATTTATCCATCTGCCCGCTGGTTACCTACACTTGGAAGTCTCATAGGCACCACAGATTCAACACTTCCACAAATGGAACTAACCATTTCCTTCCTGAAACGTTCTTTCCCAGGGTTCCATATGCCATTACATGGCACTGCCACACAGTTGCCCAAGCTGCAAACCTTGGATTGCTTCTGAACCGCCCTCCCCTTCCCGCTCCAGGTCTGATCAATCAGTCGTTCATGGAGTCAGACTGATTTCTTCCCCCTTGGATGTACATCTGGGCTCCATCCACTTGGCTCCAACCTCACCACCATTGGCCAGGCCACCAACATCTCAGTCTTGCTTCAGAAAGCATCACACAGTCTCTGAGAAGTTAAGAAATTGCCTCTTTTCTAGAGCCAGTAACTGGTAGAGCTCAGATTCAACTTGACATCAGAGCCCACGCTCAGAGCCCCTAGACAGAGCCGCCTCTCAGTTAAAAGTGATGGGCACAGTGTCAGGAGACCCTGTAAGGCCAGCAGCACAACTGCCCTGGTCTTGGGGCGCTCACTCCGTCTCCATTACCCTATAGATTTTCAGGCAGCCTGTGTCCCCTTTGCCTCCTGCTTAATCATAATCTTCACTTGAACCATCATAATTTGCGTTTCTCTGTTGGGTGTCTCCTGTGTTTCCTTAATCTCTCCCCTTTCAAGGTCTGCCTTCTGTTGAAGCTGTGAGTCAGTTGAGGAAGATGAATGTCAAGAAAAAAACAAAATTGGGGATTCTATTAAATCCTCTCCAATCAATGCATGTGTTTTCCCAATACCCAAGAACCACTCTAGAAGGAACATCCACAGATCCTTTACTTATAGAGGGCGACATGGGTAGAACAATTCTAGAGGGGGGCAAAAAGAGCTTTTTTATAATAGATTACTGGTTGCAGGGGATATTTATGTTTATGGAAATGAAACTTGTTATCTCTTTGGGATCCACAAGAAGATAGTCCTGTGGCCCAAGGATCCCCTCTTTTCTCCCCACACCAAATGCCATGGGCTTCACCTGGATTCCCCACTGGGCCACTCCTGCCACCCAGGTACGGGAAGCAGAGCACAGAAGATCCGGAATATTTAGTGCACATCATCAATCCAATGCCATATCCACTGGGAAACGGTACAGAGCTCTCACTGGAGGTGGGGAAAGTGTGCCATGTTTTAGATCTCTCTTTCAGAAGAAGAGTCCTGGTGAATCCAAGTCAGTATTATAAAGCGCCTAACCATGCAAAGACCAACAGGACCATTTAGATGCAGACCCCGTCGCCTCTAGCCCCATTCCCTCACTAAATGAATCAATAAACAGAAGAAGGGGTAGAAACCAATAAGAATATGTACCCAAAAAATGCGGAAAGAAAATCACAGTTGAGATAATCGCATTGTTTTGTTGCTGCTATTATTTATTTTTGTTGTTAATTTTGGTTGTTTTAAGACATGCGCTAATTGGAGAAACTGCCGCGGAAATGGAGGGCGGAGGTGATGTGTATTTCTGGAGAATGAGTGTTACGCTGAGATTTCAGAAAATCCAAGCCTGTCACGCCAGTGAAATTATAGAGAAAGCTGGGCATGTGAAGCTAGCCATTTTTGGTGACTCTGCAAGCCTGTGTGCATAATTCCAAATCAAACATATTCACATTATTAACTTTTTAAAGTTTATTAGTCTCAGTGCTAATGAACTCATTCATCCTTGGCAAATACACATGGCTCCCTAATGAAACGTCAATAGATAGATCGGCAGTGAAGTGAGCACACCCAGTGGATGATGCCAAATTCCGCTTGGCTGTAATGACTGGAAAGACGAGATCACTTCCAGAGAGACACTTGGACGCAGCACCAGATAAAGGAAGAGCACCAGCGTGGGTGTCTGCAGATGGGAAACCTGCCCCTGGCTCTGCCACGTGGCGGCTGAGTGACCTTGAGAAAGTCTTCTGCAGGAAGAGGAGAGCAGGCTAGCTCACCAGAATGTTCTCTCTGGATCTGTGATGCGATGCTCTTCCCCTCCCCCAGCACAGCGGTCCCCTCCTAAGAGCTCTCCGTGTTTACCTACATCAAAGTGCACGGCGTCTTCTATTTAGACATCTGCCTAGTTCAACCATGGCTCACTCTTTGTGGATAAAATTAAAACTTAGCTTCTCAGGAGTTATCATGCCACAGGTTATGGGTTTTCATTTCTGACCTGTTTGAACATTGCACAAGTTCAGAGTTGTAATGAGTTTCCTAACCCGCGTTGGTTTGTGTCAGCCTGCATGACAGTGTGTTGAGTACGCCACGGGAGATAGAAAATGGAACATCCTTTAAAAAAGGAATCTAAGCAAACCTCCCTTTCTCTCAATTATCAGTTTCGAAAAGTAGCCTGAACGTGGGCGCTCTTCTGTTTGGGGGTTTCTGATCCGCTCGCATTAATTCTCCAGGGTAAATTTCCTGTCTTCATGCAGTGATGGTTTGGGTTTTTTTTTCTTATTTTACCTTAGATCTTTAAAATTGTACAACAGCCTAGAAGTCAGGATGTTTTCCCCCTGATGCCTCACAGAAAGAGACTGCTTTATTATTGAGTGAAAGCAAAAATAATAATCATGAAAAGCTTTTGCTTCTGGACTGCATAAATTATGTCCAATTTTCCTCATTATTTTCTTCTGCAGGGTATAAAGAGACTGCCTGTGGTAAAATATGTATCAGTACAAAACAAAGAGAAAACAGTTTAAACCACTGGAGTATTTACCTTTTTTATTTAAAAAAAAGACATTTTAATCCTATTAACGGTAACTTATATTACCTATTGTGAAAGCAGACATGAAAGAAATATCTGAAGCATGCAGTTAATTATGATAACAAGTGACACATAATATTTATGCTCCTCTTGAATGGCCCGAACAGTTTTTCTTTCACTAACTGTGAGTCACACTCTGATTGAAGTCTCGAAACCGAAGTTGAGCTAGACCTGCAGGCACATCTGCTGGAGACGCTCCATTCTATAGATAATTAATGGTACAAGAAATAGCCATTGTTTATTCTTTTATAGTCCTAATTTCACATAGAGGGGAAAAAATTCTCTACCCCAATCCTTTTATTTTAATTCTCCATTTCAGCATATTTATTCACTGTCCACGCAGGCTCAGCAAAGCAGGGAGTTTGCAAACGAATTTCCACCGAGAAAAGCTGTTCTTCCGTGAGGCTGGTGGGCTTTTTGAAACTCCAAGATATTCATGAAAGCACCAGCCCTGTTTGAGGGACGTGACTAACCCATCTAAATAAGTCAGGTGTTTTAGACATTAGGACACATTTCTACACAATTGGAATAAAATATAGATTAAAATTAGTACGCCATGGTTCTGTTTGATGATTACACCGTGATGGCAAAGAAATAGGGAAGGTAATTCCTCGTGGCCTGGCTTTCCGATCACGCTTGGCCCAATTCCATGGGGAGGATGCTGAGGGGTCATTTTTGCAGGCCCAGCTTAGGAGGACCCAGCCACTCTGCACCCAGGCAGAGTCTCTAGCAGCAAAATACAGCTGCTTCTTTTCTCATATCAAAGGCTATGGCTGAAATCCTCCCGACTGTTACTTCCAAGTTGCTTGACAACAGCTGTGGGCTTCCTACTGTCTCCTATCGGAGTCCCAGCAACCATTCTGTTGTTCGCAGCAGGGGTAACATGCTGAATTTGAACTACCCCATCTTTACTTCCGCAAGTCACTTTGGCATTCACCAACACTTTGGTTTCATAGCTGCTTCAAACTCCCCAAATGGATTGAGTAGGCATCCCATTGGCTATGGAAAGGTATAGCTGGCGAGAAGCCATCCCTGCTATTAGGTGCTATCTTAAAATGAAGGGTGAATATAACCCTAAAATCAAGAGGGTTTTTTCCCACTATTATTTCCCACTAAATTTCCATTAGATTACGACCAATGTTTATGTCATATCACAAATATCTGCAATTTGAAAACGCAGGAGCCATCAAGCTTATTGAACAGCTTCTATATACTAAGTGCTTTGACTATATATATATATATATTCTCATGTATCCTCATAATAAATTTGCAAAGTTCACACTAATATCCTGTTTGTCAAGGCAGAAACTGAGTCTCAGAGAAACTAAGTAAATTGCTGAAAACCAAGAGCCAATAAGTTGAAGGATCACAAAGCAAATGAGAGCAGGGATTTGGTCTTTACCACGATCTATTTCTCATTTATATTTTTAATAGTTTGGTACTCTGAGATTGTTACACAAATATTAACAATTGACTGAAAGCCCTTAAATTTGAACTTAACATCCATGATGAGCTAGAGAAATCATTCTTCCAGACTTCATTTAGCTTCATTTACAAAATATTCAGAAAATTTCGTCCAATTTTCAAATCATAATCAGATACCATTATTTCTTGCTCAAGTATAATTTACATTTTCTGAAATGCACAGATCTTATATGAACAGTTTGATACGTTTTGACAAATGCATACATCTGTGTAACCCAAGGCTCTATCAAGATTTAAAAAAGAAAATGTCCATCACACCAAACATTCTGGTCACTCCCTGCCCATCCACACAGGCAACTACTGTTCTGATTTCTGTCCGAACATTTTGCCTGTTCTTAACTTCTTGCAGAATCATGTAGCATAGTGTTAGTTTTCTGTTTCTTTCATAACAAATGACCACAAACGTAGCTAATTTTACTTGTACTCATTTCTGTGTGTATGTTAAGTTCTATACACTTTTACCACATGTATAGGTGCCTATTTCCACCTTCCTCCCAGCCCTTCCCCAATATCAAACCCCTAGAACCACTAACCTGTTATCCTTTTATAAAATTTTGTCTTTTTAAAAATGTTATGTAGGAGAATTCCCTGGTGGTCCACTGGTTAGGACTCTGCAGTCTCACTGCCAAGGGCCTGGGTTCAATCCCTGGTCAGGGAACTAAGATCCCATAAATCAAGCAGCGTGGCCAAACACACACACACACACACACACACACACACACACTATGCTAACTATCATGAATTAGATGTATAAGAAATTATAATTTAAATGAACTTTAAAGAATGTTATGTAGATGGAATCACTCAGTACGGAGCCTTTTGAATTGTGGTGTTGGATGTTTTTTCCACATAGTTACCTGGACGTCATCCAAGTTCTTGTGTGTATCAGTAGTTTTTATTTCATTGGGGTGTAACAGTCCATGGTACGGATGTTCTACTTTTTGTTTAACCGTAAACTTGTTGGAGGATATCTGGGCTGTTTCCAGGTTGGGGCTAGTTTTGAAAAAAAGGGAATATGAGTATTTTTGTACATGTTTTAGATGAACATCTTTTCATGCCTCTGAGATAACTGCTGAGATTTTCAACTGTTGATTTGCATGGAAACTGTATGTGGAGCTTAAAAATACTGCAATTCCATTCCCACCACCGATGCCTGAGTGAGTCACAGCCTCACCAGGTTTGACGCCGTCACTATTTTTCATGTTGGTCTTTCTCACAGGCCGGCAGTGATTGCTAGGTGTGGCTTTAATTTGCATTTACCTGATGGCTAATAATGTTAAACATCATTTAATATGCTCATCTGCCATTTGTATCTCCTCTGCAGTGAAATGTCTATTCATGTCTTTTGTCCATTTTCTAGTTGTGTTGTTTGCATTTTTCCTGTTGAGTTGTGAAAGTTCTTTATACATTTTAGATGCTAGTCCTTTGTCGGATATGTGGTTTGCAAATATTTTCGAACAGCCCGTAGCTTTTTTCTCTTCTTCACATGAGCTTTTGAAGAGGAAAAGGTTTTTATTTTGATAAGGTCCGATTAATTTTTCTTTTTAGTGTCAAGTCTATGAACTCTTTGCCTATATCTAGATTCTAAAGATTGTCTCTTTTTTTTCTAAACGGTCTATAATTTTATGTATTACATTTAATTCTAGAATCCTTTTTGAGTTAATTGTTTATAGGGTGTGAGACTTAGGTTGAGGTCTATTTTTAAAAATGTGGCCTATGGTTGTCCAGTTGCTCAAGTAATGTTTTGAAAAATCTATTGTTCCTCCACTGAATTGCTTTTTGACCTTGTCAAAAGTAAGTTGAGCATATGTTTGAGGTTCTTGTACTGGGTTCTCTATTCTGTTCCATGTATCTATGTGTCTATCCATTCACCGTAAGCCTTGATATCAGCTAGCTATTCCTCTTATGTTATTCTTCTTTGTCAATATTATTTTGGCTATTCTCCAGCCTGTGTCTTTTCACATAAATTTTAGAATAATTTTGTCTATATCTTCAAGAATCTTGCTGAGATTTCAATAGGAATTGCATTAACCTATGGATCAATTTAGAGAGAAATGACATCTTACTATGTTGACTCCACTAATCCATCAACATGGTATAATTCTCCATTTATTTAGATCTTCTTTGATTTCTTTCATCAGCATTTTTTAATATGCAGCATACAGACCATGTACATGTTTTGTTAAGTGGAAACGTTAGCATTTCATTGTCTTTGGGGCAATTATAATTGGTATTATGTGTTAAATTTAGGTTGCCACATGTTTATTGCTATTATATAGAAATGTGTGTTGATCTTGTGTCCTACAAACCTGCTGAATTCACTTATTATAGATGTTTACATGCATGCATGAATTCCTTGAGATTTTCTACATAGGCAATCATTTCACCTCCAAATAGAGACACTTTAATTTCTTCTCTACCAATCTGTATGCATTGTTTCTCTTTCTTGCCTTATCACAATGGGGAGTACTGCCAGCACTAGGTAGAATGAGAGTGGTGAGAGCAAACATCCTTGCCTTGTTTCTGATCTTAGGGGGAAAGCGTGAAGGCACCATTAAGTATTATGGTAGCTGTAGGGGTTTTATAGATGTTCTTTATACATTCCCTTCTATTCCTAGCTTGCTGAGGGTATCTTCTAAATCATGAATGGTACTAGATTTTGTCAAATATTCTTTTTGCATCCATTGACAACTGAATAATCACAATTTTTCTTTTTTAGTTTATTAGTATGGTGGAATACTTTGATTGGTTTTCAAAAAATGAACCAGCTTTGAATAACACTCCATATCCACTCTATCAATTTCTGACTTTTGATTACAATAGTCAATCCATATACATTAAGGTAATTATTGATATGTTAGAACTTAACTCTGCCATTTTATTATTTGTTTTCTATTTACTTCCTCTGGTTCTGGTTCCTCTCTTTTCTTGACTTCCTATAAGTTATACATTTTTTTAGAAATCTATATTGATTTATTTATACTGTTTTTTATCTCTTTGTTTAGTTTTTGTAGGGGTTGCTCTGGGTATTAAAATATACATATGTGACTTACCAGAGTCTACTGGTATCAACATCTTACCACCTTAAGTGTGGAAATCTTACCTCCAAGTTCCCTTTAACCTTCCACACTTTAAAATATCATTGTGTTGAGTAACAGATGGTCTTAAAATTTTTGTTTCAACCACAAAATAAGATTTTTAAAACTTTAAGGAAAAGGGTAATCTATTGTGTATGTTCATATTTCTGCTTTCTGTTGCTCATTCCTCCTTATACATGGTCCAAGCCCTTCTTTTTTTATTTCCTTTTTGTTTGAAGAACTTCTTTTCATCAATATTTAAGGGTAGCCTTGCTAGCAACAAATTCTTTTGGTTTTTCTATTCTCTAAGAATGTCTTTATTTTCCCCTCATTCCTAAAGGATGGTTTTCCTGGATATAAGATTCTGGCTTCACAGTTCTCTTCTTTCAGCAGTTGGAAAGTTTTATTCTACTTTCTCTTGGCATCCATGATTTCAGATGTGCATTGGGAGAGTTCTCAGAAGGATTTTTTATTAGTATTGGGGAAAATGTAGACTAAAGGCTAATCTAAGCCTTCCTAACAAAGATAAAATGCAAAAAAGGCAGGAATTAGACTATTTCCACATAACTTTACTGCATTAAGAACAAAGCTCATGAATGTTTATAGGGGGGCTTCCTTGGTGACGCAGTGGTTGCGAGTCTGCCTGCCGATGCAGGGTACATGGGTTCGTGCCCCGGTCCGGGAGGATCCCACATGCCGTGGAGCGGCTGGGCCCGTGAGCCATGGCTGCTGAGCCTGCACGTCTGGAGCCTGTGCTCCGCAGCGGGAGAGGCCACAATGGTGAGAGGCCCGCGTACAGCAAAAAAAAAAAAAAAAAAGAATGTTTATAGGGATGCAGTATTATCCAGCACCCAACAGAGTGAAATTCACAATATATCGTATCCAATAGAAAAGTTACCAATCAAGCAAAACAGCAGGATAATGTGGCCAATATTAAGATGAAATTTCATTCGATCAAAACTTACTCAAAACAGCATAAATGATAAAAACAATTAGTGGATAGAGATATTATGCTTAAGAAGCTGGGTATGCTTATTTTCACATATGCTTAAGAAGCTAGGTAAAGACTGGGCATATTAAATAGAGACATTGAGATTACATTACAAGCCCAAATAAAACTTCCAGGCATAAGAAGCACAGTGTCTGAAATTAAAATACATTGGATGGGATTAACAGCAGATTAGACATTGCAGAAGAAAAGAAGAGTGAACCTGAAGGCATAGTAATAGAAAAATCCAAAATAAAATGCATAAAGAGAATAGAATTATTTAAAAAATGAGAACAGTATTGGTGCGCTGCAGGACCGCAGATGTACAAGGAACAAAGATAAGAACTACAGGTAACTTCTTGTCAGAAACAATACAGGCAGAAGGTAGTGGAAGAGCATCTTTAAAGTATAGAAAAGCAAACCAAATTTTTTTAAAGAGGAAAGTAAAGAAATAAATAACTGTCAACCTACACTCTGTACCAATGAAAATAGCTTTCAAAAACAGTGATGAAAGAAAGACTTTTTCAGACATGCATAAACTGAAAGAATTCGTCTTCAGTTCAACTGCATACAATAATGTTAAAGGGAGTCCTTCAAGCAGAAGGAAAATAATTCCAGATGGAAATCTGGATATATCCTAGGGTTGCTCAACTGTGGCACTATTTATATTTGGGCTAGATAATAGTCTGTTGTGGAGGGATTCCTGTGCCCTGTGGGATGTTTTGCAGCATCCCTTGCCTCTACCCACTAGACGTTAGGATACTCCCCCTACCCCAGATGTCACCACCAAAGTCTCTACACATAGCCAATAGTCCCCTGGAGGGAGCAAAATTTTTCTGGTTAAGAGTCACTAATCAACTCAAAAAATGAAGACTACTGGAAATGGTAAGTATGTGGGTAAATATAAAAGACAGTTTTCTTATTATTTAAATCTCTTTAAAAGATAATTGACTGTTTAGGCAAAAATAATAATGTAGTCAGAGATTTATAACATGTGTTCAAATAATATATGACAGCAATAGCACAAGGCCAGGAGGGGAGAAATAAAACTATACTTTTATAAGATTCTTATGCTATATGTGAAGGAATAAAAATAGACTTTTATAAGTTAAAGACGGATACCATAAACTCTACAGCAACCACTAAAACATAACAAAGTGTTATAACTAATAAGCCAATAAAAGAGATAAAATAAAATGATAAAAATGCTGGAATGGTCCAAAAGAATACAGAAAAAGACAAAAATGGAAAAAAGAATGGATGGTGTAATAGAAAACAAATAGCAACTTGGTAGATTAAAGCTCAAACATATCAATAATTACATTAAATATAAATGATCTTAACACTCCAATGAAAAGACAGAGATTGTCAAATTGGATGTTAAAAAAAAAACTATATTCTGCCAACAAGTAGCACAGTTTAAATATAAAGACACACAAATTGGAAAAAAGTTTTAAAATGGAGAAAGATACACCATAACAACATTATTTCTTAAAACCTCAAGTGACTATATTAATATCAGATTTCAGATACAAGTAGGTGTCAGAAAAAAGAGTTCTCAGGGATAGTCATTTTATAATAAAGGGATCAATTCATCAGGAAGAAATAACAATCCTAAATGTTTATATATGTAGCAACGCAGCTTCAAATACATGAAACAAACACTAACAGAACTTCAAGGAGAAATAGATAAATTTGCAATTATAGCTGGAGATTTCAACACCACTATCTCATGAATTGATAGGACAAGTAGACAAAAAATTAGTAAATATATAGAAGACTTGACCAATACTATCAATTAAGTTGACTTAATTGGTATTAACAAGAGTAGAGTACACATTCTTTCTAGTACACACAAACATTTACTGAGAGACCAAATTCTGGTACATAAAACAAAATAGGAACAGAAGAGAACTTCCTCAAACTAATAAATACATCTATTTAAAAAGTACAGCTAAAAAAAAAAAAAGTACAGCTAATCTTAGACTTAACAACAGGAGTGACTGAATGCTTTCCCCTTAATATCAGTAACAAGGGAAGAATGTCCACTCTCATCACTTCCACTCAATATTATACTGGAAATTGTAGTCAGAAAGCAATGGAAAGAAATAGAAGGCAACCAAATTGGAAAGAATGTCATTAGTTGCAGATGACATTGACAGTATATATAGAAAATTCTATAGAATCTAAAAAAGAAAAACGAAAAAAAGAGACTACTAGAATAAGTCAGTTTAGTTAGATTGTAAGATACAAAATAAATATACCAAAATCGCTTGCATTTTTATGTACAAGCAATAGATATTGGAAATTAAAATGAAAAAAATTACAATAACATCGAAGATATGAAATACTTAGGGATAAATCTGAAGAAAGATGTGCAAGATGGGTGCACTGTTATCAGAGTTCCATGCTTTTCCAGGCTCTCACCACAAAGGTCAGTCTGGAGGGGACATGACAACACGACATCTCCTTGCTAAATGTTCCTTGGACAAAGCTTATTCCCTGACTGACTTTTCTTCCTGACCCAGACAGGCTAGGATGACTTACACGGAAGGGAAACTCAGGGCCACCTATGTCTCCTTGGGAGCCTGGCTCAGAAGCAACCCCAAAGCCCAGCCACTTCCCTTGTCCTGGGCCTGTTCCCTCTCTGCTGTCCAGTGCCGTAACATGTCCCAGCTTGGAGACCCCGATCCTAGATTCAATTTCTATTCTAGGCAGGCCTTCCACTCACCCCATCCTCCATGTCCCCTACATCCACCTCAGAGACTTGGAGAAGGACTCAGGGACCATTATTCCTATTGGGGCTCCTTCAAGCCTGCTTGAGACCCCTCCCGAAAATAGAATAAGGGGGTGCAGGTCTCAATGAGTGATGACTGGAAAATAGTGGGATGCCTTAAAATTAAATATTTTTAAGAGTGTAAGTTGGGTGCAGAAGAAACATCAGGTCTATTTGGATTTTCAGAGGTCAAAAATTAGAAGATGGAACCATTCTCTCCAGTCACATCTTAGAGGGAGAAGTCCTTTGAATACAAATAGGAAATGTCTTCATGCACCTCATAGTGTAGTGAATGTGAGGAACCTCACACCCACCACTTCCTTCACCAAGTGCTTAGCGAGGGCTGGCCGTGTGCCAGGTGCTTTTCTATGGAAAGGGATATATTTGTGAAGAAAGGAAGCAGAACCTGCCCTTGCAGACCTTATATTCTTTAAATGATTATATGTTACGTTATATATTATATGTTATGTTATAACATATGTTATATGTTATTGGAAGCCAGGAGGCCAGAAATGTGTTTTATCCAATGTTTGTTTTGCTCATTGTTTTGAAATTGTTACTTTTTATTTATTTCTTTATTTTTTGGCCAATATGAACATAGTACAGGGTCCCCTGTAAAGACAATTTTTAAAATTCTCACACATTATTATATATAAGATAAATAACTAATAAGGACCTACTGCGTAGCACAGAGAACTCTACTCAATGCTCTGTAACGACCTATATGGGAAAAGAATCTAAAAAAGAGTGGCTATAGGTATATGTATAACTGATGCATTTTGCTATACAGCAGAAAGCAACACAACATTGTAAATCAACTATACTCCAATAAAAATAATAATAATAATAAAATACTCAAGTGTATCCTTCAAAGACCCAAATTATAATAACCACCCCCCAAAAAAATATATTTAATGTTTACTTTGTTTGACTACTTGGCCAAGACCAATAGGTTAAAGACTTACCCTTGGGGATTAAACATCTCCATAGTAAACACATCAGACAGAGGCCGACCTCAAAATCTGATCAGATCGCGAGCACGGAAATCTGGATTCAACTCTCAGCTTGGGGGAGTTCCTTTAGATCTCTGGGCTTCAGTTTCCTTATCCGTAAAAGGTCCTTGTACCAGTGCTGCCTGCAGTACCGACTGGCTGGGCGGGGCCCGCAGGTGATGTGCACAGAGGAAAAGCCGCCAGCGCTGGCTGGCCCTTCACGCGCGAGCTTGCTCCATAACTGTGCTCCGGGAACCGTCCACAATTATGCCTGCCACAGAAAAATTATAGTGCAAGTTTTTAAATATCTATAAAATGTTAACACATACATATTGTATGTACGTTGGTGTGTCTATACATCATGTTCTGTATAATGATAATGTCGAGTTTAAAGGATATCTAGACTTGATGCCTTTCTCTGAGGCTGTTTGGGTCTCGGTGATGTTTTTAAGCTGGAGTAGCAGCTAGCAGATATTTTAAAAAATGTACTAATATAATGTTCAAAACCTGATCACAGCCTTCTGATATCCAGCTGTCCATCAGAGAACAAGTACCTCCACAGCTGACGGCGTACGTGCAGCCCCAAGGGGACTCGCAGACAATATTTAGGAAGCCTTCAGAGGTCCACTTCCCCAAACCCTTCTTCTAGGGCAGAGCCGGAATTCAACACGGGGCCTTGGGGTTGGCATATGCCATCTGCCCCTCTGTTGCTCAGAAAGTGAATTATTTGAAATCGCTCTCCTCTTTACCAATAATTTTTTAAAATTATTTGCTTTTCTCACCTTGGCAGGAACAATCTGTTCCTTTTCTATTTCCTGCTAATATTATTTTGTCATATTTGGGTGAAGTAGTTATATTCCTGCATTTAGAGCTCCCCAAACTACCCGGGAATATTCCATCTCAGAACAATTTCCACTGAATTTTTGTAAAGATATTTTTTCTCTGGATCTCTGCCCTCCCCCACCCCGGACACACATTCAAATTGATTTCAATTTGGCAGGAGCTAGATACCTGCATTTTGGAATGACGAATGAACTATAAAACCTAGTTTTTGACCAAAGCCTAAAATAAAGGCAAAATTATCTAAAAGTATCTCTTTTGCACCATGAAAATTATCTGAAAGTATCTCTTTACACCACGAACTAAAGCATAAACATTTGAATCCATCTGTGTCGCTTTCTGTTCTAAATGGCACTGTTCCCTTGATTAAAAGAAAAAATATTCTTTAAACTTTATTGACGTCATTTTTTTCTTTCTTTCA
Source organism: Grampus griseus (assembly GCF_964374135.1). Classification (NCBI taxonomy): domain Eukaryota; kingdom Metazoa; phylum Chordata; class Mammalia; order Artiodactyla; family Delphinidae; genus Grampus; species Grampus griseus. The sequence goes on along the minus strand of NC_139006.1, from coordinate 85,522,501 downwards.
CCAATATTCAAATTATGAAATGCGATATATCTACAAGAGTGATTGTTAAATAAGTTAAGAATTGGGGACTCAAGAGATCTTTAGGGATCATTAAAATCATTCATTATTAAGATACCGGTAGGGTGTCCCCATCAGAAGAAGAACGCCATCAGATCACCACCATTGTCTGTTCCCTTTATGTATGTGAAATTGTCATTACGTCCAATCTGAATATATGTCTATGGGGGGAGAACTGACCAAGATTCTCTGTACAGCTCTTTACTGAAACCCTTGGGCCGATCATTCAAGTGGCCCTCCATGGTCCTAAATATTCGTGTTGAAACCAGCACCGACACGGAGCGTGATGTAGGTTGTAACTCTGTGTCTGTGTGCGTCCTGCCCCGTGGATTTCTCCCGTTTGCCATATGAAAACGAGGGGATGCGTCCATGGGAGATGAGAAGCTGGCCCGTAGCAGGCAGTTCCAGATTTCCACACGGAATCCACTATTTAATGTAGGTGTTCTTAACGGCTGCTGAATTAGTAAACTCAGACAATCACGCTCGACTCTGGGGTTCCTCAGTGAGGATCCCATTGTAGTGGTAAAGTCGCATCTGGTTTGCTGCTGCCTGCGCGGCACCCCGTCACCTTCCCAGCTTTGGGTTATTGCGTCTTAGTGAGGGTTTTTATCTGTTTCTTAGTGTGCTTTTCAATCCCGAACTCCCCACATCTATTTCAGGTTTGTTTTTCCCCCAATCTTCCCCAGGTCCAAGAGCCCTCGCCCTTGCCCTTGCCCAGGCCACTGTTCTTCTGCAGGTCCCCCTCCACGCAGGTCATCTATCACTCACACTGACTTCGACACGAGCTCTGACACACTCGGTAGGTAGGCGAGGCGCTGGGGAAGCAGCACAGCTGCTCTGCTGTCTTCAGGGACTCACACTTCACCCGCTCCAAGTGCTCTGTTGTCACTGGCTTAAAAGGCCAGACAGCTAGAATGTCCGGATAAACTCTTATCTGCTCACGACCAGCATGGCCTAAAGCCAGCAACAAATCCCATGTGTTTTCAGGAGAGGTCGCAAGGATTTCTAGGATTTGCCTCTTCCAACAGCTTAGAAAATCTTTTCACCTTCTCTGTATGTTTTAGAATTGGAAAAAAATCTCACTTCAACAATAGAGAGAGCATGTAACTCACACCTAGAACCTGAAATACACCACAGGTAGTGTCATTTACAAATCAGTTCCCCTACACGGCAGACATTTGCTCTGAGTTATGTTGGTGTTGAGGGCTTATCTGCTCCACAGACTGGTAAACTAGTCACCATTAAATGAAGCAAGACGCCTACTTGTTTCCCTTTGCTAAAAGCATTGGTACCTTTTTTGAAGTCTAAAGCATGACGTCAGGAAGGCCTAATGTGATGTTTGATCTGTGTTTCATTTGAAAGAATACTCGGCCACACCACTAAACCTTCTAGGTGTTCAGTGTTAGATTTGCCTGGGCCTCGCTTGAGCGCTGACCTTCTGACATGTTTCATGAGGTCTTAAAAACCTTTTCCTTGCCTAAAATATAGAGAGGAAACGTGCTCTGTGTCTCTCCTCCACCTCCATTCACATCTGGTGCTTTACTCATTTCCTTAATTTGATTATATTGCTTTTGCCCTTTTATTTATTTATTTTTTTTTTTTGCTGGGGAATGCTGAGTGACAATTCCAGAATGTTGGCCGTGGTGTCCAAATCTCTCAGCCCTTACAACCATCCTACGCAAACGCGTGATTTCCTCCCATGGGTCTGCGGTGTACGGACCTTGCGTTTCAACAGCTCATTCAACCAGATGGAATTCCAATGTCCTGCAGCAGGAAGTGTCTGCTATGCCCGTTACCGATGGCAGCCCAGATAAGCCAGAGTCACAGCCTTTTTTCCTCTTTGTGTCTGAGCTGGAGGGCAAACTTCGGGATTTGATGCAAATTCCTTAAAATGTCAGCCTTGAAATCATGAGGAAGCATCAAAGTCTCCTCACCACAAATATGTGAAACCAGAGATGATCAGTTTTTAGGAAGGCCGCCCTCATTCCGTGCACGTACTTTTTTAGGTACTTGGTATGAACGAGGTCTGTGTTCTCGTTTCTCCCCATTCTGCAGCTAAGGAAACTGAGGCAGAAGAGGTTAACCAACCCAGAGTCTGGTGCAAAAGTTTACACTTTTAAAGGCCTCACCAGCAGTTCAAACATCACTAAGGTTTGTGCAAAATACACGTTCTTCCAGCTCCCTCCTACAGGCTGAAAATTTAGCAGTGTTTTATTACTGCATTTCTCTAATCATCGTGAGTTTCAACTGTGAGTTGAAAACTCCTGACACCTGACTGTGGGCTGAATTTCCGCTCGATTTAGGAACAGTGAACAATGATTGCATTTCCACTTCCTAGACTCTATTTTGTTTTAACCCATTTAGGTGGACTGTGTAATTAGACAGTAAACCAGATTTCTTTGAAGACGCAATTCATCGGCAATTTTGATCCAATTTAGAATAGACACTAAATTAAGAATGAAATCAGAGTGGAAAGTTCTTCAAAATAAACGAATATTGGGGAAAAACAAGTAGCCTTTAAATAGTCAAAGACTGTAAATAGTCTTTTGTAATCTAAATACCCGTCCACAATAACATCTGTTAAATTGAGGCCAATAGGGTTGACCACTCTCCTGGGTCTTTGTGACGAACAGTCAATAAAAATGTATTATTTAGAATTCTTCCTATAGTTTTATCCCTTGGCACAACATCTCCAAAATTTTAAGCTGCTAATAATGTTCCAAAAATAAACCTTCCATCAGTTCAAGCTAGCACCTTTGTCTGAGGAAAAAAATAATAAATGCATTGCCGACAAGCAGTTAAAAAATCAAAACTACAGCAAGCCGAGGAAGCATCTCTATAGGGAGTCTTTGCAAATGGTAACATAAGTCCCCATGCAAATCCACTGCTGTCAGCTGTGTCACAGATGCCAAAAAAAGCAGGCACAGTAAATATAGAGTATATAGATATAAAACGGCAATGATGTCACACTGGAAGATTTATAAGCTTCTCCTTGCTTAGAATGTGGACAATACAGAAGCCCTTAAACAATTCTATCTTCTTACAGGGTCGTGGGACATCACAAAAGCAAATATTTTTTGTTTGTACTGGTGATGGGTTAAAAAAAAAATCTTTTTTCAAAAAAGCAACCAGAGTTTGTGTTATCTGTAACATGGTATTCAAAGACTGAGTTTTCAAAAGAGAAAAGTGGATATCAGAGTTGCCATCTGGCAGATTCCCCGTCGAAGTCACCCCGGAATCCTGTGTGTTTGTCACATTACGTCACTCGGCATCTGGGGTGCCATCCTCTGGACCCCGCCACTGAACTTGGACCCAGAGATGTGGCGATGGCCTTCCTGAGCCTTGGGGCGTCTATCTCTCCGTCTCTGGTACCATGTCTCCTAATCACCAGCTACCAGCATCCTTCTCCCCAGCCCCTCTCCCACCATTTCCCCAGGCCCAGCGAACACTCATTCCCTTCGTTGTGTTGAGCCTCTGCTCAGCAACCTGCTGTCCTGGGCAGGGTCTCTGTGCCACCCCGTCTTGGACGTCCCGTGCAGCGGGCATGCCGACCGCCCTCAGATCCCTCCTTTTTTGGAGACACATCCCGCAGCCTTGTCTCCAGGGGAGGCAGTGAAAGAAACGCTGGTCCCTCGTGAACATCTATTGAAACTGATGGATCTACTGCATGGCATGTGCCAAGCTGTCATTCAAGCCAGGGGGGATTTGGACGGAGACAAGGCAAGCATTGTACAAAAGACTTCGTGATCTAGTTTATGGAGCTGCCTTGAACTCCTAGGTACAGTGAGGGCAGGAAACCTTGTTTTCTGCAAAAACCACTTCGCGTCAATGGGAAAATGCACTCTATAAGGAGCGAGTGAATATTCTCCCTTGATGTGTGCCTGAAACATGAAGAGTGAGGGGAAAATATCCCAGCTGTCTCCTGCATTGTGTGAACATATACATGCATTTAAATTACTTATATCATTACTTACAGATGTAATTGTGAAATATGTTCTTTTTGCATTCAAAATGCGGGACTGAACAGATGGTGAACGCTCAATTTAAAGCAATATGTCCATTAAAATAACCCGCACTGTTGGTGTTTAGTGTAACAATAGCAGTGAGTTCATTATGGCAGGATGCATATTGCTCGCACGGCGAGGAAGAGTGGTCGGAAGATGTTCAGCCTCCTGGGTGGTGCCCATCCCGTCCCAAGACAGGGCCCCTGCACCGCCGCCCGGCCACCAGCCGTGGGTTTTCAGAGTCAAATTCCAGTTGTTTTGCTTAGTCTTTTGCTCCCAAATAGGAAAGTCAATAAACAGCTGACTTTTCCCAATGCCTTGCTTCTGGGTGATTTTTTTCTCTACTCTCCAGATGTTCTGAAATGTATAGCTCCAGATGCATCACCTCCAACGGGATAATCCCACCCGCTTCGTAAGTCATTTTCTCTCCTAATGAGCCGGGGTCAGGTGTGTGGGCTAACGGTGCATCCGAGAGGTCATCTCTCTTCTTGGGGCTCAGCAAGGACCACCAGGAAACCAGGTATCCGACGGAGGGGCTGGGGGAGTTCACTAACTTAGCTGTGGGTGAACGGACCCCACCCTGACAAAACGCTGCCTCTCATCTGCTCTCATGCACTGCTCATCACGTGAGTTTTCTTTTCAAGAAAGGAAAAGACATACCCTCAAGCCCTCCCACTCACCCCGCCACGATTTCCATTTTGGCAACAATGCCAGTGGCTCAAATGCTCTGGAAATCCATTCATAAACAAGACAGAAAAGCACTAAGTTTTCTCTGAAAGCCCAGACTGGGGAAGACAGTGGGAGAATTGGATGGTGCAACCTTGGAGAGATCCGCTGACTATACTGAGTCAGTCTCTCCACTGTTAAAAGAAGGAGTATTGGCTACTGTACCTCTCTCCTGGGCAGGAGATGATCACATGCGTTTCCTGTGCAGGGGCTGAGCTGCAAACTTCACGCCAGCAGCACACAGAGAAGCCGAGGGTGGAAAGCTTGCCGAGGGGGGAGCAGCGTATGGCCTGAGATCCTGTCGTGTAGATCTCAGAGGTGAACTGAGGGGGTTTCAGCAGTAACAGCAACTGGCCTGGGGAAGGTGGGAGGGAAGACAGAATGGCCAGGGAAGGGGGGCGCTTATGAGCCAGTTTTGCTGGGAATACCGAAGGACGGGGACACGATGAAGAATACTGGGGACAGAGGGAGCAGAGCGGGGGAGAAGCAGTCACCTTCTGAGATGAGTGTTACTGTCCACGCACCAGAGGCTCCGGAGGGTGATGAGTGTCTTTCCTTCACAGGGGAGCAGGGATTTGCGCCCAAATCTCTCTGATTCAAGCATCCATGTGTTTTTCACTATATCACACTACTTCCTCATGGCTGCAGCAGGAAAGGAGAGAAGGGAGAGAGAAACAATGGGGTCAGTTTTCATGGAGGACAGAGGACAATAGACAGATCCCTCTGAGGGCCAATCTTGTGTGTCAGTTGGGATAAAAGAGGTAGAGATGGGGGAGCGGCTGGTGGGATTTGCGTCATTCGTGGTCCTCAGCTGCAGCTCCTTGCCAGCATCATCTGTGAAGGATGCTCACGGACAGACACCCACCGAGTCAGAACTTCCTGTGTGTCCTGCTTTCTGAAAAGTATCACAGACGATTCTATCGTGGGTGGGAGGGGCTTGTGGGCAGGAAGGCCGGGGTCTGAGTCCTGCACAGGAATACGTGCCTGATGCCCGTCCCAGCCACCCCTCAACTGGGAGACCACTGGCCGCCCAGCTCACACCACACAGCATCCCCCCAGCCTGCTCAGTCCAGGGCCTCCTCATCCCCCCGCCTTCTCTAGCTCTAGACTCAGCACTGGTCCGAGAGCCTGCATGCATTTTCACACCCACGTGTTCTTGCTGAGTCTCTCCTCCCAGAGTCCCCCCAGGTGAGCCGTCTCTCATCCCCCGAGGCCACGCTTCCAAGTCACATCCTCTCTTCACCACCTTACACCGCTCACCACTGTAACGACGACTGCTCCATCGTTCCCTCATTTGCTGTGGCAGCAAAGCCGTAGTTAACGTTCACTGTGCACGGCCACCCCTGCAGGGCATGTGCAGAGTACCGATGCCTGGTTGAGCTCCTCGAACTGCTAATGCGCCAGGCGGGTGCTTCCTCAGCACCCCGGGTGAGACTGATGCACGAGGTCCAAGGACCAGATGCTAAGAGCGCCGCAGAGCTGCGCTCAGCACGGCCTCCCGTGGGCCCGGCCCTGAGTCTCACTCTGCGGAATTCCAGCCCCTGGAAGACGGTGGCGAGGACTCCTTCACCTTTAAGAACCAGGGCCCTGCCGGTGCCGTACTTACACATAGTAGGGGCTGGGGAACGTTTGGTGAATAAATAATAAGTAAGATTGGCACAGATGGTCCGGTGTTAAGTACCAGAGGCAAAGGGGAAATAAAAGAAATAAGCTGGTAACACCTGCCAAGATAAATAAATGAAAGGAAGTCACCTGGGGCCGTAAAAGGAGAGAAAACAGTGAAGCAGGGATTCTGAGATGTGAGGAGAAAATAGAGACTGTAGACCGAAAACACAGAAACAAAAGCAGCATGGCGGTGGCCGAGCACGGGGCGGCGTCACAAAATAACAGGCGAGGTTCAAGGAGGCGCAACTCTAAAAGAAATTACTTTCTCCGAAGTCCTCAAAGGGACAAAGCAAGGAACAGGGACAACTGAAACAGCACAGGCAAAACCAACTAATGGCAGGTCTGATAGGCTGAATTTTGTCCCCCTGCCAAATCCATATCTAGAAGCCCTAACTTTCAGGACCTCAGGGTGTGCGTTTGGAGAGATGGTCTTGAAAGAGGTAATCAAGGTCAAATGAGGTCATACAGGTGGACCCTAATCCAGTCTGAATATGTTCTGATAAGAAGAGGAGATTAGGGCATGGACGCACAGAGAGGAGAGACCATGTGAGGACACGGGGGGAGACAGCTGTCTGCAACCCTAGGAGAGGGACCTCAGAAGAAACTACCCGCTGACACCTGGATCTTGGCCTCCTGGCCTCCAGAAATGCGAGGAAACACGTTTCTGTTGTTCAAGCCGCCCAGTCTATGATGCTTTGTTTCAGCAGCTCTGGGAAACTAAAGCAGCAGGTGAGGCCAGAAAAGGAAGTGGATGTGTCCATGGAAACGGAAGCTTTGCATCAAAGGGAGTGGGCTGACCATAAGGGCATCTGAGGGACAGACAGGCAGGTGGGACGAGCTGGTCAGAACCCTCTCCCCTGGCAGGTGGCCCTGTCCCATGGCCGACGTGTGCAGCCCTTTCCCGGTCCATCCACTTTCCTCCACGCAGGGGCCATCACACCTGCTAGTGACTCAACAGCACTTACTGACCCCTCTCCAAGGGCCAGGGAAATAAGGACCCTCTTCAGGCTCCCAGCCTGAGGGGCAGACAGGCGAATGAACAGGCAGAAACAGAGGAGTCAGGTGAGGGTTGGCTGCCCAGCTGGGCTGGTGGGACGGTGCACAGCTGATGTCTGGCTGCATTTTGAGGGATAAGTGGGAATTTGAGAAGAAAGGGAGTGGCATTCCAGGTAAAGGAGGTGAGAACCAGGGAACCCCAGACCATTGTGAGGGACGGGAGACCCACTGAACCCTGTTTGCTCATGGGGCACGCACTCTAGCAAGGGGGTCTGCTGTTCCGGAAGTGGGTGAGATCATGAGTTTGCCTCTTACCCTGTGGGTACCACTGATTGTTCTGTGCTACTTCCCTCATGCATGACTTGTACATACACTTTCCTTGACCAGGACACACTTCTACTCTCTGATGGTGAACTCCTACCCATCCCTCTAAGGCCCCATCCAGCTCAGCCATTACCTCCTTCTTCCGTCCTGTGCCCCACAGCCTGCTGAGGACAACTCCATTAGAGCATTGTCAACGTGGGCTGTGCTTGCCTATGTGTACAGCCTGCCTTCTCCACTGTATCTGTGCCCTCCATAATCCCTGGTTCAAGAGATGTTTGCAGAGGGGCTGAGCACGTGAGTGGATGAACAAAGAATGCAGTGGGTACACAGGTAGCTAAGAATAAAGGGGGGACCAGTAGACAGGTCTCTCCGTAGGCGGCAAGTCTTTCCTTTATCGGAGGGAAGGTTTGCAGGCTGAGGGTTCTTATTCCGCCTCCCTGTGGTTGAGGTTATGCAGCTAGTTAGCAGAAGATGACTTAACCAGCCCGTGGGCTCTTAGCTGTAACGTTTTCCTCTCCATCTCTAGGGCTGCCGGTGGAAAGAAGCAACTGCATACAGAGATGAAGAGTTGGGACTCTAGTGAGAGAGAGAGGGAAGCAGCCAATGGCATTGACAGGATTTATGTGCCAGAAGGGAGAGTCAAGATGTGCAAGGTGGGAGAGACATCCTTTCTGTTTACATGATGCTAACAGCTGAAATTAATTTTTCAGAAGCCAGAAAAATTGGCAGAGGCATTTGGAAGGTGAACAGATTCCTGTTCAAAAAGTAAGAAATAAAAAATGATTCAATAAGAAGAATGATGAAGAGGGGGAGACCTCCCCCCATTTCAGATGTCAGCATCATGGGGTTTATTACAAAGGGAGCAAAGAAAAACCATCTGAGAGATCACGGGAAGAGAAGTCTTAGAATGACAAAGCGTGTGTGGAGTATTTGATGCAAAATTAATATATAACCGTTTATGATGAGAATGAAATCACAATGATATGTACATTGTGTGGATAACTTTATGGAAAGCTCAAAAAATAATAAGATAATGGGCATGGAAACATCATGTAAAGAGGCCACTGAGGTGGAGGAATCGTAAGCTAGATTATGTCTCCCTTTTGATATACGAGCCTATTTCTAGTGTGTGCTTTTGCCCGTATTGTAAACTCTGGAAGACAAGAAGGGGTTCCTCATGCCAGCTTCTGACTATCCGGCATTGTACCAGGCACTGGAGAACAACATGAAGTAAACTGAGGCACAAAGACAATGACTTTCATAATAAAGTATCATTGATAGTGTTGACCTGGAAGGAATGTAAAATTCTCTTTACAGATCAGGAGCATTTAGGCAGACGAAGGACAGCGCAATAGGCCCACTGTGGTCCGATCTGGCAAAGAGTCTAGAGGCACTGAAGCTGATTCAGTGAGAACAAGGCACCTCTTGTAGAAGAAAGAGAACTCTCTAAGAATAACCTGATCTTTGTCTGCCACTTACCTGTGACCATAGCTACATGCCTTAAACTCTATTGACAAATAGATATGCTTTATATAGATATCTATGGAATTCTCTCTAACTGTAAATGTAATACATCTTGTTAAATAAGAAATCCAGAAAATTACAAACAATACAATTTAAAAACCTGTAATTTCATTGACTGCACATAATTACTTTTTTTTTTTTTGCGGTACGCAGGCCTCTCACTGTTGTGGCCTCTCCCATTGCGGAGCACAGGCTCCGGACGCGCAGGCTCAGCGGCCATGGCTCACAGGCCCAGCCGCTCCGTGGCATGTGGGATCCTCCCGGACCGGGGCACGAACCCGTGTCCCCTGCATCGGCAGGCGGACTCTCAACCACTGTGCCACCAGGGAAACCCCACATAATTACTTTTAACATTTCGGTATGTTTTCTTCTAGTCCTTATTCCACGTACCAACTTTTGGTTTTCTTCGTGAAATTAGTGTAACACCGGACATAGTTTTTATTCTGCTTTTACTAATAATTTTTTTAACATCTTTATTAGGGTATAATTGCTTTACAATGGTGTGTTAGTTTCTGCTTTATAACAAAGTGAATCAGCTATACATACACATATATCCCCATATCCCCTCCCTCTTGCGTCTCCCTCCCACCCTCCCTATCCCACCCCTCTAGGTGGTCACAAGGCACCTAGCTGATCTCCCTGTGCTATGTGGCTGCTTCCCACTAGCTATCTATTTTACATTTGGTAGTGTATACATGTCCATGCCACTCTCTCACTTCGTCCCAGCTTACCCTTCCCCCTCCCCGTGTCCTCAAGTCCATTCTCTACATCTGCACCTTTATTCCTGTCCTGTCCTTAGGTTCTTCAGAACCTTTTGTTTTTTAGATTGCATATATATGTGTTAGCATATGGTATTTGTTTTTCTCTTTCTGACTTACTTCACTCTGTATGACAGACTCTAGGTCCATCCACCTCACTACAAATAACTCAATTTCGTTTCTTTTTATGGCTGAGTAATATTCCATTGTATATATGTGCCACATCTTCTTTATCCATTCATCTGTCGATGGACACTTAGGTGGCTTCCATTTATTCTGCTTTTAAAACTTATTTCATTTTGAGCATCATTAAACATCATTTGAAAACACTCTCCTAATCCTGTGTAACACTCCTCCTCATGGATGCACTGGTTAGTCAACAGATGGTTAGTAATCGTTCATTATGTGCAAGGTCCTCAGCTCAGCCCTAGAGCTTCAGCTGGGAGCAAGGAGATGCGGAAGGATGGAGAGAGAAGGAAATGCAGCATTAGGAACACGGATACACGTGTGCCATGGCGGCAGCCGTTTGGTTTATCTGTTGTTTCTGACATTGTAACCAACCACCAGGGGCCTGCGTGGCAGGCATCAGAGCCTGAGCCTGGACTGAGATTCAGATTCAGGTGGGCAAGCCTGCTGACCAGGTGGGCAAGGGCCCCAGAACAGTTTTCTGGAGGAGATCAGGGTGGAGGATGAGAGGGAGGAAGAAGTTTTCCCTGTTACATTTCTGGGAATGGAGTCCACAGGGCCGGGAAGGATGCCCGTCTGCCTGACCCCATGAACTTGACCCTGACCTCCAAGAAGAGAAAGGCAGTGGTCAAAAGAGAAGAGTGTTTCCAGGAGGGCTTCCAGGAGATGCCAGACACAGAGGGGCCACCAGAGTCAGATGCCACTGTGCCCCTCAGGGTCAGAGCTGGAAGCCCATGGAGACCGTAAGCCTGGTGTGGATGACGCATCGGCAGGTGAGGCCCAAGAGTGGCGAGCAGAGCTCCAGACGCCCCTTGAGCACAGGAGACGGTGAAGGCTTTATGGTCTCCATGGTAACTGTAACTGTGGCTCTTACTTGCTTTTGTGCAGGTTTTCCGGGGTCTTTAAGGAATAGTTGCTGGTGGAAGGTGCTTTCCACAGGGCTGGAAGCTGTATGTCAGCAGATGGAGCAGAGAGTTCCTCCTGATGGGGTGGCCAAGAGGCCTAAAGGAAGTGGGTACCTGAGAAGGGGGATTACTGGATCCACAGGTGTGCAGTTCATCAGGGCTCTGACCACACAAGCAAGCGAGATCTCCAGGTGGGCAGCAGCGACCTGCCCCTCGCAGCAAAGTGGGGCAGTGCCCATCCCCCCTGCAAGCACGCTGAGAGCTTATCTTATCTTTGCCAACTTGATAAGTTTAAACAGCATGTCCTATTAATTTTCGTTTTTGTATACCAAAAAAATGGATTTTTTTACATATTGATAAATTTCTATTTTCTTCCTCAGTTAAATATCTGTTTATGTCTCTTTAAAAAAAAAGGAATAAAAATGTTTTCTCTGCGGACTGCTATCTACAGAGTTAGGATGTGAACTCTTTCCTTTTTTTTGACTTATAAACAGAAATTTATTGCTCACCGTTCTGGAGACTGGGATGTCCAAGATAAAGGCCCCAGTAGACTGGTTGTCTGGTGAAGGCCTGCTTCCTGGTTCATGGACAGCCGTCTCCTAGCTGTGTACTCACATGGTGAAGGGGATGAGCGAGCTCTCTGGGGTCTCTCTTCTAAGGGCACTGATCTCATTTATGAGGGCTGTGATTGGGGGTTAGGATTAACACCTTAACATTCAGCCTACAGCCCCGCTTAGCACGGTAATGGAACAATAAAGGATGATTATTTGAACATGAATTCAACTGAAATTCAAGTAAAGCAAAACCCAAAACCATATACTTACTCTATAGCTTAAAAAAAACTGTTCACGGTCATCTCCTCTACTGGAGGGAATTAAAGTGGGCCTGTTAGGTTGCCTGACAGGAACACTAAATGTCTAAATTGGGAATCAACTATATTCCATCTAGGTTAACCCTCTCTGTTAACAGGGGAAAACAGAGGTCCAGGGAGTTGGAGAAACTTGCCCAGAGACAGACAACTACTTTTGGGCTGGGCCAAGTGTAAGAGCGGGTTCCTTCCATTAACACCAACATCTTTTCATTTATGTGGCCTTTCACAGTTTGCCAAGCACCTCCTGAGCTCCGTGACCTCATTTATTGTACCGTATCCATGAGCTTACAGAGGTGGCTTTTGGGGGATTTTTTGCATCCTCAGACCAGTGTTGCAATAGCTTATTCTTAAATTTTAAAAATATATATGTACACACACGTGTAACTCTGTGTGTACATCTATATGCACATATGGAAGACACAGCACCACATCTCCCTGTGTCACCCCATGCGGGCCACACCCTGCAGTCACAAAGCACAAAGAGAAAACGGTCTTCGGTTTGAGAATTCCCGAGTTGCCACTGATGCTTCAATACCAAAGGGCTTAGAAGTGTTTACACTTTCAAGGGGAGTAGGAACGTTTTAGGTTTCCCTTTAATGAGTCTCATTTTGAGACAGGATGGCAAGGTTGGCCAGACGCTCTTCAGGCCGTTTTTGTAGTAAGTCTTTCAAAGAATGAATAGTGAAGCCAATTCGTTTCTCCTCCTGGAATTTGTCCTCTTCTTTTTCTTTGTCGTGAGGTTATATATAAAGGTATGGGCATACAGACATTACGAAAGATAAGGGCTATCACGTGAGGGAGGAAATCAGACAATAAATCCAAAGAAAGCTATGGAAATTAAAAGTCTGAACCCAGCGGCAGGGCGGGAGGTGACACAGTCTTTTCACAGAGCCGTTACACACCACGCAACTGTCCTCAAAAGCATGAATGGAAAAAGCTAGCCATTCAGCTGCAGAACAAAGCTGGGGTCTTTGTTTAATGTCTTTAGCATTAGGCTGGGCAGCAAGTACCTTTTCCAGGGTAGGCCAGAGAAGATAAGTCCAGTTTGGGATTTCTGTGGGTTGTTTTTTTTTTTTAAGTTTTAATTTATTTATTTTTGACTGTGTTGGGTATTCGTTGCTGTGTGTGGGCTTTCTCTAGTTGCATCAAGCAGGGGTTACTCTTCGTTGCGGTGCGCTGACTTCTCATTGCAGTGGCTTCCCTTGTTGTGGAGCATGGGCTCTAGGTGCTTCAGTAGTTGTGGCTCACGGGCTTCAGTAGTTGTGGCTCATGGGCTCTAGAGCGCAGGCTCAGTAGTTATGCACATGGGCTTAACTGCTCCACGGCATGTGGGATCTTCCTGGACCAGGGCTCGAACCCGTGTGCCCTGCATTGGCAGGTGGATTCTTAACTACTGGGCCACCGGCGAAGTCCCCAGTTCGGGTTTTAAGGCTTGAGTCAGCTCTGTGGCCAGCAGCTCGTGGAGGGACACACCATCGCGGGAGGACACCCAGTTTTTCCCGGGCCAGTTGTAACACTTGAGGCCGCCGGATGGTGAAGATAACCAGATTTGCTTGTTTGGGGTTTGCTTGTTGATCACGTACGTTCCTAGATCTCTGCGCAGTTTAATTGCTAAAACACCACTCCCAAAGGAGACATCATCGCCTTCAAATGTGTAAGGTTTGTCTGCAAGGTCTTCAAAAAACTCTGCTAAGGAGTCCAGCGTCTCCTCGGCCAGTCTTTCACAGGCGGTATTGTCCTGAGGGCCAGCGTCACCCAAAGCTCCCGTTGTCTTCAAGTTCATCCAGCAGACGCTCTGCTTTTTGACATTCAGGGTCTGGTTGAGGCAGCGGAAGTTCAGACTGGGCTGGCTGCGTGCGCGGGCCGCAGCGGTCCCAGAGTGCAGCCCCGGCAGCCGTACAGCGGGGGTCCTTCGTTGGCCGCGGGGCCCCGGCGCCGAGCGAGAGGAGCAAGAGGCTGGCAGCCACGGGGCGTCCGAGCGTCCACGTGCTCAGAACGTTAACTCTTTAGTTTCATGTTTGTTGCAGATCTTGTCTTCATTTGTCATTTGCATCTAGGGTAATTCTGTACTAACAGCCCAACCTTATCAAAGAAAACAGGGGTTAAATCTTGAACAGAAATGTTGCTCTCATGTAGGAAGTTAATGGCTAACGGTGAAATTTATTTTATTAGTATTTCAAGATTTCTAGCACTGAAAGGCTATAACAATATGAATAGCAAAGTACATCCACGTAGATTTTCTTCTACATGATGCTTTTGTTCTCAAAATTGTAAAAGAAATTCCTGTCACTGGAGAATTTCATTCTGCATCTTCTTTTATAGATGGTGCTCTCATTCATTCTGTAAATTCTAGCCACCGAAACTCCAGTTCATCGTTCTACCAAATACAATTGTCACATAAGCCTAGAGGATTTTTTTTTTTCCTTTGAAGGGGGAACTACTTTATTCCCAAGTAACCAAATACACTTAGAGTGTCTAACAGAAATAAATGGTGCATTTTCTCTCAACCCTTAAAATGCTTTCAATTAAAAAACTTTTCCAGAGAGAGAGGAAAATTGCCAATGCTGAGATTTAGGCACTAATCGTGTTCATTTTGAAATGTGATAGATATTAGGTATTGTGGCAGGTTATGAGATAACATTCATCTCTCTTGTAAAACATATATTCCCGTGAGGTAGATGGAAAGTATTCGGTGTTTCGGCCAGAATAAAGTGTATTTCATTTCCAGGAGGCTTTTCTCATCAGGACTTTCGGGAAGACCCTGAAAATGAGTATCTGTGTCCTTTAGTGTTTGTGACCTGCTCACGTGATAATTCTGGCGATTATCACCCTCATCCCGTGACTGGGGCAAGGACACGTCTCCACGTCATTGGGCTCCTTCTTGGAATGTCCCACAGCACAGAATTACGTATTCAGTTTCACCCCCCCCCCCGAAACAAGGAATGTTCACAAGTCCTCCCACTTGCCTGCTGAGATACCTAAACCTGATTTCTGATACGGATGGAGCTTGTGCTACCACACAAATCCATCGCTTTTCTAGGAAACCTTTTAAAATCTCAGCGTTCATCCCCAAATGCTAAAGTTAGTCATGAGATGTCACTTTCTAAAAGTGAACATTTGGGGGAAATGAGACGGTGGTCATGTTTCCAAGCAGGGTCCAGGATTTGCCTTTACGTCTCAGCGCATCTCAGAATGAATGTCACTCATCCTGTTAGCAGGTCACTGTGGTCCTGAAAGAGAGGACAGGGATGGAATTGGGGCAACCCTCTGTGTTGTGAGGGGAGGGACACATGCAGCCCGTCACCCCCCTAAGTGGCCCCGGTTTCATCCTGAAGGTGTTGGCACGGCCTTGGGGGAGCTCCTTCCTCTGTAGTCATGGCACCTGGGTGCACAGTCTTTGCCCCGGGGCTGCCAAAACCAGACCTGAGCCCCCATCCATCACCAGGTAATTCTGAGAAAGGAAAGCACCTAAGGACATGTGAGTGTGTGACTCACTTTTAACCAGGGCGGAAAGGGCTGCGGGCAAACGATGGCACTCCTGTAGCTCCTCCCTCTAAGTCTTCCAGTAGAAAAGAACCATCAGTACAGTAGCCAGGACATGGAAGCAACCTAAATGTCCATCTGCAGATGAATGGATAAAGAAGATGTGGTCCATATATACAATGGAATATTACTCAGCCATAAAAAAATGAAATGATGCCATCTGCAGCAACGTGGATAGACCTAGAGATTATCATACTAAATGAAGTAAGTCAGACAGAGAAAGACAAATACCATATGATATCACTTACATGTGGAATTTAAAATATGATACAAATGAACTTACTTATAAAAAGAAACAGATTCACAGACATAGAAAACAAACTTACGGGAGTTCCCTGCTGGTCTAGTTGTTAGGATTCCATGGGCTGGGTTCAATCCCTGGTCGGGGACCTGGGATCCCACAAGCTGTGCAGTGTGGCCAAAAAAAAAAAGAAAAGAAAAAGAAAACAAACTTGTGGTTACCAAAGGGGAAAGTGTGGGGAGGAATAAGTTAGGAGTTTGGGATTAACAGATACACACTACTACATATAAAGTTGATAAACAGCAAAGTCCTACCCCATAGCACTATGTTCAATATCTTGTAATAACCTATAATGGAAAAGAATCTGAAAAAGAATAGGTATATATAGAATCACTTTGCTGTACACCTTAAACATTGTAAATCAACTCTACTTCAATAAAAATAAAATAGAATAGAATAAAATTAAATTAAGTTAAATTACATTTAAAAAAAAGAACCATCAGACAAGGAGTTTTTAGAACTCAGGTACGAACTGTGTCCACACCTGTGAATCGATGTGCCCTTTGTTTCGAGAAATTGGACCAATTTGGGGATTCATTAGAACAACAGTGGAGGTCATGATTGTGGCTTTGTGGCTGACCTGTCAGCAGGGTCCCCCAGACCCATGCCTGTGGGCACAGCCCTGGTTGTAGGCTGGACTGAAAGCAACAGGTGTGTCACGGGTTGTGACCCTAGGGATTTAGTGTTGCTACCCTGTTATGGCGACAGTCATGAGCACATCAGTGTCATTCCTTCTAAAGAGTTGATTCTCTGCTGGGAAAATATATACTCAGATCTCTTTCTGGATCCCCGACCATATTTCTTTCCACAACCCCTAAAACACCTACTTTGTTCTTCATCCTCTTTGTCATTCAAACTCCAGTATCAAACCCAGCAGCAAATTCTGTGGGCTTCCCAGCTGAAACATTTTTCAAATCTGCTCATTGGCCCTCAGCCTCCATTCTCTGCACTTCCCTCGGTCATGGAACAGGGAACATTTCTGGGCACTTGACGATTACATCTCCCAACCTGCCTTGCAGCCGGCCGTGGCCACCTCAACGTAGGCAGATGCAGTATGAACCCCCGGGCTTCCGGTTCTGTGATGACAACAGTGGGTCAAACTGGACCACCCTCACCCGGTAGTCACTTCTGCCACCACCCAGAACACACCCCAGTTGCCACTTGTCTACAAACGAACAATCGAACAAATGTCTGTTTGCACTTCCCACACCTTTGTCCTCTCAGAGGAGGAGCCACCCTTTCTCCTGTTCAGGCTAACCCTTCGCCGTGCTTCTGATTCTATCCTCTCTTTATCCATCTTAGATGTTGTGCCAAGAATTATTTCCTGGACTCTTCATTTTTTCCTCCCTACTGCCTGTTTTCTTAAAGTCTTTGCACCTGGGACATTCAGCCATTCTTTAAAACCCTCCCTCTGCCTTGTCATCTTTGCTCGGATTCATCTTAACCCTTCCCTTCACAAAACCAAGCGACTTGGAATCCTTCCCCATCAACTATTCATTGTTATTTCTTTTGGAAAATAATACCATTTATTGTTTTTCTTTTTCTAAATACAAAAATAATACACATTCACTGCAGAATATTTGGAAGATCTAGGCAAGCATACAGAGGAAATAAAAATCGCATGTAATCCTACGACTTGGCAATAACTCATCATTCATGTGCATTTTTTTCATATGTGCACTTAAAAAAAGGAAAACTAGGATCACACTTTTCTATTCTGCTGTTTCTCCTTAACGGTAAATCGTGAACCTCTTCCCATGTCAAAAACATGATTTTTAAATGGCCTTTTGGTATCCCACTTTCTGGACATGCCAAAAGGTACGTGGTCATATCCTCACTGGTGCTCAGTCCAGGGGTTTAGATTTTCTTGTTCTGTGAGAGTTTCTTGGACCACCAGCTCTCATGTACGTTCTTTACTGATGTGGAATTAACACAGATTCAAAACACTGCACCAAGTGACACGCACATATCTGGAGGCTCTTGAAGCATAACTGTTGAATTGTTTCCAAAGATGGTTGAATCGACATGTACTACAAAGAGCAGTGTGGGAGAGGATCCGTGTGCCCCTATTCTTGCTAATTCACAGCCAACCCAATGAGCGAAAATGTTTGCATTTTAGTTTGAGGCCAACTATGTGACTGCATTTGCCTTTGCCATTGCTGCGTCTCCCTTTACGAAAACAGTCTGTCCTGTTGTGTTTTCTCACCTTCCATCTAACCTGTTTCTAGTGTCCTTATTTGCTCATTAAAAGAAAAAACTCTTATGCGTCATTACTATTCATTCTAGTTCGTCAGGAATACCTTTGCCAGCTTCTCATTTGTCTTTCCATTTCTTGTTTATGGAAGTGATTTTTAAAAATATGGATGGAGGGCTTCCCTGGTGGCGCAGTGGTTGGGAGTCCGCCTGCCGATGCAGGGGACACAGGTTCGTGCCCAGGTCCGGGAAGATCCCACATGCCCCGGAGCGGCTGGGCCCGTGAGCCATGGCCGCTGAGCCTGCGCATCCGAAGCCTGTGCTCTGCAACGGGAGAGGCCACAATAGTGAGAGGCCCGTGTACCGCAAAAAAAAAAAAAAAAAAAAAAAAAAAAAGGATGGAATCAAACCTATCAATATTTTTTCTGCTTCTTTTGGCCTTCCCCTTCTCCCAGTCGTTCCCCTACCGCCTGCACTCAATCTTCTCTCCCTACACGTTGCTAGACTCTTCTCCAAGCCGACAGCAGCTGGCAACCCCAGCTGTGCCCCCTAAAAAGCATCTTTGCTGCTCTTTGCCTGTTGTCTGGCTGAGGAACTGTGCTCTCCTGGGTTTCCCCCTGCATCTCAGATCGTATTTTTAAAAGTTTATTTATGTATGTGTTTCTTTGTTTTTAATAGGTAATAGAGAGGTTTTAGGTCCTCGGCAAAATTACGAGAAAGGCACAGAGATTTCCCATGCCCCTCTGCTCCCCACGCAGGCACAACCTTCACTATCAATGTCATTATCAATGTCGAGGGAGCCGCACTAAGGCGTCATGGTCAGATCGTCTTTGTCTGTCTTCTCTGTGTCTGCCCTTGCCTCTCACACCGGTGTCCCTGGGGTCTGGTTTTGGTTGTCTTCTCTCCCCATCCTGCCGCCTCTCTCAGGGCACGTGCCCCTCCCAGGAGTGATGCGCTGGTGCTTTCAGCACCACATCTTCAGTTCAGCCCCTCGCTTGGCCTCCACACCTGTACTGTCAGCTGCTCACTGTGTCCCTTCAGAAAGACGTCCCAAAGCCATCCTCACACACCCTATTTCTCTTCCTTATTCTCTTCTTTGGTGCAAATCCCTGTCTTCTGCTCCGTTCCCTAAACTGGAAATGCTAGAGTCTTCCTTCACATCCCACATGTAATCACTGAGCATATCCTGCTGATTCTTCTTGTAATTTCTTAGATCATACTCCCCTCCCCTCCCACCACACTGGCATAATTCAGACCTGTTTTTACCTTAACTTTGCAATAAACAGATTGATTTCACAGTTAAGAGTTCAGGGTATCTAGCAAACAGATACGTCATTTGTAGAACAGAAGTGATCTGAGCGCTTGTATGGTTGCTTTGAGGATTAACTAAGATGAAAGAGGTAAAGTACTTAGCGTGGTTCCTGGTAGATAGGAAGGGTCCAGTAGATGTCAGCTCTTATAATTAATTATCACACAGCTTCTGAGTCACACATCCACAAGGCCGATTGCCACATTGCTGCCATAATTCTCTTCCTAAAATGCAAATCAGATCCCCGTCTCCCTGAATATGTCAGTGGTAAAGGCTAAACACCTTAATATAACACAAGACTGTCCACGAGGAGCCCTGCTTACACCTCTGGCCCTGTGTCTCCTGATCTTCACCCCATGTTTCAGCTTTGCTGAATGTAAGGGTCAGCTATTGCCTTAATAATGTCACGTAACGACCATCCCCAGGTGCCTGGGTCTGCAGGATGAGTCTGATTTGGCTCCAGTGGGTTAAGATGGGCTTAGCCGGCATGTGGGCTACAGACTGTAGTTGGGGTTTAAGTCTGCTCCATTTGTGTGTGTTCTGGGGCCCAGACTGAAGGCACAGTCACCGTTTGGCACCTGCTCCTTTCGTGGCTACTTATTGACCAGAGCAAGTCACAGGACCAAACCCAGCGTCCATGATGTGGGGAAGTACACTGTGCCTGCAGAGGGGGAGGGAAGGGGGGATGGTTGCCAGCAGTAACCCAGCCTGCAGCATTGTGTTGCTGCCCCCCACCTCCCCAGGAGCCCTGCTGCTTTACACTCCTTGCCTTTGCCATTCAGCTCTTTTGTGAGATGGCCTCACCATGCCCCCCTCAACTTTCTTCCACTTAACCAACGTGCATCATTCTTGAAGGGCTCAGCTCAGCTGTCACCTCCTCAAGAAAGCCTTTCCACCTGCCCCCGTAGACCTGGCCTCGGTCTCCTCTGGATGCTCCTATTCACCTGAGCATCGCAGATGTGTGGTCGAGGTTTGTCTCCTCCCTTCTGTGCCTGACGTCAGATCCTTAGACCTTACTGCTGTGGCTGAATGGTGAATAGCTGAAGGCAGTCTAATAAACCCCTCTCTCATTCAACCCGTGTGTTGTGGGCTCCTGGCAAGTCATCCCTTTTCTCTAATAAAAATGTCTGAAAATAATGAACACCAGGAGGTATGCAAACCAGATATTCTTCTGGGTACTGGGATCGCGCACTGGATATTCTCAGGTAACATCTGGTCACGTCTAGTTACTTAAAGACGGACCCTGGATTGTGCCGGCCAGGCCAAAGTTTACACAGGGAGCAATTTTCTAGTTGACAATTTCAAACCTGGGTCCAAAGGATAAACACTGCTCATATGCCCATGGGGCCACAGGTAATCAGCCAGGTGGGTGGGGCTCTGTGCTGCATGCCCATGGGGGTGTGTGCGCCCCCAAGAGCACGCTCTGTTCTTTACAACTAAACTCAAAGCTCTTCCCACGAGCCCCTGGGTCTGCTCGCCTTTCCCCTGATACTATGTGTGGGAACCTCACCAAGCCCAGGAGAGAGCAGGGTCTGATCTGCTGGTAGACATTGTCTCATAGAAACTCATGCTGATCTAGACTTAAAATGTGAGGCAGGCTCAGTAGAAATATTTTGAAACCAAAATAAATAAAAAAGAAAAAGTGGAAAAGAGTCAAACACGCAATTATTTGTAATAGAAAAAAAACTATTGATTTTCCTTCTTTGATACTAGTCTAAATTATCCCTCAAGAAAAGTAGCAATGCATCTTTAAACAGATTTATTGGTTCTGGGAGGGAAAAATGTGTTATTTAACTTCAATGCTATTGGATTTTTCTTTTATGCTAGATGTGGAAATACCACAGAGGAACAGAAACAGGGGAGGGAAATTCTTTCAAGGATCACAGCTATTTTGGAGCCCAGGGTAAGATATTCTAGTATTTCCCTCCAAGCAGTATGAGTTCATCAACCAAAGATGAACTTTCTTTCTTGTTAAGTAAATGACATCACACATTCGCAGTAAGTACGTTTTTCACAAAATGTAACGTTCCCGCGGGTGAAGCGGACAGATCACATTGGATCCCCCCGGTGTTACTTTGAGCCTCAGCTCCTCTGTTACAAAGGACGTTTGCCCTGGACAGGATCCTGTGACTTGTCTGATCCTCGAGCTGTAATTCCTTCTCTGAGCCGGACTTCTCCACACGGGTACCTCCAGCCTTCTCCTCCCTCACACCTTGGCTTCTGAGAGCAGAACACGCGGTAACCTGACTCTTAGAGATGCTGTGCGCTCTGCTATAGAAACGAACACGGAGTCAACGGGAAGCACACTGCCTTTCCAAGCACCTCGTCCTGAGCCCTCTTGGAGGTGACCTGGGCTCAGTGGCGCCCCACACACTTGGGGTCACAGAGACTGTAGAACCGTCCCCAGGTCTCGCTGTGTGCCCATCACGTGACCTTCACCCAGGTGTCGTCAGCTATCCGTCAGAGGCCATCCCAGGTGACCTTGCTGAACTGTCACAAAGAAAACCTACTCAGAGTGATGGGAAAGCATTTTTCAAACATAAAGTGCTCAAACAGCTGTAGAGACATATTTCAAACCACAGCTACAAACTGAGCCCCTCATCACGCTGATTCTTTATAGTAAGCAGTGTAGGAATTGGACGGTTTGGGTTTTTCTGTTTTGATAACGATGCTCTTTCAAATAACTAAGGGGATAGTCACCAGGACTCCAGCTAGAATAACCCACAGAACCCTGTGATCGGAAAGCATCGGGTCCTCATCACAAAGCAAGTCCCGAGACCACCCCCTTTCTCCTCTCTCGACGGCTCTCGGGGCTGTGGTGCTCGTGCCCTCAGCTTTCTGGGTATTTTCAATCCTGCGGGAGGTGTAGATGCAGGGATGGAGACGGGAACACCAGCATGTTTGCTCCATTCCTCATGGGGTTCTTTCCTCTTTCTGGTATGGTTTGGGTGTTCTGGCTCTCTACGCTTAAAAGGGTGCGCCAGGTCTTTGAGGTTGCTCTTCTTTCAAGCTTGAGAACTGTGGGTACTAAGTGCAGGGATTTGAGGCTAAGAGCTGCCTTCATTGCCTGGGGGCTAGAACAGCGCCTAGTCTGTTAAAGCAACAAGATGAAAGGGAGAGATGTTCTGGTCGCCAACAGCACGCAGGCACCCTGGGCGTTGGCTTTGGCTTCCCGCTACTAAGACCCAGTGCCCTCTCCTCCGTTCCTCTCCCAGAGGTGCTTTCACCTAAACGTCAGCCCCTCTACCAACAAAACTCATCAGTCGTCTACCTGGGGGCCAACGGTGCCTCGCATTCTATACCCCAACGTGTTTGGGGAGACGCGTCCCTGAGAAGGAGTATTCATCACCTTACTCCCAAATGATGGAAACGTCTCTCATGGGACTGTCAGTTAAAGCCAAGTCAGGGAAATCTTGGTCAGAGTTTGGAAACGCTGGTTCCATACGATAGGATTCTCCACAAAGACCAGCAATAGATTTTTGTTTGATCTGATTGAGAAATGCCTGCGTTCAGTGAGGCCACTGGATTCCTGATCAAACCTGGTACAGAAAAGAGCACAGAGACATCCGTATTCTCCCCATGTGACAAATGATGTAAATACAGACCCTTCTTTAAAACTCCAGCTAATTCAGGTGGCAGGATGAAGTGCGCCATGTCATAATTAATCCCTCATGTATTGCAAGCAATTTAATGTCAAAATAATCAACAGTCGCTTTTTCTACCCTTTTGTAAGTACATAATAAATACTGTCATTTAAGCCGCAGCAAACATTGGATGTCTTTCCTGGTCTTTGAATAACACTATTCGTGAAGTAAATACCAGACCTCCCCCTCCATCTTCCCCTCCCAAATCCCTACATATATAAGCTCTTTAGGAAAATAAATCATGGATGTCAAAAGAAAAGGTGTGTGTTTAATTTTCAGTTGGTACCTCCCATGGTGATTACTCTAGCTTAGAGTCCAAACACGGGAGGGGCCAACACCATGGAGGGGACGGGGGGATGCAGGGGTCGGGGGAGGGCCCCTCAATATCCGTCCTTTGTTTCTCCCTCATGGATCACCAGCAGTGACACGACAGTTACTTTTTTTTTTCTTTTATTGACAAAGCAAAACCACCGCTAGTAAATGGCCAATGCATTCTTTTTTTTTTTTTTTTTTTTGAGGTACGCGGGCCTCTCACTGTTGTGGCCTCTCCCGTTGCGGAGCACAGGCTCCGGACGCGCAGGCCCAGCAGCCATGGCTCACGGACCCGGCCGCTCCGCGGCATGTGGGATCTTCCCGGACCGGGGCACGAACCCGTGTCCCCTGCATCGGCAGGCGGACTCTTAACCACTGCGCCACCAGGGAAGCCCCAATGCATTTTCTGATTAAACTCAGTTCACCTTTTCAACAAACAGGAGTCAGAGGAACGGCCAAGCACTGCTCTCCCTTCCATGGGCAGAAGGTGGAGATCCCTGAGTCTATACCATCTTCTCCTGTGCAAGAGGTCATGGGTCTCGGCGTCTGTGCCTTCTCCACTCCCGGGGAACCAGGGTCCCTTTGGCTTTGGGTAGAAACTCTCCTGTTAAGTTAATGGGGTGACCAGAAAGAGAGCCCCAGGAGCAAGTGAGGAGCAGATCATTAAACTCCGGTTGCTTCAGGTGAGAAGGGACAGAGCTGAAATCTCGACTCAGAGGGGACACTTCACAACACACGGGAAGACCAAAGCATTACTCGTCTACTGTAACAGATCTTGTGTGAAAATGATTTTTAAGTATTAACATGGAAAACAGGGTCCCAAGAAGAGCTCCTTCTTAGTGATTGGTTCTTAATTATCATGGACCTGAGTTTCCCACGAAATCACATCATTTCGCCCTTTGGTATCTATTCAGCCATTAGTACAAAAGTCCCTCCTCTTAGATACTGTTGCATGTTTTGCAGATGCAAGAAACTTATGACTTAAGTTTCACACTTACCACAGTCTTCTTTACACGATTATTGGTTTTTATTAAACTCATACGGAGTATCTACTTTTCCGAAAGCTCTGGATAGAGGTTTCTGTGACACGGAGATAAATACAAGCGAACTCAAGCCTTCACACAACACACACGCACACGCCTTAACCAGTAAAATTACAATAAAATGTAGTGAGCTGACAAGGGCTGTTCCTCTTCCTCCCTGGATTCTCAGTTCCTGCTACAAGGCTGTGCACAGTATGGCTCTTCCGTGGCTGTTGCGGTGATCAAGTTTCAAGTTCACCGTGACAAGCAGGGAGGATTCGGTCATCAGCCACCCACGTGATCCAGGGGAAGGGTGCTGCGGCTTCACAAAGAGCTGTACCATAGCTCCTGTCTCCTAGGTCTCACCGCAGCTCTAAGGGCATCAGCAAGCACTCGAGAGACCCCTGAAATCTTGGAATGACAACATGTCAAGTTCTCAGCCATCGTCAGTCTTCTTCTGCATGACCGTATCAGATTAGACAGCCAGTGACCCAAAGAGATCCCAGGTCAGGGGGCACACAGGCAGAGCGAGGAGGGACAGAGTGCATTGCCCCGGGGAGGGGGGTGTCCCAGAAGAGCAAGGGGCACCCAGGGACCCTGGGACACTGAGCACTTCATGGAGATGCTGACCATGAAGTCGGTTTGCCCACCAGCAGGAGGGCCGTAAAGACCCACCTTGCCTGCCCACCCCGTTCCTGTGCACCGATCCCATCGGCAGTGCCTTTATTACAGGGAAGACCACCTCTGTCCACCAATTCTCGAGCTCCCTATAAAGTGGCTTCAGTTGTTCAGGGCCGGGGGGGGGGGAACAGTGGGAACACCGCCCGAGAAGGTTTGCAGAAGCAGCATTGAAAATCGCCAAATCAACCTCCCTTGCAGACTTTTCAAATAAACTTACCTTTGAAAACTGCCTCTGGAACCCTTAGCTTTAACAGTGGAGTTTCCCTGGTTTATGGGCTGGTGGTAAAATCCTAAAGCCAGAAGCTCCTCTAGGAGGGACTGACACACCGTTTACAGAAGTGCTGCCATGAAAATAATACGTGGCAATGAAGCCACTATAAATCCACACACGCTCCCGCACACAATACATCGGCCCTTTTTTACACTGTTTTCTCTTTAAGAGGACATATAACAGCACAGACACAGCCCTCTCTGCCTCCTTTCCCACTATTCCTAGCAAACCTCTCCGGACAGAAGCTATCCCACAACAAGGCAGAGGGTCCCTGGATGTTGTGTTCTGACACCACCGGGCTGTTTGCGAGATAACGGTGGACACAAGACAACTTCACCAGTGTCTTTGCTGAACAATGTAATATGACAGCACCCATGAAACAGATTAGCATAAGTCAACATGATACCCACTTTGCAGCATTAGTATTGAAAACTTTCATTTTGAAATAGTAAGAGAAAAAAGACAACCTAGGAGGAATTGTAATGATTTTGCTGGAATATTACCAGGTGATTCTAAGAGATTCATATGTCAATGGAGCCCCACACTAACAGACATACGTCAACATAATCATCTCAAGCAGCTTTGTTTCCATTCCGCAAGCTCCCTGAGAATATAGGCGTGGTTTCCCAAGTGCAGCGAACAAACATGGGGCTAAAATTATCTAACAACTTGAAAAGGTTTGATGACGGGTGATACATAAAAGTTTCCTGATATACCATAGGCCATTCTAAGAATCGCACATGTAATCCCTGAAGTTCAAGCTGCAGATAATTGTGCCTCACAGGGCCAACTCCTAAAATAAGCGAGAGAAGAGGACTGCACACCAGATGACATTTCCAATAGTTGATAGGTGACTTCTGCCTTTCAGGGGGATGAAACAAAGGTCATATGCTCTTCCAACTATAGTAAACATGTTCCCTTTCCTTTCCCTCTCTTTCCTCAAAGCTTGCTTTAAAAAAAAAAAATCCATCTAATTATTTCCTTTGAAATGAATGTCTTCATTTTAGCCAACTGAGAAAATTGAAGGACTTGAGAATGTACCAGTTTTCTTTACTATGCCCAAAGATGAGATTGAATTGTGGAGCAGCATTACTGGTCCATTCCTGAGATGTTTTAAATTTATTTTAGCTTTTCATCCAAGTACAGTTGATTGACAACGTTGTCCCAATCTCTGCTGTACAGCACAGTGAGCATTCCTGAGATTGTTGAATACCCAGCAACCTTGTGAGGACACCTTTTACTCTTCATTGTATCAGTAGGATGCCAGGATTTGACTATGGAAAGTCAGCCTTGTTGGAAGGCGGCTCCTGGGGTTGAAAAAGGAGAGTCACATGTTCACAAACAGGTTCCCTTGCTGGTCCACGCTTACCAGGAACACACAAGCGATCAAGGCGGGGGTCCACCCTCAGAGCAATGGTGCTGACACACTCCCCCTCGGGTTTCCTCAACCCTACCCCTCCTCTCCCTTCCCACCATGTCAAGGGCTGAAAAGGGAAAGACAAAGACGGTACTTTTCCTTTGCAAAGCTCTGAAATGATGAAGTGACGGCTGTATATTGAGTCTTGCTGCATCCTGGGCAAAGTATTAAGCACTTTGAGATATAATTTTGAAGGCTTAGAATCACCCTGTGATATAGGGGTAACTCCCTTTAATAGATGAGAAAAAATGTATTTTAGAGAATGTAAGGAGGCGCCCCTGTTCCCACAACACTTGCACGATAGCCAGTAACCCATAAATTATCAATCCTGTCACTGCAACTTTTGAAAATCCTAAAATTGGGCATAATGAGCTTTTTGGGTGATTGTAATTATTACCCTAATAACTTATAATTAGTTATTACATTACAAGTTGTCTGAATTAATAGGTTATAAAAACCTATAGGTTATAAAAACCTGCTCCCTTTTCCCACAACAACGTCAGCATCTGGACTCAGGTAGGGGAACATTGTACACAATCAGGTGTTGCGTAGCATCCCCTTCTCCCTCCAGGGGACCCTCCTGGTTGTTTATCAACAGCAGGAATTAGGCTAAGAGGTGTAATCCAGTTAACAAGTAATTATTGAATGCCAGCTATGTGCTCAACACTGAAAAAGCAATACGAAGACGAACCCAGTTCACCTTTTGCCCTCTGATCCTACAACCTTCGCTTCCTAAAAGGGTCGCTCAGCTAACAGCAGGAAAGAAAAAAATTCAGGCCCAGTTACTCTTTCTCCACTCTGCAAGAAATTATCATCCAATTATTTTGGTACCCTATTGATGAAATTTAGCAAAGAGAAAGAAAAATATAGAAATAGTTTACATTTTTAATTAGATAGCCTTTTTAAAATTTTATTTAGACTTTGGTCTAAACTATCTCAGAGAACAAAAACTTGGCAAGTGGAAAGACAAATGGCCGTCGCAGACACCACGGAGCTCCCGCTAGCGTCCACATCCGAGGGGAGGTATGGAACTTCTGGGAACATGTAGACATTTTATTTAACATAAGCAGGTGCTCACAGCTTTGAATTCCTAATCCTGCAACTCAGTTCATCCTTTCTTTCAAGTCATCCATCAGTAGGAATCTTGGTTGGTCTTGCAATTCAGTAGATATCTTCTCTCTTTCCTTAAATAAGATTTAAATTGCCGAATGTAACCTTTTCAATAACAAAGCGTCTACGTTCCCACCAGTGAATTGCTCATCTTCTTGGCTAGGTCTCAGTCAAATCACCTTTATGAATCATACAAATTGCTGCTTGACACAGACACAGAAACTGGGATTTATTGTCAAGAGAGTTGAAATAATCCAGTGGATGGTACAGGCTCTGATTTGATCCTGAGGTGTAGAGGTACAGACATGATGTTCTTACCAATTATGGGTACAAGCCGATCGGTTATAATCCAAGAGCCAGAGATAAAAGTAATTATTATAAGTTATTAGGGTAATCATTTCAATCACCCAAAAACTTCATTATGCCCAATTTTAGGATTTTCAGAGGTTGCAATGACAGGACTGAAAATTTATGGGTTCCTGGCTATCATGCAAGGATAATGAAAACAAATGCCTTGATTTGTGAATATGTATGCCAGCTTTATGCATATAAATAGACTTTAAAAATCCGATTGTGTTTTACGGCTCTACATAAATAACAAAACAACCTCATGGCTTGGAAATCGGACTTGCGTGTCTTAAATGCTCCAGTCAGACGACTTGGTTTCTCTATTAAACTCACCCATTAATGCCAATCTATGAGCCAATCTGATTGGGAAGAGATGGGAAGAGAGATCGGTGCTTCCCAAACATTACTGTCCTCGTGAATCACCCAGGAATCCTATTAAAATACACGTTCTGATTCTGTAGGGCTGAAGTGGGACTGCCAATCCCCGTGGTTAACAGGCTCCCAGGAGATGCTGATGCTGTAGTTCATGGACCACATTTTGAGTTACGGAACATTGGACTTCTCGATGCTCCCGAAGGTCTTATCCCCAACTAAATCCTTGATGGAGTGATTCAAATACAAGACAAGAGAGAGTTACTATAACTGCATAAAGAATATGATATCCAAAGAGATCTGCGGAGTATATTCAAGGAAGCACGGTTTCAAGAAAGCAAGATAAGCACCTTTTGTAATCACATGGTTTTGCGATGTTTGTTTAATTCCGGGGACCTCAATTCCATGAGTTTTCTTAGGCACCCTTCACCTTCCAGAGAGTTGGCATTCTAGATCTGCATGAAAAGACTCGGAATCAAAGCTATTTTTACGCTCCCAGCAAAAATGCTTCTGTTTCTCCCCCTCCTCTCCTTTCTCTTCCTCCTCCTTCTTCTTATGCCTTTTTCAGGGAGGAAGTAGGTTTTAATTGAAAACTCCTGACAGTACGTTTTCGAGAGGTGTCAGCATGTAAATTACTCCATATAATTGGCAGGGTACTGCGCTGTCCTGAGCACGTAAGCAGAGCGGCAGCCCACAGCCCTGCGTGTAGATGCAAACGGAGTCCCCCTCAGGCACTGTGACCTTCTCTTAAAGAACGGACAGCAGCATCGCTTCACGAAGCTCCCAACAGAGACATCTGAAATCTATAAATCGGTCAGACTGTAAATCCATTTACTAGAAAGCCACTTGTGAGAGTAAACACCTGGGACGTTTATGAACTGTTATACAACATCTTCTCATTTCATCTTAACTCTTTCCTGCACATTTCTGTTTCAAAATGACTTGCATTGAATTTTCATAGAGAATTATAAATGTTAACCTTTTTCTTCTCTTTCCCTGACTATAAAGCAACTTAACATCAAGGCCAAGTGTTTAGGAATTGGTTATCCAAGAGCAGACGCATCATTTGGTTAAAAATGTGCTCACTGATCTTATCAATTCAAAACTTCAGACCAACATTTTATGAAATTCTGTAGCTGCAAACGCTCAACTCTGACATCTCATACCTCCTTTTCTGAATGACTACAACCTTACTTGGAAAACCATCTCCAAAGGAACAGGCTGCCCCCAACAAGGGCAGATTTACATTTGATTTTAAAGTAGCAAACAGCTTTGTAAATCTTAAACTTCCAAAGCCACTAAATGAATCAACGTTAGTTCAATTTTGGCAGTATCCACATTTTACTCACAAAACACACACGCGCAAATTAAGTTAAAATAGGATACAACATAAGATGGAACTTATGCAAATGAGTATTGATATAAAATTTGGTTACTGTTTGAAAGAGCTGGAAAGGTAAATAATGTCACACTCTTCTTTCTTAATCTTAGTTTAACAAAAAAATACTTTTATTTGTGATCCTAAACTAAATTTTCCCCAACTCACTGGTAAAGTTTCATTATTTCTTTAATATCCCCAAACGTATTTATTTTGTAAAGGTTTTTTTTTCCTAAAAGGCTTCTCTTCTCATTTTAAAATGCATGAATGCCAGGAAGTTCCAATTTTATCTCAGTATTGACTTTTATGTTGATGAATGTGTTTTTCTCCTTTATTTGTATAGAAGTCACATGATACAGTTTTCCTTTCTTTTTGATTAAAATGTTATATTTGATTTTCCAGGAATAAAGTCTCTCACACAGACCAAAGTAAGATAAAACTTTGAATCTGAAAAACAGCCAGATGGACCAACAAAGCAATAGAGAAAAAACTCTGAATCAGCAGTACCCATACATCAGTCATGCCATTCACATTCACATTTGTAATGTAATTTATTTTTGAGAGAATTTACAACTATTCAAGCTTCACTATTTATTAGGTAAGGGAGGATCTGAGTGAAGTATTTATGTCTTATTAATTCTTTTTATAACCTATTAATTCAGACAACTTGTAACATATAAACAATCTCAGCTGCATTATCTAAACTTGGCAAATCACTGTGGATTTGGACACTGAACTGGGTGGACTGATGGCTTTTACAATCCCTTTCAGCCCCGAGACGCTCTGATTCATTAAGAAGATGCCCCAAGTGCGTACAGAAGGGCCTGCTGGCAGCCTGAAAGGGTCAAATGCAGGATCTGAAATGGCCTTCATACCAAGAGAAAACTTTACACTCAGAGACACCAGAAAATTGCACAATTTTTATGATATATTTTTATTGCATTTGTATTATAAAACACAACCTACAGTCACTTTTTTTAACATCTTTATTGGAGTATAATTACTTTACAATGGTGTGTTAGTTTCTGCTTTATAACAAAGTGAGTCAGTTATACATATACGTATATCCCCATATCTCTTCTCTTTTGCATCTCCCTCCCTCCCACCCTCCCTATCCCACCCCTCTAGGTGGTCACAAAGCACCGAGCTGATCTGCCTGTGCTATGCGGCTGCTTCCCTCTAGCTATCTATTTTACACTTGGTAGTGTATATATGTCCATGCCACTCTCTCACTTTGCCCCAGCTTACCCTTCCCCCTCCCTGTATCCTCGAGTCCATTCTCTAGTAAGTCTGCGTCTTTATTCCCGTCTTGCCCCTAGGTTCTTCATGACCTTTTTTTTTTTTTTAGATTCCATATATATATATATGTTAGCATATGGTATTTGTTTTTCTCTTTCTGACTTACTTCACTCTGTATGACAGACTCTAGGTCCATCCACCTCACTACAAATAACTCAATTTCGTTTCTTTTTATGGCTGAGTAATATTCCATTGTATATATGTGCCACATCTTCTTTATCCATTCATCTGTCGATGGACACTTAGGTTGCTTCCATGTCCTGGCTATTGTAAATAGAGCTGCAGTGAACATTGTGGTACATGACTCTTTGAATTATGGTTTTCTCAGGGTATATGCCCAGTAGTGGGATTGCTGGGTCATATGGTAGTTCTATTTGTAGTTTTTTAAGGAACCTCCATACTGTTCTCCATAGTGACTGTATCAATTTACATTCCCACCAACACTGCAGGAGGGTTCCCTTTTCTCCACCCCCTCTACTTTATTTCTTATTTAAAATTACATGAGTTCATTTTTCTGAATCTGATCCTCCAAAGCAATCTTATTATCCTTTATCCAAGAGCTGCCTGGTCGAGCTCATCGTACATTAAAATATACTCTCAAGTATGTTAATGACGTTTCTTCCTTGAAGGTGGAGAGTTATCAGCTTGGGAGGGAAACATTCCTGGCTGCTGGGATGTGGCCCAGATGGTTTTTGGGAATAGCTTCTATCTTTAACCAGGTTGTATTCTATATTTACTATATATAAAGTTTTCATAGCAGAATAGAACACATGGAACATGGTGATGGTGTATGACCTTTTTTTTTTTTTTTTTTTGGTTTCCAACAAACTAAATCTACACTGTGCTGTTTTGTTCTATCAGTGATATGAAAAAAGAAATGTTTGGTTTTTAATTATATACATGTGATATTCAGCAGGTACTGGAAGTGATATTTTAAGCTCCGTCAGCTTTGTTTCAAGGTTTGAGTGTATTAATTCCTATGCAAATCATTCTGTGGCAGAGTTCACTGTCACACTGATGCTGGAGAAGGGAACTTCCATAAATTGGTTCAAAGAAAGGGGAAATTCTGGGAGGATATATGAAGATTAGGGGAGCACATCAAGACAAGGCCTTCTTCTATTGCCCCAAATCTTCTAATATTAAATTATGTGGAACGGACTCACTGTGGAAGGTAGGTGTGACTGATGTCAGATAAGAAATACACAGCATAGACCAAATTCGTCATTAGATTCACAGATGACAGCTCACGGGGACCCACCACGCCGGGACACAGAACTATGCAGTGGCCGCCCCACGCGGGGCCAGCCGTCCACCAAGAAGAGCCCCCTTGTTTGCATGCCCAGCACACCTTTTGGGAAGCAGTACAGGTAAGTTGAGGAACAGACATAGACCTACATAATCAGAGGAATGAGTCCTTGGCGGGTCTCCAAGTGCCATGAGGTCATCGAGCTGCTCAGTCATCTCCTACTGATCTTAATCCAAACTCAGTCTCAGTCATAGAACCAATGATTGATTAAACACATTGCGCCTTGGGATGACAGTCAGGATTAAAGTTTTAGCAAAGACTCTGGAAGCGTTAAAAAAATAAAGACAAATTTAAATGGTGGGAGATAGGATGGGAAGGGGGAGGTGGAAGGTGGAGGAGGAAAGAAGAGCAAGACGGGGGCTGGAGGAACAGCTCATTTGTACCATCTTTCTGCTCCGGAAGCCTTTTCTGCCAAACTCCCTCCTGCAGGCATGGTTGAAGAGAACCGCGGTCAATTAAAACAAGCTGTCGGCATTTGGTAACATTTCCTTAAACCAGAAAGTCATTTTCCCATGTGCTTCTCTAGTCTCCCCTCTTCCTGCCTCAGTATCTGCTGCTTGCAGGGTCAGTACCCAGAAACGTAAGCAGGGGAGTGCATGCCAAAGGGCAACTGGCTGAACAAAGATTCCTGCGTTTGTACAAGACAAAACAAGATTTTTGTGACCACCTGGGGACCTCCTGAACTCATGTGGCCAGACCTACAAGGGCGGCCAGGAGGTCACCTTCAGGTCATGTTATGTAAGGAAACAATGGTTCTAAGAGAAGGGGAGAAAGGTCACAATTCCTCAAGTGCCACCAATTGATCTTAAGGACGCAGGTCCAGAAAGAGAAAGTTAAGAGTTTTAGAGAATATCAATGTTTACCATTCATAGACCATAATCGTACCCTAATAGGGTAGAATTTTGTCGAGAAGATGGCTATGCGTCAATCCAGAAAGAGTCCATTTACCGTCATAAATTTCTCCTCAGAAAGATCCTGGGAAAAAAAGAAATTGTAAAAGTCTAATAAATAAATCAAATACAGTATCAGTGTAATAGAACAGTACCCACTGAACATGTGGCACAGAAACGTCTCTTTACATGTTTGCTAGTGTATTAGCCTTCTCAGCATTTATAACTAAAAAATTATTATTACACTTTAATATAAACTAGGAAAAGAAAATTCCAAATTTTTGTGTTTATAAAAATACTAAAATGGAAATATATAGCCCTTAAGCATTAACTTTAATTTCAAACTTAAATTATTACATAAAACCACTTAATAAAATCTTCTGTTGATGGTCCGTAACTCTCTAGACTCATTCAGAATTTGCTAATTGGTTGTCCAGTAATCAGTCTGTGTATTCCCTTCTAAGGGAACACGTAGCTAAAGTCCAAAGCTACCATATGTTTTATTGCTCAGATAACAAATTAGAAGCA
Organism: Grampus griseus; assembly: GCF_964374135.1. NCBI lineage: Eukaryota > Metazoa > Chordata > Mammalia > Artiodactyla > Delphinidae > Grampus > Grampus griseus. The sequence continues at coordinate 85,488,561 of NC_139006.1, read as the reverse complement.
CCACGTGGGCACAATGTAGCAATATTATAAATACCATGATAATATCTGGTGTTCAAGTGGGTTCTCCTTTTTTACTCAGCAGAAGCTGGAGACTTTGGGGTTTGTTTCACTCAAAATTGACAGTTTTGCACTCTGGGAAAGTATGACTTATTGCCAGTTCTCCTATCCTCCTCCGGGTATAAAGAAGGCATTTTTTACGTCTGGGCGAACAGTCTATGGCAAAGAGTGAAAAGCAGGGTGAATACTCACCCAGAATTCTGAGTTGCAGGCTCACGGTCAATGCTTGTTCTAATGCCTCCCGGGATTTGCAACATACCTGAAACACATGCAAACATCCAAGGTCAGAAATTTTTATTTATTTTCTAAATAATTCAGGATATTCTGAATCTTATTAGAATTTCTCATTATAATGCAGACATTATTACTATCGTTTGGTCTCAAAGGAATTGAAATAGGTCACTTAGCGCAAACAGACCTGTGGAAGGATACTTTGCCACATCTACTCTAAAACGGTCAACGTGCGAAACTCAAAAACCTGGATAAACTAGTGAACTCTGGCTAATGAACCCTTGGTTTGAACATCAGGGCCGCAGGGAGTGTTTAGGGGTAGAGAAGGTTCTGGAGTGTTCTCATTCAGGAGTCTTTTTTTTCTAATGATTTTTCCTCTGAGCCTGAGAGAGTGCATCCTTTTGGACCTTTAGAGCACAGCCCTTAGACAATCTGTTTCTCAGGCTTCCCTGCCTGAATTAAGCAAAGGAGACCTGAGAAGAGTCAACTGTGCATTTTGGAGGGAATGTCTCCACTGTCATTTATCAACCTCTTGCTTTGTCTTGATGACACCTGCATAGTCACACTGTACTAGCACATTCTCGTGAATCTGAAAAAAAAAAAAAAGTCAGTTTGCCAGGGATAAATAGATAACTCTCTACTGTGACCCTGGGAGTGGATGTGTTTGCCTCTCTCTGTGTGCCCAGGTACATGAAAAATGTACCTACGCCTGGTGGAACCACGACAGTCAAACGCTGCCATCCTGAACTTTCCCACCATGATTTGCTACCTGTCCCCCAAAACCCTAGAAACCTGGGCTCTGGCCAGAAGTAAATGAGCAGAACAAACGAAAGAAAGAAGTGATGTCTTCGCAGAGTTTAGAGTCTGTGGTCTAAGTAGAAGCAGGAAATACCACACATCTCAACAGAGGGGTGTTTCCAGGAGGTTTTTCAGACTCATTTTGCATAACCACGTTTGCTTATCCAAGAGGTTTAGACAGTTTGAATTAAGCCTCTGAAGTTCTGGGTGCTCATTTGAACCAAAGCCAAACTCTGAACTTTACCGGTTTCCCTGTCATTAATCAAAATTTCAAAGATCAATGGCAGGCAATGAATCAAACATAACGGCCTCCATCAGTTGGGGTAGCGGGGCACAGCACCAGGGGGATCACAAGAACACGGTGCTGGGTAGACGTGTGGCTGCCTCGGAACACCAAGTGGATCAACGCTGTGATCTGGGACCCAGACAGCTGACACAGCCTGAGGCACTCTGCCCTGGAGCAGGAAGGAGAGGCGAGTCGCTTGTACCACAGCCGGGGCACACCGGGCACATCCCTGGAGCCGCATGGGGGAGGCTGTATGTAAGGCCTAACATCTCAGGTGCTGCCTTGACATCTTTGCATCTCATAGGGCCCCACAACTCAACCAGGAGCTCCCCTTACCAGAGATGAAGCACCTCCCACAGCAGGAAAGGCCTTCCACCAGCCAGTCCCCCTATCAGATGAACCAGCTGTGCCCCTCCTGCTCCTCAGCTTACAGGCTTCCCTTCCCTGCCAGTCCACAGAATTATTCAAACAAGACAATCACGTCCTCCCACAGGGGCCAGGGCCACCTCTCCCTTTGGTTACTACAAACCTGCTTCTTACGGCCCCCGCTGGTTCTCTTTGCTCCCTAGTGCACCACCCTTGTAGGCCTGCGTGCCCTGCAATGTCCTCTTCTGGGGCTGCAGGTATGTTTACTGAATAAACGTCTGCTTTATTTCATCTGTTCTGTCTCGGCTGCTATGCATTTGACCATCTTTCTATTTAAGGTGGCAGATCCCTTCCTCCCTAATGGGGTAAATAGGAATTAAGCAGACAGGGGCAAAGGTGTCAGTAGGGTACAACTGTGCAAAATTGAGGACATTTGTAGGAGGACTTCAGAAATAAGGGCTAGAGAAAATTGTTGAGCAAGGAATATTTAAAATACGACTCAAATCTATCCTCGTGTGATGAACGTGTGTATATCTGGGTGTGTTGTGCACACACAAGGGAAACTGTGCGTTATCAAGGAAGAGAATCTGAGCTGCATCCCTGCTTTTCACAAAGTGTGTTCCTGGAACGCTAGATCTGTAGGATGTCAGGGGTGCAGTGAAAACAATGTGGTCTCTGGTCAAACAGGTTTGAGAAGTGCTGACCTGAACAAACTTAGACAAGTTTATTATTAATGTGCATTTTAAACCATCAAAGTTATTTGCAGGACCAATGTTCCAAAACAATACTCTGGTAAATGCTAGTCTCTATAATGACCCTTGTGCTTAAAATAATAATTAAAAAAGGAACTAATAGAACATAGTCTTGACCCTGTCCCCATTTTTCCACATAAATAGTTATTTATTTGGCATAAATAAATAAGGGAGTAAAGAAATTCAGCCATTGTAAATTTCACTCCATTTACTGCTTCTCTCCCCACTAGAACTATCCCTCACTATTTAGATCCACAAAATCTCCAAATAATGAAAACTTCTTCCTCTCTCTCGGTCCATTTTCCCCAGTGATGACTGTGTGAACCCCTTTGGACCCACGTCAAAAAGAATTGAGCAAAGAACTAAGAGCAGAGTCTAATGAAAACATAATTCCTCTCGACATGTAGGCAGACACAGAGTGCATGTTAATCAATATTTTAATATCTGGTTTGGAAATTCCCGTCTGTTTTTATTTGGAATATATGCTTCATCATACTGCTTTTGTTTAAAATGAGATTATAGAATGCTCATTTCAAAATTTCAGGATTCTAAAATTTTCCAAGATAGTATGCTGGAAGATTTCTCTACCAAAATAATATTGAAGTCATAGTTTGATTAGGTAGATGATAGATAGATAGATAGATAGATAGATAGATAGATAGATAGATAGGTAGATAAATGATAGATGTAGACAATAGAGACAGAGAGAGAGAGAATGATAAGCAACATGATAGACAATGAGTCATTTAAAGTCGGGAAAGTAAATTTGATATGCTAGACGACAGTGAGATCCACTCCATGTCAAGATAAAGACCATTTATTCTAAAGAGATCTAAGGACCGTTCTGTTAAAGAATTTGTCAATTTAATTTTAGATAAATATGTATTTTTTAATGATTAGATTCCAAATTGACTTTTTTTAAACCAGTTTATATCCTTACTACCTTGATTAATAGGGAAACTAATGCATACACCAGCATTATACAATTCATGCCAGCATTTTTACAGCTAAAATAATTCAGCCACTCAGAAATTACTAAGCAAATGCTATTAAACATTTAGCATTATGCTAAATATTAGGGACAAAGACATGATTCAGATGTGACCTTTGTCCTCGAAGAATTTATAACCTATCTATACATTATAGAAAGGGATCCATTTGGTTTCAGGTACATCGAACTTGATGTTGATTCAAAAAAAACTTCCTTAGAAAATTTAAGAAGTATAATGTTGAATTTATCTTAACAAATTATTAAAGTGTTTTATTTTAACCAATGGTTTATACAAAAGCATTTCAAATACATTTTTACCTGGCCAAGAAAGCAAGGTACCACGTGCAAAAGATGACAACACTAAATTCTTATGCTTATTGAGACTATCTTCTGGGTCATTATGACAATAATGAAGTAACCAGCAATTAAAACCTCCTTATCTATAGCCGAGGTTGGGATTTTAGAAAGGGCATATTACTAGGAATAGCAAACTAGGAATTGTGACACATTTCCTGGAGACTCGTCAAACTCTTACGCAAAAATAATTTGTCACAAAACCAACAACAACGACAGCAACAGAAAGGCTGGGGGAGCAAAGGAAGTTACAGCCCGTACAACACTGAAGGAAAATCTTCCGAAAAGGGGGACCCTCTTTTGCCCAGTTAACTCCAACACAGAAGTAGAAGTGAGAACACGGAACAGGTGATGTGGACGTACGTAGGGCTGAAATGTCATTCTTGTCATTAACTGAAAGCATCTCGTGGATTTGTTCACATATTTGTCTTTCTTGCCCCACAAGAATGTAAACTCCATGAAGACTCCAAGTGTGAAACCATCAACAGGGTAGTGATGGAAACCAATAGTGACATAAAATAAAAGCTGAAATAAAGATCGAGGAGGATCGATAATTTAGACTATACCAAAATGACGGATCAGTCCGCCTCCCCCAAAGGTCTATTGCTGTGCAAGATGCTGCTGCCGGCAGGGGTTCCTGGTCCCTGGGCATGAAGGGAGACCTGCCATGTTTGTTCCTGCCTGGATGTGGACCTTGGAGAGTGGGATGTGCAGGTCAGCATCCTAACTTTGGAAGAGAAGGGCTGGCAGCCCTGGGTCCTCCCTGTGTGCGGCCAGCACCTCTCAGCTCTCTGCCCTTGCAGTGGGCTCTCCCCTACCTCACTCGCAGTTAAGGGCTAGGATCCCACATTCCTCCGGATCTCCATCCAAGGAAATTTTGGCATCCCCATGACCGCAGTCCCTGAACATCTCTCTTTCTGCAGCCCAGCCATGCCACAATGCTCCGGACTCAAGAAGTCCCGGGTTGGCATCTGGACCCAACCCACTTAAACAGCAGCAAGACGACCTGGTCAAGCTGTCACTTCCTTTGCTTCCGTTTATTTATCAGTAAAATGAGGGTAAGGATGTTTCTTTTTAAAAAGTTGTTAGAATTATATAACATGCAGCACAAAAAGGAATATCTGGCTGGCATCGTACCCTTTTTTAAGTTAATATTCATTATTGTTCTAGTTGTTGTGTATTGTCATTTTAACCAGATTCTACATTTCAACTACATGTAAACCAAATATTCCTTATAAATGATAAAATTCGGCCTCTTTGCCTATTCTGTACCTATCCCATCTCAGGACAGGACGAGTTTGGAATCCCAAGGCTAGAACTATCAATGCCAGTGGGCCCTTTAGATGGTCTTATTAGCTACTTAGAGGTTATTATTGGTTGTAGAAGTTGAATCCTGGGAATGTTCACCAAGATGTCTGTACTATTGCTGTTCGTAATGACAGGAACAGAAGTTCCTGTGGGTTTTGTGAATGTCAACAACCCCTACTTAAACTCTGTCACTGGGCCCTTATGAAGGCAGATTCACTTCTGATAAGTTAGTCCACTGTTAAATAGCTAATAAGATTTTAACGTCCTCAGACAAAAGGAAAAGAACTCACGAAAATGTGGGTTCATTCAAATGGCTAAAACATATTGTCATTAATTTTGATGGGAATGATTTCCAGTGGGCTGAATCCAGGGAAATGGTTGATTAAGTAGGAGAGATAACAGAAGAAACAATATGTCTAAGTTGACGTATTGTGGAAAAGGATGTGGAGGGGAGATGTAGGAAGAAAGAATAGGTTTATCGCTACAAAATCTGAGTTTTCGTCTTAATTCTTTGTTCAAATTCTCTCTGTCCAGGGTTGGGGAGAAAATGGACTCAACTTCTAGTTTTGTTAGAACTCTGAGAGGAGACTGATGTAATAATAACAGCTAACGTTTATTGGGTGCTCATCACTGTTCTAGGTACTTTACATACAAAATCACATTTTTTCAACTATCATATATTGGCTTTAATTCCTTTTAATAGAGTTTTTTTAGAGCAGTTTTAGGTTCACAACAGAATTGAGGGGAAGGAACAGAGATGTCTATAGATCCCCCATCCCCACACATGCACCCTACCCCCATTATCAGCACTGCCCACCACAGTGGGACACTCATTACCATCAATGAACCTACACTGACCTATCAAACTCACCCAAAGTTCATAGATCATGTTGGGATTCACTCTTGGTGTTGTACCTTCTATGGGTTTGGACAAAGGTAAAATGGAACGTATCCATCATTGCAGCATCAGACAGAGAAGCTTCACTGCCCTGAAAATCCTCTGGGCTCCACCCATTCACCTCTCACTGCCTGCTGACCCCTGGCACCACTGATCCTTTTACTGTCTCTGTAGTTTTGTCTTTTCCAGCATGTCATGTATTGAAATTATATCATATGTAGCCTCTTCACATTGGATCTTTTCATCTTCGTACTATGTATTTAAGGTTCCTCCATGTCTTTTCATGGCTTCCTAGCTCATTTCTTTTTAATGTTGAATAATATTCCATTGTCTGGATGGACCACATTATATTTATTCATTCACCTACTGAAGGACATCTTGGTTGCTTCCAAGTTTTGGCAATTAGGAATGAAACTGCTATAAATATCTCTGTGAAGGTTTTTGTGTGGGCATAAGTTTTCAACTCCTTTAAGTAAATACCAACGAGCATGATTGCTGGGTCGTATGGCAAGAGTATGTTTAGTTTTGTAAGAAACTGCTGAAATGTGTTACAAGGTGGCTGTAACATTCTGTATTCTTTCCAGCAAGGAATGAGAGTTCCAGGTGCCTACATCCTTCCCAGCATTTGGTGGTGTTAGTATCTTAGATTTTGGCCATTTTAGGAGATGTGTAGTGGAATCTTATTATTGTTTTAATTTGCGATTCCCTAATGACATATGATGTAGAACATCTTTTCATATGCTTGTTGGCCATCTATATATCTTTGGTGAGGTGACTGTTTAGATCTTTTGCCCATTTTTAATTGAGGTGTTCATTTTCATATTGTAGAGTTTTAAGAGTTCTTGGTATATTTTGAATAACAGGAACTTAGATTATCATTTACAAACTTTTTCTCCAAGTTTTTAATTTCAGTGAACCCCAGTTTATCAATTCTTTGTTTCACAGATTGTGCCTTTGGTACTGTATCTAAAAAATCATTACCACACCCAAGCTCATCTAGGTTTTCTCCTGTGTTATCTTTTAGGAGTTTGATAGCTTTTCATTGTACAGTTAAGTCTATGATCGATTTTGAGTTAATTTTTCTGAAGGATGCAAGGTCTGGGTCTAGATTTATTGTTTTGCATGTTGATATCCAATTGTTCTAGCACCATGTGTTGAAACAACTATCCTGTATTCATTGGGTTATCTTTGTTGCTCTGTCAAATATCAGTTGACTATATTTAAGTGGGTATATTTCTGGGCTCGCTATTCTATTCTATTGATCTATTGTCTACTCTTTCACCAGTACCACACTGTCTTGATTACTGTAGCTTCATAGTAAATATTAAAGTCAGGTAGCATCAGTCTTCCAACTTTTTTCTTCTCCTTCAATACTGAGCTGGTTATTCTGTGTCTTTTGCCTCTCCATACAAACTTTAGAATCAGTTTGTCAATATTCACAAAATAACTTGCTGGGATTTTGATTGTGATTGCATTGACTCTATAGATCAATTTGGGAAGAACTGACAACTTGACAATATTGAACTTTCCTATCCATGAACATAGAATATTTCTCCATTTATTTTGTTCTTTTTTACTTTTTTCACCAGAGTTTTGTAGTTTTCCTCACGTAGATCTTGTATATATTGGATTAGATTTGCACCTAAATATCATGTTGGGGGTTGCTAATGTAAATGACATTGTGTTTTAAATGTCAAATTTCACTTGTTCATTGCTGGAAATAGGAAAGCAACTGACTTTTGTATATTAACATCGTACTATGCAACCATGCTATAATCATTTATTCGTTCCTGGAGTTTTCTTGTTGATGCCTTCAGATTTACTACGTAGATGATCATGTCATCTATAAACAAAGATAGTTTTATTTCTCACATATATATATTGCTTCAGCTAGGACTTCCAGTACAATGTTAAACCTTATCCCTGTTCTTAGCAGGAAAGCTTCTAGTTAATTATTAAATATGAAGTTAGCTGCAAGTTTTTTGAGGATGTTCTTTACCAAGTTAAGGAAGTTCCCTTGTATTTCTAGTTTGCAGAGTTTTTTTTATCACGAATGAGCATTAGACTTTGTCAAATTCTTCTCTGTCCCTATTGATATGATCATGCAATATTTCTTCTTTAGCCTATCGATGAGATTGATTACATTAATTGATTTTTAAATGTTGAATAATTCAATCCTAAAATAATCCCACTTGGTCATTGTGTATAAATCTTTTTATACGCTGTTGCGTCCAATTTGCTAATAACTTTTACAGGGTGTTTGCATCTATGTTCATGAGAGATACAAGTCTGTTGTTTTCTTGTAATGTCTTTGTCTGGTTGGCCTTATCAGATGAGTTAGGAAGTATTTCCTCTGCTGGCATCTTCTGAAAGAGACTGCAGAGAATTGGTAGAAATTACCAGTGAACGCATCTAGGCTTGGCAATTTTTCTTTTGGAAGGTTATTAATTATTGAATTAATGTCTTTAATAGATATAGGCCTGTTCAGATAGTCGAGCTGTCCTTCTGTGAGTTTTGGCAGAATTTGCCTCTCAAGGAATTGGTCCGTTTCATCCAGGTTATCAACTTGTAAGCATAGAGTTGTTCTTAGTATTCTTTGTCTTTCTAATGCCTATGGGATATGAAGTGATGTATCTTCTTTCATTTCTGTTATTAGTAACTTTTGTACTCTCTCTTTTTTTCTTGGTAAGCCTAGCTAAATGTTTAGCAATTTCATTGATCTTTTCAAAAAACCAGGTTTGAGGTTTTCATTAAAATTTCCTCTATAGATTTCTTCTTTTCAATTTCATTGTATCCAGACCATACTAAAAAACAAAAACAAAAACAAAAAACCCTTACAACATAATAATAGGAATAATAACCCAACTATAAAATGAGCAAAGGATTTGAACAGACATTTCTCCAAAGAAGATATACAAATGATGGAAAAGGCACATGAAAAACATATTCACTGTCATTACTTATTAGGGAAACACAAGTCAAAATCACAATAAGAGACCATTACACATCCATTAGAATGGTTAAAGTCAAAACAACAGCCAATAACAACTGTTGGCAAGGATGTGGAGAAATTGAAACGCACTTTGCTGGTGGGAATGTAAAATGGTATATTCACGTTGGAAAACAGTTTGGCAGTACCTCAAAATGTGAAATATAAAGATACCATGTATCCCAGAAATTCTAACCCTAGTAACTACCTGTAAAATGAGAACGTGTGTCCATACAAAGACTCATACACGAACGTATATAACAGCTGTTATTCATCATAGCCAAATGATGGAAGCAACCCAAATGCCCATCAACTGTTAAAGGCATAAATGAACTGCGGTATGCCCATGTAATGGCAATACAAAAAAAAAAAAGGAATGGAGTACCTATATATACTACCACAAGAATAAACCTCAAACATTATGCTATGAAAGAAACCAGTCACAAAAGATCAAATATTATATGACCCCATTTATATGAAATATCGAGAAAAGGCAAATCCATAGAGACAGAAGTAGATCAGTGTCTGTCCGGGGCTGGGTCGGGGTTTGAGGGCATTGGAAGGTAACAGGGAGTGACCCCTAATGGATACAGGGTTTCCTCTGGAGATGATGGAAGATGTTCTAAAAATTAGGTTGTAGTGGGCTTGCCTGGTGGCGCAGTGGTTAAGAATCTGCCTGCCAATGCAGGGCACACGGGTTCGAGCCCTGGTCTGGGACGATCCCACATGCCGCGGAGCAACTAAGCCCGTGCGCCACATACTACTGAGCCTGTGCTCTAGAGCCCGCGAGCCACAACTACTGAGCCCATGTGCCACAACTACTGAAGCCCATGCGTCTAGAGCCCGTGCCCTGCAACAAGAGAAGCCACCGCAATGAGAAGCCCGCGCACCGCAACAAAGAGTAACCCCTGCTCGCGGCAACTAGAGAAAGCCCGCGCGCAGCAACGAAGACCCAACGCAGCCAAAAATAAATGAATTAATTAAATAATTTTTAAAAATTAGGTTGTGGTGATTGCTACACAGCCCTGTAAATAAGCTAAACACACTGAGCTGTACATTTTAAATGGGAGAATTTTATTGTACGCAAATTATATCTCAGTGAAACAGTTTTTTAAAAAACCCATTCAGATACAAAAAAGGATTGTCTAAAAAATGGCCCTCCCTCCCACAGATGTGGTGTTTTTATCAAGCTTACTGCATAATATGCTTCTCCAGCTGCTGAGTGTAGTTTCTCCACTTGGGGGTTCTTTCAATAAAACGTTTCTCGGCAGCCTCTACAGCTTTATGTAGATTCTATACAATATTCCCAAATAATAAAGAGCATTTATATCTGTATAGTTGAAGGAGATGGATATATAGCTTCCTCATAACACTACAAATATAAAATGTTAAATGTTTTTACGGACAGTCTAATGAAACAATAGGATTTCAACAGTTAACTCATCTGTTTCGTCCCTTCAGGACAATAACTTAAGTTTTAGAAACATCGTCTGCTGTATTTTTCCCCTATAATATGCATTCAAAAGGGCTTGTGAATTGTATGTTAAATAAATCTTTTTCACAATGTTGAAAGTTTAAGTGATTTTTAATAAAAATAGAATCCAACATTTTACAACTTGAACATGCTTTCAAACGCCACATTACTAAACTCCACTCTTCCCATGATGGAATCTTCTGACAGTTCAGCATGAGACAGGCTCTCCTCCCAGGTAACCCAGAGGAACCGTGTGGGTGGTGACCTGCCCCTGTAACATGGGAAGGCCCGAAAGCTTAATTCATTTTCAGAAAAACAAAGTGATTTGCATGGTCTAATTAGCACACATCTCTTAAACAAATCCAAAACAAAGTTAGGTGAGAGAGTTTTAGACAATCAGTAAAACCTAATCACTGCCCACATCCAGACACCACCATTATTACAGTTGTTCAACCTTTTTTAACTCTCCATTGCTTGGAATAATAATAACCTGTTAGAACTTGGAAATGAAAATCTTTCTACCTGACAAATGCTGATGTTTTTAAGTATTTCAAAAGCCAGTGTCAAACAAGCCATTTCTTCTTGGTCTGTGCGTGAGCTTTCGCGAAGTTACCTGGAGCCCAGACCCTGGGATGGGCCCCTCCTCCTTAATTCCCCGATGCCAATCAGTAGGGGGAGCTCTCCTATTACTTAAGTGGCCACAAACAAAGCACACAAGCATTTTTATGGGCTCCTCTGGGGACAATGGCAAGGGATTTTTTTAAAGGGATGTTATAATTTGAAGAACATTAATGCAATGATTTGGTCAAAGTTGGAGAGGTACCTCATTCAGAGTCGAGAACATATTTTTTCTAAAACAGCCTTGCAAATCAATGAGGGTATACAAGTTGTGGGCCTGTAGAAAATGATCCCATTCCAAGAAGGAATCATGCACCTATCACATAAAGCAGAATAAAACTTAATTGCATCTGCATCTTAATGGTCATAATGAGCTTTGTCATCTCCTTGATATGAAGGAAGCTTTAGAAAGGTTAGAAAGAAGAAAAATTCAGACTAAGGAAATTGTAGACTTTGAGAAAGGTGGCTTTATATTATAAATCATAATGCAGGACGTACAAAATGAAAAGAGCTTCCAAAAGTATTAGACTTGAAAAACTTGAGATTCTGTAGTTAAGTTAAATAAAAAGGTAAGGAAATGAATGGTATATCTGGTAAGCTTTTCATGTAATCTACTAAAATAATACTTCCACAATTAGATGGAGATTGGCATAATTCTTAATTGGAACTTTTGAGTTAAAGTAACAATGCTTTTATAGATGCTATAACATATATCACGATACAGTAAATTGAAGACTACAAAATACACAGTGTCATTACTAAAAGACAACCGCGGCAAGAATTTTATGTTTCAATGTGCATAAATCCTCCAGTGTCATATTGCTAAGCGTGGCAGAAACCGTGGATCACCCCAAGTACTTGTTTCCTCCTGCTCTCTCTTATTAATAGAATGACCAATTTTTAGTTATACATATGGCTTTGCAGAGGAAAAACTACAGTCCCCAGACTTCCTTGCAGCTAGTGGAAGCTAGATGGCCATGTACTGGCCAATGGGATATGAATGGAAGTGAAGCGATTGTACGGAAGGGATGTGAATGGTAGTAGACCACATCAGAGAAGAGAACACCCTCAGACCCCCGCTCTCCCTGCAACCCCGAGCCATGTGCAGAGAACAACATCCCAGAGAGGGAAGCGGTGACATAGGAGAAGCTTGACCTCCTTACAACTTTGTGAACCAGAACGAGCTTAGACCTTTATGGGAAAGAGGAACACGTCTCTAAGTTGTTTAGGCCACCCTTATTTTGTGTTTCTGTCTCCACAGTTTAATCCATAGCCTGAACAACCTAGAACCTATTTCTCTCCATTGTGTTGTGAAATTATCTAAAAGTTTAGCAAGTGAGCCCAACATTGGATTGGTCTAGTACCCAAAATTTGTAAAGAAACTTATTGACTGGTGATTTAGAAGATGGATAGATAGATGATTAGATAGATGGATGGATGGATAGATAGATAGACAGGTAGATAGATTGATTGATAGATGATAGACAAAAGACAGAGAGGTGTTATATATACTTCCCCTATGAGTAGGAGGTAGCAGGGCAGGAAAAAAAAGGAGATGGAGGCAGACCCAAAAGAGGCCTAAGAGGGGAAGGAAGAAAGAGGAAGGACCTGTGTCGGTGTGGCCAGGACAGTCTCAGTACATCTGCTTCATGACAGGTAGTTAAGAGTGCCTTTCTTCATTCTCAAAGAGCTCTGATTTGGACAGTATATTATGCAGTCACTCTATCCCTTTGAGTCCTTGTAATGAACCCCGACCATGTGAGATAGCTGTGTTTGACTGAGCCTTGACCCCTGAAAGGGCCAGTCCAGTGTAGAATGAGAACAGGGTCCTGGTATAAGAAGTGTCAATCCAGACAACAAAATGACAAGAATACAAAAGGCAAAGAGTCTAAGAAAAAGAATGTTGCAAGCGAAATGATAACAAGTATTTGACTTTATCAAATCAAAATTAGAAGAAAAAATCTTGGTAGAAATGCTTTTGATAAGCTTGAAGGAGAAGAAGAATAGTAGAGGAGGGGGCAGCTAGAGAAGACAGGATTCCTTGGGCCAGGGAAGACAGGCAGGGGCACCTGTGCAGGTAGGGGCAGCAGGACTCTAGGTGCAATCTTTTGCATCAATGCTTGACTTCTGTAGTATCAATGGTTTACATAACTGGTAATAAATGCAGTGTGAAAGGTGTTCTAAAATCCTGGATCATCCCTACCCACGACCCTGTAGTAACATATCCCAGTTCCTTCCCCCTGACTTGGAATAGTGGAGAAACATTGGAAGGACATGAAGTGAATAAGAAGTAGCCTTTTAGAGACATCCTATCAATGGCATTTTTGTTTTCTTAAAGAAAAGAGACATCCTCAGGCTAACCGTACGTCTCTTTATTTCTAATAAAGTCACAGAATGGCAGGGCTCCCAGTCAAAATTAACATTTTCTCTGTGGATCCATGATTAGCCTGTTTCATCAGACCCAAAAGATGCTGAGGTTGACCAACACTGGCTCATCTTGCTTTAGCGAGCATGGCCTCCAAACAAGATGGACCATGGGTGCACGCAGCCAGCTACTTTTCTGTTCTAGGGATTCAGGGGAACCAAGAGGGAGAAAAGGTAAGTGAGAAGTGCTCCAAATACAAACATCATGCACTCATGCACACATCTCGTCAAAATTTTAACAGATATAGCAAATCATTGACTGAGGTATCCTTCAGCTTGGGGTACCAGGATTATTTTAGAGTTTTAAGTCAGTACTTTAGCTAGCTATGATATTTCCTCAAACTCAGGAATATCATTGTGTTTGTATATTTGTGTATTACCTTCACAAATTTGTTGGAGAATATAAAATTAATCAATTCTAAAGGAATCATTCATGGAAAACACAATTAATTTTTGTGGGTAGCAGTGGTTTGTTTTCTGTTCTTTTTTTTTTTTTTTTGTCTTTGGGTTTTTGGGTTTGTGACGCTTGCTTGTGTAATCTATATTGGGAAGCACCATGAAGGTGGACAAAGTAGGGGCAGAGGTAGGGAGAGGGAAGATGTCTATTTCTGACTTATTTGTCCAAACTGGTATGTTCAAGGGCATTTAGAGATGAGACCAAGGGGACACACAAAACTTGTTTCCTGAACATGAGAAACATTTTTCCCCACGTAGTTGGGCTCAGAGGAAGAATTCAGCTCACCACATCATGGCTGAGCGTGAATCCACAACTATTGTCTTCATTATGGTTTAAAGCAACAACCAGAAAGGGCAGTGTATTTTCTGGCCAAGGCAGGAATGTGTCAGAAGCACATAGCTCATGACGTCAGGAAAAAACAAACTGACAATAATTGGAAGCCATCAGGGCAGAGATCACAGTACTGGGGCAGGTTCAATGTTAAGGGGTGTTAATTTTTCCTATTGGCAAAGGGCTCAAAGTCTTAAGGACTGCATTCTCAGTAGGAAATGCGGATTCAATGAGCATTAGCATGTGTCTCCCCAGCCTGGTTCTAACATGGCAAGGCTTCCAAAAACCACCCACTCTGCTCTGTAAACAGATGCCTCCTGGCTGAAAGCGTCACTAACCTTGAAGGCTTGAAAGCCATATAAATTCAGTGAAACAAATTATGACCAATAAAAGTTGAACTGGATCTGTAAGACGGTGTTACAAAGCTGGCTGACTCTCACGGTTGGAAGATAGTTTTAGGACAGTGACTGAGAAAGATTCTGAAAGTGAAAGAAGCTGAGTCATTGAACCAAAACATCAGTGGCCCTGTTTGTGGCAGCACGGGTATTTGCAAAATCAGACCAAATCCTTATCATCAATGATAAAGTAGGCTAACCAAAGGATAACACAGCTGGTCACCAATTTGATCAGTTTCATAGTTTTAAGAAAAGTAATCATCAAGGAATTTGGGAAGTAATAAACACAGAGGTACATGGTAGGAAGACAAACGAGTAGGCTTGATTTTTCATTATCATGGACACATGGAAGAGGGCATCATCATAGGTATAAATTGCTTATAACATGTTCACATAGTTATGTTTTACTTGAAGCCATTAGAACTCCATCGTAGGTTGTAAACAGAGGAGTGATGTGCCCCGATGACCCCATTCATAGGTTCTTTAAGTCTTTGACACTTGTTTCCTGATCTGATAGTCAAGCCAAGCTTCAGAGGAGGTTAAATGTAACAACATTTACGCGTTAGCACAGCTGAGCCTGACACAGGGAGTACTCCATGAACCTATGGGGCCCCTGTTGTTCTTACCCGTCCTTTACGAAGGCTCGGTGGGCTATGGAATTAGGAGCATCTGTATTGATAAGTTTACTCATCAAACATAATGCAAATTATTACTGATATTAAAATATAAGTAAATCTCACCTGATTCATTCATTTTTCTTCTTTTTCCATTTTACTATGGGCATTTGTCAACAATTAATCGCATAATGGGTTTTTAAAATGTGTTCAAATAACCACCTAAATGTTTGTCTTGCTCTTTTCTGATCCAGCTCTCGGTCCTCAGATGAGCTTACTTACAGGGCGACAGGGCTCCCAGACCACTTCCCACTACGGAAGAGTTTCTCAGAGGCACTTGGGGAACATCCTTTTTTGATGTGAAGGTGATGTGGCACTGGCTGAGTGCTCGTGAGTGACTGTGTTTTGGTGGCTTTGTTTGTTTTTATAAACTATAAACAAAGCAACAATCTCAGAACTACCTCTCCAACTGGATGCTCTGTGTTTACGGGAGAGGAAAAGAAGGGTCACTAGTCCCCATGGCGGGACCAGTCCCACTGTGCACCTGTCATTCATCTTCTTTATTATTTTTTCCTTCAAATTTCTCAGAAGACCTTTTTTATTAAAGTCGAGACCAGAAAAAGTCAAAATATTAATGTTTTTCATTTAGCCAAAATATATCTAATTTGCTTAGAGAGTTATAACAGTTTAGCCTCTTATACTATTAAAGTTAAATAAATTTTCTTCAGGATTTCCCAAAAATGATGCTTTGGGAGAAGATGAAAAATACGGAAAAATTTGTCCAAAAAATTTTCTTTGGTTTTTTCTTTTCTTATGATTTTAGAAAATTATGAGAAAAATCAAGATTCATAATCCCACACTGTCAGAAACATCTACCAAACTCAATGGGAAGAAAAATATTATCCACTTTCAATATTAAATTCTACAGGTGTGTTGAATAGTTCCCTGTTAGGCAAATAGGACCCTCAGTCTTCTAGAGAATTCTAGACCTGTCAGATATGGTTACAATGAAAAACATTTTTTTTTCTGGGAGGTGGAAAGATGCTAATGTCAAACCAATTGCATTTTTTTTCAATTACATCCAAGCAGGAAAGAAAGTGTCCATCTGAAATTCAGACCCACTTTTACCACATCGCATTCTTAATTATCTAGACAAATGTGGCAACTTCTAGTTCACTTTTGCTGAGGAGATCTAGCCCCAGACTAACTTTCAAAAGCAGCTATACCTTTCACAAGGACGTGGCAGCTGTTGGACACCTCGCAGGCACATTCTACTATAATTAGAGCCAAGACACACTGGAGAACCATATCCAATTGAATCTGTGAAGAGCATGTTAGGCCGCCAGGACATCCTCACTCAAAATAGAATAGAGCAAAAAAAAAAAAAATTGTTCAGTAAACTTTAAGATTTTATTTTTGAAAAATGCCTACGAAAAGAATGACCTCTACTAGAGATTTTCTTAAATGTCCATTAACTTTGAATGATGTCTTCTAATGATTTTATCAAGTTTACAGGTATATTAAGTCATGTGTATTGTTTGAAATTACTAGGCATCTCAGTTCCCTTTAGGGGGAGATACAAAAGCAACTTGTAAAAGATCATGTCAAAATCAGCTCTTAGTTCCAAGTACACCCTGTGGGAAGGGACTGGGTCCAGTATGTTTATAAGTGGGTCCCAGGCACACCTTGTCAGAGCCTGAGAAAGGCCTGTACACCTGTGGGTGTCCTGAGACCATGTCAAAGGAGACATGCCCTGGAGAGGAAGAAACACCAACCAGAATCTTTAAACAGAGTCAGAATTTGGGGAGACAGGAAGAGAATTGTCTGTTAAATTTTGGAATGTGTGGTCCAAAGTGGTCAAAGAGACAGTGAAGGATGCTTGTGGCATCCTCGTGTTGAATCAAGGCCAAAGGGGCACCTTAGGCAGGGAGAGAAGGAGCCTTGAAACTCAAAATAACACTTACCAATCTTATCTCACTTTCCATTTCACTCTTCCCATCACACGCTCACATACTGTTCCACAGGCACTCGGGTTTGGGGCTTGTCTTATTGAGAGGTGGACCATATCTTACACCATCCTTTTTATATTTCCCAGTTCAACTCTGTACCACACAAGTGAATAATTTGTCTTAAAGGCACACATTTGGGTCAGAAGAGTCTACAGCCATGCTCGATAAACCCAGAAGAGAATATGAGCAGATAAGTGCTCGACCAGCTCTCAGGAGACCCAGCTTGTGAAGACAGAGTACTGGTGACTGAGTGGGTCATTTGACCTCTGTGGGCCCCAGTGTCCTGAACCATAAAGTCCTAGAATTAATACCCCAATGTCTCTCTGACTTTTAAAAAGGTAACAGTCATTCGTTTTTCCTGTCGTATGTAATGACAGGAATCACAGAACCAGTGGCTTCCCACCACACGCACCTCTGAATCAACCTCTGAGCCCTTTGCTCGATGGGCATTTTCTTTATTGGACACAAAGTCACTGACGTTGCATATCGGGGAGCAGCTCCACTAAATCCAGGAAGAGAGGCTTCTCTCCTAAAGGAAGTGGGATTACTCCCAATCGCTGTTCTCATTCTATAGAGGTGCAGATGTTTGCAAAAGAGACAGAGAAAGAAAACCTCACAAATGAATTGGAAAAAAAAAAAGGGTTTGGTAACATATCAGGCAGCTGTATAGACCTTCCCTTAGGACATTTCATCTGCTTCCTGGGGGTCCATTACAGGTTGTTTTGTGGCTGTGGCCTGGGTAATTCAGGACACCTTAGCTGAGCCGCTATTTCTCCTTAGCAGGAGGGCCTGTGCCTGCCAAGCTTGGCCAAGGAGGCCCATCGCTATGGAATGCTCCCACCTCATGCTTTACGACGTGGAAAATGCTTAGAGGCAAATGGGAGTTTTATGAATATAATGTTAATAAAAATTGATTTTTGAAAATGAAGCTGCCTCTTTATACTACCTGCAGGGTAAATAAACAAGCCACTTGAGTGATAAACGCCTGGTTTTCCTAGTCATAACTGGCCAAATATTCCTTCACTTAAACAAGCTCCTGTTTAACTATGGACACAATATAGTAGAGAGATCAATTAGCAGTTTCTGGATAAGACCTGGGAACTCACAGCTAAGGGGACTAGGCCAAACTGCTCTCCACTGCACCTATAAGTTGCTGGGTGCGCCCCAGTCCGTTTGCCCTGCTTCCCACACCCTGAAGAAGGGCTGGGATCCAAGCAGCTATCTCACGATGGATGGCGTTCCTTCTTCACGACATAACGTGCTCCCGTGATTCAAGCCATGGTTTTGGACGCTGCTGATGATTTATTGTATGAAAAATGTAACTGATCTGGGTGGCAGATGTTTTGTGTTTTCTGACCGCTCATTTTCGGGGGGACGTAATTAAAATTGATGAAGTGTATCTGCTGAATTGCAATGGCCATTGCTGATCTCCTCCAGGGCTGTCTGTGTAGAGATGATGAGCAATTGTGGACGGTGACGTGTGATGACAAGGGCAGGATGTGACGTTTCTGCCATGGTGAGGCCACCTGGGCGAAGGACGGAGCTCCTTTGCCTTGTACCATGACCGCCAGCCCCACCTGACCCACGCCGTAGAGAGAGGCAAGGACAGTGTCTGTCCTTTCCCTTGCAGAGTCTGAAAGTCTATGCCAACCTCCTGAGTTCTCTCATTTTCCCTACGCACTTTCTTCTGAAAGCCATGGTATAGGTCCTTGCTGGGGTTGTAGGGCTGTAATGTCTCCTCAGACAGAGCCCACAGAAGGAACCTTGGCACATTCCAAATGCCTTCAACGAGCTGTATTGTTTGCATAAGATTTTTCCAGATGTCAAAGTTACTGTGAGGGAATGGCATAAAGAAAGGAACTAGGGCTTCCCTGGTGGCGCAGTGGTTGAGAGTCCGCCTGCCGATGCAGGGGACACGGGCTCGTGCCCCGGTCCGGGAAGATCCTACATGCCGCGGAGCGGCTGGGCCCGTGAGCCATGGCCGCTGAGCCTGTGCGTCCGGAGCCTGTGCTCCGCAACGGGAGAGGCCACAACAGTGAGAGGCCCGCGTACCGCAAAAAAAAAAAAGGAACTAAAAACCTATGTACAGCCTCCACTACACCTGCTATATGGTAACGCAATCATCAGTGTACATGTCCATCTTTCTACTAAACCGTGAGCACGAGGGCAAGCACCTCGCCTTCCATTCTCAGTATTTCCAAAATCTAGCCCGCGTCCTAGAACAGTGCCCGCCACGTGCATTGTTCCTGCAATTGGCTGACCGGTGTTGAGGAAGCTGCCTCTGGGGCGAGAAGAAGAAAATTCTGCATTACGGGATTATCAGTTTGGTTTTCAT
Organism: Grampus griseus; assembly: GCF_964374135.1. Taxonomy (NCBI): domain Eukaryota; kingdom Metazoa; phylum Chordata; class Mammalia; order Artiodactyla; family Delphinidae; genus Grampus; species Grampus griseus. Next base: position 85,468,875 of record NC_139006.1, on the reverse strand, counting down.
TAGCCTGTTACCTCTTGTGAGACCTTTTCTTTCATTAAAATTCTAAACTTTTACTACTGATAACTTGACTATCATGCAGAATCTCTAGATCATTCGTCTGACTGTTCACACTCTCAATCCAAATAAGCTAGTTAAGTGGATGATCTAAATTCCGGAAGTAAACAAGGTTCCTAAGCTCCATTACTAACAGTTCAGATACTCTGTGCCAAGACAGAAACTTTCATTCTGCTTCTGCTTCTTTTGCACCCAAATTTTCACGTGAAATTGCTCACGTCAGTTTGTGTGTGGTTCCCAGGGAGTATCATCTAAAGATGCTAATCCCAGTGGTCTGCAGTCCAAATACAGGTCGATCCCCATTATAACCAACTGGAGTGTCTGTGTGCAATGCTATTTTTATCACCTCGCCCTCTTCCATTGTACTCCCATGTTTATTTCTCTTCTCCCTTCTAGTAAGACTTCATATCACCAGCGCACACGCACACTGTTTTATCATGTACTTTCCAAACCATTCATTCCATCCCATACAATTATTAGGATTCGTATTAGGTTACTTTGGTAGCTAGTATGTCTCACTAAGACAGAAAAAAAAAGGAAAAATACCAAAATAGTGTATTTCTATTTCTTCAGACCCCGATTCTAGAGATAAGCAATCTGGCAATTTCCATTTTAACCTTTAATTACTTCATGTCCTTTGACCCTATATCCTCTTCAGGAAAGCTATCCTAACAACCTATAATCAGTACAAAAATTTCAAGGATGTTCATTGTCATGTATGAAATGTCAAAAGATGGGAAAATTATTAAGTAAATTATGGTAGAGCCATATAACGGAATATCAGCTGAACATAGCAAAATCATGCTTTCATTCTTTGATCCTAAAATTCTACTTCTATGCATTATTTCAGAAACGAATTATTAGGGAGTCTCCATGGACATTTAGCCACAAGTTATGTTTGTAGCTTCATTAAAAATCATAGAAGGGGCTTCCCTGGTGGCGCAGTGGTTGAGAGTCCGCCTGCCGATGCAGGGGACGCGCGTTCGTGCCCCGGTCCGGGAAGATCCCACGTGCCGCGGAGCGGCTGGGCCCGTGAGCCATGGCCGCTGAGCCTGCGCGTCCGGAGCCTGTGCTCCGCAGCGGGAGAGGCCACAGCAGCGAGAGGCCCGCGTACGGCGAAAAAAAAAAAAAAAAATCATAGAAGACTAATGACGATCTAACTGTCTGATAATAGATGATTTGTTAGGTTACTTAACAGTAGAACACCATGCAGCTAATAAAAATGGTCATGTGGAATATTATTCACTATAGTTATATAATATTATTTATTGTAAAATCAAATCATTATGTAAATTATGTATACAGTGTATATGTGTATATATTTATATGCATTATATATAATCATAAACTTACATAAATATATTTTATATATAATTATAATATATAAACTAAATAATCTTGTATAAGATATATTATCATATATAATTTATATAAATATATAATGATATTTATATGCATATACTTACACACATATATAATACTATTTTTACTCAAAGTGCATAAAAATAGAAACAAAAAAACCGAATAGATAACAGTAGTCATTTCTAAGTGAAGGAAGTTTTACTGATTTTTATTTCCTTACCTTTATTTTCTGTATTTTTGTTTTTCTTATAAAGAATCTATAAGCTTTTGTAATAAAGAAAAATAAACGTAATAAAACCCCTATTTTGAAAATTATAATATTAAGAGACAAAATCAGAATACAACTTTCTGTTTAAAGTGCTGTCCAAATTTTGTTTCTAAGCATTCGGAATATAACACGTATCCTTCAAAATAATATGGTTATGTATACAATTGTTCCTAAGGTTTGGTATTTGGGGTGATTTTTCTTTTACTCTTCACAACTCTGTATTTTCCAAATTTCCTCCTGAAAGCATATATTTTATAATCAGAGAAAACAATAAATAACAATTATAGGATACGGAGAGAATTTGAGGCCTTTTAAAAATTTTTAGTTAAAAGCTAAAAAAGAAAGTGAAATATTGAGTGAATTGGGGGAAATCTGAAGAAACTCGAACACCTCTCATTTCTTTTCTTTAAATTTGATTTTTCAGCTGCGTCTCTACCGCCATAATGTTTACCAAACTCAGTGCTCAGATTTTCATTGACAACCCCAGGCATTCTGAGCTCGGTTCCTGTAGAACTGTCATAATAAACAGACATTAACATTTTAGTGTTTGGACAAAATGTTTAACACTGAAACATTTGTATTTTTCCTTCAGTTTTCAAAACAACTTTAAATCTCTCTTTTCAAAACAGTGTTAAATGATGTCACTCATTAGCTAGCAGGTGGCTGGGAGTTGAGCACTGTATTGAATTCTCCCATTTCCTGTGTAACTTGAAGCACAGACTAGGCGAGGGTGCCAAGCAGGGGCTCAGCCTGGGACCCCCCGAAGCCTGCCGCTGAGCACCTGGGGCGGCACGTGTGCGTGTGTCTCAGTGTCCACGTCGGGACAGGGGTGTCATGGAGGAGATCCAAGCTTGTCTGGACGGGTCTGGACCTGGGACGTGGGGCTGCCAGCAGTGACAGAACCGGTACTGCCCAGGGTGTACGAGCAGTGTGTCCCACAGCTGAAACAGCGTCAGAGGTCCAGCTGTGGTATTTAGGATGGACCGAAAAAGAGGTTTATGGTATCAGGGAAACAAGAGGGGGAAATACTGACCTGCATGTAATCACAGCAGGGGAAGAGGATGTGGCATGGATCACGCAGGTCTCTAGTTGATGTTCAGCTCACATGACAATTGAGGTGGCAACAATGACAAAGAGCAATCAAAGGGACATTCAGAAGAGAAGGAAATCGTCTTGAGTCCTGTCTGCACGACCCAGCAAGGCTAACTCTACACAGAGACAAGGAGGCCCAGCCCCTGAGCTGGTGGAAAGTTCTGGACGTCTGCCTACGGCCTCACCAAATCCAAGTGGCTGGTGTGGATTGGCCCCTTCTTGTAACATGTGCTCCATCTGCAGGAGGGAACCATCTATCAGGATTTCATTACACCAGTGTGCTTTATGTTGGGTGCGTATGGCGGGGGGGGGGGGGTCATGCCCAACCATCCCATCACCAGTTTTGCAGCCAGTGGGCACCCTTCAATCTCGGCAAAGGCCCATCGCCCTGAGTTGATCCCAGACACGACACGTAGCAACCCAAGCTTTTGAGAGCCCAGGTCACAGGATTAACGTCCTTATGACCCAGTGTTTGGGAGCGTGGACAGTCAAACACAGTGGCATGGAATGCAACACATGATGGATAACATCACGACATTAAAAGTCACTGAAACATTGGTATAGTAAGTGAACACATTGTACAGGATGGTTGTGAAGACCAAGGGAGATGACACACTGTGGAGAGACAGTGACCGGCAGGTAGTAAACACTCAGCAAGTGGGAGTTGCTAAAGCCTTATTATTATTGGTTCCACACATTAGCTCAGCAGCGAACAGATTTCAAACCATCTTTATGAGCAGTGCCATATGTGCTGCTCACCTTACTCCAGAGACAGACAGAGACAGAAGCGACTGTAATTATTCCCAGGTTCAGGTGAGGGACTGTGACCTCACAGAAGCTGGGTGTTTTGTCCGAGGACAGTATCCAGTGGTAACTGGCCGGGACTCCAAGGCCCGGGAACTCTACTGTCAGGGCTCTGTCGATACCCCATGCTGCCCTTCCAGAATCGTCAGCACCCACTCTGCTTCTTGTCACTTTTTCCTTTTAAAATCTCGTGATTTATAAACTCACTAACTGAAGGCTTTCCTATTAGGATCGCCTGATTCAGTGGTGACAGCCCAGGTAATGGCAGCAAGGAAACCCACGGGGGTCTTGACCCTGCCGTGATCTCTCAACAATTCAAACCGTCCCTTTTCAAGCTCTTCTGTAAGCATGAATGTGCCCCTGAGATGCATCTTTCTTTCCTGGCTGGGACCCCTAACCCACCCCAGAACCCAGGAGTTTCTCTGGACGCAGGCACAACGTCAATAATGAAAATGGTGCCTGGCTGCTGTGCCGAGGGGTGGTGTGTGACCAGCCACGCTGTTCCCCAGTTTAGTCCTTACAGGGACCCTCTGACAGGCAAGGGGGCAGAGCTCGCACAGCCACTGAGCTGACAAAGGCAGAATGTGAATTAAGGTGGGGCTGATTTTATTTGATTTTATTTTTTGGGGGGTCTGATTTTAAACCGAAGCTCTTGGCCACGATGCTGGTCCATCTCCCTGGGGTTGGGGATGGGCGGGGACCAGACCTTAAACAGCCCTCTGCCCCCTCCAGTCTTTTGCCCCCATAGACTCTACAGAGAGACCAGGCTTCCACCTGCCGGGTCTCGCCTGGCGCCCTTCTCTCTTTAGTGCTCACCACGACGGATTCCCCACCGGGACTCATCCTGTCTTCTTGTCAAGTTTAACTAGTTGAGTAGAAACAGATGCAGGAGGTTTGGTTAGTTGAACAGTGACTACACTTTATAGCCACAGAGAAACGTCCGCAGTGGTCTCCAGGGAGAGTCTGCACCTCTCTGCCCCTCCTCACCCCTCCCTGCGAGCCTGGCCCCTCACCTCCCCATCCTGCAATTTCCATAATTGTCCTTCACACAGCGAACACCTGCTGGTGAGTAGGTGTCAACCATCTGCTGGGCCACAGGGAGAGAGAGAGAGCCCTAGCAGTGGTTACCATCTGATGGGAGGTGTAAACCTTTGTGTTGAAGAGCCCTGGGTACCAGCAAGCCACTAGGGCATCAGAAGACACCCCTAAACTCAGAGGCTTCATGTTTAAATTCTAATCTATCGTTTGTCACAAGTTTATGACTCAACCGCGCCATTTTGTTGACCCTGCTTGGACTCACTCACCTGCCCCCAGCGGATGGCTCGCTGGGGACTGGCCGGTGGGCATGGCCTTAGCTGGGCAGCTTAGCCCCTTTGTATGTCCCACACCCTCCAACAAGCCGGTGTCCTCGTGAGAGGAGCAAGTGTCCAAGAAAGAAAGTGGAAACACGAAAGCACGTTTTTCAGCTCAGCTTGTGTGGACTCTGTCCCATCGGCCAGGACAAGTTCCATGGCCACGGTCAGCATTGGTGTGGAAGGGCACAGGCAACAGAGTGGACACAGAGAGACAGAGAAATGGGGGCCGTGTGACCCCACTACTGGGACGGCGTCCTCTTCCAGCCAACTCAAATCCTGGTGGCTGCCGTTTTAGCCAGTTTCCTCCTGAAATAAATCCGTTTTTCTCTCAGAGCCAACACATCAGTTCTGCTCATGTAGAGGGTCCACGGACAAGCTGGAACATTCTAGGCGGCCAGGGAGACACAGACGGGTCTCAGGAAAAGCGTGTCCCGCGGGGGAATTGGCGAGAGGGTCGAAAAACGCGAAACGCACATCCCACTTGGAGCTGCGTCTTCTCCAAAGAATGTCACATTTTGAGTGGAAAGGGGAAGAAGAGGGGGAGCCCCAAACCTAACGCTCTGAAGTCAGTTATTTTTCTCTCTTGACTAATTAAGCTTAACCAGAATGGTGGACCTGTCAAACTCGGGGAACCTTTTCTGAGAGAAGAAAGGAACCTGCTCTCCAGGTGGGTTTCCCAGCGCTGGCTGGTTCCCACCGCTGTATACACCTGGCATCCATGACAGCACCGTCAAAAATAATAGCTAAAAAGCTCACTGTCTGTCACGATGAAGTAATTATGTATGGGGCTTTCCTTACCCTCGAGATGGATTATATATTTCATTGAGGAAAATATATGTAGCTTTTAAAGGATGTAATACATTGAGGGCACTGCTGAGATTAATAGCCAGATAAAGAATTTTTCCAAAAGTTCTGTGTGTGTGTGTCTGTGCGCGCGCGAGTGCTTGTGTGCGTGTCACTCATGGAGAGATGGAGGATGTCTTCCTAAGCTGGTTAATTACAAAATGCTTTAGTGTTCTATTACACGCTTATCGGTAATTAATCACCACTTTGATGTAAAGTTCAGCCTCAGAAAAGTATCATGAAATTGTCCTTCATGTTTGGATGAGGTTTTTTAGGGGTGAATAGAGACTCTGACCGAGATAGGAGTTTACTCCCCTTGGAAACAGGAAACAGGAATGATCATCTTCTACTGGGCCTGTTCCCTTGGGGTGTGGATGGGGCTCAAACAAAAGGAGGCAGGAGATAGAGAAGAGGGAGGGAGAGAGAAAGAGAGACAGACAGAGACAGAGACAGAGGTAGACAGAGCTGTAAGCCTGCACAGCAACAGGGGCGCCGGGAGCTTCCTGGGTGGCATTCTTCAGGTGCAGAGTTTGAATAAAAAAGCAAAACAGGATGCTCCATTCAGTAAATATTATCATTTTTATTCACTCATTAATTAAGTTGCTTAATTGCTGCTGTCAAAAGACTCTTGAGTTTGTGACTGGGGCTGCGGTTTTGATCAGAGCTGTTTTGATCAGAGCTGGGGAGAGAGTGGCATCTCGGGCTCGGATTCCTGGGAAGGAGGCTGGGAGGGAGATGTGGAAGGATGCAGGACGGATGTGGCAGGGAAGGCGCTTCTGGGGCCGAGGTCTGTGACGTGAAGGCTGTAGGAGGATGTTTCTTTTCCACGATTGGTGCCCATCACCGGCATGTGATCACGTCAGTCATTTCTCTGTGCCCATCATTCTTATGCAGAATATTTCCTTCTAATCGAACTTCCCAAGAAGGGCAGACCGGAACAGACCCCGGCCTTGGTGGTCCACACATGTGCGTGTCCTCTGTGTCTGTTTCAGAGTATCCCGTCCCTGCACCACATCCGGGGGCCCCGCGGGCTCGGGCCATGGGCACAGGGCTCTGCCTGTGTCCTCCCTCGGGGACACATGCGTCCTGCAGAGCCCCAGCCAGGCCCACTCTGCAAACACTCCAGAAATAGCCCATACAGTGTCTTCGTGCTGACATTTGATTAACACTCCTTGGCCTTCCCATGCTCAAATATGCTTTATCTGAAATGTTTGAATAACCTTTGAGCACACCCCTCCTAATTTGTCACCTTGCAGACCCCAAAATCATTGGCTAATCCAGCAGCCACGGAGCCTCCTGCCCGGGGAGAGATGGTCCCATGCCCTCAGGTACCAGGCTTCCCCGAGGGATGTCTCCACACATCTACCATGGGGGTGGGGAAGCCAGGAGCAAGGTCACAGACGAGGCTGCTAAGTCAACATGTCTTATACACCTGACCTGCCTGATTCCCCTGGGGAGAGAGCTGCATTCACTCTACAGCGACCCCCTTATCCACGGAGGGACATTCCAAGACCCCCGATGGATGCCTGAAACATGGTGGGGTACCAAACCCTATAGATACTCTGTTTTTTCCTATACATGCAGACCTATGACAAAGTTTAATTTATACATTAGGCGCAGTAAGAGATGAACACCAATAACTAACAATAAAACAGTGATAACAATATTCTGTAATAAAAGTTATGTGGTCTGTCTCTCTCTCTCTCTCTGTCAAAGTATCTGATTGTGCTGTACTCACCTTCCGTGCGCTGGCGTGAAATGACATAGCGCTTCTGTGATGAGGTGTGGTGGATGACGTAGACATTGTGATCTAGCGTTAAGCTGCCGTTGACCTTCCGATGGTAGTTCAGCAGGAGGATCTACTTCGGGTGACCCTGGATCATCGAGCCGTGATGCTGTTGATGGTTGAAGGTCAGGCGCAGACCGGGGCAGTGCTTGGGGGTGCTGGGCGGGGCAAAGAGAGACTTCACTGCACTCCTCAGAGTGGCCTGCAATTTTAAACTGATGAATCGTTTATTTCTGCAATTTAAAACTGATAATTATTTATTTCCATTTCAAATGTTCAGACCAAGGTTAACCTCGGGTACCTGAAACTGCAGAAAGCAAACCTGCAGATAAGGGGGGAACCACTGTGCTTCTCATCTGTGGAATAAGTGTTATGCTTCAGCTCTCAGTTACTCAGTGTAGCTACCCCTCCACCCAGCGGGGCCAAGTGTGTGTGTGTTGTGCGTATGCGTGCGTGTACGCATCGTGTGTGCTGTATATGTGCGCACGTGTGCAAGCAGTTATACAAGTGTGCATGTGTGTGTGTGTCTGCGTGTATGGGGCGTGCACGTGTTGTATGTTGTGTGTGCACGTGCGTGCATGTGTCTGTTTCCCCAATCTTTTCTCAGTGCCCTCGACCGCATGCCTGTTGGGCCCCTTGCTGACAGTCTATCTGGAAACACGCTGCCCTGTGGGGAGCTTCACACCAGGCAGGAAAGCCAAGACCAAGAGCAGCATGGCAATGGGCCAGGGGACAAGCAACTTCGCTGATGAGTCTCTGAATCTTTACTTTCCTGTTAAAATACATTGGACCCTAATGCCAAAGCCTCGTGAATTTTGTGAGAACGGAAATCCTCATTTTCGGGAGCTGGGCTGCCATGGACTTGGCCTGCAGACCCCAAGCAGTTACTCCTCTCTGGTGCCACGAGGAGTATCTCAGTGCATAAAAATGAAAGAGAGAGGAAGGAAGGAAGGAAGGAAGGAGGGAGGGAGGGAGGGAGGGAAGGAAGGAAGGAAGGAGGGAAGGAGGGAAGGAGAGAAGGAGGGAGTGAAAGAAGGAAGGAAGGAAGGAAGGAAGGAAGGAAGGAGGGAGGGAGGGAGGGAGGGAAGGAAGGAGGGAAGGAAGGAAGGAAGGAGGGAAGGAGAGAAAGAGGGAGGGAAAGAAGGAAGGAAGGAAGGAGGGAGGGAAGGAAGGAGGGAGGGAGGGAAGGAAGGAAGGAAGGAAGGAAGGAGGGAAGGAAGGAGGGAGGGAGGGAAGGAAGGAAGGAAGGAAGGAGGGAAGGAAGGAGGGAGGGAGGGAAGGAAGGAAGGAAGGAAGGAAGGAGGGAGGGCAGGCGGGAGAGAAAAAGATTAAGAAGCATCTCAATTCACAGCATCTTTCTCACTCCCTTCACTTTTCTGAGAAATTCTTTTTGCATTTAGGGCAAGGGGACCTGCTTCTGCATGCAGGAAGATGAGAGATAGTTATTACAGCTTTCCAACACTTACCTGAAAAATCTAACATCTTTATTTGGCCTGTCAGACTCAGCTCTGTAAGATACATTTCAATGACTTGAGGGTGCATCCGGGCCCCTGGTAAGGTGGGGTCCTGACCGTGTATCACATCCATGCACGGTGACTGTTGCAAAGAAGCACATGGGTCCTACCATGGGTAGAGAGAAACACTGAAGTTCACAGACACCTGGAAACCCAGAAGCTCACGTAACAGAACTGGGAGCAGAGACAAGGGAGCTGGGAAACAGGGAAGAAACAGAGCTGATGTTCTAACCTGATAATGCAGGAAATTTATGACAAGTTAGAAGGAGGCTACACCAGGTTTTCATAGTTACACTTCCAATCACATTAAATGATTTACATGATCTCAAGCTCCTGAAAATAGCAGCATGAACATGAAAGTTGATCTGAAACAGAACCACAGCGGCACTTTGCTAGTCTATAAAATCTTTTCCAGGAAAAGGGCAAAACCACCAGGGGAAAACTGGTTTTACACCATACTGTGCTTGTCTTGTTACAAACACTCACATAGATGGTCTTTTCTTGAGTCTAAGATGAGACAAATTCACGCAGATATAAAGAATATTCTGGAACAGATTCTAAAAAATCTTAAATTTGACTTTCCAGATCGAAAGACAAATTTTCTAAAGAACAACAACTCTTTGACTAGCAGCTTGTGTTCGTTTTCTATTGCTGATATGACAAATTACCACAAACTCAGTGGTTCAAAACAGCACAAATGTGTCGTCTTACTGCACTACACGTCAGAAGCACAACATGAACCTACCTCACTGGGCCAAGATCAAGGTGTCAGCAGGGCAGCATTCCTTTCCGGGGGCTCTTGGGAACGACCCATGTCCTTGCCTTTTCACACCTCTAGACGGTACCCACGTTCCTTGGCTTGTGGCTCCTTCCTTCACCCTCAAAGCCAGCATCGTGGGCTGAGCCCGTCCCCTGCTGCCATCTTTCTGTCTCTCTCTGACTCTTTCCCTCACTTTTAAGAACGCTCATGACTGCCCTAGGCCCACCTGGACAATCTCCCTATTGTGAAGTCAGCAGATCAGCAGCCTTAGTTCCACCTGCCACCTTAAGTGCCCTTTGCTACATAACTTACATAGTCACAGGTTCCAGGATTCAGCATGGACATCCTTGGGGGGCCGTTACCCTGGGTACCACCCTGCTCTTAAGGGATGCAGGAATCAAACGAGGAAAAAAGGCCATCCCAGCAGGCAGGGATGGCCACACTGGGCTGGCCAAGTGCTCTCAGGATACACCATCGAAGACAAAGATGCTCTGGGAAAAGTGAGGTAATCCTATCCCTTTCTTAGAGGTGTGTATGGCTGCCTGTGGCTTCTGTCAGAAAGTACCACAAACCGGGTAGCTTAAAGCAAGAGGAGTTTTTTTCTCTCGTAGTTCTGGAGGCCAGAGGCTGAAATCAAGTTGTCAGTAGGGATGTGCTCCCTCTGAAAGCTGTAGGGGATCCTTCTAGCCTCTTCTAGCATCTGCCGTTTGTCCTGCAGTCTTTGGCTTGTGGCTGCATCACTCCCATCTCCGCCTCCGTCATCACGTGGGCTTCCTCTTCCTGTGTCTGTCTCAGTATCTCTCTCCGCTTCTTATAAGGACACCAGTCCCATTGGATTAGGGCCACCCTACTCCAGTACAGCCTCATCTTAACTAACAACACCTACAATAACCCGTTTCCTAAGAAGGCCACCTTCACAGGTGCCAGAGATTGGAATTTCGGCACATCTTTTCTAGGGGGACAGAATTCAACCCCAAACAAATGACTATTTTGAAAACAGCACTATTCTAGTTAATGAAGTTTAGAATTGTTTGAACTGGTGTGTGACGCATGAGTCTAGAAATACGAAACCATATCTTATATCTACATCAAAAGAATCTATTTTAAGTCCTGAGATAGAGTCCAATGATACCACGACTTTTATCCATTCTCGGGACAAATTGAGTCCCCCATATACCCAATATAACAGAGCAAACAAGTATAAGGTGACAGGAAATATGATCGTAACTTGAGACCTTCAGAGGATGGAGATATGCTCATGTGTACGAAGGGAATAAGTTGAGGAACGGCTGTAGAGTCCAGAATCCAGGCACTGTTAGATGCCTGTCAGAGATCGACACGATCAATACACGTATGAATAATGCTCAACAAGAAGCTTCGAAGTGATGGTTTTCTTTTCATTCAAAACTGTCATTTCCTAGAAGCCATAAGGAACCGGACACGGAGTTCTCCTGCGGGCCCTGTGCTTCCGGGGCTGAGGCCTCCCAGGCTGGGCCCTGGGGCTCTCAGGACAGTTCCTCCACCCCCAGAACTGTAGCCCCGGCCTGGCCTCCACACCCGTGACCCCTCTCCCACCTCCACCTGGAGGCTCTCTGGAGACAGGGCCCGACCACCCCCGCCAGCCGCCCAGGCCTTGACCCCAGCCTCCCGGGTTCACTGGAGCTGTGGCTTCTCCCCTCTCTTGCCCTCCCCTCTGGCAGGGCTTGAAGCCTGAAAGAGCTCTCCTTTGTTCTCTTTACCGCTGAAGGAAAGCATTTCTTAGCACGAGCTCTAACTACCCACCTTTAGTGTTTCCGACTCCGGGAGGCCACGCAAAACCAGGCTTTGGAGCAGGTCTTTAGGGACTAGAGGTTAGGGGCCCCCAACGCCCACTAACGACACCCCTGGCCACTCGTGTGCCTGAGTGCAGGACTGAGGCAGAGAGATCACGGGAACCACTGGCTTTCTGGAGAGCGAGGAAGGACAGCCAGGCGGCGGAGCAGAGCTGGGCTCCCAGCTGGAGGGGAAGCCACGGCCTCCGCGTGGAGGGGACACTGAGGCCGTCTCGGAAGAACTGTTCCGTTTTAACACCTGCCTTTTCGAAGAGAGGGAAAAGTCATTTAATCTCTCAGCACACTGACATTCAGACCTCTCAAGCCGGACAGCTCCAAAGGCCGGGTCACCACCCGCTGGGGCAGAATGGATCTCTCCTCCAAAGGGGCCTCCGGCCTCTCCCCCCACCCCACCAAGGCGTGGCGGGGAGCTAACCATGGGCTTCCTCCCCAGAAACTCTGGCCACTCTGGGCCCGTTTTCTTTCCCAAAAACTCTGTGAGACTTGGCAGGTGGCAAGCGTGTTCTGCTCTGTTGTGTGTTCTGGTTTGATGTGTTCTGAGCCGCTTCTGCCGGGCTGCCCTGCATCCTGCCAGCTGCTCGGCGTCCGACTGGCCGCCCTGCATCCCTCCGGCTGTCCTGCATCCCTCTGCCCGCCCAGGGCCCGTTTATTCAGGTGGGCAGCTGCCTGCTAGCCTCATGCACACGCGTCGAGACACATGGCAGCAGGAGGGGTGAGGCCGGGTGTTTGATGCGTGGACGGGAGGAGCCGGGTGGGTTAAGAGGCCTCTTCGCCCCTCAGAGGCCCGGTTCACACTTTCATGTCTGTCCGGGGTGAATGGGAGGTCAGGAGGTGAAACGGAGTTCACCCAGAAGTTGACTGATAGCGTTGGGTGCGCGGGAGGGGTTGTCTAGAACCAGGCCCCGGGCTGGGAGGTTGTCCTGTCTGCCAGGAAGCTCCTGGCCGAGGGGCCCCAGTGATGGATGGGCTGGGCCTGCACTCGGGGCCGCACAGCTGTGGGCGGCCAGGCCCCATGGCGGAAGCCACCACCCAGCCAGCCAGCACCCCCCGGGGCCTGGGAACCCAGCAGGCCCAGCGCCCGCCGGGTAGCAGCACGCTGGATGCCGTTCCTTATTTCTGTATTGGCCGAGGTGGGAGGAAAAATGATCCAGTGGTGGCATCCCTGCCTAGGAGAAGATTGTTTGCTTTTGTGGGAGCGAAAGGCACCTTTCTGCCTGCACCACCGAGTGTTGCTAAGGGCAGGGCGATGACTAAGCTAGAAATGTCACAGGGAGAGGCCAAGGCAGGCCGATTTAAAAAGTCCTTTTATGTCCAACTTCTGTCTAATCCCAGGAGGAAAGCAAAACACAACAAAACAAAACCGTGACTCAGAAAGTTCCAGTTGCACAGAGCCTGGGTTCTTAGAGCCAGGGTCGCTTCTGCGTGTGTGTGACCTTGAAAAGAAGGACCTGAAAATTGCTCCAGGGGAGCCTCACACGTGTTTTAAAGAGAACTCCCTGCCCTGGAGACGAGAGGGTGTCTGAAGGGTCTACTCAACCCCACCTCTGCCCCTCCCCATGCTCACCTCCGCTATCACAGCAAAGGATTCAGAATAACGCAGTCCCGAAATTCCCCTAATTGTGGCTACTTCAAGTGATGGATCCAGGGTGTCTTTTTTTTTTTTTTTCCCCCAAGCAAAGAATGTGGCTGGAGCATGAGCACGGAGGTGGGTTTGGTTGATGGGCGGCTCTGAACCCTGCTAATTTCCGGGCAAGCCGTCCTGGTCTCAGGTCTGCAGCGGCAGCTTCAGACTTCAGCTCACAACGCCATCCTTTGCAGATACACCTCCTCTGCCCCCGGAAGTGCAGACAAAGCAAAGGAATACTGCTTACTATCTCCAAAAGCGGGGGAAACGATTCGCTGGCAGACATTTTGCCGAAACCTATTCGAGGCGAGGCCTGACCTCAGTCCTAAGGGCACAGGACACGGTGATGTCCCCAGTCCCGGGGCAGGGGGGCTGTGAGGTCCCCCTCGCCCCTCCCCCCAGCCAGGCGACAGCTGCAAAGGCCATTCTTCCAGGAAAAGCCAAGAGCAGCCACGGGAGGGTTCTAAGAGTGTATGAAGAGGGGACGAGACTACGAAATAATAAACAATTAAGTTTTCACTTGGCAAAGAAGTAAGCGAGGCACTGCTTCTACGCGCGCTCGACTCCATTTCAGATGGGCCTTCAAGAGGGCAGCACACTTCGTGTGCTTTTAAATTCTGAAGTCCTCAGGAGTTTCTCCAGAAGTCTGAACGCTTTTCAAGTAACTCTACTTGTAAACGATGACCTGACACTGGATCTTTCAGAACGAAGGCAATTTGAACATCTAGACGGATGCAACATTTTATTTTATTGTAAAAATACATTCTACTCAGTAAACGGAAAAAATTGACTGTTTATTAAAAGATCAGACATGAAAGTGACTTAGGGATTAATGTCTGAGAAATATAGAGTCTCTTTTTCTGCTTTTCTGCTTCTACTGTTTTCTGCATTTTGAAAACATGCTTTTCAACGAACTTCTTCGGGGCAAGTACCATGCGTTAGACAGTGGAGATAATTAGTACCAGAAATTAGTGGAAAGCAGAACAGAAGTTTTTTGAAAGGACTAATAAAATCGACAATAAAATAGAGAATATAAAAATACATTACCAGCAACAGAAATGGAAAAAGAGGAAAGTTAACAAATAAAGATAATTTTTTAAATCATAACAAAATTAAGTATGCACTGCACCATGCCAATCATTTGAGCATACAGAACAAACAAAATAGATTATTTTTAAGGAAACGTGTTACCAAAATTATCCACCAAGGGAAGAGATGGTAAAAAAACAAAAGAACAAAACAAACAAACAAAACTATTATACTAGCAATTTTTAAAGGAATTTAAAAGCTTCTCATTTTCACCATAAAAAGTTTTCAGGCACAGAATTATTTATCGGCTTTCAGGAGACACATAATTCTTTCCATCAGTTAAACTATCTTATACCATAGAAAACTATGGAGAACCTCCCAGACAAATCTGTGAAACTAAATCTAAAAACAAAACCAGATAAACATAGGAAAAACTGAAAAATATAGTTTCCCCTCACTTATTGATGTAGGTTAAAGAAATTCTAAGTATAGTGAATCCAGCAAAATAAATGAGGATAACACACTATGAAGACGTGGGTTTATTCCACACTACAATTCAAATCTAGGAAGTCTGTTAACATGATTTAGTGCATTAATTATTAAAAAGAAGAAATTTCACATAAGCATTTCATCAGATGCAAAAAAAAAAAAAAAAAAAACGAGAGAGAGAGACAGAGAGAGACTGAATAGAATTTAACAGCTGTTCCTGTTTTTTAATAATGTATCATAAATTAAGACAGAAAGTTCTCAAACAGGCTGGGGAATATATCTTCCAAAACTCACAGCAAACATTTTATACTAAATGATGAAACACTTGAAGTATTCCAGTGAAGGTAAGAATATGATAAGGATAACTAAATTCATTTTTTAATATCACTTTGGAATTCTAAATCAATGCACTAGAAACATATTCTGAAGAAAATCATTGGGAAGGAATTCGTGAAATTATCATTTGTTGCAGATGATTTTTACTATATGTTAAAAAAAGGAATCAAACTAAATGGCTCAGCAAAATGACTGAATACAAGTTAAAATAAAAATCAGTAAATGTCCTTTTTATGCAAGGGACATCAAATTAGAAAATAAAATGAAAGTGAAAATCCAACTTGAAAAGTCAATGGAGGCAAGTCAATGGAGGAAATGATGGACCTTTCAATAAATGGTACTGGGACTATTGAATATCTACGTGGGGAGAAAAACTGATTTAGCTATACCCTTCCCTCACACCATACACAAAAATTAATTCAAAATGGATGAAGCCCTAAATGTAAGACCTAAGGATATAAATTTTTTTTGAAAAATATAAGTAAATCTTTGTGACACTGGGTTAGGCTAAGAATTCTTAGATAAAACACCAAAAACATAAATGATAAAAGAGAAAGCTGATAAACTGATCTTAATCAAAATTAAAACCTTTTCATTTCGAAATATACCATTAATGAAGTAAAAAGGCAACACACAGATTGGGAGAAAATATTTACAAATTATACGTCCTAAAAAAGATTTGTATCCCGAGTATATAAAGAACTCTTACAACTCAATACTATGAAGATAAATAGCCCAGTTGAAAATTTTTCCCAAGAAGATATACAAAATGGTCAGTAAGTACTGATGAAAAGATGTTTAATACTATTAATCATTAGGTAAATATAAATTCTAACTACAATGAGCTACCACTTCACACTCACTAGGATTGCTATAATCAAAATGTCAGACAACACTAAATTTTGGTGAGAATATGGAGAAATCAGTACATTTATGCATTGCTGGTATAAATGTAAAACGGCACAGCCATTTTGGAAGACAGTTCAGCAGTCCCCAAAAAAGTTTGACGTCAATTTATCATACGACACAGTAATCCCATTCTCAGGTATCTACTCAAGGAAAATGAAAACATATGTTCACACAAAGACTTGTACACAAGTGTTCATAACAGCGTTATTATTCATAAGCAAACAGTGGAAGCAATCCAAACATCCACCAACTGATGAACGGATAAACAGAATGTCATACATCTATACAACAAACACTGTTTGGAAATAGCAAGAAACAGCATACTGTTCCACGCGGCAACGTGGGTGAACCTCAAAAACATGCTAAGTGAAAGAACCAAGTCACAAAAGACCACTTATCGTATGATTGCATTTATGTGAAAAGTCTAGAAAAGGCAAATCTATAGAGACTGAAAGTAAATTAATGGTGTTCTGGGGCTGAAGCAGAAATGGAGAGTAACTGTAAAAGGGCATGAAAAAATTTACTGGGGTGAAGAAATATTTTAAAGCTGGATCATGGCGATAGTTTCATAATTAGGTAAATATACAAAAGTTGTTGATTTGTATACTTAAAAAAGTGAATTTGATGGTACATAAGTTATACCTCAAAAAAGCTGTTAAATAAGATAGCGGTGGGAGGTCTACTTCAGCTGTGATTGAGTAGCTTGTGGAAGACCAATGATCCCACTGGGAACAAATAGGAAATCTGGATTAATTTTTTTTTAATGCTTATAGGACTTACCAAAGCTACTAGGACTTGAGGGGCCAAGACCCTGGGGAGGAGAGATTCTCAGTGAAAGCTGCATATACCAATTATTGGTGTCAAGCAGGGGGCTGAGAATCAAGCAGAAGGCTGTGGCTAAAATTCAGAGAATCCAGCAGAAAACTCACCGTCTTACTGGGTCATCTCACAATGCTGGAGAGAGAATAATTGGACCCTGGTACTTCCAACGAAGATTCAGAGTAAAATGCCCAACATCTGGAGGATTTCCCCTCAAGGCATTTACTAAATTCTGTTTTTAAAAAACATTAACTTTTAATTTTTAAATAATTTAGACTCACAGAAAAGTTGAAAAAATAGTGTGGAGAGTTCCCATATACCCTGACCCCAGCCTCTGCAGCAGCAGCCATGGCCTCTACCCACTAGATGCCAGTCGTGAGAATTAAAGTGTCCACAGGCATTGCTAAATGTCCCCTGGGGGAAAGATCGTCCTTGGTTGAAAAGGACTGCTCCAACATGAGCAACTTATTTAAGCATTTTGCTGTTGTCAAAACCAGGAAGCTAACAGTGGTGTATACCTATTAACTAAAATACATATCTTATACAGATTTCCCCCGATGTCCATTTTTCTGTTCCAGATTCCAGTCCAGGAATTCACATGTGTTTATTTGCTGTTTCTCCCTAAACAACTTCCCTTGGTGATGCTTCCCCAGACTTTGTCTTTCAAACCATTGATTTGTTTGATGAGACCTGGTCAGTTCATTTGTAGAATGTCTCTTGATTTCATTTGTCTGGTGTTTGCTTATGATTAGAGTGAGGTTATGATTTGGGGCAAGAATACTGCAGAAGTGATGTAGTGTCCTTCTCAGTGCATCTTTTCAGGGGGAATATCATGCCAGAATCTCGTATTACCTGGGGTGTTAACCTTTATCATTGTATAGGGTGCTGTCTACCATATTTCTCCACTGTAAAATGACAATTTCTCCTTTGTCATTGGTCAATACCTTGGGAAGAGCCTTGGAGTATCTGCAAATATTCTGGGTTTTTTTACAACTGTTGCCCACTGAGTTCAATGTCTATCAGTAGGTCCTCCCCACATTAATTAACACCGTGGGGTTCGCCTATCAGTGATTTTGTATTTTCCTCATTTCTTCTACATTTATTAATTTGAATTATTCTGTAGGGAAGATTTGTCACTTCTCTCCCATTTATTCATTTTTATACAGCATAGACTAATCAATATTTATTTTATTCTATGGGTTATAATCTAATACATCATTTTTTTATTTTGTTGCTCAAATTATTCTAGCTTTAGCCATTGGGAGTTTTTGCATGTTAGTTACTGTGCCCTACTGGCATGTTGCCACCATTTTTCAAGATCTTTATTATTTTCCAGATCCACAAGATGTCCCAGGCTCATGTGGCGTTTTCCCTGCCCCACCTCTGGATTCCTTCACTTTTCCAAGCCATGGCACATTTTATTGCAAATGGTATTTAGAAAACAATATCTGGGCTTTGTAAATTCATTGCTGTGAGATATAATTTCTCCTGAGCCCTCTCAGCAGACAGAGCTAGGAAATATATGTGTATGTACTAACACACATATACATATATGTACACATCTATATTTGTTTCTATATCTATCTAGCTATATATATATATTTTTTTATAGTTAAACATCTATTATCTTTTTGTCACATCTTTATTGGGGTATAATTGCTTTACAATGTCGTGTTGGTTTCTGCTGTACAACAAAGTGAATCAGCTATATGTATACATGCATCCCCATATCCCCTCCCTCTTGAGCCTCCCTCCCACCATCCCTATCCCACCCCTCTAGGTGTCACAAAGCATCGAGTTGATCTCTCTGTTATCTAACTGTATATATTTTAAACCACAAGTTCATGCCTCGAATTCCAAATCAAAAACCAAACATTCCATTTTTGTCTTCCTATTTCCTTAATTGTAACTTTTTCTCTCACTTCTCTCTCTCTTTCTTTCTGTAGATGATGAAAGCTGGATGTTGAAAACCTGGTTCCCATCACCTGCAATATATATACTTATTTGCTCAAACCTAGGATGCACAGAGTAGTTACAGAGTTTCTAACTAATACCCCTGGGAGAAGCAAATTTACTAACTGGGGTGTTTTTGTGAAGTTCTTTTTATCTTTAGCCTAACATTATAAAGTCAAAATATTATATTGCAAAGTTATTTACATTAGTTCTTTTCTTCTCCATCCCATTCACTGTGGTTTACTTTTTCATTTATGATCCATTGGGTTCATAAGTTACTGTTTGTATCCCATTTGTGGTTTCTCCTTTATCCTGGTTAATAATATGTATTTGTTTATTTATTTATTTAATGGGAGGAGGTGGTATGTGAAACATTATTATGATTCTAAGAGTCAGAGCTTTGCAAAAAAAGTAAACTCAGAGAAGAATCATTTCTTCTTCATACCCATTCAGTTGCTGAATTCTTAGCCTTCACAAGGCAAAGAGCTAAGAAGCTACGCAGAAAGCTGCTTAACACCAAATGGGAATTTTAAGCAGTTTCAAGATTCTGAAAAGATAGCTATTCAGAGCCTGCCAGAGAGGAAGAGTCCTAGTAAAAATTCCAACGTTTCCACCGAAACCCCTAACTTATTAGAATAACCTTCCCTGACTTTCTACCCAGAGGAGGATCCTGTGAACTCTCTCCAAAGGAAGATGATTTTATTCAGTCTCAACAATTTTTATACACAATGTCTAACATTCAATCAAAATTTAGTAGATATATGTAGAAATAGACACGAATAATAGAGCTATGGTAAGAAACTCTAATAATAGAGCTATGTTTAAGAACTTTTTAAATGTCTTGTTAATGTCCTCAATAAAAGCAGATTTACTGTTAAGTTAATGACACTTAAATTCTGGGCCCCTCACTTGCATGGACCTCTTCTAAAGCTCTCGGAGGAGCCCAAGACCTGGGTTCATATGATCATATTTGTAAAATTTGCAACAACCAAAAAAAAGCGTATATACTACCAATTAAGACTGTTTTCTCTTTCCATTCCTACTTTCTCTCTGACACATCCTCATATCAGATGTCAGGCTTATCAGGTGATGGAGTAGCCATAGGCATTTTGGAGATTTGCACAAAGGGAATTTGAACTGAGGATATGTTTATTTTGGGATTAGTGGGATATGTTTATGTAGCTCACAGTCACTTCCAAGAATAGTTAAGTTATTGTGAACTGCCCCACTGTCAAGAGGGCTTCTAGAAATACACTTACTTCTGGTTGCTAATACAGGTCCAGCAGATGATATTTGGATAGGACAGCAAGGTGCATTTACCATGAAGTTAATAAAACTTAATCTTTGAGTTCTTCATTTGCATAAGCCCTTTCTCAGACCCTGTACCTGATTTTGTATTCATCATTGTATATTCTTAAAAATGGAACTCAAAGCTATATAGTCTTCAAGCCCTGCGAAATGAGGATCCATGTCCAACAGTGGAAAAGAAACAAAGTTTTAACTTTGCGAAACCAGAAGCTGATCAACAAAAAAGTCTTCCAAATCCTCCAGCTCATATACAGCACAAACTCGATAGAGGTTTCCCGAATTTGATAGCAAATCTAGTAATTTGTATTAAAATATCAATAACACGTTGTGAACCTGAAAGAAATTTCTCTAAACTATCAATAACAACAAATTTTAAACCATCACACAGAGGAAAGACATATCTTTCTATTCTTTTCATAGAAAACGGTATCACAAATTTATTGTCAGTGAAGAGACTATCAAAGTTAAGTAGGTAAAAAAGTAGGAAAAAAGAATTAGGCAGCTGGTTAGTAAAATACGATGTAATTTTAGTGCATATTTTGGATTCTGTGTTATTTGCAAGCTTTTATAAATCTGTAAATTTTTTTAATTGTTTCATCAAAAAGCCTTATCCTTTTTTTAATTTTTGGCTGTGTTGGGTCTTCGTTGCTGCGCGCAGGCTTTCTCTAGCTGCAGTGAACGAGGGTTACTCTTCATCGCGGTGCGTGGGCTTCTCATTGCGGTGGCTTCTCTTGTTGCGGAGCACAGGCTCTAGGTGCACGAGCTTCAGTAGTTGTGGCGTGCGGGCTCAGTAGTTGTGGTGCACGGGCTTAGTTGCTCCGAGGCATGTGGGATCTTCTCAGACCAGGGATCGAACCCGTGTCCCCTGCATTGGCAGGCAGATTCTTAACCACGGCGCCACCAGGGAAGTCCCTAAATCTGTAAAATTTTGTGATTTCTTTTCTAATCCTAAATAAAGATTGACTTTGGTGCCTAATTAAGCTTTCATAATTTTAAAAGTGTTCTTTTTCTTAAAGTTGGCTTTAAAATTGTTAGTAAATTGAAATATAAAGTTGAAGAATTTTAAATGTCTTTACATACGTTTTCAAAACAGTATTTCCTTAAAAAGACATTTTAAAATAGGGTCCTAAAGTTTGTAGTTCTCTTATGAACAATCTTACTGTTTTTTCTGCTTTATCCAGCTCTTGGAATGATGGATTAGGAAAAGCTATGGGAAAGTTTTACAGCGTAGGTGTAATTTCTTTGTAAACCGTAAGGCACCATATGACTTGAAGATATTACTATACTATGAAGCGCTTTTTTAATAAAATTAAATATTTTGTACACATAATGCATAGACATGATTACAATACCAAATAGTCCAAAAGTGTATAAAGTGCTGATCTGTGGATTTTATCTGGTTCCCCCTGTAATGAAAGGTGAGGAAATGGATGTGCTCACCGACTATCCAGCTCTCCTCTACCCCTCCACATCCAGTTTTGGGAGGGGTTTTCCCAGACTGACTTTTCTAGATAAAGTAAACATTCCAAGCCTTTTATAACTGGGGAGTTTTTTTGTTTGTTTGTTTTGTTTTCTTTTTTATTCTCATGCTTAATCACTGCTTTTGCTGGAATTTTAGGTTCAAGTTTTCTTTCCTTAGAATTTTGTAAGGTATCGTCCTTGCCAGTTCGTATCCTGTCAAGCTAATAAGGTAATTGGATGTCAATTGGATTTTTTTCAAGGAACTTGTTCCAATTCATTTTTTTTCATCTTTATCATTGGAGACTTTATTAAAGTAAAACAACTTGAACAAATGGTTAGCCTTAATAACTGAGTAGCATAAAATATAAAAGCTCTGATAAATTGTTCTTTCCTGTTCTAGTTAACAACAAAAAAGCTTTGCATATTTATTCATGAGAAGACAAGCTCAAATATTTTTTGATTGTCTATTTCTGTTGAAGTACAGTTGACGTCCTCTTATCAGAGACATTGACAAGGCAAATCATTAAAAGTATCATGTAACTTAAATTTCTTTATTTTAACCAAACCTTATAAGCCTAAACTCATTCACCAATGAGGCCAAGACCCTTTTTGAGGTTAGATTCATCATCAGTTTTTGTTTGTTTTGCATGAACCACACCCCAGTTCATCCTTTGTTTTCTTCTAACATTACTTTCAAGTGGAAAGAGAAGGAGAAAATTTGTGGAGCAATTGAAGTGCAGAATCTTGTACTTTTGAGATTCTTTTTCCAAAAATGAGTAGCTTTCCTGTCCACACTTCAGTTATCAGCAATTTCTTCTCAACTTTATTGTCTTTTTTAAAAATTCAATTTATTTTTCATAGAAAGAGTAACTTTGATTCACATGATATTTTATTAAATAATCTACTTATAATGATAAGGAAAAATGGTATAAACTGGTTTAAATACATGTGACAATTCATAACCTCTTCTCCACAAACTTTAACAATCCAGCAATGGCTGTGGGAAAGAAAACTTTTTTTAATGTTTCAAAACCACTTAGTCTTTGTATAGCATAGCCAGATATTCAAATCTTTAAGTGCACTAGTTCACGAATAGTTAACAGTGGATTGATTTTATACTGTTCCCACTTATAGCCAACCAGGTATGATACTCGTAATGAAAATATCGAACTCTGTGTAATGTATCAATAATTAACCTCCTACACTTTTTGAACACTGCCAGTAAATACGTATAATATCCATTTGTAATCAGTGTTTACAAATTCAAGTTTTCTGAAGGCTTTAAATATGGTGATAGGAATGTTAAAGACACAGTTATATCTCATCAAATAGATCTTTAGTTTCTATTCTGTACATATTCTATTTTGGCCATTCATGATTGATTTTTCGTAAGAAAAACCTATTAGGGACTCCCCACAATGCAATCCTTGTATTTCATATCAGCTGAACATGTTCATTCATTTATTTTATAACTTCATTAATTTGTTGACTCATGACCCACTCACGTACCATGTACCGTCTATGTCTGTAGCGCCGTTCTTAGGTTATTATAAATTAATTCAAACATCATACAGCTTCTCGTGTCTTTCTCTTTGTCCTTCTCTCTGTCCTCATGGACCTCAGTATCTTCTTATTGGAAGAAAACTGATTTGAAAAAGGCACTGGGGTTACCTTGCAATCATGTAGAAAGAGGTTCCTGCTGGTTGCCCCTTAAAGAGGAAAGTCCAGGGTGGTACAGGGAAAGGCTAGACTGCTCTGAGGGGAAGAGGGGTCTGATCTGGGGAAATCTGAGCTCAGAACATTCCAGATAAAGAGACAGGAAGTGCAAAGTCCCAACCAGACAGGATTGACAAGCGTGGGAAACAGAAGGAAGCCCAGGGTGGCTGGGGATCAGTGAGCAAAGGTGAGACATAGGTGGAGGAGACGCAAGGAGGGCTTTCTAGCCCAGGATTCCATACAGAAAGCAGCAAGTGAACGAACACATGTATTTTGTAATATTTCAACATGAGCACTAAAATTATAGAAAACATCCCCCCCAAACCCTAAGCTATCTCTTTTCTTGATACATTTACTATATATAAAATCTTGAGCTATTTTAAGAAAATGAAATTTTCATCAAGAAAGAAAATTCATAGATATTTCTAGAAACTTGTCCCTTTTCCCACGTCATCTTTTTTGATAATGACATTTGGGAAGATTTGTTACTTTTCATAATATATGGTTTAGGTTTGAAATATTTTTCTTTAATTTCCATATTCCAAAAATTCACAGTACTATTTATGTGGTCATATCACTATGAATAGGACTTCATGTCACATAAATAGTCATGTAACTTTTTATGTTGTCTCCTGCTTATGTAGAGGAGTTTCAGAAACCCTACATTACCGTCTTGTTTAGGCCCTGCTCCCTTTCTGGGGCTGGTACCGTAATATATGGATTGAAGCCTGCTACTTTGAGGTTTTGTCAGCCTGAAACCTCACCTTCCAGTGTGCATCAAACCACGGCACACAGTAAATCAACACATGTGTCTGCACAGCTATATATTCTTTCTGTGGCTTTAAATATTTTTATAATCACGGGTGTTCTATAGGACTCAGGGGACCCTTTAAAGCCAGCATTTGAAACAGCTGAATGGAGATTCAGAAAACTCATGTGCTACACAGCTAAATTGTAGGAAAACTTCTGTGAACCTTTGATGTGCGTAGGGGTTTGACTTTCCTGGGAACTGTATTTAATTCTACAATTATCAATTTCTATGGTAAGAACTAATCCTGTGTTCACCAGATTATAGGCTGTAAGAGGTAGGATGACCTTCTTTCTCCTCATACCTTTGAAATAGAAAGTAGATACACAATTTACATGACACCACAAAGCAACCCTCGGCCTCAAAGAGTTAGACAATATCACACTTCAGTTCACTGCCTTGATTCCTGTGGAAGGGATTACCCCTTCGATTATTATTATTAATGTCTAGTTAAAGCAAATTAACTTGGGGAAAGTATGGACTGACTGGTCATAGACACCGTAGGTTCAGTGCTAGTCTCTGGGTCTTGAGGTGGCCCAGGGCAGATTCAAGCCTGGCACTGGAAAGTGTGGCAGAACCATCACTGGAGGGAGCTGATGGAAAAATCTTGATGTCTGATATTTCTACGTTTACATGTAAGATTTTTCATAAGTCATTTGTTATTGGACGATATTAAGCCAGGACTTCTGAGACATTTTTACTTCTTTAACCATTATGGATATGAATTACATATCATTTATGTATAATAATAATCACAATAACAATAGTTGCTAACATCATTGAGCACGATTGCAAGCGTTTTATATGTGTTAACTCATTCAATATTTAAAAGACACAAGGTCATGATAAGCAATGTATTTCCAGGTCTTGAGCTCTAGAATAATTTGATTTTTTAATATAAGGTGTTCTTTTAACTGTAAAAGGACTCTGTATTCATTAAGGAAAGTTTGGAAAAAGCAGAAAAGGAGAAAAGAAAACGATCATCCGTATTTCTACCATGCAAAAAGCTCACGATAGAACTTTTTTCTTTTTTCTTAATTCATTCCAATTTGGGGTAGGTAACTGTGGATATATTTGTTTGTTTGCACAGTTAGAAGCACATTTTAGAAGTTGGCGATCATCTCTGACAAAAGAGATATTTTCATGCACATCCTCAGAGACCCCTCCTCACTGCCCTCCACCCCTCCATTTCTGGTCCCGCTCTGGAGACTTAGCTGGACTCCCCACGCAGTTCCACGTAATCTAAGAACATGCACTTTTGTGTTATTTCATACTCCGGGGAAGTGGATCGTTACAATGACCCAGTTTTTCCCTTTGGCAAATCACTCTGTTGAAGAGAATAAAACAATCAGTGCGGACAAAGTTGCATACAACAACTCCAACTGCACTGATGTCTGAATTCAGGACGTACACCAGGATACCATGACGATTTGGGAAGCTTGTGCTACGTGGCTTTCCCGGAAGATCACTTTTTCCATGTGGGGGGTATGACATCATTTACTCCTGACAAGTTCCCTCCTGGATTTGTTCTGGATGGTGGTTTCATAGGGTGAGTCCTGTCTACGCAGGGGCCACCGCGTCAGTGGAAGAGCTGGTTACCAAATTGCAAAAGCAGGTAACTCACCGCAAGAAAGCCTGGAGGCGTTCCATACGACTGTGGTTTTATAAACACCATCCTTAATTCTGGAGGCCTCCGCCACTGATCAGAACCTTTCAACAACGTGCACGTCAGCTCCAAGCCTCCTGGTTTCCAGAAGGCTGTATCTGAAGGTCCATGTGAGGTCGTGAGTGGTGTAATCTGCCCCAGAGCAGCTTTTCCAGATGTGCTGTGCCGGGTGCAGTCTTGGGAGGCTGTGATGAGGAACGCACGCCCTGCCAGCGCTCTGTGGACGGGAGGAAACATTCTTTCCTTTTCATCTCCATCGGTGCAGCCAGGAGACTGTCCCTCCTCTCCTAGCCTTTTTTATTTTTGCGGTACACGGGCCTCTCACTGTTGTGGCCTCTCCCGCTGCAGAGCACAGGCTCCGGACGCGCAGGCTCAGCGACCATGGCTCACAGGCCCAGCCTTCCCGGACCGGGGCACGAACCCCCGTCCCCTGCATCGGCAGGCGGACTCTCAACCGCTGCGCCACCAGGGAAGCCCCCTCTCCTAGCCTTTTTATAATTAGCCCTGGAAGCCAGACGCATGCATGATTTTAACGAGCTCACCTATCACACCGGAGTTTCAGTGGCTGCCGAGTTGGCCTATAAGCTGCAGCGAGCCTGTCCACCTGCTGCCCAAACCCGCGCTCACCTGCGAAGGCCTCTGGGGATCCAGAGGAAAGGCCTGCCCGGCTGGGTATGTCCTAGCTTTGTATTGTACGTTTTTGCATTGTTTTGTTTTCTATCAGTGATTAAAATTACAAAAGGGGAAACTTGGGGCAGGAGGGGGGATAAATTAAGAGTTTGAGATTAATATATACAAACTAGTATATATAAAATAGATAATCCACAAGGACCTACTGTACAGCACAGGGAGCTCGACTCAATATTCTGTAATAACCTGTATGGGAAAACAACCCGAAGAAGAATAGGTGCATGTATATGTATAACTGAATCACTTTGCTGTACACCTGAAACCAAGAAGACATTGTAAATCAACTCTACTCCAATATGAAAGAAAATGTTAAAAAAAGCAATCCATCAATCTTCCCCTTTAAAAAAATAAAATCACAAGTTTAGTTAATGTACAAAACAGTCTTTGGGAATAAATCCAGCCACTCCTCCCCCCAAATAACTGTTTTAAATGCTCGGAACCATTCTCAGATGCCGTCACCCAGTTCTCAGACACTGGGCTTCTTCCCCTCACCACCAACCCCACACACCAGGTCCCGCACCAGCCTTTTGCTCTGATGGCAAATCAAAAATCCCGGAGCCCGGGCTTCCCTGGTGGCGCAGCGGTTGAGAGTCTGCCTGCCGTTGCAGGGGACGCGCGTTCATGCCCCGGTCCGGGAAGATCCCACATGCCGCGGAGCGGCTGGGCCCGTGAGCCATGGCTGCTGAGCCTGTGCGTCCGGAGCCTGTGCTCCGCAACGGGAGAGGCCACAGCAGTGAGAGGCCCGCGTACCGCAAAAACAAAACAAAACAAAAATCCCGGAGCCTTTCCCAGCCAGATCTGGTATAAAGCAGACCAATTTTCTGTGTGACCAGTCTCTTTAGCTGCATTTTTGGCAGATGAAAAACAAAACATATGGCCAGTAACAGCCCTAAAATACTGGGCTAGCTCGATATTGTCCCTCAGGTTTGCCGCACAGAAACAACCGCCCGGCCACATATCACTAAGCAATGTCTTACCGATCTTCCGGAAAAATGTCATCATTTAGGAGTATTATATATCTTTCTAAAATCACTCAAGATTTATGGTGGTGACTTGAATGCCTTTAGAACTCTCTGCTTCACACTTCTGAACACCTATGGCTATGAAGAGGCCAGAGACCAGAAAATGTCCTGAGATTAGAAACACACGCAAAAAAAAAAAAAAAAAAAAAATGAGAAGGAGGGTTGCTGGAAACAGTACGATTCTGAGGCTCTTCCCTCCCAGTCTCCTGCCTCGGGTCTGCTCAGCCCCCGCGTGTAATGAGCCACGCAATCTAGCTCTTACCCAGTTCTGTCTGTCACTCATTGGCTCATCCTACCTTGAGAGTCTACAGTTTGGGGGGAATGATGATTTCAACTAAGTCTCTTGCCAAGGCTGCTTTTTGAATGACTTAGAAAGGCACAGAACTGTGAAGGGATTTGCCTCCTGGTTGGATAAATCTTCAGGATAAGTGGAAGAGATGCATAGAAAGTTAAACCAACAGGCACATCTAGGATAACCTCTCTGAAAGAGTGATTAACGTCCTTAAAAACGGCCCTGGTGTAAGACCTCTGTCAGCGTTGGTGCTGTCGCCAACCCCATTAGTCCCCCAGCAGAATGGTTTCCAAGAAGTTCCAATAGAACTTTCTTCAAAATAAATGGGCCACTTCTTCTGGAGGTGATGCTGCCCATGTAAGAGTCCAGGGCAAGGCGTTTCCCTAGGATGGCAGAGGGATAAAGGGATGAAGGGGTGTCTCACTATTCTCTCCGGCCCTCCCTGTGACCAATGCCCCACAAGGTTCAAAACGCTTGAAGAGAGTGTTGTCATCACCCTTCCAACAGATCAAAGCTAACTGGCCTTGGAATTGGGTGGAAAGAATTAGCCTCATCAGCAAGAACCAAGGAGACTATCCTTGGAGACTTCCCTGGCGGCCCATTGGTTAAGGCTCCGTGCTTCCTAAGCAGGGGATGTGGGTTCGATCCCTGGTCAGGGAACTAAGATCCCACGTATCGCGCAGCATGGCCCACCCAGCCCCCCAAAAAAAAGGAAGCTAACCTTCCTCTAAATTGATCGAGGTCATCATTCAAGGGGAAGTTCCAGAAATGGAAAGCAAAACCCACGCATCCTCGTCAGAGAACAGAACTGACCGAGAGTGTTTTGTCCTGGGCTGGGCGGCTGGGTTTTCATGTGAGTCCATCTTATGATGGAGGAAAAGGACTAGAATGCAGTCCTTCCTGAGAGCCAGTAGATCCATACAACGTCGACGTTCTTCTAGACAAAGTCCAGGGGACCACGCATCACCCCTCTCCCATTTAGCATGTGAGCAAGGCCTCTCTGTGGCTCCGGACCTGATGTTATCAATACGCCGCGATGCGCAGCCCTGAATTTCTCTCTCCCTCCTTGCTCAGCTTCTTCTCTTCCCGAGGAGAAAACTACTAGCCTAGTTCAACGGGGACAGAATGAAGGTGACACTAAAGGTGAACTAAATGCTAAGCACATTTTTCCTAATAACTAAGCACAAATACCTAGTTAGATGGGAAATACGTCTAGCATCGGGGCCTCTAGAGTGTCAGGAAGCATTTTTTAACTTAATCTGCTCAGTACCTCACATTGCATCTTGGATCTGCATGTATTTGCTTCCTTTTGCAAGGGAGACAGGTGAGCTTCTGCAGATGGATATTCACATGTGAAAACTGCGAGCCAACACCTCTCAAAAACGCAACTCTAGAGTCAAAGAACTGGCCAACTCGAGTTATTTTCAAACTTGGAGAACCCTCGGGGGACCCTGCCCTGTTCAGCTCAGATGCCTGGGGTGATGGCCTCCAGGCACTGGCGTTTGCCTCTGTGACCCCTGAGGAGACCCTGTTTGGAAACTGTAGACCATTAAGGGGTTTCCTTGTTGACAACACAAATGCCACCCCCTCTCTCGTGAACGCTTCCACGTGCCCAAGATGTACCCCCCCCTTTAGAAATGTCCAAGTGGGCGCATAGGAATTAGCCTATCATTCATTTTTGACTCCAACCTATTTAAAAGGGATCCTTGTGATAGGAGATTTTGCAAAGTCTTCTCTGGGTGCCTGCAGTTAGGATGGAGCCCATCTCAGAAAGACAGTGCCTCAAGTTCTCCTGCTCCCCCAAAGCTCTCCCCTGACTGTCATGGTGAACACTGCTGGTAGGTGGGACTCATGCCCTCTGTTGGCATGTCTAGGGCTCAACCTTTGACCCTCTCAGCATCTCCTACAAGCCTCACGTCTTTAAAAACCATCTCCATGTTGATCACTCTTAAATTTGTATCTTCAGCCCAAAAGCCTGCCCTGAACCCCAGCCTTAACTCCAACCATTGCCTTGATATTGCCACGTGCTTATTTAACAGGAGTCTGAAACTGAACACATCTGGACCGAGCTCCCGAGACCCTCTCTCAGCTCCCCTCCTCCCCCACCCCGTGGTTAATGGTAACTCCGTTCTCCCAGTTACTCAGACCAAACACCTGGGCTGCTCTCTTTAGCTCCCAACGCACATGGGACCAACCAGCGAATCCTGTTTGTTCTTCCTTCCGAGTACGCTCAGAGCCTAACCGTTTCTTCCATTACTCCCATCCCGCTCCAAGCCCCCAACATCTCGGCCTGGGTCATTATCCTGGCACTATTCCTGCTTCCCGCCCGTCGTGAACTTCTCTTGTTTACTTTCAACAGTGTCCAGAGTGAGCCAGTCATAAGACAGGTCACGTCTTTCCTCGGCTCAGAAATCTCCGACATCTTCGCTCTCATTCACAGGAACGGCCAGCGCCTTCTGTGACCCCCGAGTGCGTCGTGAGCTCGCCTCTCACCCTTCACGTCTCTGCTCTCACCGTCTCCGCATTTCCCGTGCCCGTCTCCTCGCTGTCGTATAAACACACCAGGCAAGCTTCTGCGTGGATCCTGGGGCCGTGCTCTTCCCTCCCCGAGACCTTCTCTCCCAGAAAGGCTTCTCTTCATCTTCACGTTTCAACGCACTGCTCTGAAATGTCACCTCCTTCTTTGGCAACGCTTTGGCTGCCTCTTTCCTGCTTTCTTTTTCTCCCTGGTGCTTACCACTATCTAACATATCCTTTATTTGACTTTTTAAATGTATTGTTTGACTCTCTTATTAAATACAAGTTCCATGAGGGTGGGATATTTTTGTGATTTCTTCCCAGCTGAGTCCCAGAGCCTAGAGCACATGAGCAGGACACAATAAATATTTGTGGCGTCAACGATCTAGAACCAGAAGAACGGTATCAGAGAGCATAGGAGAGCCTGAAGGGCTGGACAGTTTCCTCAATGACAATCTCTAAAATATCTTTGCTACAAACTGTTAATATTCAGCACTGGTGCTTTTTGTGACAACTACTACAGGTACTTGTTCCTTATTAGCAGAATGACTTTACACACTTCAAATAAACTAAGACCCCTTTTCATCTGCTGCAGGAGGTACAATCAGGATGGTCACATGCCAACAGATAAAGCAGGGAAAGGGCTGAAGAAGATGGGAAAGGGAAGGAGAAGGAATTTACCATTCACAGTGTGAGATCTGCACACAGTTTTTTTTTAACATGTAAATATTTTTGGATGATTTAGAGCAAATTGTAATTTATTTTGAAGCACTTCAAAATTCGTTAATTCACAGATCAAAACTGGTCCCCCCGTTTCCCTCTGTTCATTAGTCAGGTAATCCTTGAAGCTACATGATTGGTATCACAGCCCAAGATAATGTGCATAAGTAGAGAAGAGCAGAGTTTAGAATGGAGTCTTAGGAAAGTCTGGTTCATGAGATGGAGAACTGAGAAAGAACCCAAGAGAAAAAAGGAATAAAATAGGCTTTTTCAAAAAGTATGAGAAGAATTCTGAAAGGCAGAGTAATCCTTAAGCTGAAGTGAACTATATTGTCAGGAAAGAAAGGGCTGGATGGTGTCAAAGCAGCAGGTTTAAAACAGTAAAAATTTAGAAGTCATTGGCTTTGGCAACAGAGCCGCTCAAATGAAATCATTACAAATGTATATATGACTATTTGTAATGTTTTATTTTGATATGTGTGAAGTTAACGTATAGAGAATTTGCAAAAATAATACAAGGAAAATTCATGTATTATTTACCCAGATTTGCCACCTTAAATTTTGCTACAATTTGCTTTACCACTCAGGAGAAAGAAAGAGAGAAGGAGAGAGAATGACAGAAAGAGAAACAGAGCGAGACAGAAAGGGGAAGAGATGAATACTTTTTCTGAACCATCTGAGAGTAATTTGTCAACGCTGGGTCCCTTTACCCCTAAGTACTTGAATGTGTCTTCTGAACAAGGACTTTCTCTTACGTGAATATAGAACAATTATCAAAACCAGAAGATTGAAACAATACTATTATCTAATCCATAGCCTATATTCAAACTGTGTAAATTGTCCCAATGGTGTCCTTTAAACGCCCCACCCCCAGGCCAGGAACCAGTCCGGCTTCTCATGATGCATTTGGTCGTAAGCTCCTTTCATTGGGAACCGTTGCTAAGCCTTTATCTTTCTTTATCTTAATATTCTGAAAAATACAGATCACTTACCCCATAGAGGTCATTGAATTTGAGTTTGTTGATGTTTCCTTGTATTTGGATTCAGGTTATGTCTTTTTGGCAAGAATTCCAGAGAAAGGTCATGTCCTTCTCATTGCATTATATGAGGAGTGACATGGTATCATTCTGTCCCGATATTAGTGATGTTGCCTTTGATCACTTGTACAAAATGGAATTCACCAGGTTTTTGAACTGCTCCATTTGTAATTCATAAGTAATTTGTGGGACATAATTTCTGGGAGATATAAACACCCGTTTCTCATCTTACTTTCACCCACTATTTGTAGCATCTATCGCTGATTTTCTAGTTCCATCACTGCTTTTCTGCATCAGAATTTTTTTTTCTTTTAATTTCAGGCCTTGCACTTTTCCACTCTGAACTTTCCATTTATTTTTATAGCTTTTGTTTCTC
Source organism: Grampus griseus (assembly GCF_964374135.1). Taxonomy (NCBI): domain Eukaryota; kingdom Metazoa; phylum Chordata; class Mammalia; order Artiodactyla; family Delphinidae; genus Grampus; species Grampus griseus. The sequence continues at coordinate 85,436,433 of NC_139006.1, read as the reverse complement.
TGCTGAGATTCCGGATCGGTTCACTTATTATCATCACATTTTTCTTTAACGTATTTACAGATGTTGTTTTAAAGTCCTGAAGGGCTAAATCCAACCCAGATCTGATCAGCGTTCATTTCTTTCCTTCTCTTTTATCTACTTTGGTAAATGAGAAATCGAACAGGTATGCAAATCACGTAACTGGAGCTATGCAGACTTGGGTACTAGAGAAAATGAACGTCTCCAAAGGAAACCTCTCTCTCCTTTCACCGTATCATATAGGCATGTTCATGTACGTGTGTGGATAATTAGGAAACCAGCGTTTAGAGAGCTGCAAGGTTATACGCCTAAAGAGAACATTACAGTTGGTGCCCTAACTCTAAAATATACCCACGATACTTTTCTAAGTGTCTGCATTCGGTCCTGTCAAAGCCACACAAATTTTAAAGTAACACTCCAAATACACATTTTCCTCTGTTCGTTCTCTCCTAAAAGTGCTGTTCACTGCCCCAAACCTATTTTTTTTTGTTTTTGATAAATAGGCACATGTATTTAAATCACATCTCTCTCTACACGTGTATGCATTTTTGCTGCATTCTCACTTTTGTCACGAGTAACGCGCATCCTGGGTCCACTTCCTTCCCCATCGCACTGAGTCTTGGACTGCTGAGGGAAAATGCTGTCTCCTACCCCAGAGCCAGCCCTACTCCTAGGTGTCCTCAGCTATGGTAGGAATAATTCAGCCAACGTTCGCTGGGAGGGAGTAAACTGATGAGCAGAGAAAACACAGGTACTTCCCAAGTCTGCAAAGAAGGGACGGGTAAGGCCTCAGGGTTGAACACTGACTGGATGAAACTGGGAAGTTTTTGCTAGAAGGAAATTAGAAACGCTTCTACAAAGAAACTAAAGTTCCAGGAACCCTCTGTTGCCACCCTGCAATTTATTGTCACCCCCTACTTGTAAGTCTAACCTAACAATGTGTCATCTTTACTTTTCATGTTATTTATTTACAAGTGCATTTTCAGTATCAACCCCTTCATTCATTAATTCTAATGCGGCCTTTTCCAATGTCTACTTACCATTTTAAATACTTACTATAATTTACAGGGCTTTCTTGAACACATCCAAGGTATATTATATGGGGCTAGCTTAATGGAAAGTCTTATATACCAAAGCAGGAGAAAACACATTTAATTTATGATGGCTTTGAATTTTGATCATAATTTACTCACGGAGACCTGTTCATACAAAGCAATACCAATACAGTTTTTCAGAAGCAATCAAAAAGTAAAACAATAAATGCTGATCTTAGTTTTTTTTCCTGAAATCACAAAGATATTCTATTCCAGGATTATGCAAATTATACTTAACTGCCAAATACTTAAGGTTTTTATAATTGCTCTTGAGCTACTTCTATTATGTTACATTTTAGAGGCATTTTAGCCACCAGAAATTCTCAAGTTTATGTGTTTCTCTTTCCTCCTTAAAAAAGCTGTCAAAGGTTTGCTGCAGCTCAAAATTTGAAAACACCCAAAGAAATGTATAGGGAAACATTTTTCAATCACTCAAAAAATTATACCCAAAGAAGAATCATGTTTGCCAAATCTCTCACGTGACCCGCCTTGCTCTCATCCATAGACCAGAGCCTCACCTAAATGAGGTGGATTTTTGCAGAGTAATGGGTGCATAAAACACCCCTCATGGGAGCCTGGCAGTCTCTAGAAAGGCTTCTGCTCTTTCTTCCAACAGGATGAAATAAATCATTTCTCAGGGTGCACCATAATGATGGAAGTTCACACAGTGACAGATACATATATTAAGAAGAAAGGGTCCCTGATGCAATGGCCTTTGAGTTGAAAAGAAGATGAGGCGTCTAGGAGCACAAATAGCTGCAAGGCAGGTGGACGCGGCCGCAACACGTGCCTCCAGGGTGGCCAACTCGGCGATGGATGGAAGCGCAGAGGAAGGGTCTCTTTGGAGACCAAGGAAGGCTTCTCGGAGGAGGTGTGTTTGCGCCGGATTCAGGGAGGAGTGCTGGGTGTTTGAGGCAGAAGACTCATGTAATCAAAGAACACAACACAGAAACATTGAAAGGACAGCCCCAGGGGGGCAGAGGGAGGTTATGTGAAGGGGAGTGATGACTCACAGGCCACAAAGCAGATTTGGACCAGATATCTAGGGCATGATATGTAATATCTTTAATGTAAGATATTTAGGCTTACTTTTGTAACCAGTGAAAGTCCAAGGGCTGCCTGAGCATAATCGTGACATGATTTAGGAACAGGCATCAGGTAATGCTGGAGAAGTAGATGGCTTGGCAGGGTGACTGTGAAGGAGCCATTGTACTCGTGTGTCCATCAGGCTAGAGTGAGAGTCTCAATTAGGCCAGAACAGGAGGACTGAGAAGCATAAGTGAGAGACTGGCATAACTCCACTGTGCATGAAAATCCCCTTTTCTGTGACAGATTAGAGAAAAGCTCTTCACTCATAAAGAGAGTAAATAGCATCTACTCTTTCTTTTTCAGGGATGAAAACTGAGAAGAATAAGTTGGTTAGTAGATGCAAACGCTTACATATAGAATACACAAACAACAAGGTCCTACTGTATAGCACAGGGAACTATATTTAATCTCCTGGGATAAACCAGAATGGAAAAGAATATAAAAAAGAATGTGTATACGTGTGTAACCGAGTCACTTTGCTGTACGGCAGAAACGAACACAGCATTGTAAATCAACTATACTTCAAAAAAAAAGGCATCACTCATCCTTAAATATGCCAACAATCTTCTCCAGTCAAGCTGGTTCACAGAAAAACCTGGACTTTCTTTGAAAGAACTGATTCTCTCAGTGGAGGAGACCCATGGAGAAAACAGGGGTTCATTTAATGAAGAGTCTAATGAAAGGCCAATGATAATTAATCATCCCCTGTGACTCGGCCCATAAATTGTGGAATTTTTCATTTTCATGCCATGTAATAGGTGTGGGAGGAGCCCACTGACATAAGAAGATTGCAGTGCGACATAATAAAAATCACCAAATGGCGTTTTTAAACACCTACAGATGGTTGGGGTGCTGTCCTAAGCACAGCTAGGGCTGGAGGAGTGACCTTGCTAATGTGTGCTCCCCTGCATGAGGGACGAGGTTTCTCATAATGTGTCCACGTCCTGCCTGCTCACAAATGCTTCCGTGAGGAACCCGGGCACATGAGCATTTCAGGGATCCAGACATCCAAACCTGGAAGGAAGGTGGAAGGAGGGGAGATGGAGGGGAAGGGGGGAGGGAGATGCTCAGAAAGGCGGGAGACAGGCGCCAGCCTGTCTCCAAATCCGTTTTGCTTTCTCTCATCTGCGGCTGCTTCTTGCCTCGGCCAGTGTTGTGTTGGCACTCCTTCTGGCTGGAAGACAAGCCTGGCCTAACTGCATGGTTTAAGTTCTCGAAGAGAATTCTCAGCAGATGAGTTAAATATGGCCAGGCAGATACTTCAGGACAATTCCTAACTGTCTGAAATGAAATATCTAAAAGCCTACGGAACTGTATAGATTACCTTTACTTTGGTATTGAGTTTTATTTTTGGTCTTGATTCATAAAGCTGTTTGGAATTAAAACCCACCTTCCGTGGTTTTCCAGAGAGAACCATGCTTAGAGAACCTCTAAGTGGTTCTTCCAGAAACACTAATCTTTTCCAGGCCAATAGTGGTAATTATCTTAAATTCAAGTTCACATCTTGTCCCCTCACTCTGGCCTCCACGGAATCCTGCCCATTTTGTAGGAAAGAAGACTGAGGCATAGAGCCCTCAGTTGGATGAACTGCCCAAGGCCGTGTGCTGGAGCCAGGCTGACACTTGCACTCTGCCCCTGGATCATCGAACGTTCTGTCCCAAGATGGCGGAAGTAGAGAAAGAGGTGGAAAAGCCCTAGTATGGCCCACAGCTCAGATGGGACTTGGTGTAAGCTCCAAGTTCTTTGGAAAACTAGAAAATTACACTTTTTTAATATTTTTTTTTTCGGCCCTTGGTTGTGACTTTTATGTTGCTCTCATTTTATCCACCAAAAAGGAGTGACCGTGTTTTCATATCTTAGTGACCGGTTTGCACATGATCTTCGTGAAAACGTAAGATTTTATGTAAGTTTTCTGCCTCTGAGCCTACTTGGCAGAGGGGCCCCTCGTCCCTTCTTAGCACTGGCCTCGGTTGTCACAGGGAGGGCCACCTCCCTCCCCGGAGCTGGTCTATCCCCTCCCGCCTCTGCCACGGCCACCACTTAGCAGCTGGGAGTCTGAGGCCTATGGGAAATTAAGGGCTAATTTTCAGTTGGTTTTATCATGTTCTTTAAGTCACCACCTCTGGCCAGAGATGCCGAGGACTCGGGCTGTCCTCCTGCACCCGTGTGCTTCTTTGAGCGACCACTCTAGGACCTGCCGGCCCCTCCCTGGCCCTCACGCGGCTCAGGACTCCACCCACTGCCTGTCCCAGGTTCCTCTTCTCTCTGGGGAAGAGTCCTATCTCCCAAGTCGACAGGGGATCTCGCTGAGGGCAAGACCATGCCGCTCGCTCCTGTGCTGTGGAGCAACAACCCTGAGCTATGGAGCTATGAATTTTATTTAATACATATGTTCACAGTTTAATAACAAATATTTTATAGGTATACATTTCTACACTCATGTATCTGCATGTGCTAATGTGCCAGCCTATGTGCTGGCTACAGACATTCCATCTGCAGAGGCAAGGAGGGTGAGCAATAGCTTCTGGAAGGGAAGCTTATGACCAGTCATGCATCAATAAGTTTGAGGTCCTGGGACAAAATTTCTGGAAAGTCCTCCTCTATCCATTACCTGCAAAGTAAGCAGGTTCTCCGCAGCCCTCCTGTACTACCCGGGCTTCACGCCCAGTGTTTCTGACGATGCAAAGGACAGGAACCATCCTGTCCTGGTGAAGAGGCCATCACCCTCTTCCTCTCTTGTTCTCCACTGTTTTTCTTTTCAACATCGTAAAGGAAAGGGCCTTAAAGTGCTCTGACCCCAAACAAAATGTCCTCATAGAAGGTTTAAAAAGCTGGTTTTACGCACTTCATAGGCGATAGCTGTAAGTGGATTTGAAGTTCTCGTAACACTTTACACATTGCATCATCCACACTGAGTCGAAGCTCAGGTGGATTGTGATGGTTCAGGAATTAACCCTCGACCAGCGTTCACCTGGTTTAATCTCCAGGCCTTGCACGAAGGTGGGGATGGGACCCCTGACTCAGGAAGTGCTCAGTGGGAAATCGGCAGAGGCAGAGGGGATGCTCCTCTCGCATCTCCGCACCCCTGGTCTACGCCAGGTCCTGCAGGAGGGACATGAAGATGGACGGGGCAGCATCCCTCACCTCGGGGAACTCGCAGATACACAGACCTTCCATGCGTTCCTCCTTTTCTCCTACTCTATTGCTTCTGTCTTTTTGTCACGTTTGAGGCTAACTTGCTGATGAAGAGGTTTTCTCCCATTGGCAGCTTGGGAAACTACTGAATTCAGTGAAGGATCAGGTCTGGGCAAAGTTTCAAATGCTTCTTACCCACGTGCTAAGCATTCTCATGCAGCCTCATCTATCTTTTCAATAAGAAATTCAGTTGATAAACTAATGCACCCTCAGGTGGGCTGTGAAAGCACAAAACGTTGGCGGGGAAAACAACACTTAATAATGAATCCTACAACGGTAAAGTTCAGTAGCGGTAGGAAGATGCTCTGGGGGTAAGGATAATTCCCATCACCTCATGGGTCGTACAACAGAGACTCCACTGTTTACGTGCCTATTCAGCCAGTCCCAGGTAAGAAACTAGAAGGAGTTCTTTCCCATCACAGCCCAGGCAGTAGAATAGACTTTTTTTTTTCCTTTGACTAATGTTCATTGGTTCAAGGATCGTGTTCCTCATCAGATCTTCAGTTTAACTTCTAGTTAGGTATGACGCTTCTGCAAGGTTTCATTTATTGAAAGTTTAGTATCTCACATTTGCAGAGAGTAACTGGGTGTGAGAGGAGGTCAGACATCTCCACGTGGACTTTGTGGATAAAAGTGGTGTCCAGAAGGACATCTCTTATGCATCAGGGGAGGGAATCCAAAGAAGCTGGAAGTGGGTTCTGGCAACAAGGATGGCACGTTCCAGTAAACTTCACTCTGCGCTGTTGAAGGAAGCACAGATAGATGCGTCTTTCTCTTGGAGTAACGTGTTGCGTAGAACAGCCTCCATCTGAATAATAGATATAAACACTAAAAAATGAAAATAGTTCTAGACAGCAATTAACAAGTTAGTCCATGCCAAAAGCCCACCCTTAAAATGAAGGTTTCGGGACTTCCCTGGTGGTCCAGTAGTTAAGACTCCACACTCCCAACGCAGGGGCCGGGGTTCGATCCCTGGTCAGGGAACTAGATCCCACATGCTGCAACTAAGACCCGGCGCAGCCAAATAAATAAATAAAATAAAACATTTTGTTTTTTAGAAATGAAGGTTTCTTCACTGATTAAGGCCATTTAGTGAAAAGAATTTGAACTTTTATCTCTCCTGCATCCTTGAACTTTACAGATTACAGGTTGATTTCACTTCTCAAGGTGGAAGTACTTAAGCCACTCAAAAGTCATCTCTGAGAACACAGTTGAACCCAGCTTGTTATCAATTCACTGTTTTCTCCTGAAATGGGCTTGAGGCAGTGCTGTTCTCCCAACTTTTTCTGGGAGCATTCAGACCTTGTTGGGGCCAGATCCCTGTCGGTCACCTTCTTGCTGTTAGGCCTTCAGCAAAGCGCCTTCCCCAAACCTCTTTGCTCAAATGCTACAGTAGACATCACGCTGTCCTCATAGAATCATCCAGAAGATCAGGGGACGTGGTTTGGGGACGTGCCCAGCACAACCCTCACTCAGAGCCAGCTCCTGAGGAGCTGCCCTCGTTTTCAGGGCTCTTTCACTGTTTTTATCCTGATTGAAGCCATGTTTATCTTCAATTCTATTTCCAACATTTTCTCTCATTCCATATACATCAGTAAAGCCTTTTTTTACTCTTGAGGTCAAGAAAGAGCAGCATTTATCTAACTGCTTTCTCTAGAGCATTAATGCCACCAGAGATTCTCACCAAAGTCTCTGAGATTAAAGAGGTCCAGTGGACAGTTGCATTTGGAAACCATGGCAACCTTGGATATTCACAAAGCCTACCGATATACAATAAAGGCTCTGAGAAGTCCTGTGGGTGGGGTGGAGCTATTATACTTTGGGGGAAAATTTAAAAGAAAAAATAGAGCGTTTTAATTTTTATAACTGATCTGATGTCACAGCAAAACTTATTGAGCCCAATTAGTAAGAACACAGTCTTTTCTTTTTAAAATTCTCAAGTCCTGCAAATGCTTCCGGATGGACCTTTCGTAGCATTAAGACATGATTTCAGCCAACAGCACAGATATAAGTAAAATATAAATAAAACATATTTTATTGCGATCTAGTTATTTAAATATTCTTACTCATCTGTGAATGATACATAGAGTAGCTCTCTAATTACCAAAGTTGTATGATGAAGACCATTTGGAATTAAAAAAAAAAAGAGACTACCGATTTCATAGTTAAAATGCAATGACATATATTTCAACAACAGTTAAATCCACCAATTCCACCTTTTTATAACAAGAATAAAGATGTTAGCAGCATTAAGAAACCCATCTTTCTCCTTTTGCCTCATACTTGCCTGTCTCAAGGCTGGAGGCCTATTAGCAGGTAGTCTATTAAAATGCAAATGGCAGTCAACCCAAGTAGCTCTACCTTGGAAAGAGAAGGATGGCTGCATCCTCCACTAAGTACTCCAGCGACGAGGCTGGTCCAGTTTCTCCCACAATCAGTCCGGGTCTGGAATGGCCAAGGTCTAAGAATGATCGCTTTCTGCTCATGAGAAGTCCCACTGCAAATTATTCAGGGGTGTCTAGACCTATTATACCACGTAGATGGATACCAGGAGGGAAAAAAGACTCCAAAACAATGGACGCAGTAGCTTGGTCTAGTTAATAGCAGATGATACAGAGTTCTCTATTCCGTAACTCCGTGCCCTTAATAACGTGAAAGGAATGTCCCTCCCTCCTCCTATAATTTGCTACCAGGCAGAGCCATCAGCCACAGGAAGAATAAAACCCCAAGTTAACCACGTTTCTCATTCATCAGTCCCTTTTAAGAAAATTTTTTTCTTTCATTTTTTCCACTTCTTGACAATGTATCTACAAATTCTTTAACCAGAGAATTGTTAGGGATCATTGTTTGGGGGTCACATATCTTATTTGCTGATTCTTTTTCTCTTTCATAGAAGGAATAAGAAACCTAAGTGAAGCACCACTCCAGGTCTCTGTCAGTCCAAGGGCCATCTCCCTGACTGGCTTAATTTCCACTGATGGAATGTTTTTGTTTATGATCTTTCAGCCAATTATCATTCAACATTCTTTCTTAGGAGGCTGTGACTTTAAAGATCAATGCCCACGACTTATTGGACGTGAGCTGTAACTTCTGCTAAACCAATGACATATGGTGTATGATTTGAGAAAGTTTTCTTGGCACATTGTCAAACGTATTCTTGAAAACTGAAGAATTCAGTCGGTGATCTATATACGAAAATCACATTGGAACCAGAGAGCACTACTGATCACAGTTGTCTCTGATAACTCACTTAGCCTCTGACTTGTATTCTCGTGGTATGAGAAACCTGAGAAGTAATTCAATCCAGTGTCCTCAAATGAATAGGGATTTCTGTGTCATAGAATTTGTGAATCTGCCTTCCGTTTACAGTGATACTTAAAATTCTACGTGTTAGATCTCAGAGTTATTTTAGATGCGTTACCTTTACCTCAACTAATTTTATAACTCTAAAAAAAATCCTGTTTTTACTTTTTTTCTTAACTGTGACCTTAAATATATAATCTTATTATTTTTGAACAGATTTGCTTATACCATGAAGCTTAAAAACCGGATATAAATAATAACTGTAATTATCTCCTTTTTTACTTTTGGAAATGAACAGTATATTTGTGTTTCTTCACATTTTGGTTCTTTCCTACATGGTTGTTGTCGCTCAGGAATCAGAAGAGGACACGAGGAGTCTCTGGAGATGGAGAAAAGGAAAAGGATAAACATAGCATCTGCTCATCTTTCAAAAGTGGGTGAAGGATAATTTAGCAATTTCAGAAAACAATAGAACATTCCTCAAGCCATCCATTGGCAGTCACCTAGAAGAGCAGCGATACTGAATCGCTATCAAGTTATTTTGTAAGAAGGAAATTGGGCCAGAAGAAATTAATATCCACCTGTGATGGAGCATTGGACCACACAGATGGACAGAGGGGCCACAGAGCCTGCAGTGGCCTCCTTCTACCTGGTTTCTCCTTGAGACGGGCCGGGCACGTTATCGGTGAGGGCCTGTAGAACTCTAATTGCCTCTTAGAGCCAGTGACATGGGACCTTCTAATAGGTAAACTATTTCATAATGAGTCCCTCCTGGTCCTTTAGTAAATAAGTCTCTTGGGAAGCAGGCCAAGAAACGTCAGCCCTTCTTTGAGTTTATTCCTGGACTGATTACCGCCTTGCTTAATTAAGGTCTCTGTATCAGATAGGTGTACAGTTGGCTGGAAATGTTTTCAGAGGCTTATATTCAAATTGGGGGTGAGGGACATATTAATTTTATTTTTTATTTCATAGATAAAATATTCCATCCCTCCTCCCAGTAGAGGCTTTTTGTGCTTTTCGATGCACCCCACCTCACTTGAAAAACCACCCAATGACGTGGGCAGCCACGTTTCAGGTACCAGCGGCCAGGACCGAGCAAAGCCCTTCCTTGTTTCTCCTGCTCTGGAGATGTTCAGAGTCTTTGTATCAACATAGAAGCAAGAAAAAATAAAAAGGCTTACTCCCCAAAACCCTAGGTATAAGACTTCGACTCTATTGGAAATCGAATTTCTTCCATATTCAATCAATATTTAATAAAGAGAGGAAAGGAGCTCATCACAAAGACCCTCTTGTTTCTCCAAAAGTCACCTAGGTGAGACTCCAGAAACTCAAGGAGCTAAGTGCTTAATTGGGACATTATATATTCTCTTTGCAGCCAGCAAGCACACACCACTTCCCGAGAACACGCGTCAGCCAACCTTTCTCCTGGTCTGTATGGGGACTGTAGTCAAGGGCAGGCGTGGGAGCGCCGTGGGAACGAGGGACAGCCGACCAACCCGGAAGCAGCTGGGGCTGTGGAGAGCTGAGCGGTTTTACAGGCATATCCTTGAGTTTTATTTTCAGTTTGAGTATCGCTAACTAGTCTGTACCGGTCACAGGCTTACTGTGGGGAGTTTATGCCACATCATCTCTATTCTCTCTTCCTCAGCAGCGCTTAATGAGTTGAAGAGACTGGAAAGTTGTTCCCAGCCAAGCCGATATCCTATGAGTTATAAATGACATTTCATCCTCGTATGCAGATATCCTGCACCGGAGTGAATTATTTACAAGGTAGAGCTTGTGGGTTCCAGCAATCAGCTGCCTGAGGTTTACACCTACGCTCCAGTCTCCACTCTCCTGCTGGGAGAATGTGAAGGTTTCCCCTGCCCTTTAAGATCTGAGGATGTAGCAGGGACAGCTTTTCTTCCTGAGGCAGGCACTCCCTGCTCTGGGACAGAACTGAAAAGGCTACGTGGAGCCGAAACCAGAGCAGGAAAGCAAGCCGTCCTGAGGCTGAGTCTTCCTGGTCTAAGAAGATGCTCTCCTACGGGAATGCAAATGAGGGCACTAAGGAGGCTTTAGATTCTGGGAGACCCTTCTGCACCATTAGAAGCGATTTCGTAACCTCGAGTTTTAGACAATTAGTATAATAATTTCCTACAGGATGGGTGAAAATTCGAATTTTCTCCTAACAAAAGCACTGCGTCTAGCAGTTTGCTCTATCTTCTGGGGAGTAGAAAAGTTTGACACATCCTTTCTGTCCCCCAGAATCTTCGGGTTTGACAAGCCTCCCAACTTGGAAATAGAAGAGTCCAGATGATGTAAATGTTAACAGTCCACAGCCAGACAAATCCACCAGTGGAACCAAAAGCTATAGCTCAGAAACCTATTTAAGTTCATACGGATTTGTAATCTATGATGCTGGTGGCATTTCAAATTAGTGTGGAGAGGATTTTTTTTTTTTTTTTTTAGTGCTTAGGGAAAAATCAACTACTTGTTTGGAAAAAAAAATAATAAAGATTCCTACTTCATACCACAAACAAAAATAAATTGCTGCTAAATCAAGACCTAAATGTAAAAAGGTAAATTCAAAAGAGTATTGGAAGAAAATACGAGAGCATATTTTTGTAATCTTATAGAGAGAGTAAACAAAATGGAAAAATGGACCAAATGACGTCTTTGGCAACAAAATATTATAAACTTTTTTCCAATGAAAACCAGACTAAACAAAATGAAAAGACAGGTGACATACTGGGGAGGGGAGACATTTAGAACGAACTATGACTATCCCATATTTAAATAAATCCAACAGACCTAAAGAAAATGACACACAATTCTCAAAGGAATAAAGAATATACATCAGCAAGAAGTACAAACGGTAAATAAACCTGTGACAAGATGCTCAGCCACTACGAGTGAAGGAAGATGGAAGTCAATAACAATAAAAGTACACTTTCTTCCGAGTCAGGTTTTAGATGTAATGTCTCGCTCGCGCCCATTGCTATTGAGGATGTGATGAAATCACAATCTCTGACAGGAACAACCGACTGATGCAAAATTGTGGAGGGCGATTTGGCATCATCTGAGAAAAGATGACGTTTGCATACCCTTTGACCATACAATCTCACTTTTATGATTTTATCAGAAAATGAAAGCATAATAAGGATATGTCTCCAGAGATGCAGATTGAATGCTGTGTGTAATAGGAAACAGGCTACAGCCTAATTATCTATCAATAAGAGAACTGTTTAATAAGCGATGATAGGTTCATAAAATGGAATGTCATATTCCCATTAAACTCTGGAAGCAACCACGTTTCCATCAACAGGGGAAGGGTTAAATAAATTGCAGCATCACCATTACATTGAATATTATGTAGGTATTGAAAAGAATGGGATAGAACTACAGCAAGAAATGAAAGGATTCGTGCTCTTAAGCAAGAGAATAAAGCAAACTAGATAAATGAGAGATGTTATAGATGGATGAATAGATGACGGATCAAAGCTAGACAGATAAATGATTAGGTAGCTAGGCAGATAGATAGATAGATGATAGACAGTCTAAGTGATCATCACTCACCTCTGTTCTGGGAGAGGCCCCAGCCTCCGTGCTGACCTGGGGCACTCTTCTCAGGACCCCCGTCCCCCAGTGGCCCCTCATGGTTCCTCTGATCTGAAGAGCACCTTCCTCTCCAGGAAGCACCAGGGCACCAGCAGGCATATCACACAGCTTTTCGGCAAAGCCCACACAGGGCAGGGGTTCTGTCTCCTTCCTTCTTGCAGTCCCAGACTCTAGCATGCAGCAGGTGCTCAACAGAGGTGTGTTCAGTAAACAGAAAAGTAACCCTTAATATAAATGGAAATACTCTGAGACCGAGGCCCATTCATTACCTTTCTTTACTGCAAGAAAATTTTCCACCTTTGGTGATAAGTTTTATTTCTATAATCAATACTAACTTGGAATCCGTCAGAGAATACATATGGATACCCATGCTAGATAATCCCACTGAGTGTGTGAGTGCGTGTATGTACGTGTGAGAAAAAGAGAGATACAGAGACAGAGACAGAGAGAGAGACTCTTAGAAGTTGTCGTCCTAAGCAGGTTGAAACCAGGAGTTTGATTTTTGCAAAATATTTTTCTTTGTTTGTTTCCTAAAGGAAAAACTATGAAGAGCACAGCACTCGTTTGAATGTCTACGTGTCGAATTTGTTTTATTGATTCCCTAAATATATTTGGAGTGTCTACAATTTGCTCATCCCTGATCTAGACAGTAGAGAAGATGTGTCGAAGTGGACAAGTGTTGAGGACGGCACCTTGGGGAAGGAGGACGTCCTAAATCAAGGATGGACCTGTGCAAAGATCCTGAAACCACAGGGAGCCTGTCAGAGTCTAGAAACTGTGGCGTGTACTCTGTCAGTCTGGCTGGAATGTAGATTCCAAAGCAGGGCGGGGGTAGGGATGTTAAGAAAGGCACTGGAGGGGTGAGCAGTTCACGCTAAGCCGTAAGTGGCCTTATGCCCTGCTTCTTCCTGGAAGCACTGGGACGTCAGTGAAGGGCTGTAGGTACATGAGTGACATTGGATCCCTGCTCCGGAGAGAACAGCTCAGGAGCAGCTTGGAGGGTATTGGAGGGGTGAGATTAGAGGCCCCCAGATGCCAGTGGGTAAGTATTTCCTCTAAGATGCAGGTTAGAGGCCATCAGTTGGAGGCGGGTAGCTTCAGTGGAGACAGAGGAAAGGAAAGCAGACAGAATTGCAGGTATTGAGACCTCGCAGTGGCAGAATCTGGAGATGGTCTCGTTTTGGAGGGAGAGTGGGGTGGACGGCTGTCCTGCACCCGCCGGGATCTCAGAGGCAGAAGCGGAAAACAGAGGAACCACCTCTGGGAGAAGGGCAGTGGGAGTCCCTCTCGTACTTCCTGACCTTGAGGTGCCCAAGGGACACTCCTGCAGGCAAAGGGGCCAAGCAGCCTTAGCTGGTAGGTGTGGAGCCCCGACCTCACCCGTTACCAGCGAGTGTCACAGTGTGTCCCCACGTCAGGACACTAGGAAGCCCAGGACGGGGAGAGCGGTGAGGCTACACCCATAGCAAAATGCTTACAGATATGGTGAGTGCTACGGGCTGAAAGTTCGTGTCCCCCCAGATTCATATGTTGAAGCCGCAACCCCCAACAGGATGGTATTTGGAGATGGGGCCTTTGGGAGGTGATTAGATTAGATGGGGGGCTTGATGGGATTAGCATCTTTTTTAAGAAAGGGAGACCAGAGCCTGCTCTCTCTGCCATGTGAGAACACAGGAAGGGGGGGCCGTCTGCAAGCCAGGAATCGAGTCTCCCCAGGAACCAGCTCTGGCAGCACCTCAAACGGCCTCCAGAACTGTGAGAATAAATGTCTGTGGTGTTTTGTTAGAACAGCCCAAGCCAACTAAGGTGGTTAGACTACATCGGATTCAAATAATAGTTCAGATTTGAATAAAAGGAGGGGCAAGGGTATAACCTTGGTGGAAAGAACGGCCTTGAGCCTGGAGATAAAAGGACAAAGGAAAACTGACTCTGATCAGAGAACAGGTGTCCCTGGGAGGCTGTAAGTGCGTTGGGTGCAGATTTCCCTCTAGCTGAGCTCCTGTAATTCTGCAGTCGGGAGTTCCCTGACACTCAGCCCTCAGAGCATGGTCTTTGGGGCCCACGTGCGATAATCACTGGGGGACCAGCTTTGCCACAGCTCGAGGCCCAGGGGGCCAACGCGTTCTTTTGCTGTTTAACGTTAGGGGAACCTGAGTGACTGCGTCCGGGTGCCCAGTGGTGCTTCCAAACCCTGGAACTTTCCCCGATGACGGTCATTGCACTAAAATTGTCACCCAGCTCCCAGCAGCATCCAACGTCAGACCAGCCCTCTTTCCACAAACCAGGAAGATCCTGCCAGAAAAAGCAGGAGGCAGCAAAATCTTCTTAGTATGTGGTTCAGGGATTCCCCTTCCTTCAAAATCCAATTAAAGGCTGGCAAACGGAAAACTTGCTCAACTGAGGATTTAAACGGAAATTGCCTATTTCATTTAACGGTTTGTTTCTAGTTCACTGTGTTTTGCTTCTCTTCCTGCCTTCCTTCCTTCCTTCTTTTTTTCCTTAAAAAAGTTGCCTGCATTCAACTGCTACAGACACTCATAAAAAGGAGATTGAGAATTCTTCTAAATAATTTTTGTTTTCAGATATACGTTCCCTCTCCTGGGGGATTTCGGCTTCACCTCTTCGAGGCCAGAGGGTGAGAACGGTGTTGAAACTAGGACCTCAGGAGGCCTTGAGCCTGGGGGCCTTTGCAAACTTGCACGCTCTGGTGTCCAAGTTCTATGCCAAGAACCAGTCACTCAGCCCACAGCAGCAGAACAAGTGTAATGATTCGATTTCTTATAGCCGCTGTCACCTTCATTATATATTTGCTGGTGATTTATTAGGACCTGTTCTACCTGTCTCCGTCTGCAGGAGCCCTTGTATTGTTGAATTCCTGCCACAGGGAGGACAGAAGTGAAGGAGCAGATGGGATTATGACTTATTTTCCAATGTTGAATTTATAAAAAGATCCTTGGTCAGACATCGCACAGCAGTTTGTGAGATGAAATTAATCCTATGAATAAAATTGCTAACCTCACCTAAAATAGGTGCTTTATTTAAAGAAGGATCGATGAGGCTTGCTAAATATTATTTTTAGTGTTGACCAAAGATTTTCATAATCCCAGGCTGCAAACATTAAATAAATGTGCAGCTCCGGATGTTGCACGCTGGAGCTGGCAGGACCCATGACGTGGGCCACCAGGCTGCCCCAGGCCTCCTGGCCCTCCACCTCAAGCTTGGAGCGGGAGAAATACTTGTGTTCAATGCACGTGAATCTACGCTTGGGACACATCTCACAGCGTCATCTCCCAAGGAGCCTCATTTGTGACTTAAACAGCAAGACGTTTGGCTGTGTAACAAAAATCACACTCATGGCTGAAAGGCTCCACCCCTGGGCTCTTTGATCTTGGCCCAGTGGCCTCATGAGTTCTGGTTTTAAGAGGAACATTGGCTAGTCTGTTATTTGGGTGCTGGTCCTTTGTGGCAAGGTGTATAAATAGAGTTTACTTCACAGCTCACGAACCCTAATCTCCATCTGTATTCCTTTCTATGCGGCTGGGGAGAGCTGTGAGAAGCCAGTCCACTATATGTGACTGGTTCATGGCCTTTGATTTTGGGGTCTGGCCTCGTCAGAGAATGATTCCAAAACTCTTAGCTACCCTGAACTTAAAATTCCCGACACCATCATCAAACAGTGCTAACTCCTATGTTCAAAATCCTCAGGCTCAAAAATAGGAAAATTCTGGAAAGAAGTTTAAATTCAAAACCAAGTTCATCGTTGGAAACAACCTAAATGTCCACCAGCAGATAAATGGATAAAGATGATGCTGTCTGTATGATGGAATGCGGTCATTCCATACAATGGAATATCACTCAGCCAATAAACAGAATGAAATAATGCCATTTGCAGCAACACGGATGGACCCAGAGATGATCATAAGTGAAGTAAGTCAGATAGAGAAAGACAAATACCATGTGATATCACTTAAATGTGGAATCAAATATGACACAAATGAAATTATCTATGAAACAGAAACAGAGTCACAGACATAAAGAACAGACTTGTGGTTGTCAAGGGGGGGATGGGGGAGGGATGGATTAGGAGTTTGGGGTCAGCAGATGCAAACTATTATATGTAGAATGGCTGAACAGCAAGGTCCTACTGTATAGCCCAAGGAACTATATTCAATATCTTGTAATAAACCGTAACAAAAAAGAAAAAGAAGTTCATGGAATAAAAATAAACATTGCATTTTATTCAAATATTTTGATCATATCCACCAAAAAAAAAAAAAAGGAAAAGAAAATGCCTTTTTCCCCCTTTTGTCTAACTCTCTACGTTTGAAGTCATCTAGGAATGCAGTTGAATTACAACAAATAACACCATATTTCTCTCCCACGGAACTTCCTATTGTGGATTTCCCTTCCCTAAGAAAAAGAACGTAAGGGGGAAATCAGATTGTATAGAACTCAGCAAAGTGTTGTTCACTCCTTAAAAAGAGCTCCACGGAGGGAGGGCAGAGCCTGTGACTTTTGCCATAAGAATGTCTGCTTTGCTCTTGAGTTTCACGCGTCCCCTTTCCTACCCAGCAATACTCTGGAGGAGAATGGCAGGGGCCACCAGCCCTGCGAAATACGCCCTGTGAGTGGAAACGCGTCCGCTGGTGCACAAAACTTCTTCATTAGGACATCGAGCCTGTAGTCATATTTTCAATCGTGGCTGTAACTTTTTTCCTGGCAAGTGCTTTCACTTATTTCGGCGGCACCTGAGGCCCCGTGCGGTACACAGCAGCACAGTTTGAGACATTGCTATGATGTTCTGTACATCATATAGTTGCTAACAACCTGTCAAAGTCATCCTGACACCAAACTGAGAAGCTGATGGTTTGGGTAACGTATTAGAGGAGATGAAAAAAAGAGAGAGTCCTCATTACTGTAATAAAAGCAGCAGAGACACACTGAGAATCAATTACTGATTTGTGACCTAATGAACTCACCCTCAGTCAAGTGGAGAGCCGCATCGAGCCTCTTACATTATCAAATGATTTAGGATGGAGCGCTGTCTGGAGACGGGCAGCTAGTCGAGAGGCAGCACAGTTTTCTGAAATCGTCGCAGCCTTAATTACCTTGTTCCCGGGTGCGGAGATCAAATGGGGCGACCGGAGGTGCTGAAGCCCGAGCCAGCTGGAAACGAAGAGGAAATAATTAACACCAACAAGAGCGACGTCTGAGGTTGTGACACCTCCTGGCGGAAGCAAGGAGACTCAAAGTTAAGGCGGCCGCAAAGTCCTTGACTCGCCCCCTCTGGCCGCCTGGCTGGCTGGTCCAGGTGGGTGATTGGCATGGTGGCCGCGTACGGAAGAGTCCGAGCGGGTGAGCCGGGCGTTCAGATACCCCAGCGCAGCCCTCGGCCGGAGGGGAGATGGGCCCAAGGACATGTGTGCAGGTGGGGGGCTCCCTGGTCCAAAGTGGGGGGTCAGGGGGTGATGGAAGGTGTGGCTCCGAGTCCACTGCCCACACTTGGGTGTCTCAGAGAAAAAGATGACAACAGAGCTTCTAATTAAACACACACACACACACACACAGAACATTCTTGTCACTGATGGAACAGCTCGGTTCAGTCTTTCATCTCCTAGAGTCTTGTCCGGACTCCAGGGTCCTGCACGGCGAGCAGAAGCCAGGAGATGGTCGTCCGCAACCTCAGAGGCCACCGCCCGCTGGTGGCAAGGCACTCGTTACCATTTTTTGAATTAAATTCTTGGAGCCATTTTTCATCTTGTGTGTCACCGCGGGGCCCTCCTCCTTACACACGGGGAGGTGGCGCCTTTGTTCCCGGAGTTGCAGGTGCATCCCGGGTACCTGGGTTCCCGACATCAGGGAAGCGCCTGGGAGCCGAGGACCCAGGCTTCAGGGTCCCGTCCATGCCCTCCCACGTGGCTTCTAGTCACCTGGGCGCCTGCCCAGCCCGTCGGGCCCTTTGGAGGAGGGAGACGTGTCTCTGTCAACACAGCGCCCCGGGAAGCCCGCTTATGTGCTGCTCACGACGGGATGAGTGGGGTTCCTCTCCACATCACTGGCGAATCAGCCCTGTCAGCACCACGTGTGGCATCATCGGACTCTGAGACACTCCAGGAAGGGGTTATACATGATGACTCATCGTTGAGAGAACTCACACACAAATGACTCGCGGCTGGAAGAGCGCTTGGACACAGGGCGTTGGAGGAATGTGTGGCTTGTGTGCTCGCTGCAGGAAGCCCGTGCACCTGGGGAGCAAGGAAGCCCCCTCCTGCAGCCACAGGCCGTGAGTCAGGTACAGGGGTGTTCAACACCCCACCTAACCTCAGACAAGTCACTGAAAGCATCCCTCCTCGACCTCAAGTGGACGTAGGAGCCACCCAGTAAAATGCAGATTCTGATCCACAGATGGGGAAGGGGCCAGAGATGGTGCAGGTCCCACAAGTCCCAGGCAGTGCTCCCGGCTGCCAGGCCTGTGGGCCAGCCTCGGAGCAGCAAGACCTTCGTGCTTCCGTGCCTGCGCACACGCTCTGGCACCCATCAGTAGGGCCAAGGTACTAAGTAAACCCCAGGAGTACAATCATAATAAGTCCTATGAGCAAAGTACCACTCCAAGGGAGGTGAACGCAGTCAGAGTCCCCCGGAAAGGGTGTAGAACTCCAGGCCCCTTGGCCTGCCCGGTCTTCAAGGCCCACTTTTGGGACCGTGACTTTCCGGGCCCTCCCATGAGCAGAGCAGAACCCCCAGAAGATGGGGGGCAGCGTCTGTTCATGCCCAGGCCAGCACAGCACAGCCTAGCAAATCCACCCAGGCCTGGGGACCCTTCCCCAGCTGCTCAAATCTCTCCATATTTGCTTGAGTCTGACATGGGAACAAGGTCCAGTCATGCAGGGTTATTTGCAAATCTAGAAACCAAGTGCCCACTGTGAAGCAATAGGTTGTCCAAACATCTTGTGTAACGAACTGAGGGAACTGTCCAGATGGAGACTGAACGATCAAGAAGAATTCCACGACGCCCAAAAATGAGATAAGGAGGGAAGGGGGACTTGGCGCTGGCGGCCACCTGCGCTAAGCGGCCTCTTTGTCGAATGAGAGCCAGACTCGGGGCCTGGTCGCCGCGGCCACCAGGGATGCCGGGCCGAGCCATCCTCAGTGCTGCTCTGCAGTGTGGGCCCTGCCCTCCTGACGGCTGCATGATTCATTGGATTTAATATTGTCCCGAGTCTCACTCCAGGGAATGCTGCAGGAATGTTTTTCAAAAAAGAGGCACAGCCATTAAAAACAGTCTGCGTGCCTCAGCCCGTAAAGGAGGTCCTGTATTAACAAACAGCGACGGCCCCAAAGAGTCCAACTGCTGCGCCGTCCGAGGGGACCCGATGGTTAGGGCCACAGTTTAGATGATTTTACCTTTACTCCCCCCTTATATTGAGGTCCACCTGGTGAGGGTCAACATCCTCAATGGGAAAGGCCCAGGATGGAGGCTGTATCCTGCACACCTCCTCCCCCTCCTCTGCGGGACCTGTAAATCCTCCCCCCGCCCGCTCGGCAGTTCGAGTCCCCCAGTGCTGAGGCCGGTTGATAGGAGGCCAGGGATACTCAGGGAGCATCTCCTTCATTTCCTCCAAAGGCTGTAGAACAGCCCACGCAGATGTTTCCTGGTGTTTACAGTCTCTCCAAGTTTCCTCCGTCTTCTATTGCATTTTAACTCGAGCACGGAGGTGTGTGCTGTCCCCACCTCAACGAGAAGTTCCTCCTTCCATCTCGGTCTGGGCTGTTCCCACTGGTTTCTGGAGACCCACGAGACGGCGGTGTCTTCCAAGATTCTGACACTCCTGCCCACTGGCTACCTGAACTGAACCCCCAGGTCTCCCCTTCCTGTCGTGGGCTAAGCTGTTTTTAACAGAAACAACATAGTAAATTTTTTAATATCCTCCTGATCACATTTAAACACTGACGCGTATTTGCAGCTTCTACCTCCTTTAAGTTTAAACAGGATGACAAGTCTTTGCAGAGAACACACGGTTCCTGGAGCTCACGATCTTTGAAGGAGTCCAACCTCCAGAACGTCTTGGGGCCACCGTATCCTGGAGACGGGAACTTCAGGAGGAAGCATCTTCTCTAGACCCTCACTGTCACACCCAGCCAGACATCATCACCCCCCGTCCACGTGCTGGGCCGTTCAGCTCTGCCCCATGGTCGTGAGCAGGTATAACGTTTATGGAAAACCAAATGTGACTTAGGAAGCTCCAACTCCCTACGCACGTAGAGGATTCAGTAATGGTGGACCTGAAATTCCCTGGTGATCCCACACCCAGGGATAAACATGGGTACCATTTTGTGGGATTACTTTCCAGTCTTCCCAAATTCGATTTCAGAAATAGCACAAGGGCTTCCCTGGTGGCGCAGTGGTTAAGAATCCGCCTGCCAATGCAGGGACACGGGTTCGAGCCCGGGTCCGGGGAGATCCCACATGCTGCGGAGCAACTAAGCCTGTGCACCACAACTACTGAGCCTGCGCTCTAGAGCCCACGAGCCACAACTACGGAAGCCCGCGCACCTAGAGCCCGTGCTCCGCAACAAGAGAAGCCACCGCAACGAGAAGCCTGCGCACCGCAACAAAGAGTAGCCCCTGCTCACTGCAACTAGAGAAAGCCCGCATACAGAATGAAGACCCAATGCAGCCAAAAATAAATTAATTAAATAAATAAAAATTTTTAAATCCTATTAAAAATAGCACAAGACGTGATATGAGATCTCTTGGAAGATGGCAGACCTGAGCTTCAGAAGACACTTGGAACACGATGACCGTTCTGCTGTCCTTCTGAATATGCTGCTTTAATCTCCTAGTCTGGGTTCTCTCCTCCACCCGCTCCTTAAGTATCAGCGTTTTTACGGTGAAATAAAGGGTGCTTGTCTGGTCTTTTGTTCTGAGTCTGCATTCTTTCGCTGAGTCAGTACACTCACTCCTTTGGCTTGAATTACTATTTCTAGATGATAATAACTTCACATCGGCTCTGACCTCTCTCCCAAACGCCAGCACCCTCTCGGCTTGCCTCCTAGATGCCTACACCATATGTGGAGCTGGCATGAACCAACTCAACTTCTTCCTGCTTCTCAGGCACCTGTTCCTCCTTGTCTCTGCTGAAGATATTGCCCTGTTCCCACCCTGGAGGGTTAGCACTTTTGGTCCCTCTGTTCATTTCTGTCTTGTGTTGGGTTCATCAGATATTTTTAGCCTTGCATTTTGATTCTTCTATAGGCTTTTTAGCTATACCACTTGCATATTTTTTTAGGGGTTGTTCTAGGGATTGCATTAGCACCTTGAATGTACCCAATTGCAGGTAATCTTGTGCTGTTACACATAAAATATTGGAAACTTATAGCATCCAATCCTTTGTGCTACTGTTGCCACAAATATCCATCTGTATGTGTTATCAATCCCTCAATACAATGCTATAATTTTTTCTTTAAATGTCATATACCTTATAGAAATTAATAAAAGAAATATATGTATACCCATATCTGTGTCCACATTTGTGTTTTATGTATGTGTGCATGTACGTATATACACGTACATACATATGTATGAGTATATATGTTTACCTACATTCACCATTTCTGTAGCTCTTCCTTTCTTCCTGAAAATCTAGTTTTCATCTGGTGTCACCTCCTTCAGGCTGGAGAACAACCTCCCTTGTAGCATAGATACGCTGGCAACAAATTCTCTCAGTTCTCTGTTATCTTTACTTCATCTTCGTCCGAGGGATAGTTTGGCTAGCTATAGAATTCTGGTTAACAGTTTTTTCCTTCTAGCACTTCACAGAAGTTATTCTGTCGTGTTCCAGCCTAGATGTTTCTGATGAACAGTCAGCCGCCCCATGGACCCTTGTTCTCCCACGTGTAAGACCGCGTCTCCTCTGCTGCTTTCAGCGTTTCACCTTCACCTTTATGTTCGAGAAGCTTGGCTTTGACGTGGCTCTGTGTCGTTTTCTTTCATTTTACCCTGCTTGAGGCTTGCTGAGTTTCTTGGATGTGTAAATTGATGTTTTACACAAAATTTGAGAAAAAAGGAATCCCAAACACTCTGAGAGTTTGACAAATACTTCTGGCTTCATTCTGTATTTATGGCTGTGCTTCCAACTGTCTTATCTCCTGTCTTCTGCATTTCATCTTCCAAATACAATGCATGATTTCACACCTCTGTGCTTCTGCTGAGATTTCTATTAGAAATGACGATTCTTCCAGCCTGTTATCAACTTACCAGTGCCACACGGTCTCACTAAAGCCCAGTTCAATGTCTCTTAGCCTGTGGTACTTTCCCACAAAAGCCCTGGAAATGGGATCGCTCCTTTTTACCTCCCTCGACCCTCTGATTTTCCTCTTTATGACAGCACATGAAACACGTCATTGTAATTAGATTTTTATTATTCTCCCACTTGGCTCTCGTCAACAACAAGAATTCTCTCTTATTCTCTTTGGAGCCCTTGGACCTTGCACAATGCCAAGGGCATCACATGTATTCAACAGATGTTTACAGGCTAATTGGATGAATAAATGAATGAACTGAATTTACTTAAGACTATGATGTAGCGTTTCTAGGGCCCTTGATAGGGAGAAATAAAGTGACATTTATTCCCAAAGTTTAACTCAATGGTGAGTGACCCTGTTTAGATTTTGATTGAGGACACCCAGGTCCCCAGGAATCTTCAGGGAAAAGCTCTCAGGTAACTCATGGTTTCTGAATGGAGGCCAAGAATGAGTTCTAAATCTGTGATGAGTGCATAAAAGTGGGAGCAATCCTTTCTTATTATATATTACCTCCCCGGTCATTATGAAATCATTTCGTATTCACTGTGAATAACACCAATCATTAATGTACTCATCTGGCATTCATATGGCTCTCCTATGCACTTCAACAGGAATTCTCCTGTAATTAACCGTTCGTTAATGTTAATAGTAATGGATGTTTAAAATAATGTGCTACCAAATAGGGTCATGACAGCAATGGGATCAAGGCATCCAGGCAGGAGAGACATGGGAGCGATCCCTTCTGTCGGGAAAACTTCCTCAGACGGTAGAATGGATTTTGAGATGCTGTGTAAACAGGCTGTGAGCCTGGGATGGGAGCCCGAGTCTTGGCCATCTCTCTTTGAGAAAACTTGATTTGAATTTCAGAAGGAAACTGTGACAACCTGGCTTTTGATTCAGCATTTCTCTTTCAGTTTATACGTGGATCAAGTGTGTCCTAAATGATCTCACTCTTCTTTGCCTCGTTTACAAGCTGTATTTTCCTGTTAGAGAGCAAATCTGATGTGCCTACAGGATCGTTCTGGAAACAAGATTTGGGGGCAATGATGTCAAAATAAAACGTATGTTCATCCTCAGATCAAAGGGACAGGACTATTAAAAAAGGTAGCTGGTTAAAGGTGAGTTGATGAGCTCCACCTTCAAATAGGGGCATGTTGAAATGGAAAATGAAGATCACAGGCTGAACCCCCTGGATTTATGAGACTTGGGGACACTTCGTGAAGTGCTTACGAAGGCGGTGTTTGTTCCCTCCAGACAGTGCATGGCTTCCTTCCCCAAGGTGGCCCTTGTCATGGTCAATACCTGCAATTTCAGGATTTGGCATGAGATGTGGGGTGTCTATCATGCACCTCCCCCTCCAGCCCTGGTGTCTGAGGTCCTTGAACGTGGCATCCCCTTTCATGAACAGAGGCCCCGGGAGAAGAGGAAAAGGCTAGCAGGAGGAATTCTAGTATCACGTGGTTCCCGAGTCCTGGGGCGCCCTGGGAGTTCCAGCTGTGGAGGCCTGGGCGGGGTTTAGAGCATCCTGAATCTTGCACTGGAAGAGCCTCCTCGGGCCTCCAGAGAGAAGGGAGGCACACATTCCCTGTGTCCCTCCATATAACACCACTCCAGGGACTTCCCCAGTGCTGCAGTGGTTGGGAGTCCACCTGCCAATGCGGGGAACACAGGTTCGAGCCCCGGTCCGGGAGGATCCCGTGTGCCTCGGAGCAACCGAGCACGTGTGCCACGGCTACTGAGCCTGCGCTCTAGAGCCCGTGAGACACAACTGCTGAGGCCTGCTCACCTGGAGCCCGTGCTCCACAACAAGACAAGCCACCGCAATGAGAAGCCCGTGCACCGCAACGAAGAGTGGCCCCCGCTCGCCGCAACTAGAGAAAGCCTGCACACAGCAATGAAGACCCAATGCAGCCAAAACTAAATAAATAAAATAAAGCAAAAATTAAAAAAAAATAAAATAAAACACTGCTCCATTCCGCGTGAGGATGTCTGTTATGTTTCCAAGGCAATGAGATTAGCTCTTTAACTAATTTCCCTGCTACTCAACAGTCAGATGTAAAAGTGGAGGTAACAGACTGACCCCTTACACTGAGCTCTGGTCCTGAGACAAAGCTGTGGCTGGGTGATGTGAGGACAGACGTAGGAGCGCTAAGGGGGGAGAACGGCCCCCGGCGTGGCAAGGGGGGAGGTCCAGAGCCACGGGCCTGGGACCAGACCTCTGGACCGGCCCGAACGCCACTGCATCGGCTCAGACCCAGACCTGCCCCTTCCTGGGCAGTGACGGTCAGGACGGCCCTGCCAGGAGGAAACACAGCGGAAGGGCCACAGAGGCCTCGGCTCGGAGCCCCGACTCAGCTCCACGCCTCGGACGATGAGCGTGGCCTGGGTCGGAGCAGGGGGACACGCCGGGGCTGTCGGTGACCCCTGCCATCCCAGGACACAGAGGCCCCTCCCCGACCTGCCCTCCGCCTAGCAGGAAACTTGTATCTCTCTTCGTTGAGCAAGTCCTTCCCCTGACGGGATGCACTGGATTCTGACCGGTAATCTAATCCACAGCTTCGTGGAGAGCCCTGGAAAGTCAGAGCTGGACGGGCCTCGCAATGGTCTCGTCCAACCATTTGGCTGTACCCGTGTGGAAATGGAGGCCCCGAAGAAGAGGACGCCCTGCGGGCCCCGTGCTTGCTGCAGCCGCGGCCGTGTGGCTCTGGGGCCATCATTCTGCACGTGTCCTCCCGCCCCGGCCAGACTCTTCCTCAAGCGCAAGGCATTTCCAAATCCGTAAAGTGGGAGGAATACAGCCCGCTGTGCCCAGGCAGGGTGTTAAAGGGGGAGACACAGCAGGCAGAGGACCTGGGAAAGTGTCAGCTGCAGCGTCCCCGCAGGGAGGGGGCTCACTGGGCATGGTTTTCCGTGTCACCCGCCCAGCCCTCCCAGCACACAGCCAGTGCCAGCCCAGGCCCCGGCCCGGCCTCTTTCGCACGAGTCCCCCTTATTTGCCTCTTACTCCATAACCCAGCGACTGGCCAAGTGTCCTCTCAGCGCTCCCCTTCCTGGAAGCAGGAGCTCTGGGTCCACTGCGTCCACGGGCACCAAAGCCACCATTGCCTCAGGCCTGGAATTCTTCCCGGCGTTTGTCCCTTTAAATCCCACGCAGCAGAAAAACTCTACGCACTACCCACCTGAATCATTAGAAAGCTTCCTCTTGCCTCTACCATGTCTGTAAAAACCATAAAGTAGAAATCTTTAATTACTCGGAAAGGTCAGCCTTCAGATTGTATATTTAATCTGGGTTTAAAAAGTGTGTTCTGTGAAGAGTTATGCTGTCGTGTCTAAACACCTGCTGCTTCCATTTGTCAAGACACACACGGGGACTCCCAGTCACAGACACACAAATAAACCAGCGAGGCTTTCTATTCAGAATGGAAATATTTCCGCACCTGTCTGAAGATGGGCGATTCTTCCAAGGCAGGCAGCAATCACAGCGGTGGACAGAAGCGATTTCCACCTGCCTTGATTACTGGCTTGGAATGTGATATGCTGAGATGAAAATTTCCGAGGATACCTACCTACTTGCCTTTCTATTTTCCTTCTCCTCCCTCCCTTCTTTCCACCCTCCCTCCCTTCATTTTTAGACAGAAGTCTGTCAGGCAGGCTCAGGAGGTATGTGAAGACAGTGGCTAGCCGCTGTGTGTGCCACCTGGGAGGGCGTCAGTTTGGGGTGGGGAGAAGCAGACAGGGATGGGAGTCCGGCTCCATGCGGGGGAATGAATACATGTCAGCATATCATCATTTCAGCCAGTGTAACAGGAACCAGTGTTTGGACTGAGGGAGAAAGAAGACCCAGATATGGAAAAAGGAGAAAACTAGAATAAATCCTTTGGTGTTAGATTCAAATTAGAGTTATTAGTGTACACTCATGGTGATGGATAGATGGATGGATGGATAGATAGATAGATAGATAAGTAGACAGGTAGATAGATAGATGATAGTTGGATAGAGAGATGATAGATAATACATACATAGATAATGGCTGGATGCATACATATATAGGAAGAGATATAAATGTGGATATGATGCATTTATCTATTTTATATATTTATTTTATGTTTATACATTTCATATTTACAGACATACATTTTCCAGTTTTGAGGGCCTAGGAGCAACATTCCTGCTATAAACATGATTATACCTACCACATAGTTCTTGGTTTTTAAATATGAGTTTCCACTAAAAGAACAAAGGCTCTGTGGAGAAATGGCTGACATTAGACCAGGCTAGGAAAAGAACAAGACGAGTTTGGAATCAATTTTTGCAACAGAAGGAAAGAACTCGCCCAAAGAATGATAAGAACATGTGAAAAGGACATAGAAGTGAGCTTGAATGTGTCACTGCTGACCAACATGACGATAATCTGAGAGCCAAAATTAATAATGATAGTAAATCGATTATATCCCATTGGATGAAATAGTTGACCATAAGGATGTAAATAAATAAATACAGGGAGAGCTTCCCTGGTGGCGCAGTGGTTGAGAGTCTGCCTGCCGATGCAGGGGACACAGGTTCGAGCCCTGGTCTGGGAGGATCCTACATGCCACGGAGCGGCTGGGCCTGTGAGCCATGGCCGCTGAGCCTGTGCGTCCTGAGCCTGTGCTCCTCAACAAAAGAGGCCGCGATAGTGAGAGGCCCGCGCACCGCGATGAAGAGTGGCCCCTGCTCGCCGCAACTAGAGAAAGCCCTCGCAGAGAAACGAAGACCCAACACAGCCAAAACTAAATAAATAAATTTAAAAAAATAAATACAGGGAGAAGAAAACTCTCTTCCTAATAATAAAAAGCCAGCTAAGAACTGTGGTAACGAAGATGTAATTAGAAAGTCACCGTTTGGCAGCTATCAGAGGGACGGTTCATTCAGGTAAGAAGCATCAGTGGGCCAAGAGCAGGGCATGCGAGTCGGATGAAGAAGGGCTTTTGCACACTCTCCAAGCGTCTCTCCAAAGGCAATTGGTAATTACAACCGGGACATAAAGCACCTTTTCAGCAGAGGAGCTTGGCGAGGGTGACCCAGCAGAAGTGGCACAAGCCCGCATCCTGGGCCCCCAGATACGATGCAGTGAGAACACAGACATCACTCCCGCAATCCTCCAGCCAAGGGTGCACGGCCTGGGTCTAACTGTACAGAAACATTAGACGAATCCAAACTGAGGGATGATCTACAAAAATAACTGGCCTATAATCTTCAAAACTGTCAAGGTCCCCAAAGTCAAGGAAGCTAGTGCAGACTGTAGGATCCCAGGGAAACAGCCTGTGATCCTGGGCTGGACCCACTGGGCATTGCTGGGACAATTGGTAAAAGGAGAAAGGGGTCCCTGAGCAGTGGGTACATGGACGTTCTTTATACCATCCCTGAAATTTTTGTGTAAGTCCGAAATCATTCTGAATAAAGAATAAACAGGGCTTCCCTGGTGGCGCAGTGGTTGAGAGTCCGCCTGCCGATGCAGGGTACGTGGGTTCGTGCCCTGGTCCGGGAAGATCCCACATGCCGCGGAGCAGCTGGGCCCGGGAGCCATGGCCGCTGAGCCTGTGCGTCCGGAGCCTGTGCTCCGCAATGGGAGAGGCCACAGCAGTGAGAGGCCCACGTACCGCAAAAAAAAAAAAAAAAAAAAAATAGAATAAACAATTCTCGCAACACAGGCTGGTGAGTCGAGGAAGAGACTGACCATTGCAGAAAGAATTGTCCCGGTATCTGCTCCCAACCCCAGGAAGAGGGTTCTGCTGTAGAGACTCTGTGGAAGCATTTTGCTGCAGAATAGAACATGATGGGGTGGGGACTCTGAATTGGTGGACTAACTTCTAGATAGCAGTTCTTCCTTTGTACTAACAAAAAGGGCTGAGCGAGCTAGCAGCTTGATCCCAGCAATAGGGATAAGTAAAAATAAGATTTTCACTTTACTGATGGTTTCCCACGCGGCACAAAGGAAGGCACTCTCCCCCTCAACAAACCTCGGTAGCTCCCATTTGCCTATAGAATAAAGTCCAAACTGTCTACCCAGCATTTGAGGCCCTCAGCTGCGAGAACCCCAGCCTTCCATTACAGGTTAAACTCCCTCCAAAAGCCATCCCATCACCCATTTCCCGCCACGCCGTGCACTATCTTAATATAAAATTCTGCTCCGCTGGTGCCTTTTCCTTGAAGCTTTCTCCCACCTTGTGCCTCTTCCCCACCAGGCCACTATCCATCTTTTCTCTTCACACCCATCACGCACCTGGCACCAGTTATAGCACTGACTTGGCTCTCCTATGGCAAGCCGTTCACAGGTCCATTCCACTCACTAGTCTAGGCCCCTGAAAGATGTGTTATTTATTCAATGATCCCATGAGCCGAGGTCCTTCTATATAGATTCTCTTAGATATGGACAGACACTTTCAGTAGGAGTTTATGGACTCCTACTAAACACCGAGAAACATTCAGGACGGTTTCAGAATGCAGTAGATTCTCAATTCTTTCCTACTGAGTTTGTCTTTCCGTACCTAATAGCTTTCATGTAAAAGGATCTTGGTCAAACACTCAAGGAATTGTTGAGCTCTGGAGCAGGGAGATTTTAACACACACACACACACACACACATACACACACACACACACACACACACATGCATGCACGTTGGATGAGAGCCACACAAAATCCATCACTGCAATTTATCGTTAAAGATTTTATATTTTACAGAAGCTTTAGGTTCACAGCGAAATTGAGAGGAAGGAAGAGATTTCCCACACACTCCTTCCTTCCTACACACACAGCCTCTCTCACTACCAGCACCTCCCCCAGCTGGCACATTGTTCACATTGATGGACCTGCGTGGGCACCTAGTTGCATTACGGCTCACTCTTGGTGTTGGACGTTCAATGGGTTTGCACACGTGTATGATGCGTATCCACCAATATAGTCTCATACAGAGTAGCTTCCCGGCGCTAAAAAGCCTCTGGGCACCCCCTACTCATCTCTCACCCCCAGCTGACCCCACTGATCATTTTGCTGTCTCCGTAGCTTTGTCTTTTGCAGAACGTCATATAGTTGGAATCATACAGTGCGTAGCCATAGGTGAACTTCTCACTTGAGTAGACCAATAACGGTCAAATGAGTAATAACACTCATCACTTATTTTAGTGTTTATGGGGCACAAAACACTAAGGACATCACTTATTCCCATACACTCTAATGTGGTTACTTCTGGGTACTCCCCAGACTTATCATTAGCAACAAGGAGAGACCACAGCGGGAAAGGTGAACTTGGCCTGTTGTCCACCCTGAACCAGCGTTCACGTCTGGCCTCCCTAAGACACCCTCGCGGGTTTCAATAAGTCAGTGTTTAAATGGCCGCATGATCTCACTTAAACCGGGAATCTAAAAGAGTCGAACTCAGAAGCAGAGATTAGAACTGTGTTTGCCAGGGGCTGAGGGGAGGGGGTGACAGGGAGGTGATAGATAAAGGGTATAAATTTTCTCTTACACAAGATAAATAAGTTCTGCAGACCTGCTGCACGGCACAGTGCTGAGAGCTAACACCACTGTACTGTATGCTTAAAATTTGCTAAGAGGGTAGATCTTAGGTCAAATGTTCTTACCATAAAAATAAAAATAATAATAATAGGGGCAGGGGAAAATTTGGGAAGGTGTTGGACATATTCATGACCTTGGTGGTGGTGATGGTTTCATGGGTGTATACTTACCTCCGAACTAGTACACTAAATGCATACAGCTTTTTATATGTCAATTCTACCTCAATAAAATGGTTTTTTTTTTTTAAGTACAATGAGGGCAGAATAATTCAAGAGTAACCGACTCGAAGTGTTTTTACAAGCATTTCAGTAGCTGACTGAGGGATAAAGCCATCCAAAGAAAGTACTGGGGGTTTTTACCCCTTTTTTATTTGAAAACAATACAGTACAATAAGATATTTCAGTTCAAACAAACTTGGAAATACAGAACCTACCCATGCAGGGAGAAAAACCTTTTTTTCTGCACAAGTAGGATACATTCCTTTTCTCCTCCATTTCACGACTTGCATGAGAAGAGCTGTGAATGGCTTCGACTCGGGGACTAGCAGGGTTTGGCCCTTCAGGAACTAAACATTGTGGTTGGGACACAAGAACGTATGTGTGGTATTAAACCTCACCCTACAGAAAATAGTATTTCTTTAAAAATGGAATTTTTGAAGAATTTGTGGTTAAGATAGAATTTACATCAACATTATCTATGCAAAACGGGTTTCCTATGAAAATGAGTAGCATAAATAGTACTCATGTTCCTAAGATTAAAAATATATATATTTTCAAGCCTTCCGAAATTTGCAAAGAGTCGTAGCTATGCAAGGGTGGGCCTCACTAGATTATACTTCAAGGTGTGCATTTGGGAGTAATAAACCTGCATTTCCTCTAAAACTTTGCTGCTCAGCAGGGGTCCACAGATAGGCAGCATCAGCATCGCCAGGGAGCCCCAGAGCCCGCTCCTGACCCGCCCATTATGGAACTGGTGAGCAGCTGGGTAGATGGCTGAGCAGGTGACAGCTGGAGAAGAAACACTGCGCCATCCTGAGTGAGTGAGTTTGGCTCGACTCATTTGTAAAGAATAACACATGAGTTAGAACCTTCTTCCCGGCATCACTGAACACAGTGAAGAAGACCAGGAAATCCATCCTGCCCACCACAAATACTCTTGGACCGATGAGAGGTTCATTAAACTGACTGTTCAAACTGCTTCCACAAACGGTTATTGGAAAGCGGTCCAGCTCCTGGCACACCTCTGCTCCCCTCTTGGTGGTCATAAGCAGAAAAGTGGGGGAGGGAAACTTCCCGCTCAGGTCGGCCAAACTGCCCCCAGGTACCGGTGGACGGGAACTCACCTTCACAGCCTAATTCACTTTCCTCCGGCAGTTGACATCCTTGAGGAATTTCGGTATGGAACCACTAATGAATCATCCCATCACAACCTTTACCCTAAAGTTCAATCTTTGTACTTGATACACCACCAGCTTTACTCACAACTCATTCTGAAAATTCATCTCTAGCATGATTCTTCGAGTAGCCTGTCCAGAGTTTCATGCAGGGATGGAGAGCTTCTCACACACACACACACACACACACACACACACAGACACACACACACACACACACACACAAGACCTCTCCTCATCCCAGCTATCTAATTATAACTTTGGGGTTTGTTTTTTTTTTTTATTCACAGGGTACTTCCTCTGAAAGAATGAGCTTTTCCATACAAAGAACCCCAAAATGGTGGCTGATGAATGAATTCACTGGAGGAGAATCCTCATAAAAAGACAAAAGAGACATGAGAGCAAGCAGGACACAAATCTTGGAGGCTCAGAGAGGTCTGTCTCATCCTTTGCGGAAAATCACAGGGACAAATTGTTTCGAAAACCACTAATGACATCTCTGTCTCTCTATCGTGGGTAAACACAACATTGCTGCAGCTGGACCTAAGCGGAAGATCAGACCCCACGTGACATTGCAGTTCTGGCTCTGGGCTTGGGAGCCTCGGCACCTGAATCGCATCCAGCCCGACGTTCCCACAGTAGAGAGAAAACCCCGTGTCATCTGAGTAAGCAACGTGGCTCTGCGGCATCAGCTGAGCCCTGGCTCATCCACATAGCTCGCAGCTTTGGACATTCCCGCAGATTCCAGAGATAAGAGTTTAGGAACATCGTGCACATAGGGAAGGACTTTCTGTTTTTCATCAGGTCTATATTTATAACCCTGGAGAAGACTCCAACTGCATCTCATGATCATAAATCCCCAAATCTAGCCAGCGCTGGATTTTCCTCATATGAGCTGCTGCGCCCTTTGAATTTTTTTTTTTTACCGTCTTTATTGGAGTATGATCGCTTTACAGTGGTGTGTTAGTTTCTGCTGAATAACAAAGTGAATCAGCTATACGTATACATATATCCCCATATCCCCTCCCTCTTGCGTCTCCCTCCCACCCTCCCTATCCCACCCCTCTAGGTGGTCACAAAGCACGGAGCTGATCTCCCTGGGCTATGCGGCTGCTTCCCACTAGCTATCTACCTTACGTTTGATAATGTATAGATGTCCATGCCACTCTCTCACTTCATCCCAGCTTACCCTTCCCCCTCCCCATGTCCTCAAGTCCATTCCCTACGTCTGCATCTTTATTCCTGTCCTGCCTCTAGGTTCTTCAGAACCATTTTCTTTTTAGATTCCATATATATGTGTTAGCATACGGTATTTGTTTTTCCCTTTCTGACTTACTTCACTCTGTATGACAGACTCTAGGTCCATCCACCTCACTACAAATAACTCAGTTTCGTTTCTTTATATGACTGAGTAATGTTCCATCGTATATACGTGCCACATCTTCTTTATCCACTCATCTGTCGGTGGACACTTAGCGCCTTTTGAATATATTTCTTTTTTTTAAATTGCCTCCCTTCTGATTTGCATTTGGGATGCAGTTGCTTCTTCAAAGCCTCTGGTGATGGGTGAAGATTTTGAACACCAGGGCAGAGGGCGTGCCCAAATGCCCTGCCTCGCAGTCCTACTTCTGGCCCTTTGTTTGAAGCATCGGCCACAGTCTGGGTACAAATACAGCGAGGCAGGCCGCAGATGAGCTCCACCATCAAAGTCCCTCCCTCCCCGCAGCACTGCTGCACTCGCTGTGTAAGACTCAGCTTCCAGAAGCTGTCTCCCTTCGCCGGCTTTTTAGGCATTGTTTTTCCCAATTTAAACTACACGCCGTGTCTAGGGATGGGATTCTGGAGCTGGCAGCCGGCAGCAGCATCTCAGGTAGGTCAAGATGCTATCAAGGGCACGGAGTTGTCAGCATGCCCTTGGTGGCCTCTCGCTCTGAGATTCATCGCTGCTTACGGGCTGGAGCCCTTGGTTGGCACGTGGCCATTCCAGAGCCGTGGGTGTGCACCGCGCTCAGCTGAAGTCGGCTGCAATAATCAGGGCAGGTCCACGGGGACCAGGGACAAGGAGTAGCTGGGAGGGAGGGGAGGGGCGGGGAGGGTGCGGCCGTCCCCCCCGGGGAAGGACTCACACCTCCACCTGACACCCTGCTTGAGGCATCAGGTAACAGCAGCAGCTGTCCGGGGGCAGCAGAGACAGAATGCAGTGCACCTGTTTGCAGCACGCTTCATTATCATCAATATTCGTGTAGTCATTAAGGGCAAAACATTGATAAAATACAGCTGCGCAGGGGAGCAAGGCTTCTCCCGGTCACGTCGGGACTCTTACATCCATTGGGGGTTATTAGAAGCCAGTGGCCCACCCAGGGGCCTCCCAGAGAAAGTTCCTGATTAGCTCCTGTGGTCAGAATCATTCACTGTTTCTCAGCTCATTTTATCTGACAATATTTTTTTTCTAACCCTCTTGTTTCCTCGTGGCTGCTTTGAAACTTGTCCCCATTCGTTGGCTGCCAGCTGGATGGCTTTGCATTTATTTAATTGTTCTCTCTCTCTACCTGGCTCGCCTCTGCAAGGAGACATTCAAGGCCGAGGTCAACCGGACAAGTTGCCAATACGGCAGGCCGTTGAGAAATGGTCACGTTCGCGGGGTTTTGACATCTCATCGCTTTTGCTGTGCACCTGGCTGCCTCACCCACACGCCCTCCGACTGCAGCGGGTCGTCCGGCGGTTCCAGCCAGGTCCTTTAACCCTCTAACATTTGTCAACCTGGACGCAGAGGGGCTCCACGGGGGCAGTTCAGGATTATTGGCCGGAGTGGCTTTTTGTGTGTCTTTCAGAATTTCTGTGAGCCAGCTTGTTGCAAAGACAGGTAAGAATGACCCACAAGGTGATGATCAGAAAGGCAAACATTCATTTATCAGCCCCAGTCCAAAGATGGCAGAGCCCGTTGAGACAAGCAGGGAGTCCGATGGAGCAACGATGCTCTCTTTCTCGCGGGTGGGGCGGCGCCCGCTGAGGACCGTGCTCCACCGCGCCCTCACGTTCAAGGCACTTCCAAGGCGTGGGAGGCATCGACCGTGGAAACGTGGATCTGGACTCGGGGGCTCTTCCCCTAGAGGAACGGGGATAATCCCAGCACCCCTCCCTCTCCCCCTCCTTTCTTCCCTGGTGGCAGGAGAACAGGGATGGCCTGAACCGCAGTCCGGTTGTCGTCTTCTGGGCACTCGAGGGCCGCCATCCATCTTCCACATCAGGCAAGACAAGCAGCGACACGCAGAGCCATGTGTCTCGCTTTGTAAAAGCCAAAGAGATGTTTTCTGAAGCAGAGACCAGGCAGTGGCAGCCCGAGCGGTGGTCTCCTCAGTGGGAGAACCAGACCTCGCTGATAAACTGTTCGAATGATTGACTTTAACTTTTCCCCGTTTGTAGCAAGAGGGCAGGTCTTCGAAGTTTCCAGTCAAAATGGCTCATGAATGGGTAATCACAACAGTGCTTACAGTCTTTTGATTTCTTGACAGATCCGTGGTGCTCGGGAATCCTGTGTGATTGATGGCTGTTGACTGACAATGGCTTTTATGGAATAACGAGTAGAGTCCCAGACGGCAAACGGCTGAACGCACGGCTGAGACGCCCTCCCCGACAGGTGTACACAAGTCAGGAGCACACAGCCCAGCTCTCGCCAGACGGATGTGGACCACAGAGAGAACACGCGATTCCAGCAGCCACCGGCTGCGCGGGGCTGCTCCCTCCTCCCCACACCCACTGCCCCGCGGCAGCCCCTCTCTGCAAGCCCACGGCCCACCGCCCTCCAGCTGGAGCACCCAGGTCTGCAGTTCCTTCTCCATGGGCTGGGAGTGGTCAAAGGGATGCCCAGGAAACCCAGGGAAAATACTCAGGTCCCTTAGCAACCCCAGTGAAAACGACAACCCTGTGCGCTTCCAGGACCCTACAGTTAACAGGAGTAGAAAAGCCGGTGCTGTGAAACCCTCCCTGGTTCACGCACCCTTCAGAAAAGAGATGCAGCCCAGGGGAGGCAAAGGCCCCTTGTGAGTCAATCTGACTTTGCTGACAGTGTTAGTTTCGCCGTATCGTGGAATCCAGCTGAGCGCGGCGCGGATAAGGGGATGGTGGGGCGGGGCTGGCCCAGAACTGAGCCTCCCCCAGGGGTCTGCAGCAGCTTCCCGGGCGCCCTGGCTGCGGGGAGGCCACGCGTCCCTTCTGCCCGCCGAGAGGGGGTCTTAAACGCACCACCACCTGGGGCGGGTGAAGAAGACGCAGCTGCGGTCAGATCGGAGCCGGCCAGGGGCCCACGTCCAAGTAGCAGAGCAGCCTGCAACATGGGCAGACCTGGCAGGGGGTCCCACGCACGGGAGGCAGAGTTTGGGATTCAAGCGGGCAGGACAGCAGCAGAAATAACGGAAGGAACTAGGAGAACCGGACTCAGCTTCCCACAGGGCAGATGTGGGCAAAGTTCTTTCAACGCCCTTGCAACGATCTTCCAAGCCGCCTTCGCCACTGTGGTGGTCCTTACACTTGTGAAAGAGACGTGGACAGCGGCTGGGAGATCGGAAGCTGCTTGCCGAAGACTCAAACCCGGGCCTGTCTGGATCTCAGACCAGAGCTAGTAACCTTCACCCCGGGCGGCGTTTCTCAGAACTGATTGGATGGGGGCGGTGCTGGGAGCAGAGGGGAACCCCAGCCCGGGCCCGCCAACAAGACAGGGGCCAGGAGGACACCTGGATGCGGGGAGGGAGGCCTAATCTCAGTTCCCAAAGGAGCCCAGGGCCAAACCTCCTGACCCTGAGGCCAAGGAGTGTCCCGGAGCCGAGCCGGCCAGGGAGGATACGGGCTCCAGCCTCAGGAGAGCATGTCACTGCAGGCAGAGCCAGACAGGGTCTTCCGATCCATGGCTCTGAGTCGGGTGTATTTAACAGCTCTGCCCATCCTTATCTTAAAAGCAAGGATTCCCTGCTGGAAAGGTATAAAAATGTTCGCAAAGAGAGTCTTGAGAATACCCACCACGTTTAACTGCTGCTGCTGAGAGTGAGTTTAGAGGACATTCAGAGCCTCGGTCTCTGAAGGACAAGCGTGGCTGCAGGTGGAAGGTGGTGGACAGACTGGATTCCAGAGAAAGGCGAATGCACAGCCTCCCACACCTGCTGCAGGGGCCACCGACGCCAGGTAAGGACGGGAGCCTGGGAAACGTCCCCCCCGCCACCCACCCACCACTAGCCCTGGGCTGGGTTTCCTCCTTGTCTGTGCAACAGAGAGAGTGGAAAGCCCACGGGCTCGGTGCACTCGCCGTAAGCGCTCTCCTTACGCACTTGGCCTAATTCCATTTCTGCTGCAGTTTGCACAGTCTCCTCCCCACCGATCAGTCCCACGGAGCATCCCTTCAGAAACCCGGCATCACAGCCTGCTTCCCCCTCACTCCCCTTGGGTAGTGTGTCTTTCTCGCCCTCGCCCTCCCGGGATGCAGGATGCAGGGTGGCCGGGAGTTCAGAGGGTGCGGGGTTCTGAGGCAACCCTGCGTCTCCAGAGCTCTGCCAGAGCTGGACCAGCACCGTGGGAGCCGTGGCCCATTTCAAAGTCAGACCTCCTCAGTAAGTTCCTCCCGAGCTCCCGACGTGTGTGTGTCGGGAAAGAGAGGGAAGAAAGAAATCACGGATTCCCAAAAGCTCGGGCAGATCCTCTCCTGGTTGAGGTTCCAACGGTAGCGGGACTTCTGCAAGTGAAGCACAGATATGTTAAAATCAGGGGTTGTTTCCTGGGGTTTTATAAATGGAACTCTCTGCTCAAAGGATCTTCCAGACACTTGGAAAGGCAGGAACAAAATCCATGGCTCCTCCCAGCGGGGCCCCCAAAACTCAAAGCCCCTCTGGAGGCACTGCGGCCACAACAAGAGGTCGGCACCGCTCACAGAGAGGGCGTGCTGCCACTTCGGGCTGTGCTGCGGGGGCCCCAGGGCCATGACGGGGAGGGCCTCCCGGGGAGCCCTGCGACGTGAGCATGTGCAGAGCAGAGCGGGGAAGGGGGCTGCAGCCGCAGGAGGATGGGGCAGGCTCGCCACCAAAGTCAAAATGGGAGGCCAGTAGGTTCAGAGCCAAGAGCACAGCTCTGCAGACAGAGCCCAGAGGGCAATGGGACTCTAGGACTTTCCGCAGGGCCGTGGATGCCTGCGAGGTGGGTACGTGTAGAAGGACCGCCGTAGGATCCGGCAACAAAGACACCCGTGAAACCACAAACCAGTCCAGTGGAGAGACCGACACCAGAGGCAGAAAGCTTTCAGCTGTGTGAGCAAATCCAGTCTCCGAAGGACAAGAGATTTTTCCTGCGTCCCAAGAACACCAGTGGTTGGTGAAGTCACAGGCACACAGTGGCCTTCTAATAGAGATGTTCCAGAAGTAATGAGATGGCCCGTCGGAAACCCTTCCATCTTCAGGGTGGGAGTCATGCCTTTGTTATATGCTGAACTGTATCTAATCAATATTTATTCCAGCATTATTAGCTGTAAACATAAAGTCTATTACGGCCAGCAGATTGGATGCATGAGCCGATTAATCTGAAATCTGTTTGGATATCCTCTGGCTTTTGTTGCCAAGTTTCTGGATGCTCAGTTTGAACTGGCGGCTTCCATAACTGATGCTGAGGGCAAGACACAGCACTCATTAGCGCGTGAGTGCCGCACATCTGAAAATCTGGGAATGCATCCTGCTTGGGTCAAAAGGGAAATGAGCTTGGTTCTCTCACTCTGATCCCTGTTGACACCATCGTCATCACAGAACTTTCATAGTCCGGCAGAGCTACCAGGCCATGTCAAGAGCGCCTCAAACCCAGGGCTGCAGGGGGCGGTGGCAGATCCAGGCCAGGCCAGCAGGTAGGGATGCTTCCAGAGGCCCGTCGTCACACTTACATGAATGGCACTGGCCGGGGCTTCAGTCCTTCGATTTCATGGGCAGTAAATTCATATGGGCCGATTTTAAAAGCAAGAGAAAAAAAAGAAAGGAATTAATGATGCACATCCAATCTAAAAGGAAGTGTTATCTACTTTAGTTCACTACTTGCGTTTCGTTTCATTGATTGTGCCCTATAATCTGAAGCCACATAAGCATATAAAATGATGCAATATAGCAGAACATGAGACTTCGCACAATAAGTGTCACACGGCATAACCCACCACCTCCAAGATGGTCTACGTGCTCGAGAAGCGCAGGGCGCGACTGAAGGACCGAGCAGTGATTCCAGACCCTCTGCAGCCACGTGTGGTTTTCCTGAGAACGGGATTCTGGCGCCTGGAAGGGGATGGGGCGTGTTTCAGGACTGGACGGGGATGGATCATAAGGAACTGCTACTGGACCTCTCATTCATTCACTCACTCACTCATCCATCAGACGTGTTAAGATTGCCCTGGGAAACCACAGGACTCTGGTATCCCAATCAGGAGCTTCCTGTGGGCTGGGATCAAAGCAAACAGACCAAGGCAAGAAGTAAATGTGAATCATCACCGCGAGCTGGTCCCCACAGCCCCCCAAAGAAGGCAAAGGGCTTGAGCCAGTGGGCTCCAGGCCTCACATGCCACCAAAGTGGGAGGAGACACAGAGACCAGGCCATCCAAGTCCGCTCCCAAAGGGTTCTCTGACAATCGACGGGGCGGCCAAGGGTGTGGCCCAGCTGTACCAAGGGCAGCCTCCAGCTTACAGCAGCATCTGAAGTTTAGGCCTGGATGAAGCCCAAACAGTTAGAATTCACTTCTTCAGATGTTCTGACTTCACAGAGAACTACCAGGTATCAGGGAGAAAAGGGAAGTAAGGCCAAAATTCTGAACGAACGCCCACAGTCTCAAGTACCGGGTGCAGGGACGAGAGAACATCGTGTCTACACCTGGTGCAGACTCGGCACAGAAAGGACACAGAGCCCGGAGCCGGGCAGGCAGCACAAAGCTCACCGCCAGCCCCAGGGTGCAGAGTCCCTTTTGTCTCACTGACCCAAGGGATGTCTGCGCCCGGGTCCTACAGACAGCAGTGAGCACCTTCCACGGTGTGGACAGCCCTGGGTCGGCTGCAGGACGCGCCCTGGCACGTCAAGTCCCCACTGCCACAACCAAGGGAGCCTGGGTCCCTCTGACTCCGTGACCACGTCCCCATGCCCTGGCTGCCCGCACTCGGGACCCTCCCGGCACCCCTCCCTCCCCACCCTCCAGGCATTAACGTCCTGAGGATCAACCATCAGCTTTCGGGGACACCTAACAACTTCATCCATAACGAGGACGACTTCCAAAGTTCATGGGAAGGCAAGGCCTGCCCGGGAGGTGCCGTGTGGCCGGATACGAGGGTCACCATCCTGCTCTCCGTGTCTTTAATCGGCACCTTGGGGTCAGTATTAACTGAGCCACAACAGAAGGAGGGAGCTGTTGACAGCAGGATAGGACCTCGTGCCGTCTGCTGGAGGCGTATAGCCACAGCTACATCCTCCAAGCCATAATTCCATTTTATGTCGTTCACACTTAATAGCAAATTCGCCATTTAATCTTTCAGACAGAAGTTACTTATTCTCAATCTATTGTTCCTCACACTGCTATCATCTCGTGCCACCCACACTGGCCGGTGTGAAGCCCACCAGGCTCCCAAACCAGGCCCATTTTTTCATTAGCTCACATCCTTCCCAAGGTGGCCTCCTTTACAGATGGCTGATCAGTAATCAACACTAGTTTGTTTCAATCAGAACAGTGCCCGTAACTTCTCATTTAAAAGCTGCTCCTCAGAAGCGCATTAGTGGGAGGCAGAGAGACACGGCTATTGGAACAATGGGTTTTCTTTTTCCTTAAGAAGCACTGGTGCTGAAATCCAAAGGAAAAAAGAGAAGAAAAATCCCATACGTTTGCATATCACTCCATGGACCCCGATGCAGATCTGTCTGTCCTAGTTGTTAATGCGTATGGTGTCCCCTGTGAGTTAGGGAGGGAATTAATAAACCCTATTTTCAATCTTGGAAATGGAGGCAGTGGGTAAATACCATCCCTTGACCCACAGATCCAAGAATATTGCATAGCTCAAAGCAAGCCCATGATTCCGGGTAAAATTTAAATGTTAGACATTGAGTTCATTAACAGTACCTTTTGAGAGAGTTTTACTAAAGGAATCATCAAGGCTTCTCCTAGCATTCCTTCCCAGAGTTGGGGAGGGAGGGTATGGAACTTGGAAAAGGCCCCACAGGTTACTGGGGGCCGCGCAGCACATTCTAGAGCCCCCTCTGCCTGGCTGTCACTCTGTCCCCCGGTGGCCTCTTGTGAGCCAGCCGGGGTTTTACCCATGACCCTGCGGCACTGAGGTTAAGTATGAACACTTTTTCAAAGGCTGGCGTATCCACAGAGGGACAAGCTGACCCTAATAACAGGAGACTTTAAAATGATTTTCTTATCTTACTCATCCTTCTTGTATTTCACTTGGGTAATTGCAACGTGGCCACACGCACAC
This sequence comes from Grampus griseus, assembly GCF_964374135.1. NCBI lineage: Eukaryota > Metazoa > Chordata > Mammalia > Artiodactyla > Delphinidae > Grampus > Grampus griseus. Next base: position 85,395,412 of record NC_139006.1, on the reverse strand, counting down.
TCAGAAATCACATTTGTCATCAAGTGAAGGGGGCAACTTAACATTCGATCCCTGCTGAGGAAATGCAGTCGTTTAGTAGAGAGAGAGGGTTTTGAAAATTCTTCCACGTATTCACAAAGCGTGAGCCCCTAAAATTCAGCTTTGGGATCTTTGTTTATTTAGCGTGTATGCAGCTGGGATAGGAGATGTTCTTGAATTCCATTCCTAAAAAAATGAAGTCATGAATTGTTTGGAATATACTGTGGTCATCGCCCGCCCCCAGGGGATACACCACTCAGTGATGACTCCTCCTTCCACGTCGGCATACTGGCAAGATTCGATAATGTTGTCTTTGCTCAAAATATAATCAGGACTCCTCTTTGGAACTGCCCGTGTGAAAACATCGAAGATACGTAGAATCTGCAGCTGAAAATGCAGTCATCCAAACTGAAGGTGACAGAGTCCGCTGTCATCGCAGAGCTGGGTCAAGGTGGGTGCCGGCCAAAGGCAAGCGTGACACTTGCCCCGACTCCCCTGCCCACTGTATTTCGTGGCGGCCACACTCCCAGTCCGGAAGGGGGGCGTGGCCAGACCACTCGGAGAGGCTGGGATACTCCTCACACACCGGTGAGGATCTCGTGAGATTTTAAACCTGGCCCTGTTTTTACCAGTTACGCTGGTGTCCAACAGGCTCATCTGACATCCACAGAGTTTTAACCCTGTAACCAGTGTCTTTTTTTAAATATTCCAGATCTGGGAGTTTTAAAGGAAAAGGGAAAGAGCCCTTCCAATAAACATATGTAATTTTGTGCTGTGGACTGAATGACGCTCTTTTCAGCCGTGGCGGATTATAATTTCTTCCTGTGTTTTACAGATATTACTGATCTCTGGAAGAAGCGTTTTATAAATGACTTCTCACTCCTCTAGGGCCCCAGCCTCATACAGTCTAGCACTTTGGATACACCAATTGAGAGAAAAGTGTAAAATCAGAGAGAAAATTAGAACAACGAAGAGCAGGGAAAAACTATAGCAACTGCCGCTGTAATCGTTGTACTCTTGTGCGTGTTTGCTGAAATGTAAAGCGGCCTAAACCCTTGATCCAGCGACTTGGGTTTGGGATGAGTCCTGCAGAACCTGACAGTGGGGGTCAAGGCCATGCGCCCCAGAGAGGTTCCAGGAATCAGCAGCAAGGGTTCCACCAGCACTTCGGGTCTCACGTCCCAGCTCAGCACTGTCGCTACTGCCCAAGCCTGGTACTTCTTGGCTTTGTGCGAACCCATCCTTTGTGGACAAAAACAAAAAAAAGGGGAGGAAAAGAAGGAGGAAATGTAATAATCAATTTGTCCTTTGTCTTATTTAATAATTGGCCACAGATGGCGTTTGACTCTGTTAAGAATCAGAAAGATCCTTCCTCCTTAGAACATCCAGAGGGACTGTCACAGTTGCTGAAGGCGATTCCTAAACGAGGATAAAGAATATTTCTACTCAGATGCAAAAGGCATATTAAAAACCTACCGAGGGGCTTCCCTGGTGGCGCAGTGGTTGAGAGTCCGCCTGCTGATGTGGGGGACGTGGGTTCGTGCCCCGGTCCGGGAACATCCCACGTGCCGCGGAGCGGCTGGGCCCGTGAGCCATGGCCGTTGAGCCTGCGCGTCTGGAGCCTGGGCTCCGCAACGGGAGAGGCCACAGCAGTGAGAGGCCCGCGTACCACCAAAAAAAAAAAAAAAAAAAAAAAACCTACCGAGGAGAGAAATTCTCCCATTAAGGGGAGGAATCAAGCTTAGAGAGGTTAAATCTCTCGCCCAAGGTCCACGGGTCACAGGCGGTAGAGATGGGATTGGGACCGAGGTCCTTAACTGGACTGTTTCAGCAAAGTGAAAATCACTGACACCTCCTTCGATCTTCTTTATTTGGAGATGTGGCTTGTGTTGTCCGTTGAGAAATCTGTCCTCTACGTCTAAGGCGGGGGACACTCTGACGCAGAGGAAGACATGGCTCTCACTTCCCGGAAGTTGCCCTGGCTGCCGGCACCGAGGAGTCTCTCCCACCCTGAGAAGATGCGAGTCTATGAAATTCCTGGGGTCTGAGCGCGCAGCTGGAGGGCTGCCCACACTCCCAGCGACACTGATGCCTCATGTATTTATTCCATAAAAGATTATCCATTGATTTCTATGCCAAGTCAACCAAAAATAAATGCTACTTCTAAGAGGTATGCGCCAGGCCCAGTGGGAGCAGAAAGGGGATATAAACCAGATGTTGGGGGCAGGGAGGTCAGAGGCAACAGCTCAGAGGAGGCCAGGCCCAGTCTGAAAGGGTGAGCAGAACTGACAGGATGCAGAAAGGGCTGGGGCATTCGGTGCCAAGGAGATGCCTGTCAGCAAGGAAGGACACACCCACCACAGGGCTCCGGATCTATCAGTGTGAAAGGGCAGGTGCTTAGGTTTGGTTGGAGCAAAACAGCGCCCAGGAAGGGAGAGGTGAGGCGGAGAGGTGAGGCCAAGACGGGCCAGCAAGGGCCAGCAGGAGCCCCACCACTGCAAGGGCAGAGCGCCCCAAGCTGTAGGTCTGACTGCGCCTTCCAGGGAGTTTCCACTGCCTCTCTCTGCTTGCCCCCCTGCCTGAAACGCTCCCTCCATCACCTGTGCCCCAGCCCACACTCACGCACAGCTCACCTCTTCCCCACCAGCTCTCCTCCCCGCACTGCACCCTGGCAGCCTCACCCAGGGACCACTCAGCCCAGTTGGTCCCACCTGGTGGACACGACCAAATGCAGGACGGCAACTCTCTCCTCCCAACCTCCTCCTCCTCCTCCTCCTCCTCCTCCTCCTCCTCCTCCTCCTCCTCCTCCTTCTTCGTCCTGGTCCGGCATGGTACACACCACGGGCAGAGAATTTTAGGCAAAGATGTGACAAGGTCAGCTTTGCCTTCCCTCCCAAATCTGGCGAAGATGGGAAGCAGGTTCACGTGTCCTTTCACTCGAGACTTCATCCACTGGACCAATCTTTGTGGAGAATCTACAATGTGCTGGGCTTGGTACTCAGCCCAGGGGTACAATGAGGGGCAAAACGGAAATCCTGCCTTCCCTGGCACAGAGCTCATTAAAGAGTCAGGGAAAGAAACATTAGGCGAAGAATCACCCCAAAAAGTATGTGGCTTCTGCCCATTGAGACACAACAGAAGAGTGTGGGCTAAGTATCTCTTAACAGTTCACTGAGTAGCACTTGTGTACCAGGGATGATACCGAACATGAGGACTTAGCTCTCGCAAAGCCCATTTTGACAACACGTCACTGCTGTAAACCCCACAGGATGCAGGCCTGACAACTTGCTACATGCCACGCAGTTTCCGAGCCAGCAACATTTCATTACAGGAAAAAAGTCTGGACAATTCTCTGGTTATTTTCTCCATTGACATTTCTCCTGGGCTGGCAAACTTGAAGGAAGAATTTTGGAATAAAGGAATATCTAATATGCAAATGAAACTGGGCCTTCCACTGTGCTGGATTGTATGCAGGTCTAAAACTGGACATGACCCCTCGGCCTCTCAGATTCGGTATCTTTCCTAGGGCTGTCCTAAACAACACACCCACAAACCCATGTGCAAAGAATTACCTGGCCATCAAAATTCGTTTGGAGTTTTTACGAATGAAAATGTAAAAAGTGACCATTTGTTTGACTGACCTCTGTCACAAAGCAGGTGTGTGTGCAGCAGTGATCATCTGTGTAAACACGGCCTACATGAGTGCACGAAGAGGTAATGGGGTCATGCAGCAACGTGAAAACGCTTTCCACGTGTTTATTTAACTTTTCACAAGTAAAATTCTGAATGGTACAAACCAAAAGTCCTTTCGAAGGAGTCTGGAAGTGGGGTAAGTGCTATGGCTCTAGGGAGTGGGACAGGCATGGGCGCCTGCCGGACAGAACCGGAGGACTCGTTCTAAGGCTGACCCTGACCTTGCGATTTGACCTTGAGTAAATCGTCTCACACACTATGCCTCACTTTCACCCAATCTGTAAATCGGAGCTTAGCAATGACCCTTAGTTACCTCATGGGCAGGTTGTGAAAAGAAATGAGATAACACTTCTGAACTTACGGGGAAACCTGGAGAGGGTGCAGAAAAGAGAGACGACGATGATTAAGAAGGAGCTGGATTCCTCAAACAAAGGTTAGGAGACACAAAAGATAATTTAGGCTAAACAAAGGAACACCAAGAAGTGACTTAACTATTGCCTTCCATTTAGGATCATGTTTTCCTGTTGATCTTGGTCTCTTTTTCTCTCTCGCACGCGCTCTCTCCCTCTCTCTCTCTCTCCCAGCCTAACAAACAGGAAGAAACACTGTCCTTACCTATCACTCAACCCCTCCCAACTCAACCCAACTATTAACCTCCTGGCTCCGTGGGCCTCTGAATCGAGGTTACCTCCTGGAAGTTTGCCGTCCTCCATCCCCTACACTCACTGCAACCGAGTGAGAGTCCGCTGACATTGATCTGAAAATCCCCAGGCTTGTATCCAGTTTCCAGGCTCCTGGGCCATGTAGCATTGTTAGAATAAAATACACAATCGCGCAAACTTGTCATAAGACAAAATGCAAGTTAACCTAAGAGCCATCCTTGTAGATTTCTCTTTACTACCCACTCCTGTGGTAGCCCCTTCAGCAATGGCCTGACCTCAAACTTGATGGAAAATATTCAGACCTTTAAGGCCACTGATGCGGAGAGAGGAATCCAGAGAGAGGACCTGGGGAAGCAACATGAAATCAATTCTAATGCAGTCATCCCATGACCAACTCATTCCAAAACCGGGTGAAGATTAAAGACACCGAACCCAGAGCCTTGGCCAAAACCTTATAACTTAGATCCAACCCTTGAGCTCCACAAAAAAATACAAGAATGTCTCTGCCACCAACAAGAGATGTGGGAGAAAATGTAGAAACTGGGAGAAAATGTTAGAATTCAGCCTAGCATCCAATCGTTTAAGAAGCACAGTGATGAAGAAACTGACCTACTCCCAACAAACAGAGAGAAACATCCTCCTTTCCCAGCACTCAGTGCCGACCGACTTCACTGGAACAGTAAACAGGCAGACAGACCGAAAGAAAGATGAGACGGCTCCACATCCCTCATGAGGAAAACCACTAATGACACGTGGAGGGGCTTCACCTCTATATTATCTCTAGAGTTGCCAGCCAAGCACAGCGAGCCATTATTCCTAGTCACTGTCATTCAATCACTCATCAATACTTATTAGAAGCCCAGTGAAAGCTGAGTGGCACCTGAATTGACATCAAAACTTGGCCCTCAGCTGCTTCTTCGTCAGTGGAACATTACCATTTTAGCAGGAGAGGATGAGTGAGCGGGGCCTCTCATTAGGAATCATAAATCCACACTCCTCAAACCAGCACCTCTGCGCACAGTAAATCAATGCCTCTCAGACTTCCGTGTGTTCAAGAACGGCATTCCCTCGTCCAAATGCATATTCCTGCCCCACTTGCAGAGCCACTGATTGTAACCATTCCCCGGGGGGTTCCAAACCTTCGAGAAGCCCTGTAATAACGGCTCATCCTGCTTTTCCCTCAAGGACTTGGATGAGAATATCTGTGAGTTCACAGGAAAACTAAGTTGGAGGACAGATACTGGTTCAGCGATTACAGCCTGGAAAACTCCATTTTTTTCTAAGAAATATGCATCAGCAGCAGTGTTTCATTGAGTCAGAAGGTTACCTCCATCCTACATGTCTTTCCTCACCTGCAGTCCGGATGCACTTTTCTAGAATGAGAGTTCGTACCGCCGTCCCAATGCCTATGCCTCTTACGCATTCTCTTTTAATAAGTCCGATTGCCAGAGCACTTTGAGGTCATCAAATAAGAGCTGAAGTGGAATGACGGCCACTCGTCCTAGTCTGTATGATCAGGACTGGTTAATTTTCAAATGACGTAAAGAATCATGACAAAGAACTGAAAAGTGAAGCCCAAAAGAATGCCGTCCCACAGAGACGTCTGAGGTTCACACAGGTAACTCACCTGGGGGGGCCACTTTCAAAGGACATGTGGAGGCCACCCTTTAAGATTAGTTTAGACAGGAATGGGTTAATCTCATCACCTTTTCTGTTCTTGCTTCAGCCCCCAGGTTGTCAAGGGGGTAGATAAACACGGTGCTACCTTCCAGGTTTGTCTCACCGTCTGTCGGGAGAGTGGGCCAATTTCATCCCATGTGCCGCTTTCATTACTGTCTCAAGGTTGTCACAAGAATTGATAAATTTCAGACTGTTTCTTGTCCTCATTACAGTCTTAAGGTTGTCATGAGAATGAATTGATTTTGTGCCATTTTTTTGTCCTCATTAAAGTCTTTGTCACGAGAATGGCTTCATCTGGAGCCATTTTTGTTCCCGCAGCCATTTTCATTACGAGAGAAGAGATCCTTCCACAGAAAGGACAAGACTCCATCCAGCATGCTGACTTCGGAGCAGGAAGCCCTCCCGCAGAGATCTGAAGGAGGGTGGGGAGGGAGAAGGTCCCTTCAGGAGGGATTTCCTGCTGAGACTTTCGCGATCATGGGAAACAGACAGAAAGCAGAGCCCCATGTTCAGTGACCGTGGCTTGCCTTGTTTCCTCCTGTGGGACAGAGAATGTTCTAGATTGGTTCTAGAGGGCTTTAAGAGGGAGCAAACAGGTGATCCAGGAAAAAAAAAAAGTGTGCAGAATAAGGCCACGTTGGGTGACACAGGAAGTGGGGCTGAAATCAGGAGACTTGTTGGAACTCTGATCCCCTGAAGCCACGTGAACACACCATTCATTCTAGCAACTTCCCTGTTAGATGTGAGGAGACACCGCACAAATATTTTCCAAACGTTCAACTCCCCAAACTATAGTAACAACCCCCAAATTAGTTTTATTTCCCTTAGTGGACTAATATTCAGATCCTAACGGACTTAAAGTAAATGACAGCGAACAGGGCCATCTTCCTTAAACACCAGACGGAAAGCTCAGTGTCTGCAGGCAGAACAGAAGCGGGTGGTCAAGAATATCACAGGTCCAAAACCGGCAGGAGGACCGCCATCCTGCGTTCCAAAAGATTGCCGTGTTAGAGATACTCTGCGGTCAGAATTTACGAGAAGGTCCCGTTGGTCAGCAGGCAAAGGTGTGCAGATAGGGAAGCAGGAGTGGCTTAGGGTCACGTCATCCAGGCTTGGGTTACGTCCATCGTTTTTGTTCATTTCCTTGACCAAATTCAAATCAAGCAGCTGGCTTTTACCTGCTTGCTTTTGCCTGTAAAATACATCCATGGGTTGACTGATTTAATTACAGGGCACAAACTGAAGACAGGAAGAGGATTATTTAGAAGAAATTTGGACTAGAAAAGATAATGTCTCCAATAGCTATGTGTCTGAGGACCTCTGGGCTGCCTGGAAAGACAAGCTTCACGGCATCTGACAGAGAAAGAATAATCCATAGCGGGGAACTAATCATACAGTCAGGCCCAGGAGCAAGGATGATGATAGCAGGTTACACAGGATGGAGATCTGTATTATTCTTGCGGGGCGGGGAGCTGCTAGGTGGGAGGGTGTTTCTAAGTGGCCAGGAAAGGTCTCTGAGGGGCTGGGCAACAAACACTACACCTCAGATAAGAAATCTGACCCGAAGGCACTCCCCTTCCCCAGCTGGTACCCAGTCCGGCCCGAGGACTGGATCAGGGCCGCCCCTCCCCCTCCCCCTGCCCCCAGCGGTTGGGAGGCCCTGGCCCTGACCCCTGACCACAGCGTAGGCGACTCCCGGGAACCAGTGACCTCAGAGTCCTACTGCTTTTCATCAGTTCTTCTGGGCAACGGTACACTTTCAGGCATCTTCTCATTTCACAAATTGTTAGGCTCTGTGGGCGATCAAAGGGTCACGTGACGTGTGACGGAGCCCGAAACACATCCCCTCCTCCAGGTCCTCCAGCTCCCGTCGGGGGGGCACCGCGAAGAGCGGCAGGGGCGCCTTTTGCCTTTGACAAGCGGGCCCCCGCCCCCAGCTCTGTCCCCCCAAGGAGGGCCTCCCCTCCCCGCGCTCGGCGGGGGTCAGCCCGCAGCCCAGGAGGAGATGCGCTTGTGTCAGTGATAGATAAATCTCAGCTCGAAATACAGGCCCCTGACAACCTAACCACTGAAACCCTGTCAAGTAACCCCTAATTTTGAAGCGAATGGTTAATTCCCAGCAAATTGATTTATGCTCTGTTTGAGGTTTGGCGAGCGCTGTTGTTCATGTGTGATTACCAGGAACTCAGCCCTGCCTATTCATTTAGAGCATTGACACAACCCAGTGCATCTCCCAAGAAAATCTCCTTTGTCAGCACATCTAGAATTTGCTAATTAAATCAACGATGACATTATTCACTTTCTCAAGAAAAAAAAAAAAGCCAGCTCCTCCCCCCACCAGCCCGCCTGCTCTTTTCCTCCCTCTTCTTCTCTCTCTCTTTTTCTCCATTCCCGAGTTGGGTAAACACCAAGCGTCTCAAAGTTTAGCAGGGTTTGACTGGGCTCTTTTTTTCATCTGCCGACAGCAAACGGAGAGTAACAACCCGCCATCCGATTAGGAGTAAACACACCTACACGTGTCTGCACACGGTTCCTACACACACTCGAGCACGTGTGCACACAGCACAGGCGCATACGTGGGATACAGAGACGGAGGGGCCTTGAGAACAAAACACGATGACCCCAAGCCCCTCCGCGTCTTGCGTATTGCATCCCAGAGTGTGGACTGCATTAGAATGATGGGGTGGCTGGCCCTCCAGGCACTGCCTGTACCATTCCAGCTGAAGCCAGCCCCTAAGGCAAGGAGGACAGGCTGTCCCCGGGGTCGATAATTATGGGTCCGTAATATCCCTGTGTCCCTTTGGGCTCCGGGTCATAAGGAATTACAGCGGGGCTTGAATGAACCATCGTCCAGAGCCCAGAAGTTTTCGGTCACATTTTTCTTACGCCAGAATTTTCTTTTTCAATTCGCAGAAATAAGAAAAGAGACTGTTTAATTGTTTCAGTGACGACCTAGGAAATCCTCCCCTCCTGCACATGAGAGGTAAAACAAGAGACAAATCAGAGGCAGGAGAATTCATTCTCAGAACACTATTATTTCAGCACCGTGTTTTTTAACAATAGCCTTAAATTTTGTATTTCTTAGCAAGAAGTAGGGCATTTTCTAACATTTTTAATTGACTCTGGAGACCATAGTCAATTAACGAGAGCTGCTGAGGGGCATGGCCCTGTGATATTTTGAAAGGTCAATGTGGTCTATGGGGTCAACAGCGAGGTACCACCCGACGGGGCCGGAGAAGTGTTTCTGCTGGAATTTGTCTTCTCCGCAGGTGCATCTGAAAACAGACCAGACACGGGCTTGTCTGGAAAGGAAATTCACTCCTTTGGATAAGGTTTCGGCCCAAAATGCAAATGTTACCTGAAAGAGGTGATATGTTTACAAATAAGTGGGCCTTAGGATAACAGACCCCGTACCAGGCAGGGTCTATCCAGGACGAAATGGAGGGAATTGGTCCGTAAGTTGTAGCGTTACTTAAAAGACAAACAGGGAACATTGAGGCCGCCCGGAAATTTGCAAGAGGAGAATGCCGTTCCCAGGAGGCTGGAGGGACATGGGAGAGGTCGGTGTTTCCCGCACCCAGGGTGGGGTCACCCCAGGAGCTGGAAACACAGAGGAGACACAGCTCCCAGGCAGAGATGGGGAGAAACAGCCAGGCCTCTCTCTCCTGTCCTCCCCTCTTCCCCCCAATCACCCCGAGCCAAGCCAGAGCCCGGGCAACGCAGCCTGGAGACGCGCGGCTGAGCAGGGCCGGGCCAGCAAGGGACGGGGCAGCAGGCCACGTGGACAGCAGAGAGAGGACGACTGAGCTCCCACAGCAGCGAGGGGTCACCCGGTAGACGCGGAGCCCTCAGCTCGGGGCTGCGAAGAATTCAAAAGGAACCCGCCATGGCTCTGTGCCTTAGAGGAAAAAACATCAGGAAAGTGTTGTGGACAATTCATCCCACCTCTCGGAGCCTAACTTTTCCCTCCTGTAAACGGGCCGGCAAGGTCCTTCTCACAAGGACCACAGGCCAACTCCACGTACTACATGGAGGTTTTCTTTTCTTTCCTCCTAACAGTCTAGCATAATCACTGGGGAGTCTCAAAGGAGAAAATGCCACATTCCTTGGTCTCTGCCTTGATCTGGCCATTCCCTCCTTGGGGAGCTGCTAGGCCTGTCCCCTCGGGGTAACCTGTAGATTTCACATCACACTCTGTCCTCAGAGCCCCCATCCAATGCACCACCCCCCGCGCCCACCACAAACACACCTGCTTGCAGCCCCTTCTTTCTGCTCTAAGCCTTTAACTCGGGGACTCTGCGCACAGGGCTGCACGCCCAGACCCCAGGGCCGCCTGATGCTGTAGATAAAGCTTTGTGGGAGCACAGCTGCGCCCCAAGCACACAGCACCTCCAGCTGCAGCCACCGTGGCTGCGAAACGCACCAGAGACCAGGCGGCCCGGGGGTCCTACGTGATTTCCTCTCCGGCCCTCTTCAGGACAGGCTCACTGGCCACTGCTTCTAGCGATGGCGCCAAATGAAGACCGTCCTTTGAGAATGAATAAATATGGTTACTCCGTCTCTGCCCCTCTTGAAGCACGTTTGAAACTCCATCTCCACAATGACTCCCTGGCTTGAAAGTCAAAAGCAGATGGGGAATGGAACCCAAAACATAGAACAGTTGGTGAATTTCATAGAGAGAGTCCGGACTGGAACGCTCCCCACAACCATCCCAGGAGACCCAAGAGCTGGCAGGTCCCATCGCAAGCTGTGGGCTTTCCCTAAGGTTATGGCCGAGTTGCTCATTTCCTCGTAAAGCCTGTTCCTTCTCTCTAGAAAAGCCCGTGAAAGTAGGGAAAAGATGGCGGTGGGATGAACTGGGAGATTGGGATTGGCCTATATACACTAATATGTATAAAACGGATAACTAATAAGAACCTGCTGTATAAAAAAATAAATTCAAAACAAAACAAAACAAAAAAGAATATAGTCTTCTTGGTCACAGTAGAATCAAACGGTCTACCCTATACAAATGAATCCCTCCCCATTACTGACCATGCAGTAGCAGGAGTGGTTAATTATTAATTTCTTTTGAGCATCACAGTATAGTGTATCTTTGGATTTTGTTTTTAAATCAGAGAGTGTTCATAAATAGAAAAACAATATTAACACCTGATTTTCTTAATTTAAAAACTAAATTAAATCGAGCATTTGTATACCTGCAAATGAAAGTATTATCTAACAGTGAAAATGCTTACCTGGTGAAGCAACAATTTCCCTCTCATTGGATAGGATCTTTACAGATAGTGACTAGATGATCAAATGTCAGCACTACATTAGTCCAGTAGGATGGTGGAACCATTTACCTTTTCACTAATTCAATATTATATAAAGTTTTATGGCAAAAAAGAACCTTTTAAATAGAATGTTTGCTCTATTGTATCAAATAGCCTAATCAAAGGAAGATGCTAGTTCTGCCAAAATTTAAATCACACTCAGCACATTTTCTGAATTATTATCAAGTTGTGTTACTAAAAACAAATTATTAAAACATTTGTCTGATTAAAAAAAAAAGTAAAGAAAAGAAAGATTTGGGCTCGGGGTGTGTTATCTTTTCTCTCTCAGAAGTTGGCTTCAAATGCAGGTCACGTCCGTATGAAGCCAAATAGACGATGGCCAGGGAAAAAGGTCAGTGGGGGGCAGCGGTACCCAGGGGGGCAGAGGTCAGCCCACGTGCTGAGCGGGTGACGGCCGGGGCACCCGCTCCAGGGGACTTGACCGAGGCAGCGGTACCCGGCCCTCCCCAGCCTCTGCACCACCGCCCTGGCCGGGGAGCAGGCTCTGGTTTCAACGAGCATAACTTCCTTGGAAGTATCTGCGCCGTGTTCCAAATGACATTCTTGTTTGTGAGAAAGGTGACTGACTCTGTTGCCTTAAGGCTTCATTTCTGAACCTGAAAGAGTTTTCCTCAACCCGTGGCTACTAAGCAACTTTCTTCCCCCAGCTCATCATTCTGTTTAATGTTGCAAAGCACAGGAATTTTTTTAAGTAGGATCTGATTTTGCAAAGAGATGTCTAAACTTAAGTGAAATAATGGTTGTAACGAAACACCGCTAAATATGAGGGCTTTGTTCTACCAGTGTGGTTCGCCGATTCCGGAAGCCAGGTGCAGAACCGTCTGTGCCATTCTCAGAACAGAGCGTGTGTGACGGACAAGACCCGGATAAATGCCGCACACACCACGTGAAATAGCAGACCCTGCGTTCGTTGTCGTGTTTATTCACTTGTCAGAGCCGGCTTTTCAACACTCCGCTGCCCCTTCCAGCCTGCAGCCCAGGAAGGCCATCTCGCTTTAGAGAGAGAAGATGATACGATTCAACAATACCACCAAATTCTTTGATTTGTCATATTCTTTGTGATGATATTTCAGGAAATCAAGTGGAGCCCAGCACTAATTTTCAGGGAGATGCCAAGTCAGCGCCTGGAAGACGGACGACACCAGGACCCGTGGCCTCGGAGTTCTGTGTACTCAGGACACCGCAGAACACGGTTTCCACGGCCAGGCTTCCACGTGCAGTCGAGGCAGGGCAGCCCGGCTGCCCCCTTCTGACCCGACAGAGTCTAGAGAAATCAGGAAAGAGGCTCTTCAATGACCAAAAACTAATACCCGACACCTCATTGTTTTCCCATAAGGAACCCTCCAGATAGGAAGCCAAAGACAGGTGCAGGGTGGGTCTAGATCATCACTGGGTAACTCCAGCCTGGGGGCCAATGCACGCACGTGGTATGGGAGCCAGTGATGCCCCATTTGCGGCTGCCTGTGAGCCGCTATGGCCAGGGTGAGCACTTGTGACCAATGCACAGAAGATAGCTGCTCTCTGGCCATTGGAAGAGAACATTTCCAAGCCCTGATAAAAATGCTCGTAGATAAACATATAACTGTAGACCCTGGATTGTTATTTTGCAAAATGGTAGACGGGGGGTGGGTCCCCTCTCCTCCAGACTAACGTCCCTTCTCAGGCCAGAAACCGTGGCTCCTTCTTCCCATTCTGCTCCCACCTGGACCTTCTCACTCAAGAGGGAACCAGGGGTGTGGAGATTGCTTGAGAAAACAGCCACCATTGTCCTCTTCCCTGTCCCCAGACCTCTCTGCAGTGTGACTTGAAAGCTCCTCTCAAGAGATGAAGTCTTCTCCCCACCCCTCGAAGCTGGGCTGGTTTGGTGACTTGCTTTGACCTGTACAGTGCAGCAGAGGGGGCAGCATGCCAGCTCCAAGCCTAGGCTCGAGGCCTCCACTCTCTTCCTCCCTCTTGGAACTCTGCCCACCACTATGTCAAGGAGCCTGTGCTAGCCCACTGGAAGAGGGCACACAAGCTGCACCAGCTGTGCCCTCACCAGCCTAGCGACTGATGGCAGGCGAGTGAGTGAGCACAGCTGAGTGCAGCTCAGGAGCTGACCCAGAGGATGATGAGCGAAATAAAGTGCTGCTGCCTGAAGTCAGAAGTTTAGGAACTGTTTGTTATGCAGCACAGCTAACTGATACACAGGGACCGTGACTGAGGTACTCTCCTCAGTACACAGACTTCCAAGGGAACACGGCCCACTGGTCGGGTGGGGTGATGATCCCATTGGTTCAGAATATTTCCTATAGAGAAAATGAAGTAAATGGGTTGTTTCAGACATAGAGAGCTGGCAGGTAAATCATCTATAAAACTGGGGAAATAAACAAAAGCAAACCCTAATACACAGCTTTCTACATCAGAATAAAAGGAGGGCTCTCTACTGATTTTGTGATCTGGTCACATAACTTGTTCAAGGTCACTCAGGTAGAAAATGACAGACCCAGAATTGGAACTCAGCCCCACACTCCATGGCACAGGTTTCCAACCATCATGCTAAGCTACCTGCCAGCCTGGCCTGGATCTCCCACTGTGCCTTGCAGCGCCAGGTTTGAGGTTATAGCAAAGAAAGAAGGAAACATACTGATTTGCTTATGTTGGAGTTTGCAAGGCAAACCATGTTCAAGACCCAACTAGACCCAAGTAAGTGCACCACAGTGCATTTCTGAGAGGCCAGGGGTGCTGAGTGTGGCATGGGATGAGCACAGATGGGCGTGTTGGAAACTAGAAATCTGAGCCTGAAATGGGGCTGCAAAGTGGGGAGAGGGGGTAACAGGAAAATCGGGTGAGGGCATTCCTTTTTCAGAGGTGCCACTGCCGTAGCTAGCAAGACCCGTGCAGGGGATGGGAGAGGATTTGACGTAGCCGGAGAGGACAGAACTCTGGGGGGTCAAGGGGAAAGCGAGGTCAGAAAAGGGTGGAAGAGGGCTGGAAAAGGTGGTTCAGAGCTACTGCGGGCTCTTAGCTTGATGAAAATAGCATTCTTGGAGGTTATCCTGCCAGCTGTGTATAGGACACAATGCAGCAGAGAGAAGTGAGCCTCGCTCAACGGCTGCTGAGGCTTTCCTGGCGTGGGCCAGGCGGGTGATGGAGGGAAGATGTTTGTAAGAACAGAGACCTAGAAGAACCAACAAACAAAGAGGCAAGGCGGAAGGAACACAGCGTGGCTTTCAGCTCTCTGAAGTCTTAGAGATAGCAGCATTCGAGGAGTCTTCTCAGGAATAAGGCAAGAGATTTCCCCAGAAAGCATCCATTGAACACACATCACATGGTTAACTTTGAGACTAAAGTTGACCTCGTGTGGAGGCTTAGTCTGGGGCACCACGGTGGGCTATATGTCTGCCCAAACAGTCATCTGCAGACGTAAATATGTAGCAGTTATCAGTTATCACTCTACAGTTTTCTTGACCGTGGCTATAAACACCATTCTGACTGCTATTTCCCCACTACTTTCTGTTTTGCTATTATTTGCTATTTTCTGAGTTTTAGTATCTCATGGACCATAATGGATGTGAGTCAAGTTTAGTGAAGTGTCAAATGACAGGAAGTGATGTCATTGTTTTGCCAGAGAAATGATTAAATGGAAGACTGGTGTTTGGTAACCCTTGGCCAACACTGGACAGAGACACCCTTGAGGACTTGGTGCAAAACGCAGGGGAACCATCTCCAAACTGGTTCTACCTACGACCTTCAGTGAAGCTACAGATGCCACGAGATTTGTTTATGGGGATGGGAAGTGCTGGCCTCTACCTAAGTGGTCTGGTTCTGGGTCTGAGTCTTTCAATTAGACCTTCATTAAAGGACGGAGGTGGAGAGAAGAGTGGGGAGACGAGGGGGCGGGACTGGGGGCAGGGGAGGGACAGGAAGACCAAACGCCCTGCATCCTAGGAGATGGTGAGTTTCCAGAGCAGCTCCCCAGCCGGCAGATACTTAATAAATCCTTCTTGTTTGTGAGGTTTATTTTATATTAAGATAAATTAACCTTTAACGTGGTTCTACAAAGGGACACAGTCTAGTATCAGCTAGAAAGAGAAAGCTGTTCTGATCCCACATGGGCTGATAACCATATTTACACACTGCCATTCAGATCAATATGGGCATCGTTTGTGGTACAAAGGTGTCTGGGGCAAAGAGTGTTCATGGCCATCTCTGTGTAAACACCTCCTTCTGTAAACAGGATAGGACATTTCTCTGTCATGTCCAAAGTTTCGTCTTGATGCTAAAACCGTGTTCACACACAGGTACGAGCTGTTATGTGAGAGGTAGCTTCGTCTTAGCTGTCAACATCTCCCCGTAATTTCTTCCAGATTCATCTCAGAGAAGATGAAGCCCCACTGTGCGCTGTACATCCGCTCGGCAAGGCAGTGCACTCCCCACCAGACACCCCCAGGAAGGGCAGCGGGTACCTCGGCATCTGCTGGGATTAACGCTGAGGGCGGGAGGGCAGAGGGACGGACTCCTCCCCATCAGCCTACAGCAGCCTCACCGCCAGTGCTTGCTGCCTGGTGGGTGTCCCTGCCTGGTGTTCATTCTGGTGGCCGGTCAGATGCAGACTGGAGGGCACCTGATTGCTATCTTTAAGTATCCAAAGGTCGGCCACAGGGAAGAGGAAGTCATCCTATTCCATATGCTTTTGGAAGGCAGAACAACAACAGGAAGCAGATTTTGGTAAAGAAAAATCTCCCAATAGTTAGAACTGTCTAAAAAAGGAATGGGCTGTGCCTGTGAGAGAGTGAGCTCCCTGTTATTGGAGGTATTCAAGCAAATGTTAAATGAATAATGTTTAAAGGACATCTCAGGCACAGGGGGTTGAACTAATGCCATGGTCCCTCCCACCCTAGGAGCTAATTTCCTCTCCTGGAAGTGCCCCAGAACTCTTGTTAGTTTCCAGGGCTGCCACATCAGAGTCCCAAGGACTGGGGGCTTAAACTACGGAAATGTACACTCTCACAGTCCTGGAGATCAGCAGTCTAACGTCAGGTGTCAGCAGAGTGGCTGGTGGTTTGCTGGAAACGTTTGCTTGGCTCGCAGAAGCATCACCCTGATCTCTGCTTTCATCTTCGGATGGGTTCTCCCCGTGTGTGTCTGGGTCAAAATCTCCCCTTCTCATAAGGATGCCAGTCATATCGGATTAGGGCCACCCGCATTACCTCTGCAAAGACCCTATCTCCAAACAAGGTCACATCCTGAGGAATTGGAGGTCAGGACTTTGACATCTGAATTCCAGGCAGACACAATTCAACCTATCCCAAAAACCTGTTAGGTAAGGTTTAAGTTACAACTTATTGTTGACCCGAGAAAGCCAAAATTGTCCTAACCTGAGGCAACAGCTGACGCAAGGTTAAACTTTTTCACGGGAAAGTCACTGGCCATGAAATGAGAGAGAGTTTCCTTTCCAAGCACATCACCCAAGTTCCAAGAATTCAGGATTTTCCTGCAGTTCACTGCACGTGACATGCGCAACAGCTCATAAACACACAGCCATCATAATCGCTTTAAAAAACTTCACAGGAGCGCCCTGCAAATCAACCTTAGGCCCCAAGTCCCAGTTCATTTTTCTACACGATTCGCTGCTCGCATGTGCAGCTCCCGGAGCCCTGTAACCACGTTCCATATCAGTGTTCGCAGTTTGTCCTCACACGCCTGGTCAGCTATGATGCTTCTTCAAGCCCGCAGGTGGGAGCCTTCCTGCTATGACACCTTGACGAGTTTCTATTTAAGTTCAACAAAGCCAGTTTATCCAGAGTCTTGTTGAGCTACTTGGTGTGTGGGTAGCACTGTGGCCCCAAAGAGGAACGTCCACCTCCTAAGTCGCAACACGTGATAATGTGACCTTACTTGGCAACAGGGTCTCTGCGGGTGTGATCACATTCAGATGAGGTCCCACTCCACTCAGGGGGCCCTAACCCAAATCCACGTGACCGCTCTCCTCCTAAGAAGAGGAGAACACAGGAGAATGCCACGTGACCACGGAGACAGGGCAATGTATCCACAAGCCAAGGGATGCCAGCAACACCAGAAGTTAAGAGAATAGCACGGAACCGATCCTTCCCGGAGCCTTGGGAGAGAGCGTGGCCTTGCCGACACCTTGACTTAGGACTTCTAGCCTCTGGAACTATGAGAAATTAAATTTCTGTCTTTTTAAGCTACCCAGTTTGCGGTACTTTGTTAGAGAGCCCCAGGAAAGGAATACACTTAGAATATATACAGTATAATCCTGTTATAATAATAATATTAATAATGATAAAATGGTAACTGGATGCTGACTCTGGGTCCCGGATTCCCTGTAATCCTACAACACCCCGTGAAGGAAGTGCCTGCATTATTATCCCCATTTTACGGAAGAGAGAAGAGAAAACAAAGGGATAGGCAGGTTAAAATAGATGGGTCAAGTTCACACCAGTAGACAGGGAGAGAACTTGAATCAAATGAAAGTCTGTCGACAGAAGACCTCACACTGTGTTCCAGAATATTTACCTCAAGATAAGATACACGTACGCTTCACAAATAAAGCTTATCCCAAAGCTGCAGACAGAGACACAGGAACCCTTTGCCAAAAATCTCAGCGCTCTCCATTTTGGAATGATTTGCAAAATTGTCATTTGGAATTTGTCTTTGATTTCACCCAGAAATATTGACACACATGCTGTGGTGACAAGGCAAAACAGGCATCATGTACAGTTTCTCATGAATCCAGAAATTAAATTTAACTGCATTGGCTGTACTTCATCCAAAATTTAAAATAAATATGAAAAGCATTGCTTTTTCCAAGGCTGGTCGTCTCAGTGTAAGTGCAATTGAGATGTTTAAACATGTCATAACGGGATCTACACCCATACCTTGTGCCATTATAGCAACGGTGTTTCTAGAATATGTACTTTAGTAATAAAAAAAAAATCCGGCTTAAAAATACCATATTAATAAACATTTATCAATTCTTATCAAGCAGAAAAGGGAAACATATTGTCTCCTCTTATCTTACACTGGCTGGAATATATAAATTCGTATTACAAACAGCTTCATTTTTCTTCCTTTCTTCTTCCTGTATTTTTCTTCCATGCAAATATGCATCGTGGGAGGATTTAACCAAAGTTTCTCAACCTTGGCAACGTTGATATTTGGGGCCAGATCGCTTTTTGTTTGGGGGGCCATCCCACGCCTTGTAGGATGTTGAGCAGTGTTCCTGGCCTCTACCAACTAGACGCCAGGGAGGCAGCCCCTCTGCCCCGAAACATCTCCAGACATCGCCAGCTGTTGAGGAAGGGGCAGAGTCGCCCCTGATTGGAAACCACTGGAGTAGATATGTGTACGTTTCCAAATCTTTCTGGTGTTAAGTTGAAAGACCGTGAACAATGAGCTTGGAATCAAGCCACATTCAAACAACAACTCAGGAAAGAAATTGGAAGAATGAACAAATAATATATCGTCCAGCAAATTCAGCGTTTCCCCCTCTCAGGATTCGGTCACCTTGAGGCCATCTCCTAGGGGGCTATGCCCTCCTGAAGGGTGGCTTCGGACCCCTTTGTCCCCTAACCCCCTGGAAACAGCCTTGCATTTTCTTCCCTGCGGTTCACAGCATCCCACTGGCATCCCCGTCTCTGCTCCCTCAGAGGCCCGGGCTCACCTGCATTGAGGAATAGGGGGCCTCTGGGAACAGATACTGGAAAACCAAAATAGTCCAACCAATTGCGGCAAAACGATTTCGGTCCTCAGGCAACCAATTGTGGCGAAACTATGTCGGTCCTCAGACGACCAAATGAAATCGCTGGGGAAGTGTTTCCTTAGAGCATTTTGTGGCCCTGCTGGGGGCCAGCTGTGTTATCGCCCTTGAAGAAAGAGCAAAGCAGGCCTGGCCACCAATAGATACCAGCCACATGGCAATACAGCCAGCCGTGCGCGTGTGGCGCGGTTACCAGCGAGCACAGCGGGACAGCAGAGGGCCCACCCCTCACCTGACACACAGTAGGTGCTCTACAAATATCTGGGGAGTAAATTAACCTTGGAACGCATGTGCAGAAGAGCAGTGTTGAGATTGCAGTGGAGACAGAGGTGCTCTGTCGTGACCTGATTTGACTGCCTATGGTGGCCGTGGTCAACGTGGGTGGCTTTCAGGGATGGGGACAATGCCAGGGTGTGCTGAGGGGAGGGTGAGGAGAAAGGATGACGAGAAATGCAAGACCAAACCAAGGCAGCAGGACCTGAATGAAAGGTACTCCGGAGAGAAGGCTTGGAGCATTTGGGACAGTCACCTCTCCAACATTCGAAGTCCTCCCCGAGGTGAAAGGAGGTCGATTCGGCCTGGATTGTCCCCAGGCACAGAGCAAAGCATGTTCCAAGCGTGCTCAGGCATCTGCAGCCATCCACAGCCCAGCCTCACTTCCTGACCGCACGGCCACCCTGGAGATGCTTTGCTCCAGTCTCCTTTGAAATCGCATGGATGGCAAGGACCTCCTGTTTCCTGAGTGAGTCTCCCCGGGCTCAGATAAATACATGTTGAAGTTATCACCTGCTGCTTATTGAACACACCAGTTGCCAAATGAGGCTGGCTACTCACTGATTTTGTTAAGCTGTGAGTGCTTGAATTCAATACAGAACATATTGCCTCTTGAGACGCGGTGGAGAAAGCCATTTTCATCAAACCGTACTCTTGGGAATTAGCGATTTGGAAGTTGCCTTTGGAAACCACCTCTCAGATGATACCCTGGTTTAGGCGAGAGCCTGAGCTGTCAGGACCCATTCATCTCATCTTTGTCTTGACCACTGGCCATCCCTCCACAAGACTTGTTTCATATCTGATTTTCGATTTCAAAGACTAGAAGACGTCTGTCCCACTGTTACTGTTGTAACAGCAACAGTTTGGGTTCTTGATTTCTGCTGCAAATCCCAGAGAACCAGTTAAGCTAGAGCCTCTTGCACTGCAAACCTCGCCTGGTCACTGGCTCAGCCGCTGGAGGAGCTAAGTGATGACATATATGAGTCCTGAGATGAAGGAGGGGCCCTGAGGTAGGGGCAAAGGCCAACTAGTTTATGGCGGGTCCGTGAAGATACAAGCGGGTGGCCATGAGACCACTTGGAGATCACCGCTAATGTTCCCATCTTTAGAGAAGGCTTGTGAATACTTGCGGGGTTTTGGACCTACCGGCTGAACACCTGTGCTGTACCCCACCCTGAGCTTATTTATACTTTCTTTTTTTTTTATACTTTCTTGCTTCACTTTAGAGATACCTGAGTGATTGCCCATGGCCTCGGGTGCCTGCAACGCACTGGGATTCTGCTGAGCACTAATGTCTTGTTTGAATGATTTCTGCAACGGTTTCCGTTCAGCTAGGCAAATGCCCTTTTAAAGGGCAAAGCAAATTCTCTCTTAGCTCGACTGGGGGTGAAACGTAACATGGAAAATTCCAGTTATCACTTAAAAAGAAGCTATTCCTGAAAAAGTTCCATTCTGCCATTTCAATGTATGTCCCTGGGGAAAAGTTGAAGGAAATAGAAAACACAGCTCATTATTATTTGTGTAGATTATGCAAACTTTGCCTTTTAAAAAACAATGACTAAGTTGCAGAGGATCAGGGAGAGAATTTGGACTGTATTTAAGTGAGAAGGATTAGCTAGCGGGATGTTGATTTATAAATGGCAACAACGAATTCCTTACATTCTGCACTGCGATCCCGTCTCCTGCTCAGTAATTCCCAGGGTTCTCTTTTGAAGGCCCTTGATACTCAGTCAGCCCCGAGGTATAATGTTTGATAATATAACTACTGCTTCTGTCACTGCGTTTTGTACAAACGCGTTATATGTGGCCCAGAATTGTAAAGATTTATGTACGGGTATGGAAAATAAAAATCAGCATTGATTAAAAGCCCCGGATAGACCATCCAATACCGCCCGAAGAACATCAGTTATTTTGCATTTTGACATCGCGATTGATAACTCATAAATGCAAGCGGGATGACAAATGCGGATGGAAACTGGCTTTGACAAAAACGATAACAGTATCAGTCTCCAGGGGCGTTGGAGGTATAAGCAGGAACTGTTTAAAATATTTAATCATTTTATGAAGGCTGCAAGATGCTGTTTGACCCTGAAGGAGTGTGAATGTCACATGGATCAGAAATTGCCAAGTCTTTGAAGTGAAATAAAAAAATGGTGTTATTATAGATCCTTCCTGACATGCTATCATTTTTGTATAGGATTAAAAATATGTATACAAAGCACTAGATAAAGGACTCCAGCAAAGGATGTCTTGGTTGTGGGAAAAGAAAGTCAAGATATACCGGTTGTGAAATTTTCCTTCCAAATCCCAAAGCATTTCTTTTCTTTTCTTCCAAATGGCCAGAAAAGAGCTAAGAGCTCCCAATAAAAAGATGCCTTCGGATTTTAAATGAAGGGTAAATTACCCTTTACTCATGTTACCTTGGGTCCAACTGCTGGAATTGTTATATCCTTCCTCTCCGCCTCACTAGGGCATTGTGTCTGCCATGCATGTTCATGTATGGGCAGCCGTACAGAACGTGGGTGGCTATACATAAACACGGGTGTATTTATACACCTGTGCGGGAGGAATTTTATTTGGTGCACGGTGAATTGGTAATCTTGGTTCTTATCTACTGTGCTGTTCAAACTCCTCCCGGCCACCAGCAGCCTGCACGTCTGAGGATGCCCAGGTGGCCAACGGCCCGTGGACCCTCAGGGAGCATCCCACCCCCTGGAGAGCATCCCGTCCTGCGCCATCCATTGGCAGCAAGGGAAATCTTCGCCTCTCCATTCTCTTGTATCTCTGCCGTTCTCTTCTTGTTTCTCCCACGTTGAAATTCCCCCGCCTAGTTTTGTTTTGTCTGTTGCATGCGAGTTAGGAGTGGGTTTTTTTCAGGACCTTTCCCCCCTCTCTGTTCTAGGACAGTGTGCTGGCGTTTGGTTGCTCTGGGGTATTTTTCCCACTCGTTCTGAGCCGTTCTATACATTTCCTGGTGGCCCGGAGTCACTGAAACTGCTGGCAAGTTTGCCCTCCTGGCTGGAGCGCCACATGCATGGACACTGCAGGTGGAGAGAAGGCTCAGGAAGGCTTCCCTCTCCAGGCAAGCGTCAGCTTCCTCCCCCTCTGTGAGCAGTTTTCCTGACGCTGGCCTGCATCCAGGGAGATGCACCCTGCAGAGGGTTTGCTTGTGCGGGAGGAGTGAGGCTTTGTGCGTCCCTCCGACGACGACTACGACCGTCACCCTGTCCCACCTCCCTGCACCAAATACCCATGCGTGCAGTCACATACACTCACACATTCATACTTATTCTCACACACACTCATTCACACACACTCACACTTATTCTCACATGCTCCCACACACCTACACTCACACACTCTCACTCATGAGCACTGTTCTCCAACACCCAGGAAATAATGGGGGTAGGATGTCACCAAGGCTCTGTTCCCAGTGTAGCCGCGTTCATCTCCTTGTCACATTTCTATGCTCACACCAGACAGGACACGGGGACATGGCCATGGGAAGTCTCTCTCTTCCCAGGAAATGCCACCTGCCTTGCAGTCCCCTTCTCACGGCACGATCTGGGGACCTGTCGCCACAGCTGAAACAGTGCCATCCTGGGCAGTCCCTCTCCCCAGACCCACACCCTCGGCCTCTGGGGAGATCCGAGCTGCAGATTCCCTGGGGGACGGCACTGCCAAGCGGCCGAGGAGCTGCCGCTCGCCAGGACGGCCCCGTGGTCTCAGAGAAACGCAAGAAATCACCACATGCTGCACCGCCCTTTGAGAACAGACAGAAATCCTGCAGAGACGAGCACAAAGGCGCCCCAGGTTCAGGTGACTCTGCATCCTGACGGGCCTCAGGTGCCCTCGGCATCACCCTTGGTGCCCGGCCGCCGCTCCTGGACTCACCGCCGGTCCTCACCCTCCAGCTGCTCCACCCCTCTCAGCCCCTCCACCAGGGCCCCGCGTCACAGGGGCTTGTTGCTCGTCTTCCTGAACTCTTACCTTTTGCAGGAAACTGCTGTCTCTCAAGTCTCACCTTGAGGGGCCTCTTGGGGCCCTGAATCGCAATGTCAAGGGTCTTTATGCCCATACCGTGCAGGGGCACGGTGCATAGGACTAAGGGTGGTAACCATGACTGCATCGACGATGCAGCGCCTACTAGCAAGCTGCCCGATGCCCGGCCCCGGGACCAGGGTGCCACCTGTATTCACTCGCTCGTCCTCACAATAATTTCTGCGGAGGAGCTTCTGTTACCCCTGTTACAGAGCACAGCTGGGAAAGTAATTCATCCAGGGCACAGACTTAGCAAGGGATGCAGCCCTGACCTGAGCCCAGGCAGCCCAGCTCCAGAGGCCTCGTCCCCAAACCTGTGAATGTGACCTTATTTGGAAACAGTGTCTCTGCAGAGGTGATTAACTTAGGATGCGATCATATTGGAGAAGGTGAGCTCTAAATGCAGTCACTGGTGTCCTTAGGAGGTGAGAACACAGAGGCACACAGAGGGAAGCTGGCCATGTGACCACAGAGGCAGGGATTGGAGGGACGCAGTTGCAAGGAAAGGAAGGCCCAGGCTTGCCGACCACCAGCAGGGGCTGGGAGGAGGGCGGAACAGATTCGACTTCCAGAAGGAACCAAGCCTGTGAACGGAACGCCTTGATTTCAGACTCCTGGCCTCCAGAACCATGAGACCACAGATTTCTGTCGTTTTAAGTCACCCTGTTTTCGATCATTTCTTACGACAGAAACAGGACACTAATACAGCCACCATTGACTGAGTGTTTTCCATGCATAAGACACCAAACTAAGCATTTCATGTATTTTATTACATCTAGTCCTTCATCAGTCCTTGGAAGCAATGAGATCATCCCCATTTTACGGAGGAGTAAACCAAGGTCAGGTGGGAGAATGTACCCTGGGCAAGGTCCCATCAACAGGAAGGGAAGGAGCTGGAATTTGGACTCAAGTCTGGGGCCTACAGGCTCCACATTCTCAGCCTCACTCACCACAGAGGAATCCTCTCTACAGAACACCCTGACCTATTCCTTGTCCCCTGCCCCGTGTCCCATCCACCTTGCAAAAGGCCACCAGACTCTCTTTCCAGCGCCAAAGTTCCCCTGAACCTACTGAAATGGCACAGATGCCTCAGCGGGGGTTTCATGGCATCTAAGAACTGGGCCCACCCCATCCTTCCAACCGCGTTGCCCACAACCTCCCCAGGCGCATCCTTCTTCCAACCCCGCAAGCCGACTTCCCATCCCCTCCTCAAGTTGCGGTGCAGGCATCCCCTCACCCAGAATATTTTCCCTCTTTCTTCTACTTGCTAAGAGAAAACTCCAATTCTATGAAGATTTTTTCAATTATCTGAGACCATACCAATGTCTCCTTTCTCTGAATTCCCATTCTACTTGACACACGGCCTAGTATATGATTACCCTTTATGGATTTCATATGTTAGTTTCATCTTCCCTAAAGCTTAAATTTCTTGAGACTACAAAAAACAAAACGAAAACAGGAGAAGGTCTCTCTCGTCATGAAGCAGCTCAGCTGGGGAGACACACGTTAACTGAACATCCCCAACAACCACAACCAACATCCCTGGATTGAATGTCAAAGCAGCGAGTTCCACGTGGAGAGCACAACACCGGAAGTCGAGAGAACCTGGCGCTCTCCCCGTGGGGAAGTCCCTCCACTTAGCCAGGGTTCCTTCATTGTCGACAAAAGTAGATATTGGAGTCAATGACCTTTGATATCTCTCCAATCTCCGGCATCCTATGGTCCAGAGTTGGCACCAGGCTGTGCTCCTAACCCCGAGACACCTTACCCCCAACCAGAGCATCCTCCTGGAGACCGTGAGTCACATTCCGCAGGAGCGCCGTGCGGCAGGTTATTAATCATCCTGAAAACCTGGGTCGCGGTTAATTCAGATCCAGGGAAGCCCTCCTCACCACCGAGTCTTTGCTGGCACGGAAGACTTGAAAGCTGTCCCTGACTTCTACTACCTTGGCAGGATGCAGTCAAACGATGCCTTCCGATCCAAGGAACTGGAAAACGGAACCAAAAAGCCAGTGCACATTTTGGCCAGACATTCAGTGTCTGGCGTGGGCGTAGGAAGAAGTTCTAGACCAAGGGAGAGGCCTTTGAAGCCATGGCTTCCTGCTGTGGGCCATCCACCCGCGAACCCTGGACTTCACAATTAGCCTCTGGGCAAACTTTATACGCGGTAGCTTACGGCTGTGTTTAAATCTAAATGCAAGGTCATGAACAACGAGGTCCCAGGGCACACAGGCCACCACCTTGGCATCATCATGACAGCGGTGGACGTGCTGGCAGAGGTGGGCTAAAGCCCACTGAGGATGGGGCAACTCAACTGAAAAAGAAATGTTGTATCGCTTCCAAGGAAAAGACAGCCCATCAGTGGTGACAGGCCCTACAAACTGCCGTCAAATATTTCCCCCAAAAGGCCCTTAAATGCCCGTTCTGGCTGCAGCTACACACAGAGGCAGCAGCAGAATAGACACGAAGATGGTCCTTACTCTTACTTCAAGTCCAGCTAATGAGCGGTCCTGTCTCCATGACAGCACCACTGAGAGTTGCAGGCCTACCCCTTCCCCCCATTCGGCTGCCCCGTCCAGACAGATGACCCTTGTTGGACAGAACAGAAGTGCTAGCAGCCTGGTCCCGGGATGAGCCCTCCCTCTCGCTGTGATGGTGTCTTACATATACTCTGCCAATGGTGCCCTTGTGTAGTTTTCTGACTGTTAGAGTGGTTATGCCTTGTTAACATTAATATCATTATTATTTTTCTATATCAAGGCATTGGGATGAAAGTCTTTTATTTTAGAGTGAGAGATGTAAAATCAACAGCCACTAGTTAGAAAATGTAATATTGCAGCACTGCCCGATAGAACTTTCTATTATAGAATCATAATTCTATAATAGAATTATAGACCATAGAAATGATCTATAATCTTGCTGTCCAACGTGGTAGCCACTAGCCAAATGTGGCTATTGGGCACTTAAAAGGTGGCTAGTGTGACTGAGGGGCTGATTTTTAATTTGACTTAATTGATATGTATTTAACTTTAAAATTATAAAGCCACATGTGGCTAGCAGGCCAAGAAGGAAGGCGGTGGCCAAGTCACGGGTGTGGGTGCTGAGCTAGGGATCTGGAATCTACCCTGAAGTTCACAGGAACATCAAAGACTCTTACAGGCGAGATGAATGTTCAGTGCTGGGGAGTTCGCACTGGTGCCGTGCACAAGGACACAGGCGTGCAGCTGTGGGGAAGCAGGAGGGCGGTTGGAGGAGGGTCTGACCCGGGATAGAGGAGACAGGAGGGGTGGAAGGGCGCAGAGTGGGGGATCCAGGACTTTGTAAACAGCTGATGTGGAGGGAGGGAGGGAGGGGAGTGCCCAGGTTTCCAGCCTGAGGGAAGCAAGGCGGAAGCCGCAGTCACATGCTCTATTCCCAGCGTGGTGCTGCTCTCCAAGGAGCCCAGTTAGTGCCCTTCCCTAGGGAGCGTCCTATTCCACCCTCACTAATCCCAAACCCTCCCTTCACCTAGAAGCAGGATGTTCCTAGAGGCTCCCAGGGGGGTCATATATAGACTCCCTTCGTGGCTCAAATCTGCGGGGTCCAAGTTATTTTCTTATGAACGTTTACCAGGAAAATATATATACCTTTAAAAATCTGCACTCACAGACCCCATGTAAGTATAATTATTTATTTATAAATTATAGACCTGTGCCACTACACTAATACTGCTTCCATTGTGATCTACAAGAAATAAGAATTAAAATAAGACTACATAAACAATATTTTTAATTATTTTATTTATTATACCTCAAATTTGAAAGTAATTGATTTATTTTTTCTTAAATTTTTTTACATTAAGCAATGTGATTGAATATGCCTCACTAACTTTGAAAATCTTGCCGTAAACCAGTGTTTATCAAAGTACGGTTCATTGTCAGTTAGGGACCCCAAGACTTGGACATTCAATCCATGAGGTCAAAATTACTTTCATCCTAATTATGGTTGTTCTTTGCCTTTTCCAGTGTGTTGACATTTGCTTTGATGGCATGAAATTAATAGTAAACAAAACGGTGAACGTCTTACACACAACCTTATCAGGAGTCATTGTATTTTTACTGCCACACGCCCACCTTACCAAAAAAAAGCCAGTTTCACTTCCTTGATAAAGTGGCAAGGATTATTATCTTATTAAATCTAGATCCTCAAACATGTGTGATGAGGAAACAGAAATTGCACATAAACCATGTGAGCAGCGCATCAAAGGAAGGTGTTGATCTGCAGGAAAAGCATTTGTGGGACTGTCGGAGCTTTTTCCACAAAACACCACTTTTCCTCGAAAGAATGACTGAGAGACAAACTATGGTTACTCGCATGTGGATAGCTGGCAGAGTTTTCTCAGAAACAAAGTAAGCCTGTAACTATAGGGGAAAGAGACTAACAGTATTTGCTACCAAGGATAAAATTCAATCTTTTCAGTGAAGATAAGAATTTTGAAAAACACTGTCTATCACCACGAGCTTGACAGCTTCCCCAAAACTTCAAAGGCTTTGCTGTCGAGATTGGGTGATATTAACAAAGACATTTTGATTGTATGTAATGAAAGGTGTCAAGATCTGCAGAGCTCAGCAGACCAATAATTTCAAACCAATGCAAAATGTTACAAAATTATGCACAGATAAAAAAAATTATTCCACGTGCAAGAGAGACTAATGGGCTTTAATATTACGGGTATAAAAATTCATTGGTATGTTTCAGATTCTAAATCACTATTAACTCTTAAGAAACAACCACTTGTGGAGTTTTGGTGTAGTATCAAAAAATATCTACAGTTATCTGAAAGTCTACTAAAATATTTCTCCCTTTCTCAACTACATATTTGCATGAGGAAGGGTCTTCTGCACATCTTTCAACAAAAACAACGTGTCACAATAGATCAAATGCAGAAGCAAATAAGAAAACCCAGACATGTATTATATGAATAATGCCACTCTTTTCACAAATGTTTTGTGTTGGAAAATATAGCTGTTTTATCCAAAATATTTTATTTATGTAAACATAAAATAAACAGCATATGTTTATGGATGTCGTGTTCAAATGAATTAATAAAGAAATATTTCTAATTTTCTCAGTTTTAATTTCTAATATGGTAAATACCAGTAGATATATCTCACATAAACAAAAGCTCTCGGAGTTTGCCAATAAATTTTAAGAGGATAAAGAGGTCTTGGGACCAGAAAGTTTGAGAACTGCCCATTTAAGCCACTGCGATACAATTTCAGGAACAGCTCAAAATCCAGGTTCTTTTTCATGTATAACCTGGTTTTGGTTATATTTGTCATCATCATTGAAAGATGATCCTTCCCAAAGGTATACTGTATGTAATTAGCATTTAGGACAACCTTCATTCTTAAGGGTAGTGGTTGTGAATACATACGTGTTCCCACTCCTACTCTCTATCATTTTGGGGATTCTGGTCAGCTTTTTGTCACATTAGCCCTTGATCGTGGCAGAGCATCGCTCCCAAGAAGGATTGAAATGCCAAGGTGAGGGATTTCTTGTCACCTTGTTCTTACATTGTCAGCGTTACCTTCAATCCGCAGTTTCTTTGTGAGAATCTTGTTTTGGGAGAGTCGCCCTGGTTAAGACCAGAAAATATGACTCGGAAAGCCTCTTAGCTGGCCACGTGTGAACTGTAGGGCTCTAAATGTCACCACTGATTTGCCCATTTGCTGATTTGTAGAGCTCCATCCCGCCCTAGACCCACTGCGCAGACTGTGAGAGACACATGATGGATCAGCTGACACACCAGAAAGAGGAGGCGTGAACATCAACCTGAGTGGTGATGCTCCTAAAACTTCCTTTCTTTCTTCTTAAAAGAAAAAAGAAAAACTATATACATAACATATATATTATCTGTCTGTATTATACATGTAAAATCTTCCTGTACCCCAGTAATCACTGAGTGTATTGAGTGTGCTACCTGGAACCTCCACTTAGAAGCCCACTGGATGCAGGACCACCAGTCAACAGAAGAGACCCCCTGTCTCAACAGGATGCGGCTGACCACGGACGCTAACATCGAGTAGGAACGGGATGGAGCTTCCTTTCTTCATAAGCTACGAGGATGTTTCATCTTAGAATCATAAGGTTGGAAGACAGGCGAGGAGCTTCCCCAAGGAAACCTCTCAATGTCCTTTGGTAACGTATTCTTGTGATGCACAGCCACACTTGTGAATTTTTCTTAGTAATAATAGTTATTCAAATGATTCGTGGTTCACTTTAATCCTGTTCCCTCGAGTTGGTTGCTCAGGAAAGGCGAGAAGCCTGGCGTCGCCCTGCTCTGCCATGAAAGATAAACAGCGACTGCCCAGGAGGCATTTAGAAAGGGTCAGACGGGCTTCGTCAACTTCTGCATTTCTTCGGGGACACTTGAAGGATGAAACGGTGCTAGTTATCACCATGAGCTGTCTACAAACACGCCTCCCCTCTGAGTAATAGAGCCCACTGGACGTCACACTGCCCAGTGAAACCCTTGGCTTCTAAAAGCCATTAGGAGCATTCCGTCCTCTGCTCCAAGGACCCCCAGCTGCTCTGAACTCTGCTCTTTCCGGAAGGACTACCCATTACTGGAGCTTCATCTATTTTCCCAAGAAGCACTTTCGAGGACTGGGTGCAATGCCCAGTCATATGGCCTGATGCTTCTCTACCATGTTTACCGTGGGTACATCACCTAGTAAAGGGCATTGGGAAGTACAGCACCCAATATTCTGAAAGATTAAAGAGTATGGAGTTTTAAATCATTCAATTCCAGGTGTCCCTTTTTCTCACCGAGAGGAGGGTGTGCACGGGGGATGGGAGCGCAAAACCAAAGATGGATTATCTCTTTTCATTGAGCCCAACTGTCTAGCAAACCATGCAATTAACAGCATACGAATGGAATCTCCCTCCATCACAACAAAGCCTGAGTCCACTCTGGAGGGTTTAGTGGCAGGGCTTTCTCCATGAAGCTTTCTAGATCTTCCTGAAGACAAAGCGATGAGTCAATTTGCAGTTAGATGGCAAGGTGTGGACTTCTGTCTCTCCCGACTCCCCCACCGCCCATGGCTTCCCCTCCCCGGCCTAGCACGTTCATTTCAATATCCTTATAACTAAATCTGAGACAATGTGTAATTATACAGAAGAAAAATCTGTCAGAGGATAGCTGAAGTTGCTTAAATCGTGCTGATTTACAAAGATGAGAGTTTTCTTCCCCACTTAAAAAAAAAAAAAAAAAAAACCTTTCTGCATGTGTAATGGCAAACAACCTCCTGCAAAGTCAACTCCTTTTCTGAAAGTCATTGCTAGTTTTATAATTTCTGAGTCATTAGATAACAGATAGAACTCCACACTTAGTGGTTTCAAATGTTTATGGTCTGCAATTCATTCTTAATGAGCTCTCTCCATGTCTTTATTCTTCTTTGCACCCTCCTGCTGGGAAGTGTCTTACTCTGCCTTGCCTTTTGTTAATGATTCCACAATCATTTCAGAGCCATTTCTCCTGCCTTATGTAATTCTGACACCACGGAAGAGCCCAGCTCACTGCCTCACAGTTGGAAATGTAACCTTTAATGTATTAATTTCTCTTGCTCAAAACAATTTAACCTCTGTCTTGGTTTTCTGATTGCCGAGTGTTCCAATTAAACGCCTCTTTCATTTTTTGTCCTGGAGGGCTGGATCTTACCCGAATTATGCTTCCCACACTCCTGCCTCGCCCGCGACCGGCACGCTGGGCTCCCTTACACGCTCACTATCAATCCATTATCTATCTCATGAGTGCCTGTCACACTTGCAAAACATCTCCTTCCCCCAGAAAAGATTCATTAAAGTAGTTTTAAGCGCTAGGAGCATTGCCTGTGGAGGAAAAGCAAATCACTGGCCCAGACGGTAGAGCGTCCTGGAGGAGAAAATACTCCTCTCCACACCCCCGACTTCTGGATCTATTGGACCATTTCCCACCAGCACGCAAGCGGCTCCTGAGATGAGAAGGGGTCCTGGTCGGGATGCAGCCTGAGTCAGCCAGCGTTAGGTGCGGGATCCACCGTAGTGACAAAAGTCTCTGGACACTGGCTCTGGCATTTCACCGCCTGCTTCCATGCAAGACGGGAGATCTGCTGAAGGGTCCCTGCATGGGGGCGTGGGTTGCCCAAGTCCTTCACAGTTCACCCCCAACGCGAAAAACAACTGAAAATAAACTCAAATGGCAACTTGGTACACTCTGTTCACAGCCCAACACTCAGAATCTTCGCCCAGCTCCCAGCTCGGGGAGCACCGTCTTGGCAACAATGCCCGTGAACCGAAGCTCCCTTCTCTGGAGAGACTTCATTTCAAATGGTCCTGTTGTCTTGGTGCCAAAGAGTTTATGCTTTAATAACCTCCTTTCCTTCTTTCAGGGGCTTAGAAAGCGTGGCATTTTAGAGTTGGCTGCTGGGGGCCTCACCGGCCCTCGTGCCCAACTGGAAAGTGTGTGCATAGCAACAACCCCAATGCATATGGATGGAAATGATTTGCAATCGAAAGTTCTGTGGTCTAATCAGAAGAGTTTTTCCAAGGCAGTCAAGGCGTAGAGACAGATACCTCTGGTGGCCACGCAGCTGGGTCATGCCATCTCAAACTTGCTGGTGGAATAGCGATTTCCATATCCATTAACTGCATCGCGTCACCAGGCCTGTGGCCAGTGAAGTGGCAAACCGGGGACTGTGGATGGTGGGAGTGACGTCGGGTGGAGCCGGCTGTCTCTGCCCTTTGGGGTCAAAACTGATTTGACAGGTATTGGGCACCTTAACAACCACACCCAACTAATTCATCATTTTCTAAAATGTATACATACTGTGTCCACACTCCAAATCTTCCCTATTTCAACGTTGATCACATCCTTTCATTGGAACCTGCACAGCCAGTCTCCTCCTTTGTTAGTGAGAAGAGCAGTGGAAGTCCTGACCCTCCCAGAGCAAAGCAGGACATTTGTCCCCTCCTCTGAAATTCTGAAAAAAAGCCTGTCAGGAACTTCCACAAAGTCTATACTAGTTTATTAGAGACTTCTTTGGCCTCTGGATTTATCCTGGCATTTGGAAAGTAAGAGGGAAAATCTTCAAGGAGGAATCCACTGCCTGCTAGAAGATTAGCTCACCAAAATAATACTGTCCCCATTTTTTGAGCATTGTAAAGATACATGAAAGTTTCATGTTTGAAGTAATCAGCCGTGGACCATTTTAAAATCGTTTCAAAGTTTTCAAAGTCTAGATTTTTTTTTAAACCAGTATCAGAGGACTCTGAATTATTCCTGAAAAAAGAATTTTTTTGAAAGCCCTCTAGATCTAACTACTAGTTTCTAGGAAACACAGGGATAGAAGAACATGTTAAACAACCCAAAGGGATACAATCAGCAAAATTCAGAAGGTAGGAAATTCCATAGGACAAATGGTCCACTTCTGCAACAAGTGAATGACCAGGAAACGGGGAGGGTAAACCTGTAGATTAAGACCCTTAAGAGGCATATGAAGCAAATACAATGCATGGCCCTTATTTAGACTCAGATTTGGAAAAAACAACAGTGAGGTTCACACAAAACAATCCCAGAGACCATATGGCTGGATACGTGATGACGTTAGGAAATTATTAAGTTTGAGACGTGATCATGGCATGGTGCTTGTTTCTGTTGTTGCTATCTATCTATTTATTTATTTATTTATTGGTACGCGGGCCTCTCACTGTTGTGGCCTCTCCCGTTGCGGAGCACAGGCTCCGGACGCGCAGGCTCAGCGGCCATGGCTCACGGGCCCAGCCGCTCCGCGGCATGTGGGATCTTCCCGGACTGGGGCACGAACCCGTGTCCCCTGCATCGGCGGGCGGACTCTCAACCACTGCGCCACCAGGGAGGCCCTGTTGTTGCTATTTGTAAGAGTCCTTGCAGAAAAATGCTGAAGTATTTATGGATGAAATGCTATAACGTCTGAGACTTGTTTTTAAATACAGTAAGAGGCTGGTTAGGAGTCGATGGTGTCGGAGCAGAGGTTCAATGCTCTCTCCACTCTAGTCTCTGTTGAAATTTTCTACAGAAAAAGCCTTTTCAGCCAGTGAGAGGGGCTCTCCCTGAGCTTGAGCTTCTGTGTGGTCATGTCTGCCTTCAAAAGCCCACCACTAGTTCCTGTAAGTCACCAGCGCTAAGAGGACACATTAGTCCCTTTATTATGATGTTCCTCTTTCAGACAAGGAATCTTGGGCACCACCCAAGGCACCTCAGACATAGAGGACTCAAGCAGGTACTTGACGCTCCCAGCCCATCATTTCCAAGGAGGGGCTGGAACTGGATCTGCTGTCTCCTGCCTGGAATCTCCTTAACAGGCACGTTTGTCTGGGGTCCTCTTAAAAGACATCATGGGTGGAGTACCCCACCCATCATAGCTAACACTTGCAGCACTTTCTTGCTAGATTGAAAAAAAAAATCTTGTGTTCCTTATTATAAACACATATGCTTACTGCAGAAAAAAATCAAGAAAAACGTAAACAAGAAGGGAAAAAAAACTGACCATAATCTCACCTTATATTTTTTTCAAAAATGTAAACAGCTGCATACAAATCCTCCACTGACTCACTCTCTGGAGGTTAAAAAAAAAAAAAAATCCCTCCATGTTTTCCAGGATTGGGTTAAAAAGACTTTGACAATCTTAGCACCTCTCCTACTTGTAAAAAACTTTAAAAGGGAACTGGGCCATTTTTTTTTAGAGTTCTCTTATTTTAAAAGCAAATGAAAATATTTTAAGGGTTGCAAAAGAATTTTGAGCGCTGGAATGTAGCAGATGCTACTTCTCAGGAGTTCCAAGTCCTGCCAGCCGGGAAAGGGGGGAGCAGTGCAAAGCCAGGGGCCAGGTGGGGAGATTGGGAAGGAAAAGCAAATCCTTCCCATTTGATTTTTTGGAACGTGCTTCTGGAAGAGCTACCTAACCTGTCTTGATGCTGGTTTATTAGGGGCCCTTTTGCTGGGTGCCGTAATAAGTGATCACAGGAGCGATTGCAATGTGACAGATACCGCGTCAATGAAGACCGAATTATAAATCTTTTGTAATGATTACTTGGCCGGGACCTGCCCTCTGAAAAATCATAAGCAACCTTTGTGGCAAGTCCTATCAATGCATCCTCACATACACGTGTTTTAAAAACTGAAACGATTGTAATTTCCCGCCAGTGGGATAAAACAATCGGTCTCAGTTCTAATTTTCTTGCTTAGGCAATATTTTGTCCTTTGCTAATGTCAACTTAGCTCTCACAAAAGAGTGTATATTTTTGGTAAGTGGCTTATTCTTTCCCTTTCATCGTTTCCAGGACTCTTTAGTCCCTGAATTTCAAATCTCTTTACAATGAGGGAGGGACAGAGACACTTGACCTTGAGGCAAATTAAAGAAGAAGGCTTTTCTTTCCTAGGAATATTCTTCTCTTCCAGTAACAATCATTTGCCTTGGGGTTGGAATTCTAGGAGAGCAGAGTCTGCACTGATGCTGGACTCAAGCCAGGCAAACCTGTTTTCTCTTTGGTGACCCTTTACTCTCACTATTTTTTACCTTTTCTCAAGCAGGTTCACGATTAGAGACATTTACACTATTTTCTTACGTATCTTTTTGATGATAATTTTTAAATGTTTGACCAGGTGCAATAAAACTGAGATTATGAAGAGTCTGGGAGGAGAAAAGAAAAAGCAGGATCACATAGGACGTGAATTAAAATGGCTTCTTCGGTTACAAATACGTACCGAGTTGTCCACTTTGAATTATCAGCAGATACTTGGCATTTCAGCTTCTTGGCACCACGTTTCCTGGCGTCCCTTTATTGACATGATGAAGCCCAGGCACTGCCCCGGTTCCGTGCAGACCGCAGCCCTGTGGGCACATGTCCTGCATCACCTCATTACCCCGAGTCCTACGGGGAGGTGAGCTCTGGCAAAAACTTGGGCTGATCATACCATCAGGGTACAAAGTGTAAGGTGGTACACTTCCAAAACAAACGCCAAGTGCATTTTCAGACCCCAAAGTAGAGATCAGAGTGAACTGGGAATAAGGACCACCCTCTTGATTCTTTGATTGATAGCTTAGACCCTCTGGCCAGTCTGTGACTCCCTCATCCCAACCATTCTGTAAAACAAATATGGCTCCCAACTGGATCCCAGATGGCTGGATAGGAAATAGCGTCTTGACACAGGCAGTGTTCGGGGGACAGATTTCTATGCGTGCGGAGCTGCGGGGCAGGTGGGAGCCCAGAAGGAACCGGAAGGACACGGACAACAGAGCCCTGGGTCGGCTGGTGACCAGGCCCAACTCTCCCAGCCACCTTCCCCGACCTCAGGACCTCATCGGACCCTTCCCTTCACCCACTTCCCGCTTCTGACTCTGGTTTCCTTCACTCAAAAGACAAACTCAGAGACAGAATGAGAGCGGCAGCCTCTCCAGTGGTCCCCGATCTGCTTCTGCCCATCATCAACGGCAGGATTGATTCAGCTCTTCCTGGAGACTGTTTATTGGGCAGCGTGGAACAAAACTGTACGGGACATTGCTTTCTTCTCTGGGCCGGATCCTGCGACCGCGACCTCTCGTTCAGGGGAAATCTGCACCTGTCATCTTCCGGCTCCGCGGGAACCCGGAAGGCCAGATCTCAGGAAGAGCCATTAAAAAAAGAGGGAGAGGGCTTCCCTGGTGACGCAGTGGTTGGGAGTCCGCCTGCCGATGCAGGGGACACGGGTTCGTGCCCCGGTCCGGGAAGATCCCACGTGCCGCGGAGCGGCTGGGCCCATGAGCCATGGCCGCTGAGCCTGCGCGTCCGGAGCCTGTGCTCCGCAACGGGAGAGGCCACAGCAGTGAGAGGCCCGCGTACCGCAAAAAAAAAAAAAAAAAAAAGAGGGAGAAGGAAACCACTCATGCTGCTCTGTCTTTACCATTTACAAAGCTCATGATGTATAACCTCTTTACCATTCTTTTTATTTTATGTTCGTGTGTAATGTTTTTTATTTATGTAGCTATTATAATATTTACTTATATCTTATTTTTCGGGGATTCGAATTAATAGCAATGTCCTACTGTATTACTGAAACAACCAACCTTCAAACTTGGCCCCTTTTGTGTGATAGTTTTGACCGCTAAAAACTCACACAGGCCTCTTGCCTGTGCCACGGAGTCACCAGAAAGGTCATCAGATGGGGCCATTGAAACTGAGCCCCGGGACCACTGCTATGCCCATTTCAGCCAAGGGGAAGCAGCCCCAGGATGCGGCTCCCCGAGCCCAGTTCCATTAGAGGCAAAGGGACACCAGAGGTTATGGTACCATTCGTGCTTTGAGGCGGATGTCTGTCCTCGGGGTCTTGAATGAACCAAAACAAATTTGGGGTCAACTCAGGGGCGTCCAGAGGACCCGGGCCCTGTGGCCACTGGAGCAGACATACCACGCGTGTCTTTTCTGATGCGTGCACGGACGCTGTGCCCCGCAGCTTGCATGGACCCCAGAGAGCTGGGAAGAAGTTGGGGTCCACGTAATAGAGGATAATTAGAAATTCTTGCCTCATGTAGCCACAGTTTCAGCATCTAATAATTATTGTTTAAATGCAAATACTCGTCCCTGGGGCTCCTTTTGCATTTGAATCAATCTCTTAAAAACAATTGCTGGCTCCAGATGAAAAACAATTTCTCAACAGCTGGAGAACATTTGCAGAGGTGAGTCTTAAAGAAGAGAATGAGGGAGAAAGACAGAGATAGACACAAAGTAATCATCGGCCTCCGTTGTCTCGAGAAGTCTGAATTCTTAGGGCGGGTGTGATTGATTCCTGCACCTAAAACCAGCGTCACGGCTAAGCCACAGGGAAACTAGCAAGTTAAGTCAGAAGAGCATTTTAGATTGTCAGCACAGTTAATCAAAACTTACCCCACATCTTAGGTCTTTTTTTAAAAAAAATTAGCATCTTCTTACTGAGATTTAAGGATGAAAAAATGAAGGTTAGAACATCAAAGAGGTATATGGGGAGTACAACCAAATCTTGAGTATAATATTTACCATGGATGTATCTGGAGAAAACTAACTGAAAAAGATACACGCACCCAAATGTTCATAGCAGCACTACTTACAATAGCCAAGACATGGAAGCAACTTAAATGTCCATCGATAGATGAATAGATAAGAAGCTGTGGTGCATATATACAATGGAACATTACTCAGCCACAAAAAAGAATGAAATAATGCCATTTGCAGTGACATGGATGGACCTAGAGATTGTCATACTGAGCGAAGTAACCCAGACAAAGACAAATATCATATGATATCGCTTATAGGTGGAATCGAAAACAATGATTCAAATGAACTTATTTACAAAACAGAAAAAGACTCACAGATATAGAAATCAGACTTAAGGTTACCAGAGGGGATTGGGGGGAGGTTGTATAAATTAGGGGTTTGGGTTTAACATATACACACTACTATATATAAAATAGAAAACCAACAAGGACCTGCTATACAGCACAGGGAACTATACACAATATCTTGTTATCATCTACAAGGGAAAAGAATCTGAAAAAGAACACACATATATATATATATATACACATATATATATATACATATGTGTATATATATATATATAACTGATATACAACTGAATCACATTGCTGTATACTTGAAACTAACACAACATTGTAAATCAACTATACGTCAATACAAAAAACAAATTGAACGTGGGCAAGTTGCGGGACACTCTTCATTGTGCTGAATTGAGACATCTACATTAGGGTAGTTACGTGGAGGGCGTGGGCGCAGACCAAGGGCAGGAGGGGAAGCAGATGACCATTGCAGCCAGC
Organism: Grampus griseus; assembly: GCF_964374135.1. NCBI lineage: Eukaryota > Metazoa > Chordata > Mammalia > Artiodactyla > Delphinidae > Grampus > Grampus griseus. The sequence continues at coordinate 85,357,101 of NC_139006.1, read as the reverse complement.
CTGTCGCTTGTGTAATTAGCTTGAAACTATTTCTGGTTGTGCCCAGAACCCCCAAATGAAATTCTAACCAAGTCCTGACTTTTGCGATCAAACACCTATGGCTCATGTCTTAATCTTTCTTATTTGCCACAATCACTTAGATTCAAGTTCAATAAATAATATTGACTGGTAATAAGATCATAGGAATGATGATGACAATGGTATAAATCGCTAGCACTTTATAACACAGCCTGCCTAACAGACACTGCTTTAGATGCTTCAACTCATTTATTCCTCATAAACCTTAGGAGAGAAATATTATTACTGCCCCCACACTACGGATGAGGAAACTCAGCTACAGAGACGCGACAGAACTTGCTCAAGGTCTCTGGGACAGTACATGGTGGAGACAGTTCTTCACCCTGGGCTTCTGACTCCAGTGAGTGTGCTCTGTAATCAGTGAATACTTTCTGCTGACACTGAAATTATGCTTGAGTGCTTTGTTCCCTGTTTGAAACGGTGATCACTGAGTGGAATGTACACACCCCAACGAGATCATCGATGGGGAAACCATAGGGTAAGTTGGCCAATTATCACATGGTACAGTTTACCTGCGACTAGCTAAGTGGACTTCAGATTGTATTGCTTAGTTTTAACCAAATTTGCACTCACAAAATGGGCAGGTAGTTTAAGAAAGGTATGTACACAAAATATGGGACTTGAAGATAGATAGGACGGACTAGCAAAGACTAGCTACAGGGAAACAGGAGTGACCCTTCCTTGTGCCGCCAAATCACAAAACACAGATAATGGAAACTTGACCAATCCCCCACTATTAAGGACCACCCTACCTTCAGTTCCTGTTGTACGTTGAAATATTAGTTAATGATGGTAGAAAGCCGTGGCAATTCATACGATGTTCTATAGCCAAACATCAAGAGCGTGAGTGCAAACCTCTACAAGATGAAAGCAAAAGTATTTCTGTACAATTAATAAATGATATAAGGAATACGTAACTTAAAAATATTCGACTTCACCCACATAAGATCGCTTTGAATTCTATTTTATGCATGCTTTATACTGCATTTAAAATATTAAGATGCATATTACTTTATGAAATCATAAAATGTGTATAGAAAGAGAAATGCCCAAAAAACTTTTACTGATCGGATTATGCAATCAAAAAAGTTTGGATTGGAGAACAGCGTTTGAGTTTAGTCCACCCCATGGGGCTGCTCTTGGTAACCATGGTAACCCTAATCCTAGCAAGTGTCTGGTAGAAGCTTAGCAGCCCAACCCAAAGACTTAGGACAAGGTGGACCAGCGGGCAGCTGCACCTCTAGGCCAGCACACGGGGACCCCTTGCACCATCGCGGGGCACACGTGTGTGTGGGGAAGCTGCAGGGCCTTTGAGGTGTCAGGCTCTCACTCCACATCAACAGGGTGCTTCGTAGATAATGAAATCCGAGTCATTACCTTCCTGAGCTGATCCTATTAACCACAGAACAAAAAGCTAACCAATTGACTAAGAAATGGTGTGAGGTCACAGAATTTTCAACATGGAATGTTCCAAAGCAGGTTTGCAGAGCAAAGCTCTCATACTTCCAAAACTCTCAAGAGAGAAAAATGATGTGCTCTTTTATATAAGGAAATAAAATCCCGGAAATGTTAACAGAACTGCACATAAGCACATAATCGTGTTCAGATACTGAAAGGCATGTATTTGGGTAGTATTCTATGTAGAAAAGATACTAGAAGAGCAATCTAAGAAGAAACTCCCAACACCCAAACATATATACTCTATGATATTCATCCAAATGGATTTTCCTTTCTAAAATGCATGATTTTGCATGGTTGATGTTTCCCTTTCACTCTGTTCAAAATGAGACGTGTAAAGTGGCAGAATTTCCAGGTTGTCACTGCAAAGAACCTGAAATAATGCTTTGTGTCTCTCAAAAATTTGGTCAGGTAGGTGTTTCGTACTGAAGATTTAAAGCTATTTCACTGGCTTTGCATTTTGTATTTTATAAATCATTAACGGGAACAAAGTAAGAACCAAAACAGAAATACCCATTTCATAAGTGTGAAGACAGTTAACCTTTAAACAGATGGGTAATCCCAGACAGCTCTGTAAAATTAATAGAGCTTAAACCTGAGGTCTCAGAGCTGCAGAATACATCTTTGGAGACCATGTTTTTGAGATCATCATAAATCAGCTTTTTTTCTCACCAGTCCCTTATGCCTACCCAGGCTCCTAGAGCTGCCAGGTTATGAATATGTATATCACGGCAACAACTGATCCCCTGCTCTGGTATCGAGAGCTCTGTATGTGTGTTTCCTGCGTATCCCACTTCACACTGCCTGAGAGCAGTCATCCTGGTGGGATCGCACGGGAGCCCACGGTGGGAGCGGGAGCCCTTAGGATCTTCAAGCATTCCCCAATGCTTTGGGGAAGCATTTCTATTTTTTATTCGTAAACCTTCGCTTGTTAAATCAGAGGTGTCAGGGGGGATCGTTTGGTTTTCAAGGCACTGTGTTTTTCCATGGCCAAATCAGTTCCGAGCTCAAAAGAGGCTCGGTGCGTGACAGGCCTGGCTCCTAGCAGGCACACCCTGCAGGTGAGGGTGCTCTCTCCGGGGACTGCTGCTTTGCTCTCACAAAGGGGGCGGATGAGCCAGCCTGCAGAAAATTATACACACAGAAAGGAAGAAAACGGCTGCCAACGCTGTCAACGTGATCATTTTCAACTATTTAAGTAGATGTTTGGAGGCATTTTTTAAAAGACTTGGATCCGTTTTAAATGTGGCTACAAACCCTACAAGAATGTGGATTTAAATGGAATTCAAGCCAAAAGTATGATATTACTGAGCCGCCAGCCTCGGCTATGCCAGTCCCGGGAGACTCTTTCATTAGCAATAGGGAAGACATTGGCTGTGGAATAAACATGAAATTGGATCAGGTCATCCCTCCCTTGCCTCAATACCTTGCTGTCCACAGCTCATTATGAAGCTGGGGGGGAAGCGCATGGCACTGTACGTACAGAGTAATACCAGACAAATGCTAGCCACTCTGTCATTCTAACAACCAGAGGAACGCTCCTCCTTTCCTTTGCACAATTAGAAAAATGAGAAGCATGCAACTAGGGTCTTAGCGGAAAGAGTTAAATCTGAAAGTAAAGAATCCTACTGAGGGAATCAGCTTTTGTTCTTTCCACGCAATCCCCACCCAAGAATATTTTCTCCCTTCCACTGAGGAGGAGCCCTGAGGGGCCCATAAGGGACATATTTGCAGCTATTTACCATTGGAGAAGTTAATTTAGCAGCACTGCGGCAACACTCAGGAAATTCCAAAGCCTGAAGGGTTCAATAGGGATCTGAGCAGAATACAGATTGGGAGACAGAGGGGCCACGAGGAACCATGGCCCAGACTGTCCACCGCACGGAAAGCTGGCCACAGTAGGGACGGGTTGAATGGAACAGGCAAGATCACGTTTCCCAGAAACGCGCAACCCTCTTCCGCGTTACATCTTCCGAGTCAGTTTCAGCAGCACGTTAGCGTAAAGGCCATAAAATGTGGGCCCTGTATCTCCTTTATTATTTTTTATAGAGATATAATTATTGAAGGGAGGCTGTTAGCTTTTTTATGGACTTGAGGGTCCACCTGCCTCTCACTTTCCCACTCTCTCTGAGATTTCCCATCATCGTGCTGCACTGTTGGGGAAAAAAAGAGAAAACGAGCTGTGTGGACATGGAGGGGGCGGAAGGAGGCAGCCACTGTGACCCACAGGTGTGTGTACAGGAGACCTATGACACGGGAGATGGATCCCAAGGGCGAGGGCAGCCCACCCAGCCGCTTCCCCAGGAAAGCCGGGCTTTCAGAATGTGTGTTACAATGCCTGGAGCTCTGAGCCGTAAAAATCATGAAGAGTAACGTCCCATGTCTGGAAACAGAAACGATTTCTACAAGAATTTAAGTATTCAGTGTAATTAATCTGAATGTTGGGAACATTTCATCATGGACCTTTCCTCTTGTGCTAATTATTTATTTTTAACACCTTTATTGGAGTATAATTGCTTTACAATGGTGTGTTAGTTTCTGCTTTATAACAAAGTGAATCAGTTATACATATACATATGTTCCCATATCTCTTCCCTCTTGCGTCTCCCTCCCTCCCACCCTCCCTATCCCGCCCCTCTAGGTGGTCACAAAGCACCAAGCTGATCTCCCTGTGCTATGTGGCTGCTTCCCACTAGCTATCTACCTTACGTTTGGTAGTGTATATATGTCCATGCCACTCTCTCGCTTTGTCACAGCTTACCCTTACCCCTCCGCATATCCTCAAGTCCATTCTCTAGTAGGTCAGTGTCTTTATTCCCGTCTTACCCCTAGGTTCTTCATGACTTTTTTCTTTTTCTTAGATTCCATATATATGTGTTAGTATACAGTATTTGTTTTTCTCTTTCTGACTTACTTCACTCTGTATGACAGACTCTAGGTCCATCCACCTCACTACAAATAACTCAATTTCATTTCTTTTTATGGCTGAGTAATATTCCATTGTATATATGTGCCACATCTTCTTTATCCATTCATCCGTTGATGGACACTTAGGTTGTCTTGTGCTAATTATTAAAGCCCAATGTAATTACGTTCAATTACTGTCCCAGATCAACTCTTTATGTAAAGATTTAGCGAACTCACCTGACAAAAAGTTAGGATGCAACTTTTTCCCACAGAATAAGCTTTTTCCCTTCCTTTTTCTGCTTTCTCCCTTCTTAAAGAGATAGTCCACAGACACAGTTCAACTTTCTGTGGTCCAAAGGATTAAACAGGGCCTCAACCAACTGCCTTTCAGCAGGGCAGTACCTCCGTCTGCCCCATGGGGAGTGACTCAGCCGTATTCATTTTAGAAATCTATCTAACCAAGCACATCCTAGTTAACAAGTTTTTCCAGCCTTACGGTGCTTCCCAAACCTTTTACCGTAGGAATTTTCACTATCACCTCACTGAGAAAGAAAGGTACAAGATCTGTATGTTTGTGTTTTAACTGTTAACAGAAGCCACTTTGGCTTATGACATCCCAGGGACCGTCGTGACAGCCGACGGTCACGGAGACACATCAGCGCTAGAATATTTACAGTAAAAGGCAGCTCTCGAGGGAGCCTCGTGTCGGTGATACAGTGCGTGAATTAGCGAGAAACGAAGGCTGTTCTGAATGGCGGGGACAAAGGCAGATCTAGACGTTTGGGGAACCTCGTGCGCTCAGTACAAAACGCATCTAAAGATGCTGCATCTACCAAAGCTGGTTCACCCGGGCTTGTGGCACAAAGACCCCACAGACGTAACAGACGGGCTTCCACCTCATCCCAACTCGGACGTCTGAAGGACAAAGAGAAGCTGTTTTCTTAATTTCAGGGTGGCTGTTTGTAGTCTGTTTCTCTCTCCTGGCAGCACCAAACGCTCCCTCGCGGCCGAGCTTCCCCTGGATCCCGACTTCCGCAGAGCAGGGAAGACGAGGAGCCTCACAGGAAAAAGTAGACGCCACAGCTTCAGGACCCCGTTAAAGTCAACGATCAACAAAATGGTCTTGAAACTAAAATGGAAAGAAAGCCTCTTGTGATTTTTTTTTTTTTTTTAATTTTGTTTATTTATGGCTGTGTTGGGTCTCCGTTTCTGTGCGAGGGCTTTCTCTAGTTGCAGCAAGTGGGGGCCGCTCTTCATCGCGGTGCGCAGGCCTCTCACTATCGTGGCCTCTCTTGTTGCAGAGCACAGGCTCCGGACGCACAGGCTCAGTAGTTGTGGCTCACGGGCCTAGTTGCTCCGCGGCACGTGGGATCTTCCCGGACCAGGGCTCGAGCCCGCGTCCCCTGCATTGGCAGGTGGACTCTCAACCACTGCTCCACCAAGGAAGCCCTCTTGTGGTTTCCTGATGAACACTCTTCACTGCCCGGGTGCTCAGTCGTCTGTTTCACACTTGCCCCAGGGCCGTCACACCCAGCATCAGATACGTCGGTCTCATTCTCCTCTCTAAAAGCTGGTCAGCCGTAGATCTCATCTCTCTTCCTTCCTAGCAGAACTGGATCCACTGTCGGACAGTGGGTCCTTATTCCCACTCCCAGGCATGAATGTTAATTGGCCCAAGCTGAGTGATGGATTTGGCCAGCCATGGGCGTGAAGCATGATTCTGGCCATAAGACAGGGAGGCAAGGAGAGGAAGGGAAAGTTTTCCTCATTCTTCAAAAAGGACACAAGCCCTTCGCTGTGACGCATGATGACAAAAGGCAGGAACGGCATGATTCAAGATGAAAAGACCCTGGATACAAACCTGGAGCCCGGCTGCACCCAGACGTCCTGTAACTTGCAGCTGGATCTCTTAAGTGAGGCAGACATGGTCTGACTTAGCCTCCCAGCTCTAATTATTCCTGCACCAGGAAGCCTCTCAGGAAACTGTCAGGTTGAAGGTGGCAACGCTGGCCCTCCCCCATCATCCACCAGCTCCCAGGCTGGGCCGGCCCCGCTGAGGGAGTGAGGCTGTCGCATTGTCACATGGCCAGTCCAGAAGACCCATCTTCCCTTTAGTGCAACTTCCTAATGCCCACCTTTAGTGCCTACCCTCGCTGCTCAGCAGCCCTCTAAAATCGCCAGAATGAATGATTACAAGAGAAGGGAAACAGTTCTGAAGACAACTGAGGAATTACATCAGTTCCATTATGCAACCTGGAACGTAATATTCAATAATAAAGTTTTGAATTCCATTACTGAGTCACTGGATAATACGGTTACCGTTAAACAAAATTGCATTGTCTGCATGTTTGTTCCATAAAATAAATATACATTTTATCTAATCCCAACTGCTTCCAACTGTTATAATTTGTGAGCAGTGTTGACGTGCTTTACTCGCCATTATTTTTAATGTGTTTTCCTAGATAATGAACTCGGGCTTAGAATGGCAGAAACTGGACACTGGAAGGGGCTCGTGGGTCAGCCTGGGTGACTGGCCCCCGCCAGCGCGACAATTCCACGGAAGTGAGACGCGGTGGCTTGAGGAGGGGAGATTTTAAGTGGCCGTTTCTAGTTTGATAGCTTCAAGTTGGGGGTGCGCATCTCCTAAAGAAATGCTGACTTTGCAGCCCCTCCGCACAAAATGAAGCTCTGCCTTTTTATCCTCGGATTCTGTCCTCCTTTTATTTGGGGGTGAAGGGCAATAATAATAAAATTGTATTGCTCCCGGCCAGCCAGCTGTATATAGAGAATTTCCTACAAATTATAGTGAAATAACAAAAAGGCATCCCTCTACCCCCCAAATTATATGCCTGCTTGAAAAAAATCCATGTTTTAAGAGGATAGAAGAGTCTCTCATCTCATTCTATAATTAAAGAAATTTTTAAAATGCAAAACAAAATCTTAAATTTGTATTCAGTGTAAATGGTAGGTAATGCATATTTTCTTGGAAGGTCTTAAGAAAAGAGGATTAGCCCAGAGGAGAATAAAATAGCACCAAAATCATAAAGTTGGGACACATGTTTGCTCCTTCACAACTTGGAAAGGTATAAACTCATTGCCTAAGACGCCACCTCCATGCGCCCCTGCGGGAGAGAGTCTGGTGCCTTCAGAGCTAGACCCTCACTGCCTTCAACACCGAGAAAGCAGAGTGGATGGGAAACAGGGTCACAGGAGGGGCCCACACACATGCTCACAGCAAACGCTACGTGGCAGGACTCCGGCTTGATCAATGTCTCTGCAGCACGGCTGGGTATCACCCAGGGGAGATGCAGAGTGACCTCCCAGAAATACGCATCCTGGATAAAGACAGGAGGTTGTGGGCATGTGGTCCAAGGTCAACAGATCCAGGGACACGAGGGCAGGAGGAGCCATCCCAGCTAGAGCTGGGCGACCGTCCCTCACGTGGACCGTGGGCCCACACCTGAGCTCTGAAGTGATTCTTCAATAGGAATGTGGGCTGTGAGGCCTCCTGCTTGCGGGCACGGGGATGGGGGCTGAGCAGAACCTTAGCTGGGGGAGAGCCAGGATGTCGCCTGGAAGTCAGCCACACAGGCCGCGTCTCTCCCTGAAGATGCAGAGACAGAATTCTCACCCTGAGGGCCATGTGCCCAGTGGAGGCGGCCCAGGGCACAGGTGGGGTCTGGCCTGCAGAGGGGTGGCCCTCAGAGAATTCTTCAGTTCCCTGGGCCTTGGACTTGGGTAACCTTGGTGCAAGCATCAGGAGCGTCCATGGTGACAGAGATGTCCCCTCAGCAAGTGGGGACAAGAGAGGAGACAGCCCATGCAGTAATCAGGGCTCGAATCTTCTACAACCTCAGGTCTCCAACTTTTCCATCTTAGGACTCCTTTACCCCTCCCTATGGAGCGTCCCAGATAACGTTAGTCTATGTGGGTTATGACTCTTTCTTTCTTTCTCTTTCTTTCTTTCTTTCTTTCTTTCTTTCTCTCTCTCTCTCCCTCTCCCTTCCTTCCTTCCTTCCTTCCTTCCTTCCTTCCTTCCTTCCTTCCTTCCTTCCTCCTTCCTTCCTTCCTTCCTTCCTTCTTTCTTTTCTTTCTTTCTTTCTTTCTTTCTTTCTTTCTTTCTTTCTTCCTTTCTTTCTTTCTTTCTTTCTTTCTTTCTTCCTCTCTCTCTCTCTCTCTCTCTCTCTCTCTCTCTTTCTCTCTTTCTTTTTTTCTGCATTGGGTCTCCGTTGCTGTGTGTGGGCTTTCTCTAGTTGCAGCGAGCAGGAGCTACTCTTCTTTGCAGTGCGTGGGCTTCTCATTGCGGTGGCTTCTCTTGTTGCAGAGCATGGGCTCTAGGTGCATGGGCTTCAGTAGTTGTGGCACATGGGCTCAGTAGTTGTGGCTCGTGGGCTCTAGAGCACAGGCTCAGTAGTTGTGGCGCACGGGCTTAGTTGCTCCGTGGCATGTGGGATCTTCCAGGACCAGGGCTCGAACCCGTGTCCCCTGCATTGGCAGACGGATTCTTAACCACTGCATCACCAGGGAAGCCCCAGTTATAACTATTGATATTTATCGTATTAGAAATTAGAACAGAGAAATACGTTATGTATTAATTCATTTAAAAATAACAATAGAAAACTCATTACACATTACCATCTTTACTAAAAAATAACTATTTTTTCCAAAATAAAAAAATTAATGAGAAGAGTTTTGCAAATCATTTAAAGCCTGGCTTAAGAGAAAGCAGCTGTCTTTTCATCTCCTTCTGGATTGGGTCTCTTGCAATATCACATGTCATGCAACCTCTGCAATACACTTGTAAGAGAAAGAATAACATCTCAGTACTGTTAAAAGAACTTGAACCTCATGGATCCTCTAAAAGTCTCCTGAGGACCATCGAGGGCCCTTGGACCATTTGAGAACTGCTGGTCTCCCCCGTCTGGTAGGATAGGGCTGTGGTTGCCCTATTTGGATCCCCAGCCTGTATGATCAGGAAAGCATGGGTAACATTTACGCAAGTTTTGTTTTGATCTTTGAGCCACTTCAGTAGTGAAGAGTGGGTCCTGAGGACGTGACATGGCATCCCAGGCCGTTCGTGCCGTGGTAACAAAACCTCACAAACAGGTGGCTTATAAGCAACGAACATTTACTGCTCACAGTTCTGGAGGCTGGATGTAAGGTCAGGAGGCCAGCGTGGCTGGATGTAAGGTCAGGAGGCCCCCGTGGCTGGACGTAAGGTCAGGATGCCAGCGTGGCTGGACGTAAGGTCAGGATGCCAGCGTGGCTGGATGTAAGGTCAGGAGGCCCCCGTGGCTGGACGTAAGGTCAGGATGCCAGCGTGGCTGGATGTAAGGTCAGGAGGCCAGCGTGGCTGGGCTCTGATCACAGTCTTCCTCCAGGCTTTAGACGGCTGACTTCTCACTGTGTCCTCACATGGCAGCAGGGGCAAGGCAGCTCTGTGGGTCTCTTTTATAAAAGGATGTGAATCCCATTCATGAGGGCTCCACCCTCATGACCTATCACCTGCCAAAGGCACCACTTCCTAGTACATCACCTTGGGGGGTTAGGTTTCAACTTACGAATTTTGGGGGGAAACACATTCAGTCTCTGGCCCGTGGAGATTCTACTCTCCCGATTTCAAGGCGTGAGAGCAAACACCCTCCCAAAAGCACCGACAAAGATCTGGTCATTCTCTCTTGTACAACAGAGTTCCAACAGCGTCCACGTGCACGGACTCAGATGGGGAGGGAACTGATGTTTGTTGAGTGGCCACTAACCACTAATGACCTCATATATATCATTTCATCCCTCAGCAGCTCTGCAAGTAGAATCTAAAGAAAGAAACGGAGTTAGAAAGGCTGAATCACGCACCTGATGATACACAGATATTCCAAGGGAGAGTAAGGATTCAAATAAGTGCATGGACACCCAAACTCCACGTCTCTTCCCCATGAACTCCCTCCATTACACGTGGCAGGATACAAGAACGATGCTGGGAGCCAGCAGGTGTGTTTGTATAGCTTACAGAGGATTCTGCATATGCGTTAAGGGTGGGCTGCCCACCAGAGTCTGCTCAGTGCTGGGCTTCGGCAGACGTGGTCCTCACTCTGCCCTGAGAGATTCGAGTTCAGATGGGGCAACGGGAACCAAGGGGAGAATGAGCAAGGAGCAGCCCACGGGGGACGGAGGGGAGACCGCTCTGAGGAGGTGGCGCTCGGGCTCAGCTTCCAGCAAGCCCGGGAGGCGGGCTTCCATCCCAGCCGCGGTTACAGGACAGGAAGGAGTCTCCCTCCCCGAGATGGCTGGTTCCACGTGCCGAGCCCTTACACACCCAGAAGGCACACCACGTGTCCAAGGGGCTCCCGCGCATCTGCTACCATACTTTATCCACAAAGAAAGCTCAGCTCCATGCTTAGGGCTGTGAAGCGTTACAGAAATAAACTCCCACGCCGCCTTTCCTTGGACCTGGGAAGAACACAGGGCCACTCCTTGGCCAAGGGCTCTCAACGGGCAAGCAGAGAAGTGCCCTTGGGCCCCCTGCTGCATCTTTCCATGCCCCAGTTGAGGGCAGGGTGACCAGGGTGAGGAGGGGAAACCCCACGGTTGCCATGGTGATGAGCAGCCCGCAAACCCACCAGCACCCTCGCGGCGGAAGCGAACCACACGGTGGGTCTGACCCCTGGATTGAGCCGTGGAGGAGAGGGAGGGTCCAGCCTCTGCCCTTTCTCAGAGTCCCAATCTCAGGGTGTCTCAAGGTCATCCACTGCCAAAAAGAGAAAATCAAGCCACACCCCAGCTTTTGGGAAGAGCAGAAGCAATGACACTTGTGGAACAACTGAACTATGGCTATCTGAACCAGCTGTTGGCTTCAGCTGACGGCCCACTGTGTGGACACCCCAGGTGACCTCTGTCTGCATAGGTAAAGCAGTCTGTGTGTTGGTGAGGATGTGGAAATTCGTCCTCCGGCCGTAGTTAAATACCCTTTGAGTTTGGGTGGAGCACATTGTGCATGATTTCAACGTCTCTGTAACTTGCATTTGATGCAAAAGCACAAGTTTGCTTCTCTTTGCCCTGTGTGGATATGGCCAGGCACGTACACATGTGTACACACACAAGGTTCTCAGATAAAGTAAGGCGCTATGGCCCAGTGCCTTCAACGTTAAGGAAACTATATGACTTTCCTGATATTTTCTTTTTCTTCCTTCCTTCCTTCCTTCCTTCCTTCCTTTCTTTCTTTCTTTCTTTCTTTCTTTCTTTCTCTTTCTTTCTTTCTTTCTTTCTTTCTTTCTTTCTTTCTTTCTTTCTTTCTTTCTTTCTTTTCGACATCACAAGAGTGATACTTGTCAGACGCTAGGAAAAGAATAATGACACCATAGAAAAGAAATAGCCTTTATGACCTGCTTCTTCCCCGAGATGTGGATGGGTGCTTTTAAATTACAGAAGAACCTTCTGCCTTTTGAAGGACTCAATAAAAAGGGGAAACATAACAACAAGGTGGTGCTTTAATGCTGGGCGTGTGCTTTCTGGGTATGTGGTGCAGAGCACTGTGAATGGTGCCAGGAGTCAGCATAAACCTTTTCTTATTTTGTGTTTCAGGAGGTATGCGATAGAAAACCCGTTCCAACAATAAATGCTGGGCACCTGAGGTCTATAGCTTGTTTTGTAGCTAAGAAAATAAAGCCTCCACTCACCCCTGGCCGACAGAGTTACATTTTATGCTATTATTAATGCATTGCAAGGCTTTTTTTCATATCAATTTGAAATTATACATCTGGGAAATCCCACTACAACAGCAGTCAATGCTTTGTTTCTCTGTGTGGCCCTCTGCAATTACTAGAATGTGCAACTATAATTTAGCTCAGGTAAAATTCAATCAGTCACCCCAAGCACAAAGAAATCTCCGTCTCCCAGGAAAAGGGAGGGGGAGGGGCGAGAAAGAGGAAGAGGATGGAGGGGGGAGAGGAGAAGAAAAGGAGCAAGAAGGAAAAAACTGGAAAGGTTTGCTGCGATGGCACAAGGGAGCCAGAGGAGTGTCTAAAATAAATTGATTAGAATATTTAAATTCGAGTTGTGATGGGAAATGGCGCTGGAGAGGGGTAGCGGCTGAGCCCCGGAATTAAAGGGAAGAAGAAACATGCCTCACAGGCTTCTTGGATTCTTTATAAAATACAGTCTTCTTTGTGTTAAAAATAGAAAGGGAGGAAAACAAGGAAGGGTGATTTTTGTTGGTGCACTGAAACTCACAGGGAGAAACACAGATGAATAATACACCAATCCAAAACCATTGTTTAAGGGGGAAAAAAAGACATTTTTTGAGAGCACTCGGCACAGTCTGTGCCCATTTGGAGAGTAGAATCCCACCTTCAAAAAGCTTGGGTTCCATAAAGAAAAGCCATCATAGGGGTTCACTCTTCCATTCTTATTTCTTTTTATTTCACAACTTCTACATGTTGTATGGGAAGGATTGTTTGTATTTAGGTACGAATAGAGTAATATTTCTAGACTTTAGAAAGGCTTTTGTGTTCCACGATTGTTTCGTGGAAGGCGTTGAGCAGAGAGCAGACAGTTTCACAGGAATTCACTAAGAAGCCAAACATTTTCCTCTTCTTCACTGAGAGGTCGGGACTCATGCTCTACACCTTATTTTAAGGGTGATGGTTTGATTTACAATCATATTATACCCATGTGTTTGCTTCGGGTCAGACGACACTGAAAACTCACACTCAGATCTCTTTATCCAACTCTAAACCCAGCAGTGATAGACAAGATATTTTGAATTAACCTGCTTATCTTTAGATAATCATACATCCATGTGCAGTTGTAAGAAATACACAGAGCAATCCCTTGTCCCCTTTACCCAGTTCTCTGATGGTAAAATCCTACAAGCCTATAGTAAAATATCATAACTAGTATATTGACATCGATCCAATCAAGATACAGAAGCTTTCCATCCCCACCAGGATCCCTGTGTTGTCCCGTTACAGTCACACATGCTTCCTCCTGTCCCCAGCCCATCACTAACCCTTAGGAACCACTTATCTGTTCTCTATTTTTACAATTTTATCATTTCAGCGATGCTATATAAACAGAATCACACAGTATGTGACCTTTGGGGAGTGGCTTTTTTCACAAAGCAGAAATCCCTTGAGATCCATCCAATAATTGAATAATTTGTTCCTTTTTATTGCTGAGTAGTGTTCCACGTCATGGCTGCTTCACCAGCCACCATTGTAGAACATCTGGGTTGTTTCTAGTTCTTGACTATGACAAATAAAACTTTTGTATGCAGGTTTTTATGTGAGCATACATTTTTATTTCTCTGGGGGTCAATGCCCAAGAGTGAAATTATTGGGTCACATGGTAGTTGCCTGATTCGTTTTTTAAGAAAGTGGCAAACTTTCTCCAAAGTGGCTGTACCATTTTGCATGCCCACCAGCAAAGCATGAGTGATCATTTCTCCTCATCTTCGTCAGCATTGGGTGTTGTCATTATTTTTTATTTTAGCCACTCTGATAGGTGTGTCATATATCCCTGTGATTTTATGTGCACTTCCCTAATGGCTAAGGATGTTGAGCATATTTTCGTGTGCTTGTCTGCCTCCTGTAGGTAAAATGTCTCTCTATACCTTTTGCCCATTTTCTAATTGGATTTTTGTGCTTTTACGACTGAATGTTGAGAGTTCTTTAAAATAGTCTAGAAATTTAGTGCTTGCCGATATATGCACTTTGCAGGGATGCTCTCCAATTCTGTACCGTGTCTTTTATCTTCTTAGGATCTATCACACAACAAAAGTTTTCCATTTTCGTGACGTCCAATTTAACCATTTTCTCTTTTACGAGTCGTGCTTTTGTTATGAAGTCTAAGAACTTTCGGTTGTCCCCATGTTGCAAAGATTTTCTCCTACTTTTTTTCTAAAAGTTTTGTTTTACATTTAAATCCTTGATCCATTTTGCATCTATTTTTGTATAAGATGTGAGGTTTCAGTTGAGATTCCTTCTTTTTTTGCCTATGGCTATCTAACTGTTCCAGTACCATTTGTTGAAAAGGTTGTATCTCCTTCACTGAATTGCTTTTACACCTTTTTCAGAAATCAGTTGAGTGTACGTGGGGAGAGAGGGGGTCTCTTTCTGTTTTGCTCCATTGATCTACATGTCTATCTCTCCAAAACATATTTAAATATACTTGTGTAGCCAAGCTCAAATATAAGTGAACATCTCTTTGAAAAGAAAAAAAAACACAGAAATGAGTGGATCTGGAGTAGGTTTCCCACCCAGAAACATGCAGAGGCAACTAGAAGCCCAGCTCCTGTGCAGGAACAGGACACAAAGCCCCCCCGTGGGTGAAAGGGAAGGAAAGCCATCCTCACTTCTGGAGCTGAGGTGGGGGTCCCCCAACCACCAACAGGAGCTGATGAAAGTTCTCTGATGTCCAAGGAGATGCATAGCCGTGAGGGTGAGAGGAAGCAGAGAAAGCACCTGGACAGACCTGGACCAAGTCACTTTCTAGCTCAGGGGCTACATCTGCAGTGCCCCCAACATCAGCAAAGGAGAGGAGCCTCCGGAGAAGACCTGGATCGTGACTGGAGGGACAGAGGAGGTGAATTCAGAGAAATCAGGGAGAAAAAGAAGCTCACCAATAAAATTTCAAAATGCATGTCACTTAAGAAATGCAGAGAACAAAGTCCACAGTCAAGATATGAGATCACACCCAGTGAAATGGAAAAAAATTAATCTCAAAATGACTTTTAAAATAGACATGCATAAGGTTCAGAGAAGTAAAGGAAAGAATAAGTTCCAAGAAAAGAGCACGATTCATTAGCTATTGCCACAATAATGCTATGTAACAACAATAACAGAAATATGCAAAATCTTGGTAGCGTGAAAAGTAAGTGTACATTCGCTCACGTGTCTGGGTGAAGCCTGTGCTCTGCCGATCTTAGCTGGCCGGCTCCCACGTCAGGGTGGATCCTCAGCTGATGGGACCAGTGATTCAGCTTTACTCCACATGTCTCTCATCCTACAGCAGGGTGGCCTGGACATATTCTCATGGCAATGGCACAGGAGCAAGAAAGCAAGTGCAAACATCAAGGCCTCTAAGAACGGGATCACTGCCACTTCCACTGCACTCTGTGGGCCCAGGCAAGTCACAAAGTGAGCTGGACTAGAGGAATGAGTAAATAGACTTGGCTTCTGTAGAGAGAGGAACTGTTGCTTCAGGAAAAGGCCAAGAATTGGGGCCATTAAAGCACTCAGTCTGCCACAATGCACAAGGAATTATGAAATAAAGATAGGTAAGTAGGAATCATGAACAAATGAACATGAACAAGCGATAAGTGAGAAACCCAGGAAGTGAAAAAAAGTCACAAAATTAAAACTAAGCCAACAAAGTAGACTCTAGGCTGACACAGATGAAGAGGGCATTAGTGAGTTGGAAGATGATACTGAGAAATTTATCAAGAATGCAGCAGACGTAGGGCTTCCCCGGTGGCGCAGTGGTTAGGAGTCCACCTGCCAATGCAGGGAACACGGGTTCAAGCCCTGGTCCGGGAAGATAGCACGTGCCGTGGAGCAACTAAGCCCATGTGCCACAGCTGCTGAGCCTGCACTCTAGAGCCCACGAGCCACAACTACTGAGCCCGTGTGCCACAACTACTGAAGCCTGCACACCTAGAGCCCATGCTCTGCAACGAGAGAAGCCACCGCAATGAGAAGCCCGCGCACTGCAACAAAGAGTAGCTCCTGGTCGCTGCAACTAGAGAAAACCCGCGCGCAGCAACAAAGACCCAATGCAGCCTAAATAAATAAATAAATAAGTTTTTTTTTTTAAAAAAGAGAGAATGCAACAGAGGTAGACCAAATGGTAAGGAATGTAAAAGACAAATTAAGACCCGGAAAACAGATTAAGAGGCTCCAACCTTGCTGAAGGAAAAACAGACACAACAACAGAAAAGGGATTATGCAAAAGGCGTAAGAGCTGAGAACTTTTCAGAGCTGAAGGCAGACAGGAAGCCCTTGGTTGGAAGGCAAACATTGGGGAGGGGAGGGGGAGGCAGGGTGGAGGATTCAACTGGGAGATTGGGACTGACATATACACTGTACTCTCTATAAAATAGATAACTAATAAGGACCTGCTGTAGAGCACAGGGAACGCGTCTCGATACTCTGCAATGGCCTATATGGGAAAACAATCTAAAAGGGTGGATACGAGTATATGTATAACTGGTTCACTCTGCTGCACAGCAGACACTAACACAACATTGTACATCAACTAGACTCCAATAAAAATTGAAAAAGAATGAAAAAGATTCGACAATGTCTTTTCATGGCTTGATAGATCATGTCTTTTTAGTGCTGACTAAAATTCAATTATCTAGAAAAAAAAAGAAAGCAAACACTGGATGCCGGTAATAAAAAATATAAACAAATCTACACCTAAACACACAGCAGTGAAGATAAAGAACATTGACTAGAACAGGCAAATTTCAAACCAGACACAAAAGAGGCCAGAGCACAATGACATAATATCATCTCTGTTGAAGAAAAGATGCTACCAGCCCAAAATTCTGTATCTACACAAACTGTCACTGAGTAGTGAAGGTGGAATAGAGGCATTTTCAGACTTACAAAAACTAATATTTTGTTAACCACAGAACCCTCACTGGAAAAAAACAAACAAAAAAAACCTACTAAAGAATGTGCTTCAATAAGAAGAAAAGTAAACCCAGAAGGAAGGAGCAGCATATAAAAAATTACAGCAAGCTGGGCTTCCCTGGTGGCGCAGTGGTTGAGAGTCCGCCTGTCGATGCAGGGGACACGGGTTCGTGCCCCGGTCCGGGAAGATCCCACATGCCGCGGAGCAGCTGGGCCCGTGAGCCATGGCCGCTGAGCCTGCGCGTCCGGAGCCTGTGCTCCGGAACGGGAGAGGCCACGACAGTGAGAGGCCCGCGTACCGCAAAAAAATAATAATAATAATAACAGCAACCTGATAAATCAGTAAAATAATATTGATAAATCTAACTATCTACTAATATTTTGGTAAATTTTTTAAAAGAAGAGATTAATAAAAAGGCTAAGTTTTGAATTTTAAAAAATAATGAAGCAAAAGTTCTAGACAAATGCTATTGCTAATCTGATTGGGAATTTTCAAAAATTAATAAAGTCGACCTTGGCCACGGAGAGTTAGAGAACTGGTGCTCTAAACACACACAGAAGTGGGAGGTGTAAGGCGGGGTTGGGGGGGGTTCACGGCAGAGGCAAAGTGTGCTGAGATCCTTGTCTTTTTCTGAGGGAAGTTAGAGATAAAGAATAAATTTAGATTTAATGAGAAATTTGTCCATCTGTTTAGAGGTATTAGACAAGTGTTTGCCAGGTTTTTTAAGCCATTTAGGGCTGTTTGAACAATTAGCATTACTAACAAAATAAACTCATGCTCAACGGAAGATAGTATATTTCGCCATTAAAAGTCATCAGAGTAAGTTTTTCGAATCCTTAATGTCTTGCAATTCCCTTCTAATGTATTTTGCGTATTTTTAGACAGAAATAACTTCCCATTTACAAAGCGAATAGCTCTGGAAAGAGCCTGCTGATGCTTCTGGTGGATGTGAATAGTGGTCAGGAGTGGGGGTAGGTCTATCAAGACAGCACATTTCACTGGAGGCTTTCCTATGAACAAAAGTGCCTTCTTGCCTGGACCAAGCGTATTCCTAACACCGTTTGGCCAGGTGGGTATCAGGAACATTCTACGGAGCTCTGTCTACTATCATGTAGCTCATAAATGTGCCCAACTTAGCTTTTTTTTTTAAGTCGAAAATCAACGTGGCTTCTCCTATACCTCGTTACTTTATAACTTCATGTATAGTAAGCAAAGGCTTCAGAAGTGAGTGAGGGTTCAAGGCAAGTTCTAGAAGGGGATGAATAGGCAAGCACGATTGATCATTATCGTCATTTGATGGTATTTTGTCCTGATATCTTAATAGTTACGCCTACTCACTACATAAAATTTGGGAATATGTTAAAAGAAGAAAAACAAAACTTAGCCATCATACGGCCACAGCGAGTCCTTCTAGCCTTTTCCAAGCGTCAGTACGATCTTGGTGATCATCTACCGAGCGCTAGCTCTTCGTCAAGCGTCATGCGAAGTGCTTCATACCATCGTCCTCCCAAATATTTGCTCTTGAGGAAATGAAGACCCAGTGGTACGAGTCTCCTGTCAAAATCACACACCCAAAGGCAGGCAGGTCCTAGAGTCAGAGGCGATATCCGCCTTGAAAGCTGTGGTTTTCTCCGCTAACACTGTTGTCCTTCTCCCTTCCCCCGTGAAAGCTAAATATTATTATCCTGCCACTTTTCAGATGATTCACTGAGGCTCAGAAACGCTAAGCCAACCGCCACGTGACGGAGCTGGAATCTGAACCCAAGTCCACCAGACTTCAGAGTGGTCTTGTCCACCTTTTGTTGCTCCAATTCTAACCACATTAGGATAACTGAAGGAATACCGTTGTTCAGAGCTTGATTAAAGAGCAAAGGCGGACCCCCAGGTCCAGATGACAAAATCGGCTCGTGTGACCTTTGCCACCTGTCTCTTCTGAAGTCCCATGGGGATAAAAGTACAGAAGCATAAAAATAAGGAAACAATAAGAAAGATGAAAGGGGGCGGAAGGAAGGAAGGAAGGGAAGGTGGGAAGGAAAGGAGGGAGAGAGGGAGGGAGAAAAAGAAGGAAAAAGGGATATTCTTTAGATGTAGTAATTTTTTTCAGTCATTTTCTTACACCTAGTCTGGCAGCAATGTATTTTTTAACGACTTGCTGTTATCAGTTCTTTTCAAAGTAGTAAACCTAGACTTAGTGGAAACAACGTTTATTTTCCACATGCATATAGAATAGATTTATAAAATATTTAGTTAAATCACACGATTATAATAAAAAGCATAAACTGGCATAAACATGGTCGGGAACAAGTGACTCTGGGTGAGCATGGCAGGGGGCAGGGGAGCACCGTGTGCTATCCACGGACAGCGGGAACCCCCCGCCTGCCAGAGAGAAGGCAGCATGTCAGTTCATCCAACAAGCCAGGTTCTTCCGGGGCAGTTAGAAAAACATCGACTCTGAATTATTTTTTAAAAAGCCATCATAAACTTGAAGAAAAAACCAAACAAAATAAAAAGCGATGGTCAAAATACAGAGCAAACAGAATGTTGACCTCACCAGCATCAGCTCTGTCCTCAGAGTAAAAGTACAGGTTTTGATGGTTATGCACCATCAAAGCCCCCGGAACTGACTTTCTTGCTCTGGTTCCATCATCACAGCAGCACCATGAAGTCCATAACTACATTTATCTGCTTTGCACATCTGGAGAGACAGAGCCTGGGGGACCACGTGGTGAACCAGGGTCCTCTGGGACTTCAGTGCTGACACCAGAGCTGACAATCTCAGCCTTGGAAACTGCGTGCTCCTGGCAAGACCCTCCGTCCATCCCTCCCAGACGTTCCCAGCCTCCACCCCGGCCAGGTGCCTTGCTGGCCACAAGCACTAGACCTCTCCCAGCTCATTGGGGACCATCGTCCCCAAAATCTCATCCCCAGAAGGCTCTGTCGTCCCCCACTCTGTGACCCCAGCACTCAGTCTCTGGTCAGTCCCCCGTCTCCTCTGCCTCTCACTGACTTTGCCCCCCTCCTTTCAGCTGCCCCACATGCGGCTCCCCCCAAGGAACACCTCTGCCCACAGCCCTGCTGGGCTTTCTCTCGCACAGTCTGAAAGCGAGGCGGGGCACCTTCCGTGCTTCTTGTCACTCCCCTCCTGCCTCCCCAGAGCACCCAGCTCTGAACCCCACGCCGTCACACTAAGCCGCCACGACCCCTCTTGGCTGCAGTCATCCGCGGGCTGCCATCATTCCTTGACAACTTTGGCTCCTCGCTCCCTGAGCTCCCTCTAACGTGACTCCAGCCATGCTTCTTAGAGATGTCTGCATCCTGGCAGAGGACCTTTCCACGCCCTGACCTCTCGGCTTGTGGACCTCGTCTCCTCCAAAGACTGTGTTCTCTACTCCGGGGGGTCACCCCCTAGACCTTGCATCACCAAACACTGCCCCCCCTCCAAGATCTCAACGTCAAGCACTGCCCCCTGGACCACCTCCTCCTGCCTTTCCAGCTCATTCCTTCTAGTTCCCCAACTCTGAAGACCCTTCACCCCACCAGGACCGAAACCTATTGCCCCAGTGCCACCACCATCGCTCAAGTGCCCTCATTCCCTCCTTCCCCAGCTGCAAGTTCACGGTTGGTCCTTGTCATCACCTCAGTTAGCTCGCCCTCTCCCTCTGGAATGTTCCTCCCCCCACAACACCACACGGCTTCTTCTTTTATCTCCTTCTGGTCTTTACTCATGTCACCTTCGCGGTGAGGTCCTCTTTGGCGATGCTCTGGAACCTTGCGATACACACACACACTGCTTCTCTGCCTTACTTGTCTGCATTGATACCAACACCTTATGGGTCTTGTTTAACCACTGTCTCTCCATGATGGAATGTCAGCCTCACAGGGCAAGGATTTGGGGCTCTTTTATTCACTGCTATATTTTAAAAGCCTAGAAAATGTCTGGTCCATAGTAGGCACTTAAAAAATAAGCATGAGTGAATGAATTAACTTGATTTTAGGGAATCGACATCGTTTTAGAACTCAACTGATTTTGCCACTGGTTTGAGGGTCCAGGTGTCACCCACTGGAGCTGCAGAGAAGGAAATGTTTCCCATGTTCTACTTGGCCCTTACGAAGCACGATTTATATAACACATAAACACAGCCTTTTCATTTTAAACTTTGGGAATCCACCTGAACAAACTTGTTTGTGGTCGTAGGATATAACGTAAATGTTAACAGTTGTAAAATTGCAGCTGACGGAAAGCAGGATGTGGAAACACAGGTAGGAGTGTTAACCATCTTCATCTTAGGTGGAAGGGAGTCACGGAGACGGAGCAAGAAATAGAGGCTGAGGGTGTTTGTACTTAAAGTCACAAAAGTAACCATAAGAAAAATGAAAAATAACAGTAAAAATAGCAAACTTTGTGAAGAGGCTGAGAGGAGGAGGGTTTCGAGGGGAACCCCGTCCTCACGTTTTCACACTGGAGTGCAGGTTGGGTGGGGCACCATCCGGGCTGCAGAAACGAGGAGCCGTGGTGACAATGGTGACAATGGCTTGAAAAAGACAAGCGTTTGTTGTTTCTCTTCAGCAGCATCCAGGGGTAGGTTGGGGGTCCCAGCCAGGGAACAGTCTTTACTGCCCAGGGTCCTTCTGGAGGCAGGACCCTCCACTTCTTGGGCTGCGCCCCTACGGTATTGCCTGCAACTGCTGGGTTGAACCCGACTTTTCACCCCAGCCCCTGGGAAAGAGGAAATGAAAGACACTCACTTTCCTTTCAAGGACGTGACCCAGAAAATGTAAAAATTAATATTCTACTTCTGCTCACATCCACTGACCAGAGCTTAATCACAGGGCCACGGGAGGTGCACCTACAGCTTGGTGGGGAAACAGCATTTTCTTTTCTATTTTGACCACACTGCAAGGCATGCGGGATCCTAGTTCCCCGACCAGGGATGGAACCCGTGCCCCCTGCAGTGGAAGCGCAGATTCTTAACCACTGGACCGCCAGGGAAGTCGCCAGCTTGGTGGGGAGAAGGAAGAGAATGAATGTTGGAGGCTAATTAGCAGACGTCAATGAATTAATAGACACTATACAAAGCTATAAGCCAAAAAATAAGTACAGAAGCGACTTCTTCAGGTTTCTGCTGGTCAAACAGGACGGCTAAGCCCCAAATTCTCAGTTGCTTAAAAAAACAAAGGTCTTTCCATGTTTATGCTACATGGCCAATCTGAGGGTCTACTCCTCATTAACTCAGGGATGCAGGCTGCTGGGGACGGTTGTTATGGCGACAAGGGGAAGGAATCGTGTCAATCATTGCTATGGGTTGAATTGTCTCCTTCAAAAAGATACGTACAAGTCCTAACCGCCTAGTAACTCATGATGTGACCTGATTTGGAAAGAGGGCTGTGGCTGACATAATTAGTTCAGATGCAGTCATACTGGAGTAGGTGAGCCCTAAATCTAACATGACCGGGGTCCTCATAATAAGAGGAGAAGGTACAGACACGGAGGAGGAGGCCACGTGATGAAGGAGAAAGCGATCGGAGGGATGATGCCACAAGCCAAGGGACGGCAAGGGTAACCCGGAGCCTCCAGATGCTGGAAGAGGGAAGAAAGGCTCCTCCGCCAGAGACTTCAGAGGGACGGCCTTGCTGACAGCTTGATTTCAGAGTTCCAGCCTCCAGAACTGAGACAAGAAGTTTCTGTCGTTTCAAGCCACCTGGATGGTGTTACTTGGTTATGGTAGCCATAGCAAACGAAAATATACCAGCTCTTAAAGGCTTTGCCGAAAAGTGACCCCCAACACTTCCTCTCACGTTCCATGAAAGCCACGCCTAACTCACAAGGGGGAGAAGAGCTAATCGTGGTATCCTGTGCCTGTAATCTCGGCAAGCAGTCTTCACGATTAACAGGAAGCCAAGTCTACAACAGGAGATGCTGGTGGTCACTGCCTTGACTTCCGGAGATGCCATTCCCATCACCATCCCGAGCACAGGGCTATATATATATATATAGCTATTTTATATACATATATATGTACGTATATACATATATGGAGAGAGATTTATATATATTATATACACAGAGGGAGAGAGAGAGATTTATTTTATATATGTTCCATTTAGTTTTATTTCTCTAAGAACCCTAGTACGTGTATGGTCAGAAGTAATATATATATAGTGATATTGTGCATACATGTGTGTGTGTATTTTTTAAAAACTAGTTCCTTTGTGCTTGTGAGTCTGTGTTGGCTAAACAGGCCTTAGGGTTACCAGATTTATACAGAATCCAACAAGATGTCCCTCACAGGTCTCAGCATCAATTTAAAGCCTCCTACTTACTGCTCTCAAGATTACCTAAAGGAGAGAAATTGATCACAGGTCCAGGGGTCCCATAAGAGGATATTTCGTCAGAAATCTTTGCCCAAAATTGATTGTTGGATACGATAATTAAAACCCGTCATTGTTTTAGATAGACTTTCACCACTATAAAGAAAGGAGGCCAGCCCCATATGAGGGAAAGCAGACCTCATATCGGATTTATTTGGAAATGGGGGCAGGAATGTTTAACTAGCGGATGGAGTGGGGAGGAGACGAGGCTGGGAAGAGAACATGAGTCAGCGGGGTGAAAGGCCTTTACCATTCGGTTTCCTTTTAAGTACAGTTAAGTATGAAATCTCTCCTGCAATCACAAACCCTTGTAAACTAAGAATTTCATGTCAACTTGCATCTGTGCTGTTGGGTTCATCTCATTTTAGAGTTAAGTTTTGATACATGGCATTATCTGTGATTAAACGGTAATGACTCTAAAAACAAGGTGGAACGCTGGCACGGGAGCAGATCTCAGAAAACTCGTTTTGCATTTTTGGGCATTGTTTTGTTTGTTGTCTGTGATTATGTTTTGATGTTCTGTTTATCTTTAAACCTTTATCACCAAAGTACTCAATAGCCCAGCCAAGGGGCAGAGGCAGGTGTGGGGGGCCTTACGTTTATATTACTTAGGGACCTTCTTTAAGAAAATTACAGGACTTCCCTGGTGGCGCAGTGGTTCGGAGCGGCTGGGCCCGTGAGCCATGGCCGCTGGGCCTGCGCGTCCAGAGCCTGTGCTCCGCAACGGGAGAGGCCACAGCAGTGAGAGGCCCGCGTACCGCAAAAAAAAACAAACAAACAAAAAAGGAAAATTATAGAAAATATTGTTCAATACAAATCTTACAACCACATAAAGACATTACTTAGAAGAGACTGTGCAAGTGAGGGACCCCGAATATACACCTCCTTATCTTCCTCCCGATTCTGCTCTGGTCTCACCTGCCCAGTCAGGCGTCCCTCAACCATCTCTTCCTGAACCCTCAGCCTCTAAGTCCCAGCCCTATGAGTAAAGCCCTGCTACCTTCTGAAACAAGTTCCTAATGCCAACATCATTCATTCTTTCATTCATTCCATAAATGTTCACAGCGCACCTGTAAGGAACTCCAGCCCCCTAGACTCTCCAACGCACGACCCCTGCTCCCAGCACGGCTCCGAGATGCACACCGAATGCCCCAGAAGTCTGGGGCTGCGCGTCTACGTCATCCCTTGGAAGTCTTCCAGAGGGAGCTGGTGTCTGAACTCAGGCTTGAAGCACGAGTGGGAGTTAAATAAGGAAACATGTAGAAAAGATATCTCGGTAAAGGAGAAAGGTAAACAAGAACATAAAAAGTAAATTAAATACGCACACACACAAGCCCCTTCCCCTAGAATGGGGGTGGGCTCTCCGTGAGGTCGCCTTCCCCCTCTCTGCACCTGGAGCAGAGCTGTGTGCAGCCCCCCGGTGAGCTGTGAGCCCCCCAGCTCCCGGGGGCATCCTTTGCTCTCATTAGATGGGCAGCCAGGATGGAGACAGTGCTCCTGACTACGGCACTCAAACAAATGGGGGGGGGGTTCAGAGAGGGGCAGGGAAGCAAAGCAAACCTATTGATAAGATTCTGCTCTTTACTTTTTGAGCCTTCAAATCTAAGCTGTGGTCACTTCCTCAGAGAAGCCTCTGGTTCTCATGACGGCAGGCCCACCTCTCGCCCTGGTGGCGCTTACCATTCATATAATTATCCCTGTAGCTGTGTGGATCCTTGAGTATAAACAAATGAACGGAAGGAGAGAGGGACAGAGGAAAGGGGAGAGGGAGGGGTGGAGGGAGGGAGGGATGGAGGGATGGTGGGATGGAGGGATGATACACTGATAATACAATAGTCCAAATTCCAGCTCAAAAATTAAATACTCTCACAGGACTAGAGGAAATTCTCTACGTCTATCGATCCCTGAAGAGCTGTCTGTATGCAGCATCTATAAGTTCTTCAAAAAATGACTTATAATTCCCCGTATTTACCTAAGTTGGTGTCCTTGAAAAAGACCCCCAAAAGGCCCTTGCTCTACTTACGGAAAATCAAACAGAAGAACACAACTTAGTCTATAATTGATTTCTGGAGCTGACACCATTGAGATTCCTTTTTCAAAAGTTCTAGCAGGGAATGAGACAACATCGTCCATAAAAACGTGCTGTCTTCCCACCAAGCCATAACCCTGCACACTCACAGAAAGACAGCCAGCCAGGTCAGCCCCTGTTCCAACAGTGGATACACGCGTCTTGTTCGAATTTCTCATTCTGTTTGTACTGTCGTGGCGCAGGTAGAGGGTAACCCGGGCTCACAGCGTGGTGTCGCAGGTGTGAAAGCAGCATGGTCCTGCCCCACGTGGTCGCAGCCCCAGGCCCTGTGCGGAGCTGAATCGCTGACCCGCTCTCTTCCCCGTCACCGGGTTCCCACTCTACAGTTTCTTCTGAGATTTTCAATTCAATTAAGTCTTAAAACTCCATGTAGAGGTAGACCATGAATATAAGATGTCACATTAATATGAACTTTTTCAGTCAACACAGAAGGATTACTTCAAAGCCACAGTCCACACAGGTGCTGGTAAGACCAGCTGAGTATTTGCTGCATGAGACCCTCCCCGGCTGCTATAACGATCCACTTGGGGGGCAACCGGGCCGGAGCTCCCTCCGCAGCCATGGGGACGACCCCGGTCCACCCGCAGTGGCACTGAGGCCCCTGCTCCCCGGCTCCCATGCCTCTCAATTCTGGGGGCTTTGCGATTGGCTAACCACTTGGCCATCTGCCCGGCTTGGGTTTCCAGGCCTTCCTGGAATGAGGTCTCCCTCTAACAACTTGCCTTTCTTCCCTGTTTACAAGTCCATCACCGGCTCCTGGACGCTGTAGCCAGCCCTGAACTCCTGGCCACAAGGCACCCTGTGGTGTGGAAGAGAGACTCCAGCTTGCTCAGGGCATCATTCCTTCCCAAGGCGCATAGATGTGCACAGGTCACGAGGAAGAAAGGAGAAACTCAGTCCTGTGCAGGTAAAGGTGTGCTGGGCAGGAGAATTCAGATGTCGTGCCTTGTGGTGACAGTCCCTCCTAGAAGGGTGAGACAGGAGCCGAGAATGTGTAGCTTGATAGCCAAGGATGGTGAGGATTTCAGCAAAGGAAGCCTTATGCTCGGGGGTCAGGAGCAAGGGCCTGGAATAAGCGTCAGATGAGCTGCCGCGGCCCCATCCCGGTCACGTGACCACGGGCAAGTCATTTCCCTGGCGAGGCTTACCGAGGGCTTTGTCCTCTCATCTGATACATGGACATAAGCTAGTGTTGAGCTCACTTAGGGAATTAAATGAGAGAATGCTCCAGTGACAGCGCCTGGAAGGGGAAATCTTGGGTAAATGTTGTCTGTTTGTTACTTGCTTAGCAGAGGACTCACGAAAAATGAGGTCTGCAGAGCGCCCACCACTTGCTCCAATCCAGGACTCTCCTCAGATGCCACAGGAAGGGATCGGGGAGAAAGTAGAGGCCGTCTCTGGGCCGCTAAGGGACAGGGGGTCACCCAGAATTGGCAAGAGCCTGCTTTAGGTCACGCAAGAAATTGCTAACAGAGGTCACCTCCTCAGGGTAGATGCAAGTTGGGAAAAGATTCATTTTTTTTTTAATGTAAACCCTCTTAAACCTTTTTCTTCTGACATTAATAAAAATAACTTCAGAAACAAATTTTTAAAAATTGCTTGAGGGTGTCTTAGAGGCTAATAAAATAAAGCCCCACCTTCCAGAGAGTTGATGGGCTTGTTGGGAGGTACCAGCGTCCCCTTGGCCCTGGTCTGGAGCCTTCCCCTCACCTCACCGGGCAGACATACGAGGCGTAGGAGGCGAGGCCCCAGTGGACGTCTGGAAGGCCCGGCCCCTAAAACTTAGGGAAACAGCCTATTATTTTCCATTTTAACTCCTTTTTGATTGTCTGTTTTATTTTAAGAACTCAAAGAGCCAGACTTTCTGATTCTAGGCCACACAGCATGTGGGAACAAAAATTATTATCAGAGTGAAACATCTACTACATGCTGGGAAAGCTGTGTAGTGCAGGTCCTGGCCTCTGGGCGCCTCGCTCGATGTGGCGGGCGGTGTGGGTGAGGTGGCTGGCATGTCCCGGCCTCCTCCGCCAGGTTCCTCTTCCTCAGGTCTACAACCAATAACATAATATCACCTCTGACCCAATCAA
This sequence comes from Grampus griseus, assembly GCF_964374135.1. Lineage (NCBI taxonomy): Eukaryota > Metazoa > Chordata > Mammalia > Artiodactyla > Delphinidae > Grampus > Grampus griseus. Next base: position 85,329,480 of record NC_139006.1, on the reverse strand, counting down.
TAACCGGATGCAATGCCACTAATCTGTGAAAGACTAAACCGACTCCATTATTTCGCTTCCCTTCTTCCCTTTGTGTAAAGTAGAATTTGCAAATCGAACTGCACTCAACACATAATATAGAAGACATGAAATTGGCCTTAAGCCACATTTCGTTTGGGGCCTTGAAGTCTTTATGAAAAATTAGGCAAAAGCACAAAAGCCTCACAAAGACTGTGGAGAGAGGGAGCGCGGGGCAAAGGGCCAGGGATGCCCTGTGCCTGAGAGGTCACATCAGCGGGAAACAGTGGCCGCGAAGCAGCTTCAGGGCCCATAAGAACTCGCCCGTGGTCGCGGGCTTTTGGAGCTTGGTGAGACCACCCGAGGGATGTGGTGACACCACCCGAGGGACGTCATGACACCACCCGAGGGACGTGATGACACCCGCAATTCGCTCGCGGCTCCAGAAACAAGAGGGGAGGGTCGACCATGAGCCAGACAGAGGATGTGATGGATAGATCGGTCAGGGAGACTCAGGACAGGCAGGAAAGAAGACTCATCAAAACACTTGTAATTGACAATGGTATCTGTGGGTTAATAGTTCTCTGTTGGATATTGAGAAGCAAAGTCTGGGAAGCCAAAGTGAATTGCTGCATTTGGGTGAGCTCTGTTCTGAATCGCCCTGAATTATGTAGGGAATTTGGGTCATTGTGGATGGTGTGTACTGATGCTTTCATTTTCAAGGTATCTCAAAATGTATTAGAAACCTCTGCCTTTACACAACCCAAGGAAAAGGGAAGAATTCCAGAAGCCCAGCACTCTACCAAGCAGTTGGCTGGTATGTGTGTGTCTGTGTCTGTGTATCTGCGTGTCAGAGAGAGAGAATCTTTCTTTACAGTGAAAACTTCCACTTTCAAACAGTATTCTGCATACTGCACAAAGCACAGGCATAGAGGGATAGCATTCACTGCTCTATATTAGCTGGAAGATTGCTAATCAAAACACCTAAAGGGAGGAATGATTGTACCAGGGCGAGGTTTAATAACACAAGATACTGCTGTTACATGGCTTTTGCAGAGAGATGGAGAGCCGTAGGTAGTGACTACACCCTATCAGCAAAGTGTTCACTATCTTCGGATTCCAGGAAGAAAAATTGAAGAATTATGCAGACATACTGGTGGGTGGCCAGGTTTAGAAAAACATGTAGCTGCTTCTCAGTGCCCTTATTGCCCATAAAAGAACATTTCACATGGTCAACCCCTCAAATTTATGTGGACCCTAAGGGGTAAATTTCCAGTGCTGTGAATGGGGACACACTCACACAATTCTTATTATTGTTAATAGAAATTGCGTGTTGACTTCTCGCTCACTGCCCCTGGTTGACGATAAATTGTGTGTGTGTGTGTGTGTATAAACCCTAAATATCCCTAAATCTCCCACCCCCAGCAATGGCCCCATAGAAGAAAATTATTGCATGTAAACCTACCTCTATTTCTCAAGCAGTCCTTCTATGATCTTTTCCCCACTGATGCTTTTTAGATCAATCTTTTAAAAGAATAATTTGGAAAAGAATGAAAACAAGGTCAGGCTATAGCAGCTGTCATGTAGGAAAGAGGACGTGTGTTTGTCTCCTCCAAATGAGAGTGAGGTTTCTAATACCCGCTGATAGCGTGTTCACTTTTTAAATCTTGGAAGAACCTATAGCAGAAGAACTAGGAGGCCAGACAGAAAGGGGGGACCAACAAGGACGCTAAGAAAGCAAGGAGTGACTTCCCCGGCTGTCCAGTGGTTAAGACTTCGCCTTCCGATGCAGGGGGTGTGGGTTCGATCCCTGGCCTGGGAACTAAGATCCCGTATGCCTCGCGGCCAAAACACCAAAACATAAAACAGAAGCACTATTGTAACAAATTCAATAAAGACTTTAAAATTGGTCCACATCAAAAAACAAAACAAAATATCTTTAAAAAAAAAAGAAAGCGGGCTTCCCTGGTGGCGCAGTGGTTAAGAATCCGCCTACCAATTCAGGGGACACAGGTTCGAGCCCTGGTCTGGGAAGATCCCACATGCCGCGGAGTAACTAAGCCCGTGCATCACAACTACTGAGCCTGCGCTCTAGAGCCCGGGAGCCACAAATACTGAGCCCACATGCCACAACTACTGAAGCCCGCATGCCTAGAGCCTCTCTGTGCTCCACAACCAGAGAAGCCACCGCAATGAGAAGCCTGCTCACCGCAACAAAGAGTAGCCCTTGCTCACCACAACTAGAGAAAGCCCGCACACAGCAACGAAGACCCAACGCAGCCAAAAATAAATAAATAAAATAAATTTATAAAAAAAAAAAAAAAAAAAAGAAAGCAAGGAAAACAAGAGTGTGGCATCTTGGGAGCCAAGTGAAGAAAACGTATCAAGAAAATGGGAACCAGCCACAGCGCCAGGCCCTTTGGGGCTGAATCAGAGACAGAAACATGGAAATGTGAGCCCCTCCACTCCCCTCACTCCCCAAAACTTAACACCAGAAAATAAACAATGCACAAAAAGAGAAAGGCAATCCTACTATGTCATGCAGTTCAACTCTAAATAATATTTTAAAAGTCATAGTAACATAAAAATGGACTATTGATCTAAGCAAACAGATAGTTTTACTGGAGGAGGATGGGAAGGACGTATGGGTATTGCGGGAGGTGCAGGGAGGTGCGGTAATGCAGCAACCTTGCTTTATCCAGAGTAGGAAGGCAGCACATAGTATCTAGACCTTCAAATAAAACCATCAGCCTCTGGATGAAGAGACTGGAAAGGTGATTTAGGAAGAGGTTTTTCCCCATAAGAAGCCCTATAGAAGTATATGTTTTTAAAAATAAAGTATATGTATCACGTTAATAAAAATTAAAATGAAAACATGAAGGAGGGAGCCATGTATCTGAGTGGCTTGAAAAATGACAGGGACCCTGCAAGGCCTGGTCCTGCAGCCAGAGATTGCCCTGGAACCTTCAGTGTCTAGACAGCAGCTGAAGCAATTCACGTTTGGTCTGCCTTAGAGGCATTTTTCCCTAACACGACTTCATTACGGAAGTTAGGGTAAGCGCGTTTGTCATAGATTTCAGGTAATCTCAGGATTGCCGGAGAAGGGAATGTTCCACCTGCAATATTCCATAAAATGATGGGGGAAATCCATGTTTGCCCTGATTCGAGAGTTCTGCTAGTACTTTCCCTTGAATTTACATGACACTTTTCTTTCAAAGTATTCAAAGCATTTCTACAGATTCCGTTGCATTAATTGTCACAACATCTCGAACAGGCTGCCTTCCAGGCTCACGGATGGGGAAGGCTGCAGCTAAAACACAGAAAAATTCAGTCACCAGACCTAGAAGGAAGACAAGGATACTCGATTTCTCATGCAGCAGTGCGTCTTCAGGGACAGGAATAAAATGCAATCCACTGACATTTTTTTTAGCAGCCTGACCATTACTTTCTTACGTTGAACATGGATGAAAATGGATGAATAGTTTTCTTACAGACTTTAGGAAGACAAATTATAAACTAATTTTATGGTTTGGGGAAAAATACTTTTGAAGTAAAGTTGTCCAAGCTAGTTCTATGGATTATTTATCTGGAAATGTTAATAGGTCCAGAAAAAAAAAGAAGAATGATAATCCAAAACTTGGGGGCTAGCCAAAACAACCTTGAAAAAGAACTACAAGAGTTGCACTCATACTTCCTGACTTCAAAACTTACTACAGAGCTACAGTCATCAGAACAGGCATAAGGCACAAGGACAGACTAAAGACCAATTGAACAGAATAAACAGCCCAGAAATGAACCCTTGCATGTATGGTCAGATGATTTTCGAAGGACACTTAGATCATTCAGTGAGGAAAGGACAGTCATTCAACAAATGTGGAGACAACTGGGCATCTACATGCAAAAGAATATAGTTAGACCCTTACCTTATACGATATACAAAGATTAACTCAAGATGGATCAAAGATCTAACCAGAAGAGCTAAAACTATAAAACGCTTAAAAGAAGACAGACAGGAAAATCTTGATGACGTTGGGTTTGGCAACGATTCTTGGTTAGGACACCACAAACATAGGCAACAAAAAGAAAAGATAAACTGTGCTTCTTCAAAATTACAAACTTCTGTGCAGCAACGGCTACTATCAAGAGAGTAAAAAGACAACTCACAGAATGGGAGAACATATTTTCAAATCTTCTATTTGATAAGGAATTAATATCCAAAATACATAAAGAATTCCTACAACTTAACAACAACAAAAAACCCACAAACAGCCCGATCAAAAAATGGGCAAAGGACATGAATAGACATTCCTCCAAAGAAGATATACAAATGTCCAACAAGCACGTGAAAAGATGCTCAACATCACTGGTCATCAGGGAAATGCAAATGAATACAAGGCGATACCTCTTCACATCCACCAGGATGGCTATTATCAAAAATAATGGAAAGGGCTTCCCTGGTGGCGCAGTGGTTGAGAGTCCGCCTGCCGATGCAGGGGACACGGGTTCGTGCCCCGGTCCAGGAAGATCCTGCATGCCGCGGAGCGGCTGGGCCCGTGAGCCACGGCCGCTGAGCCTGCGCTTCCGGAGCCTGTGCTCCGCAACGGGAGAGGCCGCAACAGTGAGAGGCCCGCATACCGCAAAAAAAAAAAAAAGGAAAATAACAAGTGCTGGCAAGAATGTGGAGAAACTGGAATTCTTGTGTGTTTCTGGGGGGAGTGTGAGATAGCACAGCTGCTACGGAAAACAGTTCGGTGTTTCCTCAGAAAGTTAAACGTGGAATTGCCATGCGATCCAGCAATTCTATCAACACTTCTGGGTATACACACAAAAGAACTGAGAGCAGGGATTCAAGCAGATACTTATTCATCCATGTTCACAGCAGCGCTATTCACAATAGTAAAAGGTGGAAACAACACAAGTATCCAATGACGGATGAATGCATAAACAAAGCACGGTCTATCCATACGATGGAATGTTATTCATCCTTTAAAAGGAAGGAAGTTCTCACTACTATATATAAAATAGATAAGCAACAAGGACCTACTGGATAGCACAGGGAACTATATTCAAAGTCTTATAATAAGCTATAATGGAAAAGCATATATCTATATAGTTATAGATATAGATGATATAGATATAGATGTAGATAGATAGTAGATATTGAATCACTTTGCTGTAGACCTGAAGCTAACACAACAATGTAAATCAACTATACTTCAAGTTTTAAAAATGGTTTAAAAAAAGGAAGGGAATTCTGACACATCCACAATATGAATGAACCTTGAAGACATTATGGTAAGTGAGAGAAGCCAGACGCAGAAGGACAAAAACCGTATGATTCCACGCACATGAGCTACCTAGAGTAGGCAAATTCACAGACAGAAGGTGGAATCCATGGCGTTAGGAGCTGAGCGGGGAGGGGAAATGGGGGTGGTTGTTTAATGGGGACAGAGTTTCATTTTGGGATGATGAAAAAGTTCTGGAAGGAGGTAGTGGTGACGGTTGTACAACCAGGAGAATGTATTTAATGCCCTGACCTGTACATTTAAAAATGGTTAAAATTGTACATTTTATATGATATTTACCAATAAATATTATAAAAATAGAAAAAAAATTTTTGGCGAAGCACTATCACCATATTCACTCTTGGAAGTTCACAGCACACACTAAAGACTCGAAGAATCTCGCCAGGAAGAAGTGGATTCAGCTGTGTTTAGCCCAGTGTTTTTCAAAGATGCCAGTATATTAGGGCAGCGTTTTTGAGGTGGAACGAAACGTTTGCATATGAAGATGACTCTGAAGATCCCAAGAGAAGACAGGCAGGAGAGCTTGGATAGGGGAGAAAAACAGAAGCGCCCTTCTTCCCCTAAAGAAGCCATCTTCCCCTATTTTTTTTCCTGGTTGATAACAAGTGGTAGAGGATTGAGGCCGCGATCCATGGAACAGAAGACATGCCTGGCCCGTGTCAGGGTCACAGAGGACGCGCAGCCAAGCAGAAGCCTATTTCGGGGGCGTCGGAGGAGGGTCTGTGCAGCCTTGGGAATCCAGCACATCTCGGGGAGGTGCCCCATCTTCAGGGCCTAGATTCCCTGGAGGACCAGTCATCTCCCAGCAGCCTCCAGCCCAGATCTGAAGGTGCGGTTGGTTGGTCAGTGTCTGGGAAGGGGGTGGAGGCGAGCTCCCTGACTTCCTGCACCTGCGTCTTGGGGTGAATTGTCTTCTTTGCTCACCACGCCCCAGTCCAGCTACGTTAGAAACGGTCCTAATGCAGTCACGACACCACGCGTTCTTTCCAGTCAGCGGTGGGAGTTCCAGAAATGGGGAAATGACAAGGGAAGACACCTGCGGTTGTGCAGCAGGACTTCCAGGCCAGACACCCCGCCAGGGCTTGGCCCACTTAGCGGGGACCCTGACAGAAGAGCCACCAGAAGCCGTGGCAGCCCCCCTGCGCTCTTTTGTGTTCTGTTGCATCTCTCACCTCCAGTGGGCCCGTCAGGTGGACCCTCCTCCCAGGCGTGTCTACACTGGACCCTAATGACACTGAATAGGACACACAGAGAGGCCTTTAGGGCTGGGCCTTCCAGAACCCTGGGAGTACCGAGCATGATGGGTACATCCTCACAGGCACTGCTGAGCCCTCTCCAGGTGTGTTTACAGCAAAAACACCTCCCCATTCCCCCCTCCCCCCGCCACAGCTCATCCCTTCCTTCTCTCCTGCCCCCTCGCCTCCCTCCCAAACCCAGCGCCTGGAAAGGGCCTTTGTCCCCAGAGGGTGGGACATTTATTCCTCCCGTGGAGCTCTCCAAAGAGGCCCTTTTCCAATAGCAAAACCTACTGGAAACAAACTCAGTCCAAGGGTCAATCACGGGCTTGTTTTCATATTTATGGACTGAATCCTTTCCCCCTAATGATACCTACAGGACAGGCTAATCAAAACAGCGGCCACTGAGCAGGGAGCCAGGAGGAAGATTGTGCTCTGAGATTCTCTTCTCTCACACAGAACGGGTCCACCCTGGACACACTCCTCTACCTCCGTCTCTCCCCAAATGAACACTTTAAAATATCTTGACAAAAATCAGTGTTTTAACAAAGGGAAGCTTCTTGTTCCCAATTCTGCACTGGCAGAAATAGTAACACTGAACAAACACCTCTCTCCAGCTTAGGGCGTCAGCTGCTGGTCCTGGAGGATCCCGGGTCACCTCATCCTCCCCGTAGCTCAGCCTCTTCTCCAGCTGTTTCCAGACATTGGATACAGGTTGGGGCTTGCTCACCTGAGCTCGGCAGCGAACGTCAGCCAGGTGAGCTCGGGTGATGGCCATTTCAGCGGTCGAGTCTGCATGGAAGCTGCAGGATCTCATCATCAGGGCACACACCGCGGACGCCGCTAGAACGCTCATGTGTTACAACTGCATGGTATTCGCCAAATTCTTGATGACTAACCGATATCAGATTTAACGATCTCGCATTTATTGGACTAAAATGTCATTATCTTGTAATTATAAATGCTCTGTGAGCCAACAGTTATCAGCACGGAAGATGCATCTCTTTTGTAAGATATTTTCAAGCCACGAACTAGAAGAATTTCGGAGTGTTTTTGGCCAAATACATGCAAATTCACTGTCTATCTAAAGCTTATTTTGAAACCACATTACTCCCCCCTCATCAAATCCTTGTAGCCAGCGGGGTCCTTTCTCACGCTGGGGGTCAGCGTTCCATCCTTAGGAGTCAGCACGGGGAAGTCACTTCTTTCTTGATTCTGACCTTCAAGCTTTAACTGCGGCCCGAGGAGAGCACTCCCTGTGCCTCCTGACCTGACCTGAGCCCATCTCACAGGAGATGAAACTTCTAGAAACAGTACTTTCGCTGCAGATTGCCAACGATGTCAACACAGAGGGCGAACTCGGAGACACGAGGCCTTGTTTTTGCAAAGAATTAGAGCTCTTCTTTACTGAGAACTTCCCCTGGGCCAGACTCGATGCCAAGCACCCCGTGGATATCTTCTCATTTCATCGTCACGTCGGCGCTAAGAGGAAGGACACGCTGTTGTCAGCCTCAGATTTCAGACAGGGAAACTGAGTCAAGGGGCCACCCTTTTGGATGAATGGGATCTGACACGGGGCTGGCCTGACTCTGGAGCCGACCCCCGTCTGTCATCCTGGCTGCCCTCCAAGACCAGCCACGATGACCACTCCACAGGGCCCCAGGGGAGCACAAGCGCACTTAGCACTGCCCCCAGTTCTGGACCTTTCAGAACCGGACTGAGGAAGAGGGACACAGGCCGTGCCAGGAGGGCCGTTAGATGTACCCACCAGAAGCCTAAAGAGGAGATGGAGTGATGGTGTCCGCGAGGGGGCCCCACCTGGCCACGGCCAGCTCATCCGTGAGCAGCCCAGCACTGGCAGACAGCTCACCCAGGCTCCACTGTCCAGGGCCCCGCCCAAGCCCACCACCCAAGAAATGCCCCACAAGCTGCGGCACAATCCGTGGTAGCTGCGTCCCGGTGGTTTGCAGTTTAGCTGGGGAAGAGACCACTGCTGCAAAGGAAGAGAAACGGGATGACGACCCTGGGGAAGAGAAGCGTGGCTTTACAGACGCCCAGAGCAGAGCAGCTGACTGTGGGTGTGGATGGGGAATTCAGGGAGGATTTCCAGAGAAAGCAACGTTCAAGCTGAGCTGTGGGGACTCACAGAAGAGGGGGGAGAGGAGGCACTGGCGCAGAGACAACGGACCACGTTTCAGAACTGAAATCAGCTGGATGTCTGGACCCGAGAACAGAAGGGATGGGGGCTGCAGCTCAGCAGGAAAGGAGATCAAATGGTCAGCCCACATCCCGTGAGCCACATGAGGGTATATGGACTTGACCTTTTACACCGGAGGCACTTGACCTCAGGCTCAGGTGCCACGCGGATGCCCTGGGTGATTGCTTCCCCTGGAATGTGGGCAGGGCCTGGGACTGGTCGGATGTCACTGCCATGATCAGCTTACCTTATACGGCAAAGGGAGGGGATGTGAGAGGTGGTGAAGGTTCCTGGTCAGGTGACTTTGAGTTCATCAAAAGGGAGATGATCCCTGGTGGGCCTGGCCTAATCAGGTGTCTCATAAAAGAGACCTGAAGCGACAGAGGTGCTGTCCCGCTGGCTGGAAGAAACAAGTGGCTGTATTGTGGAGGGGCCACTCGGCAGAGACAGTGGGCAGGCTTTGGTGGCTGGGGACATCAGTCCTGCAAGTGAGGGACTGAATTTTGCCAACAACCAGAGTTTAGAAGAGCTCGATCCCCAGATGAGACCTCAGCCAACCTTGATTTCAGCCCAGTGAGATGCTGAGAAGAGGATCCAGGTGTGCTGTTTATAGCCACTATGTTTGCGGTGATTTGCTACACACCCACGGGAAACGAACACATGAGGTCAGCAAGAAAAATAAAGAAGCAGAGAATGTCTATTGACATCGCTGTAAGTGAAACTGGACCCTAGACCCTCGACTGTCACGCCAGGGATGCTTCGAACGTTGTGGATGAGGCTTGATGGACCTAAAAGAACAATAAATTAAATCAAGCTAAGCTAAACTAAGCAATGATTCGAACCGCTGAAAATACCTAAATGCAGGTAACTGATAGCGTGGTGAGGGTGAGCTGAAATAGACAATTGGTCTGAAGGAAGGTATCAAAACTGAACCAAATGATGTACGTTTCCGGAACATAAACTAAATACCAAAATCATCCAAATACCAAAAACAAATCATCAAAGTGGCGGTGGTTCATGACCATGGGATCTCGCTCATCCAGATCCCGGGTCTCGCTGAAGCCCCTTTGATTCAACTCAGCAGAACGAAGCGGTGAGTCCTCCCAGCCCGCAGATCACCTGCCGCTACTGGCTACACCTTCCAAACCCAAGGGGAAGACGTAGGCGTCCTCTCCCCGACCCTTATTCCAACCCAAGGAGAGGAGTTTGGGTCTGGGTTAGGACCTCATATAACAACTGGGTTTCAGCAGGACTTCTGTCAAGCGGAGGAAAGAGACGCCACCTCCTGGTCCCCTGGGAAGTGCCTATTCTCTGGAAAGTTCAGACCCCAACCCCCAGGAAACCAAGCAGGAACCCCATGGGGCTCATGGCAAAGGGTAGGGGCTTTCCACCTGCTTCTATTAAGCACCCCAAAGTCCTCCGACTCTGCCCCACGCACAACACGCCATAGTTCACCTGGGGCCCAGTGAGGCCCACGGTCCACACGGTACCAAACATTGCTCATCGGCCAAGCAACCCGTCTGCACATCTCCCCTGGAAACCTGCATTGCAAGCAGGACACGGCAACGCTGCATCCCGACCACACGTCTACCTGGTTCAACTGTGAACAACCAAACCAAACCTTCCACAACTTACCTCCTTCTTGCCCGGACCCCTTTCTCTCTCTCCAACTCAGACTTTACTGACGCCCCCATCTTAGAGGTTGCAACAATCAGATTTTAATGGAGCCAGTTTGGCGGTAACGGGGGAGGGTGCCCTTGGAGCCGTGACGCCTCCGTGAGGTTTTGCTCTCCTCACGATGCAGACACGTGATTAATCTCACCAACCTACCAGTGCATTTGTCTGTCTGCCACTTTAAAAGAGGTGCTTGAAAAAGTCTTGATGTTTTTGTGAATGAGAGACGATGCCTGTCGAATAAGATATATTTGTAATTGATGGAGCAAATCTAACGACAATAATAACATTGATCCCAGGGTGAAGCACATTCCGTGTGCTGTTATAACTTTGATGAAAAAGAAACTGAGGTTCATAAAATAGTCTGATCTCCGGCCTCCGAATCCCGTGCTCTTTCCACAGTAGCATGAAGCCAGCAAATTCCTGACCAGTGATGGATCGACGTGCACTTGGGGAGGCCAGCCAGTGCCTGGAACAACCTCGTTATATCCTTGTCCACATTTTTGTACAAAACTTAGATGAGGATATTGGTGTCAGGCTGATCACAGTTACAGAGGATACCAAGCTGGGACCAAGCTCCAGCGTTTCCAAATAAAACAACAAACCAAATCTAAGTGTCAAGCTGAGAACTTAGGTCTGAAAACTCAACGACATGAGTATAAATGCTCCAGATGTGGTCCCACAGCTTCACGCACGCACAAGATTCGGGCGTTTTTATTGAGATCCCGACACACGTCAAGAGTGCTGCCATGTGGCTGTCAGCAAACCGACTGGAACACAAGGATGGTCCTGTCTTGTATCCTGTTAGGATCCTCTGGAGGTCCAGGTTGATGCCAACGTGGGGAAAGGCCAGGCCCCGCAGCCCACTGCCATTCAAAACGAAACCCTGCTTCCCAAACCCATCACGGAGCAGAAAGGAACACGGCAGAGGGTCTGCCATTGCACAAAGGAGTGACTGCACGGCAGTGTTTTAAGCCTCAAGCCAGGATTTTTCTCTTTAGCAGTGCAGCCTTCAAACAGCAGCCTTGAAACTGCACCTGTGTGATAAGACCTGAAAGAAGGTGGATGGCATGGTGTGAAATGATCTGATAGCACGGGAAATTGCTGTTAGGAGGCTTTGGCACTTGAAAAACAACGCATCTTATTCCTATTGGCTTCAGCCTGCGTCTTCCCCAAGATCATCCTGCCATGCTCCTGTCTGGAAACCTTCAGTATTAGAGCTGAGTGCAGCCTACGTTCTAACATCTTCCCCTTTCCCTACGGACGGACGGAGGACACAGTGAGGGGCTCCAGCCAACTTGGGTATTATTTGGCTGTACACTTTTTACTTTGCTTTCTACTCTAATGTCAAAATAAAGGACTGCATTTGCGTGCATATACACACACACATGTGCAAGAAAGAACGGGGTCCTGGTGGTTAAGGATTCTAACTGGCAAAGTTCTGTTTGGGTGAAACTTACGGAAAACACATGGCAACTGGTGTAACTTAAAGTTCGATACCTATTGAATCATTTTCCCTCAACTCTGGCTTCTCTTCTGGAAGATTCTGTGGGGATTTTGAGGGTCGTTGTCAGCGTTTTAAAGATCTAAGCGCTGGGAAGAGTAACGTTCCTCTCGGGTGGATGGGCTGTGACGTGTGTTCACGGGCTCCTGGTCAGCACATGTCGCTCTCCCATTGTGACTGGTGGATCTTTTCTTGTTAAATCAATTCTTTCTCTTCGTCTTGCTTCCACTCTTCATTTCTCAGCTCTGGACCTTTCCACCTTGGTCCCCATCCAAGTCACCTATGACTAGGGTATTAAAAGTCTTTCCTGTTCTATCTGCTTTGTTACAGGGTCCTACTTCCTTGTTCAGGAACAAGTTACAGGAGCTCACAAGTTGGGAGTTTTTAGACTGCTCACAGGACAGTGGGAAAGTGTGTGCGTGTGTGTGTGTGTGCACACGTGTGCGTGTGTGCTCAAAGCAGAGGGGGGTGGGAGAGGGAGAAATACAGAGTACCGGGAATTATCTCTGCATAAAGAAATTAAAAGAGAATATTTTCCAGAGCAATTGAAGCCCATCTCCTGAACAATGACGACAGCTCCTCATTTCAACAACAATAGAGGGCACGTAGGAGTCAGCTCATTAGAATATCTGTGGCTCTTTTCTCTTCTCTCTGCATTAAGCCCCCATAATGTCAGTTGTCACTTATTAATGACAATTAACTAGTAATCAGCAGTGAGACTCTTCGAGGTGGTCTTTGCCTGACAGGTGAAGAAAGAGAACATTGCGTAGTGCCATGCGGTGACATGGAACCTTCAAAGGAGCACGGCATTTCCATAAATTATTTCAGAAAGAAATTTTCTTTTATACATTCTCTCTAAAGCTTAAGGATCTTTAACCCTAGCAAGGCCACGCTCCCATTCGCTCTTTGCACTTTCTTTCTTACCAAATGAAATCCACGAACCATCTCCAGTAGGTAGACCTGCCTCTCCATCCCCCTGGCCATGACCCCCAGGCAACAGTCCACGTCATTCCCTCTCCTTTCTCGCTTCCGACCACTTAGTTACGGTTACGTCTGTGCAGCATGCCCAGGCCTGTACCTGTTGCATTTCACCAGCTGCCTCACTGGTCTGGGGGCCTAATTCTGCCTTCTCACTGGCACGTTCTCTCTCCTTAATGTCGACCTATCTGCTCTTCCCTCCCTCCTAATACAGGCGGCACAATGATGGTAACCTTTAATAGACACCACGGAGACCACGAACCCGGTCTCAAAACAATTTCCCAGCGTGTCCAATCTGCGTGGGCCCTGCCCCGCCCCTCCCCCGAGCCGCAGCCCTCCTGCTGTTCAGCACAGGCTTGAGCATCTGAACACAGGCACCTACGGGCCCGCGCCTGCTCTCATGGGCTCCTTCCGTTTGGCTTTTCTACGATGCTGAGTGTTTGACTGGCCTTGAAGGACTCTAGGAAGTGGGGATTTTCAAGAAGGAAACACTTGGAAAGACAGAGAGTAAGAAGGCCAAACATTATCCCTACAGGAGAAAAACATTTATTGTCTTTGAGGAATTGTGGCTTAAGAAAGGCCAAAGTTGTTCTTGGGAAATGTCCCGATGATACCTAGCAGAGGGGAAAGTAAGGTCAGGCAGGATCACTGTGCCTCCTGCCAGGAGTGCACTGGGCAACTGCAATGCCAATGTCGCCAAAAAAGTCAACTGCATTGATTCACGTCAAAGCAATGCCATTAGACTATTCTCCTGGCATGGAAACCATTGGCAAAATGGATGACTTTTAAACCAGCGTCTGAAATATCAGACCTTCTAGTCCTGATACGGGATTCCACTCTGGAAAAGGAAAGCCTCTGGAAGAAAATAACAAGAAACTTAGAAATCTAAGTGTCTTAGATTGGGAGTTTGGGATTGACATGTACACACTGCTATATTTAAAATAGATAACCAACAAGGACCTACTGTATAGCACAGGGAACTCTGTTCAGTATTCTGTGATAAACTAAATGGGAAAATAATTTGAAAAAGAATAGATACACGTATGTGTATAACTGAATCACTTTGCTGTACGCCTGAAACTAACAACATGGTTAATCCACTATAGTCCAATATAAAATAAAAAAAATTTTTTTAATCCAAGTGTCTCAGAAAAAAGAGACAAACAAAACAGAAATTTTATCAAATTTCTATCAAATATCAAATATCTACCAAATATCTATCAAAATATCTATCAAATATCTATCAAAACAGAAATTTTAAGAAAAGTAAGAGGTCACCTGTAACTTTGTGACTCCTTTTTTTGAAATCTTTTTTTCTGAGAAGCTAGAGTGAGGGCAACTTGGGCACCTCTCTGCAGCTTCCAGTTTTGTCAGGAGGGTTTCCTGACATTACAGGGCTTCCATGACAACAAACAAGATGGTACACATTGTCACTGTAAGTTTCCAACTATCTGATCAGAACTTAGAGATGAATACTCACATTATATTTAAGATAACTATCACCGTGAAAAGGGCTGACACTTTAAATGACCCCCTATTTGAAATATACTTTTCATATAATCTGAAGTTTGAACAGAGTCCTTTCCATCAGATTTGTGTTTGCAGATCATTTCAGATTTTAATGCCCTTGGTTTCTACTAACTGTTGGAAGGAATGATGGAAACAGAAGGTGTCCCAATCAATGTTCAGAGTCCAGTCTCGAGAGACAGTCATTGTCATGTCATTCCACATACCGATATCTGAGCTCACCATGCTAGAATTCTGCATATCCAAGTTATTCATGACTCAAAAACTGAGTGAGGACAGGAATCTCCAAAAGGAGAACAAACAGCTTTGAAAGTGGACATTAGATTTTACTAATTTGTAAATCAATGTATTACAAACAAAAGGAAGGTATCTAGGGCACTACTGTCTCTTAAAGTTAACAAATCAAAACATAACTAAATATTTGCCTTCCATAACTGTAATGACTTTAAAGGTTGAAACTGGTAAGAAAAATGATTAATTGGTCAATCATTCCTCAGTATAAACTGGGCATAATGGCATGAGCTATGTATCAGAAAGTTATGGCTTAGAAATACGATTCAATATTTAAATTACACAGGTCATAAAGGATTAAAAAATTCTCACCTTTCTTAGTTTTATTATTATGTAGCAAGATGGGTGGAGGGAGTCAAAAAGTACACACTTCCAGTTACAAAATATGTGAGTATACTTTATACGTATACCAGAGATGTAATGTATGGCCTGGTGACTATAGTTAACAATACTGTATTGTATATTTGAAACTTGCTAGAAGAGTAGATCTTAAAAATTCTCATCACAGGAAAAACAAGTTCAGTAACTCTGTGTGGTGATGGATGTTAACTAGACTTATGGTGGTGATCATTTAATAACATTAATTTAATAACATATACATATATCAAATCATTATGCTGTATAACTGAAACTAATATGATGTTATATGTCAATTATATCTCAATTAAAAGTATGCTTTGTACCATATCTCAAATATCTTAACAAAATGTGATGACCTATGTGAGCCCATAGCTTCTACTATCTGTTCAACTGGTAGACGTCAATCACCCTGGAACACATCACCAATCTTTATACCAGTCAGATCAAGTTGCAAATATTTTTGTGTGATTGAAGAAAAAAAATGGCTAACTAGTTATGGGTCAACTTCTCAATAGTAGTTGGTGAAAGCCCTTATTGCTCTATGTACCCTTCAGGACCTCCTGATCCTAGTTGGTCTGAAGGTGACATGACTTCCTCCTAATCTTTACAACTATGGCATAAGCCCCTTCATATTCCTATCAGAAACCTGGGTCAGAGACATCGGTTCTCAGTTAGCAATGGCTTTGAACTTGAGCTCTGGAAGAAACTACCCTGTGGAAGATACTTCCGACATTGTCTTTTTTTTTTTTTTTTAATGGAAGTACATTTGATTTACAATACAATGTTGGGTTAGCTTCAGGTGTGCAGCACAGTAATTCAGTTATATATATTCTTTTTCATATTCTTTTCCCTTATAGGTTATTACAAAATACTGAGTATCGTTCCCTGTGCTAGACGTTTGAATTTGTCCTTCTCTCCTCCCTTCTATTCCCTCTAGGTGACTAAATCGCATCTGCCTAGGACAGTCCACTTTATTCTGAGGTTATCTTTGTTTGCCTAAGAAATACTAATTGTAAATTAGTCATAGAAATCCCAGAATATGGAATTTTTCTCCCTATTCCAAGTTAGGCAATTTAAAGACAGTGCTGGTATATAATATACTTGACGTCTTTGGGCACGTTTTCATGAGCCATCTGCCCTGGGAGAACAGGACAGGAAGACACGCTGTCATGTTCTCGTGCTGGAGCCGCAGGGGAGCTGCAGACCTTTGTCAACTTCTTTCTTTGTTGTGTGTTTTCTGTAAAATATGTAGATTGGCCACCAAATTTAAATGAACTCATAATTCACATGAAAGTCCTCAAAAAAATCATCCAGGTTCTTAAGCCATCGCTTCTTTAAATAGTATCAATGGGCTATAAGCATTAAAAATATTATTAAAACCTCAATATTACACTGGCCAATTAGTGAAAATAGCCAGAAATTTAAAAAAAAAAAAAAATCCTTGTGTTCACAAAGCAAAGGTGGACAGAAATGGTCGTTCTCCCGCGAAGGGTGAGGAAGCTGGTACCAGCTCTCTCATGGGTGATTGGAGCACAGGCATCAAATCACACTGTGAGGCAGAAATTTTAATTCTGGGTATTTATTCTAAGGAAATAACCAAAGATATTCATGGAAATATTGAGTGGAATATTCTTGTGTACTCATCTGTAACACTGAAAACTTGAAAAGAATCTAAATGTTGCTTTTCCAAATTCCAATACAGAATTAATTAATGTTATAGTACATCTCAATAAGATTAGAAATTTTTGATATTTAATGAAATGGGAAAATACACATTATCTACTAACAAGTAAAAAAAGCAAGTACAAAAGTATGTTGAGCATCTATTTTGTAGAAACATGGAAAAAAAAGATGCTAGCACTAACATATTAAGTGATTTTTCTCTAGATGAAAACAATTACTTCCTCCTTTATTTATTTGTGTGTGTGTGTGTGTGTGTTACAAGTTTTCTGCAGTGACTATGTATTACTTTTATTATAAACGGTATGGGAAAATTACAAGCGCTCTCCAAATCTTACTCTTTGGTATCTTTTCAATTTATAATTTGATAATTGGCTTTTAACTGTCTCCACCATCTTCAGAAAAACAATGAAGTAAGTAACAAGAAATTTTACCTTAGAAAAAAGCAGAAACCTTTATTTGTAGGTACAGGTTTCTGAAAATTCGGAAGCAGTTTAGACATGCTTTCAACTAATGTTTCAAAGCTTTTCAAAGATTATCAAATATAGAAATGTAGGAACATAAATCTGAAAAGTTTTTAATCTCTTCCTTTTGCATACAATGCCTCAGAGTTTGTTTCTCTTATATCAACTAGAGTCTACGATTATCTTATAGGCTTTATATCTTTTAAGCCTCAACTAAATAACAATGAACCTCCAAACCCAACCCACATTCAGAGGAATATCCCAAACCTTTGAAAAATCCACATTGAAAGGAAAAAATATTTAGTTATTAAACCCGATATTCAAGCAGCAAATACAAATGCAAAATAGGGTGATGTCTGCGTGTACACAAGGTTACGAGGATGGAGGATGCCTGCTCGCTAGGCCCTCCAGCCTCCTACCAGGCGCAGGTGCGGGGGGTGGGGGGGTGGCGGCAGACCCTCAGGGCCATTTGCCCTCAGGCTCCAGAAGATGCAGCCTATTCCCCTGGGGGAAGGGAGGGAGGGCTCCCCTGAGGAACTGGAGAGCACACAATGCCACCTGTGGAGTCCACTGGGGGACACACAAGACCAGATAAAGGAGGGATGCGTTTCTTCAAATACTGATGAAGGAAGCAGAAACTTGTGTAAGTAAATCCTCAAATTAGAGGCAGCCAATTTGTCCCCTGGATGTTTCCATCTGTATTTATACAAACCGAGTTTCTGTATTACTAGGTAGACCTGTATTCAGTCGAGGATTCTACAAACTCGTAACTAACATCATTTCAACTTATTGTTCAGCTTGAACAGAAGATATAGCTGGCCTGTTCTGCGGCCGATGGGAGCCGCCGCGGGAGGTGATTGGAAGAACGCTTATCCGCTCCTCCGGGGTGGCCGCGTAGAAACCACAGACCCTCCCCTGGGGCCGGTCACACCTGAGGGCAGATCACAGGGCACGCACCCCGGGGCAAAGCCTCGTGGGCTCAGGCCCAAGTTCTGTCAATCATGCGCCTTGTGAGCTTGGGCAAGCGTCCACTGAGCCCAGCAGGGGCTCCCCACCTGCAGAGGAGGTGGAAGTAACAGACCCCCTGGGGCCCTGAGGGAGTTACTCCGTGTGAAACACTCAGAACAGTCCCTGGCGAGGAGCGAGGGCTCCGCGCCAGGGACTTACTAGGATAACTAGGACCCTCGTCAGACAGTAACTTGGATCACCGTCTCATCGGTAGCAAGATGAGCAAGCCTTCTGGCCATCGGCTGGGGAACTCAGAAGGATGACAAGATAACAAGGTGGCTGATGAATTAGAAAAAGGAAAAATGAAGGAAGGGACCCCCCCCCATCGAGTCCCACGTCCTCACCCCAGTGGTCAACACTCAGCTGCAAGCTTTCAAACGGCCCAGCGGCTCCACGTGGGGACCGAACCCACCCCGTCCCGGCCTCTCACGCCGGTCACACCACCTTACCCGCTGCATCCGCTCAGAATCACAGAACATACATCTGCAGGCCTGTGATAAAATCAACAGAACTTCGAAGGATCGTCGTGCAAAGACCCCACTACACTCCACCACAGGCCTGTCACTCCTCCCCGTCACCCCTTGAGCCCAAAGTACGTAATCCCCCAGAAACTGAACCAAAATGTCTAAATGGCTTTAGCTCCTAAACGACAGAGCTGTTTACCCATGAAGGTCAGGAGAAGGCAGCAAACCTCCCTGGCACTCTGCGGCCTCAGCACAGATGGTGCAGAGGTGGCCGCCCTGATTCTCCTCCCACAGGGGTCAAGGGCTTGGCATGGAGGGGAATCATGGAAACGGCACAGCTGAGCGCTGTACGTTCTAAGCTTTCTCAGGATACTATTTTATGAAAACTTAAGCAAAAGGTGGAAAAAGAAATTGTCCTGCTCATGTCGTTATGTACTTCCGCGACAAAGAGGCCAGACTCAGCAGGAAGACCCGGACTTCAGAGCCGCGGTCACAGCGCTTACAGGCCTGGAGTGCCGGTGGTCTTCCGCGCAGAGCAACACCCCTCCGCCGTGCTCCGCGGCAGCTCATTTTATAAAAACTGTACATTTTTAAAAGTGCAGAGATCAGGCTTTCCTCTTTGGAGCAACGCAGAACCAATTCCAAGCCCCCCAGGGTCTGCTGCTATAGAGCAAGACCTGCCCTTCGACCGCCCCCCACCGTTAAGGCTCCGGACGCACACAGAGGATAACTGTAAACATTTCCAAATAGTGCGGAAGCGTTCTTCGAAGGAAGCACCTCAGTCCCTCGCTGTACAAGCCAGCCATCGCTCAACGGCTATCCTCAGGAACCCGGTGGCACCCAGCGGGGTTAAACTTTTTAATTATCATCTTAAGAAATGCAACACTGCTCATTTGAACGAAGCGTGTCAGCACACAAATCATGAAATGATGATTCCGACCAGGATTTCTGTTGGTTGATTGCATAAGCCATACCTCTCGTCGCTGAAATAACATCTCAAAGGCAAAATAATGACGACATGACAATCTATGTAAATCAAGAACTGCATGTGGGTTTATTTTACATTTGAGAAAACAGTGGATTTAATTGTGTGAACCGAAATGTACTGTACAATATTAATGATAGAACATCAAAATGTATAATTAATAGTGCATCGCTCGCTCTGTTTTCATTTATTTATTTTTGTCTGATATACATGCATCTGGAAAGATGCAGGTTGCAGTAAAATTTCTCTATTTAAATCAAGCTGCAGGAACTAAATTTTATTCAAAAATTGTGGTTGTACACTATATACACAGAAATTTAATATAAAATGACAATATAAAAAGTTAAAAGAGAAAGCATACAGCCAGAAGGTACAAAGAAAGTTGAATAGATTAAAATGGGACGATATGTAACATACAGGAGTTTTTAAGCTGATGCCGGCAATTTACAAGGAAAGGACTCCAACATTTGCCCCATTTTTTTTTCATTTACCAATGCAGCACGCTTATAGAAAGGTCAGCTTGTACCAAAGCTTACATCTGTAAATAACTATAAACTGCAGTATTTTACAGAAAAAAGAAATAGCATTTTTACACATTTTTAAATAATAGCTTGCATACTTTTTTTTTTTTTTTTTTTTTTTTTTGCCAAAAGTGGCATTTTTTCAGCATCCAGAGGGTTTGGGCATAGTGGCAACTGGGGTGTTTGTTGTCGCTGCTGTTAGTTTTTGTTTTGTTTGTTTTAAACATGTGAAGTTGTGGCTTCCTAACCCCGAGTCCTAGACAACTTTCTGTTTTCCAACAGCTGCATGCATGCTTCCTTCACAAACCAGTTCTGCATATAAAAGCTCGTTTTTTAATTATTAAATAAGTTTTGTGTCTGACACAGCTTTTGATCTGAATGAAATGCCTTTAAGCCTTTTTTTTTCTTTTTTCTTTTTTTTTTTTTTTTGAGTGAAAGGCACAGAAATGCGATTACAGTCCTCAAAGGGTTAAATTTGACACTAGGAGGTTCTATGACCTTTATTGTCATGGCAACTTTGTAATTTTAGGACGTCTTTTCTCATTGTTATTTGTGTCTTTCTTTCCTGCTAAGTAAATGTCTCTGAGTAGTGTGCCCCACTATTTCCTACAAAAGAGAGCTGAACATCGAGAACAGATGTTGAAAATAAAGGTCAGACTTTGACTCACGGAAAAAGAAACGGAACATGCACAATCGGACGAAGAGCATATAAATATAACTACAAAATATGTGTAAGAAAAACCAAGGTCCAGACAGGCAGTCAGCAACAAAGGGCAGGCTGATTTCGGAGGCTCAGGCCAGGCCTAGTGCAGTATGACGACGTTTAGTGCAATGTGCCACGGGCCCGCGCGCGGACCCAGGGCTACTGTTTCTCCAGCTCCGTCACGTAGATCAGGTGGTCCTCGGGGGACTTGCCGTGGGTCTTACTAAGGTGCAGTTTGACTGCGTGCTTGCTCGCGAAAGTCCGGTTGCAGAGCTTGCACTGGAATGTGGAGCCCAGATCGTCCTCGGCGGCTCCCACCGGGCCCAATGCTTTGTTCGCCAGGACTTTGGAAACATTCTGCTGTTCTTGAATCTGATTCAGTGGCAGCTTGGAGAGATCCTTCAAGCTGAAGCCTAAGTGTGTCTCTAGATGACTGATGTACGTGGAAGCAGTTCTGAACTGAGAGGCACAATCGTTGCAAAAGAAAACAGGATGCCCTGTGTCCAGGTTCTTCAGGAACTTGGTCCCCCCTGTCCTCCGCAACTGGTACTTGACGTTGGCCAGCCAGTGGCTGATGGTGGTCATGGAGAGCCCGGTGAACTTGGAGATGTGCACCCGCTCCTGAGGGCCCAGGTCCGACATGATGTACTTACCCTCCGGGGTCTCCCGCAGGCTCGAGGCGAACTGGGCCTGCAGGATGAGCAGGTGCTGCGGATTCCAGTTGGACTGCCGCCCCTTCCTCTTGTGCACGGGCGACAGCTCGTCCACTGCCTCCTCGAAGCTGCTGCCGTCGGCGTCCGACTTCTCCGACACGGTGGAAGGCGTGGAGGACTTGGGGGTCAGCCGGCCCGTGAGGTTCTTCACCATGTCCGAGATGTCCATGAGCGCGCTCTCCCGGAGCGGCGAGGACACGCCGTCGGCGGCGCCCGGGGCCAGGGCCTTGCTCTTGGACTTGGTCAGGTCGATGGGCTGGTCGCTGTTCTCGTAGCAGTAGCGGTCCAGGGTGCCGGGCGGCTTGGCGGGCGGGGCGGGGAAGGCCGGCTTGTCCAGCATGCTGGTGCTGATCTTGTAGAGCATGGCCAGCGGGTCCAGCGAGGGGCTCACGGGCCTGGACACTTTGCCCAGGTGGGTGTTCATGATGGACTGCAGGGCGCTCAGCGGGTTGATGAAGGAGGGCTCGGGCGAGTGGTCCGTGATGATGCCCAGGTTGTTACAGCCGTTGGTGACTTTGGCCTTGAGGGGCTCTGTGCCGTTCGGGGTGTGGGCGTCCACCGCACCCTCCTTCCTGGTCTTCCCCGCTTCAGCTTCGGGGCCCTTCTTCTGCTGGGGCCTGCCGCCGCCGCCCAGGTCCTCGGCCCTGGGGAAGTCTTTATTCTCCTTGGCCGCGGGGGACGCGGCCTTGGCCGGCGACCCCTTCTCCTTCTCCGCCGGCCTCTCCTCCTTCTTCACGCTGACCTTGCCCGTGACCTTCTCCACCAGCTCCTCCATGGCCGACACGTTGCTCTTGTGGGGCGGCGGCGTGAGGCTCCCCGGGGAGTGCAGGAGCGCGCCGTGCTCCGAGGACAGAGGCTTCACGCTGCTGGCGTAGGACGGCTGCATCTGCACGCTCTGCACGGTCGGCAGCGGCTTCACGGTGCCCGGCAGCTGGTAGGCGGCGTGGATGCTGGGGTAGCCGCCCCACGAGGGGGCGCCGTTCTGGGCTTTGCTGATGGCCGTGGAGACCGTGTTCTCCAGGGACTTCAGGATGTCCACCCCGCCCCTGGGGCTGTCGTCCAGGTCCTCCTCGCGGAGGTACTGGTAGAGGGTGGTGTGCTCGAACTTGTCGGCGGCGTCCTCACCCTCCTCCTTGATCTGCTTGTCTGCGTCCCCGGACGCCGCCGGCAGCGCCTTCTCCTTCTCGGGCTCCTTCTTCTCCTCTGAGGTCGCGGACCCCGAGGGAGAGTCGGGCTGCTTTTTGACGTGGGCGGCGGGCAGCCGCGTGTGCGTGGTGGGGGGCAGGGGAATGGACTGGATCTTCTCCTCCACCATGGGGTCCAGCACCAGCTGCTTCCCTTTCTTGGAGGCGGAGGTGGTCACTTTCAGGAAGTGGCCGGTGACCATCATGTGGGCGGTGAGCTGCTGCAGGGTGTCGTGGGAGCTGCCGCACTCCATGCACTTGAGGATCTGGGCCTTGCGGGCCTCGAACTGCCAGGTGTAGCTGGCCCCGTTCTGGTAGCCGTAGCGGTTGTTGGGCGTCACGTACGGGTTGGCCGACTTCTGGTCCTTGGCTGACTCGCTCGGCGCCACTTCGGCCGTGACGCCCGCCGGCTCGGGGGAGCAGGGGGCCGCCAAGTCCTGCAGCGCCCGCTTTTTGGTGGAAGGGACCAGCTTGGTGATGGCCGGCACCGGCTCCTTGAGAGGCACTTTCTGGTAATGCTTCGTCTTGATCATGTGCACGCTCAGGTCCTGCAGGGACTCGAAGGAGTGGCCGCAGTACATGCACTTGAGTACCTTCTGCGCGTCCTCCTTGCCCTCCATCTCCATCAGGGAGCGCTTCCTGGGCTTGGACCACCGCTTGGTCTGCTCGGAGTCCTTGTCCCTGTTGTTGTCGCGGTAGTGCCCCGTCTCGTTCATGTGCACCGTCAGCTCCACCAGCGTGTCGTACGCGGCGCTGCAGTCTTTGCAGCGGAACTTGCTGGCGCCCGTGAACACGGAGCCGTACAGCTTGTTGTTCTGCCGGTAGAGCTGCACGGTGCTGAAGAGGCTGGGCTCGGGCAGCAGCCCGTACGAGGACGTCTGCTGCAGCGTCTTGGCCAGGGCGGCCTGGTGCCAGTCGTACCCGGAGCCGCCGCTGGCGCTGGTGCCGGTGCCGGAGCCGGAGCCCGAGCTGGGGGTGCTCGCCGTGGTCCCGGTGGCCCCCGCGGTACTGGTGGGGGGCGTGGCGGCGGGGGTGGAGCCCTCCTTCTGGCCGGCATCGCTGTTGCCGGTGGTCGAGCCGGACTTCTTCAAATCCAGAGCCAAGCTGGACCAGCAGGACCCCGAGAAGAGGTTTGCATACACGGCCTTGATCTGGGCCAAGCTGTCCTGGGGGTAGGAGACGCCCTCCCGGCCCTGGGCCTCCTCTTTCTCTTCCTTGCAGGAAGAGCTCTTGAAAGGGGCTGGCTGGTCGCTGCTTTCGCTGAACGGCGACCCGTAGCCGGCGTCCTGATTAGTCGCGGTGCTGATGGGGGAGTTCTGGTAGCTCGGGGCCTCCTTGAGCTCCGCCTCCTCATTGCACACGAAGTCGCTTTCCTGAACGTCCAAAGGCAGCCCATCCTCCTCCACGTTTTCTTCATCTATTTCTGCTGCCTTCAGTTCTTCCTCAGGAACGTAAGCTAGGAGAGAAAAATGGAACACCGTGAGGAGACGTAAATCATCTCCAAGGACGCGGCCTCCCCAGCAGTTAGATGATCTTTAAAAAGATGTTTCTCAGCCGAGCTCCCAGGCTACAAGGCTACCTCCACTTTATATATCTACCCCTTCTGCAGCTCGACGGCAGGAAACAGGTTTCCACCAAGACAATCCCCCCTCCTAAGTGAATACATTTCCACGGAAGGGTGGCATCTGTCCTCTTCTTAAAGATGTCAGTGTGGCCGTCACAGCTGGGTGGGAAGGGAAGGGACCCCTCCTCATGCAGGCTCCTCTTTTTGTAAGCAGCGGGGGTCCCTCGTGCCTCCCCGTGGCAGGGGGCAGGGGGACCTGGTTGTCAACTTCTAGGGCAAGATAATACACAGACAGTATTCTATGGCTTCCATAAATAAAAACGTTCCTCAATGACAAGCGATAAAAATACTCTGGTCTCCACTAAAAAGGAGAAAGCGACGTAGCCCCAGCAGCGCCCCCCTGCCTGGATGGAGCAGAAGCCTCCCACAGGTGACACCCGACAGGGGTCAAAGAGCCACGTCTGTACAAAGCGGCAGTATTCACAAGAGCCGGAAGGTGGAAACAACCTAAATGTCTGTTGACGGATGGATGGGTGAACAAAATGTGGTTTATACAGACCATGGAATATTAGTCAGCCTTTAAAAGGAAGGAGATTCTGACATATGCCATGGCATGGATGAACCCTGAGGACGCTATGCTCAGTGAAATAAGCCAGACGTAAAAAGACGAATAGATGAGACACCCTTAGATGAGACACCTAGAGCGGTGAGGCTTACAGAGACAGGAAGTGGAACCGCGGTTTCCAGGGCCTGGGGGAGAGGGAGGAATGGAAAGTTGGTGTTTAATGGCTTCAGAGTTTCAATCTGGGAAGACGCAAAGTTCTGGAGGTGTATGGTGGGTATTGCTGCATAACAGGGTGAATGTACTTAATACCACTGAACCGTGCACTTGATTAAAATGGTAACTTTTGTGTTACGGATATTTTGGCACAATAAAACAAATTCTATTCTCAACAAGGCCTATAGTATACGCTACAGTGGCCCGCTACAGGCCACAGCTGCACAGAGGGTGACTTCTCAGGGTGAAGGCGGCATCTCCCAGAAAAACTCAGGATACGGACAGCTGTCCCAAGCAGGGGAGGGATGGACGGCATGTAAACCGCTAGATGGAATCCGACCTTCTACTGCAACACAGTTTAGACCCTTTACTATGTGACGGATGTTGTCAGTCCCCAAGGGGACATCATTGCCTGCACCTCTTAACTGATTTGACCAAAGCACACTTTTACTTCTTTTTCCTTTTTTTTTTTTGAGGGAACAATTAGCGTTCCGTCAACTGCCTGGGAAATTTGGGGTTAAGATATTTCCAGAAAGGCCCCATTAAAATGCACTGATACGACCTGAGAGGGTGTCTCATTAAGTAGAATCACTCATTATCACGTTATCAGCACCAGACCCCAAGGGAACGTGCAGAGAGCACCGCGTTTTCAGGACAGTGATGGAGAGACAGAGAAGGAGGTGGCTGCCCAGAGGGCGGACGCGGGCAGGAGGGAGACACACGGGAGGGTCTGCGCCCACACGCCGAGAGCTCCAGGCACGATCGCTCGTGAGCACAAGTGAACACGTGGCGAGTGACAGCCGCTCCACGGGGCCCTTCAGCATCCCTGCCCACCCCCGCTTCCCCTCGCGGCCGTCCCCACGCCTGGGTGGCAGCATTGAGCGACCCAGGCACGTATGTCCACGGTGTTTCCCAGCGGAAGGCAGAACTGCATCAGAGTCCACTAACGCGTCGGGGAATTACAGCCCGTGAGTCCCGCGCCGTCGCGGGGGACTCGCTGCCATACCTCCGGGGTGTGTTTGTCACCCACCGGTCCTCACTCTGCGGGTGGCATCTCAGGGCCTGGAACCGCACGCACATGACTTGCTTGGCATCTGCCCACCTGCATGTCCATGTCCCAGCAGAGTGGAATGTCATCAGGCCCTGCTGTATCCCAGGCCTGCCCTGCTCCCGACAGAGCAGCCTGCACCTGGGGGCCCCCAGGCTGAGCTCAAACGCCTCCTGTAGGCCACCCCCAGCCCCAGGGCGACAGTTACTCCTGGAACCACACAGAGCAAACCCCGGCCTCCTAAGGGTCACTGGTTTCTGCCGTTCCCTCCCTTGGACACCCATCCCCCGTTATCCAGGAGGTGGAGGGGGACCCCTAATGTGCCTGCCTTCCTGGAGCTCGTCTCCCAGGGGAGACACGAAGCTGGGTGAGCAGGCAGCCAGGGGAGCCCCAGGGCGGACCCGGGGGCATCCTGGGACCCGCCAGCATCCCCTGCCCCGGGCCGAGCATCCCCGCGGGGACGCGGCCCCCAGCCCCCCTGCCCAGAGCACTCCGGGTGTGACACCGTGCTCTCCGGGGCCAGGGCGCCGCCGGCTTCCTCCACCCGCCCTGCCTGTCACTCTTGGCCGGTCCCTCCACAGCCTCTTTCCAGCCAACCTTGACTTCTTCCGTGACTCCTCCAGGGCACGCCCGCGAGCACTGGACCCACGTCCACCTGCGAGGCCACTGGGTGCAGGCCCTCGGCTCTCCCGCCCCGTCGGGGGAAGCTGGCCTTTGCGATGCCTGTAGTCTGAGTCCGCCTCACGGGTGGCACATAGAAGGGGCCCCAGCTGCTGTGACCGGAGTCCGTCGCGACGTGGGCGTTCCACAGGCACCCCCAGTCAACTTCGTGCAGACACACGACTGCCCCTGCCCCCTCCAGCCCCCGCCCCAGTGACAGCCCACTTCCTCCTCCTGAGCTGGGAGTCTCCTGACTCAGCTGTACTGAATCACCCCGAACAAGTGTCCATGCCAGAAGAGCGACGGCTGTCCTCAGTGCCTCCCGTGGTCCAGCTCCACAGCCAGCAGGGCCCCTGCCCTAATTCAGACCCTCCAGCCTCTCATCAGATGTGCAACAGCCGCCCAGCTGGGCCTCTTGCCCTCCTGTCCTGCCACGCTCTTTCTTCCTCCACAACTCCTGAGCTAAAATCGCTGTTAGAGTCCACGAGCTGCACAGGGGGCGCAAATCCTCACGTGCACCCCTCCCTCCGCCACATGTCCAGTCCCCGCGCATCCTGGTCCCAGGGGGCACCCCACCCACATCTCTACCTGGTGACGATGCTCGTCCTCAAGGGGAGGCTCAGATGTCATCTCCTTCATGATGCCTTTTAATCCCCTCCCAGAGTTCATTCCCGGAAGCATTAAGAGATATCTACCTGTCTGTCCTCATAATCAAACCGTGAACTTGCTCCTTCAACTAAAATTGCTGAGTGCCACCCCTGCCTACCTCCCCCAGCTGGGCATTTTCTTTCTTCACCCTATTTTAACCCTCACAACCCTTCAAGTTAGCATCCCTGAAAATGCCCATTTTGAAGATGAGAAAACTGGTCTTCGAGAAGTTGACCGACCTCCCCAAGGTCCCAGAGGACATAAACAAGGATTCAAAGGCGGGTCACCTGACTCCCAGCCGGAGGTCAAGCCACTCTGCCAGCATCAGGACCGAGTTACTTTCCTTTGTCTCATTAGCATCTCAATGCCAACAAACACTTTGAGTAAATGCTTGTGGATGAATTAATGACCCCAAGGTAATTCTTTTTTTTTTTTTTCTTTTTTGGCTGTGCTGCACAGCATGCAGGGATCTTAGTTCCCTGACCAGGGATTGAACCCATACCCCCTGCAGTGGAAGTGCAGAGTCTTAACCACTGGACCACCAGGGAAGTCCCTGGCCCAAAGTAATTCTGTATCAGTGTTTAGGACACCTCTTATGTGCCCATCATACTGTTATAATTGAGAGAATCTCAATGAAAAAAGAGTAAAAGGAGAGAAATTTTTTGACACCCTTTGGCCCAATAATTTTACTTTTGGAAGGATAGCCTCAGAAGGTGACATGAAATATAGAATAAGCTTCATGCACAAAGATGTCCTTTATGGTATTATTCCATATAAAATTCGCCACTACCTGAATCTTCAACAATAATTGGTAGTTAGGTGACTTTTCGTTTATTCCTAAGATGCAATATTATTCAAACGTTTAAAAAACTATGTTTTAATGACAAGGGGAGAGGCATTCAATGGAAAAAGCAGAAGACAAACCTATTCACAGTACAACGGAAAAATCCTTTTCGAAAATGTTACTAGTGGTTTTTTTCTAGATAATGAATATATGGGCTTGTTGACTGAAGTGGCTCTTGATCAGTATCTCTGTTTTCAAAATCTTCTTCAGTGTTTTCAATTCAACAAGCACGTATTAGCCATTTCACACCATTTCTGGAATGAAATAGCTGGAAACAGCCACTAGCCTCACGCTGGGAATTAAGGAGCCTGGAAGGGCAGGGCCCAGCCTGGGGGAGGGAACGTGGGAAGGGCTTTGTTCGTTGTTACTTTTATATTTTTTAATGCTAAAAAGTAAGAGGTGGGAAGAACAATGAAGGGGTGCAGATGGCATTAGGGTTCCTGTAGCAGAATTTCGGGGGTGCCGAGAGTCTGCCCGCACAAAGGCCGCCTCCGTCTTCCTCCCGGCCCTGCTCCTGCATCCTCACCTCCTTCAGCCTTCCCTAGGGAGGGGGCTGCCAGGTCCCACGGACAGGGGGGCAGGAGGCGAGGCCTCTCCTGAGACCCACAGTCCACCAGCTCAGTGGTCACTGTGCTGCATCCCTTTAGCCTTCCACCAGCACGGTCGCTGTCCGTTTCTAGACTCCCAGGATTCCTGCTTTTACCACACACTCCTCCACTTTGTTCATCCTGATGCACTGAAGTTCTTTGGCTGCTTTACTATTCTACCATGTACTTTTAGCTCAGTGTGTCTATTTTTTTAATGAGTGAACTTTTCAATTCTAATTTACAAGGGGCACGAGGAAACACAGACCTAGGGGGCAGCTGGGGGCCATCTGTCTTGTGTCCCCACCACTGGACGCCCATCTGACCCCGGAGTAGCTTTCCTGCCCCTCCTCGGGGGCACCGGGCCTGGTAGAATCAGCGCTGGAAGGAAGTGCCCCCGCCTCCCCAGGCAGCCCGCCCACGAGCACTTCCCTCCCGCTTCTCACGCCACCCTTCCCAGCGCTGGTCCATATATCACCCTACTCGGCAGCGTGCGTGGCCACGTGAGGATGCAGCTGATAACAGATGCTAACGGGTACGAGGGACTCCTTTACAGCCGTGCCTGAGCCCCCTCTCCCTACCCCCCAACCTCTCCCACCTTCCAAAACTGGGCTCACATCCTGGAACCAGAGCCCTCAGAAGGATCCAGAATCTACCGGGTTTCACTTTAAGAGTCTGGGCCTGGGGCAGGCGGGCAAGGGCTGTGCAGGTGGAAATTCCCAGACCGGACCCCACGGTGCCTGGAAGCAAGACCACTGGGCGCCTGGCTTCAGCCCCAGGCGGGGACACACCCGAGACACGTCCCCCCTCAGCCACATCTGTCCCACACAGCGAGTGCAGGAGCGACCCCAGGCGTGCAGGGGGTAGGGATGGCGTTCACCGGCTCGTCCCCGTTGGGTCCACGCTATGGGGCCATTGCTGTGGCTCCCTGTTGAAGGACAGACCCCCATTGTTAGCGGGACCTGAGGACAGACTTACAGAAGGGACAGACCCTATCCTCCGGGCCTCAGTTTCCCCAACAGTGGGGCTATAGGAAGTATTCATGGAAACGGCAGACCACCATCGTCATCACCAAGTCCCCCTCTATGCTTGCTGGCCCCTCCTCCCCATCTTGCTCTGCAGACAGACCGTCAAGATGAACTCGGAAATGCCCACGATGGGCAGTCCTCCCACGGCTGTCAGCGGGCGCCCCGCGCAGCCTCGGGCCTCACCAACTGTTGCTCACATCGCATAAATGGGGACAAGAGGAATAAAACAATGAGCTCTCGTCCCAGGGGAAGCGGTCCCCTCACTGGCCCTTGTCACTGTGTAGCAACCAGACGTGAGATTTGGGCCGATGGATTATTCGGGATGTTAGCCCTTGAACTTCTGCACCACCCAGGCCCCTCCGCCTTCCTACAGTTTCCCTGATCACAGCCACACAGAGGAAGGAGCGGGAGGTGGGAACTCATACAGAGCACTTCCTGGTTAGGCTCTTCCCCAGGCCCCAGGGGGCGGGCCCTGGAAATAAATGACAAGAATCAGGTTGGGGAAATTTGTTTATCCAAGCTCTCTTTTCCTCATTAGCACACGCAATTGAGAGCTGGCTGTGAATGAGGAAAAGGGAGATTCAAAAGTGACAACTATAAAACACAGGTCGTTGGTCCCTGCTTGGGCACTGGCTTACAGTAAATACCAAACTTGGCTATTGTATTGCCACCTGGTGAAACTATACGATCATACCAAATTACATGTTTAGCTATATCAAACTAGGTTTTCGACTGGCAAACGTGATACCCACGAACAGATGGCCATTACGTCAAAATATATTTACAGTTCACAAAAGGGGCTTACACACACCTCGGTGATAAATGAACAGCTTCAATTCATCGTAAAATCTTGCAAAACACACTTTCTTCCAAATTTATCATCGATCACTTGTAAAGTAACTTCACCTCTGTTACAAAGAGAGCAGGTGGGTTTGGTGGAAGAGGATATTAGGAAATAAAACATGCAGAGAAAGCACCCAGGTCAGAGCCCATTCCGCGCTACTCTGAAAGGACAGCAACATACAAGTGGGATGTACGTTAATTTATGGAACTAAGTTCTAAATTTTTTGCAGAAAGGTTGACAACCTGCCACGCAAATCTGAAAGCCCCGTTCTGCTGTGATGTAGGAGGAGCAAAAATATTTCTATCCCTCTGGCAAATTTCAGTCGTCTGGTACCAGTCGCTCACGTATCAGTTTGCTAAACCATCCGATTGGTAACGATTACTTCTTTACCTAAAACCCAACTGAGGCCATTTTTTAGAATTGTAGAGTCTGTAAATAAAATGGCCTATGGTTTTTACCGAATTCTAAGTTTCATTAGAAATTCACAGGTAACTTCTTTAAAATAAATATAACGGCTTCCCTTTCTCCCTGCCCCCGAATTCAATTTCAAGTTATGGGGGGGGGTGTCCCCTCCCATTCCTCCCAGTGAGCGCCTCAGGTATTAATCTTAGGCCTGTAGTTTGTTGCAGTTACAACAATGTAATTTAACATTAAGTGGGAAAGCACAAATTAAGGGCTTAAACCTCAATTAAAAAGACTGAAAACTTTCTGTGATTTTCAGCAATGTCAGGAGGAAAAAGGAGAGAGAAAATATATGAGAATCTTGAAAAATTAAAAGAGAAGTTGAAATGAAATGAAGAGCAAAAGCTAAATAACTCTTGTATGAACCTAAGAAAACACGCAGCTACTTCACTACCAACGAACTGCGTGTTAATATACGATGCACAAATTAAAAAGCCAGCCACCCCCAAGACATGCGTGGCCAATGCCAAGCATGGGGAAATCCACGTTTTCGGTTATTGCCTCTTGGTTTGGGGAGGGATATACACCACGCTAGGACAGTCTGATGAGTCTGGGTCTACAGACCCAATATTAGCCAATTAGGTCCCAAACCAGGTTCCGACCTGGTATTTTCTACCACCTGAAACGAGAAAAGACTTTTGTCAGATAGAGTGACGGATGACATTTAGAAATCTGGAGGGGAGATGTGGGCTTGAAATCTCTCTTCAAATGGCTGAAACAAGAATAAAGAAATGTAACTCAGCACACATCGAACCCCAGGCAGGGCTTACGTCTCAGACACGTGTCTCCAAGTTCAAATCCAGCCGCCCATTCTCGTACACGCACAGGGTAAAAGAAGAGAGGAAACATCAAGTCTTTGGGGACTGGGGTGTGGATGGGAACAGGGCAGGGCACACCCCTGCAGCTGTCAACAACACAGCAACTATTAACACAAAGTCAGGAGGACTTTTGTCTTTAAATATATTACAGTCTATATAAATTATGTACCAATGTGATCCACCGAGAGCCAGCATCCCCTTCGTAATTACTGCTGTACTTGGCTGGAAGCTTAATACAAGGTCACACGTACCTGACTTCCTTGAAATCCCCTTAATAACAATAATGGCGTCTGAATCAGTTACATCCACACTATCCTATCAGAAAGTATCGTTCTCTTATCATAATAATTGGGTTTATTCTTACTATTACCAGTGAATTCTCCTAATTGCTCTCCTAGACGCTTTTTTGGAAATTTTGCCTAGGCAGAGGCAGAGAGCTAGAGAGACAGAGAGACTTGTCAAAACTTCCAAGCTTGGACAGAGTGATTACTTGTCACGCTCTTTCGTTTTCAATATAAGCTACAGTGTTCTAAAAGTTCACATGGGTACAAATATACCAAAATACATTAAAATATTTGTAGAAATTTTTATTGTTAGTGATGAAACTGAGAACAACATACGTCACGAAGTGAGTGACTACAACTGTTTAGTCTAAAAGATCTGGATGAGAGCAGCTACTGAATCACAGAAGACAGAGTCAACTCAACGTCGTTGCATCTTCTCTGCTAAAACCCTCAGCTCCCCTCTGCCCTCGCCTACCCGCACCCTGCGGAACGCTGATGAATGAGTAAGCCTGGAAATGGTAACTGGGGTATGATATCCTCCTTTTATGATTACTTCCAGAAAGAAATGACATTCCTCCCCATCAAATAAAACAAAGACTCCAAATCGTCATTTCTGCGATTTCTTTTTGTGTCAAAACAGCTTTGCCGTCACTCCCCCCGCCCCGCCTGAGCCAAGCACGCGGCGTGGAGCGTGACACGGTGAGCACACGCGGCGTGTCCTGCCGTCAGCGGGACAACGCGCAGAGCAGCTGTGCCGGCCTCGGCGTCAGGACGAGCACAGGCGAGGCGAGAAGCCACCAGCCTCCACGTGGGTGTGGGTGTGTGAGTGTGTGCAGGTGTGAGCACATAAAAACCACAAAACACATAGACCCCATCAGCCCCGAGATGAGAACAAGACAACTGGATCTTACAGTTAGACGTCACTTTTTTTAAACAGCTTAAATCTTGTTAATATTGTTTTGCCATAAAATGCGCCTTCTAGATGCCAACGTGTCCCTAAAGATGTGCTGTCATCCTGAGTCACATAAAATCCCGTGCGTTCTGATGCACGTGGCCAGAGGGTAAAGTATACGGTCCCTGCTAGAGGTGAATCTGACACCAACAACGTGTGCCCCGGTGGTTTACAATGTAAATACCCACATATTGTCTGGAAAAATATGTTCCTCTCAAATTGTCATTATACAATGAGGCACGTGCGTCTTCAGAGAATTAGATCGATTCTTTTTCTCAACTACCAGCCCAAATTTTTTAAAAATATCTTTGCTTCTTTAAAGAAAAGAAGATTTGCTCTGATATTCAACAGTCATTTGAAGAAGGGGGAGAAGTGACAGCTGTCTTTGGTTTTTAATGGCTAACTGGAATAAAGTTCCAAATTCCCCGGAGTCTGAGTAACCCTGGCTCTGAGTAATCAGAGCCAGGGTTCCTCAGACAGATGAGCAAAAAGTGTGGGTGCCTCACGGAGAGAGCAGAGCAACAATAGAAGAAAGGCTTCCCCCGATCATGATTTGCTTTCTAAAAGCCAGCTTGAAATCTATCCTTTGCCATCCAGCAGATACCAACTTGCTTACTCAAAATAGCCACTCACACAAGGTAACCAGCACGCATCCATACCTGTTCCTACCTGATGACAACACATCCCGATGAAAACTAAAAAACGTGTTCTTTCAATAAAAGATGCTCAGCTTCTGCCATGTCCCCAAATTCAGATATTTGGAATCGTTCAGATATTGGCATTTAATATAACAGGCCAGATGACCAAATGCTTCCATCTTTAACTGACTTGGATTTTAAGTAATAGCGTCTAGACGGAAGAAAGGTAGTGATACTGGAAAAGGCAATGTATGAATATAGCATTTTAGTGTGAAAATATGTTGAGTAACCCACATTAACACACTTGAATTTACAAGGATGTTACAGCACGCTTGGCATACAGAGTAGTCCTTTGGTTAGAAAAACTGATTTTTCTGGAAGCAGGGCGACAGGTATAGGATATCTCGGGAATTGAGTTCCAGTTTGTTTTGTTTTGTTTTTTGCGGTACGCGGGGCTCTACTGTTGTGGCCTCTCCCACTTTAGAGCACAGGCTCCGGACGCGCAGGCTCAGCAGCCATGGCTCACGAGCCCAGCCGCTCCGCGGCATGTGGGATCTTCCCGGACCGGGGCACGAACCCGTGTCCCCTGCGTTGGCAAGCGGACTCTCAACCACTGCACCACCAGGGAAGCCCGCGTTCCAGTTTCTGAGTAAGGTTAAACAGCACTAGCAGTTCAAATAAAATGGCTCTTCCTCATACGGACAAGGAAGGGAGTAAAATGACGTTTCAGACAGAGAGAAAGCCATTCTAAAAGTGGATCATTTATAATGACAGGGAAACGCAGAAAAGCCAAGTTCTCTTCCCTCCAAGTTCTCGAGACAGGGGTCTAAGAGGTGTCCTAAGAGCACCCTGGGGTTTTACTGGCTGAAGATAACCCTTGCTGGCAGCCCATCAGGGAGGAGGAAAGAGCCTGCCCCTACTCACCTCTCCCCCGCCAGCCAACCACACCCCTGCCTCCCTCCCTCGGCATGAAAAGAGCGTGTTATTAGCAGAGGTCTGCTGGGGAGGCCGGCACCTCGTGCTGGTGGTTCTCCCGTGATCCTAATCTCCAAGATTTACCTGCTTTTCCCCTTCTATCTGATAAACTATACATTCCAGCATTCTCATTAGGGTTCCCATCACCAAAGGGAGTGGAGCTGAATCAGTCACGGCCCCCTCCCCGCTTGGCTCTGTCGAGGTGATTTCATTGAAACGTTCATTTCCATCCCTGCTGGCAACATCAGAATGGAAGTATTTAACCTGTTTCCATTACTTATACAAATTACCATGATGGGGTAGGACAGGCGTTAGCATCGCGCACGCAACTGACTTCCACACATTCTTTACAGGAAGCGTGAGAAGGAACATTGCTAGATCATATTATCCAGACTCGATAATGTTCTCCCTGTTACCAGATTCATTAACTTGGCACACTGGCATTTCACTTGCTTTCTGTGGAAAAATTGCCGGGCTAGCTGGGCTCATTTAATTTGGAGAAGGAAAGCTTTGTCAGCGATGATGTTTTGATCAGGTGCGCTAAGAAGGCGGGGAGGGGAGGGGGGAGGGGGAGGAGGGAGGGGCAGGAAACAAGCCGGGGAACAGGAAACAACCTTGTCGAAAATGTTACCTTCCTGATGCCAATGATGAGAGCGGAGTCAGTGAACGACGCCGGTACTCAAAGATGGCTGTCACTTCAGATAGACACCGGCACGACTCACCTAGACAGGTGACACTTTGGTGCAGCTAAATCCTGCTGCATTATTGAACACCTGGAGATGCGGCTCAGGCAAACTGCGGGTCTGGGATGCCTGGGGCACCTGGAGATGTGAATTCAGCAGGTGGATGGATTTCACTCCCCTTCTGCATCCTTAAGTGAGGCTGGGGATACAGTCCCCTGGCTACAAAGACGGAGGAGGGGCTGGAGTCACAGTCTGGGTTCTAGCCTCGAGCTTTCTTCCCTTTTTTTCCCCTGAGATCCAAAGCAGGGGCTAGAGCGATGCTCCCAGTCATCAGGGGAGACTCGGGGCCCTTACACTAGTCATTCTTTTCCTGGTTAGAAATCTCACGGAAACAATTCCTGGTTAGTCTAAAGACATTTCCTCTTTTGATTTCTTCTGGAAGTCCAAGGTGCCCTGAGTCAACCTCGAGACCACACCTCTAGAAGCTCTGGCTGCGGGTGGGAGTCCCGGAGGACGTACAAGGTTCGACAGCTTCTAGAAAAGGTTTGAAAATAAAAGATTCCTTCATGGAGCATCAGAAACAAATTCTATTCCAGCTGTTCTCCCAGGAAAGCCTTCCTCCATGAGCCCAACTGAAGGAAACTCAGCCTCAACTCCACCTTCTCACTTGGTTTCCGTGTTTCTCTCTTCCAGTCTGTCTGCTTTGGTTCTGTTCATGAAACTGCTTGGAAAGAAATGCCGGGCATGTTTAAATCATTGAGGGAAAAAAAGGGGGGAAAGAAACTATTCGGAGGGAGAGAGCACATACGAAAGCCCATCCAAACGACCGTGTAGGAGTGGATTGGAAAGAGGATATCAGCAAAGCCAAGCAACACCTAGAAAAAAGGACGTTTGATGCTAACAGATCTCAAACCCCTGCAACCATAGCACGAAAAGGAAAGAAGGGCATTCATGTAAATATATCCTCTGTAGAAAGGTGAGGGGCCCACTGCGATGAGAAGCATCTTCTCCATGACAACACTGAAGTCCAATCTCAAGTCGGAATGGAATACATTCTGGAATAATGATCCACCCGGATGGAGAGAATGTCTTTTTTTCAGCACACTAGAAACTTATTTGAGGGGACGGATAATTATACTATTATTTTTAAAGACATAATTTACTTGTTCTTGGGTAAACATTTCATACCCACAGAACATCTGCTCGACCGGCACTATGCTTTGGGTTAAAATGTCATTGGATAATAACAGGTAATATTTATTGACCACTCTCTCCAGACCAGACACTGTCTTAAGTGCCCTGCATTTATTAATTGTGTTAGCCCCTCACCAGCTTGATAAGGGGAAGGCCTGTGTCTGCTCTCCACGTCCACATGAAGATACTGAGGCACAGAGGCGAGGGGAGCTGCCCCCCGAGCACGGGTGGCAGCAGGTACTTGCCCCAGGGGGTCTGTTTCAGAACCAGGCTCTGACATGCTCTCAGAGGGCCACGCATGGGCCATTTCTAGCTGCAACTCAAAGTGGCCTGAGTGTTAAACGAATTCTGTCTTCAGAATGTGCTGTTTGTAAAATCAGGTCTTTATCTACCCGAAGGTCAGCAACATTGCTCTCGGGCTGCTCTGCCTGAACGTCGAGGGCACGGGACCAGCCGTGATCGGTTACAGGCGAGCCTCTCCTCAGGGCCTGCCGTTCACGGGATGCCTGCAAGGGCCCCCTGGAGTCCCTTTCCAACCACGTGGGCCGGCTTGTCATAGAGACAGAAAGTAGAACGATGTCACCCGGAGCTGCAGGGAGGGGGATGTTGGGAAGATGATGCTTCATGGGGACCGAGGTTCAGTTTGAGAAGATGAGAAGTGGAGGAGGTGATGGCCGCACAACAGTGGGAATGTATCTCATGCCACTGAACTGGACGCTTAAAATGATAACTCTTACACACCTCTTACCACACTTAAAAAAAAGGGGGACAAAACAAGAGAATCTGTTTCCCACTACGCCCGCCCAGGCCCCTCCAGTGAGTCCCCTCTTTACCTCCCCACAGCTTCCCTCTGCTGACGGGCTCCGGCACGGCCCCCGCCAGCCCTCTGGGACCCTCCCTGCCCGCACAGGTGGTCACGGGCCTAGCCCCTGTCCCGCGCCTGGGCCAGGGCTCCTACAGCAGCAACGGCATCCTGGGGGACCTTGGCTCCCAACCGCTCTCTCTCTCGGTGCCTGGAGCAAAATAGCTGCTCCATGACTACCGGCTAGAGGAAGGAATCAGAGGGTGAGGAGACACTAAATGTAACCCCAAGCCAACCGACGCAGACACATGCACTGAGGACGCCGCT
Organism: Grampus griseus; assembly: GCF_964374135.1. Taxonomy (NCBI): domain Eukaryota; kingdom Metazoa; phylum Chordata; class Mammalia; order Artiodactyla; family Delphinidae; genus Grampus; species Grampus griseus. Next base: position 85,291,556 of record NC_139006.1, on the reverse strand, counting down.
TTGTTCGTACACACGGTCTCCATGTCCACGTGGCCCCATCACCTGGGAAGCAGAAATAACTCTGCTTACCAACCTCTGGCATACAATGCCTGTTCAACAATCCCTTTTAAAGAAACCATACTTCCACTACGTGAGGCGATCAAGCCTCCTTCCTCCGAAGTTCTGAAGGCCCTCACAGCCGACGGCGAAGAGGAACCACCTACAACGGGGATCATAAAGGGAAGAAAACGGGGAGGAAAAGGGAGAAAACAGCACTCCAGAATCCTGTCTCACGAGATCCATCTTTCCTGAGTTGTGACTCCCGTTAAATCAGTAAGAATATCTGTCAGAGATATCCCGCTACACCATTTGGCGGATGTCAAACCTAAATAAACCAGATCAGAAAACCGGCAAGTGGCAGGAGAGAAATAAATGGGTACTGAGCAGCCTTGCTGTAACTCGCTTGGTTTCCTTGCTGATTTTGGGGGGAGGGGGGGAGCATCGTGGCAATCACCGCAGTCATTTGCAGTACTAATGTCCAATTCAGCCTCCTTTCATTCTCCTGATTTAGGTGGTCAGAGTGGTTTCGTAGCCGACACAGGGAAGCTGTGCTGCTTAGCAGGCTGTTTAATGGGAAACTGGCAGTCTTATTTCTTTCCTAGATTTGGTTTGTCACTAGGTCTCCATTACATGCCACTCAGCTTTGATGTCTTTGGACAGGACTGATCAAAAGATGTCATTTGACCTACACAGCATGGCAGAAACTTGGAGAAGTCTCATAGAGCGACACTCTGGCTGTAAATAAAATGACATTATTATTTCCTCTCTCCTATCATGTAGAAAAGCCAATTATGGTAATGCACTGCATGTCAATGAAAATACAGCAATCTTTTTGGAGCAGCGGCTGCAGGCATCACTACTGCAACTCTCCTTCTGGGAAAATTTGCCCACTGGAAAATGAAGAGGAAGGAGGTGATAGATGTCTTCAAGACGGTTAATAAAATCCCGGACAGCCAAGAAAAGTGCAAGTCAGCAAAACAATTGGAAGTACAAAATGCAAACTGTTAAGTTTCCAAATTATCTAATAATTTAATCTTCAGTGATTTATATGCCAACACCCAGACGGCCAGGATCATGTCGTGCATTTCTGAGCGTTTGACTGACAGGAGAAGCGATTTATGGTACTAATAAACCCTTCAGACCCATGACTTCTTAAGGATGCTGGCTGGGGGGAGGGGAGGAGGGCCTCTAAACTTGTCCCCAAGATTCATTTAGAAGTACAGTCATAAGGTGGCATCCTGCCTGCCCTGGGTCTGCAAGATGAGGCAGAACGTCACACAAGATGCTGCATGGTCATTGTCCTAGAATGCCCAATTTTATGCATTTCCACACGTGCAAAATGTTCCCCATCTTTCTTCTACTCAAGCCCGTGTCACAACTGAATATGCATACGAAAGACCTCCCCTGCTTTTAAGAAGTGAGTGCGCATTGGAAGCACTGCTTCCCCCCGAGCTGCATCTCTGTTAGAGGGACCAAAGCTGCTGGAGGACCAGATCACCTTTCAGCGGGAGGCCAGCATCCATCAGCGCAGGAAGAACCGTGCCCCCTCCTCCCCACTCCTAGTGTTTCCCCCTCATTCAGACACAGGAAGCCTACTGCTTGCCATGTGCTGCAGGACCCACTGGAGATGCTCTGCCATTGTGCTCTGGAGGCCGTGAGCAGCCCTCCACCTCCCCAGACCCCACCCCTGCATCTCACTCCGTACAGCCTTCCAAGGCCACCCTGCCATCAAGTCCGGGTCAGTGTGGCAGCTTGACCCCAACGGTTTGCATGTGCAATGGAGTCTCCTAGTTCCTTGACCAACCCATGCGTCCAAAATGCAGCAACAACTTGGGTTTTCTGTTGGCATCATTTATTCAAATCGGGAGAACGCAGCTCCTGACCAGCCCATGCAGGATTATGGGCAGAGCTGCAGTGTAAAATGAGGTTCCTCCGCGGGGGAAATATTTGAATATTTCTATAATCATGGTGTATATTCAGGTTAAGAAAAAGTGGAGCCATGCAATTACCTTCCATTGAAATCAAGAAAAAAGAGGAATTTTCAGAGCCACTAAATCCACAACAGGAACAAAAACTTCGGGGCTGCGTCAGAAATTTTTCAAATGCTCTAATTGCTTTGGGCTAAAAAATGTTAATTATAAGTCATTTGTAAGCACACATTGCAACCACATGTCACCCCACCCCACCCCCGCACCTCCGCAATTTAGTTTTGGTGCATAAAAAGTGCAGATTCAACTTAGAGCTTCATTGAATTTTAGTAACTTTGAATAATACTCTTATGTCAATAGTGCCAGGGGCGTAACAAGACTTGACATCTGCAAGGCTCCACATTATACGGAACAGACTCACAGCAAGTCCCCTCCTGGACTCAGCACACAAGTCCTGCAGGTGATCCGTGGGGGCCGCATCTACTTTTCCTGACTCAGGCACTGGCACTGCAGTCTGCAGGTGGGAACCAAAGAAAGTGTAAGATTTTCCATTTCAGCCCCACTTTTTGGTTTTCAAAGGACGTGCTTAGGTTTCCACAGCATATGAGCCTGTGACTTGTGTTTCCTGTCATTCTGGTGTGCTTCCTGATTACTATTACTTCCAATAACAACTATTACTAATGACCACGTGGAAATCTAGATACACGTTAGATTTCTATTCACTGAACTCCAGGCGATGTCGGTAAGCAGCTCATTCGCACGTTCAGCTGCCTTCCTATTGTACTGGGCCCTGTGTTTATTTCACAGGAACAAAATGAAAAGGGCCTCTGGATTCTTACTGTAGCATGGAGTCCCACTATTGTCTGTGATCTAGAAGCCAATCGATTGCTTTTTAAGTCTGGAGGGCTCCTTCAGAGAGCTACGGCTTGAGCCACAGTATTCCTTGCTTGGAAAGAGAATTCAAGAGCAGGTGAGTGAGCTAACTGCAGCAGCCCCGTGTGCAAGGCCCTACCTCGGACTGCACGTTTTGGTCTGTCCCATGTCCCACGCACTGGGTGTGCTTCACGGCCTCGTGCTCTGTCACCCTCCCTGTAACCCCTTCTGTGATGGGAGAGCACCAATCATGTACCAGAGCGGACTCTGCCATGTGGGTTCAGGACATCATAAATATGGGTGGCCCAGAGATCTGTGCGCTGATAAAATGCCAACATCACTCGCTTTCAGAAAGAGTTTCCTCCTGATCTCATTTAATCTGGAAGCTGGAAGACTCGGTTCCTTCTTTAAAAAAGAACACTTTTGAAAACCAAAAATGATTCCTAAAGCACAGAAGAAAATAGGATCTAGTCTTAAGCACCCTGGCAAAGCATATTTCAGTAAATATAAGTGCTTTATTGCCTTTTAGGTGGGAATTTGTGGGTTTTGTGTAAGGAAAAAAATTACTAGATTCATCATCAGACAAGAATTTCAGAGTTACTTCTGCATTTCTAAGTTCTGAAGGCGTCTCATCTTGAGATGAGAGGGGATGAGATGGGGGAGAAGCAGATTTATCCACTGGATGTTTCATTCCCTACCCCAATATTAAATTTTATGTGGGGAATCTAGTTTAAAAGCTTCACATTTTTGTGTAATAAAAAAGAAATACAATATCGTGTTGCTGTGCGTAGTGACACTTTATGCAGGAAAGAAAACCGTTCTCCTTAGCTATTCTTTGAAATACGACCTACGACGTCATTTAATTTTTGAAAACCCTAAGGTCATGTAACACGCTTTCTCTGTCATTTGTAAGTACATTAACTCAGTGGCCATACGACAGTGAAATTATGATAATGGGCTGCTAAAATGGATGGGGCAGGCACTGCATTTCATGTTAGCTTCAAACAACCATCAGAGCACAGCTCAAATCAAATATGACAGCAGAAAAGCATGGAGTTTACTTTTCTTAAAGTGTTTCTACTTAGTCAAGTACACAAGCATGACGAGTGAAAGGGACCCACCTTGGCGGTGAACTGCAAGAAAATAACCCCACTGAGAGATAAATTTCTCATAAAAAAAAAAAGTCCTCCCTTAAAATCACAGATGTCACATGAAGAGGAATGCAGAGGTCAAAGCAGGCTTCTTTCCAAAACATTTCTCTACCACGGGCCAAGATCTGGACAAGTGGGATCACATTCTGCATGGAAAATTGCTCCGTTAAATGAAAAATATTTTAAAACGGAAGCGCGTTTAATGTATTCATTTAAACAACCTCCGCCCCTCCCCCACACACACACAAAAATCCCTTCTTTTAGGGACACTTCTTTGTGAACTCTTCCCAAAAAGTAAGGAAAGAAAGAAGAAACAGGAAGTAGACATGTACGTTGCTGTGTAGGGCACATCTTTGACGAGTATCTCTGGGCCAAAGATGCCGAAAGAGTTCATAACCGGAAACGTTTGCCCCTCCACTTCCAAAAAACAAACAAACTGACTTGTGATGGAAGTTTAGGAATGACACTTTGTAAAACACATTTAAGGATGCATGTCCTGATGAGATGATCCTGATTTATTCCCAACATCTGGCATCTATGGAGTTCCCTTCTTTAGTCACGCTAGCTGGCCTCGAGCTTGGACCAGGTACTGTGGTCCTGATGAGTGTTTAGGAGATGCTGCCAGAAGAACCCCACCCACGGCGCAGGCAGTCACCCTGATCTCCGACGAACTGACCAACTACCTATGCATGAGAATGCCAATTCCTTTTAAATAGTCCTTTTCCTTTCTTCTTTTTGCTAGACTTTAAAGAGAAAAAATTCGTCCATGTAACAGTTCCTGGGAGAACTCTTAAGCATGGAGTTGATGACCACAGAAGCACAGAAACACCATCCACGTGCAAAAGTTAACTGGATGGCAGAGATAATGCTAAGATAATTATTTTGATAGAAGCCAGCTGAAAGCTTCCGTCGTGTACCTTACTATTCCTGTTAAGGGTGAACTACCCAGTTCAGATAGATGCTATTCACGAACATATTTACTGGATGACATTTTGTTTTCTATTTCTTTCTGGAAAATGTTGTCATGAAAGCCAGGGCCTTTAAGAGGATAGCTAGCTAGATAAGTTTTACTACATATTTCTGATTACTCTACTATAATCCTATAAATGAGTGATAGTATGTAATCTTGTGACACAACATCTCCAGTGTATAAAACAGCATTGCACTTTATAAAGAGAAGAAACACAAAGGCTAGTTGGGACTATTCTACGGTCAGTATCAGCTTGGGCTCCTTGCGACTCTGGAGATGACTGACAATGGGATTTAATGGAGTATAACTACAGTAGCCTTGAGCAAAGATACAATTATAGCTGAAAAGCATCTTAGGTTCCTGACTGCTGCTGGCATCATGGTATAAATCAACAATTGCTTCTTCCTTTTTTCTCTGCAGTCCCCTCCCCTCCAAATTCAAAACACAGACTCCTCCAGAATCAAAAACTTGGTAAAAGGTCATTTTGTTTTCCTCAACAGCATAAAAATGGCACAGCTAAATCTGACATGCATACGCAAATCAGCTCAGAGAAACACTGATTTTCCTTCACACTGAATTATTGTATCTGCATGAATGTTGATACAAACACCACAAGGAACAAAAAGCACACTCTCTATGGTTTAATTGCCAAGATGCAAACAAGAAACATAGACATACTGACTACAGTGAGTGTCTCCTGGCTCCATAACTACAGCAAACCAGGTCCTTAACTCATAAACACCTAAATTCATTTAATCGTATTAAGAGTTCAGGAGGCTAACATTTGCTTGCAAGAAAAAAAGACTTGCCAAATATGCGACACGGTGTCAGAAGAATATATTGATTATTGATAACTTATTTATATTGATATTTAACATAACAAAAAGGTGTATCTCTGTAAGAGGTTAAGAGAGAAGAAAGGAGACTGAAGATTAAAAGCGCAGTTACATAAATGGAAAGGCAGCAGACCCTGCATTTACAGAACCTTCCAGTGCTCAAAAAGGCATTGTCAGTCCGTGATAAAAGATGAATCTGATTTTGACACAGACGTAATGTTAGTTTGATAGATTACATTCCTAACAAATGAATTCATGCTCTTAATTTAAAAATAAAAAAAAATATGACCACAAGTAATAGAGATACTCAAAATATTTAACGAACCCGCATACTGAGCGGCATGGAGCTTCCTGGAGCGCACAGCTTCGTCGTGGAGGCTGGGTAAAAGCACTGGCTTGTCATTAGAAACCCGGCGCTTCCTTCCTTCTACAGCCGGTCTGGCTGGGGAGCCTTGCACAAGGGCCATGGCCACCCCCGAGTCTTTGTTTTCTCACCTGTGAAAGGGGCAGGGTTGCAGCCGATGACCCTTACAACGCATTCCAACCGGTAAATGTCGTCGGAGCCTGTCGGAGAAGCCAGAAGCGCTACGCAAACGGCAGTCGATGGACGAGGAGACAGGCATCCGGACGGGACGTGCGGGACCAGCCGCATGGATGCCCCCGGCGCTCGTGATGGAAGAGCTTCTGCTCCGCAGAAGGAGGAGGGGGTGGAAGGGCTTCCCGAGGGGACACAACTGAGCTGCCCTGGGAGGTTCAACAGGATTTCCAAAGCAGAGCAAAGGAGGAAGGATGCCAAGAAGCGGGGAGCACAAGCAGAGGCCGGGGCGGCAGGGAGGGCGGGGCGCGTGGAGCCGGAGGCCGGATGTGTGCCCGATTCACATGTACTTCAAAGAGAGTAAATACTGCTTCCTCAGGTCCCAAAGGACAAGCCAGACAGTACAGCCGAGAGGCAAAAGGACAATCTGGGGCTTCCCTGGCGGCGCAGTGGTTGGGAATCCGCCTGCCGATGCAGGGGACGCGGATTCGTGCCCCGGTCCGGGAAGATCCCACATGCCACGGAGCTGCTGGGCCCGTGAGCCATGGCCGCTGAGCCTGCGCGTCCGGAGCCTATGCTCCGCAACGGGAGAGGCCACAGCAGTGAGAGGTCCGCGTACCGCAAAAAAAAAAAAAAAAAAAAAGACAATCTGTGCTTACATCTTAAGCCCAGAAGTTACCCTCGCTGTGTCTGTAGAGGCCGCAGCCCGTACAGCTCCTACAGCAGTGCTTGGCCTACAGCAGGTACCCCAAAAAATATCTGCTGCGTGGATAAAAAAAAGGATATAAAAAACCATATATTACTGTCTTCCATACGACTCAACATCACGCAATAAACGTTCTTAACCTTATTCCATCACTTCTGCCCCTGTTTTTCAACAGTACAAGAGGAAAAATTGTTTCCTAGGGTGGATGGTGACCAGAATCTTCTGGTAAACTTTCAGGGGCCAAACGAATGCTTTCTGAAAAATCAGGGAGGCTTGTTTTATCACTCTGTTATCCCAGTGTAAGTTTTCTCCAAAAAACAAAAGCCCTGGAAACCCAGTTGTGCATCGCTCAATGGATCAGAAAGGCCACCGTCTCCTCAGGACCATCAGTTTCACCACCGCCCTGTAGTCACAGAGGCACAAGCTACACTCATCCCTCCGGTGGAGAATGTAAGCCCGTCACCCCAGCTCTTCCTTCTCGATACCGAAAACCCTGAGGGTTGGGTTTGAATGATGGCCAAGTCCCATGCAAGCTGTAGCCATTTATTTGCTTGTTTATTACACACTATTATTAAGTTGATCTGTAAAAATATCCTACGTGGAAATGAACATGCTCCCCTGCGTCAAAACTCCCATTTGACTTCAAATTCCCAAAAGCAAATCTTATCATTTCAGCCAGAGACCCTGCAGCATTAAAACAATGCAACAGTTAGACGTGCACTGCGATTTCCCCCTATCGGTCATATTTAAGAAGTGAATACATTCTGCGACTCTGAAATGAGAAGTTATGTTTTCAACAAGGAGAGAAAGAACCAGAAGCCTTGAAGAAAGCCAAGACAGGCTCCCAGCTTTCAGGGAAGTCCGAGGCACATGTCCTGCTGGAGGCTGTCCCATGCTCTCTCTCCAGCTGTGCTGAAGCACTCAGGTGTCCTCACCTCCGGATGTCTCTCTGTGGTTGAGTTTATGGTAATGGGTGCATGGGTCAGGCCATGTATTAAAGATGCAAGCGTAAGCTGACAAGCGCTCCAACGTTCTTTATAGAATGTCTTTCTGTAGAAAGATGACTGCTGTCCTTCAAAGGAATCATCTGGGAAGCCATAAATTGGTTACAGTGACGTTGTCATTTATCGCAGCATTTTCGGAACTTCTCTTTTGGCAGAATCGGTTAGCAAATCTCTTAAGAAAGAGGGTTTTCTTATTTATGTCCTAGAATATGTTGCGCTCTCTCTCTCCTTTCTCCCTTCATCTTCCTACATGGCCCCCGTGGCAGGCACTAGGGTCATCAGCCAATACTCAGGTTCATCTCTTGCGAGCACACTGGAGACCTGTACTTCTCTGCCTCCACTGGATCAGATGTGGCCAAGGAAATGTGAGCAGAAGTGATATACTGTGTCACTTCCGGGGGAGCCCTTGGAGCCAGTAGGCATGCCACCCACCAGGTCCCGCCACAGCGACCAGCATAAACAGAGCCTCAGTGGAGGCAACACGCAGCACACGTGGAGATGGACACGCAGTTCGGAGTAGGACAGCATTCTCGGTCACTGGAGCCACAGAGATTTGGGGGTTGTCACTGCACATCCTATGCTGTCTGACACAGTCCTCTCCCTCCTTCAGGCCCCAGATGATCGAGGGGGGTTGTAGCGTCCGTCACCTAACCTCAGCGACTCAGCAGGCTCAGGACGCCCAGGAAGGAGCCTCCCTTCCGAGGCTGGCTGAGGACTGAAGTCATGTGAAGTAGGGTGGGGTGCGGGGGTACATCAGACCCAGACGGAGATTGGAGATTGGCAGCCGAGAGAAAGGACCACACTTTCGATCGACTGAAAGATTTCAATCCATTTTCCTCTGACATCAGAGGTGATGTAGAGACAGTGAGTACAGTGTAAAACAAAGAGATCCCCTGTAATCAGTCTGCTGTGGGTCCCTTTAAACCTGGGGCTTCCCTGGGCACACGCACACATGATAGCTGTATGTCGGTGTCTGACGCCTGGGCCTTTGATGAACCGGGATTATTTCAGGTCAATGTCCAATGACGGAGCCACAGAGGCAAAGCCCATCAGCACCCACGGAAGCCCCTGAAAAGGCCAGGGTGGTGTCAATCCCTACCCACTGCTGCCTCTGCAAACCCTCAAAAACGGGGCTCAACAGCTGGCCTGCGTCTCTCCAGCTCAGGACAGACAGTCTGAATGTTATGCAGAACAGTGAGGTCTGAGGAAACAGAGGGAAAAAGAGGACCCCGTCCACAAACGCCGACAAAGATTCTGGCGACACTGCACTTTCCAAAGCCACTGACTGGGCTTCAGCAACTTGGTATCAGGTGACTCACTGCAGGAACACAAGATGACAGGCGGTCTTTGTCTTCTCGGAACTCGAGGGTCGGATGTGAAAAGGACACCCTTAACTCCTCTGAATACAGGACAAAATGCTGTAAGCACTCTGCTAGAGGTGCAGGCCAGGAAAATGCAAAACCAAGTGAACTCCTTACCTCGTCTAAGAAGATATAAACAAATGTTTGTTGGTAAAGTGAATTCACGCCCTAATGAGCGAAGGCCCAGGGAACACGAGAAGCAGCAGGCTGAGAGCCGGGCTGGGACCCAGGAAGAGCCTCTGAGGCCCTCCCGCCCTCATCTGGGCCTCCACCCCTCTGCACACAGGACTGCCTGAATGGACAGGCTGGTCACTGTCCACAACGCACAAAGCGGGCGTGAGGCCCGAAGTCAGGCCGAGCTCAGGGACATCTTCCGTGCTCAGTAAGTGGGCACGGGGACACCTTTCTGGAAGGCGACTTGGCAACTAAAACTACACAAATTCTTTGACCCCCTCAATACCTGACAGCGGAACATATCCTCTGAAGTGAAAGCGTGCGTATGTTTACATATTTATATCCAGCAGCATTGTCCGGGGTGTCCCCAAACCAGCCGTGCCCTGAACATCCACCAGCAGGTCAGAGCTGACCCAACGTGGGCAGCCACACCTTGAAAGGCTAAGGGGAGACTAAGATGTTTCTCTGGAGCAATGATCATGATGGTTTCCAAGTGAGACATCAAGCGCACGGTAATGGATTCCATCTCTTAGAAAAGGAAAACCCCGTGTACAGTGTTTCCACACACACGTACGAACGAGAGAAAGATGAGGAAGATGGAGCCAGGCTGTTCTCGTTGGTTACTGTGGAGGTAAGAATCATGACTTTCTTTAACCATTTTTATTATGAATGTTAGTTCTTTCTTCGTACACTTTTATTACTTAAAAGAAGCGTGTACTGCTTTTAATTTTTTTTAATAATAAGTTAAGAACATGTGAATAAACAGTAGCTGACTAACATCATCAGCATCACCACTGTCACTGTCAGCATCGTCATCATCACCTTGTCACCATCACGATCTTCACCATCATCACCACTATCATCACCACCACCATCATCATCACCATCAGGACCACCATCACCATCACCATCACCATCACTACCACCATCACCATCACTACCACCATCACCATCACCATCACGATCTTCCCCGTCACCACTACCACCCCCATCATAATCTCCATCACCATCATCTGTGAGTGGCTAGCACAGTTCTCCTTCCTGATTTTGACCGTGAGCCCAGGTGAGGAGAGAAATCCCAGCTGATCCTTCAAGACAATGTTTTTCAAACTGAGAGCTATAACTCATTAGTGGGTCATGATATCAATCGAGTAGCATTTCTATAATGGACGAGAATGTAGTAGAAAACTTGAGGTATCATCACCTGTGGTAAAAGTATGTATGTCTGTAATATACCAACACATATTTATATATCAGCACGGAAAATACATATATCAGGTGAAAGTCACAGTCCCAGGAGAAAAGAAATATCTTCCTTTTCCCAAAGAATGAGGCCTTTAGCTTCCCTAATGAGAGTGGTAAAGGCAAATCCCTTATATCTGTAGAGAATATTTATAAAAATATGTAATTTTACATAAAATTTATCTAATCGTTACAGCAAGTAATTCACATGCACGCTTACTGAAAGCTACAGTTCTTATGTTACATTTGGGATTTTAAGTCTGAAACAAGTGCCCATGGGTGGCAGACAGAAGCGAGAACACACGGGAGATGCTATTTCAGTACACAGCACACGTCACTGGGGGAGGGGGTCTGCAGAGAGCGCCACGGCAGTGCGCACCCTCGTGTGTCCATCCACTCATGCCAGCAAAACCTGGGTGGTGCTCGTGGGGAACACAGAGGAAGGCCCCGTGCCAGCCTCCCCACCGCACCATAAAGTGGCAGACGCCTTGCGCTGCCCTCAAGTTCAAGAGCAGACAGGCCCCAGGAGAAGGTGCTGCTGCACGTGCCCAGCGAATTCCTCTCTCCCTGCGCAACCCATGCCGGCGTGCACTTGCCTCTCCAGGTGTCCCCGTTCATGACGACAGCAGCTGGCCCTTCCCCGGCCCTGTGTGCCAGACCCAGTGCTAAGCACATCGTCTGGCTTCAGTCAACGACTCCTCACAACCACACATGATTTGCAGGGACAAAGAAAATATAAAGATCTGACTACGGGCTGGAGGTGCTCGGATATTACACCTCCACAGGGACCCCAAATCAGACAGAAACCGCCCAGACTCAAAAGCAAAGACTTTCACCACTTTATCTCCAGATGTCAGCCTTCTGCTCCCGCTAACACAAAGCTTCTTAAGCAACTTGAGAGCAAGTTCTTAAAAAATGAACAATTTCCTAGATTAGTAACTCACTAAATATCCTCAATCAATAACCCTTAAAAACATTTTTTTCCTAGAAAACACTTGCTCTTAGGAATATGTTAAGCTCTCACTTCCTGGGCTCTGTCCTAGTCAAGATTCTGGAACGTCGACTGAACTGTGTCTCTTTTGGGCACATGATGAGAAGAAGCGTGGTTCAGAACAGCAATATAAAGGACCCATCACTTAAAAATAGTGGAGCAGCCTCTGTTTACGTTAAGGGTTTTGGTAAATGGTTCAAATGAATCACTGCAAAACAGAAGAAATCACATGCTCTTTGGGGTCTTGAGTGATCCTTCAAGGCAGGAGGTCAGTTCATTAATGATCTCTCAACTGAAGATCAATTTCATCAAGCTCTTTAACTGTCTTAAGTCGGCAACTCACAGTGGCTTGGATTCTCCCATCAGCAATGCAGATAGAACAGGGTGTTTCATATACAACTCTGAGGCAGTAAATATACATCACCATTATTTTCTGATAAATAGGCAATAAAATCAAGTTATCTAGATATTTTAAAAGAAGAGCATTTCCCCATAAGTCTGTCATAAGTAAATTACTTCATCTGAAATGCCACCGCTTAAAGATAAAAGTCTTAGTTGCAAGCATTAAAAAAGCCTCCACTGACCTCACTAGCTGTGTTTCTATGTAGGCAAGAGGTGGGTAAAACGCACAATATTTCTGTATTTCTATACCTACATTACATGTGTTGCTTTAGAAATTATCCAAAGGTCCCATATTGCATATAATCATGGAAATTACTAAAAACGCTAACAATTTCAAACAGAATAACATTCAGAGAAGAAAGGAAATTTTTCTCACAATTCTCCCACCTAATTCATAAATCACTAAAACATGATTACATGGTGACGTTTCTAGAAGATTCCAGTGAACTGTCCTCCAGTTGTCAGTTCTGGCTTTCACCCTAGTCACTAATTCATACATAGATATCAAGAAATCTCTCCCCTCCCCATCTTGTGGTATTTTTAAAAAGGAGAAAGTAGAAACTATCCCGTAAAGGCAGTGATAATATTATAGCTTACTTTAACACCAGGGAAAGTTGGCTCAACGAGGGATCTCCAATCACCAACGCACACATGACCTACCATAGGTCACGTGGTTTAGACACTTCTGTGACCCACCTCGTCTACTGTGACTAGACCTGCAACACTGTGATCAGTCTGAGTTCTGGTCTCTAAAGACTCAGCGTGAACTATAAACAGCCACCCTGCGACCAGAAGCAACTTTGTTTTGCATTTATGTTAAAAACAGAACTTAAGGGCTTCCCTGGTGGCGCAGTGGTTGAGAATCTGCCTGCCAATGCAGGGGACACGGGTTTGAGCCCTGGTTTGGGAGGATCCCACATGCCGCGGAGCAACTAGGCCCGTGAGCCACAACTACGGAGCCTGCGCGTCTGGAGCCTGTGCTCCGCAACAAGAGAGGCTGCGACAGTGAGAGGCCCGCGCACCGCCATGAAGAGTGGCCCCCGCTCGCTGCAACTAGTGAAAGCCCTCACACAGAAACGAAGACCCAACACACCCAAAAGTAAATAAATAAATAAATAAATAAATTTATAAAAAAAAACAGAACTTAATCGATAAAGTAATGATACAATGGTTATCGATGATAAGAAAGACTACTTCGGAAAATGAATTCCTCTTAAAGAAATCATACTTCCTTAATGATTGCATAGTTATAGTGATAACAGGTCATTTTCGAAGAATTGTTTTTATTTAAACTTAGAGATAACAGTTTCCATTGAAATACACTTAGTTGCCTATTTAAAGCTATCTGAGCATCCTTATGCACTGAAGTGTTATTGTTCATGCCTTGGCCAATATCCCTATGAAAACAGCTTCCAAATTAAATTCCTAACAAATTAAGTTAATAATTCACCTTTATTAAGTAACTTAACTTCTTTAGTGAACAATAAACAGTTATTATGACATCTGTCCAGGACATAAGTACACATTATTTTTCTTCTCTGTTCATTCTCCTCCCTGGCACAAGAAGTAGAACACTCACCCAAAAAGGTGGTCTACTTGTGGTCTCCTGTTTTTGTAACTGCAGCATCACTGCACTAATTCCATTGTGTTTAGTAGAAATCAGACAATTCACGTGGCTATTCCTAATGAAAAGTAATTTCTTTGAAATATTATAAACTGGATTTTACACAGGTTCAAAAAAATACGAGTAGCGTTTTCCTAATATTATTTTTAGATACTGCTATCATACATCAAATCAAAAATGGTTACATTCTAAGAAGTAACAATTGGCTTATATTGTATCCCTAGCTATGGCAGGAAAAAAAAATAAAAGGTCGGTTAAAATATAAAAGTTATGTGTACGTGTAAAGAGCAGGTTACCTGCGTTTAGCATATTTGTCTCCTGTTGAGCTAAATGTACACTGTGGTCAAGTTCGCACATTAAGCCACATCTCCCACAGTCCCAGCAGGCAGTACAAGCAGCACCCCACCTCCACCGAGTGTGAAAATGACAAACGGGGCGGGGACGGGGGTTGAACAGGCAGACGTGAGTGCAACCAGACCTACATATGTTGAAACAAAACAGTGGCATTATCCTCTCCAAACACAGCATCAGAGAAAGCATCTCAGATGCAAGAGGAGGAAGAAAGAAAACATACGTATCAGAAGAACAGAACCAAACAGTTCCCAGCCAATTCGACTTAAAAAATATATATATATATATATACACACACACACACACACACACACACACACACACACACACACACACACACACACACACGCATTACAACAGATGCAGAAAGTAGGCTTAACTATTGGGAAATTATACGTAAAAATGTTTCCCCAAAATACATGAAGAATTTACACTCTCAACGATTTAAAGGACAATGGTGAATAAAACTACAACTCTTTAGAACCCAAGGGGAGAGTCATTTGGAGAGGCTGTTTTCTGGATAGTTGAAGCTTTACCCGTTTAAACAGAATTTTATAGAAATGCTTAGACACTGGAAAATCTGTGTCAAATATACATACTTTTGCATTATTTAAAGCATATGGTACACAATTAAAATTTTCCTGGCAACTAGAAATGAAAACTGCAAACCATCAGTAACAACCACAAAGGGGTACAGCACTATATTCCATTTCTAATCAATGGCCTACCATGCTGTGTTTTCATGTTTTTTACTCTTTTACCAGCTTTTCTCCTTTATGCTCCCTGACCATTAGGTCTTTGCTATCACTTCTCACTGCTATCTAAGGTGCCCTTTCCCTACTTCCAATTTGCTACTTTTAATTTGCAGTACCCTAGAACAGATATTCATGAATATCACAGCTACGTGTAACAGAAAAATAAAATGTAAACAGTGAGTGAGGACCTGAAGATATAGTCTATGAATAAATATGTGATTCGGTGCAGGGACTTTTGAGGCCCAATATCCTTCTATCCTTGCTTATTCTTAGCTCTGTTCCAGAAAAATAAAGATGGTAATTAATTGGTTTCCAGATAGGTGAGGCTTTACTGTGTTTCAAAAAAGATATACACATTTTAAGGAATGTCTCAAAGCTTTATTTATGTACATGTGATCGAATTAAATTCTCCTTGAGTCCCTTATAAAGCAGTAAGCATTCCCTTTTCACAGGTGGAGGTGAGACAGGGTGGTGGGAAGGGACCCAAAACATATTATAAAAGCAAACACAAGAATGTCAATTGCAAATTACACTGTATCCATATAACACAGTAAGATTTAATTTTCACCTTTAAAACCAAATAGAATGAAAAAAGGAAAATTATTTTACATCAGGTTAAAGATGACCATGAGAAATTACCCCAAAGAGGTAAATACTACAACAGATGTTACCCCAGACCCAGGCCCAGAGGCTAAAGGCTATCTAGATTAGTCAACAGGACTTAGGAATGGGCAACGAAAAACAGACACGGCAGATACAAACCCGTAAAACACATACAAATACAAACCCATGTGGTTTTATAAGTTTTTAAAGATTTATTCACTGTCACCAAATAACACAGGAAAAACTGGTAAGTCTATTATAAAGTGGCACATTTGCACAGTAACTGCCAAAGGCCATCCATGAAACTGAAGACTGTGGGTAAATTAAGAAGATTTCACTATTAACACACTTAAAAAAAATCAGATCCTCTCCCTCACTTCCTAAACTCCCTACCTAGTGGGTGGGCTTTGTATTCAAATATAGCCTTTCTCACTGTTTCACCATGCCTACGCCCCTTTTCCTGTCAATTCACTCTGGAAAAACTTCACTCTTGAAACCGCCAGCCTGCACAGACTGGAGGATGGTTTCCTGGTCCCTGTAATTTGCTGACTCTCCACCGGCCCTGGGAAATCTCTGCTCCCCACCTCCACGACCAGCACTCTTCCTGTGCTGCCCCTGTGCCGGTTGTTCGTAATCCTCAATGATTTTTGCCGAAGATGCTTTAAGCATCATTCTCGGCTGATATTTGATTTTTTTTTAAATCAAAAAAATTCACCATTGATTCACCCATGTTGAAGAGCTACAGTGTTTTTTTCAAAACAAAAAAAGCCACATGAGAAGGTAGTAATAAAAAAGTACTCAAAGCTAGGTTGTAACTACTATATGTAAAGGTCAACAATAGCATCTGCTAATATAAAAACTCATTAGAAAGATATCAAAAGTCAACAGCATTTCGATACACCAATAGTAACCAGTTAAAATATAATAGAAAAGTAACTCCATTCATAACAGCAATAACCAATAAGTAAATGAATAACCTAAGAGATAACATACATAAACAATGTGAAGGACCTATGTGAAAAAAAATCACAAAACTTTATAGAAGCAAATAAGACTTGAATAAATTTGAACCATACCATTCTTATTTTTAGAATGGGAGAATTTTACTGTTAAAAAGAAGCTGAGAATTCTTGAATTAATTTATTATTTTAATATCATTCCAGTCAAACAACCTGAAGTAATATTTTTTAAGCCCATGAAAATGGCTCTAAAGTTCATCTAACACAGAAGAATAGAAAAAATACTCTTGGAAAAAAGAAGAGTAATGGAGATGGATAGAGAGCTATGGATAGATTATTTTTAAATGTATTATATAGCCACAGTAATTAAAATGGGGACTATAGGTCAGGAATAGACAGATTTCGCATGGAAATTAAAGAGGTAGTTGAGAGTCAGTCCCAAATAGGTATAAGAAGTGAGTGTACGATGAAGGAACATTTAGAACACGATGTAGAAAGGACAGATTTGCCAACAGATGGAGCTGGGAAAATGGCTATTTGGAAAAAAAATAAAGTTAGATGCCCACCTTACACCGTACGCCAAAATTAATTTCAGATATACCAAATATTCAAAAATTTTTAAATGAACCCATAAAAATACGAGAAGAAAATAAAACAATATTTACGTAATCTTGAGGGTTGGAAGGCGCCTCTTAAACATTACTTCAAAGCCAAAAACTATGCAGGAAAGGACCAGTTAAACTATACAAAAACAACCCAGTACATCAAAAAATGCCATAACCCAGAGAAATATACCCTGCTGAGGGGTACTGGGAATGAGTACAACCTTTCCAGAAGGCCAGTTGGCAGTATATGTGCCCAAATAATTCAAAACAGCCAAACCCTTGACCTGGTAATTCGACTTCCAGGAATTTATCAAGGAACTGATGAGGCTATGGCAAAGATATACATACAAAGTAATTAATGACACAGTTGTTTATAACTGTGGAACTGAGAAAGTACTGAATTTCCAACAATGGTTGATTTCTCAAATAAACTGTGCAGATCAACAAAATGGGATACAATGCAGGTACTTAAGATGACAAAGCAGGTCTATATTGACAAGGGAAATGCCATGTGCAAAAAAACAAGCGATAAAAGAAAATATGTAGGAAGAAACCACCCTGGAAAAAATACATGTATAATATGTATATATTTGCAGAGGAAAAGATCCAGAAAAGATATCAACTTTGGGTATTCTATATGATGATTGCAAATAAGCTTCATTTATTTTTAAATTTCTTTTTCTATGTTCGAGTTTTTCTAAAATAAATATGCATCACCGGCAGAATCTTAAAAGGTAACAGAAGAGGGCAAAAACATCATAAACTATTTTTTTAACATCAAACCAAAGGAAATCATCTGCTACTACAGAAATACTAGAAAGATGAGTTAACATCCTCGTTAGAGCTTTTCCATATTAGTAAGAAAATACACGAACAAAGCAAAAGAAGAATGAGCAAACAACATGGGCAAAATAATTCAAAAAGGAAGAGAGACATTTAACATGGAAGAATATTCACCCTCACCTGGAACACAAGAAATGCAAACTAGGACAAAGTGATACTAGATACTACTTTACAGCTACTAAATTGTCAAAGATTACAGAATTAAAAATACCCGCACTGACAATGGCTCAGGGTATGAATATTCCCATGCACTCTAAATGGAAAGGAAGATCCGTTGAGTCATTTTGAGGAGAGCTTTGCAATAGGTACCAACGGTTCACTAAGCAAGGCCAAGTCAAAAGAAAAAAAAATTACGTAAAGAAATCATCATGAAGATGTATAAAATAACATGTAAAAAGCTATTTACCATTAATGAGTGAAAAAGTAAACTGATAAATACTACCGTCACCCCATTTTTGTTTAAAAAATATATGTGGAAGCAAAAAAATATCCCGGAGGCACTCAGATAAGAATGTTCATAGTAGCCACAACTGGGTAGGGTAGTCACGAAGGATGCTTTTGGGTTTGTCTGCTTACCTATATTTTCCAAATTATCCATATAACATGAATACTTCCACAAAGAGGAAGAACTATGTGGTAATGTGGGAGTTACTTCCCCATAATTTTCCCTCAAACTAAAAACATAAAAATATGGCTTCTTCACCAATGGACTTTACCAGTAAACAGAAGAAAACACAGACCGATGGTAAAAGCAAGGTAATATAAAGACCACAGCAATGCCAGAGTCTGGTCCAAAGAACTTGCAGCAGCTCGATTAACTGTCACGCCCTCATTGCAGAAGTGCTTCACCTGCAAACGTGCCAGGACTGGGGCACCTTCAAGAGATAGACGGTTGGGAAGTCCGACACCTGTCCCATCAGCTGCAGGACCTGCCTGGGGTCAGGCCTCTCTCAATGCCCTGAAGGAACCCCACTGAGGACTCCCCACTTCCCTCCCATCCCTAAATGCCATGATCCCAGCATCACTGATAATGCTGAGTTACCTGTTCAGTGATTTGTTCAGAAAGCATCTCTGATATAAGGATGGTAAGCCCTCTTAGGAACGTACTCCCTAGCCATGAGCTAAGCCTGGACTCCTCAGGTGACAAAGGCTTCTAAGGAGACACAAGTGCTCTGTGGGCCCTTCCCAGTGGCAACGTTCCTCCAGGAAGGAGGGAATCTTGGCAGAAGGGTTGGTAGGAGTGAAGGGCTGGCTGGTTTGTCTGCCCATTAATCCACTGGCCAAGCGGGGTCCAGCTTGTGTCGGGCACCACCCAGGGCCGTGGAGGGCAGAGGCAAGGCAGCCGTCAGCCTGGCAACTTACATGGACACAGTGCAACACGGCAGAGCTCGGGAGCAGAGTGGACACTGGCCACCGCGTTGGAAGGAAAGACCCCTGGAGGGGCAGGAACTCAGCGCTGAGAAGTTCTTCCAGGCGTGGGCTGGCGTGCGGCCCTCGGGAATGGGGCTGCAGAAACCAGCTCACTGCTGACGGGTGGAGTGCAAGGCAGAGCCCAGTACAGAACAGAATCTGCTTCTCACCTCGCCCCTGCCCTGCAGAGAGGGGCCTGGGCAGGACACAGTCATGTCCCAAGGACCGCCCCCCACAGGGATGTGGAAGGACCCTGGGGCCCTTAACCTTTGCTAGGAGTGTGTGTTCCCAGGGCCACCCTGGGACGGTGCTGGGGGAGGGACAGCTGAATGGCTTGCCTAGCATTAAGTGCTGGTGACCAAGAAAACGGGGGTCCCTGCAGAGACACTGCAAAGATGGTACAACCAGGACCGGGAGACCCAGGAGACCCGGAAGGCAGGCGCCAAAAAGCCCTGAGCTTTCGCCGTTAAAGAGGCCACAAGAGGAGAAACAGGGCAGGCAGAAGAGCCAGTGGAGGCCGCGGGGGCTCCCTGCTCAGCGGCCCTGTCTGTCCCCACGGCTGGGCGCACTGCCTACAAGCAGATGACAGCCACTGGCCTTCACACCAGACCTTCCTCTCCCGCTCGTTCAAGAAGCTGCGGGCACGGGGCCGGTCCCCTCCCCCCTGGGAAGCATGGACACACTCTCCAAAAGAAAAAAGGTTTGTCCCCAAGACCCTGGTTTATGACTCCCTGCTTCTTACACCGGATTTCTGAATCCTGGTTTCTGCTCCTATTTCTGAACGACGTGCAAAGACATTCTCGGCTTGGTCACACGTAACACAGCAAGGAATGCAGAACCTCTAGGACGAAGCTAAATGATCACACTTTGCAAAGCTGGACACACACTAGACAAGCGTATGATCGTATTACTTACAGGAAAATATAATTAGGCAAGGAAATATATATGTATATACCCATGTCATATTTAATTGAAACATTAGCTTCCTATAGAATATGTACAAAGTGGATTCCAAATGAGAAAAAAGTATTTTTTTAGAATTTATCGTTTCTATTTTCTTTTACTTCAAAGCCCCCATCAACACGGGCCAATTAACTGTCAATTGTATTGACAAACCTATGTTTATATTTTCAGTTTCCACTTTGCTGAGGGCATCATTCATCTATCTCATGGTAATAAATAACATATGATGATAAGGGAGTATCGAAATAATCCCAAATTAATGCCTGAAATACACACATATTTTATAGGTGAGCATAAAAGAGATAAGTGGGCTAGAATCTACTACTTTGTACACTAACCTAGGGATGAATACACTTCTATTACATTCCACATGCAACTTCATCGTGTATTTCTGCAGAAAAAAAAGCGTTCATTAAAAGCCAGCAGAATTATTAAGCTGGACCCTAGTAAGAATTTTACACTTGAACTAGAATGCAATTATTGAGGCCGCTGATATTCTGACGAGCTACACTGCTGACACTGCCTGCAAGCATGACGAAGATCGTGCCTGTCCAGGGGATGCAAATTTTTCAGTATTAGAAAAATTTTTGTAACGTATTTTTCTTATACATCCTCACAAATGTTCTAGATGGTTTCTATTATTCCAAATTTCCTCCAAAAAAAAATATATTTGCCTACTGCCCTTATCTTTATATTTTAGAAAACAGTGTTTTGTTCCTCTGGTTTTTAAATGCAATCGGGAGCCAAGGATTTACTTTCACTTTGCCTGCACGATGGCTCTGAATAAATAAAATCTGTAGTTATTACCCTTTTCCGTTAAAACGAACAGGAAGTAAGGAAACAGTGATAGCTAAACACTTCAAATGAGCGCAGCAACAAGCACATTTAATGAAAAAGCCACTGATGATCATTTTTACACTTCGAAAGACGGGCAGAGCTGTGTTTCACTGCTCTCTGTTGTGTGCGGCTACCCTTCTGTTTCTCCAGTTATGCTAAATACAGAGAATACCAGTAAAGTGACCAAAATGCGGCACCTCTATCTCAGAAAAGTGCTTTTTACTGCAAAAGCCTTAAAAAGGCAGGCGCCCGTTCTCACAAACAGAGTGAGGGGAAAAGGTGTTTTCCAAAATGAAATTTCAGGGGATAATTCTTTTCAAAGTAAGATAACTCTAGGGGTGGGGCAATTCTGCAACTGAATCTAACATCTGTTTTAAGTCATAAAGGCCATTCGATTTTGTGGGCTGTACAATCTGCTATTTAACCAACTTTCTACAAAAGTGTGGTGAAATGGCAGCTTTTAAACCAAGGGCACAGCCACTTCGCTGGCTCGAAGGGAAGGCCCGGGGGCCTCCAGGAAGGAGAGGCCAGCGACAGGCTGCACTGCCCCCAAAGTTGGGGCAGACGTGACTCCGAGGCTCT
Organism: Grampus griseus; assembly: GCF_964374135.1. Classification (NCBI taxonomy): domain Eukaryota; kingdom Metazoa; phylum Chordata; class Mammalia; order Artiodactyla; family Delphinidae; genus Grampus; species Grampus griseus. The sequence goes on along the minus strand of NC_139006.1, from coordinate 85,269,812 downwards.
GGGCTCAGGTAACGTGCACCGTGTGGCAGGTTCCTGGCACCTGCACCAAGGTGTTTTATCTGTCAGAAAACACTGGCATTTGGCAAAAGCAGAGAGTAGTAGATGGTGGGCTGATGTAGCTATTACAAAGAAGCTATGAGCTTGGGCACGTTCTGCCAGGGCACCGACCCTGGGTAGAAATGTCCACCAAATGCTCTTCCTCAACACAATTGTACCTGGTACCTCCATTTGCTAGAGTAGAAAGATTATGAAAAGGCCATCTATACCACCAAAATACTGCAGGCTCCAACCAGGAACAAATCCTCTGGGCCCCTCACTCCAATACCTTCAAGCAGGGCTCAGGACTCCATTACTGAGAACGTTCTTTGGCCCACAGCAAAAAATATTGACAAAATTCCGCTTTTCAGACCGTTATTGTCTCTGTGTACTTGATAGCAGCCGTCAGAACTTCACCTGCTAGCATTAAATTCTTGAGTTTGGGTGAAAAGAGAGCAAATCTGCCATAGCTCGAGCCCCTCTTCTGAAGCAGCAGCAGATCAAATTATTTTTCAATTAAACTAGCTTTGTGCTTAAAAGAAAAAAAAAAAAAGGCTATGACTCTCTATTTTTTTTTTCCCCACACAGAGAGAACCAAAGCCATCGCCTCTCCTAAACCCCATGATTCGGGCATACTCTAAATGGCTTAGTATTCTTGGATAATACAGCTCATAAAATTAAATCTCCTATCAGAGATTTCAGTATCACTAACTGTGTGCTCTGAGCTCGCAGGCAATCCAGTGATGGGAGTTCTGCATTTGGATGGCCTCTGATGGACCTGATGTAGGGCTCACACGCTTCCTCTCTCTCTCTCTCTCTCTCTCTCTCTCTCTCTCTCTCTCTCTCTCTCTCACCCAGCCAGGTCTATGTGTGAAGACTAGAGGAACCTATGATACCCCATCAGGGGCTGAACAGAGATCTGGAGCTGCCAGTGTCACTGCCCTTTCCTGAGGGAGGAGGGCCCCCCTTGAAGGGCACAGCACCTCTTCTTTTCCTTCCTTTGCCGTGGGACACACACAGCAGTTACACTCTCGCAGGCTGTGCGGTGCCCTGCAGAGCGCACCCATCTCAGCCGATTTCCTCCCAGAGATCCAGGCTTCAGTAGGAAATGCCCAACTAACAGATACTCTGTGTTGGACTTTCCCTTCAAAACGTCTGGTTTAAGAAACGCAAAATCAGAAACACCCATCTTGGTGGAATACAGACCTATAAGGCAAGGATGCTTCAGTAGCTGGGGGGCGGGGGGGTGGATATGCAAAGGGGTGTGAGCACATGTTTGCGGTGGCGAGGAGGGGGCCTCTGAGGACACCAAATCTGTTTCAGGGAGCTGTGTCAGTACAAGTCAGGGTCAAGGACTGGCCGAGATTTAACTCACAGAATCATCAGGGCGCTCAGTATAAGAAAACACCACCTCTCTTCTGTTATGTCCACACGATGGGCAGCGTGAGACAACTTGATATTGTTTGCTACATGCCACGACGGTGAATAATTTGCGACAGACACTGCCTGAAAGTCCCTTTCTAAGCAAGAGGCTCCCCCTCTCAGGGAACTGTACGCTCGCATCTCTGGTACAAGCCCTGATAAGACAAGAATTTCCCAGACTTGAAACGCAAATTCTCTAGTTTCAGTAAACAAATAGTATAGGGCCAAAGGGGGCAACTCCTTAAAATAAAATAAGTCAGAAGAAACTGAGAAATCTAAAAGGCAGCTTTAGAAACTCCGTATTCTTATGGTTACATCATAAGGAAACGGCTCAGGTCCACAGCAACAGCCTCTACAAAGTCCTGATCTTTTCTTTTTAGCAGAGTGTCATACATTTTAAAATGGAAAGCACGATGCAGTATCATAAAAGAGTTAAGAAGGCATTTTAAATATCAGTAAAATAGTTTAAAATGAACATTGACATACCCCTGAAAATCCAGGGGTTTCTGTAAATGTCTTCACTTTTTTTAAAAAAGAGAGACACCCGTACAGCATGCTTTCCTGTTTGTTTCCATAGCTTTAGGTAGCGCCAGCTATGTTCTTGAGTCCAACTTCTAAAAATACCAGTGTGGAATTCACCACCTCCCTACCATTCGCTTTTTACCTAAAGGCGAAAAGTAAATCCACTTTCTCTTCACCGATCGTAGGCCTGGTTTTAATTTGCGCAGTAGTCCTTTTGCTAACAATGCCTAGTTAAAACATCCATTAAAAGTCTGTAGCAGGCATCTAATGGAAGGAAAATCTAATAGGGTTCCACTGAAACTCCTTCATTAGCTTTTAAAAGAGTTCTCTCCTATAGTGCTAACAGACACAGACAGACAGACACACACACACACACACACACACACACGGGGGATGGAACCAAAGAGAGACAGAGACAGAGGTGAGAGAGAGGCGCTTTCACATATTCAGGGATGGATTATAAATCTTGGAAAAGAATTAGGTCAAATATCTTTGCTTTTTTTCAGCTACCTAAACCAACTCTTACTAAACGAAGACCTTATTTTGTAACTCTCACCTGCTGTCTCCTAGCCGTAAAAGGCAGACTCACAGGAACACAGGGCTGAAGCGAACACTGTTTGAGGCCATCAGAGCTCGGAACCCCCGAAAACATTCTCCACCAGGCAAAAGGCAGGACTCAAACAGGCCCGAGACGGGCAAAGCAAAATATCCAGGAAGAGCAGCCTGAGTGCCGTGTTCTGACCCACAGCCCACGCCGTGCTGGAGAACTGGCTTCCAGTCTGCCTGCTGGGACTCGGGCAGCGCTCAGCTCATCCCCCAGTCAACAGAGGAGACAGGCCAGGCCGGCGTGGATATCCCTGTGGATGCTGTGCCCCAGACGGCAAAGTTCAACCCCCAAGGGCGCGGGGGGCAGAGCCCAGGGCAATGCCACTCCCTGCCGTCAGCTCCCCTCCTGCCTGACCTGACACACACAGTCCGACAAGCTTCCGTCACCCTTTTCCTAATGTAGAGCCCACACTTGCTAGAATATTTCCTTATTTATCAGGAACTTGTCTTTTTTGGTTCTGTTTTTGTTTTAATTAATTAATTTATGTTTGGCTGCGTTGGGTCTTCATTGCCGTGCGCGGGCTTCTCATTGCGGTGGCTTCTCTCGTTGCGGAGCACGGGCTCTAGAGCGCAGGCTCAGTAGTTGTGGCTCATGGGCTCTAGAGCGCAGGCTCAGTAGTTGTGGCGCATGGGCTTAGTTGCTCCGCAGCATCTTCCCGGACCAGGGCTTGAACCCGTGTCCCCTGCATTGGCAGGCGGATTCTTAACCACTGCGCCACCAGGGAAGCCCGTCATTTTTGGTTTTGATTTGGCGGGGACCCTGGTTACCAAGCTGTATGGGTTTCCCGTGGTCTCACCCCAGCCCCACTTTTTCCATAAGCCCTGCTACTTCCGGAATGCACATGGTGTGTTACAGCTGAAAGCCAGCACCAAGACCCTGTTAACAATTTCAAGAAAAGGCAAAACTATCCAAGTTAAACTCAAAGGTGAACTGTGTACTTATAAAATACATTTAAAAAGGCTTTCTGGACTCTCAAGCTAATTGAGAGTTGCCAGTCAGAAGATTTATGTTACAGATGAAACTGTACGGCGCCTGTCTGTCATTCTCCTAAATCGGAAGGTTCCTCAGCCATTCCTACTGATTCTGCTAAAGGCCGCTGGGGCGTGGCAGGGAGAGGGTTCCCTTCCAACGGCCACTTACAAGGACAAATGCACATTCTATTCACCCTTCAAATGACCTACAAGCTGCCTCCTGATAAAAAAGCCCCCCGAGCATCCCCCAACCCGCCCAGACAAGAGGCATCCCTTTTGGCTTGGACTCCCGCTAACAAGCTGTGTGAAAGTCCCCTGTAACCTGTATCACTTCCCATGTTATTGAGACGGACGTGCAGCCTCATCTCCCCAACTCAACCTGCGAGCTCGCGGGGTGAGGTCCAGCCTGCTAACGTCACGTTCCTCAAAGGGTTTCTTGTACACGGTGGGACCTCCAGAGTGGTTGTCAGAAGAATGGGCTGGACGTAACCGGGCTACATCACTTGTGCGCGATGAACGCCTCGTCCAGAGGCGACGAAAAGCCCCAGAAGAGTAAACCAGGCCTGGCGGTTACACCCCCAAGGCCTGAGTTGTCCCTGACTAGCTCTTTAACCCATCTGCCCTCGGAACCCCCAAGGACAGGGGCCCAGCCAGCCCAGCCCCCCTCCTGGCTGAGTTCCCGGCCCCTCTCTCCTCCAGTCCTCCCAGGCCTGCCCTCCTGAGGGGCTGGATGGCAGCCCTACCCCTGTTGTCCCTGGTGTGCAACCCCGGGACAGACGTGCAGGGGGAGTGACACACGCGTGCTGGCGAGGCCCCTCGTGGCGGGAGGGAGACACGGCCAGGAAGGACAAGGGACGGGACCACCAACACGAGGGACAGATGTGCCCAAGAATAAGCGGGAGCCACTGAGAAGCCCGTCGGAGGCCGTGGGTCCGGGCAGCAGCGAGGGTCCACCGGCGTTTCCATCTCGAGTCGCTGTGCTCCCCGGAGATGCCCACACCTCCTTCACCACTGCATCAAGCAGCCCTCACTCCATGAGCATCTGTCCTGCAGGTGCGGGCCCTTCCCCGGGACAAGGTCACAGACGTCCCCGACAGGGTAGCACACAGCAGCTTCCACGCCATAACCCCAAGGGAGGAACACGGTGGGGTTCGGTCCTTCAAATGCCATGGCAACGAACTCAAGGCGACTGATGCTACCCACTGACCGACCTCAGTGTGTTTCATGAGGTTTCACTCAATCACAGTACTGCGAGTTTCTTGGGGATGAGCCCTCTGGAGGCCCTTCCTTTTTGTCACCATCCCACTGGGTAGAGTTGCAGACTCCTCACAGCACATCAGGAGTCACCTGTTGATACAAAAGTCCCCATGAGGGTCGGTGGTTCCTTCCTGTCGCTTTGGGGTTGGCAACAGCCATGTTCAAAACGCCGAGTGGACCAGATGTTTCTGTTCGTTGGTTATGCTCAGCCATCGCTATTGGTTATCAATATCGGATATTTACCAGTCATCCTGAGCACACAGGCGACTTCTCTACTTTCATCTGCAGTGAAAAGCTGTCGCCCGATAAGACATATAAGTTTCTCCTTTGGTATCTACAGTGGGCTGACTAGGGCCCCCAAAATCCATGTCTTCCCAGAACCTCACAAAGCGATGTTATTTTGAAACAGGGTCTTGGCAGATATAATTAGTTACGCTGAGATAAGGTCAAAAAGATTAGGATGGGGGGCTTCCCTGGTGGCGCAGTGGTTGGGAGTCCGCCTGCCGATGCAGAGGATGCGGGTTCGTGCCCCGGTCTGGGAAGATCCCATATGCCGCGGAGCGGCTGGGCCCGTGAGCCATGGCCGCTGAGCCTGCGCGTTCGGAGCCTGTGCTCCGCAACGGGAGAGGCCACAGCAGTGAGAGGCCCGCGTACCGCAAAAAAAAAAAAAAAAAAAAAAAAAAAAGATTAGGATGGGTCCTAAATCCCATGATTGGTGGACCTTATAACAAGAGGAAAGAACACACAGACACACAGGGAAGAGGAGGCCATGTGACAACAGGGCAGAGATTGCAGGGAGGCAGCCACAAGCCAAGGGACGCTGAGGTCTGCTAGGAGCCATGGGAAGCTGGGAGAGACGAGAAAGGATTCTTCCTCAGAGCCTTCAGGGGAAGCATGGCCCAGCCAGTGCCTTGATTTCTGACTCCCAGCCTCCAGAACTATGAGAGAATAAATTTCTATCGTTTTAACTACTGGTTTGTTTAAGTAGTAAATTCGCTCTGGTTTTAATTTTTACCTGTTTGTTACGAGCTTCACTGAATAAGGAAGAAGACAAAGACGTTAGGTCAGAGAATTACAAGCAAAATGGAGCAGACAGTCTGGTCCCCACCATCCAGGTGCAGTGTCCCACCTGCAAGCACACACCTCTGATTCCTGACTCGGGCGGAAGGGGGCTGTCAGCGTAGACCTACCACCCCTGCCCCCTTCAGTGAAGTAAGTGCCACCCAGCTGGGGCACGAGAGCCAGCCTGGGTCAGCAAATCCTGCCCTGCAAGCTCATGACAGAGCTAGAGCCTCTAAACGGGACAGATGGGGACAGAGGCAGGACAGAAGTGGCACAGGAGTCAGCAGCAGACCACCCCCCCGCCCCAGAACCTGGAACCCACAAATTCAAATGCCACAGGACACGAAGGTGTGTCCTAGAGAGGTGACCCATCTCCCTGCGGAATGGGATGTGTCCGCTACTGTGTTCCCCTCATCAGAGACAGTAAGTACTCGATCAGTCTCTGTTGATTGCTGAGAGGGGAAGACTGTCATCAGAGCAGCCACCCCAGTGGGGGCACGTCCTTTCTGACGGGTGCATGTGTGGAAGCAGGCGTCACACACTTAAACCCGGAAAACACCCAGCACGTGAGCTGCTGTGCTGAATGCATTCATCTAAAGAGCAGGTCTGACTGGATGTTAACAATTATTGAGTGACTCCGAAGATCAAAAGCGAGTAGGTCTGTGTTTTGGGATGGCTACAAAATTGCGGATGGGATCGTCCTGTCGAGCTGACTTAGGGCAGGGGAGAAGAGGGAGCATCAGGACACAACGCTACAAGCCTATATCCAGAGAGGACGCTGTGTGCGACCAGGTAGAGCTCCAGGTGAGCCCACGGGAGGCTTCCACCAGGGGAGGCGGGACCCTCCAAATCAAAGAGGAATCTGTGGTGCTTCGGGCCAGGGGTAGGTGGAAAGAAAGAGCGTGCTCAGGGGAGAGAAAGCACGGAGCACAGGGGCCGGCACAGAGCCCACGCAGTACCTGCGAGAGGGTGGCTCTTCCAGGATTGAGACAGAAGGCAGAAAGATGCTCAGTGACCCGCCCTTTGGATATTCACGGGACCCTAACCATTTGTAAACCATGAAGTTTCTTAGGAAACCTGTAGCACATTAAATTTCACCCACATCTAAATATCTCATAAAAATTCCAAACTTGGCCAAAAAAAAAAAAAAAAAAAAAGAAGTGGCAATGTCTTTCTCTCTTAAAAAGCCAACTCATTGTCCTTGAAATTTGCCGAACCATCACTTTCAAGGAAGAAGGATGCAACGAAAACCAAGTACAAGAGAGGAAAGGAGAAGATGGACAGTCTTTGAAAAAATTCCATATTTAGGGTGGCAGAACACGCGTTTCGATTTGCTTGGTAAAGCTGCAGTTTACTTTTGTCAATGTTAAACTCTGCAAGGATATTTCTATTTCCCAGGGTCGAAAGTTCATAATTTATCTTGGAAGGATAAACTCTTCCAACGGGCTCAGGGAGGGACGTCAAGCGTAACACATAACAAAGAAAAGCAGAGAAACAAACAACCACACCCTGCCACAGGCTCAGGACTGTCAACAAACACAGGGCTTCTCAAACCAGGGGCAACAGTCCTGAGCTTTCTCCCCGATGTTCACGGAGCATTTTCCTCATGCTTCGAATGTAAGTGTGTAAATCCCATACAAGGAAGAAGACCCTTAAAATCCATTCAAAAAAAAAGGAATTGACACTTGAATCTCATTCAAAAACGTATGTTCAAGAGAGTGAGAATTTTTTTAATAACCATTTACAATGAAAATTTAATTCAGCCGTTTAAATTTTGTATCAAAACTTCGTTTTATAAGTTTATTATTTTTTATAATGAATTCGTAATTTTATAAAAATTAAATGACATAATAATTTGCATAATCAGCACACGGTCAAGGTGGCCCTGTTCTTCCATAAGGAAATCATCACATGACCATACTTCTGAGGGATGGGGGAGGGGAAATGCCAAAAAAACGTGTCTTTTAGGGGTTCGAAGGGAGCTTAGCTTCAAGGTGCCCTTGAAATTTTAATCAAAATACAAAATAAAACATTAGCACCAAAATATCAACTATTCATCTAATTAAGACCATTATTCTACCAGACGAGGATCTGAACAGGGGGTGTGCCACGACGCCGATGAAGCTTTGGGGCCCCGCCTTGCCCCGGCCCTTTCTACAGCGCTGGGATCTCTGTGTCCACGGGGCCACCTGAGATGCGCAGAGCACCGCACTTCCACCGGGGCTGGGAGGGCAGCTGTCTCCTCCCAGCCCAGCCCCCTCCACGGCACACCTCCCACAATGGCCATCGTGGTCTCATCTGGATAGGGTAACGGTGGTTGAGCTGTATGTGATGTCACATGTCTGATGGACCCCAACCATCTGAGATAAAAGACCACCTCCCCTTACCGGCACCAGACGGGTGGCTGGACCATCTTTTCATGCGGCTACACCACGTAGAAAACCAGATGCCTCAGGCAACTCATTAATTATATGTTATTTTTCTGGATTTTGTCATGTTTTTCAGCTTTTTAAGATTTGTGGTTTGCTGTGATTTCCTTTCTCGTACTAAATAAATCGTCACCCTCATACCTAACATTTTATTCACAATTTTGTACTTATTTTCTTAAAGAAGCTCCCCCCGCAAACCTGGCTCCTGCCCCAGCACCGGACACCGTGAAATTCACAGACTACCCCTTGGGTCTCCATCTCGAGTGTTTAAGCCTGTGGGTCGCTCCCTGAGCTCTACTGAGGCTCTGAGGCCAGACTCCTGCCTCGGATGAGCACGATTCAGTTGGTCTCACTCCAAGAACATGCTTCCCCTGTACAGAAAACAAATCACGTTTTTTCCTAGAACACTGTGACTTAATGTCCCAGTTTGCCGATTCTCAGTAATCTTAGAGCTCCCAGCGTACCCCACACAGGCAGCCCCAGGAGCTGCCTACTCGACGTCCACACTTGGCCAATGGAGTTTCACGGTGTGAAGAGTCGTACACGGTAGTTAGACAATGTCCAGCAAACCCGTCCATCAATGCTTCAGTACGTGGACCACGTCTGCACTCGCCATGTCCTGACTGCAGATGTCTGCCTGCACCTCACACACAAGACTGCACGGAAGAACTCACCAGCGGGTAGCTCAGAAGAGTTAAAAACAAAGTATAAGCCTTTCAAGAAGGCTTCGGATAAATTAATATGTGAGACATAGGATGAGTTATTCAGAAATGAGGGCTATTTCTAAACATCCCTAACCTTTGAGCTTGATGTGTTAGAGAACATCCATGCTCTCCTTCCAAATGATGTTGCTGCCACTGGAGAAACAGAAACAGAAACAAACAAAATAGTGTGTGTGTGTGTGAGTGTGTGTGTGTGTGTGTGTGTGTTGGTGTGTGCGCATGCGTACACATATGTACACACATATTCGTATACGTATATGCAGGTGAGGGGTAAGATATTTGTTCTCATCTCACACGTGGAGCATGATTCACAACCATGGCGCAGGAACCACTCTGACACGCAACTTTCAAAAGAGAACAGAGCTCAGGAATCCTCTGGTCCAGCTCCTTTGGTTTGTACTTGAAGAATCTGAGGCGCTAGCTGCAGCAGGTGGGCAGAAGGGCCAGGGATTAGCCAGGCTTCAGCCCGAAGCTGCCTGCAGAGTTCTACCCCACACCCCAACATTCCGAGACAGATTCCAGGGAGCTGTGTGACAAAAATTAAAACATGAACAACATATGGGTGGTTTCAGAGGTCAAGGAATCAAACCTTCTGGGCTTGATCTGTGTGACCTTACGTATCTTATTCTCAATGACCTCGAGACAATCTACATGACCCCAACTTCGGTAAGCCTCACTCTATACAATGGAGATACGAGTAGGATCGCTATAAAAATTAAATTACATGATGCGAGGGCAGTGTGCAGGAATACGGTCACGCTACAAATATTTATTGAGCACCTACTATTTCCCAGGCACCGTTCCAGACACCACGTGGACAGCAATGAACAAAACAGACAAACCCCTATCCCCATGGAGCTTAAATTTTAGAGAAAATGTCCACTACTATCATTGCTATTATTATTATTAGATGTTGGCATTTGCAAAGGTGCACTGAGAAGAATGCCACACAATATTTTATAACCAAATAACTGAATTTGTCCCTTAAACACGTGTTTTATAATCTAATGCCCCCAGGTGCAAATGCAACTTTGGAGATACTGTCATAAAGGAAATGCGATTACGTAACGACCTAAATGGGAAAAGAATTTTAAAAAGAATAGATACATGTATAACTGAATCACTTTGCTGCACACCTGAAACTAACACAACACTGTTAATCAACTCGACTCTGACATAAAATAAAAAGTTTAAAAAAAAAGAAAAGAAAAAGAAATGCAATTTGGCAGCAGGCTTTCTACCTCTGGTCCAGCTGCATCCCGTCCCCAGTAAGAGGCACAGGAAGACACAGCTGCAGAGCAGTTTTAAAGAGATGGGAATTTTCTAGAATTGGGTCTGCAAATACCCTGACTACCTACCTTAATGATTCCAGGGGAGGCCACAGGGAAGAATGTGTGACACACCTGTCACATGGGGAGGGACTGAGACACACCAACACCCTCAGAACATCAGTAGGGCCACCGGGTGATGACCAGCAGGGCCACTGGGTGTGACCAGCAGGGCCACTGGTGATGAGCAGTGCTCACAGCACTTAGCACATGCCCACTACGTATCACACAGAATTTCTCTATTAGACACAGATGTAGACGCAATGGCCAAAAAGAGGACTCTGATCTGAAGAGAGTACGGCCAGTCAGCAGTGCTGCAGGGAGAGCAGTCTTCCAACTAAAGCTGGAAGAGCTGGTGTGAAGGGGCTCGGGATGTGAGAGGAACCCCCGCAGGAAGCAGAGTGGCCTCCCCGCAGGAAGTGACGTGAGAGGAACCCCCACAGGAAGCAGAGTGGCCTCCCCGCAGGAAGTGACGTGAGAGGAACCCCCGCAGGAAGCAGAGTGGCCTCCCCGCTGTCCCTGGCAAAGGCAACAGGCAGATTATGGATGAACTACGTAGAGTCACAGAGGAAAAGAACAGGTGAGAGAAACTGGAAAATGGATTTTTTGTTTCCCATATTCAATCCTGATCACATTTATTTCATCACTCAATGAAATGTTTACATCCACAGGATGCATAATAAAATATTTTAGGTAAAGTTAATATTGATAACCACTTTAGTTTTCAAAATATTCTCACTCTACTGTGAGATCCATTAGCTCAGGGACCTTCCTGCTTATTTTTTGTCTGGAAACCAGCAGGGGCTCAAAATGAGTATTTACTGGAAAAATAAACCAACGAACGAACAATTGGAGAAATGAGCCCATGAACTGTGAGGCAGGAATCAGTGTGAGTTAGAACAGTCCCGATTCACAGTGGGGAAATTTAACGTTTAAGGAAAGGATTCAGGGATGGTCAGGTTGGGGATTGAGATTAAAGCCATCCCAGTGTTTTCTGCCCAACGGCATCAACGCACAAGCTGGGGTCACCCCGGAAAGTTCCCGAGAAATAATAATGAAAGTCAGTGACCCAACTCTGCATGTCAAGACAGCGAAAGGCGATTGTAGGTTTCAGGTCCATATTTATTTCTTATTTATTTCAATATTTATCTCTGGTTCCAAGAGGATTTAAGGCAGCTTGATGTGCGCTCAGGAAGGCGCCTGGATTGGACCTCACACAGGATAACGCGTGTGAAGCAACTCCCAGCACAGGTGCGGTGGGTGGACCACCGGCTCTTGGCAACTGGAAAACCTGGGTGCAGCGGCTTAATACCTTCATCGCTCAAAAGGGAAAGAGACTAATAATTATCGATATTGTCACTAATAATAAAAGCAGTTGCTCAATAGAAAAAATCTTTCCATGTGCTGGGTCTACTGAGGAGACAAAGGAAAAGGTACTGCCATCCACCACAAGACCTAAAACTCATCTAAAAACGCACCATAATATCACAATTTCTCCCTCGAGTGTTTTATGAACAGCAAATGTGAAGAGAAAAAACTATATTCTTACTGATACCCTTGAACTAAGTTTATAGAAATGTGTGTGTATAAATACGTCATATTTAACAGAAAACTTAATGGAAATATCAAGAACCATTTTCTGAATGGGGGTTGGTACCCAAGAAGTAGCACACAAGCACGCTAATGAAGGCCATCTCAAAAACAAAAGATACAAAGTTTAATGGGGAAAAAAAGCCTTTCAAATGACCACGCAAAAGCCCTGGCAAAGCAGTTACCATTCCCAAAGCATCCCCACTAACCCATCGTCCGGAACTATATTTACTATGACTTATTAGATTTTGGAGCAATTGTCCTCTGAAGAGCACAGATACTGCAAAATAGCTTTTAAAAGTGTGCACAGATTTTATGAGGAACATTTCGAAAGCCAAGTGTCAGTGGAAATCGGTAGAGGAGGTAGAGGAGAGAGAAGTAAAGGGGCAGGAGAGCCAAGGATGAGGAGAATCGGGGTTGGGAGAAGCCAGAGCAGCTGCAGGTTGGCAGGAAGGTGTGCAGGGAACCAGCAGCTGGAATTTCAAAGTGCAATAAAGGCTCCGAGGGGCCACCCCATGTCTCTGGCCCACAGCCTGGCCCGGTCAGTCACGTGGCCAGCCATCAGGTACACGTGGGATGTGGAAGATCCTCCCACTTACAGGATATACTTCAGCTCCTGTCTGTGTAGAGAGGGGCCCATCTAAAATTAGCATCTTCTCAATGACATGATGTGGAATCTGAAAGAGAACAAAACCCCGGGTGTGGCCTTGCATTTCAAAGAAGACAGCAAAAAGGGACACAGGCAATGTACAAATAATCCTACACTCTTAGGCGCCCCCTAAAAAGGGTATTTTTTTTAAGCATTTTAAAAATCAATTAATCAATCCTGCCAACCCACTGCACAAAGGAAGCCTTACCAGTCTGCGTACTGCATCCCACACGGGGAGCAGGGCGGCCACGCAGGTGTGCAGTGAATGAGCACCTCAGTGTGGACCGTCCAACAGTTCAAAGGACGAACGGTCCTCCCGAGTGAGAAATGGAAGGCAGCTCGATACAACCCCTCAAAAAGGAAGTTATTGACAGGGTCCTTTAAACTCCAAAATTCTGCGAGTTACTGCAGATCGTTAATATCAATCCATGGGCTGACTCACCCCATCCTACCCCGCCGGAAAAAGGAAAGGACCCCGGCATGTCTGTGATTCCCACGTGTGAACCCTGGTCATCCAGAACCAATGGCCCGAACGTGGTGTGCGTCTCAGCGCGTTTCTTACAGGCGTGGGATGGTTGGGAAAGCCCTCATTTTAGTCTTGTTACTGTATTTATATATTCACCAGGAAAATCGACAGGAACATTGGAGCTTTGTGAAGAGAGGGCTTCTGTTTTTTCCTCCCTAAGTAAACTGTGCTACGATACTATTCCAGATTCCTCCCCAAAGATGAGAGAAGGCTGTACTTCACGAGACGCAGGAGAATATAGTGGCAGTAAAGTATGTTTCTACAGTTCAAAGTTTTAAATGAGTAAGCAGGAAGGCTTTGGAAGGCTGCAGATATAACGAATATCACTCCTCTCTGTGGGCATGGGAGAACCGCTAGGAGAGAGTGAGAGGTGAGACCAGCCCAGGACTCAGAACCTCAGAGGCAGCGGCCAAGCCACGGACGACGTGTGGCTCCCACGACAGGCAGGTCTGTGAAATGGACCCGTGCACGACATGACCCACAACCTCTCCCCTCACCTCCAAAATCCAAACAGCTCTGAGAACTTAAGGGTTTCTCCTAACTTTGTTATGGAAAGTCTAGCCTGCCCTGACCTCATTGACAGTAAAACCCGACCCAAAAGCACACGAGGGTACACGGTCTCTATTTATTCACCCCAAGTACCGTGAGTATTCATACGTTTCACTGTAGGAAAATCCACGTTTCATTAAGATGAGGATGCAACAAATAGACAACATAGGCATTGAAGTTCTTTTCAAAAATCTAAAAAATTCTGACTTCCAAAACCTCAAGGATTTCAGGTAAAGGACTGTGGGTTCTCCCTTGAAATTTCCCCACCGGTTGTCTGGGGGCGGGGAACGCACCAGGACTCCCTTTACAGTTTACCTGGAGTCCCAGTATATACTGGGCACATGAGAAGCCATGATCGGAAAACTCTTTTCCAACTGGCAGAACTACCCACTAGAAGGAAATGGTTCATACACTCAGAAATACCTAACCAGTGAACAAATGAAAAAAAAAAATTGATGACAAATTGAGTAAGGCAAACCTAATTCCCAAATTAAACTTATTTTAGACTTTCCAAAATACATGCTAAAGATCTCTCAGCTACATGGTCTGAATATCCACCAGCAAAATCAAGTAAATAAACCCTCCAGGTAATTCAGATTAAAGAAGATCTATTCTGTGACGAACAGTTGCCTCAATTTGGATTTATTGCTGTAAATTCCCCCTGTAGACACATTACAATCCCAACTGAGAAACAAAGGAAACATCCCTACTTGGAAGGTTCACAAATGTTGGGAATCTGACCTAAATTATTAAAAATAGGTCACAATATGCATTTGTTTTCCTTGCTAGGGGAACTATTTGGAGCCCTGTGCGTATCTAAAATTCAGTACAGGGTACAGGGAGGTACTACTGCCTACACTTTAGCTGGTGTACTGCCTACACCAAGAACTGTCCCCTCAATGTCAGCAATGCTTCAGAGAGAATCTAAATGCTCTGGTTGGGGGTTGGGGGTGACAGGTGCAGAATCAGAAGGACCCCAGCAGACGCCGGGACCTGGCAGAAACAGAGCACGGCGGTGACATGACGGGCAAGGCTTGGAGTCCACTCCAGGCTGAGGAGTCACAGGTCCCAGTGAAGGAGCCAGCGGACGATGGCCACACACCCACTGCCTGGGACCCAACAGGACGGAAACGGCACCTCACCTCACAGCACCCGCTGCCAACCCCCAAACGCTGTCGGACTGGCCTCCAACCTGGGCCGTATGCTGAACAGCTGGGGTGTGCTTTTTCCCACCAGTGAACTGATGTTTGCTTTTCTTCAACCGGCTTATTGAAATACTATAAATCATCTGGTTCGCCTCCCATCTCCTTGTGGCACTCATTTGAGTCCCCCTGCGCAGCACCCACGTGGAAGGGGTGAAACAGTGTTTAAAGGATATTTTCGAGTTTCCCGTCCAGGCATTTTCCATCCGCTCCTTTGTTCCTTTTTTTCTCAGAGGAGCCAGGAAGGGCCCGTGCTACCCCCAACAAATGGCAGGGCCGTCGGGGGACTGGAGGAAGAGGGACAGCAACTCTTTAATTTTGCACACATGATGTGTTCAACCACTAAGGTCATACCTGCGTGCGGTGACTGACAACGCCTGAGCTTGATTCAAAGCAAACAGCTGCTGGTTTGATTGCCTAGCAACTAAAAAATGACGGATGACCCCTAAGATGGATAACGCCCATAAATCAGCTCATTCAGACGCTGCAAGAAAAAAATTAAAAAACAATGGTTTTCATGACATTTGCTGCACTCCATAATGCGCCGTGATGAATTTGGCCTCCTTATGGATGCACGGCTGTGTCTGCTGAAGTTCGGGCACTTTTGTTCCCATTTTCCATCTTCCTGGAAGCTGCAGGCCCCTCCGTAAGGGGTGTGTGTGTGTGTGTGTGTGTGTGTGTGTGTGTGTGTGTGTGTGTGTGTGTGTGTGTGTGTGTGTGTGTGTGTGTGTGTGTGTGTGTGTGTGTGTGTGTGTGTGTGTGTGTGTGAACAGGCTGCACGGTCAGAAACTTGACTTCCTGAGCGCCTGCCCAGCACTACAGGACAGAGGGGGGCTGTGCTGAATCCCCCCTACACACACAGCTTTTAATCAGGAAGCGGTGGTCCTACATCACCAAGATGGCAGAGGAGCCCATGCATTAATAATGGTTACAATATATTTAGTGTAATGACTTGACCTCAGCCAACATCATGGACGCCATGATTCATACGAATTTGATAGACTACTTCCTGTTTGCAGATATTTCATAGGTCCCTAAAAGGCCAAGAATGTGCTCTTAGCTTGCAAATAAACACAGACCTGTACCCCGACGAGACTGACGGGAGAGCCTGGCATCTGTCCTTTAAAACACCCACGTCGTCAGCCAGTACACGGATGCCCTTATTTTCCCAGGTCTTATTTTACCTTCTCTACCTAACATTCAGGAGTGGGTGCCAGGGGATTTCTCTGGCGGTCCAGCGGTTAAGACTCCGAGCTCCCACTGCAGGGGGCACAGATTCGATCCCTGGTCAGGGAACTAAGATCCCACATGCCGCACGGTGAAGCCGGGAAAAAAAAAAAAAAAAGAGCGGGTGCCAGAAATTCATTTCACCCTCTTTCTTTGGCCCTGTCTTTTTGTCACACTGGGTTTCAGTTTTCTGTTTTTAAGGTGCATCGATAGCACAAAGAAGGTTGCTCCCAAGAGAACCGTCCCACCGCAGACTTGGGTTAGCGGTTTGAAATAGAAACAAGGTTCCTGTTTCCCAATCCCCTCCCATCACTGCTCGCCGGTCCATTCAGCCTGCTGGACGTGGCGGCCGCCCCATTCCCGTCCTCGAGGAGCCGGGCCTTTCTCACCGAGGTGCGCCGTCATCCGACAAGCGCGCTGTGCTGGGCTCGGAGGGAAGGGAGACTAGGCGGCCCTGCCCTCTCGGGGCCCAGCGTCTCCGGGGACACACACACGCCCTGGAGCAACTTTACGAACAGAGACAAGCATTGGGGAGTCCCGCAGCCTGGCATGTGCCCATCAGACTGGGCACCCCCTGAAAGCTAATTAGTTTCCAATGCTGAAAAGAAGGAATGACTTTGGGTTCAGTGCACTGCACAACTGCAAGGAACTATCTATGTTTAAATCCCGAAGGGGGTGGGAAGGGTGGTCAGTCCAGGTGACAGTCTGAGCCTCAGAGCTGCTCTGGGGCCAGTGGTGGCAGCCCTCTGCAGGTCAGCGCGACCCGGCTCCACGGAGAGCACCTGGCCCCGGGGCCCCGTGTCAGGCCGGCACCAGGATGGACGAGGCGCAGCTGCCCAACACCCGCCCAGCTGGGCTGGGCCTCACTCACTTTCAGAAGCTCCTCCACCCACCATCTGCACCCACCACCCTGAAATGGAAGAAAAGAAATCAAGCAACATTAGCAACACATAAATGAGTTAGGGGCAAAAGAGCCATGCCCCAGGCAGACAATGCTCTCGACCCAGGTATGGCAGGTGGAGCGACCTGTCCGAAATGAAGCGAGCACCCCCTGCCGCCCCCCCCACCCGGGAGGGTGTGCTGACACTCGAGCTTCCGGGATCCACCCCATGAAGGAATTGCAAATCCACTGGGATGTCCAGTGCTACAATTTTCTAAGAACAGAGATAGGAGAGCCAGTCCTTGCAAGGTTGAACTTTTGATGCCCTGATCCTGGGCGGGAAGATCCCTTAGCCCCCAGCTGAGCCAGCATCAGAAACTCCGGCACAGCAAAGCGAGGTGAGAAAAACTGCTATTAATTAGGTCGATGAGACGCCTTCCACTGCATATGCTCCTACCTTTAGACACCCGGAGATAACTGCGCATTCTCCCCAAAGCTTCATGCTCCTGACACAGAAGCGTTTCGGCTTCATTTGTCTCCCTAAATATAAATGGCCGCTATCTGTAGCACTTAGGAGAGGCTAGCTGGCTTCAAATAAATAGCGTCTTAACCGTTTCCCTGATAATGGTACGCTCTGGGGTGCAACTCCATTTCTAATACGATCGGATCGGAGTCCTACAGGGATGAGGAAGCTCTGGAGCTTGGGCTTTAAGGCACGTCTGCAGGGCCACGGGCTGGGCCACCTCACTTTCTCAGCACTTCTGACTGGCCTCCACCTCCCCGGGGAGGCCTTGGGGCGGGAACCCACTCAACAGGACAAGCCGGTGTGCTGTCCCTTTAAAACTGAAATGCTTGTTTCCTTTCTGTAAGAAAAGTAAATCACGCTATAGTGAGTTGAGCTTTGAAAAAACATCCATCCATTAAAGTTCACGGATTCGCATTTCCAGATTGTCCCTCCCCTGGCTGGGTCTCAAGTTACAGCCTTGTACAGCCCAAGTCTAAATAATATTCACCATGATAATGGCACCATAACTCCGATATCCACAATCAATCTTTGCTTTAAAGATACATCCATCTTCCATAATGTTGATGGGGATTCTGTAAAATGGGAAACGTGACTGTTTTCCTGACCTCGTGACGGTGGAGAAGGAAGCTCTGAGTGAGGGCTGTCAGCTCACATCTGGCTGCAAAAATAAATTAGCCTTATGTAGACAAATGAAAGGGCCAGCTCTGCCTAGAAAACAGCTACTCCTGAGCAATGGCTAATTTATAGGACTTCTTTCTGGAAAGTTCCTGGCTGAGGGAACAGTCTGCTTAGCTATCTCTTTAAATGATATCTGAAGCTGTAAATAACTTCAGTCCTGGGAGGACACAAAGTACAAAGGGGTAGCGATGGGAGAAACAATAACTTTTCTCACATTCTCACACAGGATTAAAATGCAAAACTCTTCCCTTCAAGGGGGAGAAAAAATTTTTTTCCTTTTAACCAAATGCTTTTATATTTTAACACTGCACTCCCCTCTGGCGGATTTTTTCTCTTCCTTTTCACTTTGGTTGTTTTCGGTTGGTTTCGGGACTCACAGGGAAAGTATGCAATCTGGGGGGTAAGGGTAGCCTTTTCTCTTCCTCCTCAAAACATATCCTTTCAAGCAAGGGTGACACCGAACCCCATCACTGTCTTTGCGGGGGGCAGATTCTAAGATTCTAAGCAACAGAGAAGGAGAAGAAACATCTATTGGGTTTTAGTAGGTGGTGTCAAAAATAGCTTGGAGTACAACACTCACTAGGCAAGCCCTAAAATAAAGAGAAGACCAAACTTCTGCCGGGAGGAGCGGGGGACCGACTTTCTTTAATACAAGGGAAACTCTTTATCACTGTTCTTCATGCTTCTGACCTTGTCGTGCTCGGGAAAACTTAGGGTTTGAATTCTTAAAGTCACTGAAAAGTGGGAGGAGAAAGGAGAGGCTGCACTTTGTGGGGTGTACCTACACAGCAATTGGGGGGGCATCCCAGGCTGCACCAAGCCCCTGCTGGGGTCTCGGACCCCCTCCGGCGGGACCCTGTATGGTTGCTGTGCGCTGAGGTGAGGAGGGTTAATTCTGTGAAGGTTGAAGGACTTACAGTAATGCTGTGAAGACAGAAACATCACAGGCTTTCCTGGCAAGGGGCTTACAGAGGGTAGGAGGGGACTGCAAAATGAACTCTCTCAGGCTTTGTCGGCAGCCTTTCCCAAGGCCCAGCCTGGCCCCTTTGATAAATGACACATGTCATTCTGTCACAGGCTGACAGTGCAGCTGGGAGGGCTGGTGATGTATGGCTCCAGTGAAAAGGAAATCAACTTTTTGGCACCGAGCGAGCCTGTACCCTGTATAAGGATTTTGTTTCTCAAAAAGTGAAAGATAGACTTAGGATTAAAAAAAAAAAAAAAAAAAAAAGGTTGAAAAACAGATTGAACGACAGCTTACACTTAACATAAATTAACTCAGTAATGGCGAAATGTGCTAGCCTGTGATAAATAAAAGCTACATTAGTCAATTATTAATCACACTCTAACTTGTAGCCAGAACCCATGACTTAAATCTGGGGCCTGAGCTGCCTTACAAACAGATAAGACAGTGCCTGATAGATGTCTTCCAGAGGGCAATCAGGGAGGAAGCAAAGACTCAGTGGGCTCACCAATGGGAATGGTGGAAGGTTCTAGAAAAACAAGGGAGGGGGGAGCGGGGAGCAGAGAGAGACCCATTCCTTAGAGACAGACTATCTACTGACTGTGTAAGGAAAATTAAATGTACGAACAGCTACATCCAAATACTTTTTTTCCCTCTCAGGTCTTACTTGGTCTGAATATTCAAGACATTTGTGTGCTGCAACCAACCGTTTACATGTGTATATATAACTTTGCCTTGAAAATACGTTGCTAGTTTTGCGCACACACACACACACACACCACTTCCTCTTGCACATCTTTTACATCTGATCCCCCTTATGGGGGTTTTCCTGGAGATAGCACTTATTTCCACACTAACTGTTTAGCACAGACTATATTTTAAGCCTTACGTTTTAACAAACAAATTGACATTTGACATTCATGCAGAGCAAGCCTGCCTCTCAACCAAGTGGCTTTCGTTGGGCTGAGTTCTAAACAACTCATGCCCCAAAACTCCACATGGAGAACCTATTCTCAGAGCACTTATGGCTTGGAGCGATCCCTCTTCCTCCTAAGAAACAGCAGGAAGGCAAACCCAGTAGCAGGAGGCATCTCCAGTTAAGGGCTCTGGGCTGCACACTCAGGATGTGCCCATCGGGCACATAATGTGTGGACGGTCGGCTGCATTTCCAGGAAACGGGATCCCCATTCCTTGTCTCCAAAAGACCTGCTGAGGTTGTGAGGTCCCTTCTGACGTTCAAAAGGACATGCTGAGGTTACGGACAGAGAAGGGGCCCACTCACAGTTGGGAAAGTCACATGTACACCTTCATGGAAGGAACTGTTAGAAGCCACATCTCCGGGACTTCCCTGGTGGCGCAGTGGTTAAGAATCCACCTGCCAATGCAGGGGACACGGGTTCGAGCCCTGGTCCGGGAACATCTCACATGCCGCAGAGCAACTAAGCCCAAGTGCCACAACTACTGAGTCTGCGCTCTAGAGCCCACAAGCCACAACTACTGAAACCTACGCACCTACAGCCTGAGCTCTGCAACAAGAGAAGCCACCGCAATGAGAAGCCCGCGCACTGCAACGAAGAGTAGCCCCCGCTCGCCGCAACTAGAGAAAGCCCGCGCGCAGCAATGAAGACCCAACACAGCCAAAATAAATTAATTTAAAAAAAAAAAAAAGAGGCCACATCTCCGACGATGTCGCTGTGAGTGCCAAAGTTTCACTCACCTACCATCACGCCTCACTGGCACACAGTAGATGGTCAAAAAACACCTGCTGAAGTCAATTCAAAATACCCCATAGTCCCGTAACAAAGAGTAAGCCATTTCACTTTAAAAAGCCGCCGTCAGGTTTCCAGCCTCCCCTTCCACGATTTAAGATGCAGGGAACCCAGGAAGCATTTCCCAAAGTCCTGTTCACCCATCATCACGAGCAATCGTCTCACACACTCTTGCTACCAAGAATTCCACCCGGTCCGACTTCTGGGTCTTCTGTGAGGGGACATACTTCCATATGCCTTGACACACACGTGGCGGAAGGGCCCGGAAGCTGTTGATGTCAGCTTCAGCTTACTTCCAATTTTACATGTAAAAGAAGCTCGAATTTTACCATACACAAATTCTCTGTGCACAACCAGCTTTTATAAAAAACAAAAGGGACAGCTGTTGCTTCATGACAGCTGCACCCTCCAACTCAGGGTGCTAAGATGGGTTGAGTGGATCATGGAGTGGTAGAGTAGCAACCTCTGGGGGGCCTCTGATAAGCTAAACCCTTCATTTACAGTAAGGAAACTGAGGTTCAGGGAAGAAAAGAAAAAAAACTTTAGTGAAAGAACAAAGACCCAGGCCTCTGCCCCACATCTGGGGCTTCCCCCGGTGTACAACGCGGGGCTCAAGAATCAGCGTACAGTCAGCCTTCCGACTTTAAACGTGTGCAATTCACAGGCGGGCTCCAAATCGAGTCAAAATGTTTAAAATCGCCTCGAACACCAATGGCTTCTTCCATGGCTATAAATAAGAGCATGAGGGGGAAAAAAAAATCATACATTAAAACACAGGCTGATGTTTAAACTTCTCCCTTCCTCCAGCTGAAATATAATTTTTCTTTAGTCCATAAAAAATTCAGATAGTGTGCAGAATGTTTATATATTACCAAGGTCCCTCTTTAAAAGGTTTATACTTTTACTTTATGACCTGTCCTTGATTTGACACTTCCGCTCATCAGAAAGGGATTTATAAAATAATCCTGAAGGTGAGGAACACACATGTGTCAGGGACTAGCTGGGTTTCATGACACGAAATTTAAGAAGAGAAAGAAATCCTGTTAAGCTCTCTTTAGTCACCAATAGACATCAAAGGTAATAATTAAAGAAGACAGACGTCATAAAACATAAATTTATGTCTCTTTTAATAATGCACAAGCACCATAGTGTGTAAAACATCTATTAGGTTGAAAGAACATGAACACGTTCCAATAAGAAAAATCTATGTTTTGTTTGGGAGTATTTTCCCTTCCTTTAAAAAAAAAAAAAAAAAAAGTGAGGATCCTTTTTTTTTTTTTTTTAACAAGTTTAAACCAAAGTCTTTCAAAACCTTTGCCATCTGTGGGTACATGAACTATGAATGACCCCGAATGATTTGCACTGTGCTCAGAATCCCTTAGAAAGCACGGGAAAAAGTATCATTAACAATGACTGATGAATGTCAGTCAGGGTTGACCTCATCCAGGCTTTGGTCTCTGCCTCAGTAATAAGCTGTCCTTTATTAGTACCAACACTCCATAAAAGGGGTGTGTTTAGTCACAGGATAGCGGCCTTCTAACGCCCATTGCTTCTCCCAGAAAGATTGATTAGCGCTCATTTTTACTGTCTTCCCTGCATATACAGGGCAGAGCTGCAGTGACTCAGGCCTGCAAGCCACAAACTGGAGTCAGGAGGTGGGGAAAGGATGCCTAGAAAGAGGGTTGGTTGCAGGGAGTGGTGGGGGGGGGGTCAATTTTTTTTTTTTTTTTTAAGGAATCCGCCTTTCAGAAACGACCTAACCACAAAACCATATGTGTATTCGATTCCAGGGCCTGGAAAGAAAGGCTGGGAAAACAAATGTGTCTGCAGAAACGGGACTGAAGGAGCCACTTAAGTGTTAACTAGTCTTGAAAACAGAAGGGGATCCTGGCCTGCAGCTCTCTCCCTGTCTCTCTCAAATCAGCGGTTCCCAGTGAATCAATGAGGAGCCTGCCTGCAGAATTAGGCCTCATAACCAGCCTGACATCAAAACACAAAGATGTAATTATTACCCATTAAAACTGAACATGTGTGAAACTTAAAAAAAAAAAAAAACTTCCCTCTACAAGCACATAAAAATCCATCTACTGCTTTTGTATTAAACTACTAAATTATTTTTAAGAAGCAATTGCTATAGAAACAGACACACGAATTTATACATATATAAAATCTCCACGTATCCCTCAAGCCCTTGGACCACCTCAACTCTTGGGGAGATAACTCAGGGCCCTGGATTCCCAGGAGGAAAAACGGAGGCATAAATGTATTATTATCTTTGTCATCACCGCTGCAACCATCGGGAGATACCAGGTCCTGCAGCACCAGGAGGAATGGAAGGGCCGCTGCCATCTAACACTTTGAGCAGGTGTTCCGCAGAACAAATGGAGAGAATGCATCCCACGCGATCTCCTCCATTCCAAATACGTCTATAAACAAATTTAGCTCAGAGGGTGATTAATTTGCAGAAACCCTTTGGGAATCAGCCAGACTCTCAGTAGTCTAATGCCTTCAGCCAGCTACTCCCAGAAATTTAGCCAAACACCACAAGCTCCGACTTCCAGAGAAGCGCCTGAGAACCTGGGGATTCGGTTACCATGCGCACAGCACCTAGTGGATTTGAATGTGTTTCCATAAAAAAAGAGCAGGATGGGGGGCGGGGAGTGTCTGAGAACTCAGCTTAAAAGTAGCCTCCCTAAAGCCAGCCCTTAGCATCTCCTGTTAAGTAACTCAGAAGGTGGCAGGGGGAAGAGGGACCCAGCCGGTCCTCCCGCCATCCCCGCGGGGCTGGGCACAGGTAGGTGTCAACGGCCTTGAACCTGAACCGGTGGAGGGTCTGGGGCCATTCCTCCGCCCCATGACACCAGCTCCCAGGGACTCAGCTTGGAAAAGGGGAGGAGCTGAAGAGAGACAGGAGACAAGGCTCTTTTGTGATCACCGCAGTTCCAAGTTGGTTTTCTCTGAGAGCTTTTGAGACACTCGTTTTCCCAGTTCATGGAAAGTGGGAGGCAAACACGCTCAAAAATCCCTCTCAGCATCTCCCGATTCGCCTAGATATGAGATTCCTTCTGCTTCCTTTTTCTAAAATAAATTCTTCTTCTCGATTTTAAATGGACAAATAATGCCAAATAATGAGTTCACTACCTGCTGAATAAAAGTAAGGCAACTTTGCTCCGGCACAAAATAAAACACGGCAAGGTAACCCCATCCCCTGGCTCACAACCACACAAACTGCAGCTGTAAAACACAGACCGTATGCTGCTTCCTTTCAAACCCCCCCCATGCGCTATTTTCATAAATGTTATCAGTGTTTCAAGTGTAATTCACTGAGTACTAACAATCTGAGTTACTTCCTGGCTGACTTCGAATGTTTATTAGACTGTTTATTTCCAATTACTTTCTGGAGTTACAGCAGTTTCCTTCGATTTTAAAATTTTAAAAAATATATATATTCTCAAAGTTTGGGGGGGGCAGTGCAAAGAGATTTCTGCACAGCACAGTAACGCTAAGGCATGGTTTATGGTCACGTTACTTGTCTGCATTTGGCTTTTCCGGATGCCAGTACCTTCCCAGGTAACAATAAAGCTTAGCAGGAAAAAACAGACATGTTTTACTGTTATTTTCATGTCGCTAAGAACCGAAGCAGGACAGGCTCTTATAGAGCATTACACAGTTTACTGCATTAATAATAGGATGGCCCACCGCTGTGACACATTCTGTACTTGAAATAAATATTAGTCACGATAGTTGCGTTTTAAATCCATATATTTTAAAGCTGTGCTGTAACAATGACACGAGCGCCAGGGATGACTTGCCAATAAGGCGTATTAACCATTTGGAAAAGGGCCTTCACTTCAGTTCAGTGTTCAATGGTATGTCGTACCATTTCTTGCTATGAATCTTGCAGCTGGCTTTTAAAAATAGTAAAATGTAATAAATACAGGTTTCTGAAAAGTTCACATTCCCAAGTCAGAATGTATACTGACCTTCACTGCTGATTTAATTTATTTCATCATCTGATCTTGCTGAAGATGCACTTTACTTTGAACTAAAAACTGAGGAGATTTTTTACAACCAAATTTTCTAAACCTCGATTCAGTCCCAGCTCATCACTCCCTCCTATATATTCACGCCTTCAAGCAAGCTTCAGAGTGGAATTTATAAGCATGTAAGTACTTGACCTATATTTACCATATGCTAATTTCCTCCAGAAAGGAACTACGGGACACACCTTTTAAAACTGCAGCTAGCAAGTTGAGGCAGAAATGCCCATATTTCAAATTTGGAAACGCACATCGGGTTCAATACGTATGGTTAACGCTGGCCCTGCTGCGAGCAGAAACACAGGCCTGGGAAGCAGCCCTGTGACGGTAGCTTGGAGGGATTCTACTTGGCTATTTTCCTGCAGAATGTGCCACAATCACGAGAATAAGGAAATCCTGGATTACATTTTGCCGAGAAAAGAGAAATGGTCAAATCTATAATCGTGTCTCTGATTCTCGACTTTTTTCCTTTAAAAACAAAAGACAGATCCTTGTCCGTGTTGGCGCAGAATTTCAGAAAAACACAATGGACAGAGAAAGAAAAAAATGTCTATCATCTCAAAAACCTGCTTACTGTTGCAGCAGCCTGTGGACGAACAACAGAAGCAGAGCCAGAAACGAGGGAAACACGCAAAGGGTTAGCAGGCGGTGGAGCCCAGAGGCCTTCCTAGGCAAGACCAAGTGAAAAGAACATCAAAGTTGGGATTCGACCTTAATGCTTGGGTTTGATTGTACTGTGAAACAATGGACTCTCTCAACAATTTAACGCTAATTAAAACAGAACTCCAATCCAGATATCCCCCAACCAGCAAATCCAAGCAGGTGACTGAAAGGAGGAAGCACCCAACCAGGGCTGAGCCCCAAACACTCTCTAGAAATGATCCCCTTCCCCTTGCCTGACAATAACCATTAAGAATGGTAACTGGAGGCCTGTTCATTCCAATTGTCAGTAAGCAGCTCTGTTGGGTTTTTCCAAGTACATAAATTTAACAATCTGTTTCTCCGGTGAAGTTAAAATGTAAGAAAGACTTGGATCAGCTGCTTATCTATACACATTTCACTATTTTCTATGACTCCGAAGAAAATAGGCACACGCAAAAAAACTAACCTTTTTTTTTTTAAAGTCAGTGTCAACTATCGCTGTATCCACACGTGGAGCACAGTGTTTTAAATGCAGAAGGACCCAGCCTGCAAGGTCCACCTAGATTTTCGTGCTTCTGTAAGGCTCCTCTGGAAGGAAATATTAACCCACTGGATTTTTAAATGTAGCCAAACTCTTCCTTGCTCAGTTTGCTGTGAAATGCGTGTGAGGCCCCTGACTCCTGACGGTACTGAGGTTTTTACATTTCAACATGGGTTATGTAAACAGCTGGACAGCATGGCATCAGCACAGACACTGGGATTTGCCATTCCCCTGTATGACAAGGCACAGATTACAGGTATTTCCACGTCTACAGGTATGTGGGCAAGTGTGCTGTACACACCTCTGCGCCCACGGCATACAGGAACCACACAACACAAGGCACACTTACAGACGCACGCGACCAGGATCACGTGTGCAGAGAATGGTCACCGCATCACTTATTTCATTATTAGAAAAATTTCTAGCAAGAAGGACTGTATCAAGTATCGCTGCTCTTAAAGGGCTTTTGCATTCCCAAAGAACACTGGGTTGTTCTTGGGTTTGTTTTTTTTCTTCCCCTAAAAAAGAAGTCTGCAAGAAAGAGTTCAAGAATTCTTTAAAATCCATGGCTGTATCGAAAAGCAAAGGCTCCATGGGAAAGATTACGATTATTCTATAGCAAGGAAAGATTACGATTATTCTATAGCAAGGAAGGCCCTCAACTACTTCGGATTTAACCTCTACTTCACCTAACTGATGTCATAACAATGGCGCTTAGTTTGTCTCAAGGACAAATGATCTCGCGAGGCTGTATACAATCCCAGGAGTGTTATCGCAACAGCAAACTGTTGTCCCCAAAATTATATTCATTGCTTTTCAAAATGTTATCAACTTAATAAATAAATACCTTCGCGGGTGAAAAATACAGTGGTGCTTTATTTTGTGTGTAAGGACATCCTCTACCAACCCTATTGATAAAACCTTAAAAAAAATTACCTCCTACTCTTCTGCCCAGCTACACCTTTTCATTAACTATATTAAATATATCAAACATTCGAACTGATATTTACATTTCACAACCCTGATCTCTTAGGTCAGATTCTTTCCTTCAGTACTCTTTTCCGTCAGCAGCCTACTGTTCCCCGAAATCAATACTGAGTACACTGTATCATTTAGAAAAGGATTTCAACTGTTCCAGCACAGCACCACAAACGTACTCACAAATATTTTCAACCTTTCTTGGCAAATCAACCCTGTCTTCGGTCATCTTAATTCTTAATATTCTCTAGCATTATCTATTTTTATTGCGGTTGTTATTCTTGAAAAAAAAAAAAACAGTAAAATATCTACATGGTCACGGATGTTGGAAGCCAGCAAACAGTCCCGCCAGCAGGCAGCGTTGCCTGACTTCCCTCCTGGTCAGGTAGCTCTCCGCGAGGCTCCACCTCATCCTCCAGAAAGTTCCAATAAAACGCTTTCCGCCCTTTGTCCATCGTGAACTTGAGCCTGGTGCTGGGGTAATTTACCATCTCCCTTTTATAGGCTTTTCCGAGAGGAACCAGAAAACAATAAGAGGCCGGCGTGGGTGCGGGCAGCCCAGGACGGAGGGGGGCAGGCTGACCCGGGCCGCAGCCCCCCGAGGTGTACAGGTGCTGCTACCGCCCTCGGCTAAGTGGGGCTTGTCTTGTTCACGACCTACAATGATGAACGTGTTTTCAACCATAGTCTCGTGGAAGATTGTTCTAGACCTGGCCTCTCAGGGAACATATATCCACCCTTAGCTGGGTATAGGCACATTTAATCAGCAGCTAATAACTGTACAGGAGGGGCCGCTCCCCTTCATAAATCAATGTGCAAAATTGCTAATACACTAGTTATCGATTAGCACACCAACACTCATTTCGAGGCTATAGCTAAGAACTAACAAAGTGACAAGGGTAAAGTGTTATTTCTTTCACACGTAGACAGCTGGGCTGGAAAAATGATTCCAGCAGGCAGTAATTCTTAATTGACACCTGTCAAGATTATGGCGGCAGACACAGCTGCTGCAGGAAAATTCGTCCCTCGCCCTGTTCATCTGTCAGCTTTAATACCCTTCCTATGCACATATTTTTTTTTTCCTTTGCTCTAATCTACCTAAATTGTCCTGGCTTTTGTTTGAAACCTGGGTTTTGGTAGCAGTTAATCCCTTCCTAATATCAGCCCTGTCTACGATTCAACCATCTCGCACATCCTATGGAGAAAGTCAGGGTATTGGGGTTTGATGACAAAAATGAAAAAGGTGAGGGGAGTGGGGGAAGGGAGGAAAGCACGTACCCCCAAAACCCAATGACTGCAACTGGGTAGCACACCTCTTTCCATTTTCAGTGTATTTTTGAATTTTTATATTCTTCTGGGTCTTTCTTTTTACAACCATCGACCCAATATACATTGTCTTCCTGAGCTATGTCATTATCCTGTCATCACCCTCTGACTGCTAGCTACCACTTGAGAATCCTCAGTCTCCTTAAGCCCCTTCTTTCCACGATCCATGTAACAACATGCTGTGCTTGACGCACCCATACAGGTAGAAACACAGATGCATAATATTTTGCAGGAGACACAAATGTCTTGCATTATTAAAGTTGCAGTCCAGCAAGAGAGAACAGAGTCCAACAAAGACACACCCGCACAAGGATTCCATTCTCCAAAAACAGATGATCCAGGAGACAACTTAATGCCCCCCAAATACAAATAATCCTTATTTTCCTCTTTCTGCCCAGTAAGAAAACTGCTATAACAAATGCTTCCTTTGGTCTATAAAATAAAAACCAGAGGAAAGGAAAAACTGGGTACGGGGGGAGAGAAACTATTTTTTAAGAAATCAA